>NC_081290.1:224824989-227224989 GCF_030435805.1 Mustela lutreola | reverse complement strand
ATACAATGGAATACTACTCTGCCATTAAAAAATGATATCTTGCCATTTGCAATGATGTGGATGGAATTAGAGGGTATTATGTGAAGCAAAATAAGTCAATCAGAGAAAGAATTATATGATCTCACTCATATGTGGAATTAAAAAGAAATGGGGGGGGGCACCTGGGTGGCTCAGTCATTAAGTGGCTGCCTTTGGCTCAGGTCATGATCCCAAGATTCTGGGATCAAGCTCTGCATTGGGCTCCCTGTTTGGCGGGAAGCCTGCTTCTCCCTCTCCCACTTCCCTTGCTTGAGTTTCCTCTCTGGCTGTCTCTCTCTGCCAAATAAATAAATAAAATCTTAAAAAAAATAAAAAATAAAAACAAAATATAGGAGAAGGGAGGGGAAAATAAAACAAGATGAAATCAGAGAGGGAGACAAATGTAAAGGACTCTTAATCAGAGGAAACAAGCTGAGGGTTGGTGGAGGGGAGGAGAGTAAGGGCATGGGGTATTAGGCATTACGGCAGGCACATGATATAATGAGCATTGGGTATTACATAAGACTGATGAGTCACTGACCTCTACCTCTGAAACCAATAATATATTATATGTGAATTAACTGAATTAAAAAAAATAAATAAAAATAAAATAAATCTTTAAAAAATATAAAATAAAAAGAGATAAATGAATTAAAAAATTATATATCCATGCAATGGAATAATATTCAGCAATAAAAAGGAATAAACCTACTGGATGAATCTCAAAAGCATTATGTTGAGTGAGAGAAATCAGATACAAAACAGTGAATACTGTATGATACCATTTACATAAACCTAAATAAAGTGTTATATAAAAGCCATTTATATGAAATTCTAGGAAAGGAAATTCTAATCAGTCACTACAGAAAGTACATCAATGGTTGTTTATGACCTGGGACCAGGGAGGGAGACTGCAAAGAAAAATAAGGGGAATTTTTGAATGTGTGTGATAGAAGTATTTTTTATTTTTATTACAAAAGAGGTTATGAGGTTTTATAAAATTTGTCAAAATGTATTGAATTGTACATTTAAAATGGGTGCATTTTTTGATATATATAGAATATTTAATAAAGTTGAGAACAATAACAAAAAGAGCTTATTCATGCATTGGCTTAATTACTCGACTGTACTATTACCTAATCACTTAAATTAAAATCACACCCCAACTAAACTATAAAGGGTGAAAAGTCAGGCACCTGGAAACACAGAAGGGGGCACAGCAATGATCTACTTCAAAGAACAAAAGAACCTAGAATACAGTGATCGATCACTGTCAACGTAACTGACCACAGCTTTTAGGGCAGATTATGACCCCATCTGCTCTCAGAGTTTACTTCTGATTTGGTCTTCAAATTCTGACAGGTATTTTATTTCTGTGTCCGAATCCCTTCCTTCAACCCAAGGCACTGGTTTAACCTTCTGACCTATCTTGTGAGACCTAAATTCTGGCAGACTCACTACTTGTCTCAGTCCTCTGCTTTGTGTCAACTCCAGTGCTGCTACTCTTGTAAAACAACTGGATTACTGCCAGCTATTCTTCCTGGTTACAACACCCTGGCTTCTTTCTTTATAATCACCCTGGGCTCTCCAGGTCCCAGCTGTCATGACGACCACCACCACAGCACTTAGCATTTCAGTATCAAACTGTGATAAATGCTGGGCTTTACAGACCATCTAATTCTCACACTGGCTTGGCAAAGTGGCTGTTTTTATTCATATTTATAGTCAGGATGGGGAAGCTCAGATATCAAAACTTACAAAACTAGTATGTATAGAACGAGAATTCGACTGGAATCTAACTATATGACTGTTTACTTGGACAAATTCAGCACCTTCAAGCAGGGATAACATTATCTCAGTAGCTACTTCACTTTGTAACAGCACTGGCAACTCTCCATATGTCAATCAACAAGTCTGTCCTATATTTTTAACATCCTCCTTGGTGTCCAACATGGTTACATACCATTTGGGTGAACACAAATTATTGCTGAATAAATGAGTACCCATAGTTATTTTTAGGTAGAAGAAAACAAGCCAGGGGGAAAAAAAAGTCAAAATGACATAAATTTTCTGTTCTCAACACAACCTAAATTCTGCAAACATGTAACAAACATTTTTTTTCCCCTTTCCTAAAAAAGTAATTAAACCCACCAGAGCAAAATAGAATTTGGACAAGATTACACAGTAATTGTAAGAAGTAACAATATCAGTTTTGCTTTTTATAGCTCCAATTATTGTCCATAATGGTCAAATTACTAAGGATTAATTGGTGTCTCACTATAGTAACCTGCATTTGCTTTTAGACAATGCCAACAGGCATTGCATTTTATGCAAAATGAGTTCTATTTGTATCATTCCTCAAAGGACTGGCTGGTAATTTTTTTTTAAACTCACACCAAACTTGTTTATTTCAAAGGCATTCAATCCTTCAGATACTCTGCTCAGCCAGACCTGAGTGAGATAATACAAGAATGGGGTTATTCTCTCGCACACTTGAAGTTGAGAAAAGGGAAATTAGTAACTGCCATCACAAAGGAAAGCAAGACTAAAAACAGAGAACCCTATGTTTAGACTTGCAAGATGGTATGCGGATATTGTAGAGTTAATGCATTAGACAAAGACACTAATTTGTCATGCAAATAACGCAAAGCCTAAAAGAGCAAACTATTACCACTCAAGCTAGTAAAAATGAAGTTCAAATAGTGAATTAAATAAGCACATATATTTACAGAAGGCCCTCCCCCAGCCTTTACTTGCTAGATGGGGTAATGCCCAATTCATGAATCATTTAGTAAAGACAATCAGATCTTTTTAAAAAAGAGCACAGAGGGGCGCCTGGGTGGCTCAGTGGGTTAAGCCGCTGCCTTCGGCTCAGGTCATGATCTCAGGGTCCTGGGATCGAGTCCCGCATCGGGCTCTCTGCTCGGCAGGGAGCCTGCTTCCCTCTCTCTCTCTCTGCCTGCCTCTCCATCTACTTGTGATTTCTCTCTGTCAAATAAATAAATAAAATCTTTAAAAAAAAAAAAAAAAGAGCACAGATATTTACATTCACTTCTTTCTGAGATAATCTTAAGGGAAGTTAAAAGGAAGAAAGAGGAAGGAGACCCTTTGGAGGACAGAAAACAGTGGCTGAGTGATGACTGATGTATCAAAGCATGGAGGCAATTATGCAGAATACAGAGTAAACATGCTGCAGCAGAAAGGAGGTGACGTGCACACAGAACCACAGTGAGGCTGGAGATGGAGGAAATGGACATTCATTGATAGATTTTGCCTATGGAACTATCAGCCCTCTCCAAGTTCCCCCAGAATGGCTGGAGGCCAGATGTCCCCACCAAACAGGGAAAAGAGAGACGTTCTCTAGGGCAGTGGTCCTCAGCATCATCACTACTTGATAGGTTTGTCATTACACAGTCTGCAGGGCCACACTCCCATTGTTTCTGATTCAATCGTTGTTGTAGATGCTGTGGGGAAAGGGAATGGGAGGTGATTACCCATGCGTAAGGGAATTCTTTCTGGAGACCTGAAAATATAAAATTAGATAGTGGTGATGGTTGTGAAGGACCCACAGGACCCAGCTGTGCCTTAAATTGTCACCATTTTGACTTCAGATGGTATTTTCTAACTGATGAAGCTTATCTTTTCACTTGGGCAAAATACCAGTGGACAAAGCATCCCGTAATGAGAACCGAAACTACCCCTTGAGCACCGACTGCCCTGATATCAGCAAGGCCTCACATGACTGATGCCCAAGAAATGACTGGCCTGACCTTTACTGCCCACCTGCACACACTCATGGACCTTTGTCTGCATCTTCTTTATTATAAACCTGAAAGTATTTTCAGCACTTTGGAGACAGCACTTTGGAGACCACTTTGGGACCACCACCTTCCAGGGGCTGGCCTCATTTAAATAAATTCCTTTCTTGTTTCACCACCACTTGCCTTTCTGCCTTTGGGTTTTACCAGGAGCAAGTGGCCAAACTTGGTCTGTTTGGGACCCCCAGACTTAGGGGCTCTTGTACCCCTGAGCCCTTATTACAGCTGCACAATTTTGTGAATATAGTAAAAACTACTGAATTGTACAATTTGAAGGGTGAATTTTATGTTAAGTGAGTTATATCTCAGTAAAGTTGTTCTTTAAAAAATAATTTACTCCTCTGCATCCAGGGCTCTCACCAAAGCCCAACAAAGATCTGAGAAAATTTCAAAGCATGTCTCCCTTTTGTCTTTCCTATGTTAAACCTATTCAATTTCTTAACCATTTCTTTAGACCATGATGTCTACATCCCTTTTGTTCTGGCTGCTGCCCTAAAGTCACATAGGACACAAAATCACAACCTTTTCCTATAAAGTTTAATAAAAGACTCCAAGTATTTGGAAGTAGATAAAGGAACAGGACAGAAAAGCTAGACAGTTTGCCAGTTTTTCATGATTTGGCTAAATATAATTCTAATTCATTCAAGGATAATATATCAAACATGACATAAAAGTAACAAAGGACATTCCATAACTAAATACAGATAACATGTACTGGGGTAAAGAAAAGATTGTACATCATAAAATACTATACAGTATGGAGGAAAAGTTATAGTAACTACATTTCTATTGTCCCAAGAACAGAAAAACAACAGAATCGAAACTAAATATAACAGCCAGTGGTCATCAAATACAAATGACATTTTAAAAGGCACTCTCATGTAATCACTCTACTGATAAGGTTAATTCTAAATTCAATTCAGCCTACACAAGGTTGAAATTCCCTTGCTGTGTACTGTTCTTGCCTCAGGACAGCTTTTGTGTAACAGCTACCACATTGTGAATTTCTTATTTAATGCCTATCTTGTTCACTAGATAGTATTGGGTCATGATAGTACTGGGATCATATCTATCTTGTTCATATTTATATTCCAGCACCTAACCTAGTGTTTGGCACACAGCTGACTCTCAACAAATGTTCAATCAAGCTGAGATTGATTTTTGAGCTCTGAATCAGGCAAATGGTAGTAAAAGAAAGTATGAGGACAAAGGGCAACAAGATACAGTTTGAGGAATTTGTGGTCTAATGGGAAGATAAGCATATAAACAGATAATTTCAATTTCAATTTTTTTAATAAGCAGAATTGATAGAAATCCTTTCCAATAGGTATTTAAGTCTTTATTTTGTATTAATAAAGTTGTAAAATTAAATAGTCCCTAAATCTAAAAGCTCAAAGTCTAAGCTATAGAGAAAAAAAAAAAAAAAAAAAGACCAGGTGATTCCAGTGTTATAAAACAGAAAGAATAAAGGAACATGGGCATACAGAATAAGGGCATTTAAATAAGCAAGATGTGGGGGTGGAATTGGGGATTCTGGCTGAGATAATTTTTAAGCTGAGTTTATTTTTCATTTTCTTAAATATTTTATTTACTCACTCATCAGAGAGAGAGAGAGCAAGCATGCATACAAGCGGGGGGGAGCAGCCAACAGAGAGAGAAACAGGCTCCCAGCTGAGCAAGGAGCCCAAAGTGGGACTCGATCCCAGGACCCTGAGATCATGACCTGAATCAAAGGCAGATGCTTAACCGACTGAGTCACCCATGGATCCCTTAAGCTGAGTATAGATGCATGGGCAGGGATTAGCTAGACAAACACATGGGGAAAGGACATTACCCATTCACAAAGAAACACCTGTATGTTATCAGAAATTTATATAAACAGTTTAGGATAGCTGAAGCAAAGGAAAGTAGATGTAAATGACTGAAAAGATGAAATGAATGTGGAAAAAGGAAACCTGTGGATGGTATTCACATAGCTGCTTTGACAAACTGGAAAGATGGCAGTGCCATTTCCTGACACAAGGAATTCAGAAGCAAATAACAGATTGAGGGAATGATGATGAATTTCATTTGAGCATGGTGAGGTGTTTACACAACAGCTGCTGGAGAAGACAACGGACACTTCGCAGGTGGGATCTGAGCAAGGATTCCACATTGGAGACAGAATTTCACAACACCATTCTTTGACCATTAACTTGATTTTCTGTACAGGTTTTAACTCTTTTACCTCCACACCCACAATTCTTCATGAAGACCTTCAATTCTTTAAGTCCACCACTTTTCCATCAACACCTACTACCCCTATTTTCTCCACTGCTCCTCAATCTATCATGACCTTCTGTACCTATTTCCAGCAATCACACTTCCCAACACCCAACCTGGTTAATCGAAATATTCACATTTCTGTATTATATGATAACAAACTAAATATTCCTACTAAACTCTCTCCACTTGTCCTTAATTTGCCTGAAATGCTCATTCCCTAGCTATATAGTACACATGAGGAAACGGGTAAGGCGATAATGAAATTCTCAAGTCTTTTATACCAAGAGTCTGCTAATTCATATTTCAATCAAAATAGTTCATTTTTAACATACATAATACACTAAAAGAAGAAATTTCTTTGTTTTAAGTTCCCACTATAAGAGACTAGCATAAAGAACCATCATTATTCATATATACTCAGGAAATAAAGTTTCATGGTGATATCTTTTCCATGAAAAGAGCAAAAAAAGTGATTAACATATTTAACTCTGTTGTGGGCTCAATTCTATAGTAGAAATTATACAGAAAAGATTAGAAGAATGAGAATTTGTGCTTCACAAATTCAGTCTAACAATACTTACTGAATATCTACTATTTTTAGTAGGCACAGATATTTAGGATGTTTATAACCTATGAGATAGATATGAGAATAACTGCGAACTGGCTAAATATTAAAAATAGAAGGAACTTTTTTCTTTAGGACATGAGATAGGTGAGTACTATAAGAGAGGAGAAAAAGAGAAAAACAATTTCTATTGAGAAAAACAGGGAAGAAGTTAAGGAGAAAGCCCTCTTTCAGTTGAGCCCTGGAGGAATGAGATATGGAAAAGCAGTCTAATGCTACAGGGAGGGGCATTAGAAACACAGAGATGTGGACTGAAAATGCACAGCACAGATAAAATAGCCATAGCCAAAAAGATCTTGAAAATCAAATGACTATAAATTAATGAAGTTCAGATAACATCAAGTGGATGAAGAATGAGAAAGTTATATGGGTTGGGAAGACAGTTTCACACTCGGTTATAAGGAATACTTCAGTCTAACTCAGGTTCACATGTTGACATTGTTACCACAGCCACTTAACAAGGATGAGTACATCCTGCGTATGAATGTTTCACGGCTTCTGAGTTCAGCATCTGCACTGATGAGATGACCCGGGGGAATGAGTTTAAGATTGCTCATACCAAACACAAAGCAAACAATTAATCAAACTGGAATAAAATGAACTGGAAGCCCGTGCGGATTGTCCGCTTCCCCCCAACCACGGGAATAGCTGACTTTTTGAACAGCTACTTTTTGAATCTGAATAAAAGACAAATTTAAAGAAGAAAATAAAAATTAATAGAGACAGCCACTGCTTATTAGTTGAACACTGGTGTATATTTTTCCAGACTCTTTCCTACAAACACATACACATGCCTACACACACACAATGTAACACCTTGAGACACATTCTACTTCCTTTTTCATAACCACTGTTTTTCTTGTAACATATTGTAAAGCTCTGTCATCAATTTTAATGGTTATAGAGTAATCCACTGTTTGGACGATTTCATAATTTCACCCTCAGTTTATTGCTAGGGTCCACTGTACCCAGTTTTAATATTTAAATTTCTTTGTTGAACAGTTTTTATCATTGTTTTTTGAAAAACAAAGAATTAAAGTAAATTAATTCCAGTATAATTAACAGTTATATTAGTTTCAGGTCAACAGTATGTTGATTCAACACTTCCATACATTGCTCATCACAGTAAGTGCACTCCTTAATCCCCATCCCTATTTAACCCATCCCCTCACTCGTCTACCCTTGGTAACCATCAGTTTGTTCTCTGTGGTTAAGTCTGTTGTTGAGCAGTTTTAACTATTTCTTAAGATTAGTATCTCATGATTTATACTTTCTTAAAGGTTGTATTAATTTCCTAAGATGGCCATAACAAATCACCACGAACTGGGTGGCTTTTAGCACAGAACTGAATTCTCTCACTGGTAGAAAGGCCAAAAGTCTGAAATCAAGGTGCTGGCAGCACCATGCTCTTCCTAAGGTTCTAGGGAAGAACTCTGCCTAGTTTCCAGTGGCTCTCAGCATCCTTAGCATTCATTCCTCAGCATCATTCCTACCTCTGCCTCCTTTTTCACATGGTCTTCCTTCTCTCTGTACCTGTCTCCTCCACATCTTGGAATCCAAATGTCCTTCTTCTTTCTTTTATAAATATGTCATTGAATTTAGGCCCACCCTAATTCAGTATTTTAATTGGAATTATATCTGCAAAGGCCTTCTTTAAAAAAAAAAAAAAACGATCGTATTCACAGGAATTGTTTTTTGGGGGGACATAATTCAAGCTACTATTGATGTTATTTAAAAGCTACTACCGAGAGAAATTCATAGCATTTACTTATTTTTTAAGATTTTATTTATTTATTTGACAGAGATCACAAGTAGGCAGAGAGGCAGGCTTAGAGAGAGGAGGAAGCAGGCTCCCCGTCGAGCAGAGAGCCCGACTTGGGGCTCAATCCCAGGACCCTGAGATCATGACCTGAGCTGAAGGCAGAGGCTTTAACCCACTGAGCCACCCAGGTGCCCCTGAAGCATTTTATTTGAATAGAATAAAACTCACTGAATCCTTTCATGAATCTAAGATATATATGGGATTTAGTGATCTTATTTTTACTATATACTTAAACATTTTTCTGTTTTGTCCCAGAAATTATTTTATTATTCACCAATTCCTCCTAAGTAAAAAAGAGTAAAACATTGAAAATAGAAAAAGATGGGTGCCTAGGATGCTTAGTGGGTAAGAGGAAGATGCAGAGTGAGAGAAAACATCATCACTATTTCATCTTACATTGTCTTACTGCAGTGCACGAAGTATTGTGTCATCTTTCACACAGGTCTAAGAAAAGCCTGGAGACATGAATGTTGTGGACTTTTTGTAGTTTTCAGAGAATACAGTTGAGAATTGAGGATCTTTTATTTTTTACTCACAATGACAAAGAGAAGAAAAATGATAAAGATGCTTCATAAATATTAGACAAGCCAGGAAACGAATGCAAAGAGACAGATTGTAACAATCTAGTCTCCAATAATAATGGTAAAATTGGTGTAAGTGAACTCTCAGACTATGAGCCTACAGATAACGATATCTTAAATGAATTTTCTCAAACCCAAGAACTGATAAGTTAATAATACATTTCTAAGGGCCAAAAGGAAATATGATATTTCTAACCAATTAGTTACTCTACAGTTAGGACTTCATCATGCAATAATATGCAACAGGAAATGGGATCATACCATTATTTTGGAAGGATATGTTACAATATTCTTTCTTCATCTACATTTGTGTACCAAAAATTTCCTTGACATGATTAACCAATGAACAAAGGCTGAAAGCAAGTATGTATACAAAAGCATCTGGAAGAAAATGTATCATGTAGAAATGAAAAAATAGTTATTTGATCATTGGTTTTTACACATTTAAAAATAAAAATGTTTTGCAATTATGAATCAAAAAGGATGGCCACCCTCTCTTCAAAATTATGAACTGTCACATTCTCAAAAGTATTATTTTTTGATGATGTGGGTGCAAGAACTAGAAGTAATAATAAGCTTGAAACTACTAAAGAAGTATACGAAGTCCAGAATCTGTATTAAGTATAGACATATTCCTGGTTCATGCCATGGCAATTGATAAACAGTTAGCTACACTCAAAGGGCTGTGTCTGTAGGGAGTACTTTCAAAACCCAGAAAATTGAGGATAAAAATTGGGCTTTACCACCATCATCAAGAAAATGAAAAAACAAACTATAGAATAGGAAAAACAAATTGTAAATCTTGTATCTGATAAGGGACTTGTATCCAGAGTATATAAAAAAAACTCTTAGAACTAAATGATAAATGACAACTAAACTTAACAAAAAATGAAACAAATATTTAACCAGACATAGCTCCAAAGAAGATATCCAAATGGCCAACAGGTACACCAAAAGATGTTCATCAGTAGTCATTAGGGAAATGCAAATCAAAACCATAATGAGATGCTACTTTACACTCACTAAAATGGCACAACAAAAAAGACATAAGTGTTGACAACAATGTGGAGAAATTGGAATTTTTAAAAATTATTTTTATTAACATATAATGTATTATTTGCCCCAGGGATACAGGTCTGTGAATCATCAGGCCTAGACATTTCACAGCACTCACCATAGCACATACTCTCCCAATGTCCATAACCCAAGCACCCATCTCTCCTGACCACCCTCCAGCAACCCTAAATTTGTTTCATGAGATAAAGAGTCTCTTATGGTTTGTCTCCCTCCCAATCCCATCTTGTTTCATTTTCCTTCCCTACCCCACACAATCCTCCACCCTGCCTCTCAAATTCCTCATATCAGAGAGATCATATGATAATTGTCTGAGAAATTGGAGCTTTTATACATTGTTGGTGGGAATGCTGTAAAACAGCATAGGCACTGTGCAAAATAGCCTGCAAATCCTCAGAGTTAAAATTATCACGAGACCCAAAGGTTCCATTCCTAAAAACCTACCCAAGAGAAATGCAAACATGTTTACACAAATACTTGTACTCAAATATTCATAGTAACATTAGTAATAATAGCCAAAAAACAGAAACAACTTATATCTATTATTACCTGCTGAATGAATAAACAAATGTGTTACACTCACACATATAATGTTATTTGGTAATAAAATCAAATGAAATACACATGCTAGAACATGGACAGATACTGAAAATATTATGCAAAGTAGAACAAAAAAATGATACACTACATATCCCATTTATATGAAATACCCAGAATGGGCAAATTCACAGAGACATAAAATAGATGTGGTTGCCTAGAATGGGAGAGAGGATGGGCAGTGACTGCTAATGAGAAAAAGTTTCTTTTTGGGTGACAAAAATATCCTTTAAAAAAAAAAAGTTTTATTTATTTTTTGAGAGAGAAAGAGAGAACAAGCCAGGGGGAGAGACAGAGGGAGCAGCAGACTTCCTGCTGAGTGGGGAGCTAGGGCTCCATCCCAGGACCCTGGAATCATGACCTGAGCAGAAGGCAGATGCTTACCAACTGAGCCACCCAGGCACCTCTGATAAAAAAATTCTTAGATTATGGTGATATCTGAACTGTGAAAATATACTAAAACCCATTGAACTGTATACTTTAGGTGCTTTTTATAGTAAATAAATAAGAAATCTCTCAATAAAGCAATTTTTAAAAAACTTGCTACGTTTATATTCTCATTAAAATTCTAATGAAGTTCTAAAGATACAAACGTAGTGATCCAAAGGGGCACGTGCACCCGAATGTTTATAGCAGCAATGTCCACAATAGCCAAACTATGGAAAGAACCTAGATGTCCATCAACAGATGAATGGATCCAGAAGATGTGGTATATATACACAATGGAATACTATGCAGCCATCAAAAGAAATGAAATCTTGCCATTTGCGACAACATGGATGGAACTAGAGCATATCATGCTTAGCGAAATAAGTCAAGCAGAGAAAGACAACTATCATATGATCTCCCTGATATGAATAAGTGGTGATGCAACATGGGGGCTTAAGTGGGTACGAGAAGAATCAATGAAACAAGATGGGATTGGGAGGGAGACAAACCATAAGTGACTCTTAATCTCACAAAACAAACTGAGGGTTGCTGGGGGGAGGGGGTTTGGGAGAAGGGGGTGGGATTATGGACATTGGGGAGGGTATGTGCTTTGGTGAGTGCTGTGAAGTGTGTAAATCTGGTGATTCACAGACCTGTACCCCTGGGGATAAAAATATGTTTATAAAAAATAAAAAATTAATTTAAAAAAAAGGAAAAAAAATTCTAATGAAGTTTATTTTCACTAACCCCTTATTTTTACATCTGCAAATTTTTCATAAGATGGAATAAAAATATTTATTATAAATAAGGTCCATTACCCCTGGATGGTAAATGGTGATGTCTATTTTCTTGGTATACTGAAGGTTAATCAATCTTCCTAAATGGACATTTAGATTGTTAGTAGTACTTTCCCCCCAGTATAAACAAAGTTGCTTTCAACATTTCTGTTTATACACCTTTACAGAGTTGTAAGATCACTCCCTTAAGAAAAATTCCTAGAAATGAAATTCTTTGTAAAAGGTATTTCTCTAAAAAGTCTGTTCCAAATAATATTTCCAATAGCAATGTTTAAGAGAAAAGCATGTTTTATCCTGAAATATCCTTGCCTTCATAGTTTACTAAAAAAATGCATAATAAGGAAAAAACACCTGTTAACAAAACACCAAAAGCAAAAAGCAAAGCAAAACACAATGAACAAAAAAAGAAAAGCAATAATCATCAAAAACTCTTTCAAATACATTAGGCTATATTACCTGTTCCAATTCTGGCTCTAACTGACAAGAAATGGAAAATTTTATTTATATGACATTTCTGAATATAGGTTTTGCAATTTAGTGTATTTCCAACTCTCTCTGAATAAACATGTCATTTACAAATTATATTTATAGGAAGATTGTAATAAAAATACTTAGCTTTCTTTTAAACAAAAGAAAGCTCTATCTGCCCAGAGGGTTTAGAAGCAATAATCCACTGCCAGTAGGAAGGTACCCAATGACTGAATCTTGGTTTCTAAGTAACACTTTCCAATATAAGGAACTGAGTCTCTTTGAAGAAATGGCTGCTTCAAGGGCCAGGGTAGGGAAAATAAAAAATAAGGCTAGGATAACTGCCAAAACTTGGAAGCAACCAAGGTGTTCCTCAGAAGGTGAATGGATAAACTGTGGTACATCCAAATAATGGAATATTGTTCAGAAATGAGTTACCAAGCCATGAAAAGATGTGGCAGAACCTTAAACGCATCTTACTAAGTGAAAGAAGCCTATCTGAAAAGGCTACATACTATATGATTCCAACTATATGACCTTCTGAAAAAGGCAAAACTCTGGAGAGAGGAAACAGATCAGTGTTTGCTAGGGGTTAAGAGGGAGGAGTGATGAATAGGAGGAGCACAGAGGATTTTTAGGGCAGTAAAACTATTCTATGTGATACTATAATGATGGATGTGTGTCATTATTACTCATTCGTCCAAAACCACAGAACGTACATCACCAAAAGTGAACCCTAATATAAACTCTGGACTTTGAGTATTAATACGTGTCAGTGTAGGTTCACTGATCATAAAAAATAAGTACATAAAACAAGTAAATAAATAAATAAATAAGGAAGTACTCAAAAAACAAAAGGATAAGGGCAGGTCAAAAGTTGACAAGAGTCAATCTGAATGAGTTCCCAATAGCTAAAACTAAATCAGTTGGAGCAACAAAATATATAACATAGAATTAGAGTATAACCCAACATATAAAATAAATATGAGTCCATCCTGATATAAATGATTACAAAAATAAATAAGGGTGAAGAGACAACAAATCTTCCAAATAGAAGAATTCCAAATACTCTCCCCTCCAGGACATGATGCTTAATTCCATCCTGTGCTTCTTAACCCCTCATTCCCACCTCCAATAAGGGTGGGGTAGACCTAGTGACTTACTTCCTAAGGACAAAGAAAGGGAAAAATAGTACATTTTCAGTGGAGAAAATCAGCAAACACTATCTAATCCAAGTAATAAAGATTAATGTCACCATATGGATATCCCATAACCCTGACGATGGTAAGAGCACTTTACTTCTCGGTATTCTTTTCAAAAACCCATCTGACTCCAGTTGAAACACGAGAAAAACAACAGACAAATCCAGATTGGGATATATTCTACAAGTCATGAAAAACAAGGAAAGACTGAGAAATTGTTACAGACTAGAAGAGACTGGAGGAAACAAGACAACCAAAAGTAATGTGGGACATTGGATAGGATTCTGGAAGAAGAAAGCAAGCCCTGGTGGAAAACGTGAAATCCTAATGAAGTCTGAAATGTAGTTAGCAGTAATAAACTAACAATGGGTTCTTAGTTTTGACAAAATGTACCATGGCAATATACAATATTTACAGTGGGGGAAACTGGGCAAGAGGTGTACATTAAAAGTCTGCACTGTCTTTGCAACTTTTATATATTTAAAAATTACTCAGAAATAGAAAGTTTATTAAAAGCAATACCAAATTGAACTTTAAAATGGAGTCATAAAACCACAAAACCAACATAGATATCCTTTTGGAAAATGTTAAACTTCTAAATTTAACTACATTTACTCTATTTTGAAAGTCTGTTAAATACAATTAAAGAAAAGGCTGAGGGAAGACTAACAATTTCTTACTGGAGATCAAATCAGGCATTAATTGGAAACATGAGGTACTGCATACTGATAATCCTGGAACTATGCATATTCAACTAGACACATTTGACTGACATGATTAGAAATACTTTAAAACACATTAAAAAAATACAGAACCTCATATCCTGCCAATTTAATCTTCTGTCAAGTTTCACTGTATACTGTGTTCTGTGGTTCATTGCACTTTATCAGAAAAGAAGGAACATATTTAATCCACTAGTGGTATTATAATGGCAAACCCTTAGTAAACTTACACCTTTCACATATTATGACACTTCTGAAGGGAAGGTACTTTGCTTCTAACATTATACATTGCCAGCGGGGTGCCTGGGTTGCTCAGTTGGTTAAGCATCTGCCTTCAGTTCAGGTCTCTATCCCAGGCTCCTGGGAGAGAGCCCCACCTTGGGCTCCCTGCTCAGTGGGGAGCCTGTTTTTCCCTCTTCCTCTGCTGCTCTCCCTGCTTGTGCCCTCTCGCTATCTCTCTGTCAAATAAATAAATAAAATAAAAAATTTATACATTAAAACATGAAAACCAAAAATTTAAGAAAGATTATCTAAAACTTGGATATAAGGCCAGAAGGTAGATAGCGTGCCCTTTCTTTCTCTTACCAACAGAGATCACAAGTAGGCAGAGAGGCAGGCAGGGTGTGGGGAAACTGAGCAGAGAGCTCGATCCCAGGACCTTGAGATCATAACCTCAGCCAAAGGCAGAGGCTTTAACCCACTGAGCCACCAGGTGCCCCTAGTATGCCCTTTCGTTGGAATACTGGGGACACAGATTTGTTCAAAGGTTAATTACTTATGAGAATGTACTTTGCTCTATTATTCTATTGACTACTGAATTAAATATCCCAGATTAAGTAAAGTTAGATGTTAACTTGTAGATTTCTGTCTAGTAGAGTTACAAATAATTTTTGTCAGGTAGAAGAGAAAATTCCAAAGGTTAAGATTTATTGGTCTGTAGGATATTAACCAGTTTGTAACTAACCTCACAATTTAATTCTAAAATTCCTTTATTAAATTGCCTATATGAGTACACAGCTCTTCAAATGCTCTCTGAACTAGCCTATTTTCCTTGTTCTCTTAGTAATTTATGAATTGAATAAAATATTTGATACATGTTCACTTCATACTTGTATGAGTCATGATTTTAATTTCTTAAAATTATGCTTTGAAAGGCATAAGGAAATTTCCATGACATGCCTGACATGACCTTTTCCACCCACTGCTCTGCAAATCCTATAGTCTCACAGGGATATTGCAGTAAGTTTTTTGCACAGTATTCTGAAAATATTGTTAATAATCTTGTTATTGGAATTATCAAGTAATACTTCTTATTTCAAAGATAAATCAGAAATGAATCTAAGTGTATGTTATTTTCAAGGCCACGTGATCTGACATCTAAGACTTTCTAATTTGTTACACGTGACTCCTGATGGTTCTGTGAGTTAATTTTCCTTATTTAAGCTAATTACTTAAAAAATGTTTTTTCTTCCATCTGTTTCGGGTACCTATGTGTTTCAAAATGCAAGGAGCTGATAACTGGTTCAGATGTGAACTACACATAACTGCCTTTACTTTCATAAACATGATTAATTACACTTAAATTTTGATTACATATTTTGAGGTTTATGAGAAAAGAAAAGATTAGCAAAAAGAAAAAAATCACAACTTCATCTTTGCAATGTTACATTTTTCTCATTAAAATCAAAAGTCTAGACTAATGTGATTTTAGGAAGAAACCTGGTTATTGTCAAGTCTAAATGTACTTTGGTGAATTCAAGTGAACTAATTGTAAACACTTATTTCAGTTTGTAGGTTCTGGCATGGTGAAAGAAAGCATTATTTCACTCCCATCCAACCACAATCAGTAGTCCATTAAAGCAAACGAGAAAAGAAAATTCTGTACCCTGACATCACTTCTAGGTGAAGTTGTCCCGAAACAGTTAAGAAAGCAGGAACATTGAAGAAATTCTCCTCAGGCACCTTAATTTTGCTTGAAGGCTGCAAATGAAAAACATGAGCCACAAAAAGCTATGAGATAGTTTGCTCTGCTTTCACATTCCCATACGTGCCACAACTAAAATGACAATGCAATTCAGTATATGCGAGGACAGATCATTTTCATAAAAATAAAGGCAGTTCTCAGTACACTGCTAAAAGAGAAAATGCCTACTTAGAAATTGCTAAGGTCAAGGACATCTGCTCCACATTTTCAAAACATAAAACCAAAGGACAAAGTATTTTTGTCACAAGATACAGTTCTCCCTAAAAAGTGATTCTGACTAAGAGACAAACAAGGAAAGAGACTGTGAATTAAAATTTTTTAAGTTGAAGAAATACATAATCTCTTAAAATTCTGACCCATGACTGAAATTTGATTTCCTCAAAGGAAGAGCCTCTAGAACACGTGTTGTCAAGTTATTAAATTTTTAATAATAGTATTTTTAATGCAGATTTTTATAAATACATTATAAACTTTTACGTATATTAATTTAACTTCCTCCACAATGCAGAAGAGCAGAACTCTATCTTTAAAAGATACAGTGAGCATTAGTGAAATAAGTCAAACGGAGAAAGACAACTATCATATGATCTCCTTGATATGAAGAAGTGGTGATGCAACATGGGTTAAGGGGGTAGGAGAAGAATAAATGAAATAAGCCCTCATGATCCCAAGGTCCTGGGATCGAGCCCTACATGGGCTCTCTGCTCAGCAGGGAGCCTGCTTCCCTTCCTCTCTGCCTGCCTCTCTGCCTACCTCTTTGCCTACTTGTGATCTCTGTCAAATAAATAAATAAAATCTTAAAAAAAAAAAGGAATAAAGCCAATTTTAAATACACAACAGAGAATGTGAGACTCCTTTAAGAGACTTAGTATCAAATACTGAATTACAGAAACACATGAAATGAAGACATCTTTTTAAATTCCATTAGTTCTAAAAATATTACCTATCAGATACAGGAATATATGTGTATGAATGAGAAATCTAGTGTAAAAATTACCAATTGAAATCATTCATTTATTTTGTAATTGGCTTTTACTTTTCAAACTTACTTTGACACTGGTCCTAAATGTCCTATCACTGCTTTTTAAAAATCTATCTTGGATTCCTATATTCACTGAAAACGTATTTTTTTTCTAAGGACTCAAGTACATAAGACTAAAATATTTGCCCTGACTTGTGCTTGGATTTTCAAAATAAAAAAGTGTGTTCTCTGTAGTTCCTCACTACTTAATAAATAATTATTTTTCAAATAAGACCCAGCACATTTATAAGAATATTACTATTTTCTCCTTTCCTTCACCTCTTTAGTCTATAATTTGTATTTGTGTTCTATCTTGACTTCTCCTAAAGTGATTTCTCTCATTTCCTGTGAATATAAAAGTCTAGTGTTTATGATTACCTTTTAGTCTTTCATTTATTAGCATTTGTACAAAATAGAATCTGATCCTCTTACATCTCTTAAACCCAGCTTATTTAAATAGGTATAAACATATCACTACTTCATCATGCCATCCAATGTCAAACAAACTTACATACTGAAATTCCTACTACAGTTTTAAAAATTACTTCCTCTTATTTCTCCTTTACAATTTATGCATTACATTGATTTTTAAAACTTCTAAATTAAGTTATACTACCTATACATTTTATTTCAGAATATTAAAGGGACATTATGAAATATTTTAAAAAGTAATTGCTGAGAGTGGTGTAGATAAACATGGTGGGATAGATTGCTCTGAAGGGCTGTCCCTCCACAGAAAAACTGAAAATAATGAGTAAAAACTGTCAGAATCAACTGTGGGGACTCTGGATAACAGTTAAAGGTTTCTAAGAACCAAATGCTGAATTGAGAGAGGAAATTTAAAAATTTGAGACTTCACCACTAACAGCAGACTGCATATTGTCTCAAGAACACATGCAATATTGTTCAGGACAGACTATATGCTAGGACATAAAACAAGACTCAATAAATTAAAAAAGATTAAAATCATACAAGTTCTTTTCTTTGACTGCAATGGAATGAAACTAAAAATGTTAGGTGGTGCAGGGGCTTAGAAAAACAGTTTCATGTTTCCTTAAAAAAGATAAACAAAGATTACTATATAACCTACCAATTCTATTCCTAGGTATATACTTCAAAGAATTAAAGCTGGGTACTCAGATACATATATATATGTTCATGTTCATTAAGAGCACTATTCACAACAGCCAAGATGAAAACAATTCAAATGTCCATTAACAGATAAATAAACAAAATGTAATATATATAAACAATAGAATAATATTCAGCCATAAAATGGAATGAAGTACTTATATACACATTAAAGTAAGATTAAATCTTGGACATGTTATGCTGAGTAAAAGTAACACATAAAAGGCCACATATTGTATGATCCCATTTATACGAAATGTCTGAAAGAGGTAAATCAATCCATAGAGGTTGACTAGGTGAGAGCCATGGGTCTGGAAGGAATAGAAGATATGGGGATGGGGCATGAGGTTTTGAGGTTTGTTTTTGGGATGACGAAAATGTTTTAGAACTTGATATAGGTGGTAGTTGTATAACATGATAAATGCACTAAATGCCACAAAATGAACCCTTTAAAATAATTAATTTTATATGAATTTCACCTTAATTTTTAAAAAAGTATATATAAACAAGTAACTATTGGATTTGACAGGGTCAAAAACTAACATAAGGGGGTGCCTGGGTGGCTCAGTGGGTTATGATCTCAGGACCTATGCCCTCAGCTCAGGTCATGATCTCAGGGTGCTGGGATAGAGTCCCATATCAGGCTCTCTGCTTGGTAGGGGGCCTGCTTCCTCCTCTCTCTCTGCCTGTCTCTCTGCCTACTTGTGATCTCTCTCTGTCAAATAAATAAAATCTTAAAAAAAATAAAAACTAACATAGGATTGCAAATTTAAGGTCTGTAATCTTAAATACTTCTCAGTAATGAAGAAAGAATAAAAAAATACCAATTAAAGGGGCGCCTGGGTGGTTCAGTGGGTTAAGCCTCTGCCTTCGGCTCAGGTCATGATCTCCGGGTTCTGGGATCGAGCCCCACATCGGGCTCTCTGCTCAGCTGTGAGCCTGCTTCCCTCCTCTCTCTGCCTGCCTCTCTGCCTACTTGTGATTTCTCTTTCTCTCTGTCAAATGAATGAATAAAATCTTAAAAAAAAAAATTACCAATTATGCATCCAATTTTGTGACCTTGCCAGTACATAGGATTTCTTTAACTAGGTTCCCACACTGCAAGTAATAAATGACAAATTTATGACAAATTTATGAAAAATGGACAAATCTGACATTAAAATTAAGGATCTCTATTTAACAAAGGAAGATACAGGCATAGTCAGAAGAATGACAGGTTAAAAAGAAAATATTTTCATTGTGCCTGGATGGCTCAGTCATGAGATAATGCAAATCTTTTTCTTGGGGTTTAGAGTTGAACCCAATATTGGGTGGAGAGATTATTAAAAAATAAAGTCTTCAAAAAAAAAGAATAATATATTTTCAGCACCTAAAATTGACAAGTGATTAATGGACAGGACCTATAAGGACCTGTCGACAAGAAAACAAGAAAGAAAAAAAGCTTCTCCGCAACTGGACAAGGGATATGAAAAGAGATTTTTTACAAAAAAGGAAAATTTGAATGGCTAAGATATATGAGAAAACACTCAAATTCACTACAAACAAAAGAAATGCAAATGAAAATAAGGCACTTTAAGAAGAACTCATTATATATACCAGCTTGACAAAGATTACAAAGTTATTTAAGGTCAAGTGTAGGTACAGATTCAGGGTATGGTAGGCAGTATCTAAGACGTGCCCAAGAGTCTCAGCCCCTGATTTAGTTAATTGACCACTAAGCCAGGAATAGCCATGAAGGATTTTGCAACTAAAGTTCCAAATCAGTGAGCACCGGCAGTACTCTTTCTGATATCAGCCGTAGTAACATTTTTCTACATATGTTTCCTAAGGCAAAGGAAATAAGCAAAAATAAACTATAAAAAATAAACTATAGGGACGCCTGGGTGGCTCAGTTGGTTAAGCAGCTGCCTTCGGCTCAGGTCATGATCCCAGCGTCCTGGGATCGAGCCCCACATCAGGCTCCTTGCTCCGCAGGGAGCCTGCTTCTCCCTCTGACTCTGCCTTCCACTCTGTCTGCCTGTGCTCGCTCTCGCTCGCTCTCTCTCTGACAAATAAATAAATAAAATCTTTTAAAAAAAACCTATAAACTAAAATAAAATTGGGACTATATCAAAATAAAAAGGTTCTGAACAATGAAGGAAACACAAAACTAAAAGGCAACCTACTGAATGGGAGAAGGTATCTGCAAATGATGTAGCCAAAAAAGGGTTAGTATCCAAAGTATATAAAGGACTTATATTAACCCCAAAAATGAATAAGCTGATTAAAAAATGGGCAGAGGATACAAACAGACATTTCTCCAAAGAAGACATTCAGATGTCCAATAGACACATGAAGAGATGCTCAACATCACTCATCATCAAGGAAATGCAAATCAAAAGTACAATGAGATATCACCTCACACCTGTCAGAATGGCTAAAATCAAAAACACAAGAAACAACAGGTGCTGTTGAAGATGTGGAGAAAAAGGAAACTCTCTCTTGGGAATGTGAACTGGAATAGCCACTGTGGAAAACAGTATGGAGGTTCCTCAAAAAATTAAAAATAGAACTACTCTATGATGCAGTACTTGGGCTACTAGCTACTTACCCCCAAAACACATAAAAAGACTAATTCAAAGGGATACATGCATCCCTATCTTTACTGCATCATTATTTACAATAGCTAAACTATGGAAGCAGCCCAAGTGTTCATCGATAAATTAATGGATAAAGAAAACGTGGATGAGATACACATATAACTATGTATATGAGAATATTATTCAGCTTGTATATGAGAATATTATTCAGCCCTAAAAAAAAAAATGAAATCTCGCTATTTGCAACAACATGAAAAGAGCTACAGAGTATATTGCTAAGTGAAATAAGTCAACCAGAGAAAGACAAATACCATATGATCTCCCTCACAAACAGAATTCAAAAAACAAAACAAACAAGAAAAGGAAAAAAAAAAGAGAAAGGCAAATCAAGAAACAGACTCTTAACTATAGAGAACAAACTCATGGCTACTAGAGGGGAGATGGGTGGGGGGAATAGGTGAAATAGGTGACGGTTATTAAAGAACATACTTGCCATGATGACAAAAATTAAGAAATGAGCAAAAAATGAAAAAAAATGAGATATTTGTCCTGCCTTACAGTTTATTAAAAGACCCCCCTCCCCCAAAAATAAAAAGAAAAGGAAAGAAAAAAGAAAGTTCCAAATCAGATGGCCTCAAGATTTGGAGACTTTCTGGGTATTTCCAACCTAACCACATGAGCCCTTTAAAAGCAGAAATGTTTTCTATAGCTGGTTGCAGGAGAGGAAGTCAGAGATTTGAAGCAGGAGAAGGATTCAACAAGCTGTCCTTGACTCGAAGATGGAGAAGGCCACATGCAGAAAAGGTGCTTAGGACAGTCCCTAGGAGCTGAGAACAAACTAGCCAACAGTCAACAACAAGATGGTAACTTTAATCCTAGAACTGCAAGGAACTAAATTTGGGTGATAGCAGAAATGAGTTTGAGAAAGTCAAACTCCAGAGAATACAACTGGCGCACACATTGCCTTCAGCCTTCTGAGACCCTGAGCGGACAACCCAACTACACCATCCTGAACTGATGATACACAGAACCGAGTAATAACGGGTGCTGTTTGATGTTGCTAAGTTTCAAGCAATTTGTTACAAAGTCATAGAAAACCTGGGGCACCTGAGTGGCTCAGTTGGTTAAGTGTCTGCCTTCAGCTCAGGTCATGATCTCAGGGTCCTGGAATTGAGAATTGAGCCCCGCACTGAACTCCTTGCTTCTTCCTCTACTTCCGCTGCTCCCCACTGCTCGTGCTCTGGTGCACATACCCTCTCTCTCTCTCAAATGAAAACAAAAATCTTTAAAAAAATTTTTTTTCTAACAAAGTCATAGAGAACTAATTCATAGGAAAACTGGAACCCTCTCATAAAGTCGTATAGTGTACACTGGTACTACTATTCTGGAGAACTTCACGAAGTTAAGAATACATATACCATATGACCCAAGAATTCCATGCCTAGATATATATTCCAGAAAAATTTTTATACATGTCATTAGGGAGTATGTTGAAGACTATTTGTTGCAGTACTTTTTTTCTGGGTGTAACTTAGAAGAGGACAATTTAAGAGTCCTTAACTAGAGGAATGAGTAAGTAAAATGCAGCAAATACCATTGCATATTTTGTAGCAATGAGAAGCAACAAATAAATGTACCTACATGGACAGAATTTGAACAGAGTTAAATGGGAAAAAGTAAGAAACAGAACAAGATACATAATATGTTAACATTAATGTAAACTAAAACTACATACAAAAGGTCATTCATACTTTATGAGGCTACACACACACAATAAAAGATGATATTTCAACAACATTAAAGTGAGTATCTCTGAAAGAGAAGAAAAAAAGAATGGGAGCAGAAACTGGGATAAAGAGGAAAAAATAAAACAAGAAAGGGGCTGTGATGAATTGTGCTTTGTCAGCTTGGCATTACTGCTTCCATTGAAACGGAGGACTATGTTTCCTAAAATTCTCCTTCCTGCTTGGTTCCAGGTTATAGTTGGCCATCTGTTGTTGAGAGGGGATGTGCAAAATATTTAGAAGAGAAAATAAAGCTGATGTCATGACTCTCAGAAGACTGGGGCAGTCTGACACGGTGACACACATAGACCGAGGTGCCTGGTGATCTCTAGTTTCTAGCTTGTCTTCTGTACTACTGACTATCCGGCTTTAAGACAACCACCAAGTGCTGCATTGCAATTACTACAGAGGAAATTAGATTAGATTAAATGCATTAATGGCTTCAGTTTTTCACACGTCTCTGTATGAACACCCCTTGTCATATCGCATGCTAAATCTGAGGTTGGCCAAGTGACTTGTTTTGACCAATGATACGGTAACAAAAATTGACAAAAATAGTGGCTTGAAAACAATGCATGTGCATTTCCATATTCTTTCTTGGACCCATGCCACCAAAGAGATCATGCCCTGATTAACAAGACAGAGAAATCTGAGAGACATGTGAGGCCATCCTTGATTGGCCAGCTCCCAGCCAAACCATCAGCTAACCAAGTCCAACAGAGATCAGAATCACCCAAATGACCTGTAGACTCATGGGAAAGAATAAATTATTTTGTTACACTGTAGTATGATACGAGTGCCTTGCAAAGACCAATAACAGTGTACCATGAATGAAAATTGTGTTTAATTCAACTTTGTACTCCTGAGGTTAAAAGAATATACAATCAGATATATACAGATTTACAGAAACAACCATACCCAATATGCAGTAAACACTTACTATGTGCCACACACATTGTGCTAAAGAGCTTATAAGCAACCCAGTAAACTATTAGTATTCCCATTTACAGAGGAGAAATTGAGACAAAGAGGTCATTTATTCAACTTGCCTGATGTGATGCACAGTATGAATCAAGGTAGTCTGGCCAGAATCTCTGTCTTTAACCACAGTGTGATAGTGCCACATAATATTTTGAGGATTCATAAGAAATAACAATGGTTGATTCCGGGGAAGGATAGCAGATCATTAGGGAACCAAGGTGGGATACAATCCACCTGTACTTTTAAATTACTACCTTTTGAACTGTGCACTGTATCATCTGTTCAAAAAATACATTTAAAACAATATATATCTTTTTTTAAGTACAATCTGAGGTACTATTAGCAAATACTCAAATGGTATATGAGGTTTGTCCCATGTACTCTTTTGTATTAATTTTATTTTATTTTATCTTTTTTAAAGATGTTACTTGAGAGAGAGAATGAGAAAGAGAGAGGGAGGATGAGTTGGGAAGAAGGGTCAGGGACAAGCAGGCTCCCTGCTGAGCAGGGACTGATGTGGGGCTTGATTGCAGGGCCCTGGGATCATGACCTGAGCTGAAGGCAGACTGTTAACTGACTGAGCCAACCAGACGACCCTCATGTATTCTTTTTAAAAATATGTTTGTTGACACAAGCAGATTTCATTTATTATAATTATTACTTTTTTTTTAAAGTAAGCTCTATGCCCAACATGGGGCTTGCACTCATGACCCTGAGATCAAGAGCTGCATGCTCTACTAAGCCCACCAGGTGCCGCATTCCCCCTGTATTCTTTATCACATGAACACTCACGATTTTATCTTTTGTCCTACAGTGGCGCAGATTCCTTTGAATGGCACCAATAAAAAATTTTTAAAACCAAGAACAAAGTATGGAACAAAGTCAAATACCAAGACAATATAGACGGTTTTACTGCACTACCTGTAATAACACAGTTGTGGGAAAGCCAGAGAAGAGAAGGCCAAATGATCCCTGAATTCTTTGAGTAGGGAATGAGTTTATGTATCTTGGTATGCTAAGCACCTATCACAGTGCCAGAGGCTAGTAATTGTTCCATAAATGCTTGTTGACCAAAAGTAAGTCAATGGTGAACAGAGGGAGTTAGCCACCAGAAATCAGAAGAGATAAAGTCTGATAAAGAAGCAAGGAAACCACAAAAAGCATACGTAGCACAGTTAGCTGTAAAAGCTTCAAGCAGTGTCATGGTTTTGCTGGTCTAAAAGCTACCTCTAGGGCACCTGGGTGGCTCAGTGGGTTAAGCCTCTGCCTTCAGCTCAGGTCATGGTCTCAGGGTCCTGGGATCGAGGCCCCCATCAGGCTCTCTGCCCAGTGGGGAGCCTGCTTCCTCCTCTCTCCCTGCCTGCCTCTGCCTACTTATGATCTCTCTCTCTCTCTGTCAAATAAATAAGTAAAATCTTAAAAAAAAAAAAGAAAGCTACCTCTAGTGCACTTTTAGGGGTATGTTTGTTTTCTAACATAGACACTGATAAGCAGATAGTATTGCAGAAAGTATTTCTTATATTAACTCTTATAACTATACTGCTTATAATCAATACTCTGTCATTTTCCTGGTAGACCTGTAAAGAGACGTTTACTGATTCTTTAATGTAACCATCATCTTAACATCTACAATAATTTTTAAAAATACAAAAGGTAGAGAATGTATTTTGAGTATATGGTTGTAAGTTTAAAACAGCTTAGAGAAAAATTTTCATTTTCCTCACAGAAATAAGTTGTGTGTCTTACTATGACTCTGTCTTCCTCCTATCCACCCCCAATCACAAACACATAATTTGTAGATATCCTATATAATTAAATACCACTTTTGGCTAAATATAAAAAGATACATACTCACTTGCCCACCTTTTGAACACTATCTAATTCTGACATCTATTCAAACAGGAAAATTTGGAAAGGATAAGATACTATCATCAATATAATTTTCTGATCACTGAAAAAAATATATCTTTTGTTTCTAGATCTGTTTCTGCATTCTCATGGATGTGGCTCATTCAGTTCTAAAGAAGGTATGTATCTGTGTACTCTCTTATACAACCTTCACTCTCTAAACAAATCACCCCAGTTACCTCTGGGACTGCTTCCTTTATTTCTTCTTTCTTTATTCTTGTAAGTCTTAAAAACTACCCAAATTTACATCAAGCACTAGGAGAGTCACAAGGTTTAAAATAAAAATTAAACATAACATTAAAAATTGCAGGTTTTATTTTTTAAAGTTTCTGAAGCAATATATTGAGCTGGGTGACATTTGTTTGTTATTTTCTATGCTTTTCCTGTATGTTTAAAATTATTAAAAAACCACAGATCAATATTTACAGCTCTTAAAAATGTCCAGCATATGACTGTAAGATCCCTGTGTCAATACTTCTCATTCTCCTATTTTCTTCAAGGATAAAATAGTTTCTTCTTCAATTTTACCATTTTTGTTTTGCTTAATTACCAGTTTTTATAAGTTGTCTTCAAAAGTTACAGTATTTTACCTATATGATGCATTAAATAGTCTTAATGATACCCTGTGAATATAATTATTACATATTTCCGTAAAGGAAAATGAGCTCTAAGATCCAAATAACCACCTTGAAAATAAACACTCTAAATCTCTGAATATTATATTTCTGCTGTATCTTAAAAAAAAGAAAACAAAATAACTAAATTAAATGTAATTAAAGAAATAAGATAGCAAGTAAATTATTTTATGAACTATCAAAATACCATAATAGCAAAAATCAGTAAATGTAAAGCAAGTAATGAAATACCAAGCATTCTTCCTGGTTTATGTTTAGAAATATTTTTCACAATGAATGAGTGCTCTGATTCTAACATTTCTAAAATTCTAAAGTTATAAAAATTTCATGTACAGTACTTTAAAAAGTATCTTTACATTCTTTGGTTCAAATCTTGATCTATACTCAGGTTCAGATCTCAGAGTTGTGAGTTTGAGCCCCATATGGGCTCCACTTTGAAAAAATTAAAAGTATATAGAGAGGAATATAAAAATAAATAAATAAATAAATGTCTTTATATTCTCTTATATTATTTCTCTCGAATAAAATACTCAGAGGTTGAAAGAAATACATTAAGACTAGATAGAATGGGGTGCCTGGGTGGCTCAATGGGTTAAAGCCTCTGCCTTCGGCTCAGGTCATGATCTCAAGGTCCTTGGATCGAGCCCTGCATCGGGCGCTCTGCTCAGCGGGGAGCCTGCTTCTCTCTCTCTCTCTCTGCCTGCCTCTCTGCCTACTTGTGATCTCTGTCTCTCTAATAAATAAATACAATCTTAAAAAAAGAAAAGACTAGATAGATTATGTATCGTATTCTAAGAATCATGGAAATTACTACTGTTGTGCTGAAAGTACAAGAAATTACCACAGCAATATCGTCCCAGGGGATGAAAATTCTCAGGGGAAAAACATATTCACATCACACCATCTGCCACAATGTATGTAAAATTCTGCATATTATTTTTGGTTAATACAATTATATGGCTATGTAGTTGACTTAGTAACACTTCACTGATCTGAGATAGCATCTCCGTAGTATAACTTAAAGCTATTTCTGAGCTTTAAGTTCTATCCCCTGGTTTATTCGTGCACCAATAACACTATTTTTTAAAGTTTTTTAAAAATGAAATTTAGATTTATGTATTTACTTTAGAGATAGAGACAGAGCAGGGGAGTGAGTGAGAGAGCACGTGTGTGCATGAGTTGGGGGGAGGGGTAGAGGGAGAAAGAAATTTTGTAAGCAGACTCCCCACCAAGGACAGAGCCCGATGCTGGGCTTGATTCCAGGACCCTGAAATCATGAACAGAACCAAAATCAAGAGTTTGGCTGCTCAACTGACTGAGCCACCCAAGTGCCCCAAACACACTGATTTAGAGGCTTTATAGCATATTTTAATCTCTGGATATTCCATCATTTAAAAAACTTTTTATTTTTTAAGTTTTTATTTATATTCCAATTAGTTAACAGGGTAATATTTGTTTCAGGAGTATAATGTAGTGATCTGACAGTTCCATACATCAACCAGTGCTCATGAAAGTGAGTGTACTCCTCATCACCTATTTAACAAACCCCCTACCCACCTTCCATCTGGGAATGATCAGTTTGTTCTCCATAGCTAAGAGTCTGTTTCTTGGTTTGCCTTTTACCCCCTTTGCTCATTTGTTTTGTTTCTTAAAATCCACACAAGTGAGATCATATGGTATTTGCCTTTCTCTCACTGATTTCACTTAGAATTTCACTTACTCTCTTGTTCCATTCATATCATTACAGATGGCAAGATTTCATCCTTTTTATGGCTGAGTAATATTCCATTGTGTATGTACAAGCATATATGTATATACATTCCACAATATTCCATTGTATATGTACATGCAAATACACACACACACACACACACACACACACCCCACATTTTCTTTATCCATTCAACAATCAATGGACATGTGGGCTGTTTCCATAATATGGCTATTGTAGATAATGCTGCTGTAAACATCTGGGTGCGTGTATACCTCTGAATTAATATTTTTTTATTCTTTGGGAAAATACTCAGTAATGAGATTCCTGGATCATAGGGTAGTTCTATTTTTAACCTTCTGAGGAACTTCTACACTGTCTTCCACAGTGGCTGCCATAGTCCACATTCTCACCAACAGTGCAAAAGAGGGTTTCCTTTTTTTCTACATCCTCAACAGCACCTGTTGTTTCTTGTATTGTTGATGTTAGCCATTCTGACAGGTGTGAGTTGATATCTCATTGTACTTTTGATTTGCATTTCCTTGATGATGAGTGATGTTGAGCATCTCTTCATGTGTCTGTTGGACATCTGAATGTCCTCTGGAGAAATGTCTATTTGTGTCTTCTGCCCATTTTTTAATTGGATTATTCGTTTTTTGGGTGTTGAGTTTTACAGTTCTTTACATATTTTAGATACTAATCCTTTATTAGATATGCAATTTGCAAATATCTTCTCCCACTCAGTTAAGTTGCCTTTTAGTTTTGTTGATTGTTTCCTTCACTATTCAGAAGCTTTTTATTTTGATACAGTCCCAGCAGTTTATTTTTTATTTTGCTTCTCTTGCTCCAGGATGCCTATCTAGAAAGAAGTTGCTATAGCTCACCATTTTTGATCGCTGCATTCCTTAGCATTAACATGAATGAAGCCTTTTCTAAGGTCTCTCCACTGAAAAATAAATTTGTGTCTCAGCTCAAATAGAGTTATCCCTATTTTTTCAGGCCCTACTTCAATTCATTTTTCAACTGAACAAATATTTACAAAATGCCTACTATGTGCCAGGTATTAGGCTAACTGCAGGGATACAGTAATGAATAAGAGACAAGGGCCCTGAGAAACTCCAGTATTTTTCAATTTTATGGGTCAACTATGAAACAAACGTTATTTAATATGAAGCACTAATCTTGAGTTTTGGTAAGTTATGAGTATGTCTGGAGGAGGTTATATCCACAAAATCCTAATTACTCACTCATTTATCAATTGGTCTAATACCTGAAAGGAACTTACAGAACTTTCCCCAAGTTTCTTATTCCTTTGAGTGTCCAAAATTAAATACAAAAAAACCCACAAAACCTGGTTCATAGATTGCTGAAAAAAATGGCTGAGGGTGGGGGTATTCAAATCCCGTAATCCATAGAAAATGACTCACAGTCAGTGTCTTGGCCAAGCATGCTGAAAAGCTAGTCAATACCACTATAAACCTATTAGAATGGCCAAAATCTAGAACACTGGCAACAGCAAATGCTGGTGAAGATACAGAGCAATAGAAACTCTTGGTCACTACTGGTAGGAATCAAAATGGTGCAGTCACTTTGGAAGACAATTTGGTAGTTTCTTACAAAACTAATACACTCTTGAGCAAGTGCACTGATTGATACCTGCCCAAAGGGGTTGAAAACTTTTATCAAAACATGCACACATGTTTACAGCAGTTTTATTCACAAGTGCCAAAACTTGGAAGCAACCAAGATGTCCTTCAGTAGCTAAATGGATAAACTGTGGTACATCCAGATAAAGAATATTATTCTGCTAAAAAGAAATGAGCTATCAAGCCATGAAAAGTCATATTACAAATGCATATTACTAAGTGAAAAAAAAAATATAAAAGGCTACATACTGTATGATTCCAACTATATTGTATTCTGTATTCTCAAAACAACTGAGAAAACAAAAAAGTTCTGTGGTTGTGAGGGATGAATACGTAGAACACAGGATTTTAAAAGCAGTGAAACTACTAAGTATGATACTATAATGGTATATATATGTCTTATATGTTTGTCCAAACACAACATACAATGCAAAGAATGAACCCTAATGTAAACTAAGGACTTTGGGTGATAAGGGTGTGTCAATACAGAGTCAACAATTTGACAAACTGGAGCACTCCGGTGAGGGATGCTGATAAGGGTGGGGGGGGGGGGCTATGCATGTGTGGGGCAGGGAGTTTATGGGAAGTATTTATGTCTTTGCTCAATTTCGCTTTCAATCTGAAAGTGCTGTAAAAAGGAAAGCCCATTTTTAAAAACTCCATCAACATATGGATGGATCTCTATGATCAACATGCTATACCCTTCATCTGCCAAGAGAGATGGTCTCATTTCTTTTTTTTCTTTTTTTGAAATTTAAATTCAATTAGCCAACATATAGTACATCATAGTATCAGATGTAGTGTTGAATAATTTATCAGGTGCATATAACACCCAGTGCTTATCACATCACGAGCCTTCTTTAATGCCTATCATTTCTATCAGTCTCAGCAAATGTAAACAAAGAGATAAAAGACTCCTCACACAGAATACATGTAGCACCAGGAAGCGCAGGAGGTTGTTTGTATTCATATAGGGCACATCTTGATCTTTACTCTGGTTTCTTTATCACAAAGATAAGACTCAGAAATAGGAATGTGTTTACTTTGTTTTTTTTTTTTTTTTAACCCTCTGTAAATGTACCCAAAAGTTTCAGAATCAGGTGATAAAACCATTATTGAAATAAATATGGAGGAACAGAACTGCCTTAATTATCACCTCATTATTTAAAACATTTCTTATTAGGAACTTTTAAGCTTACTATACTCACAATAGAGAATATAATCTCACTTGATAAGAACAAAAAAAAATTAATTTGTAAACATGTTAAAGCTTCAAAAAGCACCTAATGCCAGGATAAGATGGTTTAATGTACTCAAAAATAGGTAATAACTTAATTATGAAACAAAAATAGCATGCTTCAATTAAAAGCATTTGCTGAAAGAACACTAAAAACCTGCTAATCTTTCTTCTTTAAGTTTTCTATTGCAACTTCCTTCACACATGCAGAAAAGTACAGCTCAATGATTTATCACAAAATACATGCCTTGGTGACTACTGCCCAGAACACCAAACATAATAGTAACAACCTATGACAAAACTCTAGTAACTCTGTTTCCAATAACTCATCTTTCCTCCCCAAACTGTTAACCTGACCATCAAAACAATATATTACTTTCCCAAAAAGAACAAACTAATAAGCCCAAAGTTAGCAGAAGGAAGGAAATAAAGATCAGAGTGGAAATAAATTAAATAGAAACTAAAAAGACAATAGAAAAGATCAATAAAACTGAGAGCTAGTTTTGTTTTTTTTGTTTTTTTTTTAAAGATTTTATTTATTTGTTTGACACAGAGAGAGATCACAAGTAAGCAGAGAGGCAGGCAGAGAAAGCGGGGTGGGGGGAAGCAGGCTCCCCACTGAACAGAGGGCCTGATGTGGGGCTCGATCCCAGGACCTGAGACCATGACCTGAGCTGAAGGCAGAGGCTTAACCCACTGAGCCACCCAAGCGCCCCTGAGAGCTAGTTTTTTGAAAAGATAAACAAAATAGACAAAGCATTAGCTCAACATAACCAAGAAAAAAAGACAGAGGGCTCAACAAGTAAAATTATAAATGAAAGAGGAGACATTATAACTGATAACACATAAATACAAAGGATTGTGAGAGTACTATGAACAGTTATAGAATCCTAGAATGGATAAATTCCTAGAAACATATACCTACCCTGAATAAAAGTAATAAAAACCTTCCAACATAAAAAAGACCTGGACCAGAGGACTCCACTGGTGAATTCTACCACACAGTTAAAGAACTAAGACCAATCCTTCTCATACTCATCCGAAAAATGAGAAGAAGGACTACCTTCAAACTCATTTTACAAGGGCAGCATTACCTTAATAATGCCAAAGCCAGGAACAGACACTAGAAGAAAAGAAAATAGGCCAATATCCCTGATGAATACGGATATAAAAATACTTAACAAAATGTTAGCAATTCAAATCAATAATATATTAAGAGGTCGTATACTATAATCAGTGGGATTTATTCCAGGAATGCCAAGACGGTTTAATATCCAAAATCTATCAATGTGATATACCACATGAACAAGATAAGGATAAAAATCATCTGATCATCTCAACTGATGCAGAAAAGCACACTTGACAAAATTCACCATTCTTTCATGATAAAAACTCTCAGTAACTTGGGCATAGAAGGAATGCACCTCAACACAAAGTCATCTATGGCAAGCCCACAGCTATCATCATACTCAATGATGAAATGTGGAAAGCCTTTCCTCTAAGATGAGGAAAAAGACAAGGACGCTCACTCTTACCACTCTTAAACAGCATTGTACTGGAAGTCCTAGTGAGAGGAATCAGGCAAAAAGGAAATGAAGGGAAAGGGGAAAGGGAAAAGAATGAAAGGAAAGAAATAGAAGGTCTCCAAACTGGAAAGGAAGAAGTAAAATTTCACCAAGGAGGTAAAAGATCTGTACAATGAAAATTAAGACATAGATGAAAAAAACTGAAGACACAAATAGAAAATATTCCATGCTCATGGATCAGAAGGATTAATATTGTTAAAATGTCTATACTATTTAAAGTAATCTACAGATTCAAAGAAATCCCTATCAGAATTCCAATGGCATTCTTCACAGAAATAGGAAAAAAAAAAAAAAAAAACCATTTGTATAGAACCACAAAAGACTCTGAATAGTCTTTTCTATCAGAGACTCAAGCTAGCCAAAGCAACGTTGAGAAAGAAAGGCAAAGTTGGAAGCACCACACTTCCTGATTTTAAACTACATCACAAAGCTATCCAAACAGTATGCGATAGGCATAAAAACAGGCAACAGGTATAGGCATAAAAACAGGTAAATGGAACAGCATAGAGTCCAGAAATAAACTCATGCATAAATTGTCAATTAATCTATAACAAGGAGTCAAGAATTATACAATGGAAAAAGGACAGTCTCTTCAATAAATTGTGTTGGGAAAACTGGACAGCTACATGCAAAAGAATGAAACTGGACCCCTATCTTACACCACACACAAAAATTAACTCAAAATGGATTGAAGACTTGGACATCAGACCTGAAACCATAAAACTCCTAGAACCTCAACAGTGGGTAAGCTCCTTGACACTGGTCATGACAATGATTTTTTGGATTTGACATCAAACTAAAATGCTTCTGCACAGTAAAGGAAACCATCAACAAAATGAAAAGGGAACCTATGGAATAGGAGAAAATATCTGCAAACCATATATCTGATTAGGGATTAATACCCAAAATATACAAGGAATTTAATGTAATTCAATAGCAAAATAAATAACCCAATAAAAAATGGGCAAAGGACCTAAGTAGACATTGTTCTAAAAAAGATACACAAATGAAAAAAAAATACACAAATGGCCAAAACATATAGGAAAAGATACTCAACAACATTAACCACCAGAGAAATACAAATCAAAACCACAATGAAATACCACCTCATATCTGTTAGGATTCTATTATCAAAAAGAGAAAAGATAACAAATGCCAGGGACAACGTGGAGAAAAGGAAACCCTTGAACATTTGTTGGTGGAAATGTAAACTGGCAAAGCCACTACAGAAAACAGTATGGAGACTCCTCAAGAAATTAAAAATATAACTAACCCTATGATACAATAATCCTGCTTCTGGATCTATATCCAAAAGATATAAAATCATTATCTCAAAGAGATATCTGTATCCTCATGTTCATAACAGCATTATTCACAGTAGCCAAGGTCTGGAAATTACCTGTCAACAGATGAACAGTTAAAAAAAATGTGAGGTGTATATTTATACACGTACACAGACACAGAAACACAGACACACAGACACACACACACACACACACAGGAATATTACTGAGTGTTTAAAGAAGGAAATCCTGTCATTTGCAACAACATGGATGAATCCACAAGGCAACATGCTAAGGGAAAAGGCTAGACAAAGACAAATACCTCATGGTATCACATTAGTATGGAATCTTCAAAACAAAAACAAAAATAAAACCCCAAACTCAAAGAACAGAGAGTAGAAAAGTGATGGCTAGCAGGTAGGGAAAACAGGGGAAGGTTGGTAAAAAGATACAGACTTGCAGTTACAAGATAAATAAAATCTGAGGATCCAATGTATAATAAGACGACTATAGCTGATAAGACTGTATTATATAACTGACATTTACTAAGAGAAGAGAACTTAAATGTTCTCCCACCAACAAAGGTAAATAGGTAAGAAGGTAGATGTGCTAATTCACTTGACGGGGGGAATCCTTTCACAGTGTGTAAGTGTATCAAATCATATGTACACTTTGAATATCTTACAATTTTAGTTGTCAATTATATCTCAATAAAGTTGAGAAAAAACTGTTCTATTACTTTTCTGTTTCTGACTTAATATAAAGGCAATCATATTATGTTTGACTTCACTCAGAATTATACTTGTGAGAGTTACCCATGTTGTTGTGTGTTTTGCTGAAATTTAATTTTTATTGTCATAGGGTGTTCTATTGTTTATTTTATGACAATTTATTTTGCTGTTCACATACATTTGAACTACTTCCACTTGAAGCTAATATGAATAATGCTGTTATGTACTTTTTAAAAAAATGTCTAGTGATACGCACTTGTGTGGAAAGTTGTTGAGTTATTGGATATGCCTATATTTAACATTAACATATTATACCAAACTGTTTTCCAAAAGGGTTACACCAGTTCTTTGCCACCAGCAGTGTGTGAGATTTCACCTGCATTGTATCAAAACAGAGATTCTCAATGGGTAGTCTATGCTCACAGAGGGTTTCCCGAGATCCTTTCAGGAGGCTCATGAGGTCAAAACTATTGTCATAATAATAGTAATGAGTTATTTGTCTTTGCCACTCTGCTGATATTTGCACTGAAAATGAAGTCATAGTGGATAATACTATTGGTGTTTCGTTTATATCAGGCCTCTTGCACCAGTTGGCCTTAGTGTGCAAAGGAAAAGTTCTCGAATGAAATTAAAGGTCCTACTCCAGTGAACACATAAATGACAGAAAGTCAAAAGCCTTACTGCCAATACGGAGAAAGTTTGAATGGTCTGGATAGAAGATCAAACCAGTCACAACATTCTCTCAAGCCAAAGCCTAAACCAGAGCAAGGGCCTGTCTTCAATTCTGTGAAGGCTGAGAGAGGGTGAGGAAGCTGCAGAAGAAAAGTATGAAGCTAGCAGAGGTTGGTTCATGAGGTTTAGGGAAAGAAGCCATCTCCATAACATGAAACTGCAAGGTGAAGCAGCAAGAGTTGACGTAGAAGCTGCAGCAAGTTACTGAGAAGATCTAGCTGAGATAAATCATGATTATGGCTACCAAACAACAGATTTTCAGAGCAGATAAAATAACCCTTGTATTGGAAGAAGACGCCATCTAGGACTTTCAGAGCTGGAGAGAAATCAATGTCTGGCTTCAAAGCTTCAAAGGACAGGCTGACTAACTCTCTTGTTAGGGGCTAACTAACACAGCTGGTGACTTTAAGTTGAAGCCAGCGCTCATTTGCCATTCCTAAAATCCTAAGGCCCTTAAGAATTACGCTAAGTCTATCCTGCCTGTGCTCTATAAATGGAACAAAGCCTGTATGACAGCACATCTGCTTACAACATGGTTTCCTGAGTATTTTAAGCCCACTGTTGAGACCTACTGCTCAGAAAAATAGATTCCTTTTAAAATATTACTGCTCACTGACAATGCACCTGGTCACCCAAGAGCTCTGACAGAGCTGTACAACAAAATCAATGTTTTCTAGCTTGCTAACACAACATCCATTCTGCAGCCAGGGAGTCACTTGGATTTTCAAGTCTTATTATGTAAGAAATACCTTTCATAAGGCTATAGCTGCCATAGATAATGACTCCTCAGCTGGATGTGGGAAAAATAAACAGAGAACCTTCTGGAAAGGATCCATATTTCAAGATGCCAGGAAGAACATTTGCGATTCATGGGAAGATGTCAAAATATCAACATGAACAGGAGTTTGGAAGAAGTGGATTCCAAACATCATGGGTGACTGTGAGGGGTTCAAGTCTTCAGTAGAGGAAATAACTGCAGATGTGGTAGAAATAGCAAGAGAATTAGAATTATAAGTGAAGCCTGAGGATGTGACTGAATTGCCGCAATCTCATAAAACTTGAAGAGATGAGGAGCTGCTTCTCATGGATGAGCACAGAAAGTGATTTCTTGGGAAGGATTCTACTCCTGGTGAAGATGCTGTGAAGATGACTGAAATGACACAAAGATTTTAGCATATGACATAAACTTAGTTGATAAAGCAGCAGCAGAATTGTGGAAGATTGACTCATTCTGAAAGAAGGTCTATGGAGGGTGAGATGCTAGCAAATAGCATGGCATGCTACATAGAAACTACTCAGGAAAGAAAGAGTCAACTGATGTAGCAGTTTAAGAAATTGCTACAGCTACCCCAAACTTCAGCAACTACCACCATGATTAGTCAGCAGTTGCCAATATCAAGACAAGACCCTTTATCAGCAAAAAAAGATTACAGTTCACTGAAAGCTAGATAATGGTTAGCATTTTTTAACAATATTTTTTTTTAAAGTAGGCTCCACACTGGGTGTGGTGGGGCTTGAGCTCGCAACCCTGAGATCAAGACCTAAGCTGAGATCAGGAGTCAGATGCTTTATGGACGAAGCTACCCAGGAGTCCCAGCAATAAAGCATATTTAAATTAAGTGTATACATTGCTTTTTTTAGACATAATACTAATGCACACTTAATAGACTACAATATGGTGTAAATATAATTTTTATATGCATGGAAAACCAAAAAGTTCATTTGATCTGATCTTTTGTGATAGTCACTTTATTACAGTGGTCTGGAACTGAACTGGCAGTATCTCAAAGGTATGCCTGTAGTTTGAACTGGGCAGGGTACTCCAGGCAAAAGCCAAAGCCAGGGAAGACATCAGCACAGATTCTACAATACAACTAATCTTCAAACAACTACCACTTGTTGAATTGTGGTATCAAAGAAGAAGAGCAACAATAATCTGAAAAGGCCATTAGAATACTCCTTTTCCAACTACGTCTCTGTATGAGGCTAGATTTACTTAATGTATTTCAACCTAAATGACACATTGCAACAGAATGAATACAGACACAAGTAAGAGAATCCATAAAATACCAGTCTTTTGACAAATTGTTTTAGAAAATATATGTATTTTTCATAGAAAATATTTTATTTATGCTAAAACAGTGAGTCTATTATAATTAATTTTAAATGAAGCAATAAAGATTAAAAATGATTCTCACCTTTGATTTCTAATGTGACAAATATCAATAGACTATAACTCATATAAACAAAAGCTCGTCAGGGTCCTCCATAACTTTTTAGTGTAAAAGGGTTTAGGGAATGCTATACTAAAACAATTTGTCTCCCCCAACAGGAAACAAAGTGAATTTCTTAATCATGGCCTAAAAGAAGGCTTTAATAAATAGAAGATGTCCAAAAAGAATTATAGACAGAAGTCTCACAGTCTCCAATTTTGAAACCTCCAATCAAACCTCAAGCCTCCTACCAGAGTAATCTTCATAAAACTGAAATTTTGATTACTCCAAAAACAATACAAAAATCCTTTGATGGTTCCCCAAAGTCTCCCTTGAACTAGCATAAAAGAAACTTCCTTATTAAAAAAAAAAAAACAATGCAAAGAAAAGAAACTTCCTTCTCTGGCACTGACCTTCTAAAACTTTCTTGTTCTAATTCATACTTACTTTGTGCACTCTAGTCAAATTTAATTGCAAATGTCCTTGCTAATCTCTGGGTCTTTGTACACAGCCCATTGCTCCCTCTACCCAGACGTTCTAACTGGACTAACTTACTTGTCCTTTGAGATTCAGCTCATAAATCACTCATTCATGAAGCTTTCTTACTACTAGCAGGCACCCCTAATGCTCACTCCAAGCCCAGGCTAGGAAGAGTGTACTTCCTATAACAACCTGTATATACTAGTCATTCCTTTATCCAGGCACTGTGTTAGACAAAAAGACAAAGCAATGAATAAAACAGTCCTCTCTGAGAGCTTATACTGTCTAATGGGGAAGAAAACAAATGAACATGTACACTAATAACGATTCAAGATAACTACAGGTTGCAATAAGTGAGTAAGGGATTGGGGGTGGGAAGGGCAGTGCCCTGAAGCAGCAACTTGCCAGCACAGAACTGAAGGATGAGAATGTGTCTGCTCTATGGAAGAGGAACATTCTAGGCACAAAGAACATCCAGTAGAGAGCTCAGGAAGTAGGAAAGGGCTTCATATATTTGAGGAGTAGAAGGCAGGTTACTGTAACTTGAAAAGATTAAGGATCAGAGAGAGTGTTAAAAGATTCAGTTGGAGAGGCAGGCAGGAGTGAGATCACTGTAGCGCCTTCATAAATCATGATAAGAAGTTTCAATTTTATTTTAAGAACACCGAGTAACCACTGAAGTATTTTAAGCAGAGTTTTGGCATGATGTGTATTAAGATTACACTAGTGTCTGAGAGGAGAAAAGATAACAGGGGAACAAGAGTATAAATGGGAAGAGTAATCACAAGCAAGAAAAGAGAGTGGCTTGAGTTAAATAGGTAACATTGGAAATAGAATTGGAGAGAATGAGGATTTACCCTGAGGTAAATCAACAGAATCTCCTGATTCATAATGTTATCTCCTGATACATTAGATGGGGGATTGAGGAAGACAGGCAGGAGAACCACTGATTAAGTTTCACTTTTAGACTGTTTACTTAATAAGCAACTGAATGGATAGCAGTAACTTTTAGTGCTATGGAAAAAACTAGAGGAAGAGGCAGAGGCTTTGGAGAGAAGAAATCAAGAGTTATATTTAAGATATATAACATTTGAGTGTACACTAGACATCACAGGAAAAATATCAAGAAGGTAGTTGTTCCTACAAATCTGGAGCTCAGAAAGAGTGGGTAGGGCTGGAAAGAACAGTTTGCGATCATCAGCATGTAGATAGTACACAAAGCCTTGAAACTGGGTAAGACTGCTGGAGGAGAGAGATCATAGATTTGTGCCTCTCAATAATGATGATAATGTTTCCTAGCAAATATTTCGGAAACTTGTCGGGGGATTTAGTGACCAGGAGTCAAGGTTGTCCTGCAATATGTACAGAGTTCTATATAATTAAGACTTTTCTAGCAATCTCTCAACTTTCTGCTAGATATTCATATAGGTGGTCAGTGTAAAATGACCAAACAATGCAGATTTGAGCTGCCTGATAAACAGTTATTACTTTTATTTAGTTTATATATTGGGTCACAGTAAAAAGACTTTATTTGGAAATGACTTTTGAGCAAAACATTTGAAAGTCACAAAGGGTGATTTTAAAGTTCCTCCCACTCAAATAGGTTTTGATTCAACTAATTTTGCTTTGATCACATGAAGTTTATTAGTGCAACACAATTTAATACAGTCTTTTTCTATCCTGCACAACAGAAAATTTTCTTTTGCTAGGTTATTCTGCCATTGGAAGACATAAAATACAAAGACAAGAAATGAGACGCAAAGAACTACCAAAAACTTTTTAATGTGGGTATCCCAGGGAGTTTCATACCATGGGGCCAGAGGGGTGTGTGTCTAAATTTCTCCCTGTTTAAGGATTTCCAAGAAAATATTAAATAAGTACTTCGAATTGCCCTGTAGTTATCTATTCTCAAAGCAGAACAAATATAGCTGAGGAGTTTCAAAATCTCAAGGGAATGAAACAGAAAAACCCACACAAATTTGACTCTGCCTCAATGTAAAATACATAGCAAGGAGAGAGTAAGGAGCTGTACACTGAAGAGTGGGAAAGAATGCAATCAGAATGGCAAATTTATTTAGCTTCTTAGGTTATGAATACCTACACCCTGTTTTACCTCCGTGGACACTTTTTCCATCTTCTAGTTTGTATCCCCCCTCCAGCATCCCCACATTTTCCCCCATTTAGTTTACTCATAATCCCAGGGAGGAAAAGTCAAGAACAGAATGTATAAAGATGAAGCACTGCAGAGAAACCAAAAGTCTAAAATCAAAACAGCATGTCACGGCCCTGTTTACCCTAATCCACAATTTCCTTTAAAGAGCACGAAGGAAAGAGAGTACTTACCATCTATAAGCTCCATGAAAACAGCAAATATCCTATTTTCTTTCTTTATCCCAATTAAGAGTTTACTGAGAGGCTATGCCTTTCGGGATACAGATAAATAATCAAAGAATCTTGAGTTAGATGAGACCTTAATATAGCTTCCCCTTAATGGGGAAAAAAAAGTATACTAAAGCTTAAAAATGTTGTGTTAAATGTTAAGTCAAATGTCATACCAAATCACTTTTTGGCAAGACTTGTACTAAAATCCAGATTTCTCAGTTTCTACTCCTAGTATGATTATCTTTCTAATACACCAGGTTGCTTCCCTGTATTTTTTCTCCTATGCAGTAGAAATAACACAAGAGGATTGAAATTTTTTTTTTTTAGGGGTGCCTGGGTGGCTCAGTGGGTTAAGCCTCTGCCTTTGGCTCAGGTCATGATCCCAGGGTGGATCCCAGGGTGCATCAGGCTCTCTGCTCAGCAGGGGAGCCCACTTCCCCCTTTCTCTCTGTCTGCCTCTCTGCCTACTTGTGATCTCTCTGTGTCAAATAAATAAATAAATAATCTTTAAAAAATAAAAAAAAAAAAAAAAGGTTTGTAAGTCTCTCCTAAGTATGGGATTCTGATTATGTGAAACAAAACACAGAAACGAAACCTTTCATACAGTCCCCAAAGATTGGTGGTTTAATAGTTTTATGTTCCCATCAAGCTGTGTCTCAAAGGGGGCTGCTATCCCACTATAGGAATTGCCCTGACATGCCACAGATTGCACCTCACTATAAATACTAAAGTCAAGGGAAACAGCCTCAATAAACTGCACTCTCCTTTGCTGGTTATGGTAGTTTTGAGAGTCTCCTGTTATTAACAAGCCATAGGAGCAGGCCTTTCAGTGACCGAATAATCTCTCCAGTAAGTCCAGTTCATGTTTCCATACTTTCCAGTCACTAGGAATGTGTATCTTGGTGTACACTGAACTTCTGGTATAAAAATAATCTTTCTCAAAATAAAGATCCATTTCCATTCCAGAACACCCACTAACTAGAACACCCACCCTCAGCCCTGAGAAAGGTTTCACTTTGGCAACTATTTGATCAGCAGAAAAGGAAGTTGTTAGCTCAGACTGTTTGTAAACAGTCTGCTTTCCTACTGAGGAGTCTGAGAAAGAGAGAAAGAAGAAAAGAACTGAGAAAAGGGATCTGATGTCTTTAAGATCAGAGGGTGAGGCTGGGGCAAAACAAAAGGTGAATAAACAATGCTGCCTTACTCCCCCCCCCCCCCCCACAAAGAAACAACGAGCTAACTGCTGAAAGTCAAATTTGCTCTCAAATATGAAAGGGTCAGGAAAAATGTACCAACCAATTTCTCCATTATCACTGAAAAAATACTAATTTTGGCATTTTTGTTTTCAGACTGGGGTTTATAAAGGTGGATAATGACATGCTCCCAGCTCCCTAACTATCCTCTCATCCCATCTTCCAGCCCCTACCCCATGAGAAGTGAAATCTACTGTCCAGAGTTAAGACCCTAAGCCACTAGTACTTTTCAACTAAAGGAACATTTCCTCCCACTTACTGAGATAAAGGAAGAAGTGAGAATCTTAGGAAGAGGAGGTGAGAGGAAAATATTCTAGCGGTCAAGGCAAATTTGGAATATTACTTATCAGAAAATCTCCCCTTGGTCCTTTCTGATCATAAAAGCATTGGCTCCAAACCCCTTCTCCATCTTTAACACTTAAAAAACTTTTCTTTCAGGGGCACCTGGGTTGCTCAGTTGGTTAAGCAGCTGCTTTCAGCTCAGGTCACCATCTCAGAGTCCTGGGATCAAGCCCCATGTCACCTTGCATCAGGCTCCCTGCTCAGCGAAGAGTGCTTCTCTCTCTCCCTCTGCCCCCACCCCCTACCTAGCTCATTTTCTCTTTCTCTCTCTCTCTCTTAAAAAAAAAAAAAAAAAAAAAAAAAGAACAAAAACTTTTTCTTTCGCTCCCTCCTTTCCCTATTTACCACTGCTATCAGGACCTTGTGCATATCATTTCATACCTAGATTTTAGGCCAATGACCTACCTACTCCTCTCCTATTCTCCCTCCTTCTAACCAACCTATTCTTGCTTTCATCAGGCTTACAAATCCTCAGTGGTTCTGCAGTGTGTCCTCTACTCTGTTCTAACCTACTTGACCTCTTCAGGGTTCTTTCCCTTTCTTCTCCATTAAAAACCCTCAAAAACAGAAAAACATACTGACAATAAATCTAACTGATCTTGTTTCCCCCATGTGCCTTAGTCATCCTTACCCTGAGTGTCGGCTTATGCTGTAAGTCCCCCTGAGATATAACTCTTCACCAATCTTTTGTACTTAATCATTCACACTTTTTAATGTTGTTCAACTTTCTATGAACCCATCTCTTCCCTAGCCCCTTCTTGATATGGACTGTGATATTTCTTTTGTCCCTCCTAAAGGATTTGGCTACCACTAAACATAATAAGCACTCAAATCTTTATAAAACAAAATTGCACCAAGCATCATGAATCCTTAACAAATTTCTTTCTGTGAAAGCGAGTCCCTTATGTCCCATAGCTCCTCCCAGTATAGAAATTAAATCTGACTAGCAATTAAAAGACAACATATTTTCTTGCAGTTACTGTGTGGAACAAAGCAAGATAATGATGCTTGGATCAAAAGGGCTTGGTCATCCTTTACCTCAGGCTGTGGTGCTTAAGAATAAACTATTATAAAGCATATTAATATAAATCTCATCGTTTTGGTGTTATTCAAACATTACCAAAAAACAACATCATTTTTTGGGATCAAAGTATCTCCTTAAGTCAACAATGCCATGGAATGCTTCCTTCAAGGATGGCATCCATAAAATAAGTGTCTGACTTTCAAAAAAAAACCCATCCCTCAAAACATTAAATGGCACTGGCCCTAGAGAGAATAAGCTCCAAAGGGTCTATTGTTTTCTTTTCATTTATGAGTACTTTACTAAATTCTAAGGTATGAACAGTAACAACAACATTAACAGTTCACATTAATAAAAAAGGAAAATCCACTTTATACTTGAATTTGTGCTTATTTTTTAAAAAGATTTTATTTTATTTATTTGACAGAGAGAGAGGAGGAAGCAGGCCCCCTGCTGAGCAGAGAGCCCTATGTGGGGCTTGATCCCAAAACCTTGGGACCATGACCTGAGCCTTAACCCACTGAGCCACCCAGGCGCCCCTATGCTAATTAATTTTTAAAAGATTTTTATTTGTTTGAGTGAGGGTGAGAGTGACTGGGTGGAAGGGGTGGAGGGAGACAGAGAGAATCTCAAGCAGATTCCTCACTGAGTGTGGAGACTGATGCAGGGCTCCATCTCAAGACCCTGAGATCATGACTTGAGCCTAAACCAAGAGTCAGATGCTCAACAGACTGAAGTACCCAGGTGTCCTTATTTAATTAGCAACAACACGGATAGAGGTAGAGAGTATTATGCTAAGGGAAATAAGTCAAAGACAAATACCACATGATTTCACTCAAATGTGGAATTTAAGAAACCAAACAAACAAGCAAAGAAAAAAAAAAAGAAAGAGAAACCAAAAAATGGATTCTTCACTATAAAGAACAAGCTGATGGTTACTAGAAGGGATGTGGGGGAAATAGGGGTTAGGGATTAAAGAATACACTTACAATGAAAAAAATAAAATGATAAAAAAATTAGCAATGGAAGCAACCATTTGTTGGGAAAAAAAAATCTTCTCCATATTAAAAGTTTAAAAGTCTCTAGCAGATGTGAACTAGCCAACCTAACTAACCAGGAAAATATAAGCCAGGAATAGAGATGATAAAAAAAAACAATAAGAAAATGTGCCCTGGTACTGATATGCATAAAATACTTTCTAAGTACATCCAGAATCCAACCATATTTTGGAATCTACCATTTCAACTCTGATCTAAACCCCTATCATCTGTCCATCTGGATTATTGCATTAGATTCTTAACTGGTTTGTCTTCTTCTGTACTTACCCACCTACCATTTATTGCCCATAGAGCAGCCAGAATGATTTCATTAAAATATAAGTAATTTATGTTACTCCTTTGCATAGAACTCTGTAATGACTTTTCTCACTCAGAGTTAAAATTCTTACAATGGCCTCCAAAGCCTTTTTATCTGAGGTTTCTAGTGGGAATGCTACTGATTATCATAAGATTAGGGAGAGTTATTGGAGTTTAGTGGGTAATACCAGAGTTTCAAATATCCCATGCAACATTCATGAGAATTATGTTAATTTTGTTCTTTAAATATACTCTGAATTTTCCAGAAGGCACACTCCATGCTAATTAATACATTCCTCCAAGGGAAGCCTGCTTGGTGTAGAACTTGGTTTGCTGTAGAACTCTATCAAGAATTATTCCCTATAGGTGTGCATGGGTGGCTCAGTCAGTTAAGCATCTGACTCTTAGCTTAAGTCATAGTCTCGGGGTGATGGAATTGAGCCCCAAGTCAGACTCTGCATTGGGTGTAGAGCCTGCTTAAGATTCTCTCTCTCCCTCTCCTTCTGTCCCTCCTGCTCCATCTGTGTCACTACTTTGTCTCTCTCTTAAAAAAAAAAAAAAGAGAGAGAATTATTTACTAAATTGCCAAATCTCATCATCATTAGCAACATTTTTCATGGCATTTAAGTCACTAATATAACACACTTCCTTAAGTCCTAATTTATAGCTCTCAAAGTTAGCAACTCTATTTAGTGGTTACTTATATTCTAGACTTGTGATACCACAGCATTCATACAATGAAATATGCAAATTGCATTACTTTCATCTCATGTCTTCTTTATAAGGCAATTGGGAACACTGTATTATTTTCTTTTTAAAATTAAGATCTACTGTCTAGGGGCGCCTGGGTGGCTCAGTGGGTTAAGCCGCTGCCTTCGGCTTAGGTCATGATCTCAAGGTCCTAGGATCGAGTCCCGCATCAGGCTCTCTGCTCAGCAGGGAGCCTGCTTCCTCCTCTCTCTCTGCCTGCCTCTCTGCCTACTTGTGATCTCTCTCTGTCAAATAAATAAATAAAATCTTAAAAAAAAAAAAGATCTATTATCTATATTGCACTGCAGGAGAGAAAAGGGATTATTACAACCTATGTTTGTTATAAAGAAGAGTGTTGTACCTTATAAAGTACATCATCAGAGCCCTATATAATCTGCAAATACTCCCAACCTGCTATATAAGTCTGATCTCAATTCCTGCTATTTTCTCCCCATTCACTGCATCTATACTAGCCTTCACAGTTATTTCTTGAAAACTTAAGGCAGCTTCAGGCACAGGGCCTTTGTACTCGCTGTTCCTTCTAACTGGAGGATATTATCTCCCCAGACATTAACATTATGCACTCCCTCACATCCATGTTTTTTGTTTGAGTACCTTCCCAGTCTTTTTCTGATGACACAATTTAAACTTGAATTCCGCCCCCCAAACCACTTCCTAACCTCTTATCCCCAACTTTAGTTTTTTTTTTTTTAAGATTTTATTCATTCATTTATTATTTATAAGAGAGAGAGAGTGCACAAGCAGGGGGAGCGGGAGCACCTGCAGATGAAGCAGGCTCCCCACTGAGCAAGGAGCTCGAAGTGGGACCCGGTCCTGGGACCCTGCAATCACGACCCTAGCTGAAGGCAGATGCTTAACCTACTGAGCCACCCAGGTGTCCCTCTCTTAACTTTAATTTATTCCATTGTACAAATCACCATCTATTCTGTTCTGCTGAGTAACAGCACTCTAAACCTTAATAGCTTAAAATAAGTATCTATTGCTATCTTTCATGATTCTGTGTGTTGCCTAGGTTTATCTGGGTGGTTCTTGCTTGGGGTGTCACCTGTGGTTATAACCAAATGGCTGCTGGCACTGAAGTCACACGAAGGCTCAGCTAGGCTAGATATCCAAGATGACTTCTTCAACTACAAGGCTGGTAACTTAGCTTGGATGACTCCAACAGCTGGGCGCTGACCAGGAATCTTATCATACCACTTAGCTTTCCTACATGACTAGTATGGGCTAGCTCAAAGCATGATGGTCTCGTGGTAGTCAGTCTTCTTACACAGATGCTGGCTTGCCCCAGGGCAAACATCCCAAAAGACCAAAGGCAGAAACTAAGGTTTTGAACTAGTCAGGGAAGCTTCATTTCTGTCTTGCTCTACTGGTTACACAGAAACAGCCCAAGGAAGTGTGGGAAGGGACACCAGAAAGGTTTTAATATTGGGAAGCAGAGTACACTAGGGAGCTATCTTTAGACAGTTACTACAATACCTAATATACTATATATTTTACTTCCTGTGCTTCCCATTCTATGAGTATATATACATTCTAAAGGAAAAAAACTGTGTACTTTTTCACCATTATATTCCCAGCACAGGTTACGTACTCAATATTAGTTGAGAAAAAGAATTAATTATTGTATTGAGTAAGTGATATGCCTCACCCTATATTCACCCTATAGGCGTGTTTCTCATAGGGGCTTCTCTCCCTTCTCCAAACTCCTACCAATTTAACTTTCTGGAAATGGACCTGAGACGAGTCTGGTTTCTTTTGTAAGCAGAAAGTCAAAGATGAAGTTGGGGGCAAAAATAAAAGACAGAAATATCAAAAAGGGTCACAAGCTGCCTACTTTACCCTGTGGACATCTCTGATCACTCTAGCACCTAATTTCTCCTTGTCAGAGAACTCTCCTAGCAGGCTTATAAAACAAAATGTGAAGCACATTTGACATTTAATAATTCTGTACAAATTATTCTGTGTAATTATCCTAGAAAATCCACTTCAACATTTAGTTATTCTGCCCACAATTTCATATGTCAGCTTTATCTCCTGGATAAAAAAAGATTTTAGGACCAGCTCATTTTATTTCTTAAGATTTTATTTTTAAGTAGTCTCCACACCCAGTGTGGGGCTTGATCCCAAGATCAAGCAAGAGTTGCATGCTCCACTGACTGAGCCAGCCAGGTGCTCCCCAGATTTTTTTAATTAAAAAAGGTTTTTTTAGTAATTCTCAACATATGACAAAATATACATCTGGGCATACTAGTGCATAACAGAAAAAACAAAAATGAATTAACTAGTGAAGTCTCCTAGTTGGTAGAGGCAAAAGAGCAATGGAAAGAAAAGGATGTTGGTCATAATCACCTAGCTTTTTAAGCCCATGTCTACATTTAATGTCATATATTTAAGAGTTTCTCCAGAGGCAGTAGCTTTCAATATTGATGGCACCTGGTAAGCTTTAACTATTCCCCATGCAAGGCTATATCTCAGACCAATTAATTTGAATTTCAGGGGGCAGAACCTAGGCATTCATATTTTTAAATGTTTCTAGGTGAATTAAATATGTGGTCAAGATTGAGAATCACTGCCTTATATATTCCCTTCTCCTTTACTCCATCAGTCTCTTCTAAATAAGTAGCATAAAAAGATGATATAGAAAAAGCATTAAATATTTTTCAAAAGAAGGTTAAAAAAAAAGAACAAAAGCACAAAAAGTTTTAAAAAATCCAAATGCAGAAGCGATCACAATAACCATTAGTGGACTACATTAAACAGGAAAAGGGCAAAGACTAAATGATTAAATGTTTTTTAAAAACCTAACCTGTATGTTGTTTCCCAGACACATTTTAAACATTAGACCAAAAAAAAAAATTAAATTAAATTAAAAAAATAGAGGTAAACAGTAAACAGATGAATGACAGTAAAAAGCATGCCAAACAAATACTGATAAAAAACAAGTTGTATGGTTAAATTATTATCAAACAAAACAGACAATAAGGCAAAAACCAGAGTTAGAAAGAAGGCCCACTACATAACTAAAGACTGACTGTGTCAACAAATAGGTCTAAATTTGTGTATACCCAATAACATGGCCTGAAGAACACATAGAGCTTAAACTGTAAAAGAAAAAAAAAAGGAAAACCAGAGGATCTTAAATTACCAGCAAATGACAGAGAAAGTATACTAAATATCAATAAGCATATTACATATCTACACATGCAATTTAATAACCTGTTCTAATACACATATATTGCACGCTGTACCTAGTAATTAAAATATGCACTTTCCAAAGAGAAACAGAACATTTATAAAACTACAAAAAATATAAAGTGTCTAGGGATAAATATAAAAAGATATTCATGATTAAAAAAAATTTTTTTTTTTTTGGGGGGAGGAGTCAAGATGGCGGAGAAGTAGCAAGCTGAGACTGCTTCAGCTAGCCGGAGATCAGCTAGATAGCTTATCTAAAGATTGCAAACACCTGAAAATCCATCGGCAGATCGAAGAGAAGAAGAACAGCAATTCTGGAAACAGAAAAACAACCACTTTCTGAAAGGTAGGACCGGCGGAGAAGTGAATCCAAAGCGACGGGAAGATAGACCCCGGGGGGAGGGGCCGGCTCCCGGCAAGCGGCGGAGCAACCGCGCACAAAATCAGGACTTTTAAAAGTCTGTTCCGCGGAGGGACATCGCTCCAGAGGCTAAACCGGAGCGAAGCCCACGCGGGGTCAGCGTGGCCTCAGGTCCCGCAGGGTCACAGAAGGATCGGGGGTGTCTGAGTGTCGCAGAGCTTGCGGGTATTGGAACGGGAAAGCCGGCTACAGAGACAGAGCCGACAGTAAGCTCGCAGCTCCGTGTTACCTTGAACCGGTCGCAGGCTCGGTGAGCTCGGAGCGCGGCCGGAGGTCAGGCAGACGGGAGTAACTGGGCGCTGTTCTCTGAGGGCGCACTGAGGAGTGGGGCCCTGGGCTCTCGGCTCCTCCGGGCCGGAGACCAGGAGGCCGCCATTTGTATTCCCGTCCTCTGGAACTCTACGGAAAGCGCTCAGGGAACAAAAGCTCCTGAAAGCAAACCCGAGCGGATTACTCACCCCGGCCCCGGGTAAGGGCGGTGTAATTCCGCCTGGGGCAAAGACACTTGAAAATCACTACAACAGGCCCCTCCCCCAGAAGATCAACAAGAAATCCAGCCGAGACCAAGCTCACCTACCAAGGAGTGCGGTTTCAATACCAAGGAGAGCAGCAGAATTCCAGAGGAGGAGAAAGCCAAGCACGGAACTCATGGCTTTTTTCCTGTGATTTTTTTTAGTCTTGCAGTTAATTTAATTTTTTCTTTTTCATTTTTTTTTTTTTTTCTCGCCTTCGGGTAAAATTTTTTTTTTTTTTTTAACTGTTACCTTTTTCTTTTTTAACGATTTTTTACTAGTTTATCTAATATATATATATATTTTTTTACATTTTTCTTAGGTGTTTTCTTTTTTTAAAAAAAATTCTTTTCTTTTTTTTTTTTTTTTTTTTTCTTTTTTCTTTCTTCCTTTTTGAACCTCTTTTTATCCCCTTTCTCCCCACTCACGATTTTGGATCTCTTCTAATTTGGCTAAAGCATATTTTCCTGGGGTTGTTGCCACCCTTTTAGTATTTTACTTGCCCCTTCATTTACTCTTATCTGGACAAAATGACAAGACGTAAAAATTCACCACAAAAAAAAGAACAAGAGGCAGTACCGAAGGCTAGGGACCTAATCAATACAGACATCGGTAATATGTCAGATCTAGAGTTCAGAATGACAATTCTCAAGGTTCTAGCCGGGCTCGAAAAAGGCATGGAAGATATTAGAGAAACCCTCTCGAGAGATATAAAAGCCCTTTCTGGAGAAATAAAAGAACTAAAATCTAACCAAGTTGAAATCAAAAAAGCTATTAATGAGGTGCAATCAAAAATGGAGGCTCTCACTGCTAGGATAAATGAGGCAGAAGAAAGAATTAGTGATATAGAAGACCAAATGACAGAGAATAAAGAAGCTGATCAAAAGAGGGACAAACAGCTACTGGACCACGAGGGGAGAATTCGAGAAATAAGTGACACCATAAGACGAAACAACATTAGAATAATTGGGATTCCAGAAGAAGAAGAAAGTGAGAGGGGAGCAGAAGGTATACTGGAGAGAATTATTGGGGAGAATTTCCCCAATATGGCAAAGGGAACAAGCATCAAAATTCAGGAGGTTCAGAGAATGCCCCTCAAAATAAATAAGAATAGGCCCACACCCCGTCACATAATAGTAAAATTTACAAGTCTCAATGACAAAGAGAAAATCCTGAAAGCAGCCCGGGAAAAGAAGTCTGTAACATACAATGGTAAAAATATTAGATTGGCAGCTGACTTATCCACAGAGACCTGGCAGGCCAGAAAGAGCTGGCATGATATTTTCAGAGCACTAAACGAGAAAAACATGCAGCCAAGAATACTATATCCAGCTAGGCTATCATTGAAAATAGAAGGAGAGATTAAAAGCTTCCAGGACAAACAACAACTGAAAGAATTTGCAAATACCAAACCAGCTCTACAGGAAATATTGAAAGGGGTCCTCTAAGCAAAGAGAGAGCCTACAAGTGGTAGATCAGAAAGGAACAGAGACCATATACAGTAACAGTCACCTTACAGGCAATACAATGGCACTAAATTCATATCTCTCAATAGTTACCCTGAATGTGAATGGGCTAAATGCCCCTGTCAAAAGACACAGGGTATCAGAATGGATAAAAAAACAAAACCCATCTATATGTTGCCTCCAAGAAACACATTTTAAGCCCGAAGACACCTCCAGATTTAAAGTGAGGGGGTGGAAAAGAATTTACCATGCTAATGGACATCAGAAGAAAGCAGGAGTGGCAATCCTTATATCAGATCAATTAGATTTTAAGCCAAAGACTGTAATAAGAGATGAGGAAGGACACTATATCATACTCAAAGGGTCTGTCCAACAAGAAGATTTAACAATTTTAAATATCTATGCCCCCAACGTGGGAGCAGCCAACTATATAAACCAATTAATAACAAAATCAAAGAAACACATAAACAACAATACAATAATAGTAGGGGACTTTAATATTCCCCTCACTGAAATGGACAGGTCATCCAAGCAAAAGATCAGCAAGGAAATAAAGGCCTTAAATGACACACTGGACCAGATGGACATCACAGATATATTCAGAATATTTCATCCCAAAGCAACAGAATACACATTCTTCTCTAGTGCACATGGTACATTCTCCAGAATAGATCACATCCTCGGTCCTAAATCAGGACTCAACCGGTATCAAAAGATTGGGATCATTCCCTGCATATTTTCAGACCACAATGCTCTAAAGCTAGAACTCAACCACAAAAGGAAGTTTGGAAAGAACCCAAATACATGGAGACTAAAGAGTATCCTTCTAAAGAATGAATGGGTCAACCGGGAAATTAAAGAAGAATTGAAAAAAATCATGGAAACAAATGATAATGAAAATACAACGGTTCAAAATCTGTGGGACACAACAAAGGCAGTCCTGAGAGGAAAATATATAGCGGTACAAGCCTTTCTCAAGAAACAAGAAAGGTCTCAGGTACACAACCTAACCCTACACCTAAAGGAGCTGGAGAAGGAACAAGAAAGAAACCCTAAGCCCAGCAGGAGAAGAGAAATCATAAAGATCAGAGCAGAAATCAATGAAATAGAAACCAAAAAAACAATAGAACAAATCAACGAAACTAGGAGCTGGTTCTTTGAAAGAATTAATAAAATTGATAAACCCCTGGCCCGACTTATCAAAAAGAAAAGAGAAAGGACCCAAATAAATAAAATCATGAATGAAAGAGGAGAGATCACAACTAACACCAAGGAAATACAAACTATTATAAGAACATACTATGAGCAACTCTACGGCAATAAATTTGACAATCTGGAAGAAATGGATGCATTCCTAGAAACATATAAACTACCACAACTGAACCATGAAGAAATAGAAAGCCTGAACAGACCCATAACCAGTAAGGAGATTGAAACAGTCATTAAAAATCTCCAAACAAACAAAAGCCCAGGGCCAGACGGCTTCCCGGGGGAATTCTACCAAACATTTAAAGAAGAACTAATTCCTATTCTCCTGAAACTGTTCCAAAAAATAGAAATGGAAGGAAAACTTCCAAACTCATTTTATGAGGCCAGCATCACCTTGATCCCAAAACCAGACAAGGATCCCACCAAAAAAGAGAGCTATAGACCGATATCCTTGATGAACACAGATGCGAAAATACTCAACAAAATACTAGCCAATCGGATTCAACAGTACATTAAAAAGATTATTCACCACGACCAAGTGGGATTTATTCCAGGGCTGCAAGGTTGGTTCAACATCCGCAAATCAGTCAATGTGATACAACACATCAATAAAAGTAAGAACAAGAACCATATGATACTCTCAATAGATGCTGAAAAAGCATTTGACAAAGTACAACATCCCTTCCTGATCAAAACTCTTCAAAGTGTAGGGATAGAGGGCACATACCTCAATATCATCAAAGCCATCTATGAAAAACCCACCGCAAATATCATTCTCAATGGAGAAAAACTGAAAGCTTTTCCGCTAAGGTCAGGAACACGGCAGGGATGTCCATTATCACCACTGCTATTCAACATCGTACTAGAGGTCCTAGCCTCAGCAATCAGACAACAAAAGGAAATTAAAGGCATCCAAATCGGCAAAGAAGAAGTCAAATTATCACTCTTCGCAGATGATATGATACTATATGTGGAAAACCCAAAAGACTCCACTCCAAAACTGCTAGAACTTATACAGGAATTCAGTAAAGTGTCAGGATATAAAATCAATGCACAGAAATCAGTTGCATTTCTCTACACCAACAGCAAGACAGAAGAAAGAGATATTAAGGAGTCAATCCCATTTACAATTGCATCCAAAACCATAAGATACCTAGGAATAAACCTAACCAAAGAGACACAGAATCTATACTCAGAAAACTATAAAGTACTCATGAAAGAAATTGAGGAAGACACAAAGAAATGGAAAAATGTTCCATGCTCCTGGATTGGAAGAATAAATATTGTGAAAATGTCTATGCTACCTAAAGCAATCTACACATTTAATGCAATTCCTATCAAAGTACCATCCATCTTTTTCAAAGAAATGGAACAAATAATTCTAAAATTTATATGGAACCAGAAAAGACCTCGAATAGCCAAAGGGATATTGAAAAAGAAAGCCAACGTTGGTGGCATCACAATTCCGGACTTCAAGCTCTATTACAAAGCTGTCATCATCAAGACAGCATGGTACTGGCACAAAAACAGACACATAGATCAATGGAACAGAATAGAGAGCCCAGAAATAGACCCTCAACTCTATGGTCAACTAATCTTCGACAAAGCAGGAAAGAATGTCCAATGGAAAAAAGACAGCCTTTTCAATAAATGGTGCTGGGAAAATTGGACAGCCACATGCAGAAAAATGAAATTGGACCATTTCCTTACACCACACACAAAAATAGACTCAAAATGGATGAAGGACCTCAATGTACGAAAGGAATCCATCAAAATCCTTGAGGAGAACACGGGCAGCAACCTCTTCGACCTCTGCCGCAGCAACATCTTCCTAGGAACAACGCAAAAGGCAAGGGAAGCAAGGGAAAAAATGAACTACTGGGATTTCATCAAGATCAAAAGCTTTTGCACAGCAAAGGAAACAGTTAACAAAATCAAAAGACAACTGACAGAATGGGAGAAGATATTTGCAAACGACATATCAGATAAAGGACTAGTGTCCAGAATCTATAAAGAACTTAGCAAACTCAACACCCAAAGAACAAATAATCCAATCAAGAAATGGGCAGAAGACATGAACAGACATTTCTGCAAAGAAGACATCCAGATGGCCAACAGACACATGAAAAAGTGCTCCATATCACTTGGCATCAGGGAAATACAAATCAAAACCACAATGAGATATCACCTCACACCAGTCAGAATGGCTAAAATCAACAAGTCAGGAAATGACAGATGCTGGCGAGGATGCGGAGAAAGGGGAACCCTCCTACACTGTTGGTGGGAATGCAAGCTGGTGCAGCCACTCTGGAAAACAGCATGGAGGTTCCTCAAAATGTTGAAAATAGAACTGCCCTATGACCCAGCAATTGCACTATTGGGTATTTACCCTAAAGATACAAATGTAGTGATCCAAAGGGACACATGCACCCGAATGTTTATAGCAGCAATGTCCACAATAGCCAAACTATGGAAAGAACCTAGATGTCCATCAACAGATGAATGGATCAAGAAGATGTGGTATATATACACAATGGAATACTATGCAGCCATCAAAAGAAATGAAATCTTGCCATTTGCAACAACATGGATGGAACTAGAGCGTATCATGCTTAGCGAAATAAGTCAAGCAGAGAAAGACAACTATCATATGATCTCCCTGATATGAGGAAGTGGTGATGCAACATGGAGGCTTAAGTGGGTAGAAGAATAAATGAAACAAGATGGGATTGGGAGGGAGACAAACCATAAGTGACTCTTAATCTCACAAAACAAACTGAGGGTTGCCGGGGGGAGGGGGTTGGGGAGAAGGGGGTGGGATTATGGACATTGGGGAGGGTATGTGATTTGGTGAGTGCTGTGAAGTGTGTAAACCTGGTGATTCACAGACCTGGGGATAAAAATATATGTATATAAAAAATATATGTTTATAAAAAATAAAAAATAAAAAAAAAAAAAATTTTTTTTTTACAATTTATTTATTTGACAAAGAGAGAGAGCACAAGGAGGGAGAGCAGCAGGTAGAGGGAGAAGGAGAGGGAGAAATAGGCTCCAGGGAGCCTAATGCAGGGCTCAATCCCAGGACCCTGGGATCATGATCTGAGCTAAAGGGAGACACTTAATGACGAGCCACCCAGGCACCCCAAGATATTCATGATCTTTATAAAGAAAATGATTAAACTCTATTGGAAAGGCCCGAAAAACTCCTAAATATAGAGAGTGATATACCATGTCCAGGGATAGAAATTCAAAACCATAAAAATACCAGTTTTTCCAAATTGATCTACAGAATCACTGTTATTCCAATTAAAGGACAAATAGTTTTTTTTTTCAAGCTTGTCAAGATGATTGATTTGTTTATATGGAAAAAAAAAAGAATCACAAATAGCCAGGAAAACTCCTAAAAAGGGTAGGAAATGTTTTACTACACAGTAATTTCTCAGAGCTACAGCAATTGAGAGAGTGGGGTACTGGTATAGTGAGAATCCGCTGAATTAAAACATACAGAAACACACACACACACACATATGGAAACCTGATTTATGACAAAGCTGGCAACAGTGATCACAGTAAGACTAATGAACTATTCAATAAATAGTACTGAAATAGTTATCCATTAAAAAAGAATTGGACTCTTATATTACATTCAGAACTCAATTCCAGGTAGATTAAAGACATATATGTGTAATGCACAAACTATAAAATTTTTAGGAGATAAGAGATTTCTTAAAGACGATTCAAAAGCACAAACTATAGGGGCACCTGGGTGGCTCAGTGGGTTAAAGCCTCTGCCTTCAGCTCAGGTCATGATCCCAGGGTCCTGGGATGGAGCTCCGCATCGGGCTCTCTGTTCAGTGGGGAGCCTGCTTCCTCCCCTCTCTCTCTGCTTGCCTCTCTGCCTACTTGTGATCTGTCTGTCAAAATAAAATAAATAAAAATCTTTAAAAGCACAAACCATAAAGGAAAGGACTGAAACTTGACGCATTAAAATTATGAACTGTTTATCAAAAGACAGTATAAAGAAAAAGGTAAGCAACAAACTGAGTAAAATATCTGCAACAGTACCCTCAAAAAAGGGTAAATATCCAGAATGTAAAAACACTTATACGAAAAGACAACACAATAGAAAATACTATAGAAGAGGAAATGAGTGGCCAATAACCATAAGAAAAGATTCCCAATCTCAATATTAGAGAAAAGCAAACTGAAATCACATCAAGATCCCATTTTATGTCCATGAAATTCTTAAAATTTTAGAAATCTAAAAATAGCAAGTGTTGGCAAAGACGTGGAACAGCACACCCTACTGGTAGGAGTTTAAATTCATTATTCTCTACAGGCAAAAGTCTGGATTTATGTAGTTATGAAGTTAAAAACATGCACTTGCACTATTTCATATATGCTCTTGAAGGCATACTGGAATCACCCAGAGAGCCTTAAAAAATATTAATGCTTGAATCCTATCTCTCAGCAATTTAGATGGAACTGGAACATAACACTGACTAAACAAACACCAAAAAAACCCAAACCCAAACCCAAAACCAAAACCCAACTCATCATACAGGAGTGCAATTCCATTGTATTAAGCTGAAAACCATGAAGAAAGAAACAATATTTTGCCTACAGGCAAACACTTGTGGTAAAACTAAATTTTTTAAAGCACAGAAAATAAGTAAGTGGCACAATAGTAAAAGGGAGGGTGATAGAATGGGGAAAGCACAAAGTGGGGAATCAAAAGTACTAATAGTGTTTTATTTCTTAAGTTTAGTAGTGAGTACAGGTGTGTGCTTTATACTATAGTATTTGTAGTATTTGTGGATTGTAGTATTTGGTATCTATGTGATAATTAATAAGATGAATTAAGCATTACTAAAAGGTTACATATACAAAAAAGAGCAGTACTTGTCAACAGTAGGCATCACTACATGTTATTGCTGTCCTTCTCCCAAAAAAATAAAGGCTGTCTTTGAAGAGTGGCTGAAAAGAAAAGGCAAGGATGCTTTACTTTACAGTGGTACTCATCCTTAACAGCAGTCTGCTACCTCATAAAGAATTTTTAACCTCAAAACTTTACAATTTTGGTATCTTTTCTCAAAAGCCAACTTCAGGAGGCAAAGTGGTGAGTACAAACAGCATTTACTTTACAGCCAAACAGATCTCATTAAAACTACAACTCTGTCCCTTACTGTGTAGCTTTGGTAAGTTTGTTCTTTTTTTTAAGATTTTATTTATTTATTTGACAGAGAGAGAGATATCACAAGTAGGCAGAGAGAGAGGGGAAAGCAGACGTCCCGCTGAGCAGAGAGCCCGATGCGGGGCTTGATCCCAGGACCCTGAGATCATGACCCGAGGCAGAGGCTTAACCTACTGAGCGACCCAGGTGAGCCCTGTTTGTTATTTTTTTTTTTTAATTATGTTAGTCACCATACAGTACATCATTAGTTTTTGAGGTAGTGTTCCATGATTCATTGCTTGTGTATAACACCCAGTGCTCCTCCTTAACACACATCACTGGGCTCACCCCTCTCCCCAACATCCCTCCCCTCTGAAACCCTCTGTTTCCCATAGTCCATAGTTTCTCATGGCTCATCGCCCCCTCCAAATCCCCTTCATTTTTCCCTTCCTTCTCCTAATGTTCACCATGCTATTCCTTATGTCCCACATAGAAGTGAAGACATATGATAATTGTCTTTCTCTGCTTGATTTATTTCACTTAGCATGATCCCTTCCAGTTCCATCCACGTCAATGCAAATGGAGGGTATATATCCTTTCTGATAGCTCAGTAATATTCCATTGTATATATGGACCACATCTTCTTCATCCATTTGTCTGTTGAAGGACACCTCAGCTCCTTCCACAGTTTGGCTATTGTGCTATGAACACTGGGGTCCATGTGCCCCTTCTTTTCACTACATCTGTATCTTTGGGGTAAATACTCAGTAGTGCACCTGCTAGGTCATTGAGTAGCTCTATTTTTAACTTTTTGAGGAACCTCCACACTGTTTACCAAATTGGCTATACAACTTGCATTACCACCAAAGGTGTAAGAGGGTTCCCCTTTCTCACATCCTCTCCAACATTTGTTGTTTCCTGCCTAGTCAATTTTTGCCATAATAACTGGTGTAAGGTGTTATCTCAATGTGATTTTGATCTGAATTTCCCTGATGGCTAATGATATTGAACATTTTTTCATGTGTCTGTTAGTCATTTGTATGTCTTCTTTGGAGAAGTGTCTGTTCATGTCTTTTGCCCATTTTTCAGCTTGATTATTTGTTTTTTGGGTGCTGAGTTTGAAAAGTTCTTTACAGATTGTGGATACTGGCCCTTTATCTGTAGTGTCATTTGCAAGTATTTTCTCCCATTCTGTGGGGTTGCCTCTTTGTTTTGTTGACTGTTTCCTTCGCTGTGCAGAAGCTTTTTATCTTGAAGTCCCAAAAGTTCATTTTCGCTTTTGTTTTCCTTGCCTTTGGAGAAGTGTCTTGAAAGAAGATGCTGTGGCCAATGTTGAAGAGGTTACTGCCTATGTTTTCCTCTAGGATTCTGATGGATTCCTGCTTCACATTGAGGTCCTTCATCCATTTAGAGTTTATCTTTGTGTATGGTGTAAGAGAATGGTTGCGTTCACCCTTCTGTATATAGTTGTCTAATTTTCCCAGCACCATTTATTGAAGAGACTGTCTTTTTTCCACTGGATATTTTTTCCTGCTTTGTTGAAGATTAGCTGATCTTAGAGTTGGGGGTTTATACCTGGGCTCTCTATTATGTTCCACTGATTATCTATCACAACCAGGTGGGGTTTACTCCTGGGATGCAAGGGTGGTTCAATATTTGCAAATCAATTAATGTGACAGAACACATTAATAAGAGAAGAGACAAGAACCATATGGTCCTCTCAACTGATGCAGAAAAAGCATTTGGTAAAATATAGCATCCTTTCCTGACTGAAACTCTTCAGAGTGTAGGGATAGAAGGGACATTCCTCAGTTTCATAATAACCATCTATGAAAAGCCCACAATGAATATCATTCTCAATGGAGAAAAGCTGAGAGCCTTTCTCTTGCCATCAGGAACACAACAAGGAGCCCATTCTCACCATTATTGTTCAGCATAGTACTAGAGGCCCTAGCAACAGTAATCAGACAACAAAAAGAAATGAAAGGTATTCAAATTGGCAAAGAGAAAGTCAAACTCTCTTTGCAGATGACATGATAATTTATATGAAAAACCCATAAGACTCCACCCCCAAATTACTAGAATTCATAAAGCAACTCAGTAATGTGGCAGGATACAAAATCAATGCATAGAAATCAGTTGCTTTTCTATACACTAACAATGTAACTGTAGAAAGAGAAATTAGGGAATTTATTCCATTTACAACAGGACCAAAAACTCTAAGACAGCTTGGAATAAACCTAACCAAAGAGGTAAAGGATCTATACTCTAGAAACTACAAAACACTCATGAAAGAAATTGAAGAAGACAGGAAATGATGGAAAAACATTCCATGTACATGGATCAGAAGAATAAACGTTGTTAAAACATCTGTGCTGTCCAGAACAATCTGTACTTTCGACACCACCCCTATCAAAATACTAATGGCATTTTTCAAAGTGCTGGAACAAACAATCCTAAAATTTGTATGGCACCAGAGAAGACCCCAAACTGCCAAGGAAATGTTGAAAAAGAAAAACAAAGCTGGGGGCATCATGTTGCCTGATTTCAAGCTATATTACAAAGCTGTAATCACCAAGACAGCATGGTACTGGCACAAAAACAGACACAGAGATCAATGGAACAGAATAGGGAGCCCAGATATGTTTGTTTGGTTTTTAAACTGAGCCCGGTTTCCTCATGTAAAAATAAAAGATCATTTATTCAACAAATATTTATGGAGCACCTACCATGTGCCAGAGAATGTGTCAGGTATTATTCAGCAATGTATAAGAAACACATGGCTCCTGCTCTTCCAAAGGCAAACTAATTCCTACTTAAAAGGGTTGCTGAAAAGATTATATAATATACCTTGACACAGTGCCTGAAGTATACTTGGTATTCAATAAATGTTTTTTCTTTTTCTTTTTCTGCTTGGATTACTTAAAGCTAATAAAATGGGATTACTCCTTTCAGAAATCCTGTCTAGAGGTCTAACATTACAAAAAACACCAATGAAAAAACATATACGGCAATAAAGTACTATACAAATATTATTTGACTTAACATACTATACAAACATTAGATGTTATTAGTCTGATCTATCATCAGATTAAAATGCTGGCACCTGAATCAAAGTAAAACTATTTGAAAATTATGAACCCAAGCATAACTGTCTTCAGATTTCATAGTGTTTTTATATTCTTAATGATTTGACTTAAAATCTATCCTTGTAATATCTAAAATAATATGACTAGCTTTTAAAGTTACATTATTTTGGTGGCATTTATTATTGTAAGATTTTGTTTTTCCCATTTAAAAATATCTTGCAAATTCATGTTGCTGAGAGGCCAAACAGAAATAACTTTGTAAGTCAAATAGCAGTAGCACAGTACTTTTCACAAGAAAGGAGGATTAACAAATATTTACAGGATGAAGCAAATAGCACAATTTTAGTAATTTTAGCAAATAGCACAGTTGTGTGGCTGATGGGATTAAATCATTTTAAGAATGCACTCCACTTGGTGGATGCTGTAGGATGGAATACAATAGCTCAGTCTTCGAAATAAGACCTAGGAGCAACAGGCTGTATTGGTTCACAGTTTGAGGGATTTTTTTTTTTTTTCAAAGCACAGTGCTGATTCACAAAATTCTCACTTCACAGAGGAAGCAACAAAAACATGGTATCAAGTCAGTTATCTTCTCAATGCCCTTGAAAACAGATTTGCTTTTCTTAATCTAGTGTGGCATTTTCTTTCTTTCTCCTCTTTAATTAGTTTAATTAAAAAAATAATATAACTGGTTAAAATTGGAGAAGAAAAGTTAAAACATTTGGTAACATATTCGGAAAGATGATTCATTAGAAACAGCACCCACACATATTGCTGACAGAAATAAAAGTTGGTAAAAACTCTCTAGAGAAAAAGACAATAGTGACTGCCTGTATGCAAGGAGAACCAGGCTAGCTGGGAGTAAGGGGTGGGAGGAAAACAACTTTTTACTTTACACCCTTTGTAACTTTTGAACAGTGTAACTTTTATATATAATTTTTGTTTTAAGCAATACAAGGAGATGATTAAAAATTCAAAGTATAGGGTGCCTGGGTGGCTCAGTGGGTTAGGCCGCTGCCTTTGGCTCAGGTCATGATCTTGGGGTCCCGGGATCGAGTCCCGCATCAGGCTCTCTGCCCAGCGGGGAGCCTGCTTCCTCCTCTCTCTCTCTCTCTCTCTCTCTCTGCCTGCCTCTCTGCCTACTTGTGATCTCTGTCTGTCAAATAAATAAATAAAATCTTAAAAAAAAAAAAATTCAAAGCATAAAGAACAGTAGGCCCCGTGCACAAACACTAGCATGAGTCTCATCTATTTTCCTAGATATGCCCAGGGCCTTTTTTACATGCAAAAACTGAACCTCCTTAACAGAAATAAAATCCTCAACAGAAAAGGACGGATCTTTTAAGGATGAAAGTTCTGCAAAGCCAAAACGGCCCACAGAAAATATTAATCAACAAGTATCCAAGTGTCCCACCACTGTCAGGTAACAGTTCCCCATAAGAAGCTTGCAATCTAGATAAGGAAATAAAACAGATGTAAAAAAAAAAAAAAAAAAGAAAAGAAAACTGTCCAAAGAGGCTATAGCAACTGAACACAAGGGTGACAGGACTTGGAAGAAGGAAAAGCTTAAAGTCAGTTAAAGAAGCTACTTTTTTAGGGGCGCCTGGGTGGCTTGTGGGTTAAGCCGCTGCCTTCGGCTCAGGTCATGATCTCGGGGGTCATGGGTCCTGGGATTGAGTCCCGCATTGGGCTCTCTGCTCAGCAGGGAGCCTGCTTCCTCCTCCTCTCTCTCTCTGCCTACTTGTAATCTCTATCAAATAAAATAAATAAAATCTTTAAAAAAAAAATCTTTAAAAAAATCTTAAAAAAAAAAAGCTACTTTTTTAAAAAAAGATTTTATTTATTTGACAGAGAGAGACACAGTGAGATAGGAAACACAAGGAGGGGAGTGGGGAAGGTAGAGGCAGGCTTCCCACTGAACAGGGGCCATGTGGGGCTCGATCCCAGGACCCTGAGGGCAGACGCTTAACAAACTGAGCCACCTTGTAACCCCAAAAGAAGCTATTTTGATAAGAGGTTTGACCTGGGTTAGCCCTCATAACATCTAAAAAGTTTAAAAGAAACAGGTAAGAATATTAAAAAGTGCAAACATCAAGCAGAAATGATGTGTGCTGTAAATAACTCAGCCATAAAAACTTACAAGCACCCAAATTCCTGAGGTCCAGTAACTTCTTGTTACCATTTCTAGAATGCACAACAATTTGTAAAAGAGAAAGTTCTAGTGCTTACATCATATGCACATTGTTTTATTTTTCTTTCTTTTTTATTAAGATTTTTTTTTTTTAAATTTATTTGTCAGAGAGAGAGCGAGCGAGAGTGAGCACAGGCAGATAGAGTGGAAGGCAGAGTCAGAGGGAGAAGCAGGCTCCCGCGGAGCAAGGAGCCCGATGCGGGACCCGATCCCAGGATGCTGGGATCATGACCTGAGCCGAAGGCAGCTGCTTAACCAACTGAGCCACCCAGGCGTCCCTGTTTTATTTTTCAATAGCAGTTTTAAGTTTTCATGTGTCATCTCACTTAATCCCTACAACCTGTAAGCATTGTTGTCAATAATATTTTACAAGTAAGGAAATTGAGAATTGTTGTGGTAATAAGTAGTCCAAGGTGACCAGCCTTTTTCTTTTTTTCTTTTTTTTTTTTTTAAACACTCACCTCTGGCATGACAGAGAGGGAGTTCTGCAGATCCACTCCTCAGTGAAATTGAGGAAAGTTACAAAATAAAAAATAAAAACACACCCTTGCCTCCCACCCTATCCATTCAAAGTCCCTGAAAATGGTCCTAAGGACATACAACAAATGAAGAAACATCTATTCAAGAAAATCTACTAAAACTTGGTAAGGACAAGTGGTGTTTGAATGACAACCCACTCCCTCTCCCTTCCCCATCAAAGCTCAGCATGACAGAAACTCCACCTCAGACTGTTAAAACAGCCAAAGACAGAGGGCCCATTTTTTTTTTTCCAGAACATTCCATTAGCCACCACCATATAGTATATCATTAGTTTTTGATGTAGTGTGCAGTGATTCATTAATTGTGTGTAACACCCAGTGCTCATCACAGCACATGCCCTCCTTAATACCCATCACAGGGCTACCCCATACTCCTACCCCTCTCCCCTATGAAACCTTCAGGTGTTTCCTGGAGTCCAGAGTCTCTCAGGGTTCATCTCCCTCTCTGATTTCCATTCAATTTTCCCTCCCTTCTCCTATGGTCTTTCAGGCTATTCCTGATGTTCCACATGAGTGAAACCATATGATTATTGTCTTTCTCTGATTTACTTATTTCACTTAGCATAATCCCCTCCAGTTCCATCCATGCTGATGTGAATGGTGGGTATTCATCCTTTCTGATGGCTGAGTAATATTCCATGGAGCCCAGTGCCCCCAATAGGGGGCAGGGCAACTTCGCCCAGAGGGCTCTTTTGAACCCCAGCTCTGAGTCAGAGGAGTACCTGAGCAGGAGGGGCAGCATGCCAGCATTTGTCACCTTGTCCATAGCTACCTGCTGAAGCATAGTTCTGGGTGAGTGCAGCCACCAGGCAGGGGCTCCCTTCTTTTGCCCAGTTGCTGCCGGTCAGAAGGAGGCTCTACCTTGGGCAAGGCACTAAGAAGACTAGTCCCTGATTTCTTGTCCAGGCTCATGGGCTGGGCGAGGCAAGCCTAGGAAAAACCTAGGCTGCAGCCATCCACTCCACCGAGTTTGGTTTCTATTTCAGATTGTCACTTGAAGAGAAGTGTCCATTGTCCCTGCCTCCAACACTAGAGCCTTATTCAGAGATTTTGCCTGGGGATAGAAGCAGGCCACACTTCCTCAAATCTCTTTTTTAAAGGAACTGACTTCATTTACAATAGAGTGTGGAAAAGTTCAAACATAAAGGGTGCTTTAAAAAAAATGTTGAAAGGCAAATGGGAGGCTTTGGACTTTGGTGATAAAAGACAAACTGTAGACCGGCTAATCTGCTGGAAGAAACTGAGAGACAGTAGGGAGGAGCCCTTTTGGGCTCATGGTAAATTTCAAACACTGACTTTGCGAAGTATACCTTAAAAGGAGCCTGAATTTGACTGGATCCATCTGGGAATATTGTTGAAACAATAGAGCCATCAGCCTGGAATTAGTGGAGTTTCAGAGCTGGGTGTGGTCTGGGAAAGGGACAGCCAAAGAGATTCCAGCCAGAATTAATGCCACCTCTAGGTGACTGTGGGTGTACTTAAGACTGAGCCAGCCAGGGTCATAATCGGAGGCTTCACATTGCTAGGGGGATGCAGGGGATAGACTGGTTTCTAAAATAGAAAAGGAACTCCTTTAACTCCACAACAAAAAGACAAGACAATTAAAACACTGACAGGAGACTTAAACATTTTTCCAAGGACATACAAATGACCAACAGGCACACAAAAAGGTGCTCAACATCCTTTGTCATTAAGGAAGTGCAAACCAAGCCGACTATGAGATACTGCATCCATTAGAATGGCTATAACCAGAGACTGAAAATAACTAGTAGTGACAAGGATGCAGTCAAAGTGGAACCCTCAGGGTGCTTGGGTGGCTCAGTCAGTTAAGGATCTGACTCCTGATTTCCGCTCAGGTCAGGATCTCAGGGTGGTGGCATTGAGCCCCACATCAGGCTCTGCCCAGTGCGGAGTCTGCAGAGATTCTCTTATTCTCTTCTTCTCCCAACACCCCCAGCTTGCAGGCATGTGCTCGCTCTCTCAAATAAATAAATAAAATCTAAAAAAAAAAAGGGCAGAACCCTCATACATTGATTGCTGGTGGGAATATAATACGGTGCAGCCATTGTGGAGAAAAATTTGTCAGTTTCTCAATAAGTTAAACACAGAATAACCATATGAGCTAGCAATTCCACTTATAGGTATATACTCAAAAGAACTGAAAACAAGTGTTCAAACAAAAGCTTGTACAGAAATGTTCACAGCAGCATTACCATAATACCAAAAAGTAGAAACAACTTAATGTTTATCAATGAATGGTTCAACAAAATATGGTATACCCACACAACATAGTATTATTTAGTAATAAAAAGAAAGGAAATTCTGATACACGCTACAACAGAAGCCAGGCACTAACGGCCAATATCATGTATGATTCCATTTATATGAAATATCCAGAACAAGAAATCCATAGAGCCAAAAAGTAGATTAGAAGTTACTAGGGGCAAGGAGTAATGGGAATGGATAATTTTTGCTATAGAGTTTCTTTTGTAGAGATAAAAAAGTTTTAAGAAATAGAGAGTGGTAATGGTCGTACAACACTGTAAATATAATTAATAGTACTGAATTGTACATTTAAAAATAGCTAAAGTGGGAAATTTTGTTACATATATAACCACAAACACACATGCAAACAAACCAATCTAATGCCAAACTTCAACATACAGAATGAGACGCAGCATGAGAATCTTAGTATGAGACTCTTCACAGTTTGAGATTCAGAAATAAAATTACACATCTTCTTGGGTTCCATTTAATAGGCTTACACTTTCAGTTCACTCTCAGCTTTAAAATGAATTTAAATGTATAAATTCTAAGGCTTGAATAATGTTCCTATTATATGAAGTATTACTGTTAGATTTTCTCAGCTTAATTTAATTTCATAATGTGAGACATTTATCTGTCACACTTTGGCATAGGAGAACTGTAATTTGAAAAGCTCATATGTATAAGTTGCAATGTTCAAAAGCAAAAAGCAAACTCATAATGAGATACAATCTCATACCCTCTAGGTATGGCTATAATAAAAAAAAAAAAAAGAAGAGCAATAATAAGGGTTGGCAATGATGTGGGGAAACTGGAACCCTCATGCATTGCTGGTGGGAATATAAAATGATGCAACCACTTTGGAAAGTGGTTTGGCAGCTTTTCAAAATATTAAACACAGAGTTACCATATGACTCAGCAATTCCACCCAAGAGACATGAAATCATATGCTCATTGAAATGTTTTCACAAATGTTCATAGTAGTATTATTCATAATAGCCAGAAGGTAGAAACAATCTAAATATCCATCAACTGCCAAATGGATAAACAAAACATCTACACAAAAGTATACCAGCTGAATATAAAAGGAAATATAAAGGACTGATAAATGCTACAACATGAACCTCAAAAACATTGGGCTAAGAAAAAAAAAAAAAAAAGCCAAACACAAAAGACCATATATTGTATGATTCCATTTATATGAAATGCTCCCCCAAAGGCAAATCTATAGAAAGTAGTTTAGTGGTATCTAGAACTGAGGGGAGGTGGGTGGGAGGGGTGGGGAATGGCAAGGGGCTGCTAATGGGTACCAGGTTTCACTTTGGGGAGATGAAAAGGCTCTAAAATTGGACTGTAGTGATTGATGGCTGCAGATTCTTGTGAATATACTAAAAACCATGGAACTGTATTTTAAGTGGGTAAATATATCTCAATAAAGTTTTTTTTTTTTTAAACCTGTTCCATGTTTTGGTTCCTACAGCCGTCCAACTTTATTTCTTATCATTCACCAATATGAACCTTCTAATTTATCCATCCAGAGTCCATTGAAAACCCCACACTCATTTCAATTTCTTGACTCTGCTCACGTAGTTCTCCTACTGGGAATATCCTCCTTAGATTACGCCCCAGCCACAAATTCATTTGGAAGACTTTCCTGCCCAAGTCAATCCTTAATGACCTAATTTTCCTCTAGATTCCATACCACTTGCAACTGTTAATACTGTAACCTCAAATATATATGTAAAGCAATTTCATCTTATGTTCCATCAACAGCTAATTTTTGCCATAATCTCTAATTCTTGCCTTTAATCTCTTTTACCTTCTAAGAGACAAGCTAGCATCTTGAACACAGATGATATAAATGTCTGCTAAACAACATATGCACGCCTTAATGCAATTTCATACATATGTGTTCAGTAGTACCCAAGCCTTAACAAATATCCCAAGTTTAAAGCAGGAAACAGAAATGAAGAAATGGGAAACTAAAATGATGGAAAATGCTATCCATCTGTGTATTAGAGAAGTTTATGTTCTTATTGTGCATTTCAAGATGGACTTTTACTGCTGCCCTCAAACCTGGGTGTACTAGACGTCCTAGTATTTTTTCTTTTTAAGTAGGCTCCACACTGGGGGCTCAATCTCTCAACCTTGAGATCATGACCCGAGCAGAAATGAAGAGTCAGACACTTAACCAACTGAGCCACTCATACCCCCCAAGAGAAGGAAGAATTTAAATATGAAACTCCACTTCCTCCTAACAGTGGGGTACCAAGATTCAAACCCCAATACCTTTAAATGCAGTCAGGACAAAATTTACACAATGAAAAATGGAAGTACTGTACAGAGTGTGTGTGGTGGGAGTAAGAATGTCCTGCTTTCAAAGGATAGAGGGTTGGCAGGGGTAGAAGACAAGTCTTCTAAACCAAACTTCTGAAAACAACAAAGCAGGTCATAGCAAAAAGCCACAAATTGCTGATATCTGACCTAGAGCCTGACTGCAGAAGCCTAGGACCAACAAATTCAAAAGCATTTCTTTCTGATACTGTGAATAGGCAAGTCTAATTCCAGCAATATGAAATTCCTCAACCTGGCCCTGAGAGGGTACAAACATTGAACACTTCTCATTTGTTTAGCTTCAGAAATAAGTATTTTTCCTTTCCTCTATATTTATACTTACCTGGTAACTTGCCTTTTGTTGTTTAAAGGCCAAATACACATACTGTAATCTTTCAGACTTGCTTATGGGATTTCCCTGGTAGCAAAGTAGTTTTCTCCAAATGTGTCATTATTTTGGTCTGTTAAAGATTTTTTCTACTTGCTTAATTTGCTTTATATTTTCTTATTTGTAAAACCCCTTTAAATTATACCCTTCTTTTCCTGTCATTTCCTTTTTAATAGTCAGTGGTTTAGATTAAGGGATTATGAAATGTATTTAAGGTGGGTAATTTCTCACTTCAACATTCAGGAGACTATTAAGGTGCAAGGAGAAAATAAATAACATAAATGCCTAGAAGAGAATTTTTTTCACAATTTATGTATTGTTATTTTATCATTGGCTGGCTTTTTTGAACTCACATTTACAGATGCTAACACTCCCAGTTTAAATGTTCAACAAAGCATTTTTATTCTGCTTTTTTGTAGAAGGCTATCAAGATTTTTTCAAACTATGTATGAATACAGGCAGCATTTGATTATCATTTTGAATAATGACTTCCAAACATTGGGACAACTTCTCCCAGTGAACACTTGCTCAATAATAAGAAGAGCAGGCATCATTATCAAGAGTCCAAACGTACTGCACCAGAACAGAGCAGTTATACACAGGTCTTGTAATTTGATGGAATCACCCAGATGTATAAATAAGAACCTTGACTTCTGAGAGATAAAGAAATCACTGAATAAATGGAAAGAAATACGAAAAGCACCATTTATCAACACACACTTCTCTCTGCCCATTATTATATTACTGGTCAATGATGTTAAACAGGTTGTAAAATTGGTAAATAAATCAACTGCCTGTAAGTAAGAAAAACTGGTAACTTTTAAGTAATGTGCAGTAAGAGAAAGCTAACAATGCCTGGCATATACCAGGAACTCAAAAAAATTATTGCTGTACAAAGAATTAAAATCAGAGCCTTCATGAGGTATATGGAATATAAATAATTTCTTATAAAATAAATGTGTTCTTTATAGACATTGGAAAAGAAAATATGCACATGTATGTCTTCTTGTTTTATTTTTTAAAATATGACTTACATCCAAAACTATCAACTGCGGGTTGAATGTGCATGAAAGAGATCTGAAAAGCTTTATTAATCTCTTCAAGTTTCTCTAGTTCACCAATTCATAGTTACCTAAGGAAAGCAAATGGAGTACTAATTTAAAAATTCATTCCTTTCAGTCACAATGTCAGTAATATAGCCAGTAGGACAGGAAATCAGGGAAGCCTGAATTTTCTATATCTGTTCTTTAAGGATTACTATTGACAAATCTCCAAGATCTAGTTATGGTTTATCCACATAACTGTTACTTAAAAAAAAAAAAAAAGGCAAACCCTCCAAAGAAAAATATCAAAGAGCAACCTATCCTTCAAGATGGGAAGCAAAACTTACTTCAACTTGGAACAGTTCTCCAGCCCCCTCACAGTCATTGGATGTGATTATTGGAGTATGAATATGCACAAAGCCACTGTCCTGGAAGAAAAGAAAAACCACTTTTTCAGCATATTTATATATAAAACAATTCTAAGAACATATAACTGATTATACCATTAAAAAAGCACTGAGAGAATGCCATATCAATTCTCTAGCCCGCCAAGCATAACTAATAAGATATCAAATTGAGTGTTCTACTGTGCAGAGAAGCACACTGAATTTTAAATCAAGAATTGATTGAGATATTCTCTAGTCCAACATGATTTCAAAGATAAGGAAACTGAGACCCAGAGAGACTTAAAGAAAAATTCACACAAATAGTTGATGGCAGAGAGAGCCAGGACTGGAACCCAAGCCCTTAGGATCTCTCTGACATATTTTTTCTTCCCACTTCCCTAACACACTGGTAGTGATTCAACACATACACACTCTCTCCAGGCTAATGCACAATGATGTCAACCCACACTGTTAAGGGACTACAAAGTGATCAATATGAAGCTGGGTTGTCATTCTGGAATGAGACCCCCAATTGTCATAAACCACCAAAAAGGAGAAGAAAGTTGACAAACAGGGACTGAAGAAATAAATAGCAACAAAGGCAGAAATGATTTTTAGGAAGTTTGTCATTAAATTGATGGCACAGTATACTACAAATGGCATAGGCAGTGCACTTCCTTTGCCCCAAGGAAGATTCTGAACAGCAAGTCCATCCATTACTGAGGCGCCCAACTGCAATTCTTCCGCTCCAAAGTCTGAGCTATTTCCATTAGTGAACCACAAAAGCTGTTTGCTAATAGGACTGAAATAACCCAACAAATTCAAGGTTATGCTTCTTTCATTTTGACTATGGATGTAGGCAAAAGGTTACACTCAGTGTAAATGTTGCAGGTGAGCACAGAGAGAATTCAAGTGAACTTACGGTGCAGAGGCAGAATAGTAGTGTTTCACACAAAAATTTTGGTCTTGAAATCAATGCAATGAATTCATACATGCACATTTAATCTCTGCCACATTGTGCCTATCACTGAGGGAATGTAAAATGTCTCAGTGCATTACACCAGCCGCCTCTCAAATTGGCCTCTCCCTTCCTAAAAAGGTGGAATTCAAGTATTCGGGCTCTGATACAAAGTATCCAGTTAACAACTTGTCTTATGGTGTAGACTGATTAAATATTCAAACTATAAATTAGGAGTCTCAGAAAATATTCAAATATGTACTTAACCTGGGAGCTATGAACCTAGAGGTGCCACACAAAGCACATTACAGAGAACGAATGAAATATAATCAATAACATTACTGCATAAAATTTTTATCTCCTAGGAGCCAGAATTATGGACATGAATCATTTATTCCACATGAATACAGGCAACTATGAGCAGGAGTGTAGTAAACAAAGAAAGGAAGTGAAAAATCCAAAGGAAACGAGGGTGGTGAGAGGGAGGGGGAGAGGGAGGAGAAAATTTAACGGCTAAATGTAATTGCCAAAGTTAGAACTGGTCAATTGCCACAAGAAACATAACTGCAAATCTTATGAAAATAACTATATGGGCTTAAAAAAAAAAGATCACTCAACAGCAGGAATTATTCTTAATACTCAATTAATGCTAAACCTTTCAAAAGGTGTCATCAGCTTTTTAAGCCTTAATGCTGCTAAAAGGCTTATATCAAAATCTAAAACATTCCCCCCAAAAGCTATAAAGAACAGAGTCCAAAAGTAGAATAAAAAAGCACAGAGAACAAAATCCAAAAAGAGCAAGTGTATAGGGAAGTAGAAAAATAAAAAGGAAAATAAACAGCCAGGAGTTGGGGAGTACTGTCTGCCTTCACTAGGGTAGTGGTGTCAGGGATCCATCCCACCCTACAGCAAAGAGGTCCCTGCTTTGAGACAGGAAGGCCAGAGAAGGAGCCAAAAATAAAAGTACATGCTTATTCAATTTTTCTTTTCTTCTTTTTTTCCCTTAAGATTTATTGATCTGAAACAGAGAGAGAGAAAGCATGAGCGGGGGGAGGGGCAGAGGGAGAAGCAGACTCTCTGCTGAACCAGGACCCCCCTCCCCCACCTCTTCCCCCCAGGCCCTGAGTGGGGCTCAATCCTAGGACCCTGTGAGCAGAAGGCAGAAGCTTAACTGACTGAGCCATCCAGGCACCCCTAGTCACCCAATTTTTCCGATTCTACTCACCACCTCTAAATATCTAAATGTTTTTCATACACAGTTTAGAACCAGATATTTTATAAGACACTGAGTATCTGAAAGTTATAAAACTCACATACTAAGGCCCATGCATATCACTCAAAACCTCATGGATTGTACTTTTCTTTTGCACTTACACAAAGTAAGCATCAATATTAATCAGAATCAACAAGAAAGAAACATGACAACAATTGCTAGCCACTGGCAAAAAAAGTGATAGAAAGACCAAAAAAAAAAAAAAAAAAAGAAATCCATAAAAAGCAGTCACAAGAACTCGAAGACACAATAGTCTGGGGTCATTCAACAGAGAGGAAAAGAATACACACTGATGGGCTTCTAGGGCCTTGCCATACAGAAGAGGGAAAAATATGATACTCAAATAAAGAATCTGGACTCATCAAGAAAGGGCAAACTCTTCTACTGGCTCAATTAGGAAGCCAGGGAAATATGTAATATATTTTAGGAAATATGTAATATATAACCTCCACGGGAAATTGGAAAAAAAAAAATGTGCCTAACTATTCTGTTATGGGAGAAACTTAGCTTTTCTAAATAATTCATTCTTGAGGATTCTAGATATCCAAGTACATAGCAAATGTGTCAATTTTATGAACAAACCAACTTATACACAAAATATTTTTGATTCTCAAACCAAAAAAATGACCTTCTAATCTAGAGATATTAGGAAAAAACACCTAGAACAGTACCTTTTTAAAAAATTTTATTTTATTTTTTTCAGTGTTCCAAAATTCGTTGTTTATGCACCACACCCAGTGCTCCAAACAATATGTGCTCTCCTTAATACCCACCACCAGGCTCACCCTCTCCCCTCCAAAACCCTCAGTTTTAAGTTAGGATACTTTAAGGCATGAAACTCATAGATTTTAAGTCTTTTTGTATTTTATTTTATGTATTTATCTGACAGAGAGAGAGATCACAAGTAGGCAGAGAAGCAGGCAGAGAGAGAGAGGGAATCAGGCTCCCTGCTGAGCAGAGAGCCTGATGCAGGGCTCGATCCCAGGACCCTGAGATCATGACCTGAGCTGAAGGCAGAGGCTTAACCCACTGAGCCACCCAGGTGCCCCTAGATTTTAAGTCTTAACATCTTTTAGTGATTCTGAAGTAGTAAGTCACAGAAATAATACCAAATACTAAATAACATAAAACTATTTAATATGCCCTTTAGTACTCTGTGATTTCAATTCAACCCTAAGTGTTAAACAAATAAGTGGTAACAATATAGAATTATCAGGATTATATTTTCCAGGACTTCACAATTAAAAAGCGAATTTATAGTACTCAAAAATTACCTGCATTTGTACCTAGAACCAACAGTGCTAAAACTCATTATTTGCAACCACTTAAAATATCATTTTGCTTGCTTATAATATTATTTTTTTAATTTCAGATTTTCTGTTTGTTATTTTTAAATTGTTTACTTATTTGTCAAATCTTCCAGTAATAAATGTATAAAGTAGGTAAAGCTCACTTGTTAATGGACTGCCAATATCACCACCTAGTGGCCAGAAATCTACAAAACTTTCAGTATATAAGAAGGTCTACTTTATCCACTGTTTAAAGCCATATGAGGCAAAAAACATTTTTAGATCTGAACAAATTTTCTGTTTGTGTGCTTCAAGCGCTACTGAAAAGCCATATGGAAGTTGCATAAGAAAGTTTATGAGAGCATATGGAAATGTACCCTTTCGAACTATAATAGGATGACATAGTATGATGTGATTATTTTTCTTTGTTTTATTCAAAACTGTATGCTTCAAAGCCATGATGCTCTTTAGCTGTTTCACCAGAAACTAACTCTGAAGGAGCTTTTCAAAGAGCAAGAATTCTCTTGGTAAACTTCGATAGGGCTGGGCCTACATGAATTTGGATGCACCCAAGAGAAGGGTATGATGCTAGACAATCAGCTGGATCTGGAGAAATGGCATAGGAAGGGGTCCAGAACCACTTGGAATAACACTGAACTTCATCTGCTGGGTCACTCCTGATCTTTGGGGCCCTCCCATCCACATGGGGGAAGGTCCCTTCACCTCATCAACACAACAACTATGTTCCCCTGTGGCCTTCCCAGGTACGGGGATGTGGCTGACAAGCAAAGCTAAATAAGAAAAAAAATGCCTTTAGGTGCCTACCAATCTATTTGATTAACACCAATAACTCTTCAAAAGTAGTGCTTACCACATATAAAATATGTTTATGACCAAGATGGAAAAACAGGGACCAGATTTACCCTCCCCCTTGAAAAAACTAAAAACAAAGAAACAAACAAACAAAAATAAACTAAAAACCCCACCAAAAAAAAAAAAAAACCCCACAAGAAAGGATGGTTTTCAAGACCATGGATATCAGACACCAAAAGACAGCGATCGCTGAGGTGGGAAACAAACTTAGTGAACCCTATCAATAGCCTTGCTTAGTACTTTGAGATTGTCCAGGCCATAGCAGGAAGAGGAGGAAAATAAATTGGAGCCCAGCACATGCATGTGGGAAAACTATCATAGGCCAAGGACAGAACCATCCAGAAAGATTAGAGGAAACAATGCCTGGGGCTGGAAACAGTACCTGTTCCCACAAGCCAGACTGGAAACATTCAAAATTCACAAGACGCTAGGTAAAGTACTCAGGAAGGCTTTGCCTCAGTAGTGGAAGTTAACTAGCCCTAGACTACTTAACCGGCCCCATTCACCAAATTATAAGAGCAAGACCTAAAAGGTTCAAAGAATTTTCAAGTAGTTTAACTGCACACCAAAACAAAGCTTAATAATATCCAAGATGGTAAAATTTTCTGTCTGGCATCTAACCAAAGACTGGCATATATGCAAAGAAGCAAGAAATCATAACCTGTAATGAGGAGACAAAAAGCAGTAAATCAAAAATAAATAAAAATAAAAGCAGTAGATCAAAAAGGACTTAACAACTGACAGACATGTTAGAATCAGAAAGACATAAAACAGTTATATATTTTTTTAAAGAATTTATTTATTTATTTGACAGAGATCACAAGTAGGCAGAGAGGCAGGCAGAGAGAGAGAGAGGAGGAAGCAGGCTCCCCGCCGAGCAGAGAGCCCGATGTGGGGCTCCATCCCAGGACCTTGGGATCATGACCTGAGCTGAAGGCAGAAGCTTTAACCCACTGAGCCACCCAGGTGCCCCGACATAAAACAGTTATTAAGCAGCTATTAAAACTGTAAAAGTGTTAATTAAAACTGTATTGTGTATGTTCAAAAAGTTAAATAGAGATATGGAAGATATATTTTTTTAAAGGTCCAAATAGTGCTTGTTTTGGCAGCATATATGCTAAAACCGGAATAATATAGAGAAGATGAGCATGGCCCCTGTGCAAGGATGACACACAGATTCATGAAGCAGTCCATATTCTTCCACACAAAAGGGGGGAAAAAAGGCCCCAATCAATCATCTAGTTATGAAACCTACAATGTTCGATGAAAAACGCACTGGATAAGAATAACAACAAATCAGTCATCATAGAAGAAAACATCAGTAAGCTTGACGACCTAGCAATAGAAACTACCCCCTAAAAAAAGCACACAGGGAAAGGGAATTTTAAAAAAGAGAACATAAGTGAGCTATGGAGGTATCATTAAGTGGCCTTGATATATGGGCAACTGAGGTCTCCAAAGGGGGAAGGTAACATAAATTTTGAAGATGCAATGGCTGAAAAACCTGAAGAAAACTAAAACACATAGATCCAAGAAACTCTACAAGGTCTAAATGCAAGGAACAAAGAAAACTGTGCTAAGGTACCTCATAATCTAATTGCTCAAAACCAGCAATAAGGGGACAAGCTTAAATCAGCCAAAGAGAAAAGTACCACGCAAGTAAAGGGTGCTTGGAGTAAGTAACTGTAACTATCAGAACTTTCAGGATAATACTTCAAGGTTACAATAATTCAACCTTTACACAAGAAATAACAGCTGGGAGTTAAAAAAGAACAGTTAAAAGCACCCAAAGCACCTTACCTTAAAGAAAGAATGAATAGCAGCCGTGGCTTCACTGCGAACCCTCAGTATAGAAGCCAGAGCATTAGTTCTACATCGAAGGTGAGGGTATTGTCTCAGATACTCCAGAGGATGCCTCTCTTTATATTTCAAAGGGAAAGCCTGCCAAAAATTGGAAAAAAACAAATGAAAAGCTAAAAAAAGATAATGTTCTATAATAACAGTTTCCAGGACACTGGTTAAACACTAATGCGTCAGAACAAAATTAAAAAATTTTCCTTCTCTGTTTCTTAAGATAAGTGAATATAGTCCATGTTAATTCCAAATTAGTAGATTGGTAGGTAGAATCAGAGATGTGGGTGTGACTCTAGCTTTACCACTTACCAGGTGTGGAACCTTGGACAAAGTTAATATTACTGAGGCTAATCTGTTATTTTTCAAATTTTCATCCATTAGCTTATATCAGTCACTACTTACAAACAGAAAGATTAGGATATAATTATGCAAAATAGCCCACTGTTTGGCACATAAGAGTTCAGAATATTGTAGATATTAAAGATTATGTTTTCTACAGCTGTGTACACACAGCTGGTGTTCAATTTTAAAAATCACCCAAATGTCTTGAAAGCCCATAATCACTTATAATCAATTGGCACTGTTTTTCACTGCTTATCAACATGTCTAAGAACATGAAGGAGGGTCAACAGCTTTCTGTCATCTGGCAGAGTAGTGTATATTTACAAAAATTTCAAATTATGACTCTATGTAGAAATATTATACCCTGCCCACCCTCATGTTTCAAGCTTAAGACAGAAACAAATCGTCAGACCAAAACCAAAGTTCCAGAAAAAAGGTAACAGAAAAGCTAAGTAAAAAAGCAAAATGGTAGCTTATTCCATTTAGTCTTATCTATTTCTTTTAGTGCACATGCTAATTTATTTCATAATAGAAATAAGTACCACATCTACTTAAGTCAAAAAAGGACCACATTAACAGGAGTCTGGGTCTGCCTGGGGATCAGAATGCCCTAATATCTAAATACTTAAAAATGAACTTGAAATCAAGGGGAAGAGAAGGTGAATGACAAAGAGAGAAGCCAAGAGAGAAAACTTTAAGAAGCATTAAACACATGGCAAATTTTAATAATCATTGTATCTCTCTAAAAAAGCAAACCCAAAAATGGTTACTATCTCCAATTCCTGAGTTCCAAAATATTTTCACAGTCCACTATTCAGAAATCTTGGGACCCAATTCCAGATTTTACATGTCAATTGGTATGTATTAGTATTTCTTAAAAAATTATTCGGAATGACATTTTTTAAAAAGTTGACCATTTTTCTCTTATTTCCTTGTATTTGTTTTCCTCCAATTATCCAAAAGAAATAAAAATGAATTAAAATGATGCAATTTCCCTATACTTCCTCATTTTTTGTTCATTAAATACTTGAAGATAAGTATAGCACAACTACAGGGGAGTCAAATGGCTAGTACATCAATTTTAGCTGTGGCACTAGTCAGCAATATCACCTTGGGCAAGTCAGATCACCTGACTGGGCCTCATTTTCTCCAATTCAGAAACTGGATTAATAACCTATGATTTTATACCCTTTATAAGGTTATAAGGTTATACCTTATAACCTCTTTATTAGAGTGATAAAGGTTTATCAGGTGATAAATAAAAGGTAGTAACAAAGACTCTTGCAAAAATAGGCATAAACATGTCTTTTTTTTTTTTTTGAGAGAGAGCGTGCGAGAGTGAGAGTGCACAAGAGCAGGAGAAACAGAGGGAGGAGAGAGAAAACCAAGCAGACTCCCAGCTGATTATGGACCTGACGGGGTTCTTGATCTCAAGACCCTGAGATCATGACATGAGTTGGAACCAAGAGTCGGAATCTTAAACAACTACGCTACCCAAGTGCCCCAAACATATCTTAATGTAGGATTTCTTATCTTTGCTCAGCCCGAGCATTATGGCACTCCAGCAGTGTCCCACGGAATTTTCTGTGATAAATGGAAATGTTCTGTATCCATGCTATCCAGTATGGTAGCCAGCAGCTGCCTGTGACAACCAAACACTTGAAATGTGGCTAATGCCACTATGGAACTGATTTTTTAAAAATTTAATTTTGATTGATTTAATATTAAATTAGTTAACATTAAACAGCCACAGGTGGCTAGTGGCTAAGGTACTGGTCCAACACAGTTCTAGATCCTGTAAAAGTCATTTCTAGGCAGGGCTTTCCTAAGAATATGGTCTGCTCGATGTCTCTGTCACTGAAGCTAACTGGGCATCCTCGTAGAAGTGGCAAGTTTCAACTGTGACAGGCATCCAAAGAGATGGAGAGATTAATACTTCACCTTCTTTCATAAAACTCAGCCATCTACATACTTTTTGCTATACTCTCTACATTCCCCAGCTCTATAGCCTGTTTCGATTATTTGCGAAGTCCAACTGAAACACGCTCTAAGTGCCATCTTCCCAATAATCACACTTAAATCAGACAGCTAATGTTTTACATTAAGCCTAAATAGTCCCCATTAAAGTATTAGAAAGCATACCTTGGCATCGCAATTTCCAACAACTTCAATTTTTTCTGCCTTCAGTTCCACATTTTGCTTTTTGGATGGACTTTTCACTAGCTGCCCTTGAACTTCCACAGAACTCCCAAAAGCCAGTTCTCTACAGTAACCAAAACCCAGCATAGACAAGGTATCATTATCTGGAAACCTTATTTTAATATAAAACTTGCTATCAGAACATTCCAATATTTAATGACAGAGGTTTTACCCTTCTTTGGGCAGCAAATAATTGAGAGAGGCTGAAGCAAAGAATAGATACAGGGTATTATTACGTGAAGATGTTAGAAAAAGACAGAACTCCATCAAAAAATAAATAAATAAATCTTGCCATTTGCAATGACATGGATGGAATTAGAGGCTATTATGCTAAGTGAAATAACTCAATCAGAGAAGACAATTATATGATTTCACTCATGCATGGAATTTAAGAAACAAATCAGGGGAGTATAGGGGAGTGAAGGGAAAAATAAAACAAGACAAAATCAGAGAGGGAGACAAACCCTAAGAGACTCTTAATCATAAGTAACAAACTAAGGATTGTTTAAGGGGATGGGGGTAAGGGCATGGGGTAACTGGGTGACGTAATAAGTACTGTATATTATTAAAGATCGAGAATCACTGACCCTTAAATCTGAAACTAATATTACGTTAATTAGCTGAATTTAAAGAGAAAAAAAAAAAAAGAAAAAGAAAGGCCTGAGCTTGAAAGATCTTGATTCCATATATTTGGACTTAAGCCTCAAAGCTCTGAAAAGTAGATTTGTTGAGAAAGATCACTCAGGGGGCAATATGAACACTGGATTAGAGAAATGGGGAACAGAGATGAAAGGAAAAAAAAAAGGTTCTTTTGTTATTTAAAAAAACAAAACAAAACAAAAAACCTCACCTACTGTCAAAGCCTGAATCTGCTACAACCTGAAGGCTTTCCAAAGATGATCCATCATTTATATGCAGGAACAATACTTCCTTCTGGGATCGGACTGAACGAATCCATCCCTAATAAAGAGTAATTTCTAAATGTGAGTGTAAAACACACAAACATTTTACATTTTCATTACACATGCACATGTAAGACTAAATGGAAAAAAAACAATGTCCTCAATCCTGTGTTAACAAATCAATCGCTTTTAGCTCACCGCTAAGCATATATAATTCAATATGATTCTTATTGCAGTGAGATACAGCTTTGGCATCACACCTTTTTGCTTTGTTAATAAAACTCACCATTCTGAATAGATGCTTAACATTCCAGTAGGTGAAGAGCCTAATTCACATCATCAATTTCCCCAGTATTGGCTATTTCACGTATTTCTTCCTGCCCCTTGCTCCTTTTTGCCACCACAACAAATAACAGGACACATACTTTCGCCCTTGTCTCCTTTTATATAAAATTCCTAGAAGGGAGATTATGTATAGACTAGAAACATCTCCATTGGATTTTTGTTTCCCTTTTAGAATGTATCACACAAAGTTCTCAAACAGCTTTTCATTGTGAACATATATTAAGTAGTACATAAGCTTTCAAAGACACTCTGAATTCATATAACAGGTACGTGTGAATACAAATGAGAGGTATTCTAGTAGACCAGTACAACTAAAAACAGGTCTCAAAGATCACATCCAACTTAAATTTAACTAGCAAAGAAATGGGAATATTCTATCAGACACTGAAAAACGGTGAAACTGACAGTGTTTGATTAACTATCAGCCACGCTTGGGAAAAGGGAGATGATTCTACTTACAAAACTGTATTGGGGGCACCTGGGTGGCTAAGTGGTGACCTCAGGGTCCTGGGATGAACCCCACATTGGGCTCCCTGCTCAGCCAGGAGTCTCCTTCTCCCTCCCCCTCTGCTGTTTCCCCTGCTTGTGCTCTTGCTGGCAAATAAAATTAAAACAAAACAAAACAGTATTGACCCTTACTTGTGTTCCCACCATAACCTACAGACCTATTATATTAAAGCTCTTCTCTTACTTATTTGCATGTCCATAATACTTTCAAAGTTTAGGAACCATGCTTTAGTTGCTTTGAAGGCAATTGTCAAGCACAGAGTAGATAATCCATTAATGTTTTTTAGTGAAAAAATATCTACCATGCACTGAAAATCTACTGTGAGAAGTGTTTTACTACCTTCATGTACTATCTCATCACTTCTTCACAACAACTCTGTGGTGTGAACCTTTCTTACAAGTGAAGAACCTGGGCTCAAAGAAGTTAAATAACTTACTGAAGATCACACTGCTTGTTAACATAAAGCCTGAATTTGAAACTTTTTGGGGGGCTACACTGAATAAAGTATACATTGCCTCAGTCTCCTATACAAGGCCTTTCACAATTGAGTGTGCCCATCTTTCTGGTTTCACATCCCCACGCTTCCCCAAAGGCAGCTGCTCTCTGGTCAGGTTCAATCAATAGTAATTCCTAAAGCACCACTGTCTTGCTTTTCACTTGTTAGTAAAAGGTAACAATTGTGAAGCACCATTTAAAAATGTGCTTCTGTTCTAAGCTCTTTATAAATATTTTACTACTTGGTCCTTATAAGAACTTAATGAAGTGAGTATTAGAGATGAAGAACATATTTAGGGAAGTGAGGATAATCTCTCTAAATAATTAACATCACAGTTCCCAAGTAATAGAGCTAGAATTCAAATACAGTTCTTAGTTCAAAGTTCAAGTTATTATCAAACTTCTCTAGAATGCTATCTCCCCCCCAACCCATGGTTCCTCTGCTTGAGGAGCTCCTATCTTTCAGGACTCAAGTGAAATGTCACTTAATACAAGAAGTCGTCCTTGACCTCACATAATTAGGGACGTCCCTCTATATCTTCTCAAAATTTTTATACCACCAATACTGATCACATTGCCCCAATTACCAGTCTTAACCATTAGACCAGGGCTGACCCACAAAAATATAATGTGAGCCACATTATGTAATTCTGCATGTTTTAGTGGTCACACTAAAGTAAACAGGTAACATTAATTTTAATACTGTATTTAACCCAGTTATGCCCCCAAATATCAATGTGTAATCAATATATATATTGAGATATTTTATATTTTGTTCTCCAAAATTGGTGTGTATTTTACATTTACAGTTATCCTTCAGTTTAGACTAGCTGCATTTCAAAAGCTCAATGCCACAAATGGCAGGGAGTTACTAGCTTAGACTGCGTAGCACTAAAATGAAAGCCTTTAACGTAAGCAGTAGCTTTTACCTTTGAATCTTTCTAGATTACCACTCCCAAGGGATCATTAAGGTATGTATGTCAAATAAAAGATGAATGGAGAAAGCTTTGGTTTGTATCATGGAAAAAATATGAAACCCAAAGAAATGCAGAGAGGTCACACTGCTAAAAATCAAGGATATCCGGGACGCCTGGGTGGCTCAGTGGGTTAAAGCCTCTGCCTTCAGCTCAGGTCATGATCCCAGGGTCCTGGGATCGAGCCCCTCATCGGGCTCTCTGCTCAGCAGGGAGCCTGCTTCCTCCTCTCTCTGCCTGCCTCTCTGCCTACTTGTGATCTCTCTCTGTCAAATAAATAAATAAAATCTTTAAAAAAAAATCAAGGATATCCAAGGACAACAAGAATAACTTCATCAGTGTTTCAGCAACCTATAAAAAACGGTCAAACCACATTGTGTGGTCTACTCCCTTAAGGGAAAATCTTCTATGTGGAGCTGTTGCAACTGATAATAACAAGAGAAATAAAAGCAGCCAACATTTGACGTGAGCCATTCTTCTAAATGTCTGAATACCTATCACCTCAATTAATCTTCAGGATTCTATGAGGTTAAGGCTATTAGATTCATTGCCATTAAGAAGGAAACAGGTATAAAACACATATGAGACATGCCCATAATTCATGAGCCACTTAGTGGCAGATCTGAACCTAGGCAGCCTAACTCCAGAGTTTCAAACTGCTACACTCTACTCTTTCTCCTAACGTATTAAACACACATTATACACAAACCCCCATTTTTAGGCCTTGGGGTGGTTAAAAGTTGGGGGGAAAAAGCCATTGTTTAGTCCAACGAGTATTTACTGTCCGACATGTGTGAATACCAAGACAGTTTAAGACACGGTGTCATTTCTCAAGGAGCTAGCTCGAGGCAGGCACTATTAACTCTGGATGTTCATTATGAAGGATAAAGGAAAAGAGGCTCGTACGTTTATGCTGCTGTATGACTAACAAGTTTACAGATAATGTCCCACCGGGAAAGCAAAGTTCCAGGACTTCACAGGCATCCCAACAGTTTTGCAAAGAGCAATGGTAGGCAAAGAAAGGAGAAAACTGTGAACGCACGCAGTTAACCACATTCTCTCCTTTTCCTGTCACTCCTCCTGACCAGGCAAGCCTAGTCGTGGAGATGCCATTTAAGTCATTGAAAAGAAAAGCCCACCCCCTTCCCGTACACCAACCTGAACCTTAACGTGCTCCCCAATCGTGTTCTGGGCCCCAAGGGCATCCCGCACGCTCAGTCTGCATGAAGGTTTGTGTCTCGGGCAGGGAGTGGAGGAACAGGAGCGCAGGGCTCGGACCAGGCACCGGGCCCCAAACATCGCACGGCCGCCCCAAGCCCTCCTCGGGAGCAGCCCCGATCCCGGAGGGTGCGGCCCTTGCCTAAGGTGAACCTCCCCCTCTCGACTGCTCCCCAATTATGGGCTGCAGTCCTGCACTCAGGCGCTCCACGCCCCCCGACCTCGGCTGCTCCCTGTCCCTTCAGGGGCTCCAGCTTTGTCTCCACAGAACCTCCACTGCGCTTCCCTCTCTCGGGACTGGGCGGAGCGGAGACAATAGAGTCAGTGGCGTAAGCCCCAAAAAACTGCGCGCCGTGGCCAAGCGAGACACCTCACGGTCCCGCGTACTTTCCAAACCCACAGCCCAGACCGCCTCTCCCAGCTGAAGCAAGCGCGACAGCCGCCACTACGTTACACGCCAACGCCAACGTCATCACGCTACAAGGAGGATGAGAAGGAGCGTGCGCAGTTCTGACCCCAGTTTACGGAGAAGGCGGGCCAAAGGCAGGTGCAGGCGGCGTGGGGAGGGAGCGGGCCAGAAGCTCAGAAGGGGCGGAGCTAAGGCATTCGAGCTGTAGGCGTCCTTGCCTGGGCACACGGGGAGCACACCTGGGACAGCGCCTGCCTCAAAGGTCTTCATTTCTAAAGCTTCCAGCTGATGCTGAGGAACACTGAGAGGCAAGGAGTGACTGAGGCAGAAGGAAAGCCTCCAGGAGACTTCGGTGTTGAGAGGATTAGCCCGAGGATATCACTCGTTCTTAAGTTATAGATCCTTGCTTATGTCACAGTTGTGTGGTATCACACTTCCAAACAGACAACTGCATAAAAGGGTGATCAGTTCCCTGGCGGAGCCCAACTCTAGGATGTCAGAGATAGATTGCTGGAGAAGGTAGCTCTCTAACTACTAAAGAGACCTTGTATATGCAAATCAGAGAAAGCCGACAGATAATGTGAAGATGTTGGAAACTGGAGGGAATGTCGGCCATTGCCTGCTGGATTCTCCAAGTCTCTCTTTTTTTCCAACACAATTATCTGTATTTGTTTGAACTGGAAACAATAACCCTTTCAAATTTATCCACCACTTCCTCCTAAATTAAAAAAAAAATTATATAATTCACTGACAATTATGAAAAGGTTTCCATCCATTTGAAAGATAGAAGTAAGGGATAGCAACTTAAAGTTGTTGCTATTATTCATTTTACAGATACAGGAACGTGGGCACAGAAAAGGGAAATGACTTGCTCAAGGATATACAATACATCCTATAAATGTGAGATTTAAACTTAGAAATTCCAGCTCCATGCACTAAACTATTAAGCTATACAGTGTCTCAGGGTGGGAAGTAAAATCACGGTCCCTTCCACCAAGAAGCTCATGGTCTAGACATGGGGAATGACAACAAAAGAGATTATTGCAATATAAAATTATAAATACACATAAATATATAAGCCAAATGGAGTGGTAGTCTAGAAAAGGAAATAAACTGAATTTTTGAGGAGTATCACAAATTTGCAATACTGGGGATGCCTGGGTGGCTCACTGGGTTAAAGCCTCTGCCTTCAGCTCGGATCGTGGTCCCGGGGTCCTGGGATCTAGCCCCACATCGGGCTCTCTGCTCCGCGGGGAGCCTACTTCCTCCTCTCTCTGCCTGCCTCTCTGCCTACTTGTAATCGTTGTCTGTCAAATGAATAAATAAAATCTTAAAAAAAAAAAAAGAAATATGCAATACTGGGATATAAGAAAGAGTATTTCCTGCAAGGTGAACAGGAAAGGTTGCTAGGAGGGCAAATAGCCTGGAAGAATTGTAAAGTTGTTCTCAAGACATACTAAAAAATATCTGCCACAAAAACACCAGAGCTCTTAGCCACTTCTTGAACCTTTTGAAAAGAAGTATGGAGGGGTACCTGGCTGGCTCAGTAGGATCATGGGACTCTTGATCTTGGGGTCATGAGCTCGAGTTCCACATTGAGTGTAGAGATTACTTAAGTAAAAATGTTAAAAATATGGAAATGTCCAAATACCATCAGAATTATGTAGCTGTGGGAGTTAAACAAACAAACAAAAAATAAGTATGGCTTTGGTGTATTGGCTACAAAATCTGGGAAGAATATGATCACAGCATTAATGTGTTTTTCAATTCATATCTCCCCTTTGACTATGCCTACCTTGTCCAAGGGATGAAAAGTAGTGACCAATTGGCTCATTTCCTTCCCAGGGTGTTTTCCTGTTTTGCCTTCTTTCTCCACTCTTTTCCCCTCAATGTGTATTTTAAGAACTGTGGTCCTTACCATGGTGATCTTAACTTCCTCTCACCTACTGCTTGTCTAAGCCAAAAGGTGAATTCATTTTTTAAAAAAATATTTTATTTATTTATTTATTTGTTTGACAGAGAGAGAGAGAGACACAGTGAGAGAGGGAACACAAGCAGGGGGAGTGGGAGAGAGAGAAGCAAGCCTCCCACAGAGCAGGGAGCCCGATGCGGGGCTCAATCCCAGGACCCTGGGATCATGACCCGAGCTGAAGGCAGACACTTAACGACTGAGCCACCCAGGTGCCCCAAGGTGAATTCATTTCTAAGCAGGGGACCAGTGCCTACTAGTGTGATGAAGACAAGGGAAACAAGTGGGTGAAACTGAAAATTAGCAGTAGTTAATCAAAGGTGTATATAAATGTAGGTTGATTAGAGCATCTGTGTGTCTGGAACTAAGTTCAAACCCCTCCATGTATCTTCTGCTAGATCAAATCATGTTTTCTTATTTTTATTTTCATGTTGGAATGACACTGCCTTTTTTAGATTCATCACCTTCCAGAGAGTAACCAGAGTAATCTTACCACAGTTAATATATTACTATGTTGATAATAATGATTTCTAGTGCTGTAAAATACACCATGAGAGGAATTTTTCACATATTAACTCACTTAATCCTCACAATAACCCTTCGAAGTAGGGTTAGCGTCATCATCCCCAGTTTCCAAAGGAAAAACTGAAGCTTGGCGAGGTTTCCAGCTTGTACCAAGTTACACTGGCAGTCTGGCACCAGAATCCATTCTCTTCCCCACTTGTTACTCCAGTGATTAAACTACTCTTCAGTTGTTCCCCGTACAACACAAAGAGAACTTGCCTTCTTCAGCATGCCTACCAGTCTCTCTAAGATTCAGGGAGTTCCCTGAGGTTCCCTGGAGTGAGGAACAGAAGTGAAACGTCCTCATTGTTACCTTTTATAATCCAAGTCCAGGCAATGAACACCATCAGCATTAGTTGTCAGCTTTAGAGGAAGTTTTAATCAGGCTCAGCATGACAGGTTTCAGCTTCACTTGCAAAGCTTCAGGGTTTCTGAAAGGAAGGCATTACTCTGATACTCCATTGGTCATAAAATACAACTCTGTGTTGAGCGTTTTCATTATGCTTGAATGCATTTGTGAAACTCTCAACACCCAAAACTTGATATCAAGGTCATGACCTCAAAACATAGAGGAACATGGTACCTGATGCAGAAATTATGGAGATTTTAGGTGTAGACAAGGAATGGATGAATAGCACAAAGGATCCTGGGTTTCTCTGAAGAGGCTGAAGTCGGTCAGTACAATTTAACTTGAAAAATGGGAAGGCGCAGGTACAAAACAGAACAAAAGTCACATGTGTAGTTTGGAACCTTCGGGAAAGTAGCTCATAATCTAGAAAGAAAAGCTGAGAAGTAAATGATCAATTAAAGGAAAAAGCACAGAAGAGCAGTAGTAACCAAGTGCTGGGGGAATAAGGCAATTTTCTTAGACGAAATGACATTTAAACTAAAGCCAGAGATTGAAAACCAGCCAGGATAAGAGGAATTATACATGCCGAGGAAAGTTGGCAACCTTCCATATCGTGATCCTGGTGAACTTATCCATGTCAGATATATAAACTTAAGATTTATGCATTTTACTTACATATATCTCAACAAAAATATAAATTAAATACCCAAAACAGAGGAATCAAATCTGATACTAGAATTAGAGTATCTTCTTTCCCTGGTCAGTGCAAGAGACTTTTTTTTAAAATAGAACTTATGGACCATTTTCCTGCATATAGAAGAGTTCAGGAAATAATGCAACAAAACCTCATAGCTAACACCTAGGTTTGTCACATCAAATCTTAATATTTGTTTTGTCCTGTGTCCTTGAGATCTTTCTCTTTCCACCTCCTTTGTACTTCTCTGCAATCCCATTTCCCTCCTTTCCTCCTGGTTAGAGGTAACTAGTATTCAGTGTTTATCATTTCCTTCCATGTTTTTAGAGCTTCTACACACGCAATTCTCTCTCTATATAATACACATTGTGTACATATTCAAATATGTATATATAATAGGCACATATCTATAGTCTCACATTGTTTTGCATATTTTAAAAATTTAAGTTAATGGCATCTTACTTAATAAACTATTCTCCAACTCAAATTTAGTTTTTCACAAATATCCATGTAGCTGCAGCTCATTCTTTATAATATTCTATTAAATGAATATATCACAATTCATTCATTCTCGTTCTGATAGTTATTTGGGCTGTTTTCAATGTTTTTGTGTTATAAACAGCAGTGGATTTACCATGTAGTTAATGAAAAGTAAAACTCATACCCTTCAGCATCCCCCTTTCTCCGGCCCCTCCCCCCAGTGCTGGGTGCTGCTGGGAGTTGTAAAAGAAGAGGGCAAGAAATTGGGTCTCTTGTCTGATGACTCTGACTCACTCTGAAAAACACTTCTGGCTCTGTAGTTGGGTCTCATCCTTTCCCTGGTTTCTTCCTTTTGCTTTCAGGAGGCCCCCTGAGACTTGAATTTAATTTCTTATGCTATACTTCTACAACTACTACTATTAACCTTCTAATGTATTTTCAAACAGATCGTAACAAAACAGACCTGCAGTCCAAGCAACCTTCCAGATTTAGGGTGGAGGGAGCACCAGAGCACAATGGCTGGAGCATGACTCCAGGGGTGCAGAAAGAGCTTCATCCCCTGCTAACTCTCCTGGGGCACCAGGGCAATCGACACAGAATATTTTGTTCACACATTACATATGCAGTGCTTGTCTATCTGCAGGATAAATTCCTAGAAATAATATCAAAAATCTGTTTCAGAAATATCTTTCATATTGTTTCATGTATCCAGTTGCTCTCCTCATCCCCATTTTGAGATACTGACTGGTCCACTGTGGTTTTAGTGTCTATATGTTTGACAAAGACCTGGAAATTTTAGAAAATAAGCTTCTGTAATGCTCTGTGTCTATACTGCAGATGAAAGAAAACATACTTACTCCCAGGTGTGGTTAAGGTGTTTGGTTTTTTTTCTTATCACCCTTTAAAATTTAGAGTTAAGAGAGACTGGACACAGTCTGCTACTAGATAGGTTACTACAAATTTCTATTTTGTACTATTACTTCTTGAGTTGGATATTTGTTCATTGGTTGGCTCCTTGGTAAACGTTTGCATTTCTGAAATTGGGGTTCAAAGGAAATTGTAACATCCTCTGCAAATAGGTTAATATATAAAGCACACAAATTTTTATGCCTTATTATTTGGGATAATTTGGCATGTAGAAATAGCCTGGGTTTTCACTGCTGAGAATAAAAGAAGATTTAAAAATGTTTTTTGTTATGATGCAAATAACAGAAAAATATATCAAAAATAAATGTGTAGTTAATGAATGCTTATAAAATAAATACCTATCTAACCATTCTCCAGATTGAGAAAAAGAACATTACCAGGACTCTTCTAGCCAACTCCCTTTCCCTTGGCAAGAACAACTTCCCTGTTCTCCTGATCATCTTGGTAATTTTTGCTTTTCTTTATAGTTTACCACCATCTCAGTATGTAGTCTATATATTATAGTATCCTCTGTTTTTGAACTTCATGTAAATAGAATCATACAGCATGGGTTATTTTGTGTATGATCTCTTTTGCTCAATGGTATTTTTGTGAGAATCCACTGTGCCATTGCCTATAACTAAAGCTTGTTCATTTTCATTGCCATCTGGTATCCCATTCTGTGACTATAACCCATTTATTTATCCATTATGTTGATGGATTTTGGGGTTGTTCCCAGTTTGGGGTTATTATGAGTAACACTGCAATGAATATTTTTGTATGTAATTTATTGTAAATGTGTATGTATTTAAGCTGGGAATAATATCCAGGAGTAAAATTGCTGTATCATAAGGTATACAAACTTCGGCTTTAGTAAATAGGGCCAGACTTTTCTCAGAGTATCACCAGCCACTTAGGGAAGGTGCCATTGCTTTACATTCTTGCCAACACTTGGTCTCATCAAACTTTTAAATGTAACCATATTGGTGGAGGTGTAGTAACCTCCCGTTGCAGTTTATCTTGCATCTCCCTTATTATTCTTCCTTACTGAGCATCTTTCAATGTTTATTTTCACTGGGTTTTTTTTTTTTTTTAAAGATGTATTTATTTATTTATTTGACAGAGAGAGAGAGATCACAGGTAGGAAGAGAGACAGGCAGAGAGAGGAAGGGAAGCAGGCTCCCCGCTGAGAAAAGAGCCCAATGTGGGGTTCGATCCCAGGACCCTGAGATCATGACCTGAGTGGAAAGCAGAGGCTTAATCCACTTAGACACCCAGGAGCCCCCTGGGTTTTCTTCTTTAGTGAATTCACTTAATCTTTTGCTTGTTTTTCCACTGAGTTGTCTTTTTTGTAATTTATTTTCCAACTAATCTACATAAATTCTTACAAATATAATTTAGATATAAGCTCTTCTCAGTTATAAGCATTGCAAATATCTTCACTCTGTGGGTTGCTTTACCCTGGTGTATTATGAGGAAATGGTTGAGTGATAGCAAATCTTGACATCATTTGATCCTTTGCTTAGAAATAGTGTCTAGTTTTTGAAGAAAGTTATTGACACTCAAAATTGTCCTTTTGATTTATTTGGACAATGTAAGGACAACATCTTTTGTCATTTCCTTTATTATTCTTCTTTAAAAATGGTTTTTTCCTATTCAAATATTTATTTTTTTATGCCCTCCTCCCCTTTTGGCTACATGGTTAATGGCCTTTTCTACACATCTCTATGTGGTAATCTTCAAGGAACAATCTTAAGACTTGCAACTTCACTTTAAACTGTTAGAAGCTGATTCTGGCTGTGTGCAAATATTTCTGTGTATAATCAACCCCTAAGATTTCACACCAGAAAAACAGATAACTCAGAAAAGGAAAATTACAGTAGGAGACAACATAATCTGAGCTAATCCTCCTATACTCATATTTTCTCTTTGATCACATAGAACTTCACAGAATTAAGTTAGCTTTTCAATATTTCTTTAATGCCCACACAGCTTCACGATGAGCACTCCTTCTTGCCTGGGAACATTTTTCATACCTGAACTTACATTTGTACCTACATTATTGCAACATTTTCCACTGTTGAAGTGAGAGTGAAAAGAATGGGCAATTCCCCCTGCCAAAGTTTCCAAAAATGTTACATGTGAAGAAGAAATGTTTCCAAAAAGTCAAACTCCACAAATGTGTAGGTTTTTTTTTTTTTTTCTTCACAGAGAGGTGACTTATCATGGGCAGTTTTGGTTTATAACCAAAAATAAAAAGCAGATGGGCTTTGGGTCCATTTTACTACCGTTAAAAAAATCTTCTACAGTGGTACATCCCCTAATTGCCTGCACCTTGAGAAGACCACTCCCCCTGCCTCACCCTTGGTGTGCCACTGATATTTAAGCCTTACATTTTCTATAGACTTCTGAGAAATACTTTTTTTTAAATTTATTTTTTTAATTTATTTGACAGACAGAGATCACAAGTAGGCAGAGAGGCAGGCAGAGAGAGAGGAAGGGAAGCAGACTCCCTGCTGAGCAGAGAGCCCGATGGGGGGCTGGATCCCAGGACCCTGGGACCATGACCTGAGCCAAAAGCAGAGGCTTTAACCCACTGAGCCACCCAGGTGCCCCAAGAAATACTTTTTCATTTCAGGAAGTTCATTGCTGTTTCTGAGGGATTACTACCCTCCCACCCCAGTATATATAATGTCATGAAGAATGAGTGATATCTTTGGAAAAGAATAACCTCAGCTTAAACATATGTAAATTGTAACTGAAGAGAAATTTTTTCCTTATGACAGAGTCAGGAAGAGACATTTTCCTGGAATGCATAGGAGCATCAGCACTCACCATTGGTCTAAAATGAACAGGCAATTATGAAAGAACTTAAAGACACAAAAAGGAGATGGGCTTATGCCCTGGTTTTTCAAACGGGAAACAAAAAAATATTGATGACCCAGTAAACTGTTTTGAACTCCTTACCAAAGGGGCTTATAAGAGGTGTGTTAAAACAAGGACAGCAAGTGGATTGTACTTCAAGCATAGAAATGTTTGAACATTCGGGGACCTGGATATTTCCTTTCATAGATTTCCAGCAGAACTTCCTCAAGTTCCACCACTGCCTGTGAACAGCAATAAGAAGACTGGCTGATAATGTAATTTGCCTTGAAAACTGATATACCTTCCTCTTTTCAGGGTTTACTTTCAGAATCATGTACATTGAAAGATATAAAAACATAAAATTTTAATTTCCAATATATTTGATTAAACAACTTAATATTCCTTACTAGAGTATAATATGTATTATAAAGGTATATATGTGTGTATATATTTTAATATATATGTGTATATATTCTTTTTTTTTTAAAGATTTTATTTATTTATTTGAGAGAGAGACAGTGAGAGAGAGCATGAGGGAGAAGGTCAGAGGGAGAAGCAGACTCCCCATGGAGCTGGGAGCCCGATGCAGGACTCGATCCCGGGACTCCAGGATCATGACCTGAGGTGAAAGCAGTCGTCCAACCGAGCCACCCAGGCGCCCCATATCTGTGTATATATTCTTAAAGAGTTTGTATGGACACACACATTAACCACAGGTTACCTTAAAAAGCTATTGATTCAGGGCATCTGGGTGGCTCAGTGGTTAAACATCCAATTCTTGATTTTGACTCAGGTCAGGATATCAGGGTTCCGGGATAGAGCCTCACATTGGATTCTGTGCTCAGTGTGAAGTCTGCTTGTCTTTTTTCCTCTCTTCCTCCCCCTGCTCACATTCTCTTTCTCTCAAATAAATAAATAAATAAAATCTAAACACAAAAAAGCTGTTGATACAATCCCCGCTTAAAAAATGTGTAGTACATGCACCCAAATGTTTATGCAGCAATGTCCACAATAGCCAAATTATAGAAAGAACCTAGATGTCCATCAACAGATGAATGGATAAAGAATATGTGGTGTATATATACAATGGAATACTATGCAGTCATCAAAAGAAATGAAATCTTGCCATTTGTGATGACGTGGATGGAACTAGAAGGTATTATTCTTAGCGAAATAAGTCAATTGGAGAAAGACAACTATCATATGATCTCCCTGATAAGAGGAAGTGGAGATGCAATGTGGGGGGCTTGGGGAGTAGGAAAAGAATAAATGAAACAAGATGGGATCAGCAGGGAGACAAAGCACAAGAGACTCTTAATGTCACAAAACAAAGTGAGGGTAGCTGGGGCGAGGGGGCTAGGGTAGTTGGTGGGGATATGGACATTGGGGAGGGTATGTGCTATGGTGAGTGCTGTAAAGTGTGTAAACCTGGTGATCCACAGACCTGTACCCCTGGGGCTAATAATACATTATATGTTTATAAAAAAATTAAAAAATCATAAAAAAAATAAAAGTGTGTAATATTTGGGATGCCTGGTTGGCTCACTTGGTAAAGTATGCAACCCTTGATCTTAGGGTTGTGGGTTCAAGCCCCACATCAGGTGTGACATTTACTTAAAAAAAATAGTTAATATTTATCAATTTGGCCAGAGCCCTGTAAAATTACATAGTTTAGTTTACATTTCCTAGTGACTGATTGTAGTTGCCAGTCTCTAAAATGACCCCAATGATCCTTGCCTCTTTTGTAGAGTCCTCTCTACATTAGTGACACAAGATTAGCCCATATAACCGAAACAATGTAGCAGATGTCTTATTGTGAGACTTCTGAAGATAGGTCATAAAAAACACTGACCCTTCTGGCTTCTTCTCTTGGATCAGTGGCTCTGGCGGCTGCCAGATACCATGTCGTAAAGATACTCAACTAGCCCTATAAAGATGCCCACATGCCAAGGACCTAAGGCATCTTGCCAGTAGTTAGCACTACTGTATTACTGTATAGAATAGATATAATCTTTTTGTTGTTTATCTAGAGAACCCTGAGTGAGTTAGTGAGTTAATTAGTGAGTGAATATGTGATTTATTATGTCTTGTACGTATGCTTATGTGATTATGGAGCCTGAGAAGACCCACAGTCTGTTGTCTTCAAGCTGGAGACCAAAGAAGACCAGTGGTATAGTTTGAAAGCTTAAGAGCCAGAGAACCTATGGTACCAGATACCAGTCCTAGTCTGAAGTCCAAGTCTGAAGGCCTGAGGAGCAGGAGCACAGAGGCAGAAGATTGATATCCAAGCTCATTTAGTCAGGCAAAGAGGCAATTCAGCCTTCCTCTGCCTTTTTGTCCTATTCAAGCCCTGAATGGATTGAATAATGCCCACCCATGCTGGTGACAACCATTTGCTTCTCTTAGTCCACAAGAATAAATGTTAATCCCTTCTGTTATAAAATAATCAATACTGGGGATATAACATACAGCACGATGACTGTATTTAACAATATTATATAGTGTATTTGAAAGTAGCTAAGAGAATAAACCTTAAAAGTTCTCATCACAAGACAAAAATTGTAACTATGGCTGATGATGGATATTGTAATTATTTTGCACAATGTATATTCACCAAACCATTATGTTGTACACCTAGAACTGATACAATGTTATATGTCAATTGTGTCTTTATTTTAAAAGATTGATTAAAAAATGTTAATTCAACCCATAAGGTAACCAAATGTAATACATTGGCAATAAAAAATATTCTTAAAAACAAAACAGAAAAGAAATCCAGGTTAACAATTATGGTCCTTTCCTCATTAGAAAACCAGCAGAACCTGAAAGCACTGCTTACTATGCACTCCCCTTTCTGTACCAAAAAACAAATCGCAATAAATGAACTTTCATTCCACCTAGAGGCTAGACTTTCCCACAGTATGGGAGAAGATATTCACAAATGACACTATAGTCTAAAGGCTAATATCCAAGATCTAAAAAGAACTCCTCAAACTTAACACTAAAAAATCATATAAATCACTAAGAACCAGCAAAGTGGACTGAGTAGAGGCCCAGTCAGGAGAGAAAAAAAAGATCAAGAAAGTATAGTGTTCTTGGAAGCCAAATAAAGAAAGCATTTTCATAAGGAGTGAGTAACTAACCATGTCAAAAGCCACAGATAGATCAGGTCAGATGGAAACTGAAAAATGACCATTGGATTTAGAAATATGGAGTCTTTGGTGACATTGACAGGCTGTGCAAATAGAGTGGAGGTGGCAAAACCTGATTGGAGCCACCAATAGAAATAGGGCTCCTTGCAGAAATGATCAGTTCCAGGACGGAGGCAGAAAATACAAATATTGGGATGGCTTATTGTGCCAGAAAGCAAGGAAGTTATCAAACAGTGATAAGGTCTTGTCCAAAGAATACAGAAAACAATTTTAAGGGGTTCCCAAAGCTGGGACACTTTGTGCATCAAAAATAACATCTGCAATTTTTGGAAACACATCAAATGCATAAACCTCTAAGAAATCATAAATATCATATATAATAAAAAATAAAATTAAAAAACAAAACAACCCCAAAGCCCTTTTGATCACCTCTGGAGATTATTAGGACACCAATTAATTATTCTGAAAATTGGTAAATAAGAAGAAATATAGAAGCAATTGTCCTGACTTTCCTGAACTGTGTTTCAGGGTAATCAGATTATTATTAAGGGAAAGGTTATTCTGTATTGAAGAATTCCAGCTAAAAAATGCTAAGGGAATTATAATAACCATTTTATAATCTCTAATGATATATCTAAACAGTAATCATCAATGGCTCATAAAACAATTAGGAAAAATATTGGTAGGGAACTTTGTAAAGAATGGATCAGGCTGACTCTTCTCAAATCACTGGTTAACCCTAATATCATGAAAAATGTGACAATGAGAACTTCTAAGCCTCCTGATACCATGTGGTAGGAAATACCTGCAAACAGAGAATACTATGTGAAGCACTACTTACAAATATAAACAAATAAATAAGACTTAAATTTGATTCAGTCTTTTTCTTAAGGTTTACTTATTTGAGAGAGAGTGAGAGAAATATCTTGGGCAAGGGGGTAGCGGCAGATGGAAAAAAATCTCAGGCAGACTCCCTGCTGAGTGGGAAGCCCGATGCAGGGCTCAATCTCATGACCCTGAGATCATGACCTGAGCGGAAATCAAGAGTCCAACGTGTAACTGACTGAGCCACCGAGGTTCCCCTAATTGAGTCTTTAGGTCAGGGGTAAGCAAACTTGTTCTACAAAAAGCCACATAGTAAATATTTTAGGCTTTGCAGGTCATAGTCTTTATTGTATATTGTTTTCCTTGTTTATTTGTTCTTAAAACACTTTAGAAATACAAATGATCATTTTTAGCTTTTGGGAATTACAAAAAGAGGCTATGGGCTCAATTTGGCCTGCTGGCCATAGGTTGCCAATCAATCTTTGCTCTAAAGAACATGTTAGTTTCTAGGAAATATGGGAATCAGAGGAACAAATGAAATAAAACCATAAGGAAGAAATGAGCCTAATACAGAATTTTATACATTTTGTAGGGCAAATCCACCAGTTTCTCTGACAGTTAAAAGCATTAAAAAAGAAGAGAGTACATAATAGATTAAAGGAAAATTAAGAGATATCACTTAAATGCAATATATACATACTTGTTTGGATCCTGATTCAAGCAAGTCAATTGGAAGAAGATATATATGGGTAGGGGAAGAGAGGGAGATTTAAACAGGAAAAAGGTATTATTTTTTTAAAAACTTTGTATAAGATGAGTATTATTTCTTTCTTAAATGTTTTTTAGAATTCACTAGTGTAGCCATGTGGATATAGAACTCTCTGCATGAGAAGGTTTCAAATGACAACTTTAGTACGCTTAAATAGATGTTATACAGATTTTCTATTTCTTCCTATGTCAATTTTTTTAGGTTCTATTTTTAAAGAAGTTGTTCTGTCTCTCCAGTTTTGGGGGCAGCAGTTTGTCTTGTGACTTCAAATCTCTGATGGATCTTAGGAGAGCTATTGATTCTCCAATTATTCAGCTTTTTTCTTGTTGTGAGGACAGGAGTGAGGAATACCTAAGTTCCTTACTTGCTGGATCGGGAACCAAAAGGGAAAGATCTGAGGGAACAAACTGCTGTGGGAAAGAGAGAAGGGAGTCCTGGGTGTGATGGGTAGAGTAGTGAGGGGGGCGGGGTGAGTCGATGCAGGGCTGGGCTTCCCTGAGAGCACAGTGAGCGCTTCACTTGCAGTACTGGGAGAAGGTAGAGTACCTGGGACACACACAGGTTGGTGGGTACATATGGCAGCTAGCACAGGTCCTCTTTCCTTTGCCTCTATTTCCTAATGAAATAGGAGGCAAGGTCTTCTGATGAGGGAAAGAGAGAGGAAGGGAAGGAGAGGGAGAGGAGGAGGTGGAATAGGTATCAGAGTTTTGAAAAGACAGAAAAGAATATGAGATAATCATTTAGGAGACTGGGGAAATGGACAGGCTGGAGAAAGATGGGCGGATTGCCAGGCAGAACTAGAGCCCACGTGAGCATCTTGGTCATACTTTTGTCTTGTGTTTTATTTTCTTTTTAATTTATTTATTTCCTTGAGAGAGACACAGCAAGAGAGGGAACACTTGTGCAGGGGAGAGGGAGAGGGAGAAGCAGGCCTCCTGCGAACAGGGAGCCCAATGTGGAGCTCGATCCCAGGACCCTGGGATCACAACCTGAGCCAACGGCAGACACTTAACAACTGAGCCACCCAGGCTCCACTTGGGCATACTTTTGAAGTGATGTCCCTAGTCTCAGGAAGCATGATAAATCTGTGATGGTAAGTCTACTAGCATCTTTCAGTGTCTGCTTTCCCTCTTTAATAGAAGCCCCACTGTTTCACGTACACAGACCCCCATTATAAAGACATTTGCTAGCTTCCCTTGAAGGTGGGCATGGTCATATAGCCAGGTAACTAGCTTCTGGAAAACAGAATATAACAGAAGTTATACATCTTCTGGGAAGACTCACTGAAGGGAGAGTCCATCAGCGACACTTGGTTGGGGGGGGGGGTGACAGAAATAATAAAAGAGGAGAAGGCACGAAATACTTTTCTAGGAGAGTAGAAGAATACAGTAGGGGAATACATTATGATTGCTTGGCAGTGTTGGGGGTTCTAGTGGGGGTTAGCAGCCATAAAGTAAGCACTATAGGACACCCTATCTTATATGTGCAGATATCAAGACTTAGAGAGATTAAGACTCAATTCCCCAAACTCACAAGGATTAAATCATGGTGACAAAAATCAGGCTACTATATTTTCTTGGCACCTTTCCCTATATTTTGGCATAGACACTTGATGTTGCTGCCTGCCTGGGAAGCAGGCCATGTGTCCACACATCAGTAAGGAAAATACCTGATCCCTGGGTTAGCACACACAACGTGACTGCCTTACTATTGCAGACCCTACCGAAGCCACAGTGCAGTTAGCCACTCTTCTGGATCACCTGCTACGTGCTGTGTAAAGTGCTCAGAACTGAGGTACAAGAGGAGAAGGGAGACAACTAACACTCCTACGTAGGTTTCTTGTGTGCCTGTCATGTGGTCATGTGCTAGAGGATAAATATACATTTAAATTACTTTTTACTGGGGCACCTGGGTGGCTCAGCGGTTAAGTGTCTGCCTTCAGCTCAGGTTATGATCCTGGGGTCCTGGGATGGAGCTCCACATCGAGCTCCCTGCTCAGTGGGGGGCTTGCTTCTCCCTCTGCTGCTCCCCCTACTCATGCTTGTGCTTGCTCTCACACTCTCTCAAATAAATAAAATCTTTAAAAATTATTTTTTAGAGATTTATTTGAGAGAGAGAGAGAGAGAAAGAGCAAGCATGGGTGGGGAGGGACAGAAAGAGAGGGAGGGAAAGTTCTCAGCAAACTCCACGCTGAGCACAGGACCTGACTTGGGGCTGGATTCCACACCCCGAGATCCTGACTTCAGCTGAAACCGAGAGTTGTATGCTCGAAAGACTGAACCACCCAGGCACCCTGAAAAATTATTTGTTGAGTACCTACCATGTGCTGAGCCAGGTTCTTTAGTAGGTTTTGACTGATACAATGGTAAACTCTTCTGGAAACTCATTCTGCCAGATCCTATCCCCTGCCCTCGTACTGATTCACCAAGGGGTTCTGTCTCCTGGAATGGTGAGTCCAGTGCATAGTGATGAAAAGGAAGGAAGTCATATTTTCCAGTGTTAAACTTTGATAGTCCTTGTACTGATTCCTATCTAGTTTCTAAGCCTGGTTCTTTAGCCTTCCTATTCATTTTGAGAGTTCCATGATCATTCCAATAAACTCCTTTTTTCTTTAATTTTTTAAAAAATTTTCAGATTATTTCAGAGTAGTATAGAATGACAAGAACAGTTCAAATAACTCTCATGCCCTTTACTTGGATTAATTAATTATAAATATTTTGCTATATTTACTTTATTGTATTCTGTATGTTATGCATATTATGTATATGATATATGTATAATTTTTTCCCAAACCATTTCAGAGTTGCAGGCATTGTGCTCCTTTATCCCAAATCCTATATTGTTTATTTCCTAAGAGCAAGGATCTTCTTGTATATAATCACAATATAATGATCAAATTCAGGAAATATAAAATTAACTAACACTATTCGATAATATACATTTTTCAGATTTTACTAATTGTCCCCAAAATGTCATTTTTTAAAAAAGATTTTATTTATTTATTTGGCAGAGAAAGAGATCACAAGTAGGCAGAGAGGTGGGGTGGCGGGGCGGCAGGGCAGGGGCGGTGGGGGAAGCAGGCTCCCTGCTGAGCAGAGAGCTCAATTCCATGTGGGGCTTGATCCCAGAACCTTGAGATCATGATCTGAGCCAAAGCAGAGGCTTAACCCACTGAGCCACCCAGGCACCCCAACATAGGTTTTTTGGTTTTTTTTTTTTTTTTAATTAGCAAGAGTTTAACTCTGTTGCTCACAACCAATCTTAATGATATAGTTTCTTCCTGTTGTTTATGACCAAAGAATCTTGATAATAGAGTCAGTGATTTAATTTATTTAATCCTAATACACTCTTTTTTTCCCCCCTAATACACTCTTGTAGGTAGGTATTAAAATCCCTGTTTTACCGATCAGCATTCTTAGGCTTGGAGAAGTTAAGAAACTTGCCCATGATGACACAGTAAGTTCTAGAGCCAGGTTTTAAATCCAAATCCTTTAAATTCCCAAGTCTCTGCTCATTCCATCGCAGGTATTAGTAAACCACAATCTCTTACTCAAAGATCTTACAGGCTAGTGTGGGAGAGAGACAGATAAACAAATCATCAGAATAGACGGCAGTAAATCTGAACCATGGAAGTATGTACAAGGTGGAGATGGAGCACAATGAACTTACTTTAAATAAGCAAGACATACGGCCAGGGCTTCAACAGCAGTAGGAGAAAAGAGAACTAGTTTTCTTCCTTGATGCCAACTAGGAATTTATAGATTGTCTGTCTACTGCCCAAAGCATGATTAATATCAATGCTGATCTGCTAACATCCAACATATGCTCAGGAAGGTCCGCATTTAGTTGGCTAACATTGTTAACTTTGACATCTGCTAATGCAACACTACCTCCTGAATGTTAGGGACCCAAGCAGTTCCTACATCATTTCAATTCTTTGGTGGCCTGGACTAAAGTCGACATTATCCAGTCTGACATTTGGTTGTAACACTGCAAAGATCCTAATCTTTAAGCTTGCTAAAAATCTGCCCTGTTTAGTTTGATAGTTTTAAAATATTGACATTATGAAGGGAGTTCTGAAGGTAAAAGGGTGATCCCTTCAAGAAATCTAGAGCTCTTTCCCTTCTCTTTTTGTAAAAAGTCAAATGAAAAGCAAGTATCAGGCAGGAGGAAAAATAGAACTACAAAATCAAAGCAAATAGCATCTTCTATTTTGTGGCTCCAGTTCAGAACATGGTGACAAAAAGAAAATATGCAAAGGTCAGCAGTTCGGCCAGTATCCAGGGAACTGAAGCTTGGAGTCATTATGAGGATTGTTAGAGTAACATGAAGGTGTTAGCAAATCAATGCACCCATGAGCTCCATCAAGGAGCTGAGCATTTACTGGGGTCCCCCAGAGGGACCTGGACAGCAGCTGAAGGGCAAGAGCTCGACAAGCATGCAGTGATAAGATCTGTTATTGATGAGAGTATTTAATTTGTATTTAGTAGATTTTCTTTTAATACTTAACTTTCATGTTAAAGTGCTCATAAATTGCTTGTTTAAGTGGGGGTTCAAGTAATGTTGAGTTGGATTAAGCTGAAAGTGGATGAGAAGACTGTTCTATACCGATTTATGTTATTGGTGGCTCATGGGACACATTCTCATTTCTCTCAGCCGAAGCCATCCTAAGCAGCGACAATGGAAGACCAGCCACCAGCAATCTAAAGGCCAGGTACAGGGATTGACTGAGTTAGTAAATGTCTACTGAACAGTTATTGTCACCAGAACTTGTCTTAGACAAGTTCTTTGTCTCTATTTCCAAGGAGCTATTGACAAGCCTGCCCACAGTTAGGACTGCCAGCTGTCTATTGTGACATCCCCTCTCTCAGTTCACCCATGGGTTGCAAAATCTGAGATCACAGAATATCAGCCTCATACTAAACCATGGACATCATTTTCTTTATCACTCTGCTTGGCAGGAACACCCCTAATTCAGCTTCAAGGATGGGGCGTACCCTCCTTTTTAAAGCTCTCCTTAGGTGACAATGACTTCACTGGGTGATCGGGTCACAACTCACTGTGCGACATTCCTTCCACAGAAGAATGATGTCAATGCAATGGTAAGAGTAACCATTACTTACTGTGCATGTGGTATGTGCTGGTTCCTGGGAAAGATACTCCTATTTCATCTCAATGAAAACTCATATTTCTGTAAATCCATTTTTCCCAATTTATATTTGGGAAAACAGAGGATCAGAAGTTAAGTGGCTTGCCCAAGCTCACATATCTAGTAGGTGGAAGATATTTCATCCCAGGGTTGTCTGACCCCAGAAGGCACGTTTCCACTTCACCAAATTGCAGCATTCTTCCTCCTTATTTACGGTAGGTATAGTCAGTCCATGTCCCCAGTGTACTCCCTGATCATCTTATTAAGAGTGTGTGAATGGGGGCTCTGAAAGTGGATGCCAGCTGCTGGGTAGTGTGCATGGGCGTAGCCCAGAAAGGAGGAAGGCTAGGAGGGAAGAGTCCAGTTTCAGATCCCAAAGAATCAAGTGTGATACACACATATCATCCCCATCACTTTCCCATTAAACTTGCAGAGAGATAGGTTGATTTTTTTTTTTTTTAAAGATTCTTTATTTGAGAGAGAGAGTCAGCGATAGCAACAGAGACAGCTAGAAAGAGCACAGGTGGGGAAGAGAGGAAGAATCCTGGGCCCTCTCCCAGGGGAAGAGAGCACAATCCTGGGCCCAATCCCAGGACTGCGGGATCATGACCGAGCCGAAGACAGGGGCTTAACTGACTGAGCCACCCAGGTCCTTCTATAGGTTGATTTCTTGACGCTGGAATAACTCATACCTTTTCTAGATTTCTCTTTCTTAATTTTGGGATGTCCCTGTCCTCAAGGGTGACTTCAAAAATAGCAAACAGCCCTGAGCCAGCTCCAAAATTGGCAACAGAAACATGAGCCCTGGTTAATTCACTGAGGCAAGAGGTTTAAGAACATGGACTTGTCAAATTAACCTTGAATCCTGACACTGCTACTTACCAGCTGTGTGGTCTTGGGCAAGTTACTTAACTTCGCTGTGCTTCAAATCCCTCAACTGACTTTGAGTCAGAACATGATGATGATGGCATAGATTTTTTTTTAAATTCAAAGACCTTTAATGAGTTATCATTGATATACGGAAAACTACATATATTTAAAATATGTGACTGACAATGTAACATATCTATACAACCTTGAAACTCTTGTCACAGGTCAAGATAAAGAATCATCACCTGTGAAATTTTTGTTGTGATGTTCTACACTTCCTTTTGCATTCTTTTCCATCACCGCCCCCATCATACTGCTCACGACCAAGTAGCCACTGATTTGAGAAGCTAAGATCTACTGAAGAATTGATCCTTTTATCATTCTGTAATGCCCCATTTATTCCTGATAATTTCCCTTGCTCTGAAGTCTGCTTTGTCTGAAATTAACATAGCTACTTCAGTTTCCTTTTGATTAGTATCAGCCTGGTATGTCCTTCCCTATCCCTTTATTTTTAATCCATGCCCTTTATATTTAAAGTGAGTTTCTGTAGACAACATATTCCTTGGACTTAAAAAAAAAAAAAAAACCAAATTCTGATAGGTTTTCTCTTATTTAATGCATTTGGAACATTCAAATTAAAATCATTATACTTGTGGTGTACCTGAATGGCTCAGTGGGTTAAGTGTCTGCCATTGGCCCAGGTCATGATCCTGGGGCCCTGGGATCTGGGCCTGCATCAGGCTCCCTTAAAAAAAAAAAGTGATTATAGTTGGACTAATATCTACCATATTTATAACTACTATTTGTTTTTCTCCTTCATTTATCTTTTACTCTTACAACATTGCTGTCGATCATTCCACTTATCCATAAGCTACAATCACTAAACATATTATTGGTATTATTATTTTGAACAAATTGTTATCTGTTAGATTAAGAATAAAAACCATAATAGATGTTATTTTACCTTCATTTAGTCCTTGACTAATGCTATGCTTTTCTTTATGAAGATCTGTGTTTTAAGCTATGTAATTTTCTTCTCTCTGAAGAATTTTTTGAAAAAGATTTATTTATTTGAGATAGAGAGTGAGAAAGAGAACACAAATAGGGGGCAGAGGGAAAGGGAAAAGCAGGCTCCCCTCTGAGCAAGGAACCCAATGTGGGGCTCAATCCCAGGAGCCTGGGATCATGATCTGAACCAAAGGAAGACAGCTTATTTGACTAAGCCACCCATATGCCCCTCCCTCAAAAACATCTAACAGATTTTTATAAGGCAGATATATTGGTGACAAATTCCTTCAGTTTTCATTTATCTGAGGAGGTCTTTAGTTCTCCTTTCCTTTTGAAAGGTAAGTGTCAACTGGATACAGAATTCTCAATTGGTGGGTTATTGGTGGGTTTTTTTTTTTTCTTTTACCACTTTAAATACTTCACTCCCCTCTGTACTGCTTGCATGGTGTCTGAAGAGAAATTTGATATTATCCTTATGATATCATATCCTTATTCCTCCCTAGGTAAGTGTTCTCCCCACCCACCATCCACACCCTGTGTCTTATTTCAAGATTTTCTTTTTGACTTTGATTTTTCTGCAGTTTCAACATAATATGTTTGTGTGTAAATTTTTTGGAATTTATCATGCTTAAAGTTCTCTGGGATTCCTGGATCTGAGGCATGGTATCTGTCATTACTTTTGTCATTACTTTCTCAGGCATTAGTGACTTCAAATAATTCTGTTCCTTTCTCTCTTTCTTCCCCTTCTATTCCATTACATATACATTACACCTTTTGTCATTGTCCTACAATTCTTGGATATTCCACTGTTTTTTCCCCTCTTTTTGCTTCTCAGTTTGGGAAGTTTCTGTTGACAGATCTTCATACTTTCTGATTCTTCTGTCAGCCATGTCCAGACTGCTGATAAAGCCATCCGCAACATCTTTATTTCTGTTACATTGTTCTGGATTGCTACACTAGCTTTTTTATCCTTTCTGAGAGTTTCCCTTTCTCGGCTTACATTACCCATTTGTTTTCCATGTTTTCACATTTTCATTAGATCTCTTAGCATGTCAACCAGAATTAGTTTAAATTCCTAGTCTGATAGCACCAAAACTTGTCATATCTGAGTCTGGTGTGAAGCTTGCTTCATCTCCTCAGATGATATTTGTGCCTTTTAGCATGCCTTGGCAATTTTTTTTTTTTTTTTTTTTTTTTTTTTTTTTTTTTGTGGGTGGAAACCTGGACATGATGTAGTAGGCAAAAAGAATAAAGTTAAATAGGTCTTTACTGTGAAGTTTTGTGTTTATCTGAGTTAGACTATGTTTACTATTTGCTATAGCTGCAGATGGTAGAGGTTAAAACCTCTTGTACTGCCCCTGTTTTTGTCTTCTATGTTGTCTTTGGAATTCCCCAGAGACTCTTTCTTGACCAGGGTCTGAGTTTTGCAGTTCTTCCAGTAGTAATGCCTTGTTACTGCACAGGAGACTGATAATGTGGTGGTAAGGTGTGTGTGTATGTGTGTGTGTGGGGGAAGAAGATTCCATAATTCTGCAATTAGATCTCAGTCTTTTATTGAGCCTGTGCCCCTGGGCTATGACTTTCATAAGTAATTCTCAGCTTTATTTTTTCCCTCCCCACCGCCTTAGGTGAGACAAAAAGTGTAGAAGGGGTTAAAGTTGGGCATTTCTCTTCTTCCAGGTAGGCTATGCTCTGGTAAAATAATATCCATTGAGGACAGGCTTTTGTTAAGGAGAACATAACACTTTGGATGTATTTCATAATGGTTATCTCTGCTGGAAGCATCAGAGGATTTCTTTCTTAGACTTTCCTCCTGAGAACCTGGTGAGATTCCTAGAGGTAAAACTCATAAAAGTGTGGGAGTCTCCCTAAAACTGGGCACCCAAAGTTTTAAATCAAATTAGTTTACATTGAGCTGCCAACAAGTTTTTAATTATAGTATAAATGTTCCTACTACTTCAATAACCTGGGTGAAGGAAAATTTTCTTATGTCTCAAAATCTAGAAGCAATAAAAGAAAATTTCATAAATGTGGCTATAATTTTTTTTCCAGAGCAAAACATCATAAGCAAAGCTACAAGACAAGTGACAATGAAGAAAAGATTTGTTACTCAAATCACAAAGGCCTAACCATCTTAAAAATTGAGGGGAAAAGGGACCAATAATTCTTTAGAAAAAAAAAAAACAGAGAAAAGGAATATATATTTCACCGAAAGAGAAACAGAAAAGCTCATATACACGTGAAAAGATGCTCAACCTCAATTATAATAAGATACAAAAATTTAAAGTATGCCTATTTATCAAGGTTCATCTATCGGACTGGCAAACATTAAAATTTTTGAAAAAATATTCTGTGGAGAAGGGTGGCTGTGAGGGAAACAGGAACCCTGACACTTTGCTATCTTTCTGGAAGAAATCTAAAAGCTACAACAACTTCAGAAGGGAATTTGGTGACATATTAGCAAAATTATATATTCATTTACCTTTTGACTCAGCAATCCCACTTCTAGGAATAGTATTCTGTTTTTTTTTTGTTTGTTTGTTTGTTTTGTTTTGTTTTTAATGTAGGCTCCATGCCCAGCATGGAACCCAATGCAGGGCTTGGGCTTGAATTCATGGCACTGGTATCAATACTTGAACTGATCTCAAAAATTGGCTGCTTAAACAGCTGAGCCACCCAGGCACCCCTAGGAATAGGATTCTAAAGATACACCAACAAAAATAAAATATAACTTGAGCACCACATTGTAATTTAATTCATAGTAACAAATGATGGGACATAGCCCCAAATGTCCATCGATAGGGAACTAGTTGAAGAAATTATCGTACATTCATGCAGTGAAGTACGAGGAAGCTCTGAAAGTAATGAAAAGATCACTAAATACTGATACACTGTGGTTTCTAGGATACATTGTTAAGTGAAAACAAAACAAAACAAAACAAAAAAAAAGTAGAGAATAGGGCCAAGTGTGATAATTTTTGCTTAATTAATACATACATTTAAAAAAGAGAAATGTTAAACTAATGTCTAGTTGTTATGTGCGAGGAGAGAGAAAAAATGGGGGAGAAGATAGACATACAAGTGAGATTCGTAAATTCAGGTTGTTATATAGTTTTGACTTTGGAATGACATTAATGTTTTAGACAGTTAAAAAAATAAAGTTAAAATGAAGAAAGAATAACAATAAAAAACAAACTGAAACAAATGAACCCAACTATTCCAAGATAGTAGCATAAACACAGCGATGAAAACAACAACAACAACCCTTCGAATGTGCTTCTAAACTAAACTAAATGTGTGAAACTAAAAATAAAACCAAAACACTCTGCAAAAAATCTTAACCCATAATCAGTAGTCTTATTGCCATCTCAGAATTATTATAGGCTTACTGTGGTATTAATCAAGTAAGAAGTTATGTTCATGTGTTTTGAAATCAAGATTTTCAACTTAAGAGGAAAGATAATGAAATATGGAATGAAAGTAAAAAGCATGTAATTATAGTTACAGTCACAAATACAGTAAGAACTTATGGTTTTTCTCTACATTTAAAAAATACTCTTTTTCTAGCTCTGACTGCTGAAAAGGCCTAGAATCCAACCAAGAAAACCCTGTAGCAGTGAGCACCCACATTTTCTAGACTATGGTATCTAGATGCATTTCCTCAACAAAAGGAACCAGGGATCCTTTGAGAAATGACTGATTCCAGTGCTGGGGTATACACAAAGTGAGTCTGAGATGTTTTACTCTGTTAAAAATTAACTGCGGTCATGTCAAAAGAACAACAGAAGCCAACTGGCCCAAGATAGGACAATTTGTACATCAAAGGTAATTGATTGAAGCACATCACATCATAAAATTCAATAGTTTAAGGTGATATTTGAAAAAAATCTTATTGTAAGCTACACATACATATATGTATGTATGTGTATATGTATGTATATATACCTAAACACACAAACTAGGGTCCCAGTTAGTAGATTTGAGGACTGATAAACAAAGGGCAGAATAAACAATGTGTCCTGCCTTTCTTATATGAAATGTGTATCAGAGTTAAATAGTTGGAAAAAACCCATTCTTCTCCTCACTTCTCTTCTTCCCCTACCTGCTCCTCCTTCTTTTCTACTCTTCTAAAACTTATAATTATTTTCTTTCTTTTTCTAACTATACCTCAGGTGTACCAAGTTGGGTTAATCACAATTCTTGATTTATAATATGTGAATATCATTTGTGCTTCCCAGGCCCCACTTATTTATTTTTTATTTTTAACTATAAATGCACTCCCATTTTACTCAGATTGTTCACTGAAAGAATGAAGTCCTGAACAGTAAACATATTACATAGATATTTTGAGAAATATGCAAACAATTGCTTAATTAGTAGAGAATTCTCTCATGAGGAAAGATAAATGTCCCAATTGGATACTTTTAATCAATCTATCTTCATTGACTCTTGTCCTGTCATCTCCATTCTGCCAGACTAGCCATCCCATGAGTTTTTAAACATTTGGTTAATGTGTTTTTTTAGTTGTAAAATTTCCATTTGGTTCTTCAGTATCTTTTATTTATTTTTGGAGGGTTTCTCTTTCCATTTGGTTCAAGAGCATTCCCTCTTACTTTTGGAGCACTTTTAAAACAGCTGCTTAAAGTCTTTGTTAGAAAAATCTCAAGAACTATGTCATCTCAACATTGGCCCAGCTGAGATTTTCCTGGTTCTTCATATGCCAAGTATCCTGGATATTTTGAATATTATGTTATGGGTCTCTGGCTCTTCCTTAAATTCTATGTGATTAAAAAAAAAAAATAGTAAAAAGCAAGTACTTGACAAGGCAAGTTTCGGCATTCAGTTTTCAAAGACTTTGTCAGGCTCCTCAGATCTGTTCTGTGTTCCATCCACTGGCCAATCTGGGACCTGGGCCATTGCTTCTCAGTTTAGTTCTCAAAGTTCATTTTATACTGTTTAGGGCCAGATCTAGATCTGTGTAACTAGGAGTGGGTCTGGGAGTTCACCAAAACACCTATGGGTCCACTGTCCTGAGTGTTTTCTGTTTCCCTGAAGCTCCCTTTTTGTTTTCCAGCCAGAAATCTGAGGATTTATTTATCTCCCTTCTGACATGCACTTTTTGAAATGACTACAGCTGCATCTGAGGCAATCTAGTAGGATGACAGAGGAAGTCAGGGGTTCCTTTACCCAACACTTCTCTGACCAGAAGGTGGGCCTCCCTCCTGTTCTGTGGGCCTCTGCTGCCACTCTCAGGAGATCCCTCTCTCATTTTTAAAGTCTGAAACAGGATTTCTCCTGCACTTCTGTCTGTGCTGATGTCCACTTCTGGGTTTTTGGCTGCTTCAAGTCAAGGTTGGGGGACTTCAGAGCAGAGAAAAAAAGAGATACTCACAGCCAAGTCTGTGAACACTCAAAATTCAGTCTTCCTCCCCAACCTGCTTGTTAGAGTCCTCATGGCTGCTCTTTGTATGCTTTTCAGATTATTATTTTTTTAAGATTTTATTTATTTATTAGAGAGGGAGAGAGAGAAAGCATGCATCACATGTACCAGCTTGGGGTAGGGGCAGGGGGAGAGGGAGAAGCAGATTCCTTGCTGAGCAGGGAGCCTGATGCGGGGGGTTCCACGTGGGCCTCGATCCCAGGACTCTGGGATCATGACCTGAGTCATAGGCAGACGCTTAACGGACTGAGCCACCCATGCACCCCACTGTCCAGGTTGTATAACTGTTCCATCTTACTTGCTGCAAGAACCTGAAAGTTCTTTAAATAAGGGTCCCACTTAAGTAAGCACTGCTTTAACATCACCAAACCTTCACATCACTAGAAGTGGGACAACCACACATTATGTGCCTCCTGATGGGATGCAATAGAGAGTATAGATGAATTAGTCCTGCTTAAAACAATTAACCTGAATTTATTTAAGCTTTTAGAGCAGTTCTGAATTTATTTAAGCTTTTAGAGCAGTTCTAAGCCAGCTTATAGGAGCTGTGGAGGCTGAAGACTGAGATGGCGCTGAAGACTCCTCCTCCCAAGCCAGGTTGTGAGACCTCCCACAGTACAATGACCGGTGTGTCCACCAGTAAAGGACTTTAAGAAGAATGTGGGACTCTAGTATAGAATAAAGGGACTGCAGAGACATAACAGGTAAATGGAGGAGGGGCATAATCAGGATTCTTGAGAAGATTCAAGGAAATAATGACTGTGAAGAGCTGAGCACAGTGCCTGGCAAATGGTAAGTGAAAGCTGTTACTACCTCTTGTCACTTCTCAGAGTCTCAGTCTTCTCTTTATTTATAAAACACAGGCGATGACAACCCCCCTCTCAAGACTTCTTAAGGGGGAAAGATTCAGCTACCTTCAGTCCCTTTCCCTCTGCATCTGGGCGGGAAGGTGGGATCCTGGCCCTCCCCTAGTACATACAATGCATACAGTTAGCCAGTAGATGGCAGTTCAGGCCCATCTATCTGGAACATGGACCGCTGAAGGAGCTAGTCTTACTTTGCTTTAAGAAGGGGAATCTTGTTGATACAAAAGTTGGGTATTTATCCTTTCTGATAGAGGCATGGACGGGACTGGAAGAGATTATGCTGAGTGAAATAAGTCAAGCAGAGAGAGTCAGTTATCATATGGTTTCACTTACTTGAGGAGCATAATAAAACATGGAGGACGTTGGGAGATGGAGAGGAGAAGTGAGTTGGGGGAAATCGGAGGGGGAGACAAAGCATGAGAGACCATGGACCCTGGGGGAACTAACTGAGGATTTTGTAGGGGAGGAAGGTATGGAACTGGGTGAGCCTGGTGGTGGGTATTAAGGAGGGCCCGTATTGCATGGAGCACTGGGTGTGGTGCATAGACGATGAATCTTGGAACACCAAAAAAAACCCCCCAAAAAACCAACTCATGTTAATATCTTAAAAAAAAAAAAAAAAAAAAGAAAAAAAAAAAGAAGGGAATCTTGCCTCATCTCCAGTGTTCCCCTTCTCTTCCTGGGTAGTTGGCCTAAAGCTCAAGGGAGAAAATCAGTGGAGCTTCTTAGATATAATTAGGATTCTAGCAGCTGTTTGCTGAAGATTCATGATTTGCTTGGCTGGTATTCCTTAGACCCAGTTACACCAGGGTTCCAGCACTGCCTGGCTAGCTGGGTCTTGGCCCTGCTTCTCGTCTCAGTGCCTCCTGCTCCATACCAAACCACGTGTGTGCAGGTCCACCCTGGTTCGGCTTCTCTTTCCCCTCGGAATGGGGGTCATTTAACCTATGTACCCACACAAACCTGGCATCAGATGTCCTTCAGGAAAAGTGTATCGAGTCAATAAATAAGTAACTGCACTATGGATATTCACTCACATACTCTTCTTCCCCAGCAGTCTCCAGGATAGGATATATGCACTTCCTTTTTGTCTCTCAGCCTAGGAGGGAGCCTGAGTAGCGATTTAATAGTGTAGGCCCTGGGACTGGACGGCTGGGCATCAAATCCCAGTTCCTCCTTTGGCAGGTCCCTCAGTGTCCCTGCCTGCAAAATGAGGATTACAAAGATCTCTCTTGTCATACTGTGGTGAAGACTACATGAGCACTTAAAGTGCTCAGAAAAGTGCCTGGCACTTTGTAGGCACCCAGTTCAAATTAACTGCCATCTGAACCTTGCCTTACTCTGAGACAGATGTAAAGTGTTTGCAAAAATGCATTCAAGGAAGATACCTAAAGGGGAACGGCTCTCAAGAAACAGCATCCTCCCCTCTAGCTCTCTTCTCCTGATTCTCTTAATTGATATTCTCGTTACTGAATGTTTGATGAGGCCTAAGGTAAGTTTCCAAGGCCCATGAATGCTTTTTTTTTTGAGATTGAGAGAGGTAGAGTGAGGGGTAGGAGGAGAGGGAGAGAGAGAGAACCTTAAGCAGGCTCCATGTCCAGTGTGAAGCCTGACATGGGGCTCGACCTCACAACCCTGAGAACATGACCTGAGCTGAAATCAAGAGCCAGATGCTCAATTGACTGAACCACCCAGGGACCCCACAAGTGCTGTTTTGACCACCTCGTCCAACCAGGGGCTCAGCCTCTGCTGTCGTCTACATGGTGTTGTGACAGCATATCAGAGATTCAAGAGCCCTGTCCTAGTAGTCCAAGAATCAGAAGGTGCTGAGGAAGGGACCTCCAGAGCTGCTCTTCCTCCTCTGTCCCTGTTCTGGCACGTGTGCGTGTGTGTTGCTTTCAGGAGCATCTTCCAACAGTCATTGTTCAACTTTGGGGCTGCTGTGCGAGTCAAGAGGATTCCTGTATGAAGGTCGTCTGAGCTACACAAAGTACAGGGGGAGGACGGGGGATTATTATGGTCCTATATAATCTCTCCAATTTTTTCTGCCTATCAGTCTGATGAAACGGCAAAGTGTGTGCGACAGGTGACCACTAGGTGGTGTTATCCATGCGAAGAAATCGTTAATTAGCTGTAAGCTCACCACCTGCCCCATACAATAGAGTGGAAGAGCTGATAACTGTCTATCTGGAGATTACCCCCACCCCTGCCCCCACCCCCGCCCCTGCCATCTCAATAAATTTCAACTACCCTGGCAAGATTGAGGACGGTAGGGGGACAGGCCCAGGAGAATATACACAAGAAAATTGGGGGCAAGGAGGCAAAGTCAAGGCTGCCTGGTTGTTCTGTCCTGATTGCTGAGGTCCCTTCTCTGCCTGGCCCAGGAGATCTGCCCAGCTACCCCCAGGACACTTTGGTGCCTTTCCCTCGGCATGCCCTCCACCCACCCTACCCCGCTTCATTCCTTTCTCAGGGTGTTGGCTTCCCACTGGAAGCCTCCCCTGATCAGGCTAGTAGCTTCTTTGTGCCCCACTGTCCCCACACCTCCTTCTTTCCCAGGCCTTTGCCACTTCAGTGGATTGAGAGGTTTACCATTGAGAGGGATTTCCTGGCTGGGGGTGGATAATGGTGGGAAGCCATGGGGCTGGTTCTAATTAGTCTCCCTTGCCCCCTGGAAATGTTTTCTTGCCTACAAATCCCTTTGGAGTTCCAGGGCCCTGAGAATGTCCTAGCAAGCTAAGTTTGTCCACGCTGGGTAAGCAGCTTGGGGGGGGGGGGGGACTGACTATATGAATTGCACTCTCCAGTACCACAAGGAAATACAGCACTCCTTATTCAAAAATTGATGAAATTCAAGACACAGACAGCAGGAGAGTAAACCAAGAGCAGAACCCATCTGACTACAGGAGCCTGTGAGACTACACAGGCTGTACACCCACGAAGACAGCCCCACGTCTGGAGTGGAGCCAAGTCTCGGGGATGCCTCGTGTCTGTCGCATGGTCATCCGGTGACCTTCTGGCTGTTTGCAAGGTGAATGGCCATCAGCGGACCTTTCCGTGTACAAAACCCTTCTCATCAGACATTTTCCTACTCGCCAGCTTTAAGACATAAGAGAAACAGCCTCGAATTTGGAGTTAAGCAAATCTGGATTTAAATTCTCACTCTATTGCTTAATAGCACAAATCATGAACCTCTCCAGGCCTCATATGCAAAGTGGAAGATAATAACATCTACCAGGAATGTAGCTGTAGGTTCAAATGAGATTTCATGCAGATAGTACAGCATCCAGAGCCCATACCTACCACAGGTCACAGAACTCTATCCATTGAGACTCACTATATGTCCTCAGAAACTGCTGAGCAGGAGAGAACAGGGGCAGATGTTGGGCCTGACAGCTGTCGGGTGCTTGCCCATTGGGGAGGTCACCATGTGGTAAGATCCCAGGGAGCTCTCCCTGAGTGCCCCTTAGTCAAGCAAGCTATGAATGAGAGAACTAGGGAGACCCTAGAGAAACTTAGATCAAGAATTACCGTGGGAGGGGGGCGGAGATTCATTCTTCATTTACCCAATAAATGCATATGAATGTGTTCTGTGCCGGGCACCAAGGATACAGTGTAAGCACAACAGGTGGGATCTTGTCCTCTGTTTGCTTAATGCAGGTGATTACTGTGTCCTGTTCCCTTGGATGCATCTGTCGCTAGCCAACAGCCAAGCAGCATTTACTAGGTGCCCACTATGAGGCAGGAAATGAGACCACAGCAGGTGCTTTGAGACTCCACTAACCTCCTCAGATTGAAATGAATGAAAGCTGTGTGCTTTCATTCCCAAAAGCCAACACCTGTGACTCTTCATAGGCAGGCTGTCCTCAGGAGGCCGGAGCCCCATTTGCTGAGCACACGAGTACAGGAGAGCCAGAAGTGACGGGAAATGACATCCCCAGGGGCAGCCCTTGACCCATGACTGACAGAGACAGAGGTGTCAATATTCCTGCCCTTGGCCCCCTGGGGACAGCTGCCAGGCATGACTTAGCTTGCTTCCCCAAGTTCTCCACTGGACTGAGCCGTGGTAACTGTCCTGGGACTTTGCTTGTCTCACACTCTTGATAGACTTTCCTTGCCCCCATCTTCATTTGTCTACCTGTTTTTCCTGGGACCACTTCCCAATAACTTACTTTCAGACAAATCTTTGTTCAGGATCTGTTTATGGGGAACTCCCCCATCTGAGAAGGAAAAGAAGGAAGAGGAGATATAGTTGTTCCTAGTCTTCAGGTTACTACAAAGAGCGATGCCATGTGTGAGAAGTAAGTTATTATGAATAATGAAGCACAGCTTTGCAAAATAATGTCTTTTGCTGTAGAGAGCATCCAAAATATCCCTGTAATATGATCTCTCTCCCTCATTTGCATTCTGATATGTTTTTGAGTGGGGGAAAGAATTCTTACTTGCTGGGATTGGCACATAAACTCACCTTTGTTTTACCAAATCTGGATACACCCATGGGAGTGCGTCCTGCATGTACCCATCAACCACTGTGTGTTTTGTTCTGTGAAAAAAGTTGAGACATGCTCGGTCAGATCCCCTGGGAACTTTTGGCTTTACGCTCCTGAGGACGAGGTTCAGAGGAGCAGGGCTTGGAGGCCCCTCAGCCCACGTGAACAGCACCCCTTCCCGCCATCAGGAATGTCTTCCACTCCCTCCTAATCCTTTCTCACCGAATGCATCTCTTTGAGGAAATTTACTCAGATTCCTTCCTTTCTCCACCCAGCCTACCCTGAGTTCCCGTCATTGGGACTGTCGAAAGGGGTTTTTGCTGGAACCACTTTCTTAGCGCTTGGCTCGGTCCCCTCCATCCTCTCAAGATAGCTGGAGTCTCTAAGTTTCTAGTGGAAATCACAGGCTGAATCAGGCAAGGAGCCCATCAGGAGCCTTAGACACAGCAGGAGGTGCACGGTGTGGGCAGCCCTGTGACAGAATCATGGCTATGGTCAGAGGGTGAGCTTAAGGCCCCACAGCTTTGTTCCTCCTAAAACCAAACGTATGTTAAGTGAAGTGTGGATTCTAGCTAGGGCTACTGCCCCGCCCACCTGCCTAGACGCAGAGCCCTGCCCTCAGGGTCTGGACATGAACTTTTGATATTGATAGGATTCTGCTCTCAGGGGCCCTATTCACAGCAGTGCCGGCACCCCCTGGCTGCCTTGCCATGCTTCTGCTATCAACCTGACAACTCCCTATCTCTTAGATGAAACGCAAGCTTTTGGGCCTCTGGCCACCTTCCCCAGGGCAAAACCTGGAAGGTTTCTTTTCCTTCGCCAGACTTCTGAGTTCTAGCGAGTCTGGAGGCTGAGGCTTCTGGAGCAGTGACAGAGAGCATATGCTGTTTTCCAGACTCTTCTAGACCTCCTGATTGGGTGGTAATGTTGGTAAGCAAAAAGTCCTGCTTTACATCGAAGGTCCCTTTAAGGCTCCTCGGTGTCGTGTCTAACAGACATGGAGTGCTCATTGAACATTTGTTGATAAATTACAATTGCTCTTCTCAGCCTCCTCAAAGCCCTGGCTCTAGCATTCATTCATTTAGTCATCCATTATCTTCCCAGCCATCCATCCAGCCACCCAGTGATAGAATATCCATATCTGGAAGAAGGACTCCATGCCCTCTGTTCCCATCTCACAGACCGGGGGAGAGATTTTTACCCTAAGCATTCAGTCTGGCGGAGTGGAGTGGGCATGTTTTGAAGGTGAGGGGGGTGATGACAAAGTGAAGGCCTGTCTACTCTGCATATAATGTCACGTACCGACTGACGTCCACCGGGCGGGAGTGCACATGCAGGTAGGAAAGTGCTTCAATTCTTTCCAAAGGGTTTAAAATTCTACAGCTCTAAGAACTGATGATACCTATCTTTGCAAGGTGTGTCTCCACAAGTATGCTTTGGATAAATCTTAAAGGATAAATAAGGTACGTGCAACTCCTACTGCCCCTGGTATGCTGAAAGGGGACTGGCCTGGGGATGGTGGTTGGAGCCCACTCTGGGATTATTCCAGACTTGAGAAATAAATGATGGGGGTTGCAGGGGTGGGGGTGGGGGCTCTCCAGTAGGGATGGAGCTTCCCAAGGTGTGGAGAGAGATCTCCAGTGTGGATATGGAGGGAGAGGCACCTGCAGGTGATGCCAGCGTGAGAACTGGGAACGAGGTCAGGGTGGGGTAACCCCAAATGGAAAGCCTTTGTAAGAGGTTTGACTCTTAGACCCTTCTCCCCTGGATTTGGGACAAGGCATATTAGTACTCACTCTTCTTTTAAGAGAGGGGGAGGGGCTGAAGGAGAGGGAAAGAGAGAATCTTCAGCAGACCCAGGCCGGGGTTCAGTCTCAGGACTCTGAGATCATGACCCTGAGATCGTGTGACCTGAGACAAAATCAAAAATCAGATGCTTAACCAATTGAGCCACCAGGGCACCCCTAGTACTACTCACTTTTAAAGTCTTTCTCCCCATAGGTTGTGGCTTTCTCCATGGTCTCTGGTGGATCCTGAAAAGGGCGAATCTCTGTCAGCAACTTGGGGGCGGGATACAGAGAGCGTGGTGGGGCGCTGGCGAGAGGACCAGCTCTGCTCTCTACAGTGGAGGCAGCTGCAGCAAACCTTCTGGTGGAGAAGGGGCAGTGGAGGGAGGAGCAGCACTCAGTTTGGAGGGGAGGCAGCCTCCTTTCAGAAGGAGGCCCCTACTCTTTCTCAAATACAGCAGAGAGAGGGAGCCCCTAAGGCAAAGAGAAAGCTGAACGGAGGGTGACCCCTCGCCGAGCACCTGCTTTGGGCACTGGAGACACACAGAGCATTAGATAGCCGCGGCCTCCAGGCAGTTTGAGGGGCCAACACGTGAGGCTGATAGAGTCTTGAGACGTGCCTGGCCCATGGCAGGTGCTCAGTGCGTGCCTTCCGAGAGGGGAATACATAGCAAGAAGCCGTCAGGAGCACAGTTCAGCTGGGCTTGAAGGCCCTCAGGTGTGAAAGTCCGTGATACATTTGGTGGGTGAGGGTGGGGGACACGTTCTGGTGCAGCTGACAGAGGAAGACGGGGGTGGGGGTGGTGGGGGTTTGTCTGTGTAGCTGTTACCCCTGCTCTACAGTCTGGCCACCGTGGGAGGTTTCATACACTCAGCGCATCTGAAGTGCCGTGCTAAGTAGCTTACTGGGTCCACAGTACAGTGTAATCAGCAGTGATTCTCCAAGCAGGAAGGGGTATCAGTGTCTCTTGGGAACATGTTAGAAATACAAATTAATGGGCCCCATCTCAGACCCACTGATTCAGAAATTCTCAGGGAGGGGAACCCAGCAGTTGTTTTTTTTTTTTTTTTAATTTTTATTTATTTACTTGAGAGGGAGAGAGAAAGAGAATGTAGAGAGAGGGAGAAGCAGGCTCCCCACCGAGAAGGGAGCCCAATTCAGGGCTCAATCCCAGGACCCCAGGATCATGACCCGAGCAGACTCTTAACCGACTGATCCCCCCAGGTGTTCCCCGCCCCAGCAGTCTTTTTTTTTTTCCCCTAAATTTTATTTTTTCGTGTTCCAAGATTCATTGTTTATGCGCCACACCCAGTGCTCCATGCAATACATGCCCTCCTTAATACCCACCACCAGGGTCACCCAACCCCCCTTCCCCCTCCCCAGCAGTCTTTTTTTCAATAAGCCCTACAGGTCAATCTGATGCAGGCCAAAGGTTGAGAAGCACCTGTGTAGGGAGAAGAGTGCTGGACTTTGGAAGGAAGGTGGGTGTGGTGGGCTGGGGCTGGGGTGTCGGGTGGAACACTTACCTGGGAGAAAGCCTGTTGTGCTTGGAGTATAATGGGGGCACTGAGTACCCTGTCCTCTGAGTGGTATGCATCATCATACTATCACTAGAGAGGAAGACCAAGGCTTACAGGGGTTAGAAGACTTGCTGAGGTCTCTTAGTGCTAGATCCAGGTTCTGCACCCAATTTGGCCTGACTCCAAAAGCAGAGTAGGGTTTTTTCCTACCACGGCAGATGCCTCCTGGTCTCACAGCAGGATGGTCTGGGCAGCAGTCTTGGGGAGCCACAGGTTGCCTGCGGGGGAAGGTAGGTGCCTGAAACTTCCCAGAGGGCCAGGGTTGAGGCTAACAGGAGGGCAGGGAGGCCTTTTGCTCTTATGCCTCTGCCCCGTGACTTGAATTTTCATGAGGTTTCCCATTCACACCAGGAGCTGGGCTTAGCAAATGTACTTTCTGAAGTGACCAGCTGTCATCCCTGACTTCTAGAGCTGAGAGGTTAAATGTGAGGTTAAGTGAGAAAAGCAAGGTGAAAAATTACCTGTATGCTGTGATTATAACTACCTTAGTTATTTTTAAAGCTACATTAAGAACACACAAAGGAAAGAGAGGAAAATGCTCAAAGTTTTGTCCTTTTTTTCCAAGTTGTATTATGTGGTTATAATAATTTCCATGATGACTATGCATTCATTTATTTTCAAGAGTACAACCAGTGGCCTGGGGGACAACTCTGTGCCCCGTGGCTCTATTTTCAGGGTGGTGTCGGGCTGTCCTGCCCCTTGGAGCCCGTCCCTGACCAGTGAGGACATCAACTGGGGAAGGGCATGGCCTGGAGGAGCGGTGGGGCACAGCTGATGTCAGGGGTGCCTGGACTTTTGTGAGGCTAAGCCCCAGGGCCTTTGGGGCCTCTGGCAATGCCTCTCCAGACGGCTGTCACCTAGATGGCTTATGAGGACCTCTGGGGCTATGGGCCCGAGTCTTGTGGGTCACCCTGGGAACAGCAGCAATCCAGAAGTGTAAGTCAGAGCACTGGCTCGGGCAGTCCTTCCTCTCCAAACAAAGGCCACCCAACACCTTAAACACAAAATATTCTTTTATTTGTCAACGAAGGCTACACGGGATCACTTCTGGTTTTGTTTTTATGCTTTTTTTTTTTTTTTTCTAGAAGGTATCTACATCTGCATTTATTTACAGCCTTGTCGGTATTTACACAGTCAAGAATACAGTGTTAGAAACACAAAAGTGTTGAGAAAAAAACTTCTCAAAATTAGTTCCAGACTTCAGGAAAACTATTTCCACATGGTAAGGCCAGAGTCTCCAGTGTTGGTCGTCCAAAGGCAGCTTGGGAGAGTCCTTTTGCCAAAGCTGCGGGTTCAGAAGTGTTCGAGAACAGGCAGGTTTAGAAAAGTGGGACTCTGGTGTCGGGTAAGTCGGGGGCTGCCGGGCACCACCACACGTCTGTGACTCAGCTTCTGCCGGGACAGCTGAGCCTGTCTGAGGGTTGGTTCTCCGCTGGCGATTTGCCCTCAGAATCAATCCCATGTTCTTGGGGACCAAGAAGTCACCCAGTGTCATGCCTTTGGCATTCTAGAGGGGGTAAGAAGCCCAACATGAGCCCCACTCATGCCTCCCTCCGCCCCCCGCACTCTGCTCTTCCACATTTGTGATGAAACCGAAGAGCTCGCCGGTGTCTGGGGCGGTCAAGTACACAGGGCTGGTTTTGGAGAATGTAAAGGTTAGAAAGGATAAAGTTTCTGTCACCTGAGCAATGAGTCTTTAAAATGAGTTTGCTGTTTTTTGTTTTGTTTTTTTTGTTTTTTTTTGTTTTTTTTTTTTGAAGGTTAAATGAAAGGGCCTTGAACAACAGAGTTCTTTCTTTTAATCCCCTCCCTTCCAATAAAACATGGACAAGTGTATAAACCTAGCTGGGAATTATGAGCCTTAAATAGAAGGCTTTGAGTCCTAACAAGGATCCCAACAGAATGAAGAGACTGGGTCCTTTCTGGGACCTCTCCGGAGGCGGGCTCCAGCTCAGGACCAGAAGCTAGAGCCTGGGCTTAGTGGCTGCTATGAGGAATGGAGAAGAGATCTGACTCGGAGCACCAGGAGATCAAACCCCAAAGCCCGGGATCCTGCAGAGTCCTGGCGAGCACCTTCCTCCTGGGCACCACGCTCAGCTTCCCTGCCCTCACCACGTGGCAAGCACAACCACGAGGCTGCAGATGTGAAACTGCATTCTAAGATTTCCCCTCGAGAGCCCTTCTTTGCATAATGGAAACTGCCACCTATAAAGGTGGTACTTAAAGGTCACAGCTGAAAAGGTCCTTTATAATTTTTTAAGTGAATGTGCTTCCTTGTTATATGTGTATAAAAACACTGCCCAGCGTTAATCCCTTTCCTTGCCTCTCCGTCGCCTTCTGCTTCTGCTTCTCCTATCCCATCCTGATTATTTAGACCATTCCCAACTTCTGGTCACCTTCCCAGGGACTGTTTCACATTTCTCCATCGCTAGGTAGACATCAGGCGCTGGGCTGTTCCTTGGGTCAATTCTCAGCCCACAGTTCTGAGAGACCAGCATCAGGGGCTGACAAGGCGGTCATTTATCACAAAAGTTTCTTCCCCTTTCTCTCCCCGTCAGAGCTCTTCCCTTCAGTGCTGTCTGTCTGGAGGATGGGTTAAAAAAAAGAAAATCTCATCCTACAAAAAACCAGGTTGGGGGATCATTGAAGTCCTGTTTAAAATTATGGCAGAGGGGCTGAGGTTTAGGGGCGGATGATAGCTGTGGGAGGCAGGGAAGAGGCAGGAACTCTTCCAAAATTAACCCTTTTCTAGGGCACAGAAGCAGATATCCTGCAGGATCATGAGCTTGCTCCAAGAAATGGACATGTCAGGGCTGCTTGGTGCCAAAAGGGCAGGTGTCCTCAAGGATAGGATTTGATGCTTGGAGGCCACTCAGTGGGCACAGGGAACTCTGGCTTATGCCTTCAGATTCACTCTTGCTGTGAGATTTGGACTGCTGGTCTCGGCAGAAGGACAGACTGAGAAGGGAGGCACTGAGTCACCTGTTGGCTGGAATGGAAGCGGACTCAGGCCAAGGCTGGAAGCACCATCTCCAGGAGCAGTAGTGCCCATGCAGACCGGTGGCACAGAAAGCCGCCTACTCCACACCTGACATCTTTTCTCTAAAGTTTGGGAATGCCTCAACTTCTCCCCACACGGACACTGGGCCTCCTCAGTGGGGTGTAGCCCAGGACAGGGAAAACATTATTCGTTGAAACAAAAGGAACACACAGGAATTCTGTGTTTTTGTTCTTGTGAAGTCCATACTGCTACTTTGGTGGGAGGGGGTGATGGTGGAGGCTCAGAGGGCTGGGAAGGTGCAGGGAGATGAGTCATTCCCTGGGCTCTCATGTTGTCTCTGACCTCCAAGTAGATGTCCCCAGGTCTTGACTAGTCTTGACTAGACACTAGTTTTGACTAGTGTCAGGCAGCCAAGATAGAACTGATCAGCTAGGCTACAGGGCAGGAGAGCTTCCCCTAAGGACTCCTTATATCAAGAGTATGCTTTGAGAGGCATAAGTCTATTTTGGATTAAAAAAACACATGTGTTCTTCAGGCCAAACTGCTGTACATCCCATCCAAGAACAATCGTGCCAGATGGGAGCCCACTACCAGCTCCCAGGGACCACGTGCAGGGGGCCCCAGGAGCATTGCATCTGACCCAGCGGAGCTCTGGACGCAGTGGACAAACAGGCCAAGGTGCAAGGTCGCAGGAGTGTGACTTTTTTGGAAACAGGAAGAGCACTTAGCGAAACGTATCCTCTCATCCCGGTGGGATGACGTAAGGCGAAACCTCCTCTCCCGAGAAGCTGTGGATGCCTCCCTCTGCCAGGCAGAAACCAGGCTACACGCTGCTCCAATTCTCACGCAGTAAAGACCTTCTTGGTTTCATTAGCTCGTGTAATATTCTGAAGACTCTGTAAGGCTATAAAGGTGCCATGAGCTTATCAGTCCAACAAGGTTTCCACAGGGGATAGCTCAGACTCAGAATTCATTTTCCACACTTAATGTAAATGTAATCCATAAAAGTCCCATTTTCTAAGAAGCCCAGCTCAAAAGGAAGCATTTGGCTTCCCCTCCTGGTCTCCCAGAACCTCCTGTGAGTGGTAATGATGATCGTAATTAGGCAGATGAACCAGGAGAAGGAGCTCCTAGCTCTTGCTGTTTACTCTTGCCTCCCCTCAGTGTTTCCCTGGCCTGCTGGCTGCTGCCTCTCCCTGGGCAGCCCCTCCCGGGATGGGCTGTGCCCACTCCTCTTTCCAATAACCTCAGGCCAAGCCTTCACAGGGACAACTGTAGCCTGGCCTCCCTGATCTGTGGGGGCATTGGCCTCAGGAACTGGCCCCATCCTGGGGCAACATGGGGGGGTTGGGGGGGCAGGCGCTGGATGACACTGCCAGGCCACCCAGGTTAGCTCTTTCCTTCTTTCTCCTCAGGCTCTCTTTAAAACCCCGGACGGACACCTCTAGAGGGGAAGCGGTTTTAGAAGAACTTCACAGAAGGAATTTCCTGAAGGCCTAAGCTGCTGCATCCCCGCTGTGTTACTGGCCCATGTATGGGAGGCAGAGAAGCCTTCAGGAGCTGGTTAGAAGATGCTTGGCTTATACCTTCCTCTCTTTGGCTGACTTTTTCTTAAGTCTCTTTCCAGAATCAAAGGCCACCAAGCACCTCTCTCCACACTCCTGCTTCTCAGTGGTGGAGCTGAGCAGTGGAGGGAAGATACCCAAAGTCATGGGGAGAAAGTTTCACCCAGGAAGGCAGGCTGGTACCTTTGCCGCCACTGCTGTCTTTCTGCTGCAGGTGGCCTGCCCCTCCCTGGACCTTGGGCCCATGTGGAGGGCTTGCCGGGCAGTGCTGGTTCTCACATCTGACTTTGGGAGAGAGGAAGAGATGAATAATAAGGAACATCATGGGAAGACTGACCAACCACAGACATCCTGGGTGCCTCTCCCTCCTGGGGAAGATGAGCCTCTTCGTCCCAGGATGTTATGTCACCAGACTGGGGGAAGGGACCTGGGGGATGCTTTCTCCATCCCAGCATGGGGCTGGCACCAACATCTACATGGGATTTGCAAAAAGGGTTTGGGGTTCCATTTAGCATCAAAATATAAAGCTTGGGCAGGAGTTGGGGGCAGCTTGAAAAAGGTGCTAAATGATATCACAAAATTCCCCAGAGCAAGATGAAGACATCTGTGGTCCTCCAGAGGCACAGAACACGGTGAGTAAAAAGCCACCACTTGTCTGTGGGAGCTGAGCCCAAAATCCTCAGGTCCTGCAGACCCTCCTTCCAGGCCCCCTCGGAAGTTTGGTACTAGCCCGGGACTCTCTGCACCCCTCACTCCTGCCCGACCCCCACAGTCAAGGGTTGCACATGAGACAAATTAGCACAGACACTTGTGTCTCACATCACACCAGGTACTTAGGGACAGACAAGGGCACACCTCAGGAGGTGTGTCTCAGAGAGGAGAAATGTACCCCAACAACAGGCAAAAATCCTCAAGGAGAAAGGGAACAAAAGACAAGAAAGTTTTCATTGTGATCACACTACAGAAAAAAAAAAACAAAAACCTTCTGCTCTTTGCAAAAAATGTGTGAAGGCCAAATTTGTGTTTTTCTTTTCTTAAAAAAAAGGATGTTGCATGAGTTACAATGCAACCAGTATCTTTTTTGTTTGTTTTCTGCACTTGTTAAAAAAAGGATTTTTCTTTTTTTTTCTTTTTTTCTTTCTTTCTTTTTTTTTTTTTTTTTAAGTACAACACAGTCAGGTGTGTGGCCACGAAAGAGTAGCTGTCTTTGGCAAGAAGTGCAGGCCGTGGTCCTCTCTGTCACCTCCGGCCCATCTCGCTCTGTCTCATGAAGTGGATGTTGTTGGCACTGTCTGACAGTTCTGGGTACTGTTCCACGGAGATCACGAAGAAGCCATCGTAGCCTTGGACCCGCCCTGTGTTCAACGCCTGCTGCTTCTCCCCCTCTGTCCAGGCCCGCAGGCCTTCCTCCCCTTCCCGAAGTCGCTGCTGCTCGCGGGCCCATGCCTGGCGCACGGCTCTCTGCCGGGCCAGCTCCAGCACTCGTGCCTTCTCCTCATCCAGTGTTGTCCCGTAGCGAGTGTTCAAGCACAGTGCCCCGTACTGGAGCTGGATGTCTGTGTAGCGTCTAGTCCTGCCATTGAGCATCGTGTTGATCTGGGACACGGTGACGTTGACCCCATTCTCCAGGGTTCGCCGCCCCCCACTGAGGCCCAGGATGGCCAGGTCACCTTCCGAAGGCCCTGGTTTCACGAAGTAGTGGGTGTCCACCCCATCAATGGTGAAGTGCAGGTTCTCCAGGTAGTGGGCATTGTTCAAGATGGCAGCAACCCTCCTCCCATCCTCGTTGGCCACACTGATGATGTCTGTGGTCACTCGGCCGTCCTTTAAGGCAAACTTGACCCCTTTGCCGAAGACTGAGCCACTGGACGCAAACTTCTTTGTCTCTGGGGCCTGTTGGCAGCTGGTGATGGTGGAGCCGTAGAGCTGGTCAAAGCGTTCTAGGGTGACGAAGGCCTTGAGCTGCTTCTGGACTTCACACTGTACCCCGAGGATAGACTGATGGGGGAACAGATAGGGAGAGAGAATGAGACAAAGGGGGAAAACCTCTAACAGCCTGAAGAGTCAGCTTATGTTACTAAGTCAAATCTATAGGTGTTTGTTAACCAGTAGCATGCAGCTCTACTGCTGACCACTAGAATATCCTACCACCCTTCCTCTGTCCATTCACCCATCCTTCCATTAAGAAACTGTTCAGGATACATCTCTGTGCCAGGTCCTTTTCTGGCCACTGGAGAGACGACAATGAATCAGACAACATCCCTGTCCTTGAGGAACCCATCATTTACTGGGAAAGACAGATGTGACACAAAAAAACCCATAATCGAATGTGGTAACTGGTGGTCTAAGAGAAGTAGTAGTCATGCCTATAGCTAATACATCTTGGTCTTTGAGCTAAAGAAGTCACATTCAGGATCTCATTTGATCTCTACAATCACTTTATGTAGTAGGTGCTGTCATGTTACTGATTTTACATCTAAGAAAACTAAGTCTCTAAGAAGTTGTAATGGGCCCACAGTAAGTATTTAAGTCAACATTGAACTCGGGTCTGATTCTAGAGGTTCAGTTTCAAGGGCTCTAGATCAGGGAGCAGCAAAGACGGCTCAGAACATCTCAGCCTGAAGGCGGAGGAATGAGGTTCAAGGACAGACTCATGCTTGAGTTGGAACCTGGAGGATAAGGGGCTGATGTGGGCGAGATGGAACAATGGCAGGAAGGCTTAGGAAGATGAGAAGTGGTGATTTAGGTAAACCCTCTTGCCCTGCTTCATTGTTCTCAGTTCTCAGCCTCTGCCCCCACATTATTCTTGGGGGCTCCACAGATGCCCCCACTCTTGGCTGCTTTGGGGGACAGATTAGGCCATGTCTCCATGTCATGCCGCCTACCATTCCCTCCCATGGCTCAGGGAGCCTGGCAAAGCCAGGTTCGGGCGGGCTCCGGGGGCCTTATCGGCAACTCAGGGAAATGGCTTTAGAAACAGGCCCATCGGCTTCTCACTGAAATTAAGTCCTCTTTATAATTAATAGAACCCTGTCTGTGAACAATTATTTCCTAGAGTTTCAGGGAAGCTGGAGTGCTCAACAACAAAGATCTCCGATGCTTGCCAAGGGCAGAAATCAATAATTCATTGACAGGCGAGGTTGGCAAACAGGCCGTCAGAGACTGGGGCTCTGCGCAGGGGGGGAGGGAAGCTGGGGTGGTGGGGGCGGAGCGGGGAGGAGCTGAGCTGTGGGAATCAGCCCCGGGCACAGCCAGGCTGGCCTTGGGGGGGACCCTGGATCCTGGGGACTGGAGCAGGGCTATGGCAGCAGAGAACAGCACAAAGGAGGGTGGGCTCTGTGGTCAGACACACTAGGAGTCCTCACCGCCTTTCCTGCTGAGTGACCTTGAGCAAGTCTCTCTGACCTCTGGTCTCATCTATAAAATGGGGAAAAATGCTCACAGGGTTGTTAACTCTTTCAACCATTTGTTCGTTCAACAGAAGTTTTGGGGCCGGACAGTATACTAGGTACCAGATAAGACCCAGTATTTGCCTTCTTGGGGCTCACAGTCTGGCGGAGACACAGGAAGAAAACAGGAACTCAAGTAAAGTGCGGTGAGTGCTTTGAAAAAGGAGAATTTAGGGTGCCGCCAGAGCCGAGAGGCGCAAAGTCACATTCTCCAGAGTCTAGGGGAAGGAGGCAGCTGAGGACTAATGGAATCAGGTTGAACGCATTAAATTTCTGGCTGCCAGTGGTATGCCATCTAACAACCTCGCTTTCCCCTTTGATGGGGACCGGCGGAAGGCCTGCTCTCTGCCTGATTCACTCCTGCATTCACAGGGGGCAGCCTGGGGCCTGGAAGAGCCAGCTCCTAGTACCCACATTATTCAGAGAGGGACATGGGGGAAGGGGATGAAGAAACCAGCAAAAGGATGCTTCGACCTTTACAGCTATAGAATTCCGTGAGTCTTCCCAAATGGGTCATAAAAGGAGCACAAGAGAAAGTAACATTTGTTTGAACGCCTACAGAAAGCTCCGGGTTGGAATCCCAGCCCCACCCCTTCCCTTGCTGTGTGGCACTGGAAAGCCTCGGGCATTAAATCTGTACAATGTGAACGGGAATACCAGGGGACAGTTGTGCGTTAACTGGTGTAGAATACCTCAGGCAAGTTCAGGGGCATCAAGGTGCTCAGAAAATACCACATTCATATTTAGAACACACCTTCCCTCCTTACACTTTCGCTCTGGGCAGTGACAAAGGCTCATTGTTTTTGTAGATTTCCACACTAAGCGTAACACAGAAAACTGAATAGGGCTTGTGAGGGTCTGTGTGCTGTTACAGCTGGGTCCACGGTGGCTTGCAAGTGGTAGGGTGTCTACAGATTTGCTGAACTGTTTCTGGTGGGCTCTGTGGAGGCCCCACATTGGTTTCCATCATGCTTTCCTGGAAAGCTTTGCAAGACCCACTCCTGTCATGTCTGAAGGGCCCAAGGGTAGGCAGCCAATTACCTTGCTGTTGTCCCACTCCTGAGTTTTCATCTGTGTGTGGATGAGCTCGTAGGATGGTTCCATGGCGTCTGTGTCTGGCTTGGGGTAGCCAGGGATCACGTTGTGTAGCTGGAACCCAAAGGTGAGGAGCCAGCTGTTCACATCTGGGGGGGAGAGAAGCAGACATGTCCTCATGGAGTAAGTGGCCCTCAGAGGTGACATATCCCAACAAATCAGCCTCAAGCTAGGCTGCAGCGGGGGTGAGGGGTGGAGTGCTGTGGGTGGGACAGTCAACTACTACATGCGCTTTGCAAAACCGCTCCGTGGTTATAAAAGCCATGTGTCTGCTCGGGACCTGGTGTGCCCCTCCTGGGTATGTGTCCAGTAGAGCCCGTGTTTCCAGATCCCCCGTTCTGTCACTTCATCTCCTGGGGCCTTGGCCTCATGCCCGGGGGCAGCTGTGGATAGAGGAAGTCCCCCCGCATCCTCTCCGGCCATTGGGAGGACACACTTGTGGGGGACAGCCACATCCAAAGGGAACATGTAAATGAATGTTTTCAAAGAGAAAATTCACTTAAGACAAGCCCTGCCTCCTCTCCCTCCCTTCCTACCCCCTTCCCTACCTCCCAAAGGTCAAAGAGTCCCTCCCCCACTCCCACCTTTCATTTATTCTGGGAAATGACCTGAAGAAGTCACTTAACCTCCCCGTGCCTTCATTATCCAATCTTTAATATTGGGCCTGAGGATCTAACCCCATAGGGACTGGTTTTGTTGATGTTATAACATTCCTGGGGAATTACTAATTATAAAATATTAGGTTGAAGGACAGGGAGGACTTTGCCATGAGCCTTTGGCTCATTGAAAAACAGAATCAGGGAAGCCAACACGTAAGCAAGAGAAAGAGGATGGATTCTGTGCCATCTGCTACCCGGCCCACTGCTGCTGAATGTGCCCAGGAGTGTGTTACAGTGACCCTCAGCTTGCATGCTTAGGACCCTGAAGGGAAGATGTGACATGGGCATGCAAAACTTTGACACAAGACAAAATGATGAGAGGAGGGCAGAAGCCTTTCAGATGGACAGGCTGACAAGTCTTCATGGAGAAGGTGGCCTTTGAGGCAGACATTGATAGCGGTGTACATTTTGTCAGGCTTCGGAGATGAAGGGGGGCTTCAGGCAAAGACCATCCTGCAAGGCAAGGCCTGGAGAGGGGAGGTGAGTGCAAGGAGGGTGCAGGTAGCTGGAGAGCAGCTCAGCAAGGCAGAGAGAGAACCAGAAAGAAAAACTGGCTAGGGGAATGCTGCCTTTCTTCCTAGTCAAGAACCTCGTGTTTGCCTTTGTGTCTTGTGTTTTTGGATATTGTGTTTTTTGGATGTAACAAAGCCCCTCTGTGGGGTGTGAAATCTAGAGGTACTGGCATGGAAGGAAGGTAGGAAGGGCAGCTTAGAAACCCATGTTCTACTTCTAGAAAGATCAAGAAAGGAAAAGAGCATGGTGAGGCAAGACATAACCCATGTCCAAATTCAGGCTCCCCAGCTTGCAGACTGTGTAAACTGGGACAGTTGCCTCTTCTCTGAGGTTCTAATTCCAGATCTACAAACTGTTGGTAGAAACGGTTTTCACTAAGCCCTGGAGAAGAACGCTTATAGTGTTCCCACTCTGGGCAGCCATCATATGGGGGAACTGTTCTAAGACTGTTACAGGAAGGACTGTTTCGTATACTATATTCTAAAGTGTCCAGCTCTGTTTCTGGCTCATAGAAGGTTTTCTATGTCTCTTCGAATCCAGGCCTCTGCATCCCTAGACCCCCATTTCCTTATTTATGACATGAGACCCTTGCACTAGCTTTCCTCCAAAGTCTCACTGAGTTTTTGAGAATCTCCGATTCTGTGAATTGTGGCAGATGGTTTTTTAGGAAATTAAAACAAACAGAGCAGGAGGGAAAAAAAATCCCCTACGAAGCCATTTTTGCCTGAGGCCGAGAACTTGCATCTGAATTTGTAGTTGGAAAAGAAAACTTCTATCAGTGATACTACAAATTCCCAGGAAACCAGGGGCCCCAAAAGAGGGCTGGGCCTTAATTATAAGTGATGGGAGGTAGGAACATTTCTCATGATGCCTTTAGGAAAAATGTTGAAAATTGATTTATTCATTGGTTTTTCTACAGCACTTTTCTGAAGAGTTGGGAATTTTACTCTTCCTTTTTATGACACGAGAGCTAGACATTTCCCTCAAGTTAAAAAGCTCCTCTTTACCCATCGGCCCCAGACTTACTTCCGTGTGGCCACCTGGGGCAGAGATGAGTAACAATCCCTTTACGTGAGCACATTACAAAGTGAATTCCGTTCCCAGAATGAGGATTTTGGAGTCGGAGCAGAGTTCCACTCCAGCGTTGCCACTTCCCAGCAGGCGAGTTACTATATTGCTCTGACCTTCACTTTCCTTCTCTGAGAAGGGGGGACAGTAATCCCCATCTCACAGGCTTCACGGGAGGGTTAGGGCCGTGGTGTGTGTGATGTATCGGCGGTAGACGTTTTACGTGGTTGCCTTCCTAGCATCCTATTCGGCCTGCCCGCTCTTTCCTTTTGGTGTATCCGTGTAGCTGTAGGGACTCGGACTCCACCTAAGGGTGTGGCAAGGGAGCATATGACCTAGGCCTATCCTACTGCAGTATATCTTAGGACCTTTGAAGAAAGTTCTGGAAAAAAGATGCTGCTTTTAGGGGTGTTATTTCTGGGTGTGAGTGAGGCTGCACATAGCTCATGACATAGTGAGAATTGGTGGTGTGTTGGTTTTTAGTAGCAAAATGTTTTTCTGCACCATCCCTCAGCCTGCCAAGATCCCTCACAAGACACTCACCGGAGGATGAGGCAGGGGGCATGCTGGATGGAGACAGATATTAGTGCAAACGGGCTCTAGATCTGTAGAGTTTTTTGAGGCTGCTGGCAAGCTGAGCACTATGAGGCTGTGTTGGGATATTCCTGTTTCCCACAGGCCCCGAGTGTGATTTCACCCCCGCATGTGCCCACCACTGTGTTCCCTCTTCTGCCTCACTCGTGGGACTCCTGCTCACAATACCACTTGGGGTTCTTGCTGAAAGAGACTCCTCCAATCAGTGTCAGCAGAAACGGGGTCCAGACTGGGCTGCCAAATTCAGGGGGCCAGGAAACCACATCCCTAAGGGACACTTCTGTTAGCTGTCCTGTGTGTTGTCCTCTCTAGACTTCCGTAAATGAGGTCCTCTCCCTGAGCTGCCTTTCTCCCCATTAGCTGATGAATGTCCACTCTGAACCGAGCCCCACGCATCAGCTGCCTCCTGGGCCCCTCTTGCTGGACGGCCACGGTCTGCCTCCCCCGTGCTGTGTGCACTCCTGGAGGACGGCGGCCATCTTTCTATCCCCAGTGCCTGAAACAGTGGCCGCCAAGAGGAGGCATGTATTGAGTGAAAATGAAACTGCCTCAAAATAGGAAGCAGGCATAGCTGGCATCACAGGAAAAAGAGACTGGAAGGTGCCAGGTTTGCAAGTTGGGAGGTGCCCATTCTGTGCCAACAACAAAATCTCTTTCATAAAAAGTGCTGGCTTTATCCAGACCTGAATGCCCATAGCTGTTCTGACCCCTGAGGTCTTCCGTGGCTGGCCTGTGAGTGGCGGCTTGCTGGTTGGACTGTGGCTGCTGGAGACATTTCTGGCACATGTGACAGTGGGTACACTTATATTTCAGGTAGTTTCCCAGTAGTGGAAAACAAACCCCACTTTTTAAATCCAAGAAGAAGAATGGGAATCGACATGAGCCAGGTACTGTGCTAGGCAGGTTATTAAATGTATCTCATTTCGCCCTCGTGACCATTTTTCTCTTTTTATCCCCTCTACTTCCCCTCTTCAGACTGAATATTTTTTTAGTCTTCACTTTATTTCCACCATTGACTAATTAGCTATGCCTCTGTTTTATTCTTTAGTGGCTGCTCGAGTATTTACATGTGCATATTTAATGTGCATACTTAATTTACCAAGGTCAGTGCAGGTGTTCTAAGTTTAATTTACAGCTCAGGAAACTGGAATTCAGGGAAATTAAATAAGTTTTGTAACTGTTCATTACATTGCCCCAAATAAGAAAACTGAATTTTTTTTTTCTTTAGCTATACCTTCTTCCACCTTATCGGAGACTCATAGGCAGTCTGATCTGGGTCAGAAACTTCCAAATTGTATGCTCAGGGTGTATCCAGGGAAATATTAGGGTCTCATGGTGAAAAAAGGGCTTTCATGCTCAAATGTTTGAGAAATAGTGAATAAAGGGGTTTCATGATCAAATGTTTGAGAAATCGTGGGTAAATGTATCGGACAGTTCTCTTTACTACAGGACTTCTCAGAGCCTTTCTTAAGCTGCAATGTGTTATTAAAATTGGAGAATGGTGGTTGCCCTGTTACATTAACTTGATGTCAGTACCAGTTTTTCCAGGATATTTCTCTAAACCAATGTTTCTTAAAAAATACTTTGGAAAACGCTGCTGTAAGAGAAAGCTCATGTTTGCTGTTACCCTGTCCCTCTTTGGCAAGGAAGACTATCTTGTCAGCTGACCGGAGCAGCAGTGGGTCCTGTCCTCTGAATGAGCCCCGATCCTCACCTGTCATGAAGCACTTGATGTCCTGAGAGTTGCTGATGGGGTTGTTGTTTTTGAACATGTAGAGATTAAAAGGCATGATGTTGCCACTACTTAGGTGCTTCCACAGCTCATGGTCTGGGCTGGTCCAGCGGCCAGCCAGCACATCATAATCCCGCCGGCCCATATGGATGAGCTTGGTGAGTGGATCGTAGAGGCCCCCATGGTAGCCAATGATGATCTGGAAGTTGGGGTTGGTGTCCATGTAGATCTCCCCATAGGCCGTGTACAGAATCTGCTTGATCATGAGGCCTGTTCCGCTGAAGACAGCGAGAGGGGTCCCGATGTTGTCGCAAGCTATGTAGAACTCATCACCACTGCTCAGCTCCATGGCAAAGAGGTGCCCCTGCAGGTCGTAGTAGAGGGATGTGATCTCAGAGCTGGAGTGGTTGTAGAGGTGGGTGACCTTGGTGGGGTTGGTCAGGTCTGCATAGAAGAACTGCAGGTGGTGGCTGTGGCTGCTCTTGCTGGACACCCGCCTCCCCAGGCCATCATAGCGGTACCTGACACTCCAGCCTCCGGCCCGGTTGTATGCCTTAATGAGCAGACCGGCCGAGTTGTACTCGAAGACGTCCCCGCCCCGCTGCCGCAGGAAGCCATCCTCGTCCATCTTGTACTGCACATCACCCAGCCTCGTGATGCGGTCTCGGAGGTCGTACCTTAGTGGGGTAAGCCGCGCACTGTTCCCAGGGCTCAGTAAGTGCAGGTTTCCATTGAGGTCATAGCTGTATCGCCAGAGTGGCTTGTCATTGATGGAGACCGTCTGCAGCTGGCCGTCAGCGTCATACTCATAGGAGTAGCGGGTGGTATTGGCATAGGGTCCCACCTTCAACTCCTTCTTCACTACTCGGCCCATGTTGTCATACTGGACGGTCATCCAGTACATGAGAGAACGGAAAATCTCATACTGCACTTCCTTCATCCGGCCATAGGCGTCAAAGTGTTTGGTGTGGGTCATGACCGCCGTCGTAATGATCTGGTTAATGTCATAGTAGATGACACCAAACTTCCCAAACTGCTCTGTCCTGCCTGACACATCATCATAGCGATAGAGATCGATAGGTAGTGGGGTCTCATTGATCACAGCCTGCATGCTGGTCACCCGGAAGCTGTTGTCATAGTTATAGTCAAAACGGGCATTGACCATGCCTTCCTCGGTGAAGCGGAAGATCTGGCGGTCGATCAGGGGCCCGATTTGGCGGTAGCGGATGGTGCAGGTGAAGCCCTCGTTCTGTAGGTTGATGGTCTTCAGCATGCCTGCTGTTTCATCATAGGTGAAGCTCACCTTGGTGGTGTCATACAGCATCTCGGCCAGCTTTGACAGTTTGCCATACTTGTAGATGACCCTGCGGCCAGTGCCCAGGTAGAAGGTGTGGAGGAGGTGGCCATCCTCGGTGAAGTCCTGGATGACGGAGGCATTGCCCTCGGGTGGCTGGTAGATGTTCCTGTAGTAGCCCACGGACCTGATGGTCTCCAGGGTCTGCCGGGCCACGTTGGGCATCGTCACAGAGGAGAGGCGGTCGTTCTTGTCGAACTCAAAGATATACTGCCTCTGGCTGTGGAGCAGCAGCACCATGGACTGGAGAGAGAAGGAAACAAAGGGGTGAGAGGAGGCTGGTGGGGAGGAAGGGGAAGTTTGTGTGCTTAACACTAGAAGAGGGGAATCAACGGCCAAGGAAACTGGCGGTTCTCCTCAGTTAGGCCCAAACCATAGCTTTCTAACTAGTGTGCCGTAAGCTGCTGAAGTGGGGACACAACTGTGCTAATAAGGTAAGGACTTCTCGAGGCATGTGGATGGTTTAGTTAACTGGGTGTCCCACTCCTGGTTTCAGCTCAAGCCCTGATCTCAGGGCTGTGGGACTGAGCCCCATGTTGGGCTCTGTGCTCAGATTCTTTCTCCCTCTTCCTCTGCCCCTTCCCACTCGTGTGTTCTCTCTCTCTCTCAAATAAATAAACAAAATCTTTAAAAAAAAAAAAAAAAGCATTTCTTTCAGCCCTTGCACTCAGACCATCTGTCTTCCTGCAGTGGGCAGCCTTGTTGGTTCACCCCTCTGTGTGGTACAAAAGTGATGATTTTAGCGGGTGCTGGTGTGTGAGGAAGTTCGGGAACGCTGACAAGGAGCGTGGCAGCAGCCTCTCTCCTGGCTTCCTTGCTTCAGCTTCCTTCTCAAATCAATCTTCTTACTCAAGCAAGAATGATCTTCCTGAAACCCAGCCTGGCAGTTAAATAACTTCTGTCTGTTAAATAACTTCTGCTGACTCCACGTGGCCCATGGGGTGAGGACCGCATCTGAGAAGGGTGTTTCAGGCTCTGCGTGATTGTTTACGCAGGAACAGGTCAGATGCCCACGGCGGGGCGGGCTGTGACGGAATGTGGGAAGCAGCTTCCTAACAATGGGCTTATTGTGTGGCCCCATGAAGGTTCCTTCCCTCTCTGGGTTGGGGTTGCCAGTATGTCAGATCACCTCTAGGGTCTCCTTTAGCACCACCACAGAACGCGGCTCTTGGAGATGCTCACCCAGCAACGGATGGAGAAGATGGATCACAGACCAAACACGGTATGGGCCCCAGGCAGGTGGCCATGGGCAGGAAACAAAGTCAAGATGTGGGTACCAGAATGGGGGTCTGAAGTGCAGCTCTTTTTTGGGAAGAAGTCAGCAGGCAACAGACCTATCCACTTCTTGGCAGCAAAGCTACCATTTTCTCCTGTTTGGGACCAATTTTTGCCTTCAGAGCTTTTCTGATTCCTAGCCCCTGGGATGCAATAAATCCTGACCTGAAGCAGAAGGGATTTACTAAGTTATGCCCACCATTCAAAGCTCAGGATTAATTACCTCACTAGTGTTTTGCCCTGTTCTCTGTGACCAGATCCCACAATTGCTCCAGATCTGGGGGAAGAGCCTGCCTGGGTCTGTACCCTAAGTCCTGCTCTGCGACACCAGTTAGAGTTGGGCTTCTTCCCAGCTCTGGTCTATCACATGGGGCTTTCATCTCCTGCCCCCAAACTCCTACCTGCCGCACCATCACTACAATCTACCCAGATGCCTGTCAGGTTCCTGGTCCTCTGCAGCAGACTTTTTGGAACACTTCCTTTAGAAGACCACATGGATCTAATCCATCCCACTGAAGGCAGCAGACTGGACCTGGCCATGGGTTGAGCCACAGTGGCTGGCCTTCAGTATGGTAGGGCCAGTGATGGGGAGACGGACACCTGCCTTCTCTAGGTACGTGTAGCTCCACGTCTTCCCATCAGCGAAGATCCTGGATGTGATGCGACCTGCCTGGTCATATTCCATCCTCTCTGACATGATGCCTCTCTGGACGCCAGCGATATGGCCCCCGGGGGAATAGGTCACGTTGACACCATTCAGCCTGCTGCTGGGTGACCAGAGGCTGGGCCGCCCTGCTTGGTCATACAGGATCCGGAGGGTGAACTTGCGGTGGTCATCATAGATCTTCTCTGTGCGGGTCACACGGTCGAAGTCCAGGGACAGGAGATTCCGGTTGTGAACCTGGGGAAGGTGCAGGAGGGAAGAGAGTTAATCTGGACATGGGAAACTTTGGTGTGGGAGGGTCCTGAGTAGAGGCAGCAGCACAGGTCATGGGTATGACAGATAAGATCTGGGGTCCTGGCTTGGTCACCTGTCAGTTCTGTGATGCTTCCTCATCTGTAAAATGGGAATAATAATGTCAATTGCATAGGACTATTGCGAGAATAAAGACAATGCAGGTTTTGAGCAGATAGTGGCTAGTCCTAAAGACAATCCCTATCATTTCCTAATGTGATTCTTCTAATGAGGACAGAAAGGCAGATCCTTCTTGACTCTCTCCTAAAAAGGGAGAGGCCGGGCGGGTCCAGCAAATTCATGCATGACCTCGTTTCTCATGTGCCAGGCAACATGCTGGTGTATGGCACTGAGGAGACCAAAGCTCAGGGACATGAAGCGACATGCTCCACATTTCCTGGCTGGTGAGGGACTGTGTCTGGATGTGACTCTCACTATGACAACAGGACGACAAAAAGGTTCTCTGAGTGTATCTGTCCCTTTTAGGGGCCTTGGACCTTCCGTTCCCTCTGGGGTCGCTCCTGCCCTCCGCCACCGTAGTTAGGGATTTCTGGTTACCTTGGTCAGCTCCCAAAGAGTCGTCTTCTTCCTGGAGGGCCCTGGAGGCAATGTGTATTTGGGTCTAGGACAGCTTCTGTGGCTGTGGGCTGCCCGGGGGCAGACAGAGTCCCAGCTTTGGGACCTTTTTCCCTTTGTAGGATCTCTACATGGGCTGCTAGGTCAGCACACAATTCAATTTCCCTCCAGAGTCAGGAATACAGGGCTCCCAGAAGGGTAGCAGTAAGTCAGGGTTTTTCACAGCTTAATAAGGGAATACACTTCAGAAGCCTACTTCCATATTGGGATCCACCCTGTGGGCACTGGTTGCCCCTGAAATACTGCCAGGTACTCCGAAGCTAAAACGCTGGCCCCCTCTAGCTGGGCACACTGGATGACTCTTCCATTAGTCACTGGTTAAGTCTGACAAGGAGTCAGGAAAACATAAGAGGAAAGCGGATAATGTAGGTCACATGACGCAGAAGTGCTCACGTAGGCCACGGTAACGGGAGGCCCTGTAGGATTCTGGGTGGTGAAAAAGGTCCTATCTAGAAATTAAGGCCAAGATACCAGCCTGTGTGCTGTGATGCACTGCTTTTCAGTGTGACCTTGGGCAAGCACCGTTCCCTCTCTGAGTCTGTTTCTTCCTCTGTGAAACAGCCGAGCTATGATGAGGACTGAAGAAGCCTTAAGTCAACTACCTCTTGGAGTTCTGGGTGCACTGAAGGTCCTGAATTAATGATTGCAATTATTTCCATTAAGGCAGCAAATGATCACGGCCATTCTCAGATAAAGTACAGACATGTGTGTTTCCCCCTTCTCCCTCTCTCCAAACAAATCCTCAAACCTTGAAAATAAGGATTTATAATGATGCTGAGACAACTTTAGCTGTGAATGGCCTGGTTACAATAAGGTTGCCTTCCCAGGGGTAATCAAACACAATTGCAGAGCAAAAACAGTGTGGCAGACAATTCCCATGAAAAATCGGAGGCGCTGGAGAGCGAAGCCGTGTTCTTTGCCGGGAGGGCCAAGGAAGATGTAGGGTCCGCACCACCAACAACAATGGGACCCATTTAGAAGCCTCTTTTGCAAGGTCCCCTGTGACCCCCCCAAGGAGGTGCCACCCAGCTAGCTTTCCCCCTCGTCCCCAGAGGACCCCTGGTGAAGGGGAGCTAAACCTCTGCGGCAAAATTAATAAAATTGAATTAAGCAGCTCACTGGGGGAACCGCCTAATGCTTTCTGTGCTCGGCAGTAGCGGCAATGAGATTATTTTACATCTTTCTTTATTAAAAAAAGTTCCCACTTGTATAAAAAATGAGCTCCATTATGGGGCGGTGCACCCGGCTAACATTCTAATTCCACATGCCGCCACTGTGGGTGGCCATTTATTTTGGGAGGACGTGGAGATGTGGCCACCCGACTGGAGCGCCATCAATCTCAGGCTGGGAGAGGGACCAATTAGAGCCTGGGAAACTTCTGGTCCAGCTCACACCACAGAGGAGAAACCCTAACAGCCCTAATTGCCACCGTTCATGGAGCACCTGGAGTCTACCAGCACTGAGCTAGGAACCTGGAATAGGTTGTCTGGTTTCCACAGAGGAGGGAGAGACTCAGAGGACTTGCTTGGGGCTCCACAGCCAGGCCCAGGCAGGAATCAGACAGAAGTCAAACTTTCCGTTTAGCACACTGCCTCAGATGTGCCAGAGGGGCTCCTGGAGAATTCAGACAGGGGGCTCCGCGAGGCTGCAGAGGGTGGCAGGCCACAGAGAGCCCAGACAGCAAGGCTTTCCTCAAGGAACTAGTAGAAGCCTCCTTCCCTCATTCAGTTTTTGCCAGAGTTCTTGGCCGTGGAGGAAACACAGAAAGCCCAGCTTTCTGGGTTCTCGTTGTGTGACATCGGCTATGTCCGGACATGAGCCATGCTGCACAAGGGCGCTTCTGTGGTTTTCAGGAGTCCGGAACATCTTGCTCACTTCTGTGGTGCCCTTCAGCCCAGCAAGTGTCCGCAGAGCCCCAGGGGCCGGCAAGGTGCCATGCTGAAAGCCAGCACTAGTTTCTTCACCATCTCGCTGCCCCTCACCTTCCATTCTGAAGCTGAGGGAGAAGCAGCTGGGTAGTGAGGCCCCGCCTGGGCCTGAGGTAACTACCAAACCACGGGGCGTGAGGCAGAGACCGGGCAGCTTCGGGGCATCGGCAGACTGAAAAGCACCCACATGCCAACCCACTGGTGGTGACAGCTGGCGGGGGAGGGGCCTTGTGCTCATTCAGGAGGGGATAACTGCCTGGAAAGAGCGCAGGATGTGGCTGAGGTTCCAAAGAGCTCCGAATGCATAACAGGAATGACCAGAAAGGTGGCGAGAATGTCCGGAACAAGAAGGGGAGTGGGTAGGACTGACCACTTCCTGGGCGCTAGACTCTGTCCAAGGCACTTCATAGACAATCTCTAATTCTCGTGGCAACTTGTAAAACTGATTTTAACCTCCCCATTTCTTGGGAGAATGAAACCGAGGCTTTGGATGAATGAAAGCACATTATGGATTTGCTCAGGTTCAGTCAGAATATAACAGAAGCTGGAAACCCAAACTCAGGCCCAACACGAAAGCTGGTAATCATTCCGCAAGTAACAACTGAAGAGATATTTGAGACTTAATAATAAGTCCCATAAGGGTGGGAGGGGTGCCTGCTTGACTTTCCCCCTTTCGCAAAGGCCCAGGAAAAGTTTCTCCCCTAGGGCCGGTTTCCCAGACCAGAACCCCGCTCTCTGGCTTGGTCCTCATTCTTTCATTCTTCTTCTCCACCACCCCCCAATGGCACCCTCCCCCCACCCACGTCCAGCCTCCCCACCCCAGCAACCTCCAGAGCTCCAAAGGCCCCACCCTAGCGCCCGACCTGCCCCGGGGCTTGCTCACCCGCAGCCGCCGCCCGAACACCGTGACCTGGCCCCGAGCCTGCTCCTTCCGCTGCCGCCACTCCACCAGGTTCAGACCGTTGTCAATGGGCAGTGTGACGTTCCTCTTGCCCACGGTGGGGTTGACGGTGCCCGCCAGCAGGTGGGGCTCGGTCTGCAGTGCCACCTCCATGCCATTGGCCAGCAGCAGCCGCAGGGAGCCATCGGACCCGATGTAGTAGCTGTTCCGGACCTGGTCTGAGGGAGAGGAGAGGGACCGGCTCTGCTCAGAAGGGCTGAGCATGGAGGGGGCTGGGGGTGTGTGCACCAGGGCATTAGTATGTTATTAAATGGGCTTATTTTTCTGATAATGGAAACAGAACGTTATCAGTGAAGAAAACTAGGAAATAGAAGGAGATGGTCCTGGGGTGCCTGGGTGGCTCAGTGGGTTAAAGTCTCTGCCTTCAGCTCAGGTCATGATCTCAGGGTCCTAGGATCGAGCCCCACATCGGGCTCTCTGCTCAGCGGGGAGCCTGCTTTCTCCTCTCTCTCTGCCTGACTCTCTGCCTACTTGTGATCTCTCTCTGTCAAATAAGTAAATAAAAATCTTAAAAAAAAAAAAAAAGAAAAGGAGATTGTCTATGATCTTATTACCCAAAGAAAGCCATTGTAAATAACTTGTCCATTTCTAGACTTCAGGATATTTCTGAATACCCTGATAGCCCAAAGTAATTCGTATGGTTTTTCACTGATCATGGTATTATACTGTTGAATATTTCTCCTAAATGTTTCTCTTAAAGACTGCATAATATTCCATCATATGGAAATACCATAATTTATCTCAAGGAGATAATGTTTTATAATTACAAAGTTAACACTGCAAATAAACATACTGTAAACATTGTATTACGTGGGAGAAGTTGGACACAAAAGACCACATGATGTATCAATGAGTCTTTACATGAAATGTACAGAACAGGCCAATTCACAGAGGCAGAAAGTAGATTAGTGAGGGAAAGGTAGAATGAGGAGTGACCACTTATGGGTATGAGCTTTCTTTTTGGGACTGATAAAAATTTTTCAGAATCAGATAGCATTAATAATCGCATAACTTTGTAAATATACTAAAACCCCCCTGAGTTGTATATTTTAAAAGGACAAATTGTATATTTTAAATTTTTTAAAGAGTGAATGTTATACTATGTGAATTACATCTCTATTAAAAATATACTTTTTTGGATAAATCATTGTCTTCGTTTTGGGTTAAGTTACTAGAACAAAGGGTTGAACATTTTTAAGGTTCTTAATATATACCAGGGCAACAATATTCTTTATAACAAGGTGAGATATAACTCCAATAGTCAACTGACAGAATGTTAAACATATGTATGTTTTAAGTCATTGCCATATATATATATCTCAATGATTTAAAAATAAATCTGATTTTGAAGTTTTAAGCCTGATTAAAACATTTAAAATTAGGATCTTTCACTAAAAAAAACTTCTGGAGAAGAGTAAATTTCAGCTGTAAAAAGCACACAATTCTTTTCTAAAAATGGAAATATCTCCAAATTTGTGCTACAGTTTTCTGCCTCTTGCCCTTCCTCAGCTGGTGCTTCTGCCTGCACCTGCCCCTCTTCCATAAACAAACACCAGCCTGAGTCCTCGCTTCGAGGCTCTGCTTCATTTTCATTTCTCCCCAGTAGGTTCCCTGGTTCCTTGGTCAGAACGAACGCCTCCTCTTCCTTTAGCCTCCTTACGGGTCCCTTGAGTGGTCCTGCAGTTGAGGGGGTGCAGGGCTTACCATTCTGGTATTGAAGGCATTCTCAAATACGTAAGTGTTCGCTGTGAGAGGGGACAACTGCCCAGAGATAGAGAGCATGGCCTCCAGAGCCAGGCTATCAGGGTTCAGGTCCCACTCTCTTGGGCAAATTCCTTAACCTGGCATCCCTCTGGTTCTTCATCTGTACCTTGGGGATAATAACTATACTCTTATCTCATAGGATTAAGCGGGATAATGACAATGAAGAGCTGAGAGTAGAACTTGGCATGTAGTGAGTATGACATAAATATAGCTATTACTAGTTTTATGTGCCTGGCACTGTACTAGTCACTGTCATGTGTATCTCTTGTCCTCTCCCCTCTATCTCCATTGTCCCATTCACAGATCTGTCATAGTGAACTTCTCTAGTACTGATCATGGGTTTTTTTTTTTTAAATATTTTTATTTATTTATTTGACAGATAGAGATCACAAGCAGGCGGAGAGGCAGGCAGAGAGAGAGAGAGAGGAGGAAGCAGGCTCCCTGCTGTGCAGAGATCCCGATGCGGGGCTCGATCCCAGGATCCTGGGATCATGACCTGAGCTGAAGGCAGAGGCTTTAACCCACTAAGCCACCCAAGTGCCCCTGATCATGGGTTTTTAAGAGCTCCCCATGTCTTTTAGATCAGTGGTTAAGAGAACGGGTTCTAGAATCTCTTTGTCTTAGTCCAAATACCCTAGCCGGCACGTGTCCTTGGACAAGTCACTTAAACTCTCAGTGACTCCTTGTCTTCATTTGGAAAATGGAGATGTTCATAATACCTCAGAGGGCTGTGACAAGATGACACAGGACTATGAATGTAAAACACTAAAGATCTGCTTTATACTTAATATGTGTTCTAAAATGTTAGTTATCACTGTTATTATTGTATGTGCTCAGTAAACAGTTGCTGGATTGAACTAGAGATGTTACCGGCTTTGTTAAATTAAAAAAAAAAAAAAAGGTGTAGTTTTGTAGGAAACCCTCACCAAGTCTTTCCCGCACCAGATCAGGCCCTTCCTTTGCCACTCCCTTCCCCTCTCCATCCCTCACTCGTTCTTTCTCTCTCACACACACAGAATCCTAAGATCTGCCTTTAACTTGCTATGCATTTTTCACTGGCAATCTGTATTTTACTTCCTTCGAACGGTGGAAAAGCCTGTGTCAATTTATCTTTTAAAGCTGCTTTTTGCTGAATGCACACACGTCCATTAATGGTGACTCTGGATGCAATGGTATCTTGTAGAGGCCCATCTCAAATGATCCCCATTTAATGTGAGCTGTGACTCCCCAAGCCTGCCCCTCATTAGCAGCTGCTCCTTATTTCTTCCCAGGCCAGACGTAAGATGAAGCTGAAAGAGCTTTTCCGGAAGACTCTACCAAGGCGGCTGCCAAATGTGGCATCTCAGCCTGGCATGAAAGAAGGAAAGGGAGCGTGGCAGAGGAACCAAAGAGGAAACACAGGTACTGTGCTTCCTGGATTCAGGGAGGCATTCATTCTTCCTTTCCCCACTTTGATGTTTCTGAAATTGGAAAGCGTCTTAAGTCCTTGTATGAATTTTGAGCAACGTGTCTCCCCCTCCTCTCCACGCTGAAAAGTTGCTATTAAATTTTGATGGTACATTTTATTTTTTTAATTTTATTTATTTTTTTTTTAAATTTAAAGGTTTTATTTATTTATTTGACAGAGAGAGATCACAAGCAGGCAGAGAGGCAGGCAGAGAGAGAGGAAGGGAAGCAGGCTCCCCGCTGAACAGAGAGCCCGATGTGGGGCTCGATCCCAGGACCCTGAGATCATGACCTGAGCCGAAGGCAGAGGCTTAACTCACTGAGCCACCCAGGCACCCCTGATGGGGGTAAAAGTGAGGAAATGCAGTACTTTCGAATTAAAAAAAAAAAAAGCTGCCTGAATGTAAGAAAGACTGAGCTACCTTCTGAGAAAAGTGCCGCACGCCAGCTCAGAGGTGTGGAGGGGGGAAGACAGTTCTTAACCCCAGGGCAGGACAAGGTGTCTGAGCCATCAGGGGCCCTGCTGTCCTTGGCCAGGCAGAACCTGACTGGCTTGGAATTGGCACCTTCCCTTGGCGATAACCCAGTCAGAGCATAAACACCTGGAGTGTGTCCCAACCCATTGCCACAGCTGCTGGTGGGAAAGGAACCGCAGGGTATCTTTTCTCTTTCTTTGACTGAGAACGGCTGTTATTTTTTGAGCTTCTTTTCAAGCACGGGATTACATTTGTGAGTAAAAACAGTTGTGAAAATACACAGTTATTTTCCTAAGGTGAACAAAAGTGCCAGTTATTAGGTAAGAAGTTCATTAATCCAACAAATACTTAGTAATACTACGGGCCTGGCCCGTCGTGGTCACTCTCTGTACGGTGTGTCAAGAGATGGTCTGAGCAACATGTATGAGGCACATGTCGCAATTCTGCCCCATTTCCCAGGCCCAGAGACTGAGGCTCAGAGAAGAGTGAGTCCACCCAAGTCACACAGGGAGGAGCGGCACAGCAGGCCTGGGGGCCCCGGCCTGTCTACTCCAGAGCTCCTGCTCCCTGCCTTGCCTCACACCATTCCACGTGGCCTCGACCAGCTTTTGTTTCCTCGAGGAGAAAGCTGAGGGTCCCCGTGATGTGGTGGCAGAGTCAGGACTAGAATTTGTGCCCCTGAATCCTAGCCCACGGCTCTTTTACTACTTATGTCCAAGCCATTGTGAGTACCAAAAGCCATCAGGAGGGTGGGGGAAAAAGAAACCAAGTGAGGCTTTCCCTAGTGATAGCTTCCCCCCGCCCCCATGCTTACTAGAGCCAATAAAGCTCCAAGCTCCACTCTGGGTCACCATGTCCCAGGAGGACAACTGAGGCAGATGGTTAGTTCACAGCAAGTTTTTATCTTTGTGATTTACCTAAAGCTAAAAGGTCAACTCATACCAGGGATTATCTGGTGTGTGCAGGGAGGAAGGGTCTCTTCTCTACGGAATCCTAGGGAAGGCTCAAACTGTTCTTGCCTGAGCTTGCGGAGGGATTTCTCCATCCCTAGATCCCTTTCATGATTAAGTGTCATTTTCACTGTCCTTCGACCTCGCCCACCCCAGGGTGAGAGTGGGAACCATTGCAATGGTGGAACAGTGAGGTCACCTGGATGGGCAGCCGGTGTACTCCCTACCTTTGGTTCTAATGATAATGGGGTGAGACAATGGACTATGACTTGGAAGCTTCTGGGAGAGAATATACGGGACTTGGGCCGGTGGTTTCTGCACATTAGATGGCAGTGCAGAGAGAAGCCAGTTGTATTGCTCTCCTGTTCTTGGGCAGCTCTAGTAGCATTTTATTTCTTACATTATCCTCCTCCAAAGGGGTCCCATCACCCCTGTGTCTCGAAGTCCCCATGCTCCCCACCCTGCTTACCTTGCAAGAGTGTATAGAAGGCACCGGAGGCAGATAGGTTGGTGGTTATGGTGATATCATCCTTGCTGGAAGTCTCTACCTGGACATGCACCGAGCTGTCTGTATCACTTCGGAAACTGCTCACCTGGCCAGTAGGGAAGGTCACATTGGTCAGGCGACCAAAGCTGTCGTACCTGAAAACCAAGGGGGGTGGCTCTGAGTGACAGAAACATAATGGTGCTATTGTTGGAACCTGGCATGTTCTACCCTGTGCCCTAGTTTGGTGTGTTTTGCTTTCCTTTCTGGTTAGATACATTGCCGTGAGTCCTCCATCTCTTTGCACATGTTTTTGTTTTGTTTTGTTTGTTGTTGTTTTTAATTTTTAAAAAATTTATTTGACAGAAAGAGATCACAAGTAGGCAGAGAGGCAGGCAGGGTGCGGGGTAGAGGAAGCAAGCTCTCCTCTGAGCAGAGAGCCAGATGCAGGGCTCGATCCCAGGACCCTGGGATCATGACCTGAGCCGAAGGCAGGGGCTTTAACCCACTGAGCCACCCAGGCAACCCATCACATGGCTTTCTTGAGAAGTGACTCTACCGGCTGTTATTTGACTACAGGCAAATGACTTACCTCTCTGAATCCATGAAGTGGAGAAAGGACCCTGGCCCTGCCTGCATGGCAGGGTTACTGTGGAGAAACATGTTGGGGTGGCCTGTGGCTACAAATAGCCACCCATGCAGGGTAAGATGATGGGGGTTCTCAGAGGATGGAAACTCCCAGAGGTGAGGGGCCCAAACTTGATTCTTGAACCCCCTCTCAAAACTCTGACGGCTGGTGATGCAGGGTATTTCTGAACAAGATAAGAGATGGGGCTTCCGGGGCGCCTGGGTGGCTCAGTGGGTTAAGTCTCTGCCTTCGGCTCAGGTCATGGTCTCAGGCTGTCTGCTCAGCGGAGAGCCTGCTCCCCCCTACCCCCACCCCGCCCTGCCTGCCTCTCTGCCTACTTGTTATCTCTGTCTGTCAAATAAATAAACAAAATCTTTAAAAAGAAAAAGAGAGAGAGAGATGGGGCTTCCTACGAAGCTACAGAACCTGGGGAAAGGGGGCTCTGAATCCAAACCAGGATCTTGCCACCACATAAGGAGGCTAAACAGATGGGCTCTTGCAACCCCTTCCCATCTAGACTTCACAGCCAGCGCCAAGCAGTTGTGTATCTGCCGTTGTCACAGCTCCCAGTTCTGCTCTGGCGTGGGCTTTCTGAAGCATGACAATCGAATCTTAATACTCTTTTACGTTCCTGAGAATAATAAAAGAAATGCCTACCATTACCAAACACCTACCACGCTACAGCACAGTGCTTCTCAGACCTTTCGCTTACTCCTTGTAACTTACTTAAAAGGTATAAATGATCTCCTTTCTGGAGGAGGCTCAGAAAAGCAAAGTCTCCTGCTCAAGGTCCCACAACGGATAAGTGTGGTGGAGTCAAAATTCAAACTGATCTATCTGCTTCCAAGCCGCCCCTTGCTTCTCTGCCCTCACCCAGCATTTCCGAGCTGTCCATTTGCAAGTGTCTGTTGCGTGGGTTCTCTGTGCAGCCAAGTGGGCGGGAGGTGGCAGGGAATAATAGGCTGTTAACACTTCAGTTATAATTTTTAATTGTGGGAGGCTGAAGTGTAAAAAGGCAGGTTTAATATCCCCTTTGCCCTTGTGTGTGAATGGGAAAAACGGTCTTCATCCAGATGTCAGTATTTCTGACTTTGGCTTATGCTCAGGCTGGCACACGGCTTCCATGGTAGGTCTCCCCCATGGATTCCAGGTCTCCCTCCTGGACATTTCCCTCCTGCTTTTCCCCTGGGACCTGAGGGATTTAATGATGGTGAAATGAAAGGCCTGAGTGTTTAGCACTGTCCTGGCTCTTCCTCTGATCCTTCAGCTGCACCTCATTTCCCACGGGGACTCCTGGGGGCTGCAGCGTCTGCAGGTTCAGGCAAGACTTGGAAGTTGAGACTAGGCAGGCCTTTGCTGAGCAATTTTCTGCCCAAGGTCAGCTGTGGGTGCTGCATGGATTCTGCCTCCTGCCAACTCTTTCTGTCCCTGTGCCTGGGACTGACATAGCCTGTCACAAATGGGGTGCTGGCTAAAGGTCTTTTGAATGAGTCCTGGACCCAAGACCAACTCTAGGATCAGCTGAATCTCTCTGTTGCTAGGGTCTGAGGCAGTGGGACGGAAGCCCTTTCCAACATGGCAAGCAGCACAGGAATCTCTAATACCTACCCTGGGCTTGGGCTTGGCAGGTTAAGTGTGTGGGCTGTATCAATCCTTCCGCCTCTCCTATAGGCACCTTAGGGGCTGTGGAAACCTGCTTCTTATCATGATTTCTCATCTTTCTGCCTTAGCACTGAGTCATGTTGTAAGAAATCGTCAGTTTTCTTGGGCATTGGGGAGGGTGATGATGTGGCTTAAAACCCAGACTGGAGGGTCACAGGTCAGGGTGCCCCTCAGAGCGGGGGAAGGTGGTGATTCTGAGAGACTGCTGCTAGGAAGGAGGCGAGTCTTGGGATAAAGATCTGGAAGGTTTGTCCTAAAGCATCTTTGTCCCAGAGATGCTCTCAGAGCTCTGTTCCCTTTAACTCTTGGGGAGGGGGTGTTCTTTTCAACTCTTTATGGAAGGAGGAAATTTGAATAGGAAGGAATTTCACAAAAATGTTTAGAGTGGTTATCTCTGGGAGGCAGAATTACAAGGGATATTTTATATTCCCAAGATTTAAAAATAATGCATATGGATTATTTTCATAATCAGAAAAGTGACCTCAACCCAAATAATGCCACATATAGAGAGCTCATGAACATGGTCATCTTGGGAAAGGGTTCCTTTTAAATTACTGGCATTTATGGAGTCCCTGGGTGGCTCAGTTGGTTAAGCGTTCAACTCTTGATTTCGGCTCAGGTCATGATTTCAGGGATGTGAGACAGACCTCTGTGCTCAGTGGGGAGTCTGCTTAAGATTTCCTCTCTCGTTCTGCACCCCCACCCCCACTTGGCTCACAGGTACTTGCCCCCCTCTCTCAAAGGAAAAAAAATTACTGGCATTTCTGGAGGAGTCTCCTTATAGGACATCTACCAACATCAATCTCCAGGGCTTTTCAGTAAATATTAATAGGGCACCCCAAATTTCTGAGCCCCAAATCAAGAGCCCCAAACCGGCTCTGTCGTGGTCATTTTAGCTATATCTGTGGTCCGAGAGCAGACTGAGTCCTGTCAGATTCCGAGTCATCTTAGATCAGCAGGAAGATCAATTCCAGTTCAACGGTTTCACAGGATGGGTATGTGCTGTTCTAGTCTGGTCCTCTGAACACCTGTTACCCACGCACATAGTCTTTACTGAGACTACTTACTTAGACTGTGTAATATCCTGACGTAACCAGATACAAAGGATTTTATTATGCCAAGCAACGTACTTAAAAAGGAGTCTTAGAGTCTTACCAATAAAAATCGATAGGGCAACCACACATTAGGGGACAGATGTCACTTCAGGAGTCTTTTACTGTGGCCTTGCTCAAATGCCACCTTGTAAAGCCTTCTCTGGTCTCTCTCTTGTCCCTTCTCCCAGGGATACTCTGGCCCAGCTGCCTTACAGAATGGGTCCCTTGCATCCTAACAGCTCATGTACAAGCTGTCACCTGCTCCGACCTGGGAGTGCTTGAGTCACGACAGGACTGCGGAGTCAGACAGGCTGGGAATCTGGAGTCTACCACCTGCCAGCAATGGAGCCCTGGAGGACTGGCTCTCAGTTCATCTCTTCTTCCCCAGCCCTGGGACTGGCAGAGAGAAGGAGGGCAGGGAATGCCACTTGAGCAAAGGAATGAATTCATGATTGGTTCTGCGAGGCCCCTCTGCTGCTCTGTTGGAAAGGGGAGACAATGATTCATTCAAGCACTATCTCCTGTAGGACTTGACAGAGGCCTGACCCACAGCAGGTACATGGTAAACATCTGCTGAAGGCACAAATACAGAAACAACTAGATGATCCTTCATCAGTCTCCATAGGCGTTTTCCCAGAGCTTTGGTCTCCAAGACAGAAGAGCCTTTGCATAAAGGGAGACAATTGTAATTATTATTGAAGGTGGCCTGTGATACATAATTAAATTGAGCTTGAAGAAGATACAATGAAAAGCCTCATGCTTTCAAGATCTGGTTTTCATTTTATACGAGATGGCCGAAAAACAGTAATTTCCACTCCTCACATTTTCCATTAGAGGGACTGAATGTCTTAATTAAATGAACATCGAATAGAACAGCCAATTTATAGAATTTTCTTGCCTCTTATTCGTACATTTCAGTGCCTTCCAGAGCTTGGGAAACACCACTGGATTTCTCTGCAGCCTGATTCCTACCTGTGATACCCCATCAGAATATTACTGCTGCTTCCTCTGTGGGGAGGAACTGGGGCTGCCCATCCTGTGGGCCTTGAACACCTGGGCCCCCCATCCTCTCTGTGGAGTCCTTTCTCTTCCTGCTACAGAGCTGCTGAGAGAAAGAAGGCAGGTGCCACCCAACAAGGTGGGACAGTTCGTGGTACTCTCTGGATTCCAAGTGGCCCCATGATCGGTGACTTCTGGACAATGGCTTAGTTGTATCTGTTTTGGCTTTACTTGAAGTACTGACAAATTTCTTTCTTTCTAACCAAGAGGAAGGAATATGTTGATATGGCAAAGTCCTTGGAGCCAGACGTTCTAGGCTTTGACTGTAGGCTCTCCCTCTGCCAGCACTGCAACCCTAGAGGATGGGCATTCAGTTCTGTTTTCCCACAAACCATCAACCCCATCACATCATAAATGATATTTTAGGCAGGTCGTATACCATGACCTCTGGGAGCCTCTGTTTTGTTCTCTATAAAATGAAGATTATAATACCTTTCTTAGAAAGATATGGTGAAGTTCAAACAAGATAACCTATTTAAAATGAAATGCAATTTTTTTTTTCTTTCTTTCTTTTTTTTAACCAGGGCCTGCAGGATCCCATGAAACTGCCTTCCCTGGAATGTCAACTCCCTGACTGAAGGGCCTTTGGTCACTGGAGTATCCCAGAAATCAGAAGAGTGCTTGGCATACAGTAGATGCTCAATAATGTGAATGAAAGTCATCTGAAAGACCTGGTCCTTCTCGCCTCTCTTTCCAATTTCACTTTGAACCTGACCCCTCCATCCTCCTGTGTTCTGCTACATCTGTTTCTATTCCCCAAACACGCCAAGCTCAAGCTGGGCTTGGGGTGCTCACATGTCACTGTTCTTTTGGCTGAGAATGCTCTTGCCTCCAATCCTGGTGTGGCTAGCTGCTTTCATTACGCATATTTCAGGTCAAATGTCATCACTTCAGTGAGGCCTTCCCTGAAATAGATAGGTCCTCCCATCTGATTTCGTTGTCTTCATTGCATGTATTATTTTATTTACATGTTTATTGGTCTGTTAGCTGTCTCTTCCCACTATAATATAAGCTCCATGAGGACACAGACCTTGTCTGTGTTCTCAAGCCTTGAAGAGTACCAGAACATAAAAGGTACTCAGTATGTATTTCTTAGGTTAATGAATAAGTAAATAAACAGTAGGTATTATTATTGTTTTTTCAAGATATAGATTGAGAAAAACCATAAATTTCACCCCTTTCTCCTCCCCTCTTCTGTGTGAGGAAGGGAAAGTTCATGAATATTCATATCCTTTTAGCACCAGGCTCATCACTGTCTTTTGAGGTGGGCATTACTGTTGTCATTTCACAACTGGTGAAGCTGAGGCTCAGAAAGGATATGTAACTTGCCTAAGATCACACGGCTGGTTGAGGAATATAGTCTCAAAGTCAAGTCTGTCTGACCTTAAAGTCTGTGTGCTTTCATCAGGCTTCCCCGAAGAAGCTTTCAGGGAAAAACCTTTGTGTTCATCACTATGTAAAAGAAAAAATTGTTTGGAAATCTCAAATGGGTCAAGAGAACTGATAGTTTTCTCTTCGAGATGCTTTGCTTTGATACCACGGCAACTGACTTTGTAGTGATGCCAACCCCTATCTGAGAGGTACGATCAAGATGGCCAGATGACTGGCTTTTCATTATTTCTTTCCATGGATTTTTCTTCACTCCATTTTCCTGGAGCATCTTTGGAGAATGGGGAATGAAAACACATAAAACATTCATATAGTTGCTGTGAACTTGGCTCTCAGAAGAGGATCGCTAAAGGGTATCTTCACACACATTGCAAGGCTTTCTTCTTCACACTCAATATTTCACATCTCAAGCCATACTATGTTGCAGCTGGTGAGAAAAATGCCAAATTGCTTCTTTGATACTAACTTTTGCTGATTGGGATTTTTTTTTTTTTAAGTTGGAAAATAAAGATGTGATTTTTGAGTTTCATCTACGATTGTTTCAAATGCCACCATTGTCAACGAGAGGAACTGGATACTATATACTCTGTGAATAAAGAGAGGAGTCACAGCCCCTGCATATGATAGTTACCTTCGCCTTAGATCCCTATAATAGATGGCATTACTATGTCATCATCTTCTCAAAAGCCATACCAGAGCTGGGAAGTTTTTGGGTTCTGCAATGGAAACTTACACCTACTGCCTATTTCCTACAGAATTATGGCCTGCCAAAGAATTCTAGCCTTTGGGATTTCTAAGATTTGGCTCACCCTACCACTGTAGGTTTTATCTCTTGCTGATATTGTACTTGAAGCAGTGCATCTGGTGGAAAGGATTCAGGGACATCTGTGATTGAATCCTGGTTCTGCCACTCATGTGTACAACGTCACAGAGCCAGGCAGTGTCTGTGCTGGTTACTCTTTTTCCCCTCAGTCCCATTCTCTGCTTTTCTCTGTGCCCACAGGATATGAACCCCACAGACCACAGCACTTGGGCCCCTTTCTGGCTTGGTTTTGGTTGCATTCAGTCAATGGTAGACAATGACAAGAGATGGGAGGTTGGGAGGAGAAGTTTTCCTTATTCCCTATCTCCTTTGGTGCTAAATTTCTAATGGTGGCTATATCTGTCCATGATTGCAGTTTCTGTGAGATAGCTTTTTTTCCTTGGTTATAGCTCCCACCAGGCACTTCAGGAACAATATTCTATTCCTGCCCCACCTTGCCCTTAAGCCTCAGGGTTGGTCATGATTGTTCACTGTTTTTAGTACCTGGGTGCATCACCATTCTTTGTTGGTTCCCTTATCCCTTTCTCTACCTCTACAACATTTCTTTATGGAAAAGATATTTTTCCTAGGTATAGAGTTCTGGGTTGACAGGGTTTTTCATTTTTGTTTTTTCCCTTTCAGCATTTCTGTCTTCCAGCTTGCATGGTTTTTGATAAGAAGTATACTGTAATTCTTCTCTTTGTTCCTCTAAAATGCCACCCCCCTGCTTTCAAGATTTCCTCTTTTTCTTTTATATTTTGAATATATGCCTAAGATGTGTGTGTGTGTGTGTGTGTGTGTGTGTACACTCTGCTTGGTGTTTTCTGAACTTTTTGGGTCTGATTTGGTATCCATCATTACTTGTGGATAATTCTTCACCATTGTTTCTTCAAACAATTTTCAAACAAGAAAATATTTCTTCTGCCTTGTTTTCTTTTTCTTCTCTTAGAATTTGAATTCTAATTCTTAGAATCTGACTTATGATGGTTTGAGTTATGATTTTTTGACTTCAGAATGTTGCGACAGTAATATGAACTCACGAGAATCCATACTTTGAACTTTTTCTTTAAAGAGGAAACTGATTTTGGTCTTTTATTTATTTATTTTTACTTTTTCATACTTTGAATTCTGATATTCTCCCAGACTAGTAATATGCGGTATGACTCTCATGATGCTGGGCAGTAGCAGCAAGCCATAGCTCCCAGTCAGCCACCTGAATCTTGAGGATAAATAACCAGTACATTGACAACCATTCTATACAACCATTCTGACAACCATTCACTTTCAGTGCAGTATTTGATAACTTACATGAGATATCCAACACTTTATTACCAAACAGGCTTTGTATTAGACGCTTTTGCCCAACTATAGGCTAATATAAGTGTTCTAAGCACATGAAAGTTAGGCTGGGCTAAGGATATTTGGTATGTTAGGTGTATAAGATGCATTTTTGACTTAGAGTATTTTCAACTTACAATAAGTTTGTCAGGATGTAATCCCCTTGTAAGTCAAGGAAGACCTGTGCATTCATATTAAGACCAGATGATATTGCCTCCTAGATCTTGGATGCCCGGGTTTGTATTTTTTTCACTATATTTTTTTCTCTTTATATTTCAGTTTGGGTAATTTCTATTGACCCATCTTCTTTCTTTAGCTGTGTCATCTACTGATAAGCCCATCAAAGGCATTCTTCATCTCTGTAACTGGTTTTCACTCTAGATTTCCATTTGATTTGATTTTTTCTTATAGTTTCCATTTCTCTGCTAAAATTTTCCATCTGATCTTTCATATTGTTCACCTTTTCCATTAGAGCTTTTAACATAATTATAGTTATTTTAGATCCCCTAAAATATATTTTCAACATCTGTGTCATGTCTAAGTGTGGTTCTGATGATTCCTTTGTCTCTTTGGAATGTGCTGCCTTTTATACCCTTTTTGTATGTTCAGTTGAACGTCTTCTGCAGCACAACAGAGAATGAGGTACCAGGTTTTATACATGGATATGGGCATGAGTTTCCTTCTGCTAGGATGTTAGTGAAGGGGTATGAGTTAACTTACTAGGATTTGGGCTGGCTTTGAAGTCTGATGTTTCTCTGGCTAACTTTAGTGCATTGGAGGCTTCGAGTTCTTCTGGCAATACCTTGTGTTTAGGATGCTAAACTGGTTTGTCAGAGGAGTTTTTTTTCCTCAGTGTCAACTCCATCCTAAGCTTTAGGTCCCCTTTTATGCTGGGCCTCAGGGGATGTCTCTTTCCAGGCTCTTGTCCCTCTTCTGCCTCTTTTGCAGTAGTATTCTGCTTTCCATTGCTGTGTTTGACTCTTCAGCTAAACAGTGTTGGCATGTGGGGAGCTAGAGAGTTCTCTATGGCTCCAAATTAGCTACAGTCTTATGTATCTGTGTGTCTCAAGAGCATAGCCTCTTCTGTCCTCCTTCTCCTTTTCCTGCTGCAATTCTGGGCCCATTACATATCACTCTCTCCTCCTAACAGAGGTTAAATTCTTTTTCTCATCCCTCATTCAGTGGCAGTGGATCTCCACCAGCGCCTAAGGAGGGCAGTGTAATTCCCCTTCTTTCCACAGATTAAGGCTTTTTAAAAAAAATATTTCTTTATTTATTTGATAGAGCTCACAAGTAGGCAGAGAGGCAGGCAGAGAGAGAGGGGGACGCAGGCTCCCCACTGAGCAGAGAGGCTGATGCAGGGCTCGATCCCAGGACCCTGGGATCATGACCCAAGCCGAAGGCAGAGACTTTAACCCACTGAGCCACCCAGGTGCCCCTGAGATTAAGGCTTTTGTTCTATATGGGAGATAATGGTGAGTCACCCAGTCAGGTCTGGGTATAGCAGGCAGATACTTGTGTCCCTCCCCCAAGTCTACCACAGTAGATGTTTTCTTATATCTTTCCCTACTCTTTTCTGAGAGTACCTGGTTGGGTTGTGGAGAGAAGTTATGAAGAGGATGTGGGGTCTCCCATGAAGGTTCTGCAGCCTCTAATGGCTTCATACTCTCTTGTCAGTACACACTTAGCCTTCCTGAATTCGCCAGCCCCCCTAGCTGAATCCTTCTGACCAGCTGCATTGACCCCCAGTAAGATAGTGCTCACATCTTGTCTCTCTCCTTGGATTTGGTTAGGTGGTTGCCCTGTGACCTTAGAGAAGGAGTTGAAGGGAAACTCATGAATCTACCATTTGTCTAGCTTATTCCTACTGTAAGTCTGGGAATGATGCACTTTCTAGTTCTGATATTCTCCAGCAAAATCCCAAAGCCAAGTATCTTTATTTGAACCATTTGAGTTGAAGTCTGTGTCCTGCTGGGTACACTGATAATCCTGGAGCTGGGATTTGATACTCTTCTCACTATAGCATGTTTTTCCTCCCTTCTTTATCTCCCTTCCCTACATTTACATTTCACTCATAAAATATTGACTGAGCACATACTAGGTGGCAAGCCCTGGCCTGAGACAGAGGTAAGTTAGTTAGGGTCTCACAGTATTTAGTGAGAGCAGAACTACGACAGGAGCTGTCACAGGACACCATGGGAGGCCAGAGCCACTTACCCCTGTGAATCTGAGGGAAGCCAGCAGCTCACGCCCACCCAGCAAGTGAGTTTTGGAACCTGCCCCATGTTCACCACGCCATTTTCTTAGCCATCGAATGACATCTGGCCAGGAGCCCAAGTCTGAAATTAATGATACCACACACTGGAGATGAGGAGTGCATTACAGGGCTCTTTGAGGTTTTCTGCCAGGAGAACCTGTGGGCTGAGGGGAGGAAGGACTGTGAACTCTCTAAGTCAAGTTGCTCTGCAGTATATGATGTTTATGTTAGATGTATTATTTAATCTGTTGAAAGGATCAATAAAGCCAACTTAAAACTTGTTTCAGTAATAGCCCATGTTATAGGCAAGCCTGGCTTTTTTTTTTTTTTTTTTTTTTAAATATTAGAACATTTGGACTAGAATCCATTAAACCCTCTCAAGGAGCTAACAATAGAAAATTCACTAGGGCAATGGTGCTTTGGCAAAATCTGTCAAAATCTGTGTTAAGAAACACCACAATAATGGGGTGCCTGGGTAGCTCAGTTGGGTAGCGTGTCTGACTCTTGATCTCAGCTCAGGTCTTAATCTCAGGGTAATGAGTTCAGGTCTCGTGTTGGGCCCTGTGCTGGGTGTGGAGCCTACTTAAAAACAAAACAAAACAAAACAAAACAAAACAAAAAAAAAAAAGGAAAAGAAAAAAGAAACGCCACAGTAATGATAAGACTGCAGGCTTACTTCTAGGGAGCTTCACCCTTTATAAGTTTTTTTTTTTTTTTTAAACCTTCCGTATTTATTTAGTTTGTTGATCCTCATAATGCCCCTGAAATAGGGTAGGGGAATCTTGATTTCCATCTGGTTGAAACCTAGGTCTGGAGATCAGTCAGCCAGCCTCTGAGTCACATGGCTAGCGATTTTTGGTGAAAATAGCTGTCTTGTACCCTGGCTTTGTTCAGTCTGAGCTGAGCCGTTTTTCCTTGACCCACCCTGCATGTCTTTTTCCAGGCCAGTTTGGATATTCTCGGGGACTTGATGCCTTTCCTAATTCTTACCTTGATTTTTCAGACTTGATGTTTGAGTCTGCTCCTCTGGTTTGAGTTCTGATTCTTGCCTACTTTAATTACAACTCTGGTTTGCTCCTTTGACTAGTTTCCTTCCTGCTGCTCCTAGGTACTACCTTTCATGCCCAAACAATATTTCTGTAATTACTGCTATGTCCACTCATGTTGCTTAAAATGACGAGGAAAATGACGAGGATGATGATGATGCCGATGACAGCAGCAGCTATGGGTTGAGAAGTGCTGATGAGTAAAACATGGTGTTTTAAACATAAGTTTATCTCACTGACGTTTTTAATGTCAGACTATCCCTATGATACAGATACTGTTTTTATCCCTACCATCCAGAGAAGTCACCGAGAACTTCGGTGAACCCACTCTGTGTCAGTGAAAGAACATGGACCTGTGTTCCAGCTCTGCGATGCATCATTGTGTAATTTTCGACTGGTTCCTAATCTCTCTGTGCCTCAGTTCATTCATCTGTAAAAACTGTGGAGGTTGCCGTGAAGATGAAATTGGAAAGATCTTGGCACACAGAAGGATGTCAAGATAGGTAAGTTTCTCTTTTAATTTTAGGGCTTTCATCTTCGATTCTCAGGGAGTGCTTTGGAATCCCAAACTTCATTTTCTAAACAGTGATTATACTACCTTTCTCTTCTTCATAAAACAACTATGACTATATATTTCTTTGAGGAGGACAGGGAGCAGGGAATGGGATCCTTTCAGATGGAGGTCTAGGAAATGGTTTTAGATTTCAGGGTTGGTTGACAGCAACTGCTGCCCTGATCTGTAAGCATTCCGGTTGGGATTTGAAGGAGTGACCTTGGGAACTAATTGAGTGAGCCGACTTGCTCTGACAAAGAAACCCCTGTATTGGTTAAGTAGCGTATATATATACGAGATTTCCATTGGGCAATGGAGGAAAATTGAATTATTTAGTGTATTTCCATTTCAATGAGTTAATCAAGATAATTGCTGTTTTCCTGGATCTTTGTCTTTCTTTGTAATTAACAAGGCCCTTGTTTGGAGACAGGAATTTAGCCAGTGAACCTTGCACGAATTACTGTGACATTTTTTTTTTTTTTTTTTTGGGTGCAAATTGTTTTAAAAATCTATTACAGATCTTTTGCCTTTGGATTCTAGGACTATGAAAAGCAGATGCTTGATCAAGCCTGAGAAAAATTTACAGTTCAAGGATTTAAATTCATTTGGGATTAACAAACTCAGCAGGAGGTCCAGCAGAAGACAGACTTAGGTTGTGATCCGGGTTCTGCCCTGTTCTCAGGATTAACAGGGAGCCTCTCTGAGCCTGTTTCTACTTCTATAGAAAGGATACTGTCGCTCACCTTCCAGAGCTGTTAGGACTAAATGCAGTAATGTGATTCCTAGCCCATCTCTGGGGCACAAAAATCTACTTCCTTCCCCATCTCCTGCATACCTATGGAATGGTCACACACTCAGTAGTCTCAGTTACTTGGGGTATGGCTAGGACTGTGAAAGAAAACACTAAAAAAAAAAAAAAAAAAAAAAAAAAAAAAAAAAAAAAAAATTTGAGCAGCAAAAAGAGCAGGTACAAAGTCCATTCATTACAATAGCTCCTAGATAAAGAGCTCAGATACCCCCCCACCCCCGTCTTTGATTCTGGCTGGGACTGGAATGAGCTGAACTTCTGGTTTTCTGACCACACCCCTCAAGAAGCCCTACCTTGGATGAGGGAAAGGGAGGTGAGCTCCTTGGTGGGTGCCATGGCTGAAACCCACAGAGCCACAATAGTGCCAGGCATGGGGAGGAAGCAGTAGGATGAAACCCTGCCACACGGGAGCTGATCAAAGAACAGTTTACAACCTTCTTGGGGCAGGAGTGAAGGGTTCCATAGCTTCGTGTCTTCCCTTCTGATGTAATAGGCAATTGCAGTTGCTCCTTATTAATGATCTTGACTCATAAAGAGAAAGGTTTCATTATGTCTCAATAATGGGTTTGAGAAGCGAGTCACGGAAGGCATTTAAGTTCCACCCAAAGTGGTTAAAATGATAAAAAGTGTTTTGAAACTTGTAGAGGTGAGTTTGGATTAGGTGGGCATCTATATGGAACTTGTCATCGTTTCTGGAAGTGATCATCTGGAGCTGCCAGCACTCTGTCGAGTATGTTTCATCTCCATTCCCTCCCTGTGGGATGTTGCACAGGTTATTTCCATTGTACAGATGTGGGAATGGAAGCCTAAAGAGATGCAAGCCTAAGCCTCCTAATGCCAAAACTCATGCCTTTTCCACCACATCACGTTCTTGCCTAGGAGCAATTGTCTGCGACATGAACATAACGGTTGAACGTAACAGTCGAACATAACGTAACAACATGTAGGTAACGGTCTACATCCCAAATTCTGAGCCAAAATGAAATCTATCCAAAAATTAACACTCCACCAACTCACCTCTAATCGTCCAATACATCTCATGAAACAAAACTGTCAAATGCCCTTGTGGTGATACTTACTCATAAAATGTTGTCCATCCATTTTCATTGCTTTTGGTTGCCAGCAGGCCAGAGTTGCCATGGTATGTCATCATGGCCAGCTCATGTCCTTGTGTGGTCACGCTCTTGAGTGCACTGTTGGTGCCCATGGTCACCCAGTACACTTGGCCATCCGGCACCACCAGCCAGAGGGGCATCCCAGTAGAGTCCCGGCGGACATTCACCATGTTGCCGTTGTTGTCTGTGATGAGTGTGACATCGCCATCTCCCGTGTAGGTGAAGTTGTACAGATAATCTCCTGTGGGCAGACTCTGGGTGTACAGATGTTTTCCACTGGTATCAAACAGATAGAGCTCCTGGTCAATGGGTGAAGACAGCTCATACATGTTCTGGGTGTTGAGGAAGGGCTTGTTCTTCCTGATAAACCGAATTCGGATATTCCCTAGGTCAGCCACATAGAGCTCCCCATCGGCACACACAGCCAAGGAAGACGGTGTATTCAGCTTCGCATCCTTGGCATAGCCATCATCTCCAGAGAAACAGTCACAGTTGGCATCGTTTTTACAGTCACAGCCACTGGGGGCTCCTGCAACCAGTGAGATCTCTCCGCTGGTGGTGACCTGCCGGATACGGTTGGTCTTCTTCTCATCAGTTTCTGCAATATACAGGACTCCGTTGTGTGAGACAGCCAAAGCGGTGGCTGACTCCAGGGTTGCGTGGATGGCCACCTTGCTCAGCAGGAAGTGGTCGATGCCGGGGACCTGGCAGTGCATGGGTCTCCCGGCGACGATGCGCACCTGGTGGTTTTCAGAGATCTGCAGGACCACGTTGTTGTCAAGGACGTAGAGGGAGTTGTCCATGGGGTTGATGGCTAAGTCTGTGGGCCACTCCAGGCGAACCTGCCAATGAACACAACCGGTACTCAGAGGCCTGGCAGGGTGCCCGCCACAAATCCTCCCCCAGCCTGTATAGCTCGCGAGAATGTTCCCAGTGCCTTCAGACGCTGTCCTGCCTGATCTCGTGGTGGCCTGTCATCAACAACAGATGTCAATCCCCTGATCAGAGGGAAACATGCAAGTGCTGTCACTGAGACACCTGATGATCTCCATTAGACTCACAAAACATGAAGAAGGGAATAAAAAGGAGAAAAAATAGGCAAAGAAACAAAAAAAAGTAGACAGGAGATAGACTTGGGGGCCAAACAAGCCTAGGTTCAGATCCTAGCCACCCCTCCCCCTTTGTGACCTTGGGCAATTACTTTGCCTCTCTGAGGCTCGGATTCACCTCTGTGAAATAGGACTGACCACAGGGTCAAGTGTCCCACAGTAAGGGTGTGAACAATGACCGCTAAGGTGATGGAGGTGGGAGGGGAGCTGGATGGAGTCTGGAGGCTGAGGCAGGAATTGCTCAGGTGTCTTAGAGAGACTCTACACAAACTGAGGATACCATACGCAGATGAAAGACGGCATCTCAACCCATTGGGTTCATGGATGCACATGTGCCTAGGGGCTGGGGATGTAAAGACCAAACAGCCCCGGGCCCTGACAGCTCCAGACCAGTGATTCTCAAATCTGGCCACACATTCCGATCACCTGTGGTGATTTTAGAGAGCTTTGGCACACACATCCCACCTCTGATCAGTGAACTCAGATCTCTTGAGTGTGGGGCTCAGGCAGCGGCATGATTTTGAAAGCTTTCTGGGTGATCTGAATCACCAAAATCATGATTTGAATCACCAAGACTGGGAATCACAATGAAATCCTTTCTCCGCCGGGCGTGACTGATGGACCAGTGGCCCTGACACCACATGGGAGCCGGTCAGAAACACGAGATGGCAGGTCTCACCAAACCTACGAATCTGAAACTGAATTTCAAAAGAACCCCTGGATGGCTCCTGCGCACACTCAGGTTTGTGACTCCCTGCTCTAGATAACGGTTTCTAGAGCCTCAGAGAACAGGTCCTCCTGGAAGAGATTCGAGAAGGTGGCCCAGGGAATGAGGGGTTTTCCGAGGTCCTGGGGCCCAGGCCTGAGCCTCCTCTGCGCCAGGCTGGGAAGCTGGCAGGGATGATGGGGAGCTTTCGGGTACCCCAGGGAAGCTGCTGGCAGGGTCTGAGGTGAGGAATGCTTTGTTGGTGGACGTGGAGGCTGGGTGGTTGGATTTAGCACTCTGGGAGGTGACTGCCCTAAGGGAAGCCACTTGCCAGCTGTGTCCCCAAGGGGTCATCCAGCCACACTGCACATGGGCTGGAAGTGTCACCTCCATCTGATTTGCGTACCTTGTCCCTAGGGACTCTTCGCCTTACGTTCCTGAGCGCCCTACAAACACTCGACATTCTGTCCAATTTCGGACTTGCTTAAATACGCATATTACTTTAGATAAGAGATTTCTCTCTCAGGAATTCACTCTTGAACACCCTTTTCTGTGAGAGTGTACATCACAGCCATCTTTAATAATGGCAAACAACTGCCACCAACTCAAATGCCCAACGACAGAGAACTGGCCAAATAAATGATAGTATTTAGTTCGCCCATAAGGAGGAATACTCTGGGTAGCCATTAAAAGCACTAATGTTATGGATGGATATTTAATGACATGGGAAAATGCTTGCTATGTATTAGTTGAAAAGAACAGGTTACAGAATTGTAAGCACAGTGTGATCCCAACTGGGGGAAACATGGCAACCACAAATTAGATAAATTACAGACAGAGGGGAGATTAAAAGCTTGGGGGTTATACATCAAAATGTTAACCACACTCGGGTTTGTGGTAATTTTAACTTTCTTCTCTGTAATTTTTAATTTTTTTTACATTTTCTACAGTGTCCATGTTGTGGTTTACTCTTATAAAAAGAAACATCAGCAAATTACATACATGTGAGATGTGGCCACCTCCATCGGACCCTTCAGTTCAGGGCCGTCCTCAGGCCCTGCTTCCTGATCTGTCTCCTGCCTCCCAGCTGGGGCCCCTTGGCCCCCCGCAGAGCCCAGCAAGTTGGAGCTAGAGCTGGCCGGAGGCACTCCTTCCCACTTTCTAGTGCTCTCTGGAGCACAGCATCACAGCAGCCCTTGGCTGCATCAAGAACAGTTTACTCTAAAGTGACAGGGGAATTTTCAATTTCCTAAAACCCATTTCTTGTCAACACTGGCTGCTAAATATTTTATGCCTTTTGGTCCTGTGGCACCTTGGGGACCTGCTTGCCCAGACCTTTCTGCCAGTCATTATGATGAAAAGATGGCTCCCTGATGGGTGGGTGGGGAGGGAGGAGGAGGAGAAGGAAAAGGGGCAGCAAGGAAGAGCAAACGCTTTCCTGCTCTCTCCCTCCTTCCTGCTGCGCGCACAGAGGCACCTGGGAAAGAACGAACGGTGCTCTTGGAGTCTGTCCTCGCTCTGTCACGGAGCCCGTGTGAGGGGGAGCAGACCAAGCACACAAGCTTCTCTGATTTCACCTCCTAGGAGTGACCGCCGTGCTAAGACTCAATATACCCGTCACCACCAGGGAGGAATGATTCTTTAGAATTCCTGTGGGTCCCTCTGGCTCCCGTGTTCTGTGGTCCTGAGAGGGGATGGAGCTCCCTCTCCCCCGTCCTCCTGAATATTCTGTACCTTCATCAAAGCACTCTGAGATGACTGCCTTGTTGCAGGAATCTGTTCTCAGAGAATGGGTTGCTAAATGGATGAATGAAAGAATGAACGACTAGTGAATGGCATGGACAGCGCCAAGGATCTGAGGCCAGGACAGCTCACTTCTTGTCTCAGTCGCACAGTTACTAAAGGTGTGAGTGACTTAAAGACTTTGAACTTCTTTCCTCATCTGTAAATGGAGGTAATAAATATTACAAGGAGTAATTGTGAGGATCAAACAAGACACTGTATAAGGAGTTTCTTTGCAAATTATAATGGGAATGAATATTTACAGCTTGTTATTGGCTGCCAGGCACTGTGCTAGGCAAGTTATGTTCATGATTTCATCTCAAAATTCACTTCCACACTCCTGATAGAACCTAGCATTAGGCTCTGTATGTATAACTGCATTTTTTTTTAACCCACCAAGCCTCAGTTTCCTTATCTGTAAAATGGGGTAGACAAACCCCTTGGGATTTATTGTGTGTGACAGCTAAGTAAGAAAAGCGAAGTCACATTCATCCTGTATTCCCATTTCTAACAGTGCCTGGCACACGCTAAGTTCTCAAGAAATCATTTTGGACCCTCTGTACAGAGTCATACTCTGTAGCCTGCTGAGCTAGGAATAAAGTCCCTCTTTCGACAGGGTTGCAACATTTTCTGTTCCTTCTCTACTCTATGCCTCCCTTGAGTTTCTTCATCTCCTCCCAGGGCAGCTGAGTTCCTTGGTCTGCTGCTTTGGACTCTTGCCTCTGAGCTGTGTTCCTGGCTCTCTGGCTTATCACCCCACTCCTGGGGGCCAGTGAAAAACCTGGAGTATTTGTACAAAAGAACTCTCAGAATGAAAGCCAGTACCCCACCCACATGTGCATATAAAAATATGAACCCATGGGGTGCCTGGGTGGCTCAGTGGGTTAAGCCTCTGCCTTCGGCTCAGGTCATGATCTCAGGGTCCTGGGATCGAGCCCCACATTGGGCTCTCTGCTGAGCAGGGAACCTGTTTCCCCCTCTTTCTCTGCCTGCCTCTCTGCCTACTTGTGATCTTGGTCTGTTGAATAAATAAATAAATAAAATCTTCAAAAAAAAAAAAAAATCAGCCCGTGTCTGGAAAGTCTGAGAATTCCATGCTTCGCTTCAGATGAGGGTAGCGAGGACCAGAGGCAAGAGGACTGTGGTCCCGGATTTCCAAAGCTGAGTGTGGGTTTTTCCCATTCCACTCTCTGCCTGTTGTCCTCCAAGCCTTGGATCTGGCTGCTTGGCAGTGCCTCTAACTAAAGTTAAACAGCTTTCCAGCATGTGGACTGAACACGGTCAGCGCCTGAGATGGCTGGTGCAGGGCCCATGTTGAGAATTGAAAATACTCGCGTGCACATCCTCAGGCTGTGGCAGCTTCCTGACGGGTAATTCAAGCTTGCTCACGGGCCCGGAGAGGGAAATTCTCGAGCCAGCAAGGGGAAGCAGGCCAAACTGGGGAGACGAGTGGCAGAAAACAGATTCCTTCCGGGAGCATAACAATCACATTAGCTGGTGCAGAGGAAAACCACACCAGCAACGGAAAGGGGTGTGAGGCACGTGCTGGGATGGCCAGCGACAGCTGGGGAGCCCTGGGGACGGTGCTCCACGACGCATGCCACTAATAGGCAGGCAGGCATGACCGATCAGGCCTCCCCACCTCTGTGGCCTGCAGAGCATGGGGAGCAGGTCAGCAGTCTGTGGAACAGGGCCTCTGTGCAGGGGGTTTAAAAAGCTAAGTGAGGTTCCTGCTGACACCAGTCTGCAATTTAATGTAACTCCTGCCTTCCTTTTTCCCTTGGTTTTTCTAATGTTGGCAAGAAGGATGTTCACTGTTTCAGCTCCGGGCAGGCCCTGCCAAAGGATCTAGCAGTAAAGGGCACTTTCCTTGCCAAGACATTGTGGGACAAACTAAGGACACGCTGAACAGTCAGTCACTGGGTCTACCTGGGGTTCCCAGCGTTTCCCTGCTAAGGTCTAAACTCTCTGGCATGGTACGGGAAAGTCCTTCCCTAACTGGCCCCAAATCATGCTTCCAGTTTCAACTCCTGCTTTGTTATCCTAAGAACCCTAGGCTCAGGCATTCAACCTTCCAATGGTCCTTGACCGTTCCAGGCCCATTCATATCTTAGTGCCTTTGCACATGCTGTTCCCTTTGTATGAGATGCCTCTGTTCTTCCTTGCCAAGCAGCTACCCCTATTTCACTTTCAAGATCGTGCATAAACTGCACTTCCTTTGTGAAAGTGGGCACTAGGACTTCTGTTTATTGACCGCCTTGGAAAAGCCAAGCAATGCTAGAGCCCTTTATGCTCATGTTTTCTCCAAGCCATCCTGCCAGGCTGAAGTCAATGATTTCCATTTTAAAGATATAAAAAGAGAGGTTCAAAGGACTTCAGGACAGGTACCTGGGTGGCTCATTGGGTCAAAGGACTTTAGGAACTTGTCTAAAGTTACTCAGCTCATGAGTGGCAAAGGTAGGATTCAATCAGTAAGTCACCAAATCCTGGTTATACTCTTACCCTGTACAAACCAAGCACTCTGGTTACAGCAGAGGAAAAGATGAACAGAATTCCTGTATAGGAATTCCAGTATAGGAAGAGAAAAGACAATGTCCAGGCACTGTACTGTACTATAAGTGCTTCCACAGAGGGAATTCACAGGCAGCTATGGATTTAAATTCATACCACATGAATCCCTGTTGCCCTTGAAACTTCCTTAGGCAGATTTCTTCACTGTCCTCTGAGGTCCCTCTGTCACCCACCCGTCACCTGAAGGTGAACTCCTAGAGCACCAAGCTATGCCCTACTCATCTCTGTGTCCTTAGTGGTCTTCCCAGGCCCAACACCAAGAGTGTACTCTTTCCCCCTGTCCCCAGGAGTGTACTCTTAAAGCATTAGTGTGGTAAAAAGACGGAGGGCCGGTGGAGGGCTGGGTATCAGACGAGAGGATGAGCGTCCAACCCTAGGGCTCTAGCAGGCGAAGCTTTCTCCTTACCTGAGAAATATCCATGACAGAGTCACAGCTGAGGGGCCGGGCCGAGGTGAGATCATTGGAGCCCAGTAGAGTGGAGATGACCCCATTCTGATCAATGCGTCTGATCATGGTACCATCCACAAAGTAAATCAACCCAGACTTGTCCACTGTGATGCCTGGGAAAAAGAAACCGAAAAAGGGAATTCAGTGTAAGAGGTGGTAAAAACCTACATGCTCAGGAAGCCTTCCAGGCTGATGGAGAACCTCCCCTCTGTGATTTGATGACATCCTCTCCATGGGATTCATTCCCCTTCCAAAGGCCTAAAGACAGAGGCCCAGGGGCTAGGGAAACTTGTTCAGAGCAGGGATTAGAACTTGAGTCTTCTGATTCTCCAGGGCTCAGGTCTGTCCACCTTACTGCCTCTGGAGACTTTTACCTATCAGCTTAGCTAGCTGCCAAAACTCGACGCCTGCTTCTGGGGATTTGTCAAGCATCAGAGGTAGCAGTAAGGAGAACCTTCTTCAAAGTCAAAACTGTGAATTCCTTAAGTTAACCTACTTATGAAGGCTTGTAATTATAATAATCAAATCCCCTTTTTGGTAACAATTTTTCTTTTCTCACAAGATAATCATCCCTCTTGTTTTTTTGATTCTGATTTTATTTTTACCAATTATTATAGATGTATAGAGCCTAAGCATGAAACCTTTGGATATGTATAGTGAGTACGGGTGAGATAAATGTCTAAAAAAAGGCACATGGATGAGAGCAATCTGAATTCACCATTCATTTTCTCCATGACCAGCTGTGTGACCTTGGGCAAGTCACTGGATGTCTCTGCATTTGTATTCTCAGCTCTTCAATGAAGGGATTGTTCTAAATTTGTATTTCTCACTCCTGGATATGTGTGAGAATCACCTGGACATTTTCTATTATGTACCCCACAGGGAGCTGGTTCAGAAAACCTCAGGCGGAGCCTGAATATCTGCTTGTACTTTGACAAGCACCTCAGGTGATAATGAGGTAAAACAAAGCTGGAGAATCACTCTGATAAATCCATGCTTCTTAACCAGTGATATATATCAGCATCATCAGAAGTTTTTTATTTTTCCCAGCACATACTTGCTTGGCTTCACTCCTGGAAATACTAATTCTCGGTGTGGGTGGGACTGGGACCAAGATATGTTTTTTTTTTTTTTTTTTTTTTAAAGATTTTATTTATTTGACAGAAATCACAAGCAGGCAGAGAGGCAAGCAGAGAGAGAGATAGGAGGAAGCAGGCTCCCTGCCGAGCAGAGAGCCCGATACGGGACTCGATCTCAGAACCCTGAGATCATGACCTGAGCCGAAGGCAGAGGCTTAACCCACTGAGCCACCCACGTGCCCCCCAAGATATGTTTTATCGTGGGTGATCCTGATTTCCACTCCAAGAGTTAGACATGGCCCTACCAAACTGAGAGCTGCTCAGGGGTGCTGGGGCTGGGAGACAGATGAGATGCATCCCCCCTACACACACAGGGAGCCTAGAGAATTAGGTGTGGAGGGCAGGAATGAGTCAGTGCCTGGCATAGGGCCCTGCGGAGTACCCCAGGGAATGACATGATGAAGTAAAGGAGATTCCTGTCAGTTGTGTTCTGTTTAGGCTTCTCTGGGCACTGAAATGAAAGAAGGGGTGGGAAAAGCTTCCCGGAGAGAGATGCTCTTGCAAGAGAGAACTTTCCAGTTGTAGGACCTTGGCCATGTCACTTCACCGAGTCCAGCTTCCTCATCAACAAAACGGGGACAGTAACAGCTGACTTGTAACAGTCCTCAGTAACAGTGACTGAGAATGCTGAGAACTTGACCAGTGCTCTGTGGAGGCCCTTGCTCTTGGGGTCCACGGGTCCAGGACTGGGTGGTTTCAGACACCCCAGGGCCTCTGTGTGATGAAGTGTTCCCGGAGCCGTAGTTCTGTCCACCCCCTCGTTAGGCTGCTCAGGGCGGAGGGCAATTTCACACGGAGGACAAGGCAGCCTTCAAGCAGGGACGCCTTTCTTCTGTCCCTGCCTAGAGTGTAAATTAATTGCATTCTGTAAGTTCCGGACAGGAGTTTTCTTGTCTGCCTGGCTATGCTCTGTCTTTCTCTTCCATCTGCTGGGACGGATGAGTGCTCTGTGAACAATCAGGTTGCTTGTTTACAAAGTTGACTGCACAGGCTAACAGAAGTGATCTGCCCCTGATTAATTACTTCAGATTTTTCTCCTTTTGTTGTGCTAAATAGGTGGGCATCTCTTCCCCTCCCTGCTGTGAAGTGTCTGCATACCATGGCACCCCTGCCATTTCTCTCTGGGTTAATTACAGACTTTTGGGCAATTTCACTGCCATTCCATCTGGGTGCCTACATGCGTGCCTCCGTGTGTGTCCATCTGTGTGTACAGAACACACGTGTGTGGGGCGGGCAACCAAGAAAGACCTGGAGAGAATAACCTTTGCAGAAAAAAACACATTTAAATCTAAGAGAATAGAATGCTGTCACTGAACGTGGTCTTGGGGATCCATGGAGCCCATTCTGCTCATTTGCCAATGAGAAAAATGAGGCCCAGAGCAGGAGGTCAGAGGCCAGGGAGCGGCAAGACTAAATCGTGATGCAGGATCCCTAAGTACCGGCCAGGTTTTCTTTCCACTGTAGGCCACTGCTCAGGGTTTGGAAATCGTGACTGGGACCACCGAAGTCCCAGTACCTACCCCACAGTTACCACCTGACCAGTCCCGGTATGTTGGAGATGTGATGAGATCATACATGATATGGCGTGGTAATATAATGTAATATAATAGCACAACTGTAATAGAAGTCACTCTTTATGAGATGTTTCTCAGGTGCCCAGAACCACTGAACTAAGCGTTTTCACTCCTGATCAGATTTAATCTGTACTATGTGCGGTAGTACATTCCTGTTTCATAGACGAGGAAACTGTGGTTCAGACAGGATAAGCAACTCACCCCAACCCACAAGGCTATGAGGTGACAGGGACTGGATCTGAATACAGAACTGCCTGATTTCACTAGGGTCTAGGGCTTGGACTGGAAAGTGCATATGCCAACTGTATTTTACCAACCGCTTTCACAGACATTAATTTCATTCACTAGGGGCATAGCTGGGTCCAGGAGAGGCCCTGAAATCTGGCACTATTTACTTATACTATCACCTGTGACTTTTTTGTGGGGTATCATATGAAATATATTCATTTTGACCCTCAGAACAATCCTAGGAGGTGGACACACATGGTATTAATGTCCCTATTTTATTAATGGGGACGCTGAGGATTAGATACTACGGGTGATCATCTTTATGGCTGCACACAGCGGATGCTTTGTCGATGAAGGTTGATAATGACAGCTTCTCCCCTAAAAAGCCTTCCCTGTATTCTAGGCACAGAATTTGGAGTCCTGGGATGCCTGGGTGGCTCAGTTGGTTAAATGGCTGCCTTCAGCTCAGGTCATGATCTCAGGGTCCTAGGATCGAGTCTCACGTTTGGCTATTCGCTCTGCAGGGAGCCTGCTTCTCGCTCTGCCTCTGCCTGCCACTCTGCCTGCCTATACTCTGTCTCTCTGGCAATTAAAAAAAATAAAATCTGAAAAAAAAAAAAAAAAAGAATTCAGAGTCCCTCGCAGAGGTCTCCTTGCTTCTCAGGGAGAAGCTCCTCTTCCTCTCTCCCACCTCAGTGGTGCACGTTCGAGTCTTACTTCTGCTCCACTGAACTTATCTATGCATCCATAGTACACTGCACACTCAGTGAACACTTGCTGAATAAGCGAATGAAAAACTGTAATTGTGAAAGACTTTCTGAGGACTCAAAGCTAAAGCCTGCAGTTAACCCTTCCCACGGCACGTGAGCGCCTACAGAGATGATGCGCTGCAATGTTCTGATAAAACAATAACACGAGAGAGAGCATAGATGTCCAACAGCAGGGGACTGATGAGTGAAGGACGGGACATCCATTTGATGGAATGCTGTATGGCCTCAGAAAATGAGGACAGAGAAGACTAATAGCATGGAGAAATGTTCGTGATGTATCAGTGAGGGGAAAAAACCAGGTTATTAAAATAGTTTGTTTAATGTGACCTCAGTTTTGTCTGATTTTGGTGAGCTCACAAACACATGCATACCAGCACGCAGAAGAAAGGCTAGAAGGAAAGACAGGAAATGTCACCCGGAATGTTTCTGACAGGTGTAATTGTGACAATTCTAAGTTTTCTCTGTAGGCTTCCTGGTATTTTCCAAAATGCTTTCGCAAGGACAAACATGTATTTCTTTTGAAAATGGAGTGGGTATGAAGCGTGAATTTTGCTCTCACATGGGGCTGATTTATAATTTTTTTCCAATTCTAAGCCCGAGTGGGCAGCTGGACTCCTCACTCCTGAGAAGTTAATGAGCAGGGCCCCCATCAATGTCACTGATTGTGTTTAAAAGGCAAGGTCTTACCTCTGGGGTTGGTAAGTGTGGCTTCGGTGGCCTTGCCACCATCCCCGCAGCGAGTGTCATCGAAGGGGAGGCACTGGTCACCTGTCCCCGCGACCACTTCGGAGTTCTTGACGAGGTCCTTCACCACCACAGTGGACTTGATCTTAAAGACCCGCCGGCTGTTGGTATCCGAGAGGAAGACAGCCCCGCTCATGGGGTCCGTGGTCAAGTAGTATTTATGTGCTGGGCTGTGACTGCGAGATAAGGACACACAGTTGGTGAGCACTTTCTTTCTCCCCATCAGGGGACCACAGAGGTATAACTTGAATCCAAGCAAAAAGTCACCTGGGGATGATGTCCCTCTTTTGGGTGAGGGTTCTGCAATTTTTCTGACCCCCGTGGTTGGCTTCACTACCCATCTTACCTAACTGTTAATACAAAAAAGCTCTTGCCAATGACCGCAATGCCCAACCAGCGCCCTGTCCGTAAGAGGGGCTCAACTCGTGTTTTCTTAAAAGGATTATCAGGGAGGCTGATGGTGGGTGGCCTGTAAAGCCAAGCCAGAAACACTAGAGGGCTTGCCTCTAAAAAACAAAACAAAACAAAACAAAACAAAACAAAACAAAACAAAACACCACACTCCAAGAGTTCAAAACACAAGCCCTTCTTCCCTGAGTCTGTAAGCAGCCCTACCCCATCGGCCTCAAGACCCAACTGACTCAGGCCAGTCAGAACTGGCCAGCTCTGAAGCTCAGTCAGGGGCAACACAGTCTTATATTACTCAGGCCTACCTTACACTCATCTGAAGCTCAGGAGTCTCCCTTCTGTGATTAGATACAAGGAATTGCAGTTTGAGTTTGTAATTTGCAGCAACACCCAAGGAAAAATTAATAAAACAAGACAGTAGTTCTGGTGATGGTTCTGTTTCTGGAAGTCCTAAAGACAAGGCGCTGCCAACAGAGGGAAGCAGAGGCAGACCGCAACCATATGGAGGATGGCAGAGACAAGGCACTGGCCCTGAGCACAAGGCAGGAGAAAAGCACAAGTTCTGGAATCAAATCAGTCTGGGTTCCAAATCTGGCTCTGTCATTTCCAGGTTCTGAAACCTAGGCAAGGTAGCTGGCCTTCTGAGCCTCAAGTTTTCTTCATCTGCACAATGGGGTACGAACAGCTACCTTGTTGGTGTACTGAGAAAATCATATAAAATCATAGGTTAAGAATATTTAGCATAGTGCATGGCACATCATAGATACTCAATAATCTTAACTGTTCTTCTGGTTCCTAGTCATTATGTTTTTGTTTTGTTTTGTTTTGTTTTGTTTTGTTTTTTCCACAGTTGGAGAGAACTCCCTAATTAAACTGGGGTTGTCCTATCACATGGTACTGCTTTATAATTTCTTCCAAGTCTAGGCCAGACTGAAGCTGGACTCCTAAGTCCTGGAAAGCTGGTTTTCCGTTTCTGTGCATGGCTTCGTCATTCCTGGGGCCTCAAGCTGCATCTTAATACTGGTTACTGCTTCCAAGTCTTCGGAAAGTCTTCTGATTCAAGGGACTCTCCCTCTGTTCAGGTTGGATGGCCTGGCACTGGCCATTTTCACTGGATGGTGGAATGCAAACTGTGCTGGGGACTCAGAGGGTGGACTGAGCAGTGCCTAGAGCCCCAGCAAAGCAGGGGCACAAACCTTCAGGATGCAAGTACGAGAATCAGAAAAGTCTAGAAGGAAGTGATTTTATGTTTTATCAGACTTATTGGTTTTGGCTCCTTTTGAAAAACAAGATTTTATTTTATAGATTGGTGGTTTTTGAATCACACATGAAGACGGGGGGAGGGGGGCATCATCATCATTTCAGCGTCAGGGTCTACGAAGGTCTTAATCTGGCCCCGACTGGCTGTCTTCACAACCATCCCTTGCTTTGGGCGTTGTCTTGGGGACTGGCAGATTCTCAACAGGGCCAGATTCCCAGACCCAACATATGCTCCCTTTATTGTCTCTCCTTGAATTAGACTAAGGTGACATGACTTTCTGCAACTGTCCTTCCTCTCTAGACCTAACGTGACTGTCCCCTCACCTCATCCTTCTCAAATAATAGGAAGGTCTCTTTGCCTGCAGCCTGGGTCCTCCCCAGGCCATTCTTCCTTGTTCTAACCCAAACACTGTGACATCACTCCAGTGCCAACACCCTCCCTTCCAGGACGCCCCATGGCTTCTAGGCCAAGTTCAGACTCCCCAGCCAAGCAACACACAGGGCCCTTTGCATGCAGCCGCTGCATTACCTCCCCAGCCTCCTCCCAGAAGACGCCCTGGACTGTATCACCTTGTCTCCCCCACACCTCCACACCTCTCTGCACCTGTCATCCCCGCTCTGTGGAATGTTCTGTCCCCCTTCCCTCTTCAGCCTGCTGAACTTCTACCCATTCTTCAGGTGTCAGCTCAATGGTGCCTTTTCTGGCAAAACCTTCTCTGACCCCTGTGTGTGGAAATTCGTATCTGCTCCGAACTGCGTAACAGGACACTTCACATAATGCTGTCGCTATTTATTCATGAGGCTGCCTCCCAAATCGGACAGCCAGCACTTGAAGGGAAGAGACGGGAGTTGATTCGGTTTTGTATTCCCCATGTTCAGCTTGGTGTCTTCCAAGGTATACCAGCAACTTGCTTTAAATGGACGGCATCTCCATTTTGAACTTATTTATTTTCATTCAAATTACTTGGTGTTTCTTTTACTTCTCTTTTGGGGGAAACTGATAACAGCAGAGATGTCCTGTTTGTCTTGAAATGCCCCCTGAGACTGCCCACAACGCAGCACAGAGGTAATCTCCCCAGATGACGCGGATACTGGCTAAACAAAACCGCAGCCACCTTAGAGCCCAATTTGCGACGCGGGGCAGCCTCGGTCTGGATCTGCTTTCCTGACTACAGCTGTAGGGCGGCGGGGGGATAGTTTCATTTCTTTGTGCATCACCCAGGACAAACTGTGCCATCCACCTTGACAGAAAATGTGTCCTGGAGGGAGTAGGGTGGCGGCCCTGTCCTCTGAGTTTCGCCCCCGGGGTTTCTGGCTCACGTCTCCTTGCAGCGACCCAGGGACGTGTCCCTCATGTTCAGTTTCCCAGCTCAGTGAATTCCAGAAGGAGGTGGCACTGGCAGGCCTGTCCCAGAGAGTCTGAAAGAGCTGTGGCCCAGCTTTTGTGCCCAAGGACATATTTGCAGTCTGGTGGTCTGGGAAGTGTAGAGAAAGAATGCTAGAAGATGTGGGTTCTCATTTGAGCAAGTCACCTACATCACTCAAATTGTAAGTCAGCCGATGAAGGTCCTGCTCTACCTGGCCCACAGGCTTGTCATCAGTATCAAATGAAAGGATACATCTCAACGGCCCTTTCTGGTTGGTAGATCTCTTGGACAGTCTTCAGGGTCCTGTTTCCTTGTGCTACCTGCCCAGGGAGCAGCAGCCGGACCTCTGCCGGGGGCAGGACCCCCATTCAGTGGGGGCAGAGCTTGCAGAGATGACTGTCGCTGTTAGAAAGCATCTGCTACCACCTCTGGGGGCTTGTTCTGTTCCAGACACCAGCCCAGTGCTTTATACACATAACCTGACCCTCTGCACAACTACTGTGTAAGGCAGGGGTTTGTTGTTTTTTAAAAATATATATATTTCAGGGGCACCTGGGTGGCTCAGTGGGTTAAGCCTCTGCCTTCAGCCCAGGTCATGATCCCAGGGTCCTGGGATCAAGCCCCGAGTCAGGCTCTCTGCTCAGCAGGGAGCCTGCTTCCCTTCCTCTCTCTCTGCCTGCCTCTCTGCCTACTTGTGACCTGTCTGTCAAATAAATAAATAAAATCTTAAAAAAAAAAAAAAATATATATATATATATATATATATATATATATATATATATATATATTTCAGAAAATTGAGGCTACCAGAGGTGAAGGGACTTGACCAGGGCCAGAGACTGATGAGCGGCAGGATGGGTTTCCAGTCCAATCCTCTTGACCTAAAGGCCGTGTTCTTCCTATTTGCCCACACTGCCTCTCAGGGCCTACAAAGTGCCCTGCCCTTCCCCACCAGGGAGCACCTGTGTGCTGAGAGCCAGCTCCAGCATCATCTCATCTATCTCATCTGTAACGCCATCCCTGAATTCCCAGCCCTGCTTTCCTCCACTGGATAACTGGCCACGTCCTTCCTGGTGCCCCTAGGCCCTCAGCAGATTACTGTAAGTACTGTGGCACCTCAAGACACTTCCGTTTAGTTTGCCTCCTCAATGACATCTTGAACTCTTTAAGAGCAGGGACCAGCTTCGAGTCCCTGCTGCTTAGCTCTGGGCTGCTGCAGAGTAAGTGTTCCAGAAAGGTCTACTGAATTTATGAATCAGCGAGTGAATGACTGACTACGTGCCTCCCTGGGAGTGTACAGAGGAAATACGAATGCTAAGGAGTTTAAGGTGATGGTGCTCAAACATGGCTGCACATCAGATTCACAAGGAAAGCTTAAAGACAAAAGAAAAAGAAAAAGAAGAAGAAGAAGAAAAGCCTCCCTGACACTGAAGGTCCTGGGCACCTCTACCTTTAGGATCTCTCCAGGTGACTCTGATTTGGAAACTGAGGTCTGACAACAGGGATCTTCAAACATTAAGGGGCAAATGATTCACCCGGAGATGATATTAAATGCAGATTCCAGTTCAACAGTTCTGGGGTGTGGCCTGAGCACCCGTATTTCTAACAAGTCTTCGGAGATGCCGGGGTTGCCCGTCTGCTCTGCGAGTAGCACAGCTTTCGGCTACAAACCATCTACTCTACAAACCATCCCTGCGTGAGACGCAGCCCCAGGCTCAGCTCTGCAGCAGGGACCGTGTTGGATTCAGCTCTGATTCCTGGTCTCTTGAGCCGGGCTGGGCACAGGGGACAGTCACGGCTCTGTTTGCAGAGTCCACCGAGGGACCCACATTCTTTTCTACCTCTGTAAACATGAACGTGGGGCCTCTGGAAGCTATGCACACTCCTGGAGACTCCCTGGGTGTCATCCCCGAAGTTCATGAGCTGAAATCAAGCCTCACTATGCCCTCTTTCTGGATACTGTGGGGAACTTCCTGCTGGGAGCTGGGAGTCCAGGGACCAGAGGCTTTCCAGTCCCTGCTCCTCAGTGAGAGTTCCCTCTTTGGCTCAGAGTAACGTCTACAAATGAGCATCCTTTGACTACATCTGGCAGAACCTGGCAGAACCTGATTTACTGGTTCTTAGAACCAAGTGGGAAGAGCCACAAAGACAGGGGTTCAAACGGTAGCTGACCTTAGGCAAATCACTTCATTACTCTGAGCCTTAGTTTCCTCATCTGAGAAATGGGGATAATCACAAGTACTTCAAAGGGCTACTTTGAGGACAACACTGTATAAAAAATATATATATATACACACACAAAGAATATAAATCTCTGAGCACAGTGCCTGTTCCATAAAAATGCCCAATAAATGGCAGCTTGCCACCTGGAGAAACCTTCAGATTATTCTGTTAGTGCATACTGGAAAAGCCAAGACTTCGTATTGTCCCTCCCTGCCTATTTTCTGGGGCCGTACAGGGCTCTCTACTGGAGTTCACTTAATATGTGCAGCTGGGATGATGGAGACCTGAGTTCAAACGTGCTTCTGAGCAAGAGGCTTCAGGCATTCCTCCGAGACCCGGGTGAGGAGATCTAGGAGAAAATGAGGATCCTCATTCCCTGAGGGGGTCTACCGAGGGAAGATGCCCACGGGGTCCCTGGATGCCCTGTGTGGTGGACTGACATGAGGCTGAACAGAGGGGGACAAGACTGCCCCTGGGAACACCCACATGGACTGCCACTCCTGGGAACAGCTGGGACAGAAAATGCTCAAGGACAGAGAGGACAAAATTTTAGAATTTTTAATCCACTTCTGACATTAACGAACGGGGACAAGAAAGGCCTGGAGAGAGGAAGGGATTTACCACTATCCAAGTGCTGGTTAAAATCAGAGCTGGGACCTGGGTCTTTTCACTCCAGAATTTCTGTAGAAAACTGGAGAAGGTAGAAAGAATTTCCTTTATTCCTTCCACTTTGGTTTACTTCAGAAGTAGTTTTTGGCGCCTGAGAAAGCTACGAATTGAGGGAAGGCAGGAAGCTTACTCTGAAATCATGCCACGGATGTATCGAAAGATCACTCAACGTCAGAAACAAAAGGGCACCAAAACCACAAGTCTCATGGTTTAGAGAAGATGCGTCTGGAAACTGGAAACGCTGGGCTTCCAACCCAGAGGCCCTTGATGAGGGCGCCACAAAGCTGGGCAGGATCCCTGGCCGCCTGATTCTGCCTGGCTTCATCCCCTGTAGCCCCCTGGCTTCATCCCCTGTATCCAGCCAGGGACCACCACTGCCTGAAGGCTGTCATGTGAAATACTAGGTCTTCACCCCAGATCTTTGTATGAAATGTACTTCTGTGTTTGCTCTAAGACCCAAGTTGGGGCTGTGCATCGATTCACAGTTCAGTCTCTTCCATACGAAGCTCCCTCAAAATTCTTTTAGCTTGTAGGGCCAGGAAAAAATATACCCTCTCTGAGAAGTGAGCGTATTTTCCCATTTCTGATCATGCAAACCATGAGAATAATTACGTTTCCCTGTTTACTCTGGCTGCCAGGAAGTACAGGGTGTAGTCTGACATACAATCACAGATGTGTTTCCTCCTTTTCCCCTTTATTCTCAACTTCTATTTAATTTACTCTAAAGAAGTATGTCTCTGGTTAGAAAAGGACTGAATTCCTTTTTGGGCAAGATGGAGACACCATTATCATTATATAATGGTTATGATGATAGTAATACCTATAAATATAATAATAATAACAACCAGGCCTGCAGCTCCCCCCGTGCCTCTGTGCCCAGCTCAATGCTGGATTCTTTACAGATATCCTCTGTAACCCATAAAACCGCCTCTGAGAGAGACTCTGTTAACCTCCAGGCAGAAACAAAAGCTCAGAAAGATGAAGTGATTTTTTTTTTTCAAGGTCACACAACAGGGAAGCTTCAGCTTTCTCAGCTGTAAACTGCGTGAGGCAAGAGAGCCTATCTCACTGGATGGTTTGGGGCTGAACTGCTACAGTTCATGTAAACCACAAATGCTCTCTCTGCCACAGACGAGGTGCTCTATCCATGTTAATTATTATTCTAACCTTAAAATAATATATATAATTGGGGGTGCCTGGGTGGCTCAGTCGGCGAAGCATCTGACTTCAGCTTAGGTCATGATCCCAGGGTCCTAGGATCGAGCCCCATGTTGGGCTCTGGGCTCTGCACTTAGTGGGAAGTCTGCTTCTCCCTCTGCCCCTCTCCCTGCTCATGTTCTCTCTTTCTAATAAATTAAGTCTTTAAAAAAGTAATACATAAGATTGTTCCATTAATACTATATCTAATTACATAGGTGTGGATATAAACATTACTGGATTTGGGGTATGTCTAACTCTTTCCACCATTCCAAGATTTTCTTTGATCCCAACTTAGCACCTACCCCATGTACAAGTTTGATGTGTGCGACATGTGGATAACTGAGAGCTGCATGTATGGCAGCCCCAGCTCCACCTGCCCATAGCTACTTCCAAGTTACCCGGAAGTGTGCAAAGCACCTGTGCCCCGGGGTCAGTCTAGCACCACAAAGACAGTGGTGCTGGTGGGCAGACATCACTCTTGGAGCATCTGATAAGGACCTCTCTGCCTGCTGCAGTGTCACTGTGAGCCTCTGTGACAAATCTACTCTGTGATGAAGTTCCTATTTGGGGACCGCTATTTTGGGTGGTCCATATGGTCTGAAAAATCCTCTCCCACTCTGTCCTTGCTGGCAAACTTTCTGGTGGGGTCACCTGGCATCCAAAGCCAAGGCATCCGGAACGCCCACAGAAGTGCAAACCTGACACCTGTCTTCTTCTAGGTTCTTCGCCTGATCGAGATGTTCTCAAGACTTCCCACTGTGACCATCGAAGCCACTCAACACAGTTTGGATGATGTCCTCATTTATTCCAAGGAGAAGCAGACGGGTGTTCAAATTACTATGCCAAGGTTAAAACTGTTTCCCCAATTATTTTCTGTCATGTCCACAGACGATCAGAGTAGCTGTTGCACTTCGCTAGAGATGAAAGGAGTTCAGGCTCTCACCACCCGCCCCCACCATTATTAATGACTTCCTCTCATGGTAACTGATTACTCCCAATCAGTTCCAATCGCACAGGACTCATTTGCTATTGAGCCATCTGAAATGGACACGTGCAGCTTACCATACAACATGCAACAAGGCAGAGGAGAGACAGGAAATTCTCCACTGGTTGGCTTACCTATGTCTGAAATCTTTATTTCTGACAGAAGACAGGAGAGCAGGGAATAGAAGAAAGAATGAGGTGTTAGCAGCGGGGTTAGAAGCATTATTAGCAGCCTGAAAACTTGACAGCAATGGTACTGTACAATACTATAATAAATAAAGACTTAGCAGCTATGACACTGATTTATTTTATATTGGATATTACTTGTCAGTGAGCTCACTTACAAGCAGCTACATATCACAGAAGAGGCCTGGTTTCACCTGCACCACCACGGCTGAGTTCAGGGGAAGAGAATGAGGCTGACAAGCTGTTGTTCTCACCAAGGCTAAGGCAGAGGCTGGAACAGCGGATTCCCTCCCCTGTACAGACACACAGGCCCAGAGATACACCTGCTCATGGCTGCGTCTCTGTCGGTGTGCACACAGCCCTACAGAGGGTACTCAAACCGTGCGCAGCCCACCGTGATTCTCCTCATAATGGAATACAGAACTGGAGATATACCATAATTAGAAGGGAGGGGGTGGAACAGGAAACAGACTGGGAAGAAAATATATTAAGATGGTAATGCATTGATAAACTTATTTTTCTCTCCAAATTTCATTTACTCCTCCCTTCCTTGTCTATTATCTTCCATGATCTCCCCTCAAATGTGGGAGGGAGGCAGGGAAAATGGGATCTCTTATTTTGAAGATGTGAAAATGGGGGCCCAGAGAGGGTACGTGTCTTGCCCAAAGTTGTATAGCGTCTCTGCCACGGAGGCCTGACTCCCTAGTTGATGGCTCTTTCCATGGTACTCTGGGAGACAGGAAGACAATGTGAGCAGCTGACTGGAGCATCCCTGACAGATTCTGTGACAGTGAGACTCATAAAAGAGAAAAGAAAGGCAGAGAATATTCCATTGGTGGTTCTCATGAGCTTGATATCTCATCTCCTAGGAATCCAGAGAATTCTGATTCTTCTCGTGGCCAAAGACCCTCTGCTTTATTTGTCTCTCTCTCTCTGTGTGTGTGTGTGTGTGTGTGTGTGTGTGTGTGTGTGTGTGAGACAGAGAGAGAGAGAGAGAGAAATAGGAACCCTTTCCTCCTGAGGGCTGCCATGACTGTGGTCAAACAGCAAGCCTTCCCTTCCTTTCACATGTGCCCTGTAGAGTGAGATTCTTAGCCGACAATCACCTCCAGGGAATAACTTAATGTGGCATTAAGCCAAAACAGCCCTTGTTGGATCAGGTGACAATTCTTTGGTGAGGCAGAGTTGTGTGATAGATGGCTTTCTGGGTTTGGGTCTGCCATTCCAGAAGCTGGACCTTGGGCAGATTCTTTAAATTCCCCAAGTCTCCTTTTCTCTTGCTTGTCAAGGGCAATCGTGACAAATACCTTGTGGGACTATTACACTGGGCAAATAGTTGAGATCTCACAAAAGTGAGTTTCCTTATCCCTGGCCATTTTTGGAAGAAAGCTTTCCAGCTCATGGGCCCGTCCTGTCCCCATGGACCCTAGTCCAGGAGATAGGCAGATCCCCTTCCCTAAAGCAGTTCTGAGGAACCTGGTACCATTTCTCCTGAAAGGGAGTGTGGGGTTCCCCTGTCTCTAACCACCGCTCCTCTGTAACCCCAGAACACCCCCTATGAACAGTGCTTTGGTTCTAAAATGATGTGCTTTGGTTCTACAAAGACCTGCTTCAGGGAGGCCTTGAGAAAATGCAACCCATCAGGCCCTTCCCTGAGCTCTAAGTGTGGCTGTGCTGCATCATGCACCGTTTGTACGGGGAGAAGGAAAAGGCCAAGTCGGCTGGCTCTGCGGCCCGTCAGGGGCTGAGCGGCACTGCCTAACTTCAGCCTGTGGGCCTTTATCTGAAGAGAACTCCTCCTAACTCAGATGAGTGTTTAGTAACAGGGTCAAATCAGGCAACACTGGCATGGGGGCTATGTCTATCCTGTTGTCCTTGTTCCTCTAGGAAGGCTCATGGGACTCATCCCCATCTGTTTGGTGCCAGGAAACGAGAGGAAATTCAAGGGCTTCCAGAATTCTGATTCCTGGTTGTTAGGAGACCTTTATATCTTTTGGGCACCGAGAATATCCTCCTGTTCCACAAGTGATTTGTCTTCGCTGCTGTGCCTGGTGGAAAACAGCACCTGCTTCCCCAGAGCCCCAGGTTTATAGTTCAGCCTCTGAGCTGGGAAGTGAAAAGTTCCGGATGGACTCTGACAGGTGCAGCTGTCTATCCCCTCCTCTGGGTGCAGTGGGTCATGCCACGTGGGCTCATGGGATGGCCTAGGGACAGTATTAGGAAGCTGAGGAGGACATCTCCTTACATACCTCAACTCCAGGATGTTGGTGACATTCCCAGAGGGGAAGATCCTTCGGATGTAGTTGAAGTCCCCCACATAGAGGCTCCCGTCGGAGCCGCACGTGAGGGCCACGGGGGCCAGGAGCTTGTTGCCATCAGCAAGGCCGTTGCAGCTGGGGCAGGAGATGCTTCTCCGGCGCCCGTTGCCCATGATGCTCCCGATGACAGGTGGCTGCTGAGACACAAACTGGTTCTCCCCGTTCCCTTTGTGCAAGATGCCTGGGACAAGGACAAAAGGGCAGAATCAACGATGGAGCCAGAAATGGCCCTCTTCTGTGGCCAACCACAGAGTCCCCTTGATTTTTGCAAGGAACACAAGCCCTCTGCCTACCATTTCCAGACTCAACCTCCAGGGCTGTGGCAACCCCACCACGAAACCCAGAATGTCCCGAACAGGCCAATCTTTCCCGAATGAACACTCGCGACGACTCTGTAAGATAGGTCCTATTACCCGCTCTGTATTAACGGAGGTTGGGGTGGGGGCAGGGGCGTGGCTCACCTGAGGTCACCCAGGCCCTGAATCATTCACCGCTTCTCAGATAGTACACGTCTAATCGCTGTCTTTATCACAGTGTGCATTTTTTAAAATTACACTTACCCATTTTCCTCTCCTTAGATTGCTACCATGTCAACTGTAGAACCGTGTCTTCTTCCCCCAGAGCCCCAGTGCCTCATGCAGAACTGGACACCGAGTAGATCCCAGTGAATGTTTACAGAGATGCACGAGTGAACTTCAGTCTCCTCTCACCAGGGTAGAGTCGAGAGACCTGGGGTTTTATGTGGTTTTGCTCCTAACAGACTGATCCCAGATGCTGCATCAGACTCCCCACTGCTTTACCTGCTCCTGGGCCTCAGTTTCCTTCCGAGCAAAATGAAGGGACTGAGCTTAGTGACCTGCAGATTTCATCCCATATCTACACAATTTCTTTTTAGGTCCTGCTCACCTTCATCTCCCATGTTACTGCCACAGCCTCCAAACTGGACTCCTTGCCTCCGACCTGATCTCTTCCATATCGAAGCCTGAATTTCAGGTTTATGGTCACTAGGATCTTGTCCCAGGCTGTCGCCTATTAGTTGGGTCCTTTATTAAACAGGTACCTTTCATTCTTACATAGTCTAATCACTCATTTTGCTACCACATGTTTGTGCTCTTTTTGGTTTTAGTGAATCCTCTGAGATCATAAAGATATTCTCCTAATTTTTCTTCTATTAAAGTGTTATCTTTCAAGTTTAGATCTTTTTTTTTTTTTTTTTTTTTTCAAATTTAGATCTTTAATTAACCTTATTTATTTTGTATGTAGGGTGAACCTAACATACCTATCCACCCACACTGACATCTGAGGCTCCCTCGGTCCCGGGCCAGTTCCTACATATGCATGGTGTGGTCCTCCACTGAGATTCCTTCTGTCCCCCATCCCATTCTGCAGCGACAGAAGCCCTGCCGTCTGACCAGGCATGGGACAATCTAGGGCAGATTACGCTTGGCAGGTGACGAAGTTCTGGCCAGTGGCGTGGGAAGCAGAAGTGCGGTAGGCAGCTGCTGGGAGGTGTCCTTGCAATGGAGAGGGACTGCCCTTAGCCCTTCTCCTCCTCCTTGCTGGCTGAGATGTGGATATGGAGGCCGGAACTTAGGCGGTCACCCTGAACCATCACGTTGGGGTTGGAGGTGCAAGCAGAGCAATGGGAGGGGAGGAACCCCGACCTCTGACCTGGCAGGCAGAGTGCCAAGCCAGCCCTGGACTGCCTCCCTCTGGACCTGGTGCTGAGTGAGAAACACGTTTTGAACTCATTTGGAATTCTGTTATTTTGGCTTTTCTGATGCACGTGGCCAAAACTGGTCCTCCTGATGGCTTTCAGGCCATTCTCTAAACCCCTTGCTCTGTCCCCTAGAGTCTCTTTATCTGCTCTGGGGCTGGCCCCGCACAGTAAGATGGTGGTTTTTCTAGAACCGTCGAATATCTGGCAGGGCCTCTTTTTTCTTCTGATTTTAAAGGCTGCCTTAGTAACTGACAAATCTTTAGGCTATCATAAATTCTAGAGTCCGTTTGTCAGTTTTTTCTTCAGCCATGCTGCGGCTTTGATAGATAGCCATTCCCAGCATCTTCAGGTGAGGCGGGAGCTGTCATGACCGTATTGAGTTGTCCCATCACAGCACACAGTCAAGGTGAGCGATCTAAACTACAGAGTGGATTGTGTCACTTGTAGGCCTGGAACCTTTCAGAGGCTTGACATCTGCCTCTGGACGCAGTTCAAAGTCCTAATCTTCTCAGCCTGGCCTCCAGCGGCTCCAGCCCCAGCTCTGGCTCTGGCTCTTGCCTTCATTTCATCCTTTGCTCAAACCACAGTGAATCTTCTTTCCAATTACTCTTCTTTTAGGCTTTTGTGCTTTGGCACCTACTGTGCCTTCTGCCTAAAATGTTCTCCCTACTTGATATATCGGGCTAATCCTACAGACCTTTTGAGACTCCGTCCAGAGGTTCTCTCCAAAGAGACACCTTGCGGAACCAAGAGGCTGAGGTGCCCCTGTTCCAGGTCCCAGGGTCCTGTGTTTTTGTGTGGGATGGCACAGCATGGAGACTGCCTGGGAAGTGTCTGGAGTCTCATTTCTGTATCCTCCAGTGCCTGGCAGTGCCCAGCATAGCGCAGGCTCCCAAGGAATATTTCTGATGACTAATCCTTTGGACGACTGATCACACATGAGCCCCTGTAACTGGGAGTGTGCATTTTCTTTTCTTTCTTTTTTTTTTTTAAAGGGCATGAAGGATATGAGATGAAGGTCCCACCCACAGCCTGGCTGCTGGAGTTCTTCTCACGCACTCACCACTCTGGATGTTGAGGGCATGGTGTTTGTCCAGGCTCCATCCTCCCAGCTTGGAAGCATCGATTTCGTAGCCCTGCAGCACTGCTGTTCTTTTCTCCCAGAGGATCAGATCTGGGCAGGATTCATACTCATAGCCTACAGAAACTGCAGAAAACAAAAGGTACGAAATGCACAGGTGAGCAAAGTCTCTGCTCTGGCTTTGATGTGCCTGCAAGGCTTGGTTTGTCTTTTGTAGGGAAGGAGAAAGGATCATGTTTCTCAGCAGGAGCCAGATGTACGTGCAGTACTGACCCAGAGAGGCTGAGCCCGAGTACCCTCTTTTCAAAGAACAATTGTGTCTTATTAGGAAAAAGTTGAAGGAAATGCACTAAACACCTTCAAAAGGACCCAGGTGAATTGATTCCCAGGACATGATCCTCTAGTATGGAAAACAGTTTAGGCACAAAGCTCTTCACTGCAGCTTTATTTCTAATAGTGCAAATTGGAAGTAATCTTAAAGTTCAAAAGGGTCTAGAGATTGAGCCCATCAAAAGGTACCCACTTGAGGAATATTATGCTGCCAGTGGATATTTTGGTTATGAAGATAACAGGGTGACATGGAAAATGTTTATGATGCCAAGCTGGAAAGACTCGTTATATATGGGATTATATGTGTGCTTAAAAAAAAAAAAAAAAACCATACAGGGCGCCTGGGAGCCTCTGTCTTCGGCTCAGGTCATGATCTCAGGGTCCTGGGATCAAGCCCTGCATCGGGCTCTCTGCTCAGCGGGGAGCCTGCTTCCTCCTCTCTCTCTGCCTGCCTCTCTGCCTACTTGGATCTTTGTCTGTCAAATCAATAAAATGTTAAAAAAAAAAACAAAACCATACACACACACACACACACACACACACACACACTTACTATACATAAAGAGAGAGAATAAATTTAAATGTTAACAAGTAGTAGCACTATTTATAGAAACATATGAATTTATTCATATTTTTGTCCACTCACTCATCAAATTTTTACTAGAAAAAGGAATTCTATACTGTTTATAATGAATACATGGATAAGGAGCTCAGTTAGGGTACTTTGAAAGCTGGAAGTTGCTTTGAGGTCTCAAACCTTGAAAATCCGCTGGTTTTTCTTCTGTCTCATAGATCCAGACCTTCTTGGAAGGGGACCGGGATGCAGGCAAACCATGGCAGGAGTCCCAAGACTGGATTTGTAAAAAAGCCCGGAACTGCCCGATGGAAAGGAACTAGCAGAGACAGGAATGGCATTTCTTTCAAGTATCCTTCTGTGTGGACTCTGCTTGCCAAGTGGGCAGTATCTTACCACATGTTCAAGGAAGGAATTAACAGTTGGGCAGCTCCTGAAAAAGTTTCCCTAGGTGCCATAAAAGGTTGCTGGCCAAATATAGGAGGAGGGGAATATCCATCCCGACACCTTCCCTATGACTGGGAGTCCTATTAGCAGCCTCTCTGCCTCCTATGGGTCACCTGTCCTCTCAGGGACAGGTCGGCCTCTTGGCTTGGAGGTCTCACTGTGCAGATGCTTTCCTTTGCCCTGGCTGGTGGACACGAAAAATGCTCATGTCACCCAAAGAGGTTGTGAGGTTTCATTGTTTTTGAAGAGACTCCAGAAGTAGTTTGAGTTACAGAAGGGAGCATGAACAAAGAGACTGGATCTTTGCTCCCACCATGCCCTTGCAAGGTAGGGTGGGATGTGAAGCTACGGGCGAGGTCTATGATGGGTCCAGCTCTGTTCCTCTCTCATCTGTCCTCCCGAAGTCCCCTCACTTCTCTGCTTCCTCTCGCAGAATCTGGGGACAGTCTCTGGCTCAGAGGGTGGCAATGAGGATTAGATGGGATATTAAACCGTGCGAGGGAGAACACCGGCCAGAGGGGGTGTTGAAAAAACATTCTCTCAGTGACTACCTGCCTTTCTTCCTTCCCTCCCTTCTCCTCTTTCTTTTTACAACATGATTTCTCCTCTGCTTCCTCATTTTGCTTCTGTGGAATCTAGCAAAAGAATGAAGTTGGAGCAGGGTTCAAGATGAGAAGGAATTCCCTGGGCTAATCCTCTCCGTGCTTGGGCGACCAGCCCTGCTGGGGGGACGTCGGCCAACAGTCCAGCTCTGAACCCCTTCTGGGACACTGCTCTGTACGGAAGCTGGCATGAGCACAGCCAGCCCCTGAAGGGTGATGTCTTGGTGGGGCTGGAACCCAGGCGAGGCTACAGTCACTTTCTGCTTCATCTTAAAAACAGACAGCAACAACAAGCACAGAATCTCTCTGATTGCGAATGAGGTACAGAGGCCAACAAGACATTCTGAGGAAGAAAGAATCTTAACTCCTGCATCTCAAAAAACTGAGGAAACCCAGAAGCTCCAGACTTCCACATTTTCTAGTGGGTGCGTTGAGGCCAGATGGTTGTGAGGGGGCAGGACAATGCCCAGCCAGCTCTACCTTTGTGGCACAAAGCCTCTTTTCGCCTGTCACATACCACAACAGCACTTTGCAAAGGCCCTTTTGGTTTTCTAAGCACCCCCCCCCTTTTTTAAAATGATCAACTTCTTTACATTCAGGTCTTTGAGTACATTCTTTGAGGTCATAGTTCCTGAAAAGTCTGGAAGGCCAACTAAGCCATAGGTATTTCTAAGAAGAGGAAAGGAGGAAGAAGAAACAAGGGAGGTGGAGAAACGGTCCCATGCCCCCAAGTGTTACTCTCTCCCTGGGGATGACCCTGAGTCCTGTGGCCGAGAGGCTTACCGAAAGCTTCTGATAGCCCGAACACCTTCTGGTTGTAGACGTCTGTCTTATCCCAGATGAAATAATAGGACAAGTCCGGGGCTGCAGCAAACCACTTCCTGAAGAGGCGGCCCTCAACCGCCACCATGAGGTGCACCTTCATGAGGTTGAAGGGGATGGTTGGGTGGGTGAGGCTGATCCTCAGGACAGACTTGTAGCCAGGGGTGCGGCTGCTCAGGTAGCTCAGCCTCATCTTGCAGCCCGAGATAGCGATCTCCTCCTGCAAAGCCTAGACAGACAGATGACACAGCAAGCAGCCGTCAGGGACTCACGGGAGCAGGGGAGACGGCAAGCCCCAAGCACTTTGGGTGACCGACAGGCAGAGGAGGAGGCAGAGAGGGAGGATGGAGGGGAGAGGAGGAGCAGGAACTCGGAAAGAGAGGAGAGGAAGGAGCGGGGAGGCAGAGTATGAAGAGGAGCGGGAGGAGGAGGGAACCAAAAGGCAGAAGGCCTGGTTTCCGGGGCCGACTTCATATGGTACGACCCTGCCTCGGGGAGCCTCAGGTTCTCCCCCATTCAGCGGGGATGCTGCTGCTCACCCTGTTGCATTACTGAGAAGGACATGTAGGATAATGTGTGTAAAATCACTCACGCTGCCGAATCTCAGTTTCCTCTCTGCCTTGGTGTGAGGACCGAGCAGAGCCACATACAGAAAAATGCCCAGCTCATAACAAGGGCTCAGTAAGTGGGATGATGGTGCCCTTACTGGTGCTGGTGCTGGTGCTGGTTCTGCAACTGGCAGGAAAAGGAAGAAAGGCCTTTCCCTCAGACTAATGCACACAGTTGCCTCAGCAGGGAGGACAGTGTCTCCCACAAAACTTTCCTAAAGTAAGATCCTCTGACAGCTATCCTTCTCAGGATAGTGAAGAGAGACCATGAGAGGTTGGCTAAACAATTATGCAGGGTTGCGAGCAAGGCCTGCCAAGGACCTGTGGCCAATACCCCTCTTCCCCAAAGCTAACCACGGAAAGAGGCTGAACTGGCGGCATGGGTTTCCGTGCCCCGGTTCATCTAGATGCTAGATGAACACAATGGTGGGGAAGGTGGCGCCCGATCTACTGGGTGTAATGGGCTCAGTTCCAAAATGGAGACTTGAAAATCAATGCCAGGGTGCTCAGGCACATGGCAAGAGCAGAGAACTTTTATCAGCTTGATGCTCTGGGCTCCGCTTCAAGAAGGGGACGTTAAATCAATTGAGGCTAACGTATCCATTAAAAGGACAGTGATCATTCTCTTCTCGTGTTCATGGAGAAACTGGGCCTTCACAAAGAAAGCCTTTTCCTCTCTGTCCGTTTCGTATCAGAGATGGGTGTGAACTTTCTCCCCACCTCATTCTGAACACATGAAATTTTAGGGCCTGGGCCTAAAGCAAAGGAATCTTTCTAAAAATCAGCTTGAAAATTCTAGGCGAAGCCGCTCTGTACCCGGGTGAACCACAGTCAGGGTTCGGAGTGCCATCCTGATGCTCTCATAAATATTTATCTTCAACGTACCCTTTAAAATGTACATCTCACAGTGCTTGCGAAGGCGGGCCAATGACAGGGCTGGGAAAACCCAGGAGCTTGTTTTCTTGTGTTTCATGAATCTGTTAATAAGCAAGGTTTGTGACCCAGCTGGGCTCACAGACACCCAGCCCAGGGAGCGTAGTGAAGAGGGCGGGACCTTTAACCTCATTTGTTCCAAAGTCTCTGCTCCTGGGAAAATGTCTGGCTGGAGCTGAACCAGGGTTGAGTAACAAATTACTTCTCTCCAGCAAGCTCTGTCTCCACTGACAACCATTTCAAAAGAAAGGTCAGCCTGGTAGTTGAGACAGGAGACAAGCCCTGCATCTCTGAAAAGGAGTGAGGGTTTCAACCTGTGGGTGCACTGAGAATTTCAAAATAGTTGTATGTCCCTCTCGTGGGCTGGTGCCTGAAGCCACGCAACAGGACACACGCACGGAGATGCATCTGCTCGGCCGGGCGCGAGACCTACACACAATAGTGTATACGCTCCCACTCTACAGGCGGTGGCAACCTATTAACACGCACACTTGCTAGGCAAGAGAGCCAGGCTGGGCCCCTCCCTGCTGTCTCTCCTCTTCCCCAGGCCTTCGTTCCTCCCAGTAGAAATCGGGCTGGGATGGCGGAAAACATTTAACTCTGCACAGCTCCGTTAGGCAAAGAATCTGTCCTGGTTTCCATTTGATTAAAACGCATCTTTTCAAACTACTTCCTTTTAATGATAATTAAGTAAAGTGCTTACGTGTCAAGATTTGAGCCAAATAAATCCTTGGCTGGCATGAAGGCAGTGTGTTTAACATAATCTCAATAATAATAACACTGGCTAGAATTTTTCAAGCACTTGCTAAGCACTACGCATTGTGCTAAGCACATTTTCTCATTTAGTCTTTCTTACGGTGCGCCTCTGTCCTACTTCTCTTGGTAGACCCTACTATCATAAGTATTTTTGAGAGAAATAATGATACAGGGGGACATTGGAGGCTGGGGGAGAGGAAAGTGAAAGGGAACTGGATGGCAGACTGGAAAGGCAGCAGGAATTCACTCTATGCTGGGCTGTGCCAGGCGCCTTCCAGTGCTGGTGTGATGTAAGTGTGTAAGAGAGGAGGCCATCATCTCGACACCACGGCTGCTGAGGGGCCTGGTAGCTGGATTCGGATGGTGGCTGATGGGATCGCTCTCCACGCACCCCCGGCTCTGAGACCCTTCTCACCCACCAGTGAAATAAAAGCCTGGAGAAATACAGTTAAGAAAGCTGGGTACCTGAATTTCTGGAACGATGGGGCCTTTCTCCTCACAGGAGCTGGCGAAGGACGTCAGCGGGGATGGAGACACGATAGGGTTGGGGCGGGCGAAGTTGCTCAGGTCACAGCTGGGGATCTCATTCTCTTCATGTCGCATGATGATGGTTTCCATGACAAAGAAGCGGTCCCAAGGCAGCCAGAGAGTGTGCTCCTGTGTGATGAAAGGTGCCCGCTCGAACCGGAGGATGATGGAGATACCGCCATTTGTGACCAGGTCAAAGCTGTTTGGGAGGGCAGGGATGGAAAGAACGGGGAGCAGGAAAAGCAGGAGATAGATAGGAGATGAGGAGGAGGAGGAGTGGCGGGGGTGGGGGCGGGGAGACAGGAGCAAAAAAATTATACCAAAGGTCTGCGCACTTGTTGAGGGGACCGTAAAACCTAAAGATGTCACTACAGCCACAAACTGTAACAGAGATTCCAGGAAGCATTGCTTGTTTTTCCCATAAATGATTCATTATAGAGATTTTACCAAAACCCACATGAATAACCATGGCTATGGAGAGCCGTTTGCCAGGACGGAGGACAGCTGACAAGCCTCCGCTCTGGTGCCCCTGCTACTGAGGGTTTCTTAGAGCTGAAGCCCAGGGAAATGTCAGCAGGACAAAGTGGGATAAGTCCTACCCTGGCATTAGGAGCCCTAAGCCTAGTCCTGCTTTTGCCATGAGCTGCTGTGGGATCTTGAGTACACCACCAGCCTCTCTGATCCTCTATTATCTCATCTCTAAAATGGAAAGGTGCAAACGCAGTAATATTTTTACTCAAGTATAATTAACATACAGTGTTACATTAGGTTCAGGTGTGCAATATAATGCCTCAGCAATTCCTTACGTTACTCAGGGCTCACCAAGACAAACGTAGTCTTGATTCACTTTATTTTACCCGTTTCTGTCCCCCACCGTCCCCTCTGACAACCATGTTTGTTCTTTCAATTTAAGAGTTTTTGTTTTCGGGGGTGCTCTTTTTCTCTTTCTTTGTTCATTTGTTTTGTTCCTTAAATTTCAAGTGGATTACACTTAAGTCACTAAGATTCTATGACCCTATGGTAATTTTAGCTCTGATTGTGACAGATGAGTCAATGTAGGCCTCTGGAGTTCCAAAATGGCTAAGCAAGTTATGGACAAGCACGACTAGAACGACAGTGCTTGAGGAGTGGAGAAGGGAAGGGGAAGGGGGCCCGGAACTGCCCGCTGAGGTGAGATCTCTGCCCCTGTCCCTGGGAGCCAGCCCCCCAGGCTTCGACCATGGCCCTCTCCCAGTCTGATGCTTCTCTTCTATAGAAGCATTAGCAAGGGGCCATAGGATATGAAAATTTTCATTTTTCCCATTGTTTTTATTATTTTTTCTTCCAAATTTGTATTTAAATGCTAGTTAGTTAACATATAGTGTAATACTAGTCTCAGAATTTAGTGACTCATCACTTACATGTAACAACACCCAGAGCTCACCACAACACACGCCTGCCTTAATATCCACAGGATGAGGGTTCAAGGCCTCATCTCACTTTTTTGATGGGAGAGCTCCTGCTAACTCCTTGGCCGGACAGAACTCCAGCTCCCTCCCTTGGGCTCCCAGGGCCTCGTGTACTCTCCTCCTTCTGGCCCACTTACACTACACGGGGCTTGTGTGTTAATGCTCCAGCCTGGGCACAATGATTCCTCCATCTTTCCAGAACCTAGTGCTGTACTCGACGGTTATAGTTCACAGAATGAATGCATGAGTGATGCTGTCAATTCCTTCTCACTGTCCACAAAACACCCTGGGTTCCTTCTTACTTTGGCTGTTATTTTAGGTCACCCCAACATTCATCCATGCAGTTGGTTTTAGAGACTAACACAGAACCTCCCCCTTTGTCCCTGATAAATAGACCTTGTGGGGTTGGGCTCACTGTTCCAGTCTGCTTTTCCCTCTTCTAGGGATTTAGCACAACTGCCCTGACTAATGCCAAATCCTGCTCCTGGTAGACAATGCCCCCAGATTTGGGTTTCTAGCCTCCAGAGCCTGACTCTTCTGTCCTTTGCTAAAGATTTCCACTCACTTTGCCTTCTTTTCAAACCACTCGGCCCTTTTGAGGTCCACACTAGGGTAAAGCAAGTGGGACAGCACCATCCTTTAATAAGCAATTGCAGAGTTTATGCTGAATCAAGAGTTTAGGTTTTGGCTCCCTAGGAGGATATCCGTGGTTTTGGGGAAATACCCAGAGAACAACTTTCCTGTCACAGAACTGAACAGCATCTGTACTTTGACAGAGCATTTTTAACCATCACACAGAATTTTGGCCTGACTTAAAAGTTCCTTTCACGAGAGGACAAGTGTGGGGAGGAAGTGAAGACAAACTTGAAGAGACGGATTCTCGAGGCGGTGAACAAGCTGGGGGTAGCTGGCCTTGCCAAGAGCTGGGTGTAAGGGGATCTTGCCAAGAGCCAGGCCTGATCATCTGGAGGGAAACCCTGTTGTGGATATGGGTGTGAATCCGACCCCACAGGGAAGGCCTGGCTCTCAGATGAAGCCCAGACAGCTGAAGACTGGTCCAAGCACTGCCGCTTACTCCTTAGGTGACTTATGTCACCTGTCTGAGCCTCAATCTCCTCATGTAAAATGAAGCTGCTGATCATAATTGCTTGGCAGAGTTATTAATTAGGTAGATGGGATAATGGATGGGAAAAGCCCGGGGCCCCACTCCCAGGGCATCATGCTCCGTATAACCCCATTTTTCAGTTCCACAAGCCTGAACTGCTTCTCTTGTCTGCTATTCTTTCAAAATTTGTCTTCATGACTTCTATTTTTCATCTCTTTTAATGACCTCTGTGGCTTTGGTTAAGACTGGATTCCTAGGGGCGCCTGGGTGGCTCAGTGGATTAAAGCCTCTGCCTTCGGCTCGGGTCATGATCTCAGGGTCCTGGGATCGAGCCCCGCATCGGACTCTCTGCCAACAGGGAGCCTGCTTCCTCCTCTCTCTCACTCTGCCTGCTTCTCTGCCTGCTTGTGATCTCTGTCTGTCAAATAAATAAATAAAAATCTTAAAAAAAAAAAAAAAGACTGGATTCCTAGTATTGCAGTATGGTGGATGTGTGAAGGGGGAGCTGGGCTAGGGAGGGGAGCATGGTGCCCTTCTGGAAAGTGAGGGAGACAAAGCTGAGGTAGACCTGCTCCCCGGACTTAAACATCCCACTGCACAACACCCTCCACAACACCTCCAGCCTTCCAGGTTCTCCTGGGGTGTGAGAGGTACACCCGAAAGGTGGAGAGTCAGGGGAGTGGGAGGGAAAAGGGTGAGATGGTGCCCTTGCACATGTAACAAACTGGGGTCCTCAGACCCCTGGAGAAGATGTCATGACTCTCCTCTACATGATGCAGTGTCTACGCTGGGAAGAAAAGTCAAGCCCCAAGAAGCACTGCTGAAAACTGCTTTGAAACTCAAGCTCGAAGTGTCAGCAACTCTGGTTTCTTTGACATGGTTTAGCAGGAGGATGCACGGATCACGGCTGACATTCCTCCCAGCACCCCGCCTCCCCCCACCAATGCTATCAAGAGGCCAAAGAGTGGGTCAGCACACACAGGAGGAATCCAAGCCTGGAGAGGACAAAGTGGGCTTTTCCCAAGGGCTACCAAACTTACATGGCTCTGGGGTGTTTTACAGACCCATCCTGACCCAGCACAGCAGGGCAAAGGACTGACGGTTTGCCATCTCTTGTGAATGATGGGCACGTTTCATGGCAAAAAAAAAAAAAAAAAAAAGCAGTTCCCACGGCTCCTTTTTGAGGATTGTTTCACAGCAGGTGATGATGTAGCCACAATACCTGTTGCCTAGGATGCTCACATCTGCCATTTCCATAGAACAGGCAGCCCCCAGCTGGAAGGCAGTAAAGACAGAGCATGGGGAAGGACAGACCCCCACACTGTAGTGAACGTCTATACTGACGTGCTTCCTGGGATGGGACATGTGCGGGGCAGGGAGCTGTGGTCTGGGCTGCACAGATTATTCCCGGGACCGGATGCCAACCCCTTCTAGCTGGGCCCCTTCCCATTCCCAGGGAGAGGAGAGGGGGGAGAGGGCTCCCCATGCCAAGCTTGCCGCGCTAAGAGGCACACATGTCTACAAACAGATGAGCCTCTACTTCATTATCACCTCGGCCGGGACATGTTCACATCTGATATTGGATTAAAGAGGTGCTAAAATCAATCAGGCTGGAGCATAATTTCCAACACAGAGTGAAAATCAACCTTATGGGCCCACACTTAGCCAGATGGACTGCCACCACCTGATTTTATTAAAAATCGAGGACCTGTCACCACTGACAGCCTAAATATTCCACTTTCCTCCTTCTCTTCCCCTTTTCTCCATAATATTCCCATGGCTTGTACTGTAGTCATCACCTTCTCATCATTTAATAATTGGTAATTTTAATAAACGGTTAATATTTCTTACATCCTTACCTTGTGCCAGACCTTGACAATGGAGCAATGAACCAGAAAGTGAGATTTATTTAACACCTACTACATGCAAGGTGCTTCCACTTCTATCACGGAATGTAATCTTTACAACCAAATTTGGGAGATGCTAGTATAAGGACCACTCACCAGTGAAAAAGTTGAGGCCTCAAGAGGTGAGAAGAATTGTCCAATTGTTCTAGTAAATGGAAGAGCTGGAGGGACTAAAGAAACTTCACCTCCCTCTACTGACGGTTCTCACAGGGACCCAAAGGGCAGAGTTCTGTCATCACCCAGTGGTATCCGTAGACCTAGCTGGTTGCACATGGAAACCACACAGCAGGAAATGCTAACATCTCTGGAGTTATCCGGTCTGTAGAAAGTGGTCCATGTGATAGTATCTTTTGTTATAAGCCATGGAGCAGGAGAATATGTATAAGGTATCCTACACTTAGACTCTGAGAACCAGAGGAGAAGAAACTGCTTAACTTTTAGCCAAAGGGAGTTAGGCCAGAGTCAGATACAAGGTCTTACACCTACTGAGTCACAAAACTGGGCCTCCGAACTCAGGTCCCATCCTTTTTCCACATTGTCAGTCCAGCAGCAGTTGTGTGGTAAGACCACGAGAGCAGGACTGCCACTAACACTGTCCACAAAAGGTCTCTTACCTGCCATCCTGCCTGCTGATTGTATATCCAAAGAGAGGGTTATTGACAAAACTGATATTCACACCAACCAGCGGGGTCCCGTCTGATGTCATCACTTGACCACGAATGACACATGCATGCCTGTGGGTAGAGAAGAGAGGATCACGTGATCTACTTTTCATGCTCGGAACCCCAGGCTGCCAGGGAAGTCCCGGAGGTCAGAAGATGGAAGGCAGACTGCTCGGACATCATCTGGCACCCAGGGGCTTACTGTCTTCACTCAAGAGGAGTAAATACCTTCTTTTTTTCATAGTACTCCAATTTAAATTTCTGGGAGATGTTTTTAGGTGTCTTACTAAGGGATCGTTCTCTAAGGATGCTACATTATACCACAAGGAGATAAGCTGGGGCTGCATGGTGGAGTCACGCATGAGAATCTGGAGTCACGTGACACTGGAGTCACGGGTTCAACTCTCAGCTCTGCCACTTGTGAGCTCTCTAAAGTTGCACAAGCATGTGACGGCTCTCTGAGCCTCTGTTTTGGCATCCTGGTACAGAGTGAGCTACATAAATGGCAGTGGTTATTACTGTCACTAATAGTGTCACTGGAGGTAGACAGCAAGACAATGAACAGGATAGACAGCAATTCCTCTCATCGGGCTTTAGAAACAGAAAGACAGAGGCTAGCACCCCCCAGAGTGGGTTCTGGAAGCTTTGGCATCTCCCGATATCCCTACTCCCACTTTCCCACTGTATTCCAGACAACACACCCTCTGTTTTCCCCATAGCTGCCATGCACATGTAGCTTAGGCCTCCATGTCTGTGCAGTGTTCTCCCCACCGCTGCAGGTGTCACTCCTGCACCCCAACACCCATCCTTCATGACCCAGCTTCAAATGACACCTCTTCCCTGAAGCCTGTCTTGATGGCCCTAATTGGCACTAGTCACTTTCTTCCAAAGTCTGACACAAACATGTTGCTATCCCACCGTGGCATACACTGTTCTCCTATCCACTAGATCATGAGCTCCTTGAGGGCAGGGCCAAGGGCTCTTCCTTTTCTTCTCTCTGCAGTGCTCGGAAATGCCTAACAAGTACTAGACCATTGTTTCAAAAAATGGTGGACTGAGTGAGTACGTGGGACAATTAGAGGTCATCTAGAATGATGGTTTTTCAAATATATCAGAGAGGGAAGCTTTTTATCAGATGATATTTGATAAGGACCCAAAGTTGAAAACAAATAAAAACAAGATCTCTCTAGATGAAATAGAGGTTTGGGGTGATTCTGAAGACAGCTCTGGAGTCTTAGTCTCAGGAGATGCCAGAGAAAAGCCAGCTGGAAGAGCACAGAGTTAGTGGAAGAGGAGGAAACTGAGGTCCACAGAGGTTATGCTACTTGCCCCCAAGCCACACAGCGGAGTAGTGGTGGAGCCAGGCCTGGAATCCAGGGCTCACAACTCTGGGTCCAATTCTAGAACAGTCTGTTTACCACTGGCAATGCACTCAGTAGTTGTCAGCATCCTAAGGCATCAGGGCACTGGGAAGATGGCCCTCACTGACAACACAAATCTGAGGCAAACATGAAGGCACGAGTATCCAGACAACTTTTTCCACCTGCCTCGGTTCAGAAGGCTCTTTGTTTCCTGGCCTAGGGAAGAGCTGCTGATGAGACCTGTGGGCATTCATAAACAAAAGACCTTGGACTCAGTCTCTGCTTTATTAGGTACTTACATCTCTACCTTCCTAGAGTGATAAACTTTTCTCTGTTTGATGAGAAAAGCAATTAACACCAGGCTTGTAAGCAGCTGGTCCCTTCAGTGTCAGCTTGTCCTTTCTGAAGGCAGGAACAACTACCCACAATGCATCAAGCTCCCCTGCTCCCGCCCCACCCCACCCCGCCCCGCCCCGCCCCGCCCTACCGCACCTCACCTCACCTCACTACACACAATCTGGTTAATGCTAATTCAGTCAGTGGTTTCCTTCCGAGGCCCTTGGTCTAAATGCAATTACACGACAAACAAGTTAAGCAGAGAGGCTCGGCAAAGACTCTCAGTTCTGCTTTGAAGGTCTCCCAGTACACTTATGTGAAATTATCTCTCCACTAATGGGAAAGATTTATTCCATCAATTGTATTCAGCTGGTACTGAGAGATGCTTTCTTTAATGGAGGAAAATTGAATTTCTTATTGCTGGAACTTTGTCCTTCCAGAGAATTACTAACAGATCTCATCTCCTGGTGCTGGCGACTATCCAGGCTTCTCCTGACATATATGCCTTCAGATTCTGCCTGGACAATCCACCAGCCCTCTGGGGATGGGTTCCTTTTGGGGGCTGCCCTAGCTGCTGCCCCTCAGACACATGTGGGCCAGCCTCCTCCGATTTATTTCTCCTTGGGGATTTCCTGGTAATTGGGAAACAATAAATCAGCACCATTTGGCATCATGTAGCCTGTGCTTGGGCAAGCCAGAGCAGATGTAATTTTAGCCTAGGATCCTGTAGATTGCTTGGGTTCTGGGGAAGATTAACTTGTACCCCTGTACACCACAGAGGCCTCTTGCCAAAACCGGCATTTGGCTTAGGAATTAGGTCCTGGAGAAAAACACTTCCATCCTCCTTCTGTTTGACCATGATTTTCAGAAGACCCAGCTTAACATAAAAGCTTCTCTGGGACAAAGGAGGTGGGAGAAGTCTGCTCTGCGGAGGCCTTGGAAATGTGTCTCCTGCTATGTGTTTTTGTCCAGGGAGGTTTGAAAAGGTAGGGGTTCTGGGCTTCCAAATGCTTTCCCGTTTATTTAATGGATACCACCAGTGGTGTACTGGCAAACATTTAACAATCGGCTTTCAAAAGAAAAATAGCTTGAATTCGTAGCATTTGCCTATTTCTGTGGTGTAAATACTTCTGCTGTGACTTATTTCACACTCTTAATGAGATACTACTGAACCCAGAGTTGGGAAGAGATGCATGGGAGGACCTCATGTTATACAGTATTTCCACCACAGAGACACAATAGTCCTAAGAAACTCAGGAGCAAAGGTAATAGTAAAATCATTAGCCCTGATTAAGTGATGAGTTTGGATTGTTCTCAATATAATTAATTTACTTTCAATTTCATATAATATATTAGTTTTTAATAACAGTAGTGTTCAAACACCAGCTTACAGAATTTCTGAATGTTTCATTCTCAGCTCCTGTGAGCAGGCACAAAAGCCAGCTTCTGGGCACCACTGGAACACTGACCCCACATATAGGGTCAATGAGGCTAAGAAATAGCTCGTGCTCTGACTATGAAATTCTATGTTGGAAGACCACCTTGGTGAGAAACCGGAAATGTGCGGGATAGAGCATGGTCACCCATGTGGCTCCCCAGCTGGCTCACATGACCCCCTTATGACCAGTCCTGTGTCTGACATGTTTTGCTTTCCCTTGGTCACTGTCTGGGTATCACGGAGTTGTGTGGTATTATTTTCTCCTTGTCCTAAGATTCCCATCTAAGCTGTCATCACCTCGGCAAGGCTGTTACCAACTCTTCCTGGCACAATTAATTGCCGTTCCTCTAGGCTCCTCCAGATACTTCCAAGTATCTCTCCCTGGCCGTGACAGTCATAGTATTCTACCATTCACGTTTACAGAGCTGAACTGACACGTATGTGCGTGTATGTATGTGCGTATGTGCGAGCCAGAGAAGGACTGGGACCACATCTTCAGTGGCTAGGGTAAGCCTGGGATCTTGCTCCCTGAGTGTCTGTTGGGTGAAAAAATGATCAAGGACTTGAAATGCAGAGAGGAAAAAACTTGCTCAAGGTCATACAGCCAAGACTTTCACTGGCTGAACTGATGCACCAAGCTAAGGCTTCTTACCTCCAGGTCCTTTCTTTCACCACGATGTTACATACTTGCAGTCACTAAAACTCACTTGAATGAACAACCTGAGCACCTACTTAATAAGCTAAGTGCTAGAGTGGTAAATGCTATGAATTACAGTCCCCACTTGCTTGCTGGAGCTCCCCAGAGCCAATGTGAAATGCTCGAATGTCGCTGTCTCTGACACAAGTGAGTCAACACATGGGTTTGGCATATGTCAGGCAGCTGGGGTACAAAACAAGCAATTAGGTTGAGTGAACACTGCCAGGAAGGAGTGATCGTGCCAAGGGGGGAGGGGAGCATCACACACACTGGCATTAGTCCAATCCCACACTCGGGGCCAGACTGAGGTGCCCTTTACTGACGCCAGTGAGGAGGAAGATCTGCCTGACTGCTTCCCAAGGACAGGGACCAGGTCTGGGGTCAAGAGAGGAAACCACTGGAGAGACAAGGACACCTTGAAACAGAATCAAGCAAATAAGAAATGAACTTCAAGTGTGGGTCCGGGGGATGTGGGGGATGAGTGTGGTGGAAAGCACCCTGGGCAGGGAGTCAGTCCCCAGTTTTGACCCTGGTAACTGATGGTATGACTTTGGAGAGGCATCTGATCTCTCTGAACCGCCATTCTCAACTGCCCATCCAGGCTGAAATTTTCCCCATCCTGACGTCAAACAGAACCTAATACACGTTTAAGAATGTATAATGGTTTCAATATAGTGCTACCCGGTCTAGTTCAAGGGGCCCTGTTCCACCTTGTTTCAGAATCTTCATGGCACTCTCACAATCCTTACATGTATCTCTGAGCTGTTCCCTTTCCATGGAACCTTCCACTTATCCCGTTCACCTGAAAATCGCCTGCTGACCCTCAGTGCCCACGTGGAGCACCCACCAAGTGCTACTCCCCATCCCCGCTCCCTCTGCTCCCCTGGCCTGCCTCTGTAACACCTCAGCGGTGTCACGCCACAGGGACCATCTTCTTCCCTGACAGACCACGTGCTCCATGAGGACAGGCACCGCATGGCCTTGGCTGAATGACGTTCATTTCTAAGGGGGCAGAAGAGCGCCTCCACCGAAACAGGTGTTTGCCCTGGAATCTGAATGCAGGGCACAGACTAAGCTCTTGATACATTACTTATTGGATGAATAAAGAACTGATGTCTTTTGCTGAAGGTGTGGGCGATGCCTGAGAAGTCGGAGCCACGTGACCTTGATAGGGATTCGGCCAAGGAACAGAGGGCTGGAGGGGCTGGCCCTTTCTAGCTGGTCTGGTCAGCCCACAGGGTTTCTTCCCCGGGGGAACCCGCCCTGCCTCAGCTTGCAGCCCTATCTCTTGGCCTCCTCCTCTGCACCTTCCTTTTCTTTGAAGACTTTAAAGGGTGAACGTCAGGAATTAAGTTAGATTTGCTATTTGATGCGCATTACATGAGCGGATAAAAGAAGGTGAAGGGGGAAGAGTTGCAGCTTTAACTTTTTAGTTATTAACTGAAAAGAACTACTGAAATTGGTATTCAGGAGAATGGTATGATCACTTGGGATCCAGGTGGCAAAAAGTAACTTTCCCTTTTCTCTGATTTAAAGTTCTCTTTGCTCTGTGCCCCTCTTGTTTATGCAAATCACTCCTTTGCATTGCATTCTTTAAATAGATTTTACTTGCCCAACTTACACAGATCCTTAAACTGTTTTCTGCTAACTCATGCTGATTGACTGGGGATCTTTCCAGCATCTACTAGTCTTTATGCAGGGTTTTGTTAGAACCTCAGTTGGGCCCACAGCCGATTAAACCACCCCCAACAAGCAGATTCCCGTGAAAGCCTGACCTTGTTCTCCCTGAAGCCTCCATGACCTTCCTTCCAGCCTGGCCACATCAGCTGTTCCACTGTCCTCCCTTTCTGGCTCTCCACCTCACCGAGCTGCCTCAGTTTCCCTAAACAGCTTTTCTAGTCTGACATCTTCCATTAATCACGCATTCCTGGGAACCCACTGGGTCATGCCATGTTGGGGGGGACCTTCCTTTCCAAGCTTTCCTAAGTCTCATTGTGGAGGTGAGAAAATAAAGTCTCAACAGGGAATGGACTTGTCCGTTCTTGCAAGTCGCTGGAAAGCCAGGATTCACATTAAGGAGCTGTCATTTACCATCCATGAGAACTCGGCAAAGTCAGCTCACCTCTCAAACTACTTACCCTCTGACACAGGTACACACCTAAGGAGTGGAGAATATCAGTTTGTTTGCGCTGCCTTAAAAATCAGCGTTCACGTCACCAGAGCAGGCTTGTAAGGGTCTTTTTGATTATACACATTTTCTGTCGACATGTCTGAGCAGGCTCTTCGGATGTATTTATATTTATTAATAACTTGTATATGTGTGCTGCCATCAATAGCTAACACAGGGAAGAATAACATGCATTTGGTGCAAAGTTTAATGGGTAAAAATGCACACAGGCATACTTGGTTTTGTTGGGCTTCCCAGATAAACTGAATGTTTACAAATTGAAGGGTTGTGGCAACCCGGTATTAAGCAGGTCTATTGGCGCCCTTTTTCCAACAGCATTTGTTTACTTCATGTCTCTGTGTCACATTTTGGTAATTCTTGTTAACATTTCAAGCGTTTTCATCATAATATATTTGTTATGACGCTTTGTGATCAGTGAACTTTGATATTACTATTGTCATAGTTTTGGGGCACCATGAACCGTGCCCACGTAAGATGGCGAACTTAATTGGTAAATGAGTGTGTTCTGACCGCTCCAGCAGCTGTTCCCTTGTCTCTTTTTCTTTTCTTAGGCTTCCCTGTTCAATGAGACACGACAGTATTGAAATTAGGCCCATTAATAACCCTACAAGGGCTCCTAAGCGTTCCAGCACTTTAAATCAAAAGCTAGAAATAATTAAACTCAGTGGAAGGCTTGTTGTGAAAGCTGAGGTAGGCTGAAAGCTAGGCCTCTTGCAACAGTTAGGCAAGTTAGCAAAGGAAAAATTCTTGAAGTAATCTAAAAGTGCTACTCCAGTGAACGCATGAATGGTAAGCATAGCCTAGTGCCGGTATGGAGAAAGTTTGAGGGGTCTGGATACAAGATCAAGCCAGCCACAACATTCCTTTAAGTGAAAGACTAATCCAGAGCAAGGCCCTAACTCTCTTCAATTCTATGAAGACTGAGAGAAGGGTGAGGAAGCTGCAGAAGAGAAGTGTGAAGCCAGCAGAGGTTGGTTCTTGAGATTTAGGGACAGAAGCCATCTCCATAACAGGAACTACAAGGTGAAGCAGCAAGTGCTGCCATAGAAGCTGCCGGAAGTTATCCAGAAGATCTAGCTGAGGTAAACCATGATGGTGACCACACCCAGCAACAGATTTTTAAAGCAGATGGAACAGCCTTCTACTGGAAGAAGATGCCGTGGAGGACTTCCATAGCTAGAGAGGAGAAGTCAGTGCCCTGCTTCAAAGCTTCAAAGGACAGAGTGAGTCTCTTGTTAGGGGCCAATGCAGCTAATGACTTGAAGATGAAGCCAGTGCTCATTGGCTTACCATCCTGAGAATCCTAGGGCCCTTAAGCATTACGCTAAATTGACTCTGCCTGTGCTCCATGAATGGACTATCAAAGTCTGGAAGACAGAATATCATCTGTTTACATCTGTTTATTGAATATTTTAAACCCTCTATTGAGAACTACTGCTCAGAAAAACAGACTCCTTTCAAAATATCACTGCTCATTGACAACTGCCCATCCAGGCTGAAATTTTCCCCATCCTGACATCAAACAGAACCTAATACACATTTAAGAATGTATAATGGTTTCAATATAGTGCTACCCGGTCTAGTTCAAGGGGCCCTGTTCCACCTTGTTTCAGAACAAGGTCAGAACCTGGTCACCTGAGTGCCCTCATGGAGATGGACAAGATGAATTGTTGTTTTCATGCCTGCTAATACAACATCCATCCTGCAGCCCATGGATCAAGGTGTCATTTCCACTTCCAAGTCTCATTATTTAAGAAATATGTTTTGTAAGGCTATAGCTGCCATAGATAACAATTCTTCTCACAGGTATGGAGAAAGTAAATTGAAAACATTCTGGAAAGGATTCAGTGTTCTAGATGCCACGAAAAATATTTGTGATTTATGGGAAGAAGTCAAAATATCAACATGAACAGGAGTTAAGAAGTGGATTCCAAAACCCTCATGGGTGACTGTGAGGGGTTCAAGATCTCAGTAGTGGAAGTAACTGTAGATGTGGTAGAAACAGCACGAGAACTAGAATTACAAGTGGAGCCTGAGGATGTGACTGAATTGCCACAATCTCATGACAAAACTTGAACAGATAAGCGATTACTTCTCATGGATCAGCAATGGAAGTGGTCTCTTGAGAAGGAATCTACTCCTGGTGAAGATGTCATGAAGATGGTTGAAATGACACAAAGGATTTAGAATGACATAAACCAAGTTAATAAAGCAGGATTGGCTCCAATTTTGAAAGAAGTTCTATTGTAGGTATAATGCTTATCAAACAGCATCACATATTATAGAGAAATTGTTCATGAAAGTAAGAGTCAATCAGTGCAGCAAACTTCATTCTTGTCTTATTTTAACAAACTGTCACAGCCAACCCAGCCTCCAGCAAACAGCACCTCGATCAGTCAGCAGCCATCAACATCAAGGTAAGACCCTTGACCAGCAGAAAAATTATAATTCACTGAAAGCTCCGATGATGGTTAGCATTCTTTAGCGATATGGTATTTTTATTTTTTATTTTTTAATTTTTTTTAAAGATTTTATTTATTTATTTGACAGAGAGAGATCACAAGTAGGCAGAGGGGCAGGCAGAGAGAGAGAGAGAGAGAGAGGAGGAAGCAGGCTCTCTGCTGAGCAGAGAGCCCGATGCGGGTCTCGATCCCAGGACCCTGGGATCATGACCTGAGCTGAAGGCCGAGGCTTTAACCCACTGAGCCACTCAGGCGCCCCGCGATATGGTATTTTTAAATTAAGGTATATACATTATTTTTCAGAAATAATATATTGCATACTTAATAGTCTATGATAAAACGTAAACATAAATTTTATAAATGCTGGGAAACCCAAAAATTCATGTGACTTCCTTTAGTGTAATATTTGCTCTATTTCAGTGGTCTGAAGCCAAACCAGTAGTATCTCCGAGGTGTGCCTGTACTTCAGTCTTCTTGATGATGTTGAATCTTTGGATTAACTATTTTTAGGTTCTTGAATGTTCTGAATCTTGATTACCTTTTCTGTTAGATTGGATGAAAACAATCATTATTGGTTTTAACTTTATAGTGGAGTTGACAAAGACTCTGTACTAGAGGTACCAGCTCTGCCATTTTTTTTTGTTTGCTTGGATTCACGGTATATTGTCTTTGATCTGTAGCTACTTTATAAGAATCTTTTGATGACACTGGACCCATTTTGTACCTAAGTTTAGTTAAACTAGATGTTACACACACACACACACACACACACACACACACACACACACACACACAGTAGTCATATTGTAAGACACTAGAATTAAACCAGCAAAAAGCCCACTGTCTCTCTAAGAGCATCTTGTTACCAACTAACATTCGGACCAAGGGAGCAAATGAATGAAAACCTAGTGTTCCACATGAGTAAAACATTCACTCGTTCTTACTTTTTAAGATCAAAGTAAATAGAGATGTTCTATTTTGTCCCTGTTCCTCATGGACCACCCTGAGCACCCACCTTGGGACCACTGTCCTGCAATAGAGTTACAATGGTGTGTGTTTGTGATTTCTTTTTATGAAATACCCTTGAATATGCTCTATATTATTATATTCAAAAGTTAACTTCTAGTTGTGCTTCATTCTTTTTAACTTATTTCAAAGCTCTTCCTATTTTGTTTTGTTTTTTTTTCCCAATGACCTTAGGCCCAAACCAACAGAACTGGATCTAGTCACTTACTTTTAAATGTTCCTGACTTACTGGAGGGCAGGGAATTGGACCAGATCTTCTCTTGAGGAAGGAGACTTCCGAATCTAAGAGCTCCCCAACTGTCCAAACTTTATCACTGTTGTTTCAGCACATCACCAGGGACTCTATGTTATCTAAGTCATTTCTGCAGTACCCACTGTTTTCAGACAAAGTCCAAACTCTTCAGCTTGGTATACAAGACTCTTCAGAATCTGGCCCCTGCTGGTCTCTGCAGGCTATGTCCCATTTTTCCATTCTCATGTCCTGTGTTGCTGTCATGTTAAATTACTTCTCATATCCTTGTCTTGGCATGTATTTCCACGCCTCTTTGCCTTTGTCTGTTTGTTCGCCTGCCTTGAATGTCTTTCTCATTCCTATTACCCTCTCTTTTAGGGCGTGCTTCTCAGTGAGGCTCTTCCTGATTTCCCTGGTACAAAGAAGTCACTCCCTCCTTCAGTGGACACAGCACAATACACTTATTCCACTAAAGTGTATTCCTTAGTTCAAACATCTCTTCTACTCTTCTAGATTGTGAGTTCTTTGAGGGTAATGACCATGGTTCTTTCCACCTTTGTAACCCCAATGCTCAGCACAGGACTAGATCCATAGGATGCATTCAGTAAATGTTGAGGACAGAAATCAATGAATATCACATAAATCAGTGAAAGAAGATGATGAAAGAAAACAAAAAAAGAATGTAGCTATTTGAATTAGCCCCAAATAAAAAATAGATATATATGGAAAAGAAACATGGACAAAGGCCTGGTAAATGAGAATAGGGTTCAGTTATTGGAAGTTTAATTGTGCACCTACTGTGAACTACACAGTGCTGGGCAGTAGGGAAGATACTTAGTCATCCATTTTCTTATTTACTTATGCAAACTACAGGAGAGCACTGCTATTAGTTACTGTTTTATTTCTTACTATATGGTGAGCAGTTAAATAACTAACAATAAATGAGACACAATCCACTTGTCTGATTTGCTGACATTCTGGAATGAATATAATTTGATTTAAAAAAAATCCTTGTATCTAGAAGTAAAACTAGCATGGGATAAAAAGGGGAGCTGCCTACCAAGTCGTGCCAGCATGACATACAATCATTCCTATACTTACAACGGAGCTCTGGGCTCTGCCCATAGACCCTGACTTCTGTTCTTCTGACTGCCATGTTGGGTTCTGACTGGAGTTGGGTTCAGTTTAGACTCTACCAGAGGCTTCCAGATCACTTGCTGGGTATACGGAATAAACATCACAGGAAAGTACTCCAGTTCATTCAGAAAAAGCTTTTTTCTCTCAGGCTATTTTGTGTATATCTGGAGAGATGGAAGGAAAAATACAGTCTTCTTCAGAGTAATGGGAGAAGGGTCCTGAGGGTGACTGAATCCAATTCCCTCATTTAGAGGTGAGGTACGTGATCTCTGGAGCTGGGTGGGGATCCCCGCGAACACACATTAAAGCTGGGGTAATGACAGGGCTGTTATGGTACCCTGACACCACGGGGGACATCTAGCGACAAGATGGCCCAGCAGCTACTAGTGTCTTCTGGGCCCTCAGGCTGCACCTGCTGCAGAGCTTGGAAGCCACTGTTCTGTGACCTCCTAGCTTAGTGTAGCTGTTGAGTCCTTCAGCGACTTAGGGAACATGAACTCTCAGGCCACAGGTCAGATCACCCAAGCCTGTAGGCAACCAGACTGCTGAACGCTGATGGTTAGGGCTGAATAATTTCCTACAGGAACCTTCTGGAATATTTTCTGTCAGCCAACAAAGATGAAGACAAGAATGGAGCCCTTGATTATTCCTAACACCGTATGCGAGAGAAATGAATCCATTGGTTGTGGCAAAGGAGAAGCAGGACTGAGAGTGGTTGGACCGTAGAGATCATTTTGGAGGAGCAAGGGTGCTTTCTGGGATGTGGCTTGAAACACTGGGGACATGGACATGGAAGGTCCAGACAGGCTGGCCTCTGTCCAGAGGCCTGCTTTGGAGAATTCTCAGGAGATGGTTTGTGCTGTTAGAAAAACTCGAGGCAGCTCCGCTAATGTGTGACGCCAGATACAGTCTCTCAGTGTACAAGTTGTTTCCGTGACTGCGTGCTCTGTCTTCCTGTCAGAGCACAGGATGGGTCCTGCTTTCACCTGGAAAAGGGAGACTTCTCTTGCTTTGCCCAGAAAGGAGAGACAAGGGTAGACCACAGCGAGACCCATTTCCTGAGTTAGAGATAATGCTGAGCAGAGATACAGAAAGTCCAGCTCATACAAGGGACAGGGCAGGAGGATCTGACAGGGGTGCAGCCATGATGAGATGGCTCCCACAGGTATGGATGTCCCATATGTTACCAGGTTCCTAAGCAGAGCAGGGACGGAGCTCTAGAACCAGATGTGTCAGGGGCGAGAGCTTGGCAAGAGAAGGCAAGGCTTGAGTTCTTGGCTGGCAGGGCTACCGAATTGCTTACCTCAGGGCAAGAAAGTGTGGCTGGGAAGTGTGGTTGGGACAAGGCAGAAACCCATCTAGCAGAGCTGGCGAGCCACTGGTCAGACAACAGAGCAGTTGACGGACCTGAGACTGAGTGGCTGGCGCTGCTCGAAGCCTTCTTTTCAGATTGGGGTTGGTTCTAGAGGCCTGCAGGTTGGACCCACAGGGCCCCGCAGGGGTGGGAGGAGACAGACATAGGAAGGCATACAGGCACAACTCTTTCTTTTACCAGAACACTGTCCAGAGGTAGCATTTCTCCACATCATAGCCTGTCTCCACAGGGTTCACTTAGAGCCAACTCTTGACCCTGCAGGGATCAGACTGGAAGGCCACTTAGACTCGCTGCAGATGTGTTTGTTGAGTCCTGACCTGAAGCATGTGTTAGTAACGCTATGCTTGACTTCGCGCAATTTTTACTTCTTATTGCTTGAAATTTATCAGGATCAGATAAGTCCCTGACTTACAGGCACGGGAATTACTGCTTGAGAGAGCCCTCACTCGGGACCCCAGGTTCTCCAGGATGTAGGAGAGTCCTGCTACTATTTTGCTGAGCCAAGAGCTTTCTCTGACCTCCAAGTTTTGTCTTCTACCACAAAGAGCTGATGATTTCAAGGTCCGCTCACCTCTGCCCGCCCTGGCGCTGGGGCACTGGCAGCAATTCCGTAATGGCACTCACTCTTCTGGCTAAGATTCTCGTTCTTTCCCTGGTTCTTAGAGTGACACTAAAGCCTATACAAATACTAATGTCCTTGAGAATGATGAGGCTAACTCTTGCTCTCTGTGACGGGGCTTACTAACACTTACTGAAGGCGTACTGCCCTGACACGTACGTGTTTTACGTCTCATTTCATACTCAGACATCCCCATGAGGTGTGGGTTAGTATCCTCACACGGCAGGTGGTGAAAATGAGGCACAGGGGGAGACCTGTCCAAGGTCACAACAAAGGGTTACACAGCAAAGGGTGGGGCTGGGAGGCAAGCCTGGGCTACCTGCCTCCCAGGCTGTGCTCTGAAGTGCGAAGACCTAGTGCACATTCAGTTTGCATCACGTTGGACAGAACTGGATAGAAAGCTGGGACCAGCTGGGGTTGTGGAGTTGTAGCAGCATCACACTGTACAGATTTCCAGACTGAAGATGCGGAGAGGTGGGACTAGAAACGACCAAGCAGAGAACAGAGCTCGATACACGGGCTCCAGGAGCAATTGGTTTGGCTTCAAATGCTGGCTCTGCTGGGGCACTTGGGTGATTCTGTCAGTATGGCTCTTGATTTCAGCTCCAGTCCTGATCTCAGAGCGGTGGGATCAAGCCCTGCCTTGGGTCTCCATGCTCAGTGGGGCGTCTGCTTCTCTCTCTCTCCCTCTCCCTCTGCCCCTCCCCCGATCATGCTTGTTTACTCTTTAAAAAAAAAAAAAAAAAAGCTGACTCTGCCCCTTATAAGCCCTATGTCTTTGGCCAGGTTACTGAACTTCTCTGTGCCTCAGTTTCCCATCTGTAAAAGAAGGGTGATGACGTCCCTGTGTCATAGGGTTTGTGGGGAGACATAAAGGTATTACTACTTAGGAAAACTACAAAGCATTTCAAACTATGCTGATGCACGGAACATACTCAGTAAACGGTAGGTGTTATTACTGAATGTGTGTTTTGCGCCAGCCGGCAGGCTTTCAGGTATTTTATCTCATTTAATCTTCCCAACACCCTGCACGGTAGGAATTGGTAGCCCCACGTCACAGAGGATGACCTAGAGCCTCGCTCACCGGAGGTCATCTGCTCTCATTCGCCCCAGGACTTGAATGCAGGCTCTCTCTGGGTAAACCCCGAGTGGCTCCCGCTTCGGCACAGCACTCTGCTAACGTCTGCCCTGACGGACAGCTAGGAACCAGCTGCAGCTACCGAGCAAACAGAGATCGTAGTTTGGTTTTGATATCAGTAACGGGCCGATCAAGTGGCAGAGGAGGAGCTGTTAGCTACTCATCAGGATGATGCGAGAAGTTGCTGCCTGCATCTTGAATTAAATTCACCTCATTGCTTTATCATCATAAACATTCATTTCAGTGTGGGGAGGAATTTTTTTAAAAACCAACATGAATAATATATAATGGCTGACATTTTGGAGGAAGCAGGATCTTTACCTTCTTCCATCTTCCGTCAGGGTAATTTATCATTGTCTTTCTCCCCGCCCCCCCCCCCTTTCTTAAACTGATGGGGTAGCCTGTCAGTTCAGCTTGTTCTGAGATGCAGGAGTGTAATTCAATAATAAATTCACTCAGAGGCCAGCTGTCAGGAAGCTGGTGTTTATTTGAGCTCCATTAGATGGTCTCTACCACTCAGGCTCTCTGAGGGCTCTCCGAGGGCTGTCCACAGCCCAGGGCTGGGGGCTGCGGATAGGGGGGTGGCAGGCAAATGCCTTTCTGTAACTGCTCTGCCACCAGAGTGCATATGGGATCTCCCCCCGCCCACACACACTTCTGTTATTTTTCTCGTCTTTGAAACCCTTGCTTTCAAAATTCTTGGAAACCATGTCTTTGTAAAGGATCTGAAGTAAATTCTGAAGACTTACATGGCATCAAGGTTATTTCATTTCTCCTAATGTCCAGTTTTAAGTCCTAACAGAGACGACAAACTCTGGTCTGGTCAGTGAACAGGCCAGGGACGGATCTTTCTCAGTTCCTGCTCCAAACCCACCTGTAATGCCTGCATAGTTACCCTGTTCTTCCCTCTCCCGCGGCCCCTCTGCACACCAGGATCAGGTACCCCAGACTTCCTGAGACCATCTTGATGTCAAATGTTGGAGCACGGCTCTTGACTTTTGATTTGGAAAACAGTATCACCATAATTATGCTCCAGCCACATTAAAATTCTTTCAAATCCCTGATTATCCCAGAAAGTCTTGTCAGTTCCTCAGTCTAGAAGGTACTTTTAAGTCTCATTCAACTGAAACCAACACTAAGCAATGCAGCTTATTCAGTGGCACGCGTGTGTGCACACACACACAACCAACCACGTTTCATGCAGTAACTACCCTTTTCATGGAGCTGCACCGATAGCTGCCATTCCATTGTACCCCATTCCATTGAAATTCACCTCTTTTTAAAAAAATAGTTTCGACTCGCTACATTGACTCCATGACACACTAATGGGTCATTAGGACCAGAAGTAGGATAAATAATGTTTTAATGGACCGCCACCCTGACTGAAGTTTTTGTCTTAGGCCAAAGGCCACGTCCCTGCCAGAAGTCTTCATTCAGGAGCTCCCTTGTTGGGTTGCTCATTCATATTCAAAAACAAACACATACAGTTGGCTCCTCTGGGCCAGGCCTGTACTGGGTCCTGCAAACACAAAGAGGTGCTCGACGCAGCCCCTGAGAGGTGACGGCCATGCTTCTGAACTCTTGGGACGCTCTGTTTCTACCTCTTCAGGCACTCAGCACTGGCTGTTTGGCTGACTCGCTGATTCATTGTGCTATCCTTGTGGCTTAGTCTGTGCCTACCTTTCTGCTTGGCAGTAGGGGTTCAATGACTAGCAAAGGACGGGACACACGAAAAGCCCTCCAGGTAAGGGGTTATGGATGCGGATCTTCTTGAAGGCCTTGCACAGAGCCGTATGGGCCAAACACAGCTTGGGTTATGGGGGCAACTCTGTACCCCTCGGAGCCTAGCCAGTCTGCTCTCCCGAGGCTCTGACCATCTCCACAGCATATGATCTTCTGCCTCCTTTGGGATGAATGCTCTGGTCACCCTTCCCTCCTTTTTTCAAAGTCCCCTGACTCCTCAAGTCTTCTCTCTTTGGGCTCAGTGTGTCTCATCAGCTGACTTTTCTTTTTTCTTTCCTTTTTCTTTTTCTCTTTCTTTCTTTCTTTCTTTCTTTTTTTTTTTTTAAAGATTTTACTTATTTGAGAGAGAGGGTACAAGTGCGGTGGAGGGGCAGAGGGAGAAGCAGACTCCCAGCTGAGCAGGGAGCCCAACACAGGGCCCAAACCCAGGACCGAAACCCAGGACCCTGGGATCATAACAAGAGCGGAAGGCAGACGCCCAATTGACTGAGCCACCCAGGCACGCCCATCAGCGGACTTTCATAGCAATCTGTCCACACCCAACTTTCTCATTTGAATGAGCTGATAAGCTATCAGGCTCACAGGGCCCAGAAAGACTAGACCACCTCACATTTCTCTCACCCATACTGTGTCCTCAAACATATTCTGAACTGATATTCAAATAACTCAGGGGTGGTTCTTTTGTCAGAACCTCTTTCTACCATCTGGCATTGGCGATCTATAGCTAATTGCTGAAGGGATCTGTCTGCCTGTCCTTCCCAAGAGTAGAGAAGCAACCAAAATTTTGTCATATGGACATAATGGCCTTGAGTGTTCTCTGAGGAGGAGAGCTTCTCTCTCTTTCCCGATTGCCTGATCCCAAGCTTTATTGTCTGGGTCCTACTATCTGTCCTCCTTTCATGGTCAGTTGGGGATCCATCTGTCACCTACAGACCCAAGTGGCCCCTTTCTTCCACTGAGTGTGTTGTACTTTCCCCGTGACTCCAGGTGAGGGACAGGCATTCCACGGAGCAGAGGGGTCTGTGCCTCCAGGCTAGAAAGGATAGACAGTAGTCAAGCCACCTAACCTGGTGATGGTGATTTTCTTGCTTGCTCTGTCTGCTCCCACTTCCGACCTGTGTTACATCAGCAGAAGCCACTCACACCTCTGTCCCTTATGTGAACTTGAGGACAGCAGGGGCAGAATGCCAACAGAGCTACAGCACTTGTTAAACCTGTATGAAACATTTGGGCCAGGCATCGTGCTGGACTCTGGGGACAGAGATGAGCCAGACAGGGTCCCTGAGGGCTTCCTTACTCCAAGTCTTTTGACAGTCCTTCTGCTTTAGTTTGGAGTCAAGCTCTGTGCTTGGCTCCAAGGAGTCCAGCCCAGCTTAGAGCCTACCATGCTTGGCGGGGACCCTCAGGTCCCAAAGTGCGGCTGCCCCTCCTTCTGGGAGGGCCAGCCCTGCTCCAGGTCCTTGGGGGCCAGCTGCGTCATTGCACAGAAGCAGAAGGAGCTCCCCAAAGAATTCCTGGTATCATCGGTGGATCTGAGAACCTCCTGCTTCTTCATCTCAGCCCTGGGGTCAGGCCTCTGAAGAAAAGTGTTCTGCAGACAGCCCTAGGCCCTGAAGACTTGCTTGCTTGCTTCCCCCATGGAAGGGCGCTCTAGTCAGTCCACATTGTCCTGTGGTCCCAGCAAGCTCACCCGTGTGCTTCCCTGAGTCAGAGACCCAGCTGGGAGCCTGCGGCATGCAGGAAGGCACCTCTGGGGTTGCCTGTCCTCGACCGGCTCAGAAATGCTGCCGCAGCTCTGGGTGACAGCGTGCACCGTGAGGCCTGTTAAATGGACACCTGTGTGGGCTCTACATGTTGTGTCATAGCATGTGGGGTGCAGGAGAATGTGGGGTTTTCTGTCAGGCACAGGCACCAAGTCAGGTCTGCCTGCTCATCAGAAAGCCTGCTCTCTGGAGAAGTGCCACTGGATTCCTCCCTAACGAGGACCCCAGCTGACAGCTGGCGGGCACAATGCTGCTCTTTCCTTTCCTCAAATAAGAATTCAACAGTTGAAACCTTGCTCCTTTCTCCGTGGCTGCTGGACTTCCCTGGAGGACAGGTTACTACCACGTTGCACTTCCAATTAAAAGAGTGAGAAGCTCTTTTTAACAATGTCACCGTCACCATCACCATCATCATCATCATCTCCTTCTCCATCAGCATCGTCATCATCATCGAGTTAGTGAGCATTTTTGGTGTGGCCAGAACTAGGTGATGACTTTATGTACTTTGTGTTTTTCTTTTAATTCTCATGGCAACTCGGCAAAGTAAACATTATTACCTCGCTTTTACAGATGGGGAAATTCAAGCTCAGAGAGGTTAAGGATTTTTCCCAAGGTCACACAGCTAGAATGTGGATGCAAAAGACTTAAAATTCAGTTGTCTGAGATGAATAAAGAAGAGGTGGCATGCATACACACACACACACACACACACACACACACACACACACGACTACTACTTCACCATCAAAAAATGACATCTTGCCATTTGCAATGACAAGGATGGAACTAGAGGGTATTAACGCTAAATGAAAGAAGTCAATCAAAGAAAGACAAATACCCTATGATCTTGCTCATATGTGGAATATAAGAAACAGCCCAGAGGACCATAGGGGAAGGGAAGGGAAAAATAAAACAAGATGAAATCAGAGAGGGAGACAAACCATAAGAGACTCTTAACCAAAGGAAACAAACTGAGGGTTGCTGGAGTGGAGGGGCATGGGGGGACAGAGTAACTGGGTGACGGGCATGAAGGAGGACATGTGATGTAACAGCACTGGATGTTATACACAGCTGATGAATCACTGACCTCTACCCCCGAAACTAATAAAATATTATATGTTAACTAACTGAATTTAAATCAAATAAACTAAATTAAACTAAAATAAATCCAGTTGTCTGATTCCAAAGGTTGTGTTCTTTTCACTAGGCCATGCCGCTGCCATAAAAGCAACCACTTACTGACCACCTAAGTATGAAGCCCTGTGCTAGATGCTTTATTTCAGATAACCCTTTCAATGGCATTTGTGAAATAGCATTACAGCCCATTTGTAATCGGAGGCCCACACACGAAATTTAAATCATTTCCTCTGACGTCACACAGAGATGACAGGAGGTAAAGCCAAGATTCAGACTCTGGGCTCTTTCCACGAAGCCACATTCTGTCATATGAGAGGAAGGAAAGCCACAACCCAAACCTGGCAAGGGGTTTCACTTTACCCCAACTATGTAAATAAGCACTGCTCTGAGGGCCCAGATCAAGACAACAGATACCTGATGGGTGTCCAATGACAAAAGCATTTGATGCCTCATGTTTCCAGGTTTCTTGTCACTTGGCCTTTTTTTTTTTTTTTTTTTACATAAAATTTTGTTTGGGAATACTGAGTAGTGACAGACTGCTGTTTCTTCTGAATCTAGACGAGCGAGGAGAGCAGGGGCCTAATGGTTTGGGCACATATTAGGTGAAAGGAATTTTTACAGTAACATCTAGAAGCTTCTGTTATACATTTATCTGGAGACTGAATACCATATTCCAGGCCTTGCCCTAAGTGTGATAGGTCTGGAGAGATGAACGGTCTCTGCTTTCAAAGCATCTGTAGTTTAATTGAGGGTGACAGGTACATAAACAATGATCTGGGAGCCGACTTCTGCCTCTGCTACTCATCTGTAATATGATTTTTAGCAGATGATTTAACTTCCCTGGACCCTGAATCTTCAGAATAAAATTAAGTAAAATAGATAATGTATCTATCCATCCTTCCTCCCTCCCTCTCTCTCTTTCTCCCTCCTTGCTTCCATTTCTTCATTGTTCAAGGCAACATGTACGGGTATTTGGTTGAACATCTACTAAGTGCTAAAATGAGTAGGATGCAGTCCTTTTTTGGAGAACTCTGTTTAGAGGATTGGAGACATTTATATGTGTGTCATATTAAGCCACCTGCCCAGGGCCATGTATCCGGTAGTGGCAGAGCTGGGACTGGAAACACAAGTAGGCCTGACTCTGAGGCCTCTACTCTTCCCTTTTGCCAAGAGGTCCATTTCTCCTGGTATGGATTTCTCAAGCTCCCTGCAAGTCAGACCTGCTGGAGCCACAGTACTGAAAGCCTGCGTGGGTCCCCCAGCGATCTGTGGCATGTAAGCAGCAGCCTTTGGTGGGTCACCAGAAGACACGCAGGGGATGTGGTCCTCGCTGGCACTGATCAGGATGGCACGGTAAGGGCCCTCCTTAGGCAGAAACACCACCAGCATCCAACCAGCCAGAACCCTGATCAGATCCCATAATGGGCCCAATAAAGAAAGGCTGAGTAAGGAATATTCCCCTTGGTGGGAATAATATGCTTATCCCTGGTTGATTAAAAGAACGTATGCCACAGGAAGGCCCACAAGCATTCAGAGCAAGTTACACAATTGAATAAAAGAGCAGGAAGCTTCCTACCCAGCGACATTTAACCTCTGAGGTTCTCAAGATTCTTGAGGTGAGTTGGATGATTTGGACTACGATGCACTTTCACCTCTAAAAAATGTTAAAGTTTGAAGGCTTTTCCTCACTCCTGTTACGCCCCTCCTGCTGGGCTCGGAGCACTCCCCCCATTTCACTTTCCCGGTCCCATGCCTGATCCTTGTGGGGAGGGACCGGGGCAATGGGAGACATGTGCTCTGGACCCCACAGTCCTGTGGTGTGAAGCCCAGAACCCAGGCTCCATCCCGTCCCAGCAGGGAGGCCTTCTTCTTGGATTCTGGGATATGCTCTGGAGATGACAACCCCACCTCCCGGGCTGGCTCCTTCTGAGGGCCCTGCCCTTCTCCCCTCACACATTCTCCCAGAATAAACTGTTGTGTGCTCCTGGTTTCCACTCTTGCTTGCTTGTTGAAGTCTCCCAAGTCAACATCTCCCACCTCCATGTAAGCTCCAGAATTGCTTATGAACCACAGACTCTCCCTTCCGTGCCCTTACCAAGAGTGGGGAGGTCATCCCCTTGCTCCCAAATGCGCTGCTGCTCTCAGTTCCTCAAGCTGGTGAAGGCAACACAGTCTCCCAAGGCATTTGAGTGACAGACTCTCCTGCATTCCTCAGGCTCAGGTGATGCCTAAGCCCTGCTCATCACCCTTTAAGTAGAACTTGAGGATGGCCTTCACCTTTCCCACCCCTCACCACTACCCCATTGTCCCCGTGGCGCATGGAAGTCATGAGCACAGAAGAGATGAAATCTGTGACCGCTGAACTGACTGTGCTGACTTTTAGAGAAAGGTCTGCATGTAAGAGGCAGCCCTACACGGGAAGGCATTCAAGAGGCATGATTACCCATCACTCCTGGATTCTGTGCTTGGTTCACGTGCCCCTGGTCTTTGCATAAGCTCTTCCCTCTCCTGGGAACACCCTCCCTTCCCTGGACGAGTTAACCATCTTTCATCTCTAAGACTCTGCTCTTAAGTCAGGTCTTCCCCTCCCAGGAGCACCTCCTGGAGGATGGTCCCAGAGTGCCCTGAGGGCACAGTTCTGCTTGATCACCCTGGAGGTCTTTTTTGACCCTTAGTGGACTATTCAGCTCCATGATTCCAGCATAGCACCTGGCACAGAATGGACCTCAGTAAACAGCTGTCCAGTGGGTGACAGATACAACCAAACACTTGTGAAAGAACGCACGGGCCGACGGCCTGAGTGGGGGCAGCCACTGCACCCCACCCCCCACCCCCACCATCTTCTGGACATCAGCTCTGAGGGTGAACAGTGCTAAAGTGTTTCCACTCGTCTGGAGACTGCAGAGTCAGTAACAGCTGACTGCAAAGAGGGTATTGATCCAAGATTCCCCTTGGACCTTTGATTTCTCACTCTCTCCATCTATCACCTAGCGGGAACAACACAACTTGTCTCATTAAAATTCCAAATGCCTGGGATAGCAGTTTTCTAAGGGTGGGCACCTGAGGCTGCTTCTCTGCATCCTGTCACATTCCATCCAGAGCCTTCAATACCCGCCCTCCTGGCTTCCCCCTACCCCCACCCCCACTGTCCCAAAGGTGGCCCAAGCTGATTCAGTTCTCCCGCAGAGAGCCATGGCCAGGGCCAGGGCGCAGGGGACTCACCCTCCGTCAAAGGGGTTCTCCCCAGGAATGATGTGCGTGCTGTCCCTGCCCACAAGGAACTTGATGCGGTCATAGAAGGAGTGCAGGTTCTGCTGGGACGCCGGGGCCTGTGTCTCCTGGATGATGTCCAGTGGATCAGGGGAGCCCAGGCACAGCGGGTTCACGTGGCAGAGGGGCTGGAGGCAGCAGTCAGGGTCCATGCAGTCCAGCAAGCCATCTGCAGGGATGACAGCATTGAAGTTCATACCACTACGGCCCACCAGCCGTGTCTGTCCACAATGCCTTCGTTCACGTCTCTATTTTCCACTGACTGAGACACTTGATTAAGGACGTGGCATGAGCCAAGGCCTTTGTGGGGAGATTGGGGCTTCAGATCTGCTCTCAGCCCACTCGTCTAGCTGGGGAGAAGGACAAGAACTTGTACAGGGGATGGGTGTTTCTGTTTCTTTTCAAAGAGACGGTGGGCATTCTATGAGGGCCCAGGGGTGGAAGAACACACTGGATGTCTGAGCTGCTCAGTGTGGTGTAGTGGGAGCACCGTGAGGCTCAGGCTCACGTTCAGGTCCCAGAACTGCACCTAAGAACTCCCGAGGTCGAATGCCTGCTCTTATTCTCCGAGCCCCAGCCTCTTCCTCATCGACAGGTCTCTCTCGCTTCTGTGTCCGTGGGTTTACACTACAGATGTTGCGCAGCAGAGCATGGCACAGCCTGGCCAGATTCGGGGCCCCATCTACACAGGCGGCCTCCCAAGCCCCCTTACTAGCTTCAGTTGTATTGTGGTGTCGGGTAAGCTACTTGACGTCCCTGAAACCCAGTTTTTTTTTTTCTCTTAGTAAATTACAGAGGAAAAATCCCTCGTCTTTCTTGCCTACTTCTTCATGGCATTCAAGACTTGATGACTTCCTCGAGGGCAGCGCAGCGTGAACAGAATGGATTCCAGGACCCAGACTGCCTGGGGTCAAATCCTGGCTCTGAAACTTAACCGCTACGTGACCTTAGGCAAGTTACGTAAACCCTCTGGCCTCTGTTTCCCATGTGTCTTACGAGGGGATTATAAAAGTGTCATGTAAGTGTTAGTGACATAAATACCAAACATAGTACATGTCCCCAAATCTAGCAGAATGCTGGATACACAGTAAGCACTTCCTAAGGGGTAGTTTCCCTTCCTATCCCTGAGTCTACAATATGGCTCACCAAAGTGAAGGGCCATTTGTCCGTGGTCTGCTCACCTCCCATATTCATCTTGAGATGTGGAAGAAAGGCCTCCTCTGACCCCGGCACAGTCCTGCGCTCTAACTCAGGGCTCCTGTCCCAGCTCCCAGAAACACCCACTGATCGCTTATCAAAGCCCCTGTCTTCTCTTGCGGACAGCGGGCTCCATCACACAGTCTCGTGCTACCCCTGTCAGACGTTGCTTAAACACATAATACAGCCCGAGCTGTGGGTTATTTGCATTCTGCTATTGATGTTAGCATGACAGATTCAGCTGCCGCATCCATAACTCTGCAGAAATGCTCCATTATTCAATCCCAGTGAGCAGGGACGCTGACCATTAAATCAGCGAGTACAATTGAAGGGCTGTGAGAAGTCATGGCTAATTTGAAATTTTATTAGCTATTGCCTGCTCTTGTTTACCACCGAAGCAGACTCTGGAAGCCGGGCTTTTACCTCTTTATAAACACTCTGCTCTGTGGCATCTTGGAAGAACTGCTTCCTGTTCTCTAATCCTGGGGGCAGGTCAGCCAGGAATTATTACTATTAATATTATATTAAATAATGATGATGATGATGAAGACCACAGACATTGTGCTAAATGCTTGACAAGGAATGCTTTCAAGGAATGTGTCATTGAATCTTCCCTGCTCTGTGAGGTAGCCACTGTTGTCAGCATCACCCTCATGTAATTATCTTATTTTTTTTTTAAGATTTTTTTATTTTTTGGAGCAAGAGAGAGAATCTCAAGCAGACTCCCTGCTGAGTGTGGAGCCCGATGCAGGTCTCAGTCTCATGACCCTGGGAGCTTGACCGGAGCTGAAATCAAGAGTTGGACATTCAACTGACGGAGCCACCCAGGCGACCCCATCACCCTCACTTTATAGAAGGAACTGGAGATTCAAAGTGGTAAAATAACTTGGTCAAGTTTGTGTAGTCCAGGGCTGACTTGGAATCTGAGCCCAGGTCTTTCTTAAATATGAAAGGGTCTTTGAGTCCTGAAGAGACTTTTGGGAACTATTTCTTAAGTGAAAAGCATGAATTTAGGTGTCTTGCTGAAATACCACTCTTCCGTGCCCTTCCGGCTCCCTGAGTGACCTCAATCCTTCTCGCTCCCTCTCTCCTCACTCTACTGTAGATTTTCTCTGTCTCCTTCCCCAGACATGGAGCTCACTTTAGTATGCCTGTGTCTCCTTCTCTAGCTTCTGCCCCGGCTTCATCCTTGCTTCAGGAATCAGGCCTCCCCACACTCCTTTTATCTTTCCTTTTCTTTCTTTCTTTTTTTTCTTTCTTTTTTTTTTTTTAAGATTTTATTTATTCATTTGACAGGCAGAGATCACAAGTAGGCAGAGAGGCAGGCAGAGAGAGAGAGGAGGAAGCAGGCTCCCTGCTGAGCAGAGAGCCCCATGCAGATGTGGGGCTCGATCCCAGGACCCTGGGATCTTGACCTGAGCCTAAGGCAGAGGCTTTAACCCACTGAGACACCCAGTTGAAAAACAAATGGTCCTTTCTTATGATCAGAGGCCCTTTGGGATCCAGTTGGCCGTTCTACTGGAAACGAAAGTCTCAGCAAGGCTGAGACTGAAGTCAGTTGACTTAGAAAATGTCCGTTTTTCGTTTGTATGCTCTTCCCACTGATAGACCCTTCTTGTGACAAACAGAAAGACCAACAAAAAACACCAAGAAAATAGGGAGGATTTTTCTCTATTTCCTTAAAATTTTCAGTAAAACCCTTCTGAACTCGAAACCCCAACTTTTGGAAAAGAACATTCCCCCCCCACCCCAAGAAACATCCTTTCTTCCTTCTCTCTCTGTTGACATGGTGAAAGTGAAGGGGGTAGAAGGAAATGGAGCGGGGGACACTGAGGCTCCTGGAGGCTGGAGGGCGGCAATGCCAGACCCGGCAGTGACGGGCAAGGGGAAGCAGGGAGGAAGTGTCCAGTAGAGTCAGTCAGACCAGGGAGTAAAAAGAAAGATGGAAAAAAAAGGAGGCGGGGAGAAAAAAAAACAGACAAAAGATGCAGGTCTCTGGGGCACCAAATGAACATTTTCCAAAGGGCTTCAAGTTCTTGTGACCCCTGAGCTTGAAGCGCCCGCCCCGGGCTAAAATGTTACATTGTGCACGTGCACGCAGCGCTGGTTTCTGCTAACATTTCCACTTCAGTGCTACTGACTTGGGATAAGGGCCATGCTGTTTCCTCCAGCCCCCTCCTCAGTGCCTGCTCTGCTGTGGGGTGTCAAGCGACCTTGAGAACCAGGGAGTGGAGAACAGGAGAGAAAAAAAAAAAAAAAAAACCCAGGCTAGAAGCCTGAAGAGCCAGTTCCTCCGCTGGCTGTATCACTTTCTCGCTGTGAGACCTTGAGCACACCCCTTCCTATCCCTGAGACATCATTTGTTCATGCGAAACCAGGAGAGTGAGTTTTGCCAGTCCCTCAGCATTGCTGGTGGCTTCCTGGGCTGTAAAGAGTAAATGAGTCATTCAGTGAAGTTCTGGGGTCCTCCCCGTTCCAATGGCCATTCCCCAGAGCCCCCTCTGCAGACAGGTGCTATGGCACAAGTATGGGACAGGTCTCCTGCCATCAGTCCCTGGTCCTGAGTAGCAGTGGCTTTATGCTCATTTTGTGATCCTAACAGCTACCATTGAGGAGTGGGACCCTGGTGGACTCCCTCCACGCTTATTGTTGGTGTCCTCCTCAGTTAGGCGGGGGTTCATGGGGCTGCCTCTGGGGTTACCTGACCTAACCTCCTGGCCTTTCTATGCTGTGGGCCCTTTCTATGCTGGTGGCCGGCCACCTGCAACTCCCTCAGAAAGCCAAGGGTGTGCATGAGAGTCCTACCGAAGGTGGTGGCTCAGCTAGCCTTCTTGGCTTTGCAGACGAGGACCCTGGAGCTTGGGTTCAGTGACCAACTCAGCATCATCCTGCAGTGAAGTGTGGCAGAGCTGGCAATTTGGTTTCTTTTCTTTCTGCAAGTCCAGCCATTAGGCACTATGCCAGAGTCTACATCTTTCTCTGTCCATGCTTTGGGCATTCTAGCTCCTCCACAGAGGGCAGGAATGGACTTGTTGACCCGTCCCTTTGGAACCCATCGTGTGGACAGACAGGGAGAAGACCGTCATGCTTCTGGCACAACAGAGTGCTGGGGAAGAAAGAGATGGGGCCGTGGAAGCCGGAAGGTGGGAACCCAGCTTGGGCTGCAGGCTGGGTTGTGTCCTGGAGGATGGAATGCTTGAACTGGGACCAGAGGGGTGGACACGAGCCAGCTGAAAGGAGAACAAAGATGGGAGCAGGTGCGGGAAATTCACGGCCGAGCAAACTTCGTGTTGTAGTTGTTTGCATGGTCCTTATACTCACGGCTCCGCAGACAGCATGTAACATGTCCTCCTCTTTCTGCGGGCTTAGCTGCTGCCCCTGCTCCACGGCCCAGCCACCAACCTCATCTCTCTGTAACCACAGAGCGGCCTTACAGCAGCCCGGGAATAGCACCCAGGGAGGCCCTGGGGATGGGGCCTGGAATGGGCCTCCCTCCTCTGTACACATCTGGGAGAAGTTTTTGTCATTTGCTATAATAGACTCTGTGCCTTCTTTAAAAAGGCTTTCAAAATCTCTATCTGCCCCTTGCAACACAGGATTTTTAAAGGTCAATTTCTCTCTTGTCTCTTATCACAAGAAACGTGGTTTAGAGATAGTCTGAAGGGTGACCGAATTCTATGGCTTTATGGGAGCTCTCCGTTGCAGCAATGGGAGATGGGGAGGGGGAGGGAGGGCAGAGAGCTTTGTTCTCTGCTCTCCTGAAATTCCTCCTTCCAGGTGGCATCTATCAATGATCTGTATTGCAATCCACGATCGTTTTTCATGGGACCGACAGTGCCTGAAGAGATTATCACACCTTGAAGCTGCTTACAAATCCTTCATCCAAAGGGGTCTGGTTGTTTTAAGATTCCAGGGGACTTTATATTCTAGTTTCTTTCTTTGGATGCACCCATTCTGTTCTAATCCTAGCTTTCCTGCAGATCCACAGTGTGATGCTGGGCACATGACTTCAGCTCACTGAGCCTCAGTTTCCCTGCATGGAAATCTCTGTCCTGCATGTCTGTTTTCGAAGGTCTGGACATCACATCCACAGAGCACCCAGCATGGTGCCTGGCACCTACGGATGCTCTATAAACTATGGCTTCTACCTTCTTTTATGTACACTTGAATCATTTCCCTTCTAGCAAGGAGCAAGGGACAGTTTGGAATACGAATTTTAATCAAGAGATGAAAAAGCTCAAAATACACTATTATATGCAGAGACACATTGTGATCTGACGTGAAGTAAGTAGTGTGTAAAATTTCATGAAGAGCGTATTCCAGTTTTTAAAAATAATTATTTATATATGGATATGTGTATATGCATTTATCTATCATAAATATGCTTCTGTGCTTCCAGGCAGTAAGGTGCTGGAGAACAGGAACTGACCTTTGCAGGTGAGGGACTTGAGGCTTAGAGAGGGAGCAAACAGGAGAGCCAGGGCTGAAATCCCGGCGGTCTGGGAAGAGATCCTGTACTTTTCATCGCTGGGCAGTGCTGCCTCTCGGGCACAGTGAGCCCACCTGCCATCCTCACAGCGTGACCCTGCAGGGCAGGCATTCTTATTCTCACTTTACAGACCCTTCACATGTTGGGGCCACAGTTTCACCATCTCTAAAATGGGCAAGAAACGAACATGCTCCTTCAGAGTGTCTCTATGTCACAGCTGAGAAGACACATGCCAGCACTTCAGGAGGTTTTCACAGACCAAAGGACACGAAGGAGGCACATCTCCTTGTCAAGTGGTTCAGGGCCTCTCCACCTGCTGGCTTTGTTGGTCCCTCACTGGCCAGTGCTCTGGTGACATCTGGAGGCACGTAAGGGTGAGGGGAGAGAGGATCAGCGGACAGGGGAGGGGGGGGCGGCGGTGTCACTGCATCATAGTCAGGATCTGTGTTCTGTTTTCAAATCTACACAACCACCATGAATGAAAACAAACAATGCTAAACCCAACTCAGCCATACTGTTAACTTTTTTCCTTTTTTGTCTCACAGTTTAAAAATACTGCAACAGCATTCTTCATGAAGCTTGAAATTCAGGTTTAATTTGGAAAGAACTGCTTTAGGCCTAGCAAAGTGGGAAAGAAGAGAAGCCACCAGTTTCCAGATAACTTGAAGAGCCAACGGTTGGGTTTTCGATGGAACCATGAGTCTGAGGTCCAGACACACTGAAAAGCTCTAATGTGGCCAGAACCTCACAGAGGATGGCAGTTTCTACCACCCCCGCCCCCAGCTGTGCAGATTTCCTCCTCATACAGAAACAGGAAGGGTAACACCACAGCCATTGAGTCTGTGGAGTGGATGCACAATTGCTTTGCAAACCGTAAAATGACACACGAGTTATCATTCTTAGCCTCTGTTCGGCTTTGGGAACTGTGGCAGCTCCTCTAAGTTTGAGGAAGTACTCGCAGTGCATTTCTAGGGGGAGGATGAACCACTGTCAGGTAGGAGAGCTCTGGGGACACAAAGGCATGTGGAATGGCTCAAGAGTCTTGGGTCCTAAGTTCAGGCCAGGGCACTGACGTTGTGTGTGACATTGATGTGTGTGATGTAACATGCCCTTTCTACAACATGCAGGGGGTAGAAGGAGGGAGCCAGAGTTCCTGTTCTGTGTCTTTTCCAGTCCTGTTACTCGACATTCAACTCTGGTAATCCCTGCTCCAAGCTTCTGAGTTACATCAGCCAGTAAGAGTCCCCCAGCTAGACTCGAGCACTTTCCCCTGTCCCTGACTTCATCTGGGATTATGCTGTGTCTCACATCATGGCTAAAATAAAAGCATTTATTCCATCCTGCCTCCACTAGATTTAGTTGTTAGGAGAGCAATTTCGTCCAAATGACAGTGGGCTTCCTGAGGGAGAAAGATCAGGCCATGTTCACTGGTTCTTTTTATCTCCTCAGAAAGGAACATGGTGCCTTGTGGACAGGAGGAGCCTGGCCAATGTGTGCTTGACCGAACTAAAAACAGCCCAGTCCTAAATATGGCTCACCCCTGTGAGCCTGCCCCATTACTTCCTCCATGAAAACTAACCCTATTTGGCCAAGACACAGAGAAATAGACCAGTGAGGATAGCCTTGCCCTTTCGAGTGCTTGGGACAGTCTCCTCTTTATGGTTGTTTCATCTGTGCTACCCTGCAAATCTGGGATCCTGTGCACCATCTCCTTGGCTCCCCCAATGGGTGGAGAGCCCGCTGAACTGAGAGGACCGTGGCTGAGACATTGCCTCATTTCAGAGTTAAGAGCCCTAGGCTCCCCTATTGATCTGGTCTCCCCCAGTGGTTGTCTTTCCAACCATGATGGCCCATGGATGTCTTCCTGGCTAGAGACTGGAAGCCTCACAGGACAGGGACCATATCATAGTTCCCAGTAGGATACTCAGGCATTTGATAATATTAGTTCAATGAGAGGATGCCCCTTCCCCATGGCAATTCTCCCCCTGCAATGCAACTGCAGGCTTCTTATCTCTCCTTCCAGACTGTGAACTGTACAAGGCACAGGGACTGTGTCTTATTTGTCTCAGGTCCCAGGACCCAGAACGGGGCCTGATGCAGAGCAGACATTCAGTTAATGTTTGTTGAGTGAGTCAACGAACTCAGGCTACAGTGCTATCACATGGCTTTGCTGAGAGATATGGAAAAGTTCGTTCCAGTCTATCGAAAGCTCCATCAAGGCAAGAGGTGTCATTTCCTGCAACTGAGGATTTTTTGATAGTTTTTTTCTAGTCCTTCCTGGTTCATCTATCACAATGGCCGGAGGAGACCCCATTTCCCCAGGGCCTGAATTAACCCTGTTTCTTAGGATGGGAGGCTCTTTCACCCACCAGAGCTGTGGGGCTCTGGGCTCCTGCGTGCTCATGCCCTGTGTAACACTGGTGACTTCTAGCCCCGGGACAGCTGGCTGAAGGATGGCCAACAGGATACACATGTGTGCTTCACGTGAGGGAACAGGGAAACTTCTTCCAGAACCTATTCTTGTATGTGTGCCCTTTCCCCACATTTCTCAAGGCCACTCAGTTCTTTGGCTGCCCAGATGTTCAACAGCTGTTTGAGGGCTTTGGCCAAGACACTGCCTTCTTGACAGGGGAATGACTTCATGGTGCAACTCTTGTCCCCTTTCCTTCTAATTACATGAAGTTATTGATGGTCACGAGAACTGCCTCTACAGGCAAAGTGAAGAAGGCTGAGGAGAGATGCAGATAATTTAGGCTGACATCTCTTTCCTATGAAGAACAAATATTATTATACTTTTTCTTGCCTGAAGACAGGGATGCTTGGGACCCTAGCTGTGTCTTGCTCTGCTTTGCCCATGATGATCTCTCTGATCAGAAAATCCTTTCCTTTTTTAAAAAATAATAATCTTTTAACTTTTTAAAAGATTATTTGTTTATTTGACAGGGATACAGAGACACACACCAAGAGAGGGAACACAAGCAGGGGGAGTGGGAGAAGCAGGCTTCTGGCCGAGCAGGGAGCCCGATATGGGGTTTGATCCCAGGACCCTGGGATCATGACCTGAGCCAAAGGTAGATGCTTAATGACTGAGCCACCCAGGTGCCCCAGAAAGCCCTTTCCTTTCCAAGAAATACCTGTCTACTCAAGTGTCACCTCCCTGGTGAATGTTTCCTTGCTCCCACACCAACCAATATATAAGTCTGCACACAATTCACACTGTCCACTAGCCCTTCACCGTGGGTTTTTCCTTCCCCTCCTGAATTCCTAGAGCACAGTGAGAAGATTTTGTTATCTTTGTGCCTGGCCTACGACCTGGTCCCATAGGAGGAACTGTGGATGTTTATGGAGTATAAGAATTAGTAGACTTGGTAGGGTTCATGTTGATGAAGGGGCATTTCAACCCTGCAAGGTCATAAGAGGAGAACTTGGACCCACTGTTTCTGCCGAGCTATCAAGGCTCAATCCCACGAGCTCCTCGTGGACAACTATTCCACTGGGCCCAGACCCGGGCACATAGGCCTGATCACCTCCTGGAGGCAGGCAGCAGGTAGATGGACCAAAAGCCAGTTAGACCAAGCTCAGTGGTTTGAAGTAGCCCTTTCCAGGCTGCTGGAGATGATAGAAGGTAAATGAATTAGAATAATCACAATAAACACTTGTGGCCTTTTAATCCATATGGCACTCTGAGATCACAGAGTCATTCTAAGTAGAAAATTCCCAGAAGTTGGGGTGCTGAGTAGGTGGCTTGCTGATTTCCTACTCTGTACCGTACGCTTACCAAGTCCCTGAGCATGCATGTTTAGGTGCTACATAAACACATTAGGACCAGGTCAGCTGTCATGCCATTGTTAGAAAGGAATGGTTGACGGTTTCAAATATTTTTCATTTCTCTATCTTTTTAATCTCTCCTACTAGCCTCCTGAGATTAGAAGAGTCAGGAAGAATCAATCTGTCTTCTAAGGGAGAGTGATAATATTTATTCAAGTAACACAACAGAAGAAAGAAGGCTAATGCTAGGGCCAATCTAAAGACTGGAATGGTCGTCATGATCTAATTGCCCACTGCATGAATACAAAGTGTGAGGCCCAGAGACATTAAGTAACTTGCTTAGGATACACAGGGGATCAATAGGGATTGGAACCCTGGTCTCTTCTCTCCCAGCTGAGAAATATTCCACAAGACTAGGCTTCTCTTCCTTAGGGTCTGGACTGTGCAGCACTTGAAAAAAAACCCAATTAACTGAGACCCATTCTAGGAAAAACCCCCAGGGTCAGAGGTTGTGGGGGGCAAAGGTGGCTTGGTGGGGATTACTACCAGAATCAGGGGAGCAGGCATCACAACCGAAGGTAACTCAACCTGCCTCTGGGGGAGAAGCATCCATTCTGCTACTTTCTGTGACACAAAACTGGACGGGCCTCTTCTTGTCCATTTCCAGTGAGGGGGATTGCACAACTGTGCCAGGCAACACATCCCACTATTGAATTGCTAGAAAATTCTTTTTTCCATATGCCTTATCCTCTCCACTGGCTGTCAGATGGCCATTAATTTCATTTCTGTTATTTCATTTAAATTAATGAAGATGGAACAACTAGAGACATGTACTCATTCCTTCCACCACATGTGCAGTTTGATGCGCACCTGTTGCCCTGGACCCCCGCCCGACCCCTGCCCAAGCTGTACAGCGTCCCTAGGGCTGGGGACCTACCTCCATCATTGTCTTTGCCATCACCGCAGGCGGTTTCCATGGACGTGTCGCAGCCTGCTCCTCTCCAGCCCAGCTGGCAGACGCAGTGCCAGCCATTTAGGTCCAGGGTACATCTGCCATTGCCGTTGCACAAGCCAGGGCAACCCTCTGCAAGGCAAAGCATACAGTATGGAGCTCTGATCGTCCACAGCCACCTGCAGTCACACACACTCGTGCTCCTCCTGCCTGCTCGGGAACTGCTCTCAGGTCCACCAGCACACCGACGCCCTCAGCACCCCGAGAGGCCTGAAATATCCCCTTTGGAAAAGTGATCAGGATCCCCAAGGGGAAGTCTGTGGATATGAGCCTGACGGGTGACTGACGAAACTTCTGCCTGATCTTTGCTCCATGTTCACTCTTGTGTGTTTTTCCCATTTCTAGGGGCTGTTTGAAACAAAGGAATCACCTCTCCATGTACTCCTTATGTTCCCTCAGCACTTCTGGGTCTCATTCTAGAAGGGCTATCCTTTTTACTGGGGGAAGTACTATTGTACTGGTACTCGTACTGGACCCTAGGTTTTTCATTTATTTTGTCCCATTTTCTCCTGAATGACTGTCTTTGCTTTGAGGAAGAAACCTTGGTCTTCTCCTTCCCATCTTCTCTATCACAACTAGGAAGAGGGTTCTGCATGCAGGACCCCGACGACTGCCATGAGAGAGATGATCTAGGGCTGTCTGGGATTGCAAACGCAGTTATGGGCAGGCTGCCCTTCCCCGATTTTGTTCATCGGTCTCTCCGGGTGCCTGTCATGTATCAGGCACCTTCTCTCTCTGGGCTAGCACGGGAGGTAGAGAGATGGATAAGACCTACTTCTTGCAGGCTACCAGAGAAGACAGATTTGTATAAGCAAAATATTCCACTGCTAAATGCTCTTGGGGAGAGGTACACAGCCTGGTGGGAACCAGATACGGGAGGGGCCATTGTCTGGGGGAACCTCGGGTGACGGCATCAAGAAGGGTCAGGCAATGTTTAATTCTGCCGTGGTCCCACTTTGCCCATATCATAAGGTAGAGAATTATCCTTACCAGTCGAGTAGATTTACAGGTTTTTTATTACCACCCTTTTGAACCCTTCTCTTTGAGTTCATGGCTCAGAAATCTATGTCTGAGAATCTGTTAAATTACATGGTTCACTTCAGCCTCTCTTTGGCCCTTGGTTTTCATTCAAGTCTTCATTTTAACACCTCCCAACTCCTTCCTCAAAGAGGCTACCAACCCCCCCCCCCCCAAACAACAACAACAACAAAAACCTCTTTGTCTTCTCTCTGGCCCTATGCAGTCTCAGGGAAGGGTATGAATGTCAAAGTCATCCATATAACTAAATTTATTATGAGCAGCAAACTGCTACAAATATGGCTATAAAGTAAATTTTCTGCCACAAAATAACTGAAAATTGACCACTTATTCTTAAATGGGACAAGGGTGAATGTAGCTGTCCAATACCAGATGTAGGCCATGGCAGGGACACCCTGAATGACCCACCAATTAGAATATAAAACTTCAGTGTTTCAAGGCCTGTTAGTAGTTGGCTTTTATTACAAAGTAAAAGAACCTGTTCATTTGTATTTGAGATGTTCAGACAGCAGCCAATCAATCACTCTGGCCACCTGTTTGTCATTCAAAGGAAGAAATAGTTATTGACTGGGCACTCCAAGCCTAGCAGGGATCCTTGCAGAAGCCTATTGGGAAGGGTGGGAAGCCACCAGCATGGCTCCCTGCAGGTGACAGGGACAGCAGGTGTACAAGCGTAGGGAAGTGCTGTGGCATGCAGGTGATCAGCCAGGCATCCGGACCCGGCTCCCAATACCAGCCACCCTTCCTGGTCCAAAAAATGAGAGACCCCCTCTTTCCCCAACTAGTCCCATTTAGATGTTTATCCATCCAGTTGGACGGCCTTTCAACGGAGCCTCATTTGTATTTGAAATCAGTCTTGGAGGAAGGAAGTTGAGCCCAATTGTTAAGAAGGGTAGTAGATTGCTTTCTCCTGCTCCAAGATGTAGCCTCCCATCAGCGGCAAAGAGTACAAGCCTGGATGCCTTACCCACCTGGTTCACCACTTGGTGGCCTCGCTTAATTTCTTTGAGCCTCAGCCTACTTATACAATGGGATTGCTCAGGGGATTAAATAATATAATGTATGCATGATGCACAAAGTCTGACCTACAGCTTAAAGACAGTCTATGAGTCTTCTACTGACTTTTACCTCCTGTTTTAAGTAGAAGGCATACACTAGCATGGATTGCACCCATAACCTCACATAGGCTCACAGAATGGCAATATAGAGACTTGAGGCACTTGTCTAGGTCAATGTCACCCAACTTTGTCTGTGAAGGCTCAGATAATAAATATTTTAGTCTTGTGAGCCATAGGGTCTCATTGTAATTACTCAAATCTGCTATTGTAGTGGGAAAGTAGCCAGATATAACATACATCAATATGTCAATGAATGACGGCTGTGTTCCAATAAAACTTTATTTACAAAAACAGATGACGGGATAGATTTGGTCTCTGTGCTGTAGTTTGCCACCTGATGGTTTAGAGGCTTCAGGACAGCAATACAATGACAGTTGCCATCTACTGAGGGTCTACCATGGCTTGCCACTGTGCTAGACACTTCACATAAATTACTTTTAAAATAAATAGCTTTTTGTTATTTTTCCAGTTCCTGATTTTCTAAGGCAGTTCCAATTTTACACCACTTAATCCTAAATTGTAAATTAAAACCACATGCTGTAACACAGTGTGGACTTTGGAACTGGGCAGACCCCAATTCAAATCCCCATACCACCTTTTTACTACCCACGGGATGACTGGCAAATCATTTAACTCTCTCTGCCTCAGTATTGTCATCTATAAGATGGAGGAAATGCCTAATTCGAAGCGTTGCTGGGAAGATTAATGAGATAATGCATGTTAATTATTTAGCATGGTGGGTAACCTAAGTAGGCATTCAATAAATGACAGGTGCTATTATTATTATTGAATTGATTTGTCTTAATGTTGCATAACTTCAAGAAATTCACAAAACCAGAAAATAACCTTCGTCAGTCCCAACTGTATAAATGTCTGGGTCAAGAGCTATGGTCCTCATAATACAAATCTTGCCAAAGACAGCTGAGATGAGCCCAACAACATGGTCATGGGGGTTAACATGCAGCTCAGTGGGAGGCAGCAAGATGGGTTCGAGGCCACAAGTCCCAGCCCAGGGCCACTACTTCATGCTTTCCTAGTGCTCTGTCCTCCTTGGAAGCAAGTTTCCCAAGTACATGTAAATTATTAATTTTGTAATTAGTTTAATGTCTTATTCCCTCCATTAGAATATAAACTCTGTAAAGGCAATGTTGGCTTTAATCCAGAGCCTTGCATACAGCAGGTGCTCAACGGGTATTTGTTGAATCAATGAATGAGACAAGAGACTAGGTTCTAGTACCTGCTGCCTAACTTGTGGGATCTCTGCAAAGTTACTTTTCCTCTTTTGGCCTCAATTTTCTTATCTAGAAAATGAAGGTTCAGACAAGTTGATGTATTAGGTCCTTCCAGTACAACTGACCCAAAAGAGAGGCTCAAAACTTTAGTCAGCACCTATAGGATGCCAGGGAGGGGTGTTCATTCTAGGGCATCCAGAGATGAGATACATCCTCTGCCCTTGATATTTTATACTCTATTTACCTATACTTTACTTTGTTCCAGGAAGGAATTGCAATGGGTCTCATACTCTCAAGCAATACGTCTCAAAGTGAATTTTGCAGAATGCCAGTTCCATGAGGTCCTCAAAACCAAGCTTCTGCGGTCAAGTAAATTTGGAAAACATTTTATCCTATAATCTCACTCTAGAAAGTCACACTGAACATTAATACCTTAAAGGCTCCAAGGGTCTTACAAGGAAGAAACCTGCTTATTTGATTATCAGGATAATTTCCAATTTGACCTCAGAACTTTCTTTCCCCTATAACCACTTATAATAATGGGGGAGATTCCACTCCACAAAGCCCTCTTTGGGAACCCCTTTCTGGTGAGCTCGTCCTGGCACACAAAGCCGAGTGCACATGTTCTGTGCTGCTCAGAGACCTCCAAGGCGGGTGAGTGTTCGCAGGGAAAGGAAGCTCTCTGTGTGAAATCACAGCAACACTTTAAGTATTGTTAGTTTCCCCAAATGGACCAAGTTATACCCTGGGGATCTGCACTGTCCTCTCCGTTTCAGGGTTTCAGAGGGACCCTGAGTATTTGTGGGTTAAATGAGGATTGCTCTCAGCCAGCAGTTTCTTCTGGAGTGATCACACCCCCATTAGCCAGGATGAGGCAGCCTCCTCTGGGGTGACTTGCTGACTTTCTTAAAGCAAAATGCCCATCCTTACCTACCACTAAAGCTCATTAATTCTACAAACTCTGAGACTCATCAATAATTCAAAGAACCCAACTGACATTAACAATCCCCTCTGGAAGGACTCACATCAGGCATTTGCTAGAACCAAAATAATGTAATTTCAAGGTTTAGAGAAGGCCTAAGCTTTTCAAAAGAAAAGATGCCCTTTAAATGACAAGGGACCACTTTATCTTCAGCCTTCTGTGTAAGCCTATGAAGAAGTCCCCTTGAAGCCAGCATCAGGTATGACAGGAAGGCTTTCCAAATCCTTGAAGACAGTTTTTAGTTAAGTGGCAAAGGAGCCATGTATTAACCCTATCACCTGTTGGAACGTCCCATTTCTTTATGGCTCTCCTTCTAGTCCTCTTGTACTTTTTCATCCCTACAGTCACTTCCCTAGACAAGGTCACCATCATCTCCCATCTCCATGATGGAAAGAGTCTCCTAATTGGTCTGTTTGCCCCCAATGCTCCCCCTCAACTCTTTTTTCCCCACTATGGCAAGACTAATCCTTCCAAATCACAAATGTCATCATTAAGCCACCATCCTGCTTTTAATAACCTTTAGTGTCTTTCTCATACACTTCTGCCTAAAGTTCACAATCTTAGTCTATAAGGCCCTGCCTAAATTGGAGGGATCTTCTTGCTAGGTGACCCCTGGACATTTCCCATCATAACCCTCACCGCACTCATTGGGATTGTTTTATTAGTGTCTACTCTGCTAGACTGCAGCAATACAAGAAGAGAAAGCATTTCTGTTGTGTGGTATGCACATTTTCTGGTGCTTAGGAGGAGTTCAGCATTATCTGTTAACGTGCATGTCGCTTCTTTAGTATCTACTGACACAAATGGAAAACAAAGAACAAAAGTCGGCTCGTCTTTGCTGACATGGTACTCTACTTAGACAAGTCTTAAGTTTGCACAGTATAGGTCTCTGAAATCTTTTTTTAAGATCAGAACCCATCATACCAGAAAGTCAGCAGAATGGGGGCCTGGTTCAAACCTAGATTTTGGTAAAAAAAAAAAAAAAAAAAAAAAGTCTTTTAAAGCAAGTTATGATTTATTGGCCTAATCCAAATAAAGGTCTGGTGATATTTTCTGAACTAAAGATCAGAACAGGTGTTGAGGGAGAATATATATCACTTCCTGGTGAGGGTGCCAGTTTGGAAGACATGGCTTGGAGGAAGAATATCGGAAATTATGGGACATTCCTGGTGAATGACGATAGAAGACAGAAGGTTGGAAATACTGTTTGGGTCAGGAAATTCAAACTCATGGCCCTGGCACTCACTACAAGGGTGACCCAGGGTGGGCTCCCCAACTTCCTCAACTGCAATTTCCTTTTCCAATAAAATGAGTATAGTTATATCTGCTCCCTTAAAAAAAAATTCAAAGAACTTGCTTAAGACTCACGGATATGAAAAAAATTCAGAAAGTATGAAAAAATTCTACCAAAGAGATGGTTCCATTATTAAATTTAATCCATACCAAAGATTCCTCTGATAATGATCATGTGTGAGATGCCTATTTTAAAGAGGCTCAAAGGGACTACTCTCTCTTGCCAGAATGACTACATTCTCAGCTGAAGACCAGCATGTAAAATGCAAGGAACCTTGCTTCTCAACACCAGGCATCCATCTGATGGGCCCATTAACACCTTTCCTGTACTTGGCAAAGATGTTCTGATTGGAAAGCAGTCAGTCATTTATGTTTCCCGCAAACCCTTTCCATAAGTTTTTAAACAGCTATTGCTATCTCTTATTAAAAGCCAATTTAGCCATTTTCTTTACAATTTCAAAAATGACTCTGGCTAATGAAGTTCTCCAAATTAAGGGTGAGGATAAGAATATGATGATAAAATAGCATCACTAATGTTTTTTGAGCATTACCCCTGCCCATTTGCTAAACACGTTATATTCGTTATTTTGCTTAATCCTAATGCCAACCCTATGAGATAGGTCCTGTTACCAAGTTCATTGTACAAAGACTCCCAAGTGAAGGGAGGTTAAGTAACTTGCCCAAGGTCATCCAGTTCATACCTGGTGGACTTGGGATTCATTGTCAGGCAGTCTGACAAGGAAGTATTTTTCCTTAACCACCAAGCACATACTTTGTGCCAGGTGATAAGTTAGGACTTCAGGATAAAATGATGAATATTGTAGGATATTTCTCCTCAGGGGGGTTGTGAACTCACATATGGGTGCACACGTATCTGAACTTTCCAGACTTACTCTTAGAGGAATCAGACCTATTTGGGTAAATGGGGCACTAGCTAATTAATAAAGATGTTGAAAAGGGAATTACTTTGCCTATACGGAACACTCCTCGAACATAAACCTTACCAAACTTGGGCCTTTTCTGAAAAAGAAAAAAAGAAAAAAACACAAAACAAGCAAACAGACTACCCACTTCCCAAGGTCAGGGGTCTGTGTCCCCAACTGCCCAGAGCCTGTCACAGCACCTAGCACACAGCACTAGTACTAGCAAGTGCTTCATATGTAGTTGTTGGATGAATGACCATGACAACAGTAGTGTAATGTAGTTGTTCAGACTTCTGAGCTTGCTCTGGAGCCTCTTCTTTTCTCAGGACACCCACCCTGGTCCTCAGTATCTTAATTCTGATGGACTACGGGCTGTAAGGCACGGGCAGGGTGACAGAAGATAGGGCAGAACAAGTGAGGGGCGTATGTGTGCATGTGGAGGGAAGGACAACAGCACAATGGTAATGTCACAGACAGAGCGAGCTCTTTAGGGGGAAGAATGACGCTCCGGGTGTTATCAACCACCTCGTGACCAAAAACCCACCCTTTGGGGAGCAAACACTGGGACAAAGCTGGGGATGTGGCAATATCTAGACACCATGCTTCTGGGGTGTATATACATTGCTTATATACACATTTCTTCTTTTATGCTTATACACAAACACACACACAAAGACAATAGGAAAATAGAGGAAGGAAGACCATACCTTTAACTACCCTATCCAGATAGTGCGCTTGGGGAATAAAAGACAGGACATTTAAGGTAGGATCAAATAAGTGCAACACTGCCTGCCACGTATGTAACCATGCCAGGTGCCCAGGGGACTGGGTGGGGGGATGTGCCCCATGTTTGGGACAGACCGGCCATGTAGGGAAAAATAAAACCAAAGACAAGATGACATGAGAGAGAAGGAGGGAGAGCAAGCACATTCTCCAGGAAGGGTCAAAAGGAACTTCAACTCATTCTATGATCCAGGGATTCGGAAAGGTCATCATGTATAAGAAGACATATGGCTAGGGAAAACAGGAGAAAAAGGAGGATAGGAAGGTGCAGACATGGCCATGCTCCTGCTCTGTCATGGGTATTCAACTTTATGGAATACTAGAACTTGCCCTTTGTCTATCCAGAGGAGCGTGCAGCTTCCGTTTGGGGGAAGCAGCCATATAAGAGCAAATGTTCCCCGTCTGGGCAGAGGTGCTTTCTGGCAGCTGGAACTTAGACATATGCAAACTTGGGATCATCTCTGATATGCACTAGGGAAGTGGACTGAGTCTTTGGTCAAATATACCACCAGATTATCTGTTTGCCATTTCTGAATTTTCCATGGACACATGTGTCCACACAGACTCGAATGTAGAATGCTTGGTGTTCTCAGTAAGAAGCATTTCTCCTTGGTGCCTCTTACAGAGAATTTAAGTTGGGTCAATGGATGTCACTGTGAGAAACAAGAAAAAGAAAAGAAAACCTGGCCACTTCTCAATGCTTGCTAACTCAAAAGACAGAATGGTGTACGATTTGTCTTCCAATGGAGGGGTTGCACCCAAGCCTTGACTCACTCAGCAATCGAAGGTTTTGTTTCTCTGTGAGGATGGGTGTCAAACATTGTTCTGAAATAAACCCCAGGGTGTATCTACGTGGCTGGGTCTTGAAAGCAGAGCAGCCCTCTTCGTTCCTGGCATCAATCAGTAGTGCCGTCTCACCTTCCCCACCTGGGCTCCTCATAGCTACTGGGGGGGCTTCCCACCCACCCCTTTCTCTACAGCTCCCATGAGGGCTCCCACAATGGCTGGACCAAAGGCCGTCTCCTGAAGGGCGTGATGCTTTCTGCCAGGGGGGCCTCCATCCTCAGCTTGATTGCACACATGAATCCAAAGCCCGTAAGTAGGATTGGACTGCAATGGTGGGGCCTTATGTGGAAGCCCTAGGGTTCTAGCAACTGCAAGAACATTCTTCCTTTCTTCACTAAAAAAATAAAATAAAAATTTATTTTTTCAGTCCTCTGGGTAGAACAGACACTGTTGCTGGTCATCAATACATATTTGCTGCAAAAGATGGGTGGATGAGAGGCTATGTGTCTAGTTGAAGTTTCCATGTGGTCTTTGTTTCTAGATGAAATATGCTCCTGGAGGCTGCACAGCCAAGTGGAAAATTGGGAAGACGAGAATTTAACTGGGCTTGTGTGCTTCCCCTTCATTCTTATGGAGTCCATGAGAGCACAAGACGGAAGAAAAGAAAGTGGAAGAGAATGGCGTATGAAAGCAAGAGTGTATAAACAAAGTTGTAAAATTCTGAATAATGAAAGACAGGGCTGGCTCACAGGTAGCACAGCCCAGGAAGTGTCTCTGGCTAAGGTGAAGACTCTTGATTCTTGGTTCATCTGTCATGCCTGTCTTAGTCAAGTTGTTCATCTCATTTTTCAGGGTGACCTAAAAACCTCTTAGACATTGCCTCCTTTGATATGTCACCTGAGAACAATAATAAACAGGGTCTCCTGAACTTCCTGGCTCAGTTCGTGTTCTCAGGTTTTGGATCTGTTGAGTTGAGCACACAGCCATGATCACAGATTGTTGTAATCACTGAGCCCAGCTGCAGAAGAACTGGAGCTTCTCTCACGGGTTGGAAAGGATGACGAGGCTGGCTCTGGTGGTGAGGACAGATTATACCTTCTCTGCAGGCTAGACTCCCCAAGCCTAGGGCTGACTTCACAGAGCTCTCTTTTAATGCATTTTTGCCATGTCATTTTTAAGAAATGAGTAATAAAAATCTCTATTTAGTGTAAGTATAATAATACTCTAGTACCTTTAAAAAAATCCTTCCTAATTTCTCTAGATCATAGGCAGGAAGAGTAGATAGTGGAAATGACTGAGGCAGACTCAGGTTACAGTGCTGTGGGTTTCAGGAGACAAAATGGGCATTCGAAACTCTAAGCTCTGGTTCCATAAACCACTGTCACACAGTGATCCTGAGCCACACCATGAGTCCAGAAGCTGATAATGGCCAGTTAGTACCAAATCCAAGAGTTTTCTGCAAACAGAATAGGGCTTCCTTCTACTTAAGACGAAAGGGGTAATTGGATCTTTGAAGTCCAATGCCATTTATTTATAAAAGCCACATGCAGAAGTTCATACTGTTGTCCATGCTACTGTTGTTTGAAAATCTTGGTACATATGTCCTTGAGTATAGTCACTTAAAAAAATCCACCATGATTTTAATATAATAACTTTCAGGAAAGATGACACAAAGTCCATGAGTTTGCACTTGTGGATGGTAGACTCAGGACTTCACAAAATTCTCGCATCTTTCTCCTCAGGACTTTGGGATGCCGCTGATGACAGGAGAGTCCTCTTTCCTCTCAGGCTATGCTTATTTTTTCAACATTTGCACACATTTTCTACATTCCTTCTCCATTCCCATCACTATGCAAGAAGCTAGAGATAGTGGAGGTGCACAGCTATTTATGATAAAAGGCACGGAGTCTGTGAGGTCTTAGATCTCTTCAGCATTTCTATGGCCTTCAACATTCAAACCTCTTTACTTGACTTGCCTGCACCCAAACAAGTTTCGAAAAGTTTATCCCAAGAAGCTTCAAGGGCCCCCTATCAAAGGTTGTGGAGAACGTGGCAAGAGGTTCTTCATCGTCATTCTCCAGGAGCTTCAGTTGACTCTAACAGTTGTATCACTGGTACACATCAAGCCAGATTAAACAAGGATTGTTATAGCAGGTGATGGTTAGGGTGCTTATAATCATGTAACTTCTTCAGATATTTGATAAACAATCAAAGAGATGTTCTTGTAAAACCTTGGATAGATTAATCCCCTTTGCTTTGGATGAAGGATCAATGAGTAAATGGCCAATGGCACCCACCTGAGAGGGACTCACAGAGCCTTACTGACCTCCTTCCAGTTTCCCACCCCTTCCATGTGTGGGCTAACATCTCTCAGGACCATCGGCTTTGATAACCTGGGGTAGATCCCTGTTCATTTTCTCTCGTCCTTGCCAGCATCTGTCCTGTCAGGTCACAGGTCCTGTTGTGTGAGAGTACTTTGAAGGACGAGGATAGGGTTATCAAACAGGCTCTGACTCCTTGTGAGGGTTTTTTAAGCTCTCAGCGAAGGACTGTCTGATTACAAACGAGAAGCCTGAGAGCTACCATTGAAAAGTGGACAAAGAACTCCAGAAAGCTGTGTGGCCTTTCTTTATCATCTCTTTTTATCATGAAATCTGGCTGGGCTCACTTGAACTACTGCATCATCACAGTATTATTCCAGTCTGTACTCCCAGAGGAGGATTTGTGTCAAGAATCAAGATTTATATGATTGGACAGCTCTCCTGAAGCCTAGTAAATAATTCTGTGTATCTGGCATCTTGAACAATCACAGCTTTGGGGTCAAGGTTGGAATTTTACAAATGTAATCAGAAGCTGGCATTTCCTACATGTGTTTTGAGACTTTAGAAACAAGGGGCCCTGAAATGAATAAAATAATGATCGTAGAAGTGATCAAAAATGATAGTACTGTTTTCAAAGAAACAGGAAAAAAAATTAGACACTTTCTCAAACTTAACTATGATTTTTAGCTTTTTCTAAAGAATTGGGAGGTCAAGCCCCAGACTTGAGACCCATGAAATTCCTGGAAAACACATCCCCTGAATATACTTTTAATGTCTCTGTAGTGATCATATGCTTGAAAAATAGAGCCATGTCAAATTTTCTTACCTTAACTTTTGGATGAGGAAAAACGGGTTTCAGATATGCAACTGGGAGCATTACTGACAAGAGAGCGCGGAAATGAAAAACCCCTTCTTATTTGTGGTGTATTTTTAGAAGCGGGATAACTCAGTTTTGGGATGATGGGTGCGCAGTTCTGTGGCCAGTGGAGGAGGAAGCCTCCTGGACTTGGTCATCCCTGGAGGCCTCCTCCAGCCTCCCCCCGTTCTGTGAGTCACGGAGGGAGAAGACGAAGCCCCTAGCGACCAGGTGGTCTGCCCATCGTGCTTTCACCAAAGACCTTTCCTGAAGACGTTAAAGAGACAGATAACTCCCAGCATAAGGAATTAGGATTCAATGTGAATTGTCTTGCTTTTTGACAAAATTACTGTCGTTAGAGATGATGCGCCTGTCCATTTACCTTTCGTTCTGAAAAACCAACCTCTTCTGGAGAAAAATCAAGTAGCTTCCATGAAAGACAAGATGGGCCAACGCCTCCGAAAGCAGATATTTAATTGCTACTATAATACTCTGCTCTGGGAAATGTCACTGGGGTGAAAGTATTCTTACGCTGGGGACTTGACCATAAGGAGCCCAGACTTGTCCTGGTGTTTACTGCCAGCTGGTAGGTCATCAAATCATTCTTTCCTGTTTATGGAGGCAGTGGAGTGTGAATAAACAGGCCCTCCTCTCTTGCTTCTACTGCATGGAGGTCTCTGCACCAGTGTCACGGATTCCAGCTTTTTCTCCGGTACAGGACATAACTATACTCCAGCACATGAACTCGCTGCACTATAATGACCTCTTGTATAGTAATGAAATCAGCTAACAAGAGAAAATGTAACACTTGGAATTTCTAACTTGCCACACCAACAGTTTTTGTCTTTTCCTAAATGACTCTCAAAAGGAGTGAAGTTCCCTGGAAACACAGGAAGGTGCTTCTTGTCCCCAGTTAAGGTTAAACAGGGGTTTCTCCTTCTCATTCTTATTCCAAAAGGGAAAAGAAAGCACCACCATTGTTTCTCGCCTTTGCCTCTTCTACCCCTTCCCCTGTACTGAACAAGACGACTGGAGTGTTCCTTCAGAACTAAGCTGCTGGGTTTCTCACTGGGGATGCAGCTGGCCACAGGCAGAGACCCACGGAGAGCAAGTTGCCATGCGGGGAGATTACACAGGGACAAAGGAAACGCTCACCACAAAATGAAAGGTAATAGAATTCTGAGCCAATGTCCTTTCATCTGAGCCACTATGACTAGTCCATTACTTCTTCAATGTCCTGTGACATTTTTCTGGTATTTATGACTGTCAACCTCCCTCTTGAATCATGCCCATTTACCTTGATGCATTTCTCATCTGGAGGGCAAAAAGCATCTGCAATCCCAAGGAGGAATTTGCTCTTAAACAGTGACGATGGGTGTGTGGGAGTGCAGGGCTGGGGGTGGGGGGGATGCTTTGACTTCTTGGCATCCAAACATATTGGATATTCTTCAGGCCAGGCTGCTGAGCGTCCATCCACAAGACATTAGGTGTAGCCCCACCTGCCCACCAGCGCCGGCATGAATCATCTATGACTGGGCTCAGGGAGAATTCCCTGAGATCCCTCATCGTCATTTGACTAAGATGAGATGCTTTTATCTTATAAAAGTCTGCCATCCATAAACTTTTTGGAACTTGGTAAGGTGAGTTGAGAACTCTGTAACTGAGTGATAGAAAACATAATGTACTCTCTCTGGACTCTGCTTTTGGTTTTAACAGAGATGCCCCCCCCCCCCAACCGGGCTGGGAGGCTAAAAGGTCAGCCTGTCCTCAGTCATGGGGAAAAGTGAGGGTGAGGGGAAAGTGGGGTTTAAAGAAGAGGGCCCGTGAGTGATAGGGGCCACTTCTCATGAAGGGGTGTTCAGGACGATCATAAGGTAGGATGACACAGACATGAAGAGGCCACCCGGAAGTGTGCATTATGATGGTGCGGCACCTTCTGCTGGGGGCAAAGCAGGAAGGGCCACCCTGGACTCTGGAGCAGCTCTGTTAAGAGCTGGGGTGGGCGAAATGCTTTGCAGCTTCTAGCATAACGGGAATGAGGAGGCACAGCCTCCAAAGGATGCAAGCCGATGCCCCATAGCAAATCCAGGCTGTCCTGTGGGGCGCAGAGCAAGCAGCTGCTATAGAGACCCTGCACGGAGGCTCTGCAAACTAAGCCTCAAATTCCTGTTCTTCCTACAAGCTAAGTGACCTCAAGCCTCGGGTCCCTGAGAAGGAGGGAATAACACGTGTGCCTTCAGAGGGGGACTCTTTGTAGTATGAAATAATGCAGTTAGAAGCCCTTAGCACATGCTTGGCGCATCGTAAACACTCAAAAATTAGAAGCCATTATTATTGTTAAGAAGCACAAGGGCTTCCGCTGCCCTTTATCAATAGAGCGATGTTGTGGGCATGGGGATGAGGAATACGGACTAATTTCAGATCACAAAACAAAAGGAATGACGTGAAAAAACAAAAAAGGAGAAAAGCTGTGACCCCATTTGCTCAAAATGTCTCTGTCCCTTGAAAGGTCTGGGGTTCATCTCCCAGCCCCAAGAGGGGATGTTTAGAGTTGGAGAGGAATCCGACCTTCTAAAGCCATGTGCTTGCCATCTGATCACAGACCCTCCCTTTGCAAAAAATGGAAGAGGAAGAACTTAAAACACACACACAAACCAGTTGATTCAATAAAGAGCTTTTGGTGAGTGCTCTTTCCAGGATAATAAACCAAGCAAAACGTCTGGCTGTGTTTAAAATCAACAAAAGCAGCAGGCAAGGCAGGAAGGAGGGAACGGAGTGATGGGCTTGCTCCGAGAGCTGCCAACAGCACTGCTTCAGCAGGGGCAGCCTGAGGAGCCCCCTGAGAGCAGAGAGGAGACGAATGCAGACAGGATGGAGGCTGAGGACTGGGGAGGGAGGGATTGAGGCCTGATGGGAGGCAGATGTGGCCCGGGACCCATGGGAAACTTTCCCCAGGATTCCAGGCCAGTGGGGGTGGGGACTAAGAGCTAAGCCTAAACCCTCTTGACCAGATCACGAGTTTGATCATCATGGCCACACATACCCAGCCCTACACTCTCTGCTGGCCTGTGCTACACTCTTTCTATGCATTATGATCCCCATGATATAGGTCAGCAAACCATGGCTCAGAGAGGCGCTGGGATAGCCCACAGCTGCTAAGTGCTGGTTGTGTGCCTTCCTCTTGGGCCACAGCTCCTCAGCGCAGAGACCTACAGCAGCTGGCCCAGGAGGGATACACAGCAAGGCATGTGTACCAGCTAACAGACATTTGAGAAGTGCAGAATGGGAGGGAAAAGGTTAAAAATGCCCAATTGTGAGTTTATGTTCAATTGTTGCTGGGAGATGCCAACCATAATGTCGCCAGATGAAAGGACTTTGTGCCCAGCTCCCACATGCGGACAGAGGCAGCATGCGCCCCACAGCAGACCCCCCGGGCCTGGGCCCGCCATACCGATGGTGCAGTGCTCGCCGTTCCAGCCGGGGCTGCACTCGCACTTGCCATCGCGGCAGGTCCCGTGCTCCGCACAGCGTGGGTGGCAGGCCCGTTGGTCGCAGGCCGCCCCCATCCAGCCTTCCTCGCAGCGGCAGGTGCCCCCCACACAGACGCCATGGCCCCCACAGTCGGCAGCACAGATCTCTGCAGGGAGGACAGCAGGGGAGGGAGGGGAGAGAAAAAAACACATTTTGAGCTGGTCAGGTCATTGTCGGGAGCAAGGGTCACACCTGGCTACCTTCCTTGGCTCCTGGGGAGGATGGATCCGATGTCAGAGGCCTGGGAGGCTAATCTCCCCAAACAATGACCCTCGGGTGAGAACAATTCTCCAGGCAAAAGCCTGTTTTGAGCCCACTTCCCTTACCAACATGGGCCGATGGAAGGGCTCTGCTCTGTTTGCTTTCCCTTACTGCCAGCCTGCCCCCCCTCTTGTGCGCGCCACTTCCAAGGGGGACCGGCCTTCTGAACAGATGTGAGGAAAAGTCAAATTTAATTAAAAACTGGTTATGTGTGAAAACAAAGTGAGGACGAGTCCCTGATGGCCAAGGGAAGTGCTTGTGGGCCTGGCTGCAGCACGTGCAGGGGTCTGGGGCCCATGTTTCCATCGGGCCCTGACTGTCCTCAAGGCGGGGTGAGAGGGAGGCCGGTCCCATGCACCCCGGGGATGGGGAGAGACTCTGGGGGCCGGTCCTGTGCTTTTGCTGCCTGTGCTCAACCTCCTGCATACTGCCTTGCCACTCCAACTCCAAGCACCGCCTCCATGGTCCTTCGGATCCAAAGCAAATAGCTAGGGACCGTGTCCCAGCCAGAGACGAGTCACCCAGCCCTTCACAAAGGCCCGTCTGTGAGCTGGTGCAGAACACGCACGGCCCAATTCACAGACCCGCTGGGCGCAGGGTCAGTGCCAGCTTTCCCGTTCCATGGGCAGAGGTGGCGAAGGCTCCGATGCAGGTTTTTAGGAGGCAGGTTGAGCAGCTGAGGCCACGGATGCTCTCTGCCAGGGCTGTGACGGAGACCCTGCCGGGCGTCTGTGCCTTATGGCCCAACAGTCTTCAAATGAAAACCCCCACGCTTTTGTTCTCTTTCAAACTAAATTAACTGGCATTGTGCCAGGCTGCATTTGCCCACGACAGCTTGGAATTTTCCAAGTATTCCTGGTTGAGAAGCTACTAAGAGTCTAGCTATTTTTGAAAAGGGAGATAAATCAAAATTAGATCTCAGAGGCGTAGACCTTCTGTATCAACCTACAAGGCAGTGGCTACAATGTCTGTGAATTAAACAAAACAAAACAAAATCCACAATGGCTGAGTCACCATTTATGGGGTGTCCCATGCCTGACACCTTGTCAGGCCCACTACCTGGAAAGGGAAGTACTACATGCAGATACACATCAGATTTCTCAGCTGCACAGAGGTGAAGGGTCCACTGGGAAATGGGCAAGAAGCCCTGGCCTGGAACTGGGGGGCCCAGGTTCTGTGCCAGGCTCAGCAGCTTCTGAGCTATGTGACCATAGGCAGGTTCCTTGACGTCATGGATGTATCGAGTGATGGACAGCAACGAGGATGCCACACGGTACCTCTGCCAACCGTCAGGGCTGCGGTGAGTACTCGGTGAGGGGCGAGATTGAGAAGGGCTTGGCCGAGAGATCTAACTCAAGAAAGGTCTCTCAGGACAATGAACTTTAGACTAGGAATCCACGGACCAGGTGTGCAAGGCCCATGCCTGCTCAGCCCCTCATCTGCTGGGTGACCTTGGGGACATCAGTCTGCCTCACTGGGTGTTGGGTTTCCTCATCTTCTTTGGGGGGAATCTGATGGCATCTAAGGTTTCTTCTAGCCCCAAGATCTTGGGAGTCTGTGATACAAACACCCTCCATATTTCACAGCAGTATCTACCCCCAGGGCTTGGCTCAAGGATCTCTCCTCTGGGAAGTCTATGATTCACCCTGTGGTTATTCTCTTGTTCCTTGCCCTTCCGTATTACATGGTAAACTGATTTTCTGTTTCCCTGCCAGTCTCGCTGTCAGACTGGGGACATCCAAGTCTGGACTGGATTCTCCTGATCGCTTCTTTGCTTGGTCCTCAGTACAAAGCTTCGCCCAGAACAGACCCTTAATTTTTGTGGACTAGGGGATGAATCCTGTGTGCCTGGGGCGGCCTGAGAAAGTAAAGTGATTCATTTACACCCTGCTCAGCCTGGCTGAGGGCCGGCCCTGGCATCTCTCTAATGGAAACCTCCCAGGTTGGCGTGGGGCTGTGGACAAGTGTCACTCCATCCAACAGCCCTCCAGAAATGTGGCTCTCTCAGGATGGTCTTTGAGCTTCCTTCCCTTCTTTTCATACAGACAATGTCTTGACATTAGAGATTGGAGTGACAATCTCCAACCCCAGGCCTTCCAAAGTCCTGTTTTGGAAATTTCTAACCTTTCTGCACAGAAGTGACCCCTGGTGACCCTGGCGGCAGGACCTGCCTCAGGGCTGCAACTTGCCCGAGAGACCTGGGAGGGACCTTTAGCTTAGCATTTGTTTGCTTTTACTCAGCACTTTTTCCAGGTGGCAGTTTATGGTGTAAAAGTCAACAGCGAACAGCGCTTCTATTCACTGAGGTGTGAGCCGGCAGAGGGACAGGCTGCTGGGGCTGAAGCCGGGCTGTTTTCAGGCATCAGAGCACAGGGGGTCTAGAGCACAGGAGGCAGCCTTCTCCTAGCATTTGCCTGACCTTAGGCTTCAGCTAACAGGTAGGCCATTCCTATGATAATTAATCTGAAGGCAGTGTGGATGAAAGAGTGTTGGATTTAGGTGTGATTCCAAATACATTCTACCAGTGATGCGACTTAGGCAACCTGTCAAATTGCTGAAACTCGTTTTCTTCTTCTGTAAAGTGGGGATGGTGACAGCATCCCTTCAGAGGCTGCCTGATGTACAGCAGGGATTGACGCATTCATATGGACTCGTTCATTATTCCTCTAGCTTTCCAAGCATACCTACTATGTGCTGAAGACTATGGCTGGTGCTAGGAATACAGAGAAAAACCAGACCTAATCTTTGTCCTCTGGGAGATCACAATCCAGACAAAACTCACACTGGTACTGGAATCCCAAGATTATGCAAATAATCTATACTGGTTACTGCTGTGCCTTCTTGCTTAACTGCAATGAATAAAACACCATGAATTTTACGATTAGACAGATCTGGGGTCTGCCCTTGGCTTTGCCACTTACTAGCTGGGTGATCTGTAAGCTGCAAGTTATGAAAGTCATTGAACCTCACTTTCTGTTTCTGTGAAATAGGTATAATAATTCCCATTTCATCCATGTCATAGGGTTGGTGTTAGATCAAATGAGGTAATGTGTGGGGATAGCCATTTTTGGCTTAATAACCAACAATTATGTCAGGTTTTAGAGTTTACAGAGCACTCTTTATATATAATTTCTCACTAAACTATCACAACAATGCTGTCAGAACCCCCGGTTACCATCTTTCCTAGAGGAGAAGCTACTACTAAGACCCAGAGAGCATCAGCGGATTCTGTAAGATCATATGGTCACACGGGGCTCCTCCCTTGTTTTGACAAGTCTCAGAGCAATGCGCCAGACAGACATTGTAAGATTATGGAAACTGATCAGCAAAAAGGCAGGCTCTCCTTATGGGGACCTCCTGATGGTTCTTCCAGCAGATCCATCTCCTTTTCTGGCCCTGTTGCTTCTTTGTTACAACCAAGCCAGCCCCTGGATCTATGTCAAACGAAATGAGATCCCCTACATGGAATTTCCCAGACATTCAGTCTCACTTTTGTCATCTGGAGACTTGCTGGGTTGTCCATCTAAACCCTGCGTTTCCTCGCCAGTTTACACACGACATGCTCTCCTGCCATGAAGCTGAGGTTGCCTGGTGGCTGGGCACCTCTCCATCAGCCTTTTACAAGCTGGGTTGTGAGCTCTTACACATTTTAATGGAAGGGGCCTGAACAGAGTGACCTTGATGTTTATGGGGTGCTAACTGATGGCAACACCACCTGTCAGTGTTCAGGTTCTCTTCCGCAGATGGCCCCTCTGCCTGTGTGGGAGACGCACTGACTCCTGTTGGGAGCAGAGATTGAAGCTGCTACTTTATCACTTGGCCTTGAGTTGTAGGCCTGTTGTTATTTTTCTTATCTGTTTCACCCTTTTTTCTCCCCTTGAAATAAAAGGAACTGCTTTAGTTTTCCTTCTTGATTTTGCTTTGACATTAAAGCAGACAGAACTTTCCAGAGTGGGTCCTGAAGCATGTGCTTCGACAGGTCATTTGCCCCTTGCATAACACGAGTGGCACTCTGTGAAATCCAGGTCACTGCTCCTCTTCAGGAATAGTCACCACATGTATAACGTGGGGATGACACCAACAACTGGAGAGGGTTGTTGTGGGAATTACTCTTGTTTAATTTCTTGAGTGCCCTCTATGAGCCCTTCCAACAGAGGGCACTGTGGACAGTGCCAACCGATGGTGATTGTGATGGGCATGGTTCTCTCCTGACCTCAGGGAGTTTACATTCTAGTGCTGCAGGCGGACACAATAGCAATCAGTTAGGCAAGCTGACATGGGCAGAAGTGAAACTTCTACAGAGTGCCCAGCACACAGATTGGGGTACAGTAAGTTCTGTACACACAGATTCTTGTGCAAGAGAAAGGGAGGCATAGCGGCTCATGCACTGGCTTGACATCAGAACGTCAGAGGTGAATTCTGACTTAGGGAACATACCCGATACAAGTGAGCACTTGATCAATGCCCATCAACCTTCACATGATAAACATCAGAGCTTACTGGAGGAACGCTGGAGGTGTCAGGCCCCGAGAGGAATCTTCTGAAGGCCTATAGAGAATATCATCCATAGGGTAGACCTGGGCTCACATTCTGACTCCCTAGTTTCCTTGGGTCCTTGTGGAGTCCTTGGAGAATTAAGGATTCAGTCTCTCTGAACCATACTTCTTCACGCCCAAAGTAAGCAGAGTAATCAAAGTCCCCTACTAGGTAAGAAGGGATGATGGAAGAAAAGGGTATATCTGAACGGCCCCGTGTCATTTATGCTATAGACATGATCCATCAACGAGGACTTAAGATATCCTGTATCAACAGAGCTGCCCCTCACCTAGCAGACAGCTATCTTCCTGAAGAGCAAAACACCAGCTTTTATAGTAAGCAGCCTGGAGATTTAGGTCTGCTTTCTCCAGTCGCCCTGCAGGGTACCATCAGCCAAGACCATCAAAGCCCAGTTCGAAGCCATTTGTATTTGTAGCCTTGGCTTCCTCTTCCAGTCAGGTGAAAATCCCCAGCTGCCCTAACATTCTAATTCTGAGCCTGTGAAGTTCTTGACTAAAAAACCATACAGGACCCTGGAGATGGACCAGGTCAGGCCCAAGAATAAGTTAGCTCTTCTCTGAGGGAAAGCCATGCCCAAACATCTTGCCTTTTGCCCTGCCTCACTGGGGTACATATGTCTGTCTTCTCTCTAGACTAGGAGCACCCTTAGTAGCAGGCTCTAGCTTCTTCTCAACTTGGTTCCCTCGCAGTGGGCACCAGACATGGTACAGCATGACATCTTGATAAATATTTGTTGAAAGAATAGATGAATTAACAAAAAAAAAGCCTCACATAAGTGTTATGTCAGTTGGGCTCAACTGTGTCTCAGGGCCCTATGGTATAAAATTTATTTGGTTAGATACATTCGCACAGGGCTCGGTCTCCTTTGTGCCTAACCTTCCTAAAAAAACTCTTCTGTAACCTCTGTAATTCTTAAGGGTCTTAGCCCATACTCCCACACGCACACCTTCTTTCCTGCTACCTCCCACCTCACACCCATTCTGCTTCCATGATGTGGAAGTGAGCAGGCAGGTGAGGAAGAAGTGAGAAAGGGCAGGGAAAGAGAAAAGATTTGGCTATTGGTTCACTGCAGCCCCAAAGCGCATACATAAGGGGAAACACTGCCCCAGGCTCCTCTCATTAAATGTTAATCCCCATATGAGCCTGGATGAAGCCTGGGACCTCGTGCAGCTACGTTTTAATTTGTCTGGACTTACTTTACAATCCTGTTCATTAAAATAGCTGGTAGGGGAAGCTGTGGCGTTCCCCTAAAGGGACAGACTTACATATATTTTTCTCATAAAATTTCTTCGACTTGGAAGGATGCTCAAAACTGCCATAAGTAGGGAATGGAAGGGGTCCCCACCCAAGGATCTGTGGGCTTTCCTGGGGAGCAAGGAGCTGAGGCAGGGCAAACAGAGTCTGGGCCCCATGTGACCTCCTGGGATGTCCTTTAATAAGTTTGTATTTAGCACTAAAAGGGATAATAGGGAAAATTGTTCTATTTTGCTTAGGACCTGAGGTCCTTAGAATGCCCTTAAAAAATTTTAAGGGAGGGTTAAATAATCTTAGATGATTCCTGCTAGGATTTTGTTTCTTCACTAACTCATCGGAGTGAGTGGACAGCCTGGGGAATTTCTCTGAAATCCTGCTCCATGTTAAGTCCAAGCCACACAAGACACTCTATGAAGCAGAAACAAGGGGACATGGAGAACCCTTGTTGGTGGCACACAAATACCATCCCATGACACCCTCACAACAGCCCCGCAATGGTATTCTCATTCCTGCGTTGGAGTAGAGAAAACCGCGTGAAGAGATGGACTTGCTCCAAGGTACTTAACTAGAGTGAAAGGTGACTACGACTGATACAGCTTTTCGATCTGTGCCTTGCGTGACCAGCCTGAAGAGCTCAGTTGTAATCTGACATACTCCCATGACTGTTAGTTACGTATGAGATTGTCACCCCAGCTACAGGTGCTCTGAAATCAGTCAGTCTCCCTCCTCACACTGACCCAATGCTTACCTACTAAGTACTTTGCCTTTTGTTTGTGTGTCTGTTTATCTGTCTGTTTATCCTGAATCTGTCTGTCAACACATCCATCTGTCCAATCTACCTAACTATCTAACCATCTAACCACCTTTCTAGTCACCAGGCCATCTAACAGCCCATCTGTCCATCCATCCATCCACCCACCCATCCATCCATCCATCCATCATCCATATATCTATCCATCACCCAGCCAGCCAATCTTGTGGCTTGGACAAGTTACTTCATCCTTCTGTGCCTCAGTTTTCTCATCTGCAAAATAGGGTTTATACACTAACATCTCGGGTTCATCTGGGAGGCTTAAATGAACAGCATGTAATGTGCCTATTATCACACACATCTTTTATAGAGTAAATACTGTATGGCAACTGTATCATGTTCATGGGCTGCAAAGAGCCAGGACAAGGCAGGGTTTAGAGCAAGGGGATGATGTGAATAACTGAGCTGCCCCTTAGCAGCAGGGGAGAACCAGATCTGGAGCATAATCTGGGGGGCAGCACTGTTCAGGTACCTCATCTTCTGGAGAGGAGTATGTAGGCTGAGACACGTTTAAGGGACACACCAGGGTAATGGGAAAGCACTTCACCAATGGCTTCCGTGTTCTCAGTGAGGTAGGAATCTCCACTGATGGACAGATGTGGACATTTCCCTTGCAGCTGGAAGGGCCCAGGAAAGGCTGAAGATCATGCACATGGTTCATGATTTGGCTTCCAGGGCTCAGAAGTGGGCTGTAAGCTGAGAGATGGTGAGTGGCTGGCATGGCTGTGGATTCTGAAGGTGGGTGTGGGGAGAGGGACAGAGACAAGGGGGCTGCAGATGTTGAAGAACAGCTGGAGGCGAAGGACTGTGGAACCAGGGGAAAATGACAGAGAAGGAGGGAGTTGGCACTGGGCAGGAAGTGGCCTGCCTCTGGGCATGGGATCTCCCTCGAATGGGTTTAGGAGTAAGAGAGAAAATAAGGAGAAAAACTTAGAGGAGCAGTTTTTGTGAGGACATGAGAGGACACTTTGGAGATGCTCTAGTCATTCCGTAGACAGGAAAACAAGGGCTGAGAGAGAAGTACCTGTCCTTTGCCCCACAGGGACATGTACATCAGCACTTGAGCAAGAGCTTGATGGCTTCCTTAGGAAATGGTCGTGGAAGGGACCAGCAAGACAAATGGCTAAGGGCGGGGGGGGGGTGCTTCCCCCACTCTGTGGTCCCTCTTCTGTGCCTCTCTACAAGCTATTTCCACGGTCTGGGTTCCCCTTGCACCTCGATCTTTCCATGTTCACTATACACTGGCTTTGAGTTCTGGGTCCTCCTCTTTGGAGCCTTCTTCTAGTGGCCCAGCTGGAAAGTTTCACCTCCTGCCTTCTCAAAGCACTTGATGTGAACCTTTATCAAGGTAAGAGTCTCCCAGTGTTCCCTCTCTAGCCCTGCCATTACCAGCCTGAACTCTACATTCCCTGGGGAGTCTTACACAGGAAGTGTATCTTCTGACTACATCCATGTAACTGTGTAAGTTTCTACCATTTTGCATAAAACAGAGGCTCAAGTCACACATGCTGGTGTAAGAGCTTGGTCTGCTCCTTCCCAGGGACCCAGCACACCTCTGAGCCTTAGCTTTGACATTTCTATAATGGTGATAAGGATTCCTATCTACCAGAACCCTAAACTTGATTTGAAAATATACTGAGCACTCACCATGTGCCACATACCCCTAGAGGCTAGGGACTCAGAAATGATATTAAACTATCCCTACCCTCGAGGAACTCAAGTCTACCCACACGTGTAAAGGAGCACCAAGTAAATTACCTTCCTCTCCCATGAATAGCTATCTCTATATGTTTTAACACAGCACCTCCATCCCTCCTTCTCTCACTAAATTGGGTGGATGGTTTTTAGTCTCAATGCAGGTTTCAGGAGGGAGCCAGAAGGAGAGGAAGATACAGGAAAGGAGACTTCAACTTCCTCACGATAATTAGCTTCCTTTTGACACTGAGGCCAAACCCAAGCCACTCTCGGGTGCTTTTCAACTTCCATCCCTCTCACCAGAGGGTCAGTGCTGCTCCCAGCCCTGCTCTGTACCACAGCTCTAGTTGGCAAAAAGCTAATGAGCCTTGGAAACCACATGGCCTTTCACCTCACTCGAGGAGCTTGGAGTGCTTTCGAACCAAGCAGAAGAGTGGATTCCAGGATGTTGGTGTACAGCGGTCTCTACATCTACTCCCCCGGGACCAGAATTTCAAGCTTTATGAAGCACCTGTCACAGGAAGTGGTAAGCCACTGCTAGTCATCTTAATTGCAGCGTATCTGGCTTCCTGATTAGAGGAGTTCAAACTTAGCTTGAAGGAGGCCTCCCAAGAGGGTCTGACTTTGCAGAAGGATAACTAGGGAGGAAAGGGCTGGTGAGCACAGAAGCCATACAACATCCCCAGGATGGGCTGGAATGCTGCCCGAACCCCACTGAGAGGGCACGCTCACCCAGAGGGTGAGCTGAAGAGATAGTGATGTTCAGTCTTCTTCCCAAAGATCCCTGGTCCTGATATCCTTCTGTGAAGGGCCCTTCTCTCTACCCTAGACATGTGCTCACCTATCTAACTTGCTTCCGGATACCTCCACCTATGTATGTCCCTGGCACCTCCACCTACATGTCAATATGAGTAAGCTTTCCAAAACCAAACCTCACCAAAGCACATTCTGCCTAAAAATTTTCAGTGGCCCCCACTGACAGATAAAACCTAAACTCTTTCAAGGCCCTTTATGACTGAAAGCTTGCTAACTTCCCTCACCTCTTCTCCATCTCTCTAGTGCCACAAATATCTTTTTATTTTTTTAAGATTTTATTTATTTATTTTACAGACAGAGATCACAAGGAGACAAAGAGGCAGGCAGAGAGGCAGGCAGAGGGAGAAAGGGAAGCAGGCTCCCTGCCAAACAGAGAGCCCGATGTGGGCTCGATCCCAGGACCCTGGGATTATGAACTGAGCCTAAGGCAGAGGCTTTAACCCACTGAGCAACCCAGGCACCCCGGTGCCACAAATATCTTAAGCAAAACCACTCCAAACTACTGCTTTCCTGGAAAATGCCATGTTCTGTTGCATCTTTGTATCCAATTGCAAATCTTTGACTTCTACAATGGGTTGCTTCAAGTGCTTGTCTCTTCCGTCTCTCTCTCTCTGCCAACTCAAATCCAACCTCCATCACCCACCTCAATCCCACTTCCTCCAGGAAGCTCCCCTGATTCCCCCTGGCTGAAAACAATCACTCTTTTCCTTGAGCCCCTACAGTACTGCCTGGTACCTCATGGTCAAGATCCAGTTTATGTGGCTCTTTGCCGTGGCATCCACTGCAGCGAAACCTTATGAACCTCATACTTGATTCATCAACATTATTAGCATAAACCTTGGCAATGGCCAATGAGAGAGCTATGCAGGGGATAAACATGGGCTCTGAGCCCAGAGACAGAAGGCATTGAATCCTTGTTTTCCCAGAGTGTCTCTGGGCAAATCCCTCAGGCTCTCTGAACTCTGGATCCCTGGGCCCCATCTCCAGGGTCAGAGGCTATGTATTTGTTGTCTGAATAAATCATGATGCACATACAGGAGGAGCTCTGTAAAATGTAAATGCAAATGCAAATTTCCATTCAAAGAGTAGTTATTATTTTAAAATTGTAAGTTATATAGCAGCAGCAGTTTGATTCAGGAAGACAACTGGAGATTGTGTACAAGTCACCAGCTTGGACATCCAAACAGAAACCCGAATCTGAAGCCCAATTTCAGGAGGGCTTATATTTACATACTGAAGAGCTCCAATTCTGATAGAAAATGTTCTAGGGCTGTCAGGGGAAATTCTACCAAATTACAAAGCTGCCAGCTTCTGGTTTATCAACCTTTAACTCTGGCACTATTTAGCACTATGCCTGTCTGGGCCCAGTTTCCCAGTTTTTGATTAAATGTTAGGAGCTGACCATCTCATTGTGTCTCAACCTGCACGCTCCATCCCAGACAACCAGTGGGCTCTTCTCTGCCTCCTTCTAACACCTCCTCTTCTTTCTCTGCCTCAGTGTCAATCTCTCAGATATTTATTATTCTGAACTTTGATTTCGGGCTATCACTTGCTGTTGGGAACGGGGTACAGGAAATGTCAAGTCTCAATGGATATTATTCCTCTGCTGAAATTCTAACCTTGGGTTTCTTCTTCCGTAACATACCTATACAGAAATAGCCCGGCCCGATCATTTCCTTTTGATGTTTAATTGGATGTCAGTGCTGTGCTTTCTGGGCTGAGAAGCTAATGCTTCTCAGAAAGGGAACAATTCCGGCTACACACATGAGACTTGTAGCAGGGAGAATGCTCCACGCTGAATCTAATTTTCTCTCCCATCCATGAACATAAGACAATTTCTCTGGCATTAAAGCATCTCACTCAGTCTTTCTGTCATTAATAAGAATTAAATTCTGTTCCCTCAAATTTAAATGTAATTATATTTTCCTCGTAAATAAAACTGAATTACCATTTTCAAAATTTAGCACTAATGCAAATGCTATGTTTAGAGCTTTATTTTTTTTTTAACCCTGTTACTACGTTCAGCTTATTCTTATTTATTTATTTTTTTTTTAAAACACTGGGCTTATTTTGCTGTCAACTGTGACTTAGTTTGAAAACAGAGCTTTTCTGCTCCCTATCTAGCCAGTCATATTTGTTATTAACTATGCTTTAGGATTGGTGTTTCTTTTTGAAGGGGAGAAGAGGAACAGAGAGGAAATCAGCAGCTCAGAGGGTCTGGGTTTGAATTCTGAAGGTCCCCCTTCAGCGAAGGGGGAACCTAGTCCAGGTTTAGCTGAGCCAAAGGAGGTGGTCTGACATGAAGTCTGACAGGGAAATCTTCAGTGTGCATTAAACAATTTTTATTTATTATTTTATTTTGCTTTACTTTTTTTTTTTTTAAGATTTTATTTATTTATTTGACAGAGAGAGAGCACCAGCAGGGAGAGTGGAAGAGGGAGAAGCAGGTCCCCTGCTGAGCAGGGAACCTCAGGAGAGGGGCTCAATCCCAGGACTCTGAGAGATCATGACCTGACCTGAAGGCAGTTGCTTAACCAACTGAGACACCCAGGTGCCCCTTGGACAATTTTTCAATCCAAGATTTTTAGCAAGGCACTCAGTGGACACCACGGTTTGAATCCTGCCTACCTTTCTGGTCTTACTTCTTCTACCCACCCCCATGGCTACTACTCTCCAGTCAGAGGCAGGATTTTCTAGATGATGCTCTTGCACAGCTGTGTACGTTATACACACTGTTCCTGTTATGCACGCTGTTCCCTCTGCCTGGATCTCCCCACCTTCAGATTCCCTCTAATGGTCCAGTTTATAAGTCTTCTCCCGGGGGAAAGACTGTCCCAGCTTCTGCTCTCACCTGTCTTCCGGCTGAGGTCACTGCTCCTACCCTTGTGTTCCCAAGCCCCACAAACACACATCAGTCAGAGCTCTTATCATGCTGCCTAACTAGGTGTCGCCTCCTGGGTGAGCTGAAACTCCCTGATCCTTGGTGCACCCAGTGTGCCGGGAGGCCAGGAAGGGTCACTAGTGAATGAGGTGGATGTCTGTTACTCTCAGGGGCAGAGGGCAGGTCTGGAGCTGTTCTGGGATGCTCTCTTTCTCGTGGAGGCTGTGCTCCTCCCTGGATTCGAGCTCAGAAAGCTCATTATCTGGCAGGAAACTGATGTTAATGCTGTTTGGCCCTTGTGCTATTGTTTGGGGATAAATATGTCAGCACATTAATAACTTCATCTAGACTTGATGACCGGTGATAGGCTGGGGGGAGGGGTGGTAGGGAGTTAGGAACCACAAGGAAGCTGAGCTGCTGAGAGCGAACGCAAGCCGTTCAAGGTTGCATGGACTCAGGTCCAGGTCTGGCTCAGAACCTTCACCATATAAATTGTTCTCAGACTTAAATTTGCAAGAGTCTAAGGACTGTTTGGCTAATTGAGATTTAATCACAAGTTCTAAGAATATACACTTTATTTATTGAGTGCTTAATGAATGCCAGCACCATGCTAGGCATTTTATACACACATATTAAAGCTAATTTGAAAAAACAACCCTGCCAAGCAGGTATCATTAGCCATATTCTTTGGATAAGCTCAGTCTTAAAAATCTAGCTTGGTCCCATTCCAAATCCCACACAGTTCTTTCTGACTACATGTGCTACCTCTAAACCCAGCCTCTAAATCTCCACCTGTTACTCCATGAAACTCCACTGAGATGAAATGATAAGAATCATAAACCACCAGCATGGGTATTTCACAGGCAGAATCTCTGCCATGTAATGCTTCCGGGGGCCAGAACTCCCCCAAAGAAATGAAATCTCGTGAGAGAGCCCTTCCACATAAAAGTCACTTATGGAAGACAAGACTGGAGAGAGCTCACAGAGCAGTGGAAATGAGGAGTGAATTTATGAGGTTGAGGACTGAGCCTGGGGTGGAGGGGAAGGAAGCCCTGAAGGAGAGCCAGCAGAGGGGCAAACGGTGGGTCTAAGTGACCACATTTGAAATGGTGTCCTGGAAAACACCAAAGAGCCCAGAATTTCAGGGAGTCATTAAGCTCTGAAAGAGAGGTAAACGTTGCTACTTGTAAGGACCATCTTGGAGAGATTAAATTCCTTCCCTTTTCTAAGGCAGCTCAGAGCCAAGAGGAGAAAATCCAACTAAGGCACTTGGGGCTGTTGGGGAGAGTCATTCTGTTCTCAGCAGCGCTGCTTGGGAGCAACCACTTTAGGCAAAGGCTGAGGAGGTGTCTGGCCGGCCATGGTGCTCCCCGGGGAAGATGGGTCAAAGAAGGTGAAATGGTGTCCACTCTTGTCCAGGAGGGGTTCCGGCTGGCTGGCAAGGCACACAAAACTAACATGAGCCAGGTCTGGACACTGAGAGAGAAGCCCAGGGTTTTAGCTCTGCAGGGCATGCATGCCTGTGTGTGCGTGTATATGTGTGGGTATATGTCCAAGGATGCACACAGGGGTGGGGAGGAGGGCCTTAGAGAACAAATTAGACTGGGCGTGTGCTGGGTTCTTCCTGGACAGAGCCTCTAGCTTCTTCTCTGAAGTGTCACTGGGTAAGTCATTTATTGAATAATCCTGAGAAACTAAACCCCATCAGGCCCCATACTAGGGATACTGGTAGATCCTGACCTCCTGGAGTTCACAGCTTGGCCAGAGAGAGGCAAGATTACAGATTCTTGCTAAGTGTACCACAGCCGTATGTGGTTTGCACTGGACTCTGCCACTTACTGATGGGGGGATGCTGGCAAGGAATTCAACTTTTCTGAGCTTCAGCTTCCTTATCCAGAAAATGGAATACTTTCTTTATGGCTTTCATATGAACCTTAACTAAGATAATGGTTATAATGCACTTAGTTCAGTAGTTGGTACAGGGTAAGCACTAAAAAGTGGTTGGCTCTTTAAATAATGCTCCATCCTTGTAAGGAAACCTCTTTGGATGGAAAGGCGGCTTGAGGCAAGAGCTAAGGACTTAGAACCAGAGCTCCTCGATTTACTTCAAACTCTGCCACTGCTTAGCTGAGTTACTTTGGATAAATCATTTCCTTTCTCTAGCTCCTCACCATCTGAAAATCCCAGCACTAGGAATCACCACCACCATCATCACTGCTGCCATCTCCCTCTAAGTCTGGAAGAGCCCAGTCCAACTGGGTCCAGAGTCAAGGACCCCGGTGTGCGGGGGGTGGGGCGCATAACCAGCACTCTTCCAGGCCATAGGCATTTGTCCCAGCAGTTGTCTTATGCTGTTTGTCAGGAAGGAGTATCACATGAACAAGGCAGGATTTCAGGAGGAATTCTGAGCTGAGATCAGAAGCCATGCTGCTGGGAAGTTGGGGTCTGAGTAAACCCTTATAGAAAATCTGACTTCACTGTTTCCCTAAACAAGCAAAGTGCTGGGGAACCTGGCAGCTCACATTTCATTACAGGCTGGTTGTGGAGTGCTGGGCACGTTGATTTCAGCTGCTTTCACTAAATCATGTTCCCCGGGCCAAACAGAAAGATGTCTCTTCATCTCAGAAGAGGTGGCCCTCCTTCCTATGAGGGCCCAGTGGTGATTTCTGCCAACCCTAAAGCCACAGTCGGAGCGGATGGTGAGAGGAGCACTTCAGGTGAGCCGCCGGCCTGCAGCTCCTGACGGGAAGGCCCTGGGCAATGTCTGCGCCAGGCCCACCATGCCAGGAGCCAATAACACACATCATACAATGGAAGCAGCCTCTCAGCGGGGGTCCAAGTTGGGCCATATACGGCAGCGTCAACCACTTCACCTTCATTTTCTCACTGAATCCTTACCACAATCCCAGAGGGATTTTTACCTTGAAACTGTGGTGGGGGATGGGAGAAAAGGTTAAGCAACTTGCCGAGGCCACTCTACTAGCAGGGAGCAGATTTTCTGATACAAAGTCCAGTGCCTGTCCCACCATCTTACAGCTAACCCCCTGAACATAGAGAGAGCCCCCCAGCTTCAGCAGCATCCAGTCAATAAGGCAGCTCTGGATCAGTCACAGCAAAGACTCAATAGTTTTCAGGGCACCTGGGTGGCTTAGTGGGTTAAAGCCTCTGCCTTCAGCTCAGGTCATGATCCCTGGGATCAAGCCCTGCATTGGGCTCTCTGCTTAGCAGGGAGCCTGCTTCCCTTCCCCTCTCTCTGTCTGCTTGTGATCTCTGTCAAATAAATTTTAAAAAATCTTTAAAATAAAACAAAACAAAACAAAACCTCGATAGTTGTCAAACAGCTTCCACTCTGTGAAAGTGCACTAGGAAGAGGGGGTAGGAGAGAGATGTGAAGCGCATCCCAGCCAGGCACGATTCAATGTGCGTGCATCCATTCTGTAATCTGACGTCACATGAGGGAGACACTATTCCCTCCAGTTTTCAGATGAGGAAACTGAAGTGGAGAAAAGCCTGTACCTCACCAGAGCCCCACGGTTAGCCCGGGACAGCAGCGGGACCGAGCCCAGGCAGGTACCTGGGGCAGGTGGTGAGAAAGAAGCACCTTCCATGTGCCTTCACTAGCCTTCAGACTGGTTTCTGGAGGGGAAGGGACAGCTGAGGGCAATAGTGGCCTGTAGGGAGGTGACATAGGGTGCTGGGCTGCAGGTGAGGCCTGGAGCCCCAGACTGTAGGTTGGCCGCCAGCCTCCTCAGGCCCCAGTGCGCCTGAGGTGAGCCTGGCAACACCCTGAGCCTCCAGGTGATGTTCTACCCAGTCACTCTACCCACAGGACTGTCGTTGTGGGGGTGCGTGTGCGTGTGTGAAATATCTCTGTAGGCTGGGAAGCACTCGACAAACACAAACTACTATTACTATTGCCCTGTGAGACAGTAATTTTGAAGGCAGCTTTGACATTCCTGGCCAGGTGGGCAGTCATGACACTGTTTTTGTCAGCTGTAGGTTGGAGATTTAAAAACTCAAATCCATATTTCTGAAAGGGTATATTTCATCTTGCCTCTATCAAATGTCTTCATTAATATCAAGGGCTCTCAGCAGAGGCTGTTTTTAATCATAATTGTAACAGCAGCTAACATTTAACGAGCCCATATCATGAGCCGAGTAGCATGCTAAGTGCTTCTTGAATATCGTCTTAAATAATTCAGCACACGATAATTTTCTAAATAATAACCCCAGAAGGTAGGGACTGTCACCACCTCCATTTTACAGCTCAGGGAGGGGAAAGAACTTGCCCAGAGTTATAACTAGGATGTAGCAGGGCCAGAGTCTGAAATAAGGTTTGGTGGGCTCAGGGACACTTCTCATCACTTGGAACTCCTCTGCCTTTGCACGTGAGGCCACACACACATTTGACACCAGTTATGGGGAGTGGTGCACACAGAGTTGAGAAAGACGAGCTCTCATGGTTCTAGTCAAATTCCCTTCCAATGGGTCTGCCGTCTCCTTTTGCAGGACCAACTAAAGAATACTTGGTGATCTCACCCAAAGTTAAACCTGCTGCCGATGAAAGGCTGTGCAGTTTCATCGGGGATTAACAATGCACCGACAGTTATATACCTATCATAAATAAGCTTTGCAGCCACGTAACAAACAATACAACCCAGTGTAGCTCTGAGAGGACCATTTATTATATCGCCATAAATGGAGCTATATAAAAAGAATTATTCCTAAGACCCTGCGCATCTGTGTCTGCAATCATGTCTTCACACGAGCTTTACAAACAAGGATAAAAGTCCAATTCAGAGTGGATATTGAACACCAATCCTCCGTGCAATGGGGCAGGGTAGTTCCGCGTATTCCAAAGGCACAAATGCTGCATGGATCTCATTTTTGCTGAAGGCCTCAGCCCTCTTTCCTGATCACAGAAAGGACTGCTAACATGCAATGGAATGAGCCAATTTGACCCACACTTTGTTTAAATAGTATTGCTGTGTAAAGAAAGTGATGTTAAGTACAAAAAAACAAACCAAACAAAATCAAAACAAAAAAAAAAAAAACCCTACAGCTGAAGATGCTGCCACTCTTTAGCTATGTGTCCTTGGGTGGGATTACTGAAAAATTTTCTGGGCCTAAGCTTCTTTATCATTATTTCTCTTCATTTGTTTGCTGTCTCCCTCACTGGAAGCTCAACCGAGATAAGGGACATTCTTATCTCTTTGTATCTCTGATTAGAAGAGTGTCTAGTACACACTAGGTGTTCAAAAGCATTGGCTGATTAAAGCATTATGTAGATCGGTATGCCAGGGTGATGATACCTTTCTCACAGGGTTTTCATGTGGATTTAAACAGTGGACCCTGTTGAAATGAGGTCTGAGAAGTGAACACATGTACCATATCCCAGTACTGGGTTAGGTGATTCACATGTGTTCTCCTTCAGCCCTCATCTGGGGAGGGTCTACACATCATAAGGGGATTATGAATAGCAGGGTGGCAATGTAACGATCCTTTGAATGTTCCACGTATAAGCCCTCTATACAGGAACTGAACGTTACAATGAAGAACACATTCAGTCACGTGTTCTTCCATGTGTTCATTACCCATTCATCAATATTTATGAAGCAGCTGCTGTAGGCCAGGTCTATGCTGAGTCCTGGGCGTGTAGTGTGGACAGACATGTTTGCTATCCTCATGGAACACACTGGCTTGCAGAGAATCTGGCCAGAATGGCAGGTGGGGATCAGGTCACAGAGAACCCTGAATGAGCTCTGACTGAGTTCAGATGAATGGGTGAAACCAAAGGGTGTGACAGCTGGCCCCTAAGTCCCCCACTATTTTTTTAGAGAGGTTGGGGGAGGAAGGGAGGGGCAGAGGGAGAGAAAGAATCCTAAGCAAGCCAAGCAGACTCGGTGCTGAGTGTGGAACCTGACATGGGGCTCCATGACACTACCCTGAGATCATGATGTGAGCAGAAATCAACAGCCAGACACTAAACTGACGGAGCCATCCACGCTGCTGGACCTGAGTCTGTTAAAGCCCCATTCCTGCAGGTCTCGGCTGGGCACACTGTTCCCTATGGCCTTGACTCTAGGCATGACCACCGTAACATGAGAGATGAGATTTCAATCTAGTATTCTAATTCACATGGTTACAGGGCCATGTTTTCATGCTCAAGGCCATCACTATGTAAGGAATGATGTGAAGAGTAATTTCTGAATCCTTTGCTGATCAAAAAGTATAGGTGCTGAAGGATGGAGTTCAGGGGAAGAAGAAAAGCACTCAGAGAGCCCTGATCCACCACACCCGCCACCCCCCACCCCACTGCATGACTGGGAACAGGGACAGATCACTGACGGGGAATGAATGGCAAATATGTTCTGGTGGAAAGCTCCTTCCTCTGGCCACGCAGTGCCCTTTTCCCCACACTTACCGATAGAACAGTCGTGTCCTGTCCAGCTTGGGTCACAGCTGCAAAGGCCGGTGTCTGGGAGGAAGGTTCCGTGGCCTGAACACTGGTCCAAGCACGTGGCCCTGGGTGTCTCACAGTTGGTGCCTCCCCATCCCACGGAGCAGTGGCACTCGCCTCTCACGCAGACACCCCGGCCTGAACACGTGGGGTCCATGCAGTCCACTGTGACATGGAGCAGAGAGAACATCGGTGAGCACCTGACCAGCAAAGGTAGGCTTCCTTAAGTGAACGACTCCATTTACCTTACCCTGGTAAGAGGTCATGGATTTCCTGCGGAAGAGCCACTAGCTAGAGTAAGGAGGAAAAACTTCAGTGGTTACAAATTCCTACTTCTTGGTTTGTAAGGCAGAGTGAGAACTACATTATCAAGGGGCACCTGGAAGGCTCAGTTGGTAAAGCATATGACTCTTGATCTCAGGGTTATGAGTTTAAGCCCCACATTGGGTGTGAAGCCTACTTTAAAAAAAAAAAAAAAGAAAGAACTATATTTCAAGTGTCAGCATGGCACCCTGTGCCTGCTCTGTCAGCAGTAACTGCTCTGGTTAGTGGACAAGGCTTCGTTTTGTTCCCTTCTTTGTATCCGGCCCCTGGAACGGAGCTCAGAGCATAGGAGGTACTCAAGAGATCTCTGTCGAATAAACTATCATTGTTTACCACCTCATAGTACAGTCTTACCAAGGTGGGACTGAAAGAGATTCCTTAATTAAAAAGAGAATTTATTTTGCATTTAAATTCCATTAGATGTTGTCATCTTCCCATAGTGTCTGTGATTAACACAAACTTTCAAACCTCACTTTCCAGAGGGCAAACATTTCAATGACTATTCAAAATTACGCAGTGCCGTGAGAGACTCTGGACTCTGGGAAATATAGTGAGGGTTGCAGAAGGGAGGTGGGTGGAGAGATGGGGTCACAGGGTGATGGGTATTAAGGAGGGCACGTGAGGTGACGAGCTCTAGGTGTTACATGCAAGCATCGAATCATAGAACACTACATCGAAAACTAATGACGTATTAGATGTTGGCTAACTGAACTTAGTAAAAAAAGAAAAAAAACAAACAAAACAAAAAAACCTCTAAAAAACCCCACAAAATTATATTCACAGTCTTCGCCCACCTTTTTCTTGCATAGTGTGTGAACTATATAGCTATAGCTCACAGCCAAGCAACCCCCATAGGTTTCCTAGAGCCCAAGGTCAATGTGGTCTTAAGAGACCAACCCAGAAATAGAGAAAGAAGAGTAACACTGTGGATTACCTGCTCTGTACCTGCATTCTAGGAAGGGCTTCACCTGTATCTTCAGATTCAATTTCTTCTATAACCCAGTGAAGTACAGATGAGGAAATTAAGGGTCAGAGAAGCAAATAATTTATGTCGGGCCACACAATTAACTGTGCCAGAGAGGAATCAGAAGGTCTGTCTGATTCTGAAGCCAATATTTGTTACTGGGGCTGATTTTCCTAAATCAAAACTTTAGCTATGGGGCTGCACAAGATTGACAGAGACCTTCTGGACCTTCCAGAGATCTTCTGGAAGGCCCTGCACAGCGAAGTGGGAGGAGAGTGTTGAGGGCCAAATTATCACATGGCTCCAGTTTACACGGAAAAGTGCAAAAGGCAGCAGAGAAAAGACAGAGTTGGCAAAGGCTGGTCCTACTCTACCAAAAAGTTGTGAGATCTGTGTTTCATTTTAGGAAAGAGGGGATTTCTGTTCCTCTTGCAATTGTAGGGGAGAGTGGTGTCCTTGTAAGGCCGCCACATGCAGCAGCTGGAAAGAGGTTGACAGTGCTTCAGTGAGTGTGGTCAGTTTCCTCCAGGAAGCCCTCTGGAGGAAACCCTGTGCCCCACAGGAAGGAAGTTGGCATCTGATCCTTGAGGTCCTAGGTTCAAGGGTCTCTCTGAGGTCCTAGGTTCAAGGGTCACGGGACAAAGGCACTGGTTCTAGGATGACCGTCAAGTTCACGTACCTCCTCCAAACTTCCCATGTCAAAATTATCTTGCTCTTGGTTGCTCATGAGGACACTGAAGATTTGAAAGGACCGTGTGATCTATAAACTGTCACCAAGAAATTACTTTTCCATCCTATCAGGCCATTTAGTGGCATGACTTGGGTAAACTGGTCAGAGGTGCTTTTATTTATAATTCAGACATGACGTTCCTATGTTAAGTAAATTTTATAACCCACATATTGACTTTTGCAGAACAGATGGGGAAACCTGACCTGAGTATGTTAAAGTCACAGACACAAATGGACAGAGATTGTACAAACAGCCACATTCTGGGAACAGAGTGTCTGTCTGAAAGCTGGCCTATCAAGGACAGCTCTTCTACTTTTTAGGTCTTGAAAAGGAGTTCAACTTAATGACATAAATGCGACTTCAGAAGGTTGGAAGTCAGGAGCAATCATTTGCTAAAAACAGAATCATGAGAATAATAGTAACAGTAATAATAATAACAACTAGTACTGATGTAGTCCCTCTTCTGGGCCGTATTTTACTATTCAGTCATTTAAGTACACAGTCTCAGCTAACTCTAATGATAGTTCTTTGAGGTAGAGACCATTACTATTCCCATTTCATAGATGAGAAGACTAAAGCACTGAGAGGTTAAATAACTTGCCCAAGATCACACAGTGGTAAGTGGAGGAATTTAAATTTGAATCACTCTTTCCTGGTAGACATCTCTTGCTATTTCTTCTGTAATCTTACTGGTTCAAAAATACACACATACATATATACATATATATATATATATATAGATGTAAGTGGTTAAAAAGTAGAAATAAAAATGAAACAAAGCAAAAAAAGAAATAGAACAAAGTGAAGAATTAATAAAGCCAAATGAAAGCAAAGAATCTTCTCTCACAGTCTCTGGACACCACTTCACGATGGTTAAAGCATGACCCGTTGGAATTCCTGGTAATTAAAAATAATAAAAATAATAACAGTGATATATTTTCATGACTGGCCTCACATCTTGGAATCTCAGAAGGATTATTCTGGCCCATTAGGCTACTATGATAATTCCCCAGATCCAGCGCGCTTTCCAGTTTGACAGGAAACGGCTCAGCAATTCCTGTCCCGAGGCCCATAAAGGAATTTCCCGTTCTGGGAGTGCCTGGGCCCTGGCTTTGTGTTGACGCTGTCTCTGAGGCACCCTCGAGGTTGAATCTATAAATCTGCCCTGTTAGCGAGCAAGCCGAGAGGGTGCCAAGTTTAGCAAGAGGCCCTCGGCGTCACAGCCCCGCTCCTCAGACACAATAAGTCTGATAGGGACCCAGGAACCAGCAAAGCGAATCCCACACTCTCAGAAGACGGTCCAGGCAGGGAATGAAGACCAGAAGGTACTGATAACAGGACCACAACTCAAGAGAAGACAGCTCAGTTGAACGGGCCAAGTGAGGAGGAGGATGCTGGTAGGGCGCGGGGAAGGCGCGGGGAGGACGCTGTCCCTGCTGACTCGATACCGACGGCCATTCTCTGGGCCACTTGTGACGCTCTGCCAGAGACGGCCTCTGGAGACTCAGGATCTGCCCTCACTTTCTGGGGCCTCTGGGGCGATGGCAACCCAGGATGGGATGAAAGTTATCTTCCTTCTACCGCAGCAAGACGGTTTCACAAATGACATTTGTTTCCCCGAGAGCCATGGGTCACGAGGGGAGACCGAGCCGGCCCGCGGTGGCGGAGTTCTGAGCTGAAGGAGTAGCGGAGAAGCTGCTGGGGAAGTGGGCTGAACGCTGTGTAGAAGATAGTCTAACTGAGCTTCTGCTTAGAGGAGGGGCCAGTTACCTTTTGTTTTGTTTTGCTTTCCTTTGTAGAGCTCGCCGTTCAAGCCCAAATTTCTGGCAGAAGCTTAGCCCGTTAACAAAATGAGGAGGCCTTCGCGGCCAAGCGGCAAACACAACTCTTCCCCCAAAATGTCCCCTGCTCCAGTGATCACACAAGCTCCGAGATGCTCTTCAGAACCAAAACACAGTGTCCCTCTGCACTGCAAAAGGCCTAAGGTGTTCTCTTCTGCCATTCCCCCACCCCCTCCAAGCCTCCTGTCGGCACAGTTGGGGCTTTGAAAAATATGAGGCAATAAATTTCAGAAGAAGAAGAGGGAGAGACGGAAAAAATAAGCTTGTTAGCTGATGTTTTATAAACACGGCAAAACCCGTCAGCACAGAGCTGAGGGAGGAGGAGACGGAGAGGAGTAGGGCGGCGCGGCGGCCAAGGCCCCTAGAAGCCCCCATTATAAACACAAGGGCTGTGCAATGATGTTTCACCAGGAAACATAAGTAATATAAGGAATTAGTACCAGATGGCCGTCCTCAGAAAAGAAAGGAGTCAAAACATCTCTTTTCAAATAGATAACGTAAATCAAAGAGCTAAACAACTTTTTCTCCCCTCTTTGTTAAGTAAGCCTGCCTGCTGGGGCACTGTCCGGAGCCAGAGGAGCTGGGGAAGGGACAGCGTGCTTTCCCTAGCCCACACGGCCCGGTGGGCTTCAGGCTGGGGTGACCCCACTGTTTCAAGAGGAATCTCCTCTTTGTTTTCCTTTTCTTCTTAGGGTCCTCACCTCAAGTGACTAAAATGAAAAGGGAACGCAGATGAAGGTCACCATTGTCGGAGGAGAAAGCAAAGTTCCTTTGTTTCAGAGGCTGGCGCTCCTCCTCTCTCAGACAGCCCGAAGTAATCCCCATCAAAGTTAATAGGTCTGAATCAGGACCTCCAGGCACACTTGGGGTTTACAGGCAGCCTGTCTTGGAGAGGCGCTGCTTTTCAGACACTAATCTTTTCCTGTTCCCCACTCTTTTAAAGTGGGCCCTTTTCCCCCTTTCTCTCTCTCTCTCTTTCTTTTCTTTTCTTTCCTCTTTCTTTCTTTCTTTTCTTTTTTTTTTTTTTTTTTTTTAAGAGAAATGATACCTTGAGAGGGGCCTATGTGATCAATCCCAAATGGGTTAGAAGGCTAGCTCTCCTTGGAGCCTCTTCCATCCGCTGTGAAGACTCCAGCGCCTTAGATGGTGGGCAGCGGGAGGGAAGTCCATTAGCATTGTCCCCAAGTCGCAACAGTGACGTCCACCTGGTTTCCAAAGGCCTTGGATAAAGTGACTGGGGTGAAGCAGGAAATGGGCTTCAACTGTCCCCATAATAATACTAATAAAAAAAGACCTAACATTTATGGGGCATTTATTATGTGTCTGACACTCGGCTAAATGCTTTATATGAGTCATTTAATTCAATCCATATGATGGCCCTCTGAGGAACGAATTCCCATTTTATTGATGAGAGTAGTGAGGCTGGTTAGTGGCACAATAGGACTCAAACTTATATCTAATCCCAGAGCATGCACTCTTAAAAGCCACTCTATATTGCTTGTGAATAAGACCCTTCTCACCTACAAATCCCATGCAGGCAAGAAAAAAGAGGGCTCTGAAGTAAGAAGACATGGGGTGGGCCCCAGCCCTGCCACCCACTAGCCCCAAGCCCGCTGCTGGCTAGCTCCATGGCCATGGGCTTGCCGCTGCCCGTCCTTGGGCCAGAGATGCTCACTTTTCTCACCAGATGAGACTGTCTGGGAAAGGACTGGCTTACTGTGAAAGTGGAAGCTCACTTTCTGGCCTCCGCTGCACAGTTTATGTCAGAGAGAGACACACTCACAAGTACCTATGAGCTATGCACACACACACAGGCCTGTGCTAACAGAAGGCAGAATCTGAAGGTCTGTAACAGACTCATACTTAAGACATGGAGAGAAGATGAGCTTAAAGGGGAGGAGAGAGAATCTGGGCTCTGGGGCCAGACACCCAGCTCTGCCACTTCCAGGCGTGTGACCCTGGGCAGGTCTTGTGACTCTCTGAGACCTGGTTCCCCTAACCATGACACAGAGGTAACCACCTCACCTTACTGGGTTTGAGGCCAAGTGATCTAAGGCCTCTAGAACACAGCCTGCATACAGTAAGTACCCCACATACAACCCTGTCTTTCCTTCACCAGCTAGGACTCCAATATGCCTATCCTCCCCACTAAGTCAGTTATCACTGCGGGGGGTGCCTGGCTTAGGGCGGAGCTGCTCCCCCAAGGCCAGCCCTGCGCACTGGCCTGTCCCAAAGTCAGGTGGGTGCCGCCACCACCCACCCGCCGTGGTCCTACCTTCCTCGCAGCTCTCGCCCTTGTAGCCAGGGTTGCAGATGCAGGTGCCCATGATGCAGGTGCCGTGGTTGCTGCAGGCCACATCGATGCACTGGCTGGTGGGCACGTCACACTCGGCGCCCTTCCATCCACTGTGGCACAGGCACCGGCCCTTCATGTACTGGCCATTCCCGCTGCAGAGCACAGGGCAGGAGGCTGCAGAGACAGCACGGGAAGTCTGGCATCAATCAATGCCTGGCATGGCCCATCTGCCTTTGCCCCTTTCTCCCTTCGGCCTGCAGGCCAGACCAAGAGCCTCAAGTGCTTTGCCACAATCCCCACAGGTACCCATCTCTCTGCATCTCGGCCTTTATTTTATTCCAGTTTAAACACACGTGGAACTGTAGGCTAGGGTGTGCTGGGCAGGGCCCGGTGGGGTCAGCACCCGCTGAACGTTGCTCTCCTTCATCCCCCTTGGACTATGGGTGCAGCTCAGCAGCGGGGCCAGGAGCCTGATGCTTGGTCTTACTGGGAAAGACAGCGTCTAGGCCTCCTGCCTGCCCCAGTCTCTCCTCCAGCACTCTCCTCACAGCATTCCATTTCGCTCCCTGCACCCCACCTGCAGCGCCACCTACTATCTCTCCGACCCAGCGACTCTTAGCCCTTCTTGCCTTTCAGGCTCCACTCAAGCCCCACACACTACTGTCCCCATAAGAGAATAGCTCAGCTCAACCTGGCTCTTTACAGTATTATCTTCCCATTCTGCCTCTTAGCATAGAGTGGTTTGTAATCATCCGTATGAAGGACACTATATAAAAATAAATTATATTGCCCTGTGCCATAAGTGCCTGCCGGCCTTCCCGAGACACGATGAGGCTGTCTACACGTGATTCTCAAGTGTAAGTGCAGACGGGATGAGACAGTGATTCCTGTGAGAGGGAATGACTCATCTCCTCTCGCGGCACCACCTTCCCCCGGCCCCCACCTGGCTTCTTTCCTTTTTGCGGTACCCAGCAGGTACTCGCTGTGGCTCCTCAGGGCCGCAGCGCTGCTGTCTCAGACCGAGTCTCTCCCGCATTAGTCTCTCCCAAGCAGCATCATGTCATGGCACTTGCCGGGCACGCTGAAAAACCATCTCTGCCTCCCACTGATCAACGACTATTCAAGAGCCAGGTCTGGATTCCAATGTCACCCCATCCACGGAGCCTTTCCTGGTCCTTGTCGCATCCAAGCTGAGACAGCCGCTCTCTGAATTGAACCTTGCTGTAGCGTGTTTCATTTGCTAATGACGCTTTGTCACTGTCTACTTCTTTGTCTGTCTCCTGGACCAGACTGACAGCTCCTGGGCTGGGCCTCGCTCAGCGCTCTAGCCCCAGCCCCCAGCACGGGGACAAGCCCTAAAAGGGCACTAAGCAGATGCTTCCTGAAGGAGTGAAGAGATGGGATGACCAAAGAAAGGGGCCATTTCAGTTTCCCGAGAGGAGTGCCAAAGCCTCAGGTCTACAGAGCTCCTGTGACCTTTGCCCTTGTACCTCTTTCACAGAAATGGAGGCCAAAAGCACATCATGATCAGCCTTTAGCCATCTCAGCAGTGGTCATCATTAGCACTGTCTGTGCCCAAATATGAGGCAACACTGGGGTCCTGTGTGGAGCAAAGCAGTCTCCCCGCAACCCCTCCCCTCGGTGGTCTCAGCAAAGATCCTGGTGAGAGTGGCGCAGTAACACAGGCCCCGCCACAAGGCCAGAGAGAACACACTTGTGAAGTGACTGGCAAAGCCCGTTTGGCACATGTCAATTATACATCCATAATCAAAGAAACAAAATGAAACAATCCTACACCCCCTCCCCCCACCACCACCATAAAAAGGCCGCCAAAGCCACTTGGCAAAGGCTGAGCACTCCTCAAAAGGGAAATCAACTTTTTAAAAGGACCACCACTGCCACTTCCCCTGACCCCTCCACAGACATGGGGTTTGCTGTGGCTGCCCCGACCCTCCCCGGTCACACCCTTGGGCACAATGGGACTGATGCAGCCACAGCTCTGCCATCAGACTCCCCCCTCCCCTCGGGGCTTCCAAGGAATGGGTCTGGGGGGCCCTTCTCATGGGAGGCAGGAGGTGGCCCAGGGTCCTGCGCTTGCTCTGAGAAGTAGGACGTGAGCCCACCCCCGGGGCCAGGAGAGTAGGGATCGCACGTAGATGCACAGGTCTCACCTCTGCCACAGTCGGGGCCCAGGAAACCCAGGAAGCAGTGGCAGGTCCCAGAGATGCAGTCCCCGTTGCCATAGCAGTTGCTGGGACAGTTGTCCACGGACTCTGGCGGGGAAGAGAGAAAGAGAGTTGAAAAGAGGCCTTGTTTATCTAACAGAAGGCCCAGGGAGCCAACCTCAGGTGAGCCAGGGCCCACACACTGGAGATCTTCTGGCCCCGTCACTGAAAGGAACCGACAGAGTTAAAAATTAATACGTTATTTTTATTCTTAGGGCATCTCAATTGACACTAAGAGATGTGTTCTGGAAAATGTCTGCCTGAACCAAGTTTTCATATATCAAATTTGTATCTACAAACGCATTAGAAATTCTGCAGCTAAAAACACTGGGGAAAACAGCATAAGCGGTTAGCAGTACTGATCTGTGGAGGCTAGGTTATAGGGGTGTCTTGTGGTCATCTTCGCACTCTCCGTGCTTTACATTTTTCTCATAACGGGCCGATATTCCGTTTACTTGTTTTTTTACACAGAGTTACTGGGCATTTGCAGACCTGTCTCTTCCCATCTCAGATTTTTCACCTGTCGGTCAGATGCCCACTGTGACCCACCAGGGCTAACACAACAGCCTGGGGGCTGGCCTCCTTCTTCCTCCCTGGCCCCGCACTTTGAGTCCATCATCACCCGCAGTCTGCACCATCTCTCGGAAACAGAGCTGATCCTGTCATTCTCCTGCTTAAAAATCCTTCGATGGCTCCCCATGTATCAAGATGAAAAAATCTAAGCTCTCTCAAAAGGCTTTTCTTCCATATTCCCTTTGCTGTACACGCATCCCCAGTGCATGCGGTCATGCCCGCCTTTTGTGGGATGGCATTTTCTCAGGCTCTTCCTACTCCTTTTTGCTATATTCTGTGTCACCTGACAAAGAAATACAGTGTTCATTTAAGAAAGATTTTAGCAAAAAACAGTAGTCGATGTTTCGTAGCTTCAGGTAGCAAACCTGTTATCTAGAAAATCTGTTTATTTGGAAGAGCCTGTTTCTCAATAATGTTGGGTGTGGAATAAGGGAGGGAAGCCACTCTCTACTGGAGACTTCTTTGTGTCACATATTTCTGCTAGGTTTATCCCATTTCACTGTCCCTGTATCTGCATGTTATTCCTATTCTAAAAAAAAAGAAAAAGAAAGAAGAGGCTCAGAGAAAGACGAAGAGGCCTGCTGAGAACCACCAAGACACTGAGTCCTGGAAGCAGTATTTGAACCCAGGACTCTGGGCCTGGTCTTCTTCAATGATACTGTGCTCTCTGGACCTTGAGGGGACTCATTCAGCAGCAGAAGCCTGGGGAAGGAACAAGGTGACATACCCTTGGCACAGTGAGGCTGGTCCTGAAGACAACAAAAGATCCCACCGTAAAGCAACAAATTCTAGGGCTTTCGGGGCATAAAGGGATCCAAGAAACTAGAGCCTTGTGCTCTCATTTAATAATGAAGGAAACCGAGACCCAACCAAGGGCAGTGACTCACCTGAGGTCTCAAGGAGAGGAAGACATGAAAGCAGAGGAAGGGTTAGTCAGGCGGGACAGAGTTAAGGATTCAACCTGTTGTCTTTGCTCACAACTACAAGCTGTGAAGCTAAGACTAAGGTTTCTGCTAAGTGAGATGTTAGCATAGAAGACATAAGTCTTGCCCACAGGAAATCTGCAGTCTGACTGGAAGAATGAGAGGACAGCTGGCTCCCAGGACACGGCCCAGGACATGGAAGAAGTTGGGCCTGGAGGTAGAGAGACCTGATGTGGGGGCCCATTCTTCTAGTATCATGGTGGGGGCCGTGATACATAAAACAACTTCCTGCCCTTCTCAGAGCCTCACCTCCTTCATACATAAATGAAGGTGATGGCAGAGATGATCCTTAGGACTGCTTCCTGTTTTAAACTTTTATGAGTCTATAATTAATTAAGAGAGCAACTGTGTAGAAAAGGTGTCCAGACAAGGAAGGGCACTGATCCTTGAAAGCAACAAAGCAATGGCAGTTGATACAGGACAAAGCCAACAGAGGGAAGGTTTCTCAGAGGAAACCTTGAGGAAGCCTTGGGGAAGCCTCAAGGAAACCTTGAGGCCTTGAGGGATGGCTTGGGTATGCATCGATAAGGGAAAAGATGGAGGGACAGTGAGGAACTCATAGTGTGCTGCATTTCCTGGAAGTCTTTTCCCAACCGTCTGCCATTCTTTACTTGGAAACTACTTCAAAAGAGTTAAAGAGTTCAAACGTGTGGTTCCTTTTGGGAATGGGTGGGAAATTCCACTCACTCGATGCTATCCCTCTGCTAACAAGAGCTGCGATTTATATGAACACAGAGTTAAGAACAAGAGGGTCCAATCCAGCACGTGCTCTCCTTGCAGTGCAAAGCGGTCCAGGTCCGGGCAGAGCGAAGCTCACAAGCCAGGGGCCCTGAGCACATCCCTTCTCCATTGGCTTCGCCCAGGAGAGTCCATGTTTCCACTGCCTTTAAGTTATAGTGTCTTTCCAGAAGATGACTTCAGAAGTTCCTTCTGAATATGCTTTTAAAAATAAGAATTTTCAGGGGCCCCTGGGTAGCTCAGTCAGTTAAGCATCCGACTCTTGATATCAGCTCAGGTCTTGGTCTCGGGGTCATGAGTTCAAGCTGTGCACTGGGCTCTGCACTGGGAGTGGAGTCTACTTAAAATAATGATAATAATAATAATAATAATAATAATTTGGAGTAAAGTTTAAGACAAGATTATCTTCCTTTAAGCCATTGGTTGGTGGTCCAACCAGGAAGGGTGAATTCCACCTTCAGCACTGCAGAAAGGCAGAAGGGCTATAGGGCAGAAGCAGGAGGCCGGGCTGTCAGGTCCTTTTCTGCTACTGCATGGCTGTGGGACCTTGGACGTGTCACTTGATCTTCCTGCACCTGTCTTTACATCTTTATACTTGCTCCTTCCTTGCTTCCCTGCATGGCAATGCCTAGTCCTTTCAAATCCAGCTCGAATGTCACCGCCTCTGAAAAGCCTTCTGGACTTTTAAAACAGGCTAAGTTACTCCCAGGACTTTGTCTCCCTCAGCCCTGTTAAAGCATCATGGAGTCTACATCGTTGCTCTTCCTGAGAGAATTCCACCAGATGACCTCAGAGATTCCCCCCAGATCTAAAACTCTCTGGTTCAGTCCTTCTCAAACCCGGGGTATAAGATATGTCTCTCAATAAATTACCATAGTTACCAGTTACATTTTTAACAGGATCAATTGCAGATAAGTGTTACACACTGTCTTGATTTTGATTTATGAAGTCTGCAAGAGACAAACCTGTTAATCATCTGCCAAAAAGCCTTCACAGTGAAACAGTGAGGGAAATACATTTTCTGTGACTCAGTATAGCGTTGTTTGCTAAATCTGACAGAAGAGAAGCCTGTTTGCTTCAAAACTTGCCCCAGGCTGTTGGTATCAGAGACGGCAGAAGTTTTAGGAGATATGGAATAATTTTAGGATAGCAGTGAGGAAGTGGAAGGGAGACATTTAGAGAGTATTTCTTTTGGACGAAATGTTCACGTCTATAGTGTTTCTTCTGTTTGGAAGGCTTTCAAGTACTTGGGGCCCCTGGGGGACCACACAAATAATGAGTCTCCACTAACCAGATATCTATACTAAATGCTAGTGGGGAAGAAACACTCATGGGCTTGGGAGAAGTGTGAACTTTATTGCACAATGTTATGTTTCCAATTAGTGTTCGGTGAATTCGTTCCCCTGCTCACATTCAGACTGCAGCTGCCTTCATTCAGCAGAAGGTGTACCTTCAGCCGACCCAGACTTACATTACAATTTCAGCCGCCCATGAATTACTAAATTTCATAATTGGGTGTGTGGTGTGCTGGAGGATCGGTGGGCGAAGGCTTTTCTCCTAGCCTTTGTTTTTCCCTTGCAACAGGGGGTCCTGCTAGCAGATTTAATTTTCAGGAACTTGTTTTTACTTCCATCAATATTGGAATGGCAGAGTTTAAATGTTTCCTTAGCTCATTCTCTGGGTATGTGTTGTGAGGGGGCGTGTTCTCTGGATGTGGTACAAAATACTGTTCAACATACAAAGGGTTGTCTGCAGAAGGAAGGAAAGACTATGCTCCTTCCTAGAGGAGAGGTGGAAACCACAGACGCCTCAGTGAATCCATTATAGTGCCTCATTTGGTCTGCTCGCTACCCTTTCCCAGACACAAATCCCTAGCACTGCTGTGAAATGAGATGGTAAAAGATGGTCAAGCCAAGGTCAAGGTGAAAGAGGATCACAGTTGATAAATCCATTCTTCCGATCTGGGGTTGATGTCCAGGAAAGCCTGCCTTCATTCTCTACCCTTTGCTTTCCATGTTTGAAATCCCAATGAGGAAACAATGAGAGGCTGTAGAAGAAATCCTGCCTGGAGGAGGACTATGAGGTAGACTCACTGCCCACTGGAGTCCTACTTCACAGGGCCAGTCACACCAGGAGAGGAAAGGAGGCTTTTGTCCTCCTCCACCAGCTCACAATGGTCATGGGAGCCGGCTGACAGATTCCAGCACAAAGACAGAAGGAATCAGCTGTGAGCGATGCCAGAGCTCACTAACCATCCTCCATCTCTCTTCTCCTCTCATCTGGTACCTATCCCTCCCTCCCAGGACCTCCTTTATCTCTTGTTCCCCTGTTGATGTGTCCCAGCCAACAGAGCAACTCCTTCCACTGCTTCTCTTGTCGCTCCTTAAGTCTCAGTGTGGATGCTGACAACTCTTTAAGAGCAGTTGGCCAAAGAGCCAAGGTCTACCTATTACGCAGCAGAGATCCACTCTCTGGTGCTGCCTTTTGGCTTCTCTCTAGGATAGACTAATGCTTCAGGCAACAGGAAGGAAATTGGACCTTGGGACAGCCGATCACATGACTGCGTGTATGATCTTGATGACAGCTAGTGAAATGTATATTTTATATTACTTCTGTTATATCTTTGACCCTTAAAGGGGATTTGGCTTATTACTGGCAACAAGGAAAAGGGAGGAAGATAAACTAGATGACATCACTGGGATTTAATTCTATAGCAACTCAAGGTGGAGAGAAGACTCTAACAGAGATGCTCTCATTTCCACAAGTGAAGGAAAGGTGTACCATATATTTTAACTTATTCTTCATAATAATTATGAGAACTAGCTGCCTTTGCCATCATTTTACACATTTATAGCTCTCAGGTGGAGATCGTGAGCTGAAGTCACTTTCTCCAGGTCACACAGAGATAAGAGCAAATCTGGTAGGTGAACCAAGTTCTATCTGACGCCAAAGAAGCCAAAGTTTGTGGTATTTGGCCCGAACCAGAACATGAGCCCTGGAGCCAGGCTGCCTCCCATTAGCTGCGTGCCTTTTGGACGAGTTATCTCTACATACTGGTTTCCTCATCTGTGAAATGGGGTTAATAATAGCACCCACCTAAGACAGTTAATAGTGTAGCAGTGTGCATGGGAAGAGGTTTGCTCAGGCCTTGGCAGAATTGGTATTTTGGTTTTAAAGAAGGGTCATGCATGTCTTTCATTTGTGAACCAAAGCAACTTACTAACTTGATCTAATGAATGCCAACAAGGCAATGCGGGCTTTTGGCGGTGAACACACACACATGTACATACAAAGCACAATGCGACTCCCCATGGTAAACGAGGAAAGCAAACAAGCAGCGTGCTGAATGCGAAGAAGCCAGGGTGTTTGGGTACATCCCCTCCTGGGGAAAAGCGCTATCAAAACAAATTAAACCTGTTGTCTCCCAGAAGCCCAAACACAGGCAGATTCACGCCAACATCTGAGAGAACTTTTCTCCCTGTGCACTGTAGATTGGCACTGGGAAGGTGCCAGGTGCTGGAAAGCTGTTCCGTGGCCTGTGAGGTGTCAGTCCCTGTAGGTGCCCAGCTCTTCATGCAGATGATGGGATTCAAAGGCCTCCAGTTTGCAACAGTCTAGGTCAACGCAATGACAAAAATTTGACAAAGCCCCTGACAGCCTGGGCGTAAAGCCAGTTCTGCCCTGGTATTTGAACGGGGAGATATGTTTTCAATCATACCCAAAAGTTTACCAACCACTATGAAGAGCAGCTCTAAGGAGGAGGGTCTAGGAAAAATGATGATTCCCATCATTATATCAAGTTTTGGTTATTTGTTAATTCTTTCTTTGGGGGCACCCAGAATTTCACCAATAAGACTACGAGCTACTTGAAGACAAGCATCAAGTCTGGTTCTCCAGAGTCTGGCGTGTGCTACACACAGAGCAAGTACTCAGTAAATATTCACTGTGTTGAGAAACTGAGCAGGAATACCAGGGGAGGAAACGGAGGAAAGCGGGCGTGAGACACGGCACAACAGACTCCCGAGAACGCCTGGTGGCCAACAAAGCTCTTGTTTCCTTGCCCTATGGTTTCAGACATGCAATGCCTAGAATAAAGGGGGTGAGAGGAAGCATGACTCTGCATTGTTCTCTCAGACCATATTTGGCTTAGTAGTTCACATCTGGGAGCCACATGTAAGAGGCAGATAAGACGAACTTGAGCGTGTTCACTGAAGAGCAATGAAGAGAAGAGAAGGAGAAGAGAATTTGAACACATTTCAAACAAAGAATTCCTGGGTGGCTCAGTCAGTTAAGTGTGTGACTCAGTTTTGGCTTAGGTCATAATCTCAGGGTCATGAAATCTGGACCTGTGTCAGGCTCTGTACAGGGTGCTGGGCGTGGAGCCTGCTAAAGATTCTCTTCCTGTTCCTCAGCCCCTTCCCTGAACTACTCCCCCACCCCCACCCTACGGCTCTCACTCTCTCTCACAAAAGAAAGAAAGAAAGAAAGAAAGAAAGAAAGAAACAATTCCTGAAAGAATTGGGAATTTAGCTTACTCAGGGGGTACTGACCTCTCTTTAAAAGTATCTGAAGGGCTTTTATGTAAGATAAGGACTGGACTTTTGTTTTATGGTCCTGAATTATGTTGATTAGGTCCAATGAGTACTGACTACAGTCCCCGGGAAATGGACTTATTTTGAAAGAAGAAAGAATTTTGTAAGAGAGCAGGATACCATTTACTTCACTGGATCACATTCTGTTGGTGTAAATGGATCTGCCCACACATTATAAAGTTCTTGAGGGCAGGAAATGCGTCATTTGTTTCTGCATCTTTAGTAGCCAGTGCCATCCTCAGCTCACAGGAGGTCTTACATAGAAGTCAGTTGGCTGAATGACAAAATGAATGGACCAGGTGACCTATAAGATCAGACAATTTCAGTCACGGGCTGCATTCAAGTTGATGACTGGCAGAGAAACTGCAGAGGCATTTGAGGTAAGCTTAAACCTGAAATCTTTGATTCAGTGAGTCACATATGAGGGAACATGCCTGGACCATAGTGAGAAGCTTGGGTTTTCATCCCACTCCTGCCACCAGCTCCTTAGGTGATGCTGGCTAGGCCCCTTCCTCTTTTAGAGTTTTTCTTTTCATCTATGAAATTAAATCCATTGAGTGAATGTTTACTTAGCATGCACTCTGAGGCCCAGGAAGTGTCCCTGTGAAGTGGATGGCATAGATGTTCTCTCAGATCTAGCATCTTATAATCTAATGGAGCAACCCAAATTGTCCATCATTAGAATAACATACAAGCAAATGAAAAGTGGAGGGGATCCTCATATTCAGGGTTTGAGAGGGGGAAAAAGGAAGTTCACGCATTTCAGGGCTGACTTTAACTTCTCATTCTTCCCTTCTGTGCCTTTGGACAGCTAGCATCATGCCATCATTATTCTGTGATAGGGACCACAAGGCCGAGTCTTCAGGATGGGGCCAGAGAGCATGCACTCCCAGGCTGCCTCTAGCTAAGACCCCTTCCTCTATTCCGGGGGCTGTTGGCAGCAGCTCTCACAGGCATCAGAGCCCCACCTGTGGGCTCTGGTTCTGCCACCTCGTTTGGAGAAAGCTGCACGTGCAGTCCCCTACCATGTCCCATGAGCATAGTCCAGAGGGGCCCAGAGACATGCCATGGCAATGAGGCTGATGAATTCTGTGCTGAATAAGAAGAGAAGAGCCTTCAAAGAAGTACATGTTCATGTGTTTGGAGACACTTTTCCTTTCCTTACAGATCTATCCATCCTTCCATGCTCCACCGACAGCTCTTTCTAAGCACCCAGCATGGAGGGGGGGGGTGTGGCAAGTGCCCAGACACTGCCTCCTCCTCCCTGGCTACAGCTGATGGGCCTGGCGGGGGAGCACCTGACCCAGACAGACTCAGGACACAGGCGGACTTGGCACTCTATGGTAGGGCCTGGTGCACAGAGGACTGGGGTCAATCAGAGACCCACTCTCTAGCATTTGAACTAAAAAGCACCCCAGGAAGGTGGCATCTGAAGTCTCAGTCAACTCATCTAGGAAATGAGAAAAACGCTTGCCTTACACAATTGTCACAAAAGGGAAATAAAACCACTATATACGTAGGAGTCTGTGTATACGTATATACGTGCACGTGTGTGTGTGTATAGACAGGCCCCTGGTACACAGAAGGTGCTCAGGAAATGTTGCTTTACTCCTGCCCCTAGTAGGGCTTCAGTGATAAACCTTTAGCCTCTGTCAGTCACCTGAAGGGCTTGTTAGAACAGGGACTGCTGGGTTGCACCTCTAGGGTTTGTCACGTCATGGGCCTGGAGCAGGGTCCCAGGGGTTGCTGATGCCCTTGGGTACCTGAGTCCCACGGTGAGAACCGGTGGTCTGGAAAAGAGGCTGAGACTTGAGGCACAAGCCAGAGGGGACAGGGAGATCTAAACTATGCAAGAATGCTGTAACTTGTGGACTACTTCCAAAGAGGAGGGCCTGGTCCTCCAGGAGCTAGTGTTTGAATAGCTCTTAAAGAATAGGCAGCCTTTTGCAATGCAAAGCAGTTCTGGGCAAGATGGGGGTCGGGCTGGAGCCAGATTCAGAATAATCATCCTTGCTGTTCCCACGCAGTGACCTGCTGATCATCATGCCGACTTCATGTCAAGTCTGTCTTTAGAACAAATTATTTAAGAAACCAGGTTTTTAAACGCTCTACTCAGCTGCTGGTTAGAGACTCCCGTCTAATGAACATCACTTTGTGCTCAATTATTCTGTGATGACAGACAATGGAGGAACAGAAACATGCTGGGGGGGAGGGGGGGCAAGGGGCGCTGCTAATTATTCTCCAGTCATTTATCCAGGTTTGTCACCAAGCTCGATACCGCTCACAAGCTATGCAGGACGTCAGGTCGGCACAGTCTGGTCGGAAAAGGCCCAGAACTCTGTAAAGATAACCTGGAGACCCGCAGGTTAAGACCACCCACGGCACCAGGACTTCACCTGGAAGATGGAAATGTCAGGGCCGGGTTCCCTCTGGCCTGGCCTGCCGTGTTGGCGTTCTGAGGGCACTTCCACCTTTAGCCTTGTCCCTTTCTGTCTGCCCTATGCCTGTAGTCCTGGGCTGTCATTCTGGAACTGAGTGGCTTCAGACCACAGATAAGGCCAATGTTCCTTGGCATCCAGAGTAGATGCCCCTACTGCAGGCTGTACAGTGCTTAAAAAATTTGAGTTAGTTGCCGGAATTTCTTTAAAAAAAAAAAAAAAAAAAAAAGGAGAGCTCACTAAAAAATCTTAATGGTGGCTTTTCCTAAAAAAATGGGAAGATCCAGCATGGCAACAATCTCTTCTCATTTAGGAGAGGCCCAGATGCTGCGGTCACCTGCTCAGTCCCTAAGACATCTGAATATATGACCCTGGCCTGGAGCAGTGGTTCTAAATGTCATTTATTTGGGTATGACCTGTACGCCATTGCCATAGGCATGTACTATCTGTCTGATTAGTCACTTAGCATTTTGGGCTCATTTATTATCTTGACTTTATTTAGAACAGAAATTTGAAATAATAGTTTGCTATACCTAGTTACATTTTTTTCCAGCATACCAAAAGAAAGACATCATTTCTGAAAGAGAGTCTGCCTGCATATAATGAAAGCCCAAATTTCTGAACCAGGAGTTTAAGGCTCCAACTTCTCTTTCCACAATAGCTTCTTTGCCACGAGGGTCCTTCTCATGGCCTCTTTGTGCTGCCACCAAATTGCTCCCCACCTCTTTCAGAACCCACACTCCCTTTCCAGCCAATGCTGAAGACGGCACCTGTGAAGCATGCCCCCCGCCCCGGTACACACATCCAGTGCCTACCAACCATCAAGCCTCCCGGGATTCTTTCTAGCAAGACAGGTCTCACTCTCCCTCATCTGAATCCTGATGGCAATCTCCCTCTCTCCTTCACTTATCACCTTCTGCTTTCCACCCTGCAGTCTAGTTATTTATGAGTACAGCTCTTTTCCCCTAGTGAACTACAAATTCTTTGAGAGGAAGGAATCCATTTCCAATTTCTCATCTTGTCCATGTCTCCCAAGTGACTGGCCCACCGCTTTGTCTGCAGGACGCCCTCAATACTTGTTAAATATCAAATGACAAAGGGCGACCTGCGGTTGAATGAGTGTCCTTTGTTGTGTGAAGCCTCAGATCTGAAGGCTGGGTTCCTTCTGTGGGAAACTGGGCTTCTGGCTTCCTTGCTGATTTCTTTTTGCTTTTATTTTCTTTTTCTCCAAATTTCATCTCTATACATTTCTTTTCCGGACCTGCAGCTTCATTTTCATTTCTCTTCCTCTGGGCCTGCTGCATTCAGCTAGACACTGTATCAGGCTCTCTTGTCTCCAAATAGCACTAACCATGTGCTTGGGGAACCCGTGGTAATATGACTTTGCAGACCCCCGGCTCTTCTAGTGAGAGCTGTCAGGATGGCTTCCATGAATTATAGACCTGCATTACTTCTTTCAGGATGTAACACGATAAAATGATTAACAAGATGTATAAATTCTCCGACTCCAGTGGATTTCTCTTTACAGTAACTATAATGTGTGTCGGTCAGTCAAACAATGATTTGAGCAGTATTTCTTTCTTATTTATCTAGTGGGTAACACTCAACATAATAATCTGGGTCTCTGTCTTTGGGCCAGAGGCCAAGTTGGACTTTCGCTGGACAGCAAATCCTATTAGAGATCATGGTAATGCAATTATATGCTCAGGTTAAATATTTTATACCTGCTCTAGCCATCTAGACAGATCGCTCCCTCAGCCTCTAGGCAGGAGCTGCTCAAATGGCAAAGGCAAAACAAAACAAAACAAAACAAACTACATATCTTGTAAGGAATTGAGAAATAGTTGCTGTTGTGAAAACTTTATGGAAAGTTCCAGCCACCTCTGACTCTCTGGCAGCAGTAGGAATCTAAGCCACCAATATATACTAGGTTATAAGCAAATGTCAGCCCCTGCCTAGGCCAGACCTAGAGGGGAAGTGTCCCTAGTTCACTGATCCTGACGTGTTGGCCTGTCCATGTGCCAGGACCATCTGTTCTCTGCCCAGCTAGAGGTTTGCAGGCACACTGTATTCTCAGCTGTCCACATGCTCGAATGATAAGAGCCCACAGGGTCCCCAGAGCACTAGAGCACAGCCGCTGTGGCTGGCCAGCTTTCTTCCTAGGACCCTGGTTCCTTCCTCTGTTTCCCCAGGCTGGAGTGTGAGCACCAACCCAGGCATGGTCAGCTGGGCTCTGCCTCTCCATGCTTCGTACCTAACCTCTCTGGACCCCAGCATAATTCCTGCATAATCTGACTTCCTTGGCTGGAACTCCCCGACCTGGGATTGACCGTGGGCCATGCCATCAAACAGAATGGGGTCTGACTTCCAACTATGACTCTCACTAGCTGTGCAACCCAGGGCAAATCACTTACGGTCTCTGATTTCTGGTTCCTCACTGACCCATCTCATAGTGCAGATGGGGGTTAAGTGGGATAATGCACGTGAATGACTTTGTGGAGCTTGCAGGAATTTTCTCATCGGTGGTAGGCTGAACGGAACCAAGTCAAAGCAAACCAAGTCAAGCAAACCCATTTGAGACAGGCCACATCAGAGGCTGTGTGATATAGGAAAAAGAGCACACACACTTCAGAGCAAGACCCTTGGCATTCTCCTCCTACACTGCCCCTCCTGTGTGACCTTAAGCAAGTCCCTTCACCTCTCTATGACTCAGTCTCCTTGACTGTAAAATGGGGGTGATTATCCAGTACCCGACACATGGTGGTGTCCTAGTATTAGCCAGTGAGTGACTGTGGCTAGGGGGCCGTGGACGCTGCTCAGCATGCCACTGTTTCCTGGCTGTGCCCTGGCTCATTTCTCCTGCATCAAGGGCTCCTGGTACACCATGCATACGGGTATGTGCATTGGACGACAGGACGTGAGGAAGCCAGGCTCTCGGCTTAGGAAAGCAGCAACTCATGCTCCAGCAGCATCTCCATCCAGCACTGCCTTCCATTACTATGACACAACGGAGTCCGTGGAGGACATTAGGTTTCCTCCAGCCTCGGGGCTCAGGGCAGCACACTGGGACATGCTCACGTGGAAGAGCTCAGGGTGCCGAATCCCCTGTGCCTTTTGGCTTAGACCCCCAGTGCATGGGGGTATAAACATCACTCTCTTTCTGTGAACGATGAGTTATAAGCGTCTGGCCTCTGCTAGATGCCCTGGGGACATTTCCTGTGAGCCTCTTCATACTGGCCAAGCCTGGGCCTCTGCCCTCTGCTACAGCTCACCCTGAGAACCCTGGCTGTACCCACAACAAGGGAGGGGGGCACTGTTCTGCTGATGGGTCCTGATCCCTTGGTAGAGCCCAATGTGGGCCCAGTAGTGGAAGGCAGAGCAGGCACATGTGCACATACATAGGTGTCTCCAGCAAGCCGCTGGAGCGGCCCCCACTCAGGGTTACATGGTGAGGGGGGTTGATGCTGGGCTTGCTGGGTCTTGAGGCTTCTGAAGGACGTTGCAGAAAGCAGGAAAAGCATGACCAACCTTCCCAGGGAACAGACTCCCTCTGCTAGGCCTTCTGCCTCCTCTGGGGGCTAGAGTAAAAGACCCACAGGTCCCAAGCGCCGCAACTGTAGAGAGAGCATCTCTGCCTACGTCAGCCCCGGTAGCAACCCAGCCTGCCTCCCTTCACTGGCCACTCCTGGCAGCCGGCCGCATTCTGGAGGCTGCAGGCCCACCTTCTCTGCAACTCACTTGGGTCTCAGGTGGCTGCTGCTCTGGGCATCTGAGGGTTTGGAAGGTTTGTGGAGAGTGGCTTTAATTCATGACGGCTGAGTGGAACCCCGCATCCCCCCCAGACCCCAGGGAAATCCCAACCTTCACACTCAACTGCTAGGACGATAAATTAAGAGAAAGACTCTGGGCCAGAGAGCACTTACAAGCATCCTCTGAACGTCAAGCATGTTCTAGAATACTTGACCTCTCACTCTTCCTTTCTAAGCTTCTTAGATTTGAAGCACAGGTACCAGTTTTTAACAACAAAGGAGTAAATTCAGACATTCAATAAGGTAATAACAACAACAGGGATGGCCCTCAGCCCCGTCCTTTACTGGCCCTGCGTGTGCTAGGCCCTGGGACAAGCTGACAAATCTACATCATCTCACTGAGCACTCACCAGCAGTCCGCGTCAGGTATCACTATCCCTGGTTTATAGAGGAGGAAACGAGGACTCAGAGAAGGGAACAGGCTTGCTCACGATTACAGAGGCAAGAACTGCTAGGTCTTCTGCACAGCTTATTACTGGAAACTAGTTATCTCTAGGCCTGCCGCCCCCAGGCCAATTAACACTCAGAGGGCCAAAGGGCCTAAGCCCCTCTGTATCCCCACCTCCCGGCCCCCGCTCTCAGTTCATGGCCAGGCCAAGAGCAAGCAGTTGGTGAACAGCTGAGATATGACGAAGGTGCAGCAGTCTGATATGGGAGACAAAAAGGTGGGTCATGAGACCCTAAGAGCCTGTAGTGAATCCGTATGGAAAGCCCCGAGGGGAAACAACCCCTTCGGGTCCCCCAGGAACGCACTGCTGCTCAGCACTGGGGGCCCGGCAGGCAGGAGCAGGCAGAAAAGGGCTGTTGGGGTATTTAGAAAGAGGAACACGGTCAAAGGCAGGTGTTCTCAGAATCAGGGGAAGTAGCAGGTGGGAACCTACAATGAGCAGTGGAACCGAGGCTGGGAAGGGCGGTCTGCGGGCGGCTGTCATAATGAGGGGCAAGAGAGACTTCCCCAGTTTGAACTGGAGACCCCAAGTGCCATCACTGCAAACAGCCCTCCTTTCTAAACAAGGTTTTGAGACTGGTAGCAACCAGGCTGGCTAGAACCACAGGTTTAGGTGAGTACTCCGACTCCCCCCATGAACTCCCCTCAAGAAAACGTCTTCTTTCAGACCCTCAGCCAGTCAACAGGCTTCTGCTTTGAGATTCAGACTCCAAGTACAAACTAAAGAAGATCATGGGAGAGTCTGCGGCAGGTCAGGTGGAATGCAGGTGCGCTGCATGATCTCATTTAACCCTTCTGCAGCTCATGACCTTCTTCAGGGTCTCACAGCTGGAGAGAAGCTGATCTGAGAAGATCTGAATGGGCTCTTCTCATTCTCTGTCAGGTCAACATGGTCCTACACTTCCAGTAGCTTCTCATCCTGGACTTTTGTTTCCTGGCCCCTCCCTTCCTTTCTTCTGAACCAAATCCTCCCTGCCTTTTTGGCCCACCCTGGGCTACAGTAACCCTACCCTCTTTGCTGGCCTTCTCAAAATCCCCTTGACGGTTCATAGCACATGACACGGTAACCCCCGCCCTCATGCTATCAGTGCCAATTCTTGGGCTGTGAGAAGCTCTTCGAGGGCAAGGACCCCGTACAGGACTGCCTCTGTCTCTCCCAGGGAGCAGCACAGTGCTCTGCTAAAAAAAAAAAAAAAAAAGTACAACCAATATATATGTTTTTAATTGATCTGCTTTTTTAGCAGGGTAAACAGAGTTGGGCGCCAAAAGGTAAAACCCAAATTTGGACAACCGTGTAATCTGTGAAAGCAACCAACACGAAAGCAGAATTTGGACTAACAATAATGTTAATATCTATCGGGTGCTCAGTAGGGAGCATGCTCTGCATTCGTTCCCTCCTTTCTCCCTCCTAACAACATCTGGGCCAATTATCCCTCCCAGGGCCTCATTTGCTTTCTTGGCTAGGGTTGCCCGAGGCCGCACAGCTGACAAGAGGAGGTGCAGGAACTTGAACCCAGGTACTCAGGCTCCAAAACTTCTCCTCCCAACCATAACACTGTATGGAGGGGGGTGAGGGAATCATCTATAACTTCCAGTTACCGCGGGAGCCTCACCTTGGGTCACTCTAGACAAGGAAGGTGCAGAAAGAACAGATTCTCTTATGGGGGTGAACTAAATGCACACTTCCTTGGGTAAAATGCTGGAGTTGGAACTTACTCGCAAAGGAGTCTTCCCAACGGACTGGGCTAAGTGAAGGGATGTGGAAGGGACCAGGGGTCTCACTGAAGTTCCTACCTCCAGTGTATACTTTTCAACTCTTTCCTCCTTGATTTCTCTAACATTAACTTTTTTTTTTTTCTAATTCAAAGTACTGTATGTACATAGTTTAAAAAGTCAAACAATACTATAAAGCCTATGATGAAAATAGCTGTCCTCTGCCCTAACGGCATGCACACTGGCCTGCCCCACCCCAGAAAACTAGTCTCAGCTCTTTTGGCTATTTCTTCTAGAATTTACTCATTTCTAAAGAATGTACTTAAGCAGCTGTTGTTTTGCTTACATTTGGTGTTATCTATTAACTACAGTTAGCTACTCCTACCTGGTGTGATCTAATGGAAAAGCATCATTTTCTGTTTCTATTTCCTATGTTTTAATAAAAAGCTTTGATTAATAAATAGCTCTACCCCTCTGATCCAACAAAATTAAAATCCCTCTGAAACAGAATTTTCCACATGGTCGAACATATCAGGTAATCTGTCTGGCTCAAGGTTTTTCTTTTTGCCTGGGGATCTCCCTCCTGAGCCCCCTGCCCGGCTGCGCGGTCTGGTCTGTTTGTTTTCTGGGCCCGCTACACACCCATCATTCCGGGCCTTCTCTTCACCTCTCTCATTTACTGAACCCCTTGTTTCCTGGACCCCTCAGGATGGTCTACTTCATGGTTGTGATGGAGCGCATTTTCCAGGAGCTTCTTGAGAAAAGGTGAATGGGAGGTATGGTTTTAGGAGCTTTTATGGCTGTAATCATCTTTACTCTTACACTTGATGGATAATTTGATTGTCTGTGTGAGATGGGGCCAGAAGACCAAAGGGTCTAATTGTGGCTGCTTACCTCTCACAGAGACTTGAACCCTTCCACGTTTCAGCTCTGTGGCCTCCCGTTGCCCTGTGCTGCACCTGGTCCCCCATTTCTGAGGTTTTGTGGGGGGGTCTGCTCTCACTGACATCTTAATCAGCAGAGGCTCAGTATTTAGCTTTCTCTATGCTGCTAACTCAATCCACTTTCCGGTTCCCAAAAGTCGGCTGACATCTCTTGATGTCTACTGTCTCTCATTCTTTCTGTCTGTTGGGCTGGCAGGAAGGGCTACTAAAGATGGCGAACGTTCCCACCACAAGACCTGAGCTGGGACAGGAGAACAAAGGCCCAACCAGGAATCTGAGACCCCCCGCCCCGGGCTCCCGTGGACCAATGGGATCCTGATGAGCAGGCGGGATATCCAAATAAGGGAAACTTCCAAAAGACCCCTGTGCTTCCTCCGAGACCCCTTAAAAGCCCCCTCCTCCCTGCCTTGGGCGCGACTTCCGCCACTCTGCTTTCAGAGTGGCGGAACCTCGCCCGAGGGTGCCCACCTCCTCCCGGCGCAACTTTCCTGGCTCCCCTTCTCCTGAGCCCTGAAACTTCGCCGGAGAGCGTTTTTAATAAATCTTGCCTTGCACCCACTTTGCCTGGTGTTGTGTTTATCTCGCCGGAAAAAACCTTACACTGTCCTTGTGGGTTTGTTCCTTGTTTTAAATCACAGCTCTCATTAGGGTGGGACCCCAGGAGGGAGATAATATAACCTTCAACCACAAGTTCCTGTCAATAGCATTCGAGATGATTTTCCAGTCCTTCCTTCTTGAAGTTCTCTCTTGCCTCAGATTAAAAAAAAGGAAAGAAAGAAAAAAGCACTTTCTAGCATTTCTGCTACCGTAGCCACTCCTCCTCGTGCTCCCCACATGCCACTCACCTCACTCTCCCTGGCCAGTTGCCCAGGTCTCAGCTTAGATGTCACCCATTCCCTGCCCCAATCAAGTTAGCTCCCTTGTTAACTGCTCCCCCAAACTCCTCCCCTTTCCTTCATAACTCAGCCTAGTCACCTTGCCCATCCAAGTCCCTCTCCCGGCAGTCTGAGAGATCCCTGAGACACATGTCCTCAGCTGTCATCACAGCCCAGCACAGGACATGGCACGGAGACGCTGCAGAAGAGACACAGACTGGATGAACGTGGGCTTGCAAGGATGAATGATTAGCCGGGTCAGAACGGGACTGGAACCCAGGCTTGCCCATATGCTTGCTGGGTGATTCTGGACCAGAAAAAGAGCTTTTCAGAAAAGACCCCTAACTTCTGAACCTCAGATGCTGCTTCCACGAAATAGGGACAATAATCCAAATACCATCGAAAAATGCAAAAAACTCTATGTCAATGTGCTCAGTAGGCTAAAAGTCTTATACAACAAAAGGGATTATTACTGTTATGGCAAACTCTGGTACAAAGAAAATTCTTGTCCGTTTTGGGTATGGGGGATGCAGGAAACAGAATGGCAGGCTCAGGTTTCAAAGCTCACAATTCTTTAAAATAGGCTTGCTTTCTGAAAGAAAAAAAATCCCACTAAGCCGCTTCTGCTTTCCCCTAACACTAGGCTTTCAGGATGGAAGGACCACCTGGGGTCTTGCCTTTCCCCTCAGGCGAAGCTGACTTAGAAAGTACCCCGTGTGCTTTCATGGTTAATGGTTTTAACTTAATGCATTCTTTCCAAAGCAAAACCAAAAAACAGTGGAAATATTTATATGCACCTAGGTGTCACAGAGAGCTGAAGAAATACACGTGTCCCATAGCACCTGCCACACTTGCTATGGACTTTGGTTCAACTCAGATCCTTCCTTGGCCTCTAGATTTGCTCCCTTTATTACTGGAGCCAAATGGGAAGAGGAGGAAAGTGCAGAAAACGCCAGCTCTCAGAGGATGTAAGGCTGACAAGTCCCTTTCACACCCCCTATCATTAATGCTCTGAGGACTACATTAGGTTCCCCTGGGAAGAGCACAGACTCCAATGGCTGGCCTGACAGACAACCCTGACTGACGTCTTGTAAACATCCCTTAGGTCTGCAGGAAGGACTCACGGAAACAACATAGTTTTGGAGTTGGGAGCCTTGAGTTCCAGTTCCAGTTCTGCCTCAGATTATCAGATCAAGCAAATGACACTGTTATTAATAGATGCGCTTGTGCTGGAAACATCACTTTCATGTCCTTCAGGGGCTGAAAATGACAAGCATTTCCCCACATTTTCATACACTTCATGGTGATAATTTTTAATGGCTGAGTAACAGTCATGAAGTGAATATTCCATAATTCGCTTATATGTCTTCTTATTGTTAGACACAGATTGTTTCTAATTTTTCACAATTGTAAGAAATGCTGAGATAAGCAAGTAGCTTTTCCTAAGTATCAGCTTACTTCTTTAAGAAAGACTCTCGGACATTGAAAATATGAACATTTTTATGATTTAATATAAAATGTCAACTTGTTTGCCCAAAGGGCTGCACTGATTTACAATGCAACTAGTAATACATATGGCTGTAATTTCACTGCAACCCATTCAGGGTTGGATTTTAACTTGGGAGAGGGGGTTAATTTATAGGTTAAAAAAAATACCCAATTATTTTAATTTGCACTTCTTAGATTACTAATGAGGTTAAACATATTTCATGTATGTTTACAGCAAACTATGTATTTTTGGAAAATTTCTATATGGGAGCTTTAGCCATTTATCTATAAGATCATAATTTTTTTCACAGCATAATGTACTTAAACATAATATAGATATTAACCCTTCCTTGGTCTCTCATATTTATTTCAAGTATTTTCTCAGTCTACTATTTTCCTTCTTATTTTGACAAGACTTAGAAGACATATGGAAGTTTTATAATTTAATGTAAACATTTGCCAGGCTTTTTTTTTTCCTTCATGATTCCTTCACTGAATCGTTGGGTTTTACCCTCTTCTGGTTTGGCTTTCAAATGTTTACCTCTTTAGTCCATCTGGAATTTATTGGGGCATATGGTATGAAGTGAAGTCTGAATCAGAGGGTGAAAACTCAAATTTTCCCCGGGGCCAATGCAGGTAAGCTAAAGAAGCAAAGCAGGTCAGGTGTGAGAAAACCGGATAAGGTGTAGACTGTGGTGAATTACAGACTTTTTGAGAGGGCAGGGACTTGTTCCTGCAGGAATTTCGGTCTCCGATTTTTAAAGGTAAGCCATAAACATATAGCTTTATGGGAAACCAACCTTTTTTTTTACATATTAGGCCAACACTGAAGGCTCAAAACGCCTTCCTTGTGTCTCTCAGCCACATCTGTCCCTCTGAATGCCACTTTGCCAACTCTGCTTTAAGCTCTGCTTTTCCAAGTTATTCTAACAACATTTATCGACTAAGCCTTTCTGTCTCCATTAACTTGCAATTCCTCATTTTTTTCAAATATTAAAGGTTTTCATGCACCTTGTAGTATTTGTAGGTAGTTTTAATTCCTTAATCTGTTTGACTCCTATTCTCTTTTATTTTAGATTTATGGTATGTTAGTATCTTTAAAGATGAGTGTCCTTTCATTATTCTTTTGGAATTTCTTCCCTACTTTCATCTGTTTATTATTACAGATGAAGCCTTAAACCATTCAGTCACGTCTCCTATATCTCCTTTAGGGTTCGGTTTGACACTCCGTTAAACCTAGAAACTGACACATTTAGAGTGTTTCACCTTCTCATCTAGGAACATGCTATATTTCCTAATTATTCCTGTCCTGTTTTATGGCTCGCAATAAAATTTCACAGTTTTTGTCAAACAGGTCACATAGAGTTCTCATTAAGTGATATTTTAATTTTTATTGATTTTTTTTTGACTGAGACATTTTTTATTATATTTCATACCTGGTGATTGCAAGTATATGGGAAATCTATTGACTTTTGAAAAGCTATCTTGTATCCCAGTTGCAAGTTCGAATTCTTATTAAGGAATATAGTTTTTCAATTAATATTTCTGGATTCTCTAGGAATAAAAACATATCTTTCACAAATAATGACAGCTTTGTCTCAACCTCTTAGTCCTGTTTTCTGGCTTATGTTGGCCAGAGCTTCTAGAACACGGCTAATGGCTATTCCCTTCCTTATTCTTTATCAGTGATTTTAAAGAAAGTGTATTTTATTTAAAGATTTTATTTGTTTGACAGAGATCATAAGGAGGCAGAGAAGCGGTGGGGGTGGGGGGGTGGAGCAGGCTCCCTGCTGAGCAGAGAGCAGGATGCAGGGCTCCATCCCAGGACTCTGGGATCATGACCTGAGCAGAAAGCAGAGGCTTTAACCCACTGAGCCACACAAGCACCCCAGGAAGCTTATTTTATATTTATCCCAGAAGCCCTGGATTTTGACTAGAAGTCAATGTTCTTTGTTATGCTATGTATTTTTGTCTTTCATTTTTAGGACTGTTAGGACCTAGCGTCCTCCCTAAAGGTGTTTTTATTACTTATAGAGCAGAAAAGACATACAGTGCAGAGTGCCTTCAAAAAGTGTTGGAAACTTGCAAAGTAATTGTGAATCAGGTGGACCTGGGTTTTAATCTCAGCTCTGCTTCTGTGTGACCTTGAATGCAATCCCCTGCCTCACCCAGAAGATGGGGAGACCAGCTCTCGCGGCACAAGCTGGTTATGAGAATTAAAATGAGTTCACGTCAATAAACTGTGCTCAGGGTAGACCATGGCACCTGAAGTGGCTCAACAGATTTCACCTTCCTCTCCTCTCATTGAAAAAGAGGTGAGGCTGCTAATTAGGAACCATTTCCCAAATGAAAGGTTTCCACGGAAGAGCTTGCGTATATAAGCTTGAGAAAAATGCAAACTGTATCTGTGAAAAATACCACCCGAGTCTTCCTGCCTTAGTGCACCGGGCTTTGTCTTGCTTGTCCGAGATACACAGTCCATCCCTTGCTCTCCTGCATGAGCTCTTTGGCTTATGACACGAACGAAAATAAAATTTTAAAAAATCAGGCTGGTGCGTAATATGAACCAGGAATGAAACAAACTGTGCGTCTATTAGCCCCAAACATGAGAGCTGCTCAGATAAAGGCATGAACTAGCAGCTACTCAAACGAAAACCAGATGTTCAGAGGTTTCTGGCTTGCGATTCTTTTTATAACCCTTCATATAACACTCATACTCTTGTCATTTCAACAGAAGGTCCTCTGCTCTGTTAAGCAGCAAGAAACCAGCCCAAACCTCAGCTAGATTTGTAATCTTTTTAAACCTGGACTTTACTGCAGAGATAAGGGAGTTCTCTCCCTGAGAACAGACCCTTGGGTACAAACTCTTTGGCCCCGAGAAGCCAGGGACTGAGAAAGCACCCGTCCTGGGAACCTGCTGCCATGGGACACGGGGAATGAGGGGTACCGGGGGCAGGGGGTCCTGACCTGGGAGGAGCCCAGATAAAGCGTGTAAGAGCCAGTGTAGAAATGGCATGGATTCTGGAGTCAGACTGCTGTAGACTCCAATCTGGCTCTGCCCTTACTCCTTACAGGACTGTGGCAAGTGGGTAACCTGCCTGAATCTCTTTTCTTCATCCAGATAAAGGAAATAATAACTCCTGCTTCCCTGGGACTAGGACAGAATTTAAGTTAGGTTACGTATGTATTACACTTAGCACACTCCTGGGACCCGGCAAGAACTGAAAACCGTCAGGGACGATTATTGCTAATAACAATAATAAACACTGTGTAGCATCTACCGCGTGCCTGGCAATGTGTGTGGCCTTTAACAAATGTTAATTCATTTTACCTCAAAATTACCCTCATGAAATGCATACTAGTATTGTCATCATTTTTCAGATAAGAACACTGAGGCACTGATATGTTAATGATCTGCCCCAGGTCACACTGCTAATAAGTGGCAGAGACTGGATTCCAGACAGGCTGCCTGGCTTCAGATCTAACCATGAAGTCACGTTAGCCCTGTCTCTCCTGCCACAGCACACAATATAATTGATCTGATTCAGTCTGCCTTACATGGGACGCAACACATACAGTTTACTTAGGCCATGAAGGGCTTACTCAGTAAGGCAATCCATTCCTAGAGGGTCAGCATGCACCCTCCCCTGTATTCTACTTTCCTCTACCCTCACCCTTGAACCTAGTCTTTTCCCATCTTCACTGCCCTCTCCTGCCCCACAGGAAGTGGGGTCTTTCTTCCTTTCCCAGGTCTGGTCCTTTTGCATCTGCCCTCCACTCTGAGTCTCCCACCTCCTTTCATTAATCATCTCCCTTCTCTCCTGGGCTCCCAATCTTCCCCCTGGCTCCTTGCCCACAGCTGACAACACGTTCAAGGCTCCCCCCACCTTGTATAAACCTTTCCATGAACCTGCCTCCTCCTCAGGTTACTCCCATCTGTCTCCTTCCCTGCTCTGTCTAGAAGGAATTGCTTCTACTCTACACCTCTCACTCACTTCTGAACTCCTAGTGACCTTGCTTCCGCCTGCAACAGGGGGCGGAAACTTGTCTGCTGAGGTTGCCAATGACCCGCTAATGGCCAACTCCAACAGCTTCTTTGTCAGCAGCTCCCTACCATTCCTCTAAGGCTACTTCCTTTGTATGTCCCTGGCCTACCCTTTGAATGTTGGGGTTCTGTCTGTGCTCCCTGCTTCTCAGTACTCTACCGTCCCACCTGCCTCCTCCTATACCCGCCCCGATGGCTTTCTGTCTCCAGGTCACAGCTATCTCCAAGTCAACACCTATTTATCCATCTGCCCATTGGTAAGTGTCAAAAACAAACATCCACTTAGAAATTCCATTAGCTGCTCAAATCTAATGTGAACTTACCCTCTGTACTTCCTTCCCCTCACAAGCCAACGCCCCCTCCTCACTCCCTAATTTAATTAATGCTATCCTTACGTATCCATTCTCCAAGGTTGAAACTTTCTGACTCCCCTTTACAGGTAAAATACAAGTGGTCAAGAAAACCAGTCTATAATGTCCTGTAATGCATCCCCTCCTTTATACAAAGCAGCAAAAGCTGCTCCAAATCAGGTCCTCTTCCTTCACCTAACCCTACTGGTTACCAAAAAAGTCTTTCAGTTGGCCGCCTTATTTTTGTCTGAGAAAACAACCCATTTTTATATACCACTGCCAAAGAGATCCAGCCAAGATCTGAATCATGCTATACCTTTGCTCGAAGACTGTCCTGTGCTCCCCATTGCCTTCAAAGCCAGACTTCTAGGTTGGTTTACGAAGCCCTTACAGGTTGTCCCTAGGCTCACTTTCTAGGCTCTTCTCTGGGAAGCATCCCCTTCAGGACCTCTAGCCACTCGCAGTAGACACACCAGGCACTCTCACACAGAGGCATGAGGAGCAGCATGTGGGTGCTGGGGTCAGACAGACATGGATTTGAATTCCAACTCCTCACTGACTGGGTACAGGACTTCAGCCCTAGTCATTTAGTCACTTGGAGCTCCATGGCCTCTGGGGAAAAATGCCTACTTTGTATGCCTGTTGTAAGTGTCCGAAAAAGTTTATGTAAAACATCTAAGATAAACTGAGATACAGTATGTACTGAGTAAATAGTGGCCATTAATACTATTAATTTAGCCAAATAGTTCAGAGAGGCAGGGGTGAGTTTACAAAGAATGACAAGACTTGAAATTAGAAGAATGGGACATTTGAGGAGTTTCCTATGGAACTGGAAGATCAGTTTATAAGAATATGTAACACTTAGTGCCTTGGAATGTTCTGGAACCGAACCCAAATTTCCATTTTTTAGCTGCAGCAGTTCTGGCACAGAAAGACTGCAAGACTTGAACCGGTTTGAGAGTTACTTTGCCTCCTGAATCCAGCAGCCCTGGAAAGCACAAATTTCCTGGGACAAAAAGAACATTCCTCAACCAAGTGCCCAGCAGTGCCCTAAACTGTCAGTTGGGCCTTCTTTCCTTCAGAACTGCTCACAAGAAGTTCATGTCCACAGAAGAAGGATCTTGGCTGCAAGGAGCATCTGTGATCTCTGACCTTTTCACCTGGGGCTCACTGTCCATCTGGCGAGGGTCTGCCATGTTCAGAGTCCTGTGCCAGGCAACCCAGCTCCAGGAGAAGTCACTGGGATCGGATTCGGAAGACCTGGCTTTGTGTCCTCAGGTGAGCCACTGTGCAGACTGCTTCCTCCCCTCTCAGTGCAAATAATGATTCCTTCTTGCACAGTCATCAGTGGTTATATTCGAGGTTGAGCAGAGACGGGTACCATCTTATCTCCATGTCTCCTCTTTGTGGAGCATCTCCTTCTCTCTATTCCTGTGACTTGCACACTGCTTCCCAGCTCACTTAGCACATCCATCGCGACAAGTGCCTTATGCTTCCCAGCCTCTTCCTGCTTCCCTGGCGGAGGGAGCTGCCCTCATCTCTGCTCCCAGGGGAGCTTAAGCAGCCCTCTCTCTCGGTGCGGACCACATTACGTTGGAGTTCTGTATGAAAGGTCAGTTCTCCAAGCTGACTGCAGGCTCTCGGAGGGCAAGGCATCCATTTTAGTCACTGATGAATCTCTGCCACTTAGCAAAGCAGATGTTCAAGAAATGTTGAATAATTAAGAGACACTTAAAAACATGCTAAGGATGTACCATGAATTACATGCTTTCATGTCGTAGTCAGACTCCCTAGTGTAGGTTTAATTCCCAACTGCAGGGGAGTTGGGTGAGGCTCAGAGTCAGCCAAAGTCCCACAGCTTATAAACAGTGCTGTCAGAATTCAAACCCAGGACTCCCTTTGACTCCAAAGCCTTTGACCTTTCTCCAGGCCACACCACCACTCTGGCCAAAGTGATAATTTCAGCTAGCTCCCACCAAGGTCAGACTTGGTTAGGGTTATTCGGAAAGGAGTGCTAGTGAACTGGAGGCTGTCTATGCAGTCAGGTCCCGAGTATCAGTGCTACTGCCAAGGCAAGGAGGAAAGACACCACCATGTGAGAGCCCTGGTAAAGGCACTGCTCTGTCCTGGGAGAATCCAGCTGGCAAGACGGGGCTGAGTAATTGCCTTTATCAAATGTGAGAGAAAAGAGCTATCAGAGAATAAAAAATTCATTCTCAGTTATAAAAACAAAGCCATCACTGTCTCAAACACTAAACCATTGAGAGCAAGATATCTTCTATCAGAAACTCAACCTGAATGGGGGTGGGAGTAGGGGTTCCTTCGGCAGGAGTCCAAGGCAGGGGCTGCCCTGCAGCTGCGGACAGCAGGCGCACCGTGAGTCTAGGAGGTATGAATGTCATCCCCTCTAAGCCCCTGTCTGTCTTGACGATTGTCTGACTGTGAGAGTGTGGAGGCACACAGGGGATGTCATCACACACTAGAGACCCAGTCACTAAGATGTCAGAGGAAGCACAGGCTTTGGGTTGCCAACCCAGCTCTGCTATTTCCTATGTGTGAGATCTTGACAAATAGCATTCGATCTCTGAACCTCATTTCCGTATCCATAATTCTTTCCGTATTCATAATTCTGTGTGGGAACACACAGAATCCAACTCCTCAAGTTGTTGGGGAACTGAGGGATAACACCCCCAGTACAGTACCTGGCACAGAACCACCAGAACTGGATCGACAGAGTACTGGGACTCTGATCCTGGCCCTGGGGCTTGGTGGCTGTGTGTCCCTGGACAAGACATGTGACTTCTCTGAGCCTCAGCTGGCTTATTTTTAAGAGTAAGATTTAAGTAAATAAAAAGTTTGGGGCACCCGGGTGGCTCAGTTGGTTAAGCGTCTGGTTTCAGCTCAGGTCATGATCTCAGGGTGTGAGATTGAGCCCTGGGTTGGGCTTCCAGCTAAGCGTGGAGCCTGCTTCTCTCTCTCTCTCCCTCTGTCCTTCCCCCTCTGTTTGTATGTGCACTCTCTCTCTTAAAATAAAAAATAAAATAAAAAGTTTGCAAAGGCTCTTGGCATTCTATATCCCAAAGTGGCAGAAACATCAACCAAGAGTGAATGCAAGCTCTGGCTATGGATTGAGGAAGATGGCTAAAATGCTGTAATGGGGGCAGGGGTCCTAAAATATCTAGACTCTGCCTGTTGAACTTCTTGCCGGCACATTCTTCTGGTCCCCTCCCTGCAGCTCTCTGACCTTCACAGGCACATTTGCCAGTGGCATGGCTTCGCTGGCCCTTGAAACGGACCATTCCTCAGTCCTTCCTTAATATCATCTTAATACCTGGGGTTTGCCAATAATCTCCAAACATCAATACAGAGATCAAATGTGTTCTTTTTTATTCTCAGGTCAGCCTGAGTCCCTGCCCAGACTCCTGTTACAGCTTCCTCCCTGGAGTTGCAGCTCCAAAGCTTGAGAAACTTTGAAATACGTAAATCAGATTAGGTCACTCTAGCTCAAAGTCTCACAGTGGCTTCCTGTTACCCCTAGGATAAATTTAAAAAACAGAACTCTTCACATGCAATCAGAAATCCCCATCCCAGGAGCCGTTAAACTCTCTCATCCATCCCCACACCCCACAATGTGACCATCTTAAAGCTCCTTGAACACTTCCAGCTCTTGCTTATCCCAGGGCCTTTGCACATGCTCTTGCCTCTGCTGGTAAATTCTTTCCCCTGACCTTCATCTAAACAACTCCTGCTCCTACCCTTGCCCCAGCAATCTAAACTAAGTCTCCTGTTTGTTTCTCTGGAGCACCTTCTTCTCTTTGCCACAATGAGTATTTACCATTTGCCATTATATATTTACATATGTATTTGATGACTATTTAAATTCAAGACCATCTCAAACTGTCTCAAGCATGTCCTTTCTTCTTCTCCAGCCTGATGTGCAGAGGCGTCATGGAGCTGCAGCAGTCACCTTGGGACCACAAGGGAGCAAGCATGAAAAGAGCAGCTGGATCTGAGGACGGCAGGACATGAGCGGTGGGAAGAGCCGCGTACCTGATTCCACCAGTGGGTGCAGTCCCGGGCCCTGGATGGACACCCTAGATGGGGCATGCCTGAGAACATCGCACCCTACTGCAAGGCCATCCTAAGCAGGGATGTTGTTATGTGCACATGAAACACATTTCTAACCATTTTCCTAGAGACTGTTTGGTACCTACAGTGTCCTTGAGCTATCTTTCCTTCTTTCCTGCCCTTGAAGTCCCAGGTTCCGGTCCCAGAAGGTTCAGCAGTCCAAGGGAGATCCTGGGGGGAGTGGAAGGGGTGGAGGGGGTAGAGGGGAACCCTGTCCTCCTGTCCTGTCTGCACTGCGCGGAGTTAGCTCAGTCCCCAGTCTGAAGCTGTACCACTCTGATATTCCTAAACGGAATTTTGCCATGGTCTGTCCCCAACGTGCCGGCCCAAGTTCTCCCTCGGCCTCTGGTTTCATTTCACTTATACCAGACTGTTCTGAATAAATCACTGCTATCAGGGAGAGGTGAACTCACAAGGCACTTTTCCAAAGATGTGTTTCCAGTGGAAATTTCACGAAGTGCTGCCAATGTCATTTACAAGAAGGTTAGCTGATTACTGAGAGACCTCGATACTTTACCGCTATATCATATCTCATTATTCAGAGGAAGGGAATATGGGTATGTGGGGGCAGAGCTTATTAAAAACTGAAAATCATTCTGCAATCACTTTTCTTAGTCTTTTCTTTGAAGTAGTGCAGATTTTTACACAAGCAAGAATTATAGGGTGCCGGGGCTTTTTTGCTCTAGATGCTTGCAAATGCACTGCAGTCTTATCTGATCAGAGCAAAGGAAATATGGAAATGGTACAGTCTGTGGGTCTTTGGAATCATCAAGGACCCAGTTTTGACTACCCTTGGAGGATAGACAGAAGCTCATGGGAAAGCATCTGTGCACATCTAGAGAGAAACAGGAATGGGGTGCAGGCACAGCAAATAAGAACGCCACCAGCAGACTGGACCCAGACCTCCTGTGCTTCCTGCCTCCTCCTTTCCCTCCCTTCTTTTTTTCTCAGGAAATCACAAAGCTCAAACCCAGCAACTTCCTCTCGTTACATAAATTAATGAGCTCTTGTTCTGGGATCCATAAGATAAACCTTCTGGCTCTAATCATTTTGTTCCCTTGCTCAAAAGCCTGCAGTGGCACCCAATACCTACAGAATGAACTCTGCCTTAGGGAGGCGTGCAAGCTTGTCCCCAACAACTCCCTCCTCCCTGCCAGGGCATCCTGCGTTCTGGTCGAACAGAACTTCTGGCTCTTTATAGCCAGCTTCCAGTTTTTGCCTGCCTCCCTTTGCTCACACTGTTTGTGTGAATGAACTCATCATTCATACAAATGAACTCATCGCGTGGAATGAACTCATCAGTGCCCATTCCCATCCCTGGCCCAGTGTGTCAATTTCATCCATCTTTTAGGATCCCATCAAATGCCGCTTCATCTGGGAGCCCTTCCTGACCCATCAAGTTGGACATGCCCATGCCTTCCTCCAACCCCTGTGGCACTTTGACCGGTGATTCCAGAACGGACCTTTCTTTTCTCCTTTCCATGGATTAGAGACACTTCCTGTTTCAGTGCTTCATCAGATCACGAGCCACCCTTGCCAGAAACCGCGTCCTACCTTCTCTGTATCTCCAACTGGGGAAAAAGCAGGAATGTACTGTTTACTGAAGAAAGGAAGGAAGAAGGGAATGGGGGAGAGAGGGACGAAATCTGCTTCTAGTCCTTGGACATGGGTCCATTTGCAATAGCCAGTGGCCCAAGAGAAGAATAGGATTCTTCTCTTTCATTAGCACAGATGTCCTAGACCAGGAAGACCAGGGCATGTTTCTCACAAAAACTGCTGGGTCTATGTTTTCTAACAATGACTCTCATTTCTTTTCTAAATTCACCGTGGGGCATCTCTGGTATTTTCCAACTTGGCTCATCACTGCCACCATGTCAGGTTGATCTGTCCTCTTTTGCTTTAGCATCAACCAGAACTAAAAGATAAGATGCTCTCTGGAGACCCAAAACACTCCAACACTGATTTGTCAGGTCGGGGGTTTGCAAGCAATGCATCTGGAGATATTTTTATTTTTGAAGTTTTGGATGCTGTAAGCTTTGTTTTTTCCTCCTATGGTCTTTTTAATGACTTCGCAAGGAAACTTCCTGGGTTAAAGTAAGATGCTTAGTTATATTGGAAGCAAGTTAATAAAAGGGAAATTAAATTCCATATAATACAAATAGAAATAAAATATTTAATAGTGTCACAGCAAATAGTAAGCTACCGTAGGGCAGACTGGGGAAATACAGGGTTGGGAGAGCAAGTTACCATCCTAGCCCCGGCCTTCCTAATAACTGTGCGACTTTGGGCAAGCCAATTAAACTCTCTGAGCCACAATTTCTTCATCTGTAAAGTTGAGCTCACCACATGTAGTGTCTAAGGTTCCTGGGATGATTAAATCATACGCAGGAAAGGGCTAAGCATGGCCCCCTAACACACAGTAGGCACTCTCAGAGTATGTGCTGAGTGAATAAACAGGTGGGAAAGAGAAGCATCACACTCAAACCAGAAACCTGATCCTGGGAAGGAGGCAGATTGCTCAAGAAAGAAGAGCCCAAGTTTTGTAGACTGTCAGATGTAAATTCAAGTCCCAGCTTTTCTCTGGCCATCCCTGAACCTTAATTTCCTCTTCTGCAATAGAGGGTGATCATAAAAATAAGAATAATCACCTCACTGAGTTATCTAGAGGCTTAAAGAACATATTTAATTCCCTTTGTAAACGGCACCACTGAATTATATTTTAGTTGCTTGTATATATCTGCCTACTTCATTCAATACTTGGGGTCAGCAAGGCTACCTGCCCCCAGGGGACCCAGGACCAGAAACAACATTATCTTCAAATTCTGGATCTCCACATAAGAGGGAAAAACTGTTCTTTGTGAAAACAGCTGCTCTCTTTTATTCTAAAACTTACTCAGTTTCAGAGAGAGAGAGAGTGTGTGTGTGTGTGTATGTGTGTAAATGTAAATGCATCCAGTTCAGAGGGAGCTCAGTCAACATCAGGTTTCTGTGTGTATATCTTTATGTATACAGTTATTAAAGTGCTTTTAGATTTTTTTCAAGGCAGAAGATAAACTCATTTAATTTAAAATCATCAGCTGGATTGCATTAAATGGAGGGAAAAGCAAAAATGTACACAATACACCCATTTGTTAAATTAAATGCAATTATTTCTCCTGTTACTTAATTACAAACAGACATAAATACCCTGGATTCTGACATCTCAGATCTTCTTAAATTCTAGATCTGCGTTTCAACATGTAATGAAGGGAGGGTTATATTCCAATCTCTGTGTTAAGCAAAACTGAGACCTACAGCTGTATATGGGGACCATAATGAGTTCACTAAAACAAGACCCAAACTTTTAATTAACCTGCCAAGACAAATTACAACTCACAGCTCACAGGTAACAATCACAGACAGCTGAGACTCAGCTGACATGGACTCTTGGGGAGAGAGGGATTAATAGCAACATCAGAATCCGTCTGTTTTTGTATTAAAGAAAAAAAAAAAGGTATTCATTAAACAATCACTGTAGCTTGAAAGAAGACAGACAAGTCCAAAAGGCAGCAAGAGAAAGGTGGGGGGAGCAGGACGGTGGAAGAGGTTATTGGCAACTTCCACTGGCTGGGTGCTCACAGGGCCAAAGCCTGTGCTAGGTATTTTGTACCTACTCTAATCTTCACAACAGGGATTGCAGAGGACTATTATTATTTCATTTTCCATATAAGAGAAATGGGCCTCAGAGAGGTGACCTGATGACTATGGTCACAGAGCTACGGTGGGGCAGTTAGGGGAGGAAGGAAGAGAAAGCAGTGCTCATGAGGCACTTGTTTTCATAGCTTAGTTGACAGACTACTGGAATCAGGATTGTCTGGGCTCTACCTAAGGCTTGGCGGGGCATAACTCCTGGGGACAGGGCCCAGGAATCTAAATTTTAGACCAGCTTCCTGTGTGACGCTTTATACAGCAATGTCTGAGGCCATTCTTAAGACACCGTACCCCTTACTACTCAAAATGCGGTCCACAGATGAGCAGCATTGCATCTGGGTGCGGGTCAGATGTGTGGAACCTAATGACCCAGCTGCTGAAGAAGGACCTGTATTTTCACGAAACACCAAGTGGTTCACGAAGCCCCCAAAAGCACAGGATAGCCTCTCTGCTCTAAAAGATACTATAGGGTTAAGGGAGGTAAAGTCTGATTTTATCGTTAAGCTAAGAATGGGAGAACCAGAGGGAAAAGCAAGACTATCACCTTAATTATGGCAAAACAGGTTAGCAAGCTCTGACAAGCCACGAGTTGGCAAAGGTAGCTAACTATACCTATGTTTTAGGTACCTTCTTTGAGAGGCATAACCTCATTACAAGTAGCTTTCCCGGGGTGGGGGGGGGTGGGTTATATTAATATCTTTTTATATTTATGCTCAGTTATTAAAAATAAAGACTTCTGGTTGGAAGATAGCTCAGTTCTGAGCAAGCATGATTGCGAGCTATGCCTCAGTGAAGTCAGGCTGTGAGACCACAAAGCTTCACTCAGGCACCGCTAACAACTCGATAGTCCATGCTGTTAAAACGAAGCCACTGCGTCCAGAAAGAGCAAAGAAACTGGGTCTGGAGCCTGGCAAACCCAACAGAGTGACAGCCTCACTGCTGGTGAGGACCACGAGTAGCTGCCCAGTACGGGATGGGGCTGCACCCAGAGCTTCTAGCTCCCCAGGAAGGAACCAGCAGGGGGCTGAGCAGAGGGAACGCCATGCTCTGGCTCATGGCTTTACCCACTGAGTCACCCTGCATATCAGGGTCCAGGCTGGGGGCACAGATTACATTGACGTCCTTGCTCCTCGCCTTCAAGGCCCTCAGAGAGCAGCAGCGAGGGCAGACGCCTCCCAGTCCAGGACGGCACAAAGTGCTCTCTCCTCCCTGGGAGCTGACGTAGCCGGACGGCCCTCCACTGGCCTCATTTTGCCAAGAGGAGAGACCACGGAGCCTGCAGGGATAGCAGAAGGGTATAAACCACGCCCGCATTTAATGGGAAGGTGGTCTCTGCCTGGACACTAATGGCAAAATGGCAAATGAGAGGGAAATGGCCTGACCATGATGACTGCTGTTTAGAAGAAGGCAGGGTTTTGTGGGAGTTTTAGGGATCCAAGGACCAGATTCAGAGGTTTTTATTCAACTCCGTTTTCCATGTCCCAGAGGCTCCCAGTCAAGGATTGAGACAGGGTTTGGAGGTGAACTCTATACCACATAAAGCTTTTCATTAAGCAGAAACCCTATTTCCAAGCATTCTGGCTAGTGGAGTTTTATTTTCTGTAAGTTTTATTTTCCTGCAGGGGATTTTGTCTCCAGGCTATGTCATAATGCTTCTAATACAAACTCAGAATAAATGAACCACTGAGACTACTGTGTCCTATGGCCATCTAAGGAGGAGACAGAGTCTACGGGATGTGCGGGTAATTCCTTAGAACAAGATGCTGCGCTCCCCAGACACTGGTAGGCTTGTGGAGTGGCCTAGGGGCTCACTCTGAACTGAGGGCTGTAGCCCTTTTCCATGACAAGGGACAGAGAAGGTGTTAAACCCTATTGCAAACATCAGAGCTGGCTCTCGGTGTCAGAGATCAAGACGTCACTGTTTTTAACACAACCTGTCTGGCTGATTACATTGTTCATCCAGACCTGTGCTCTGCTATTCTCATTCTCTCTCTGAGCCTTCATCTTCTTTTCTCTACTGCCAGGGACTGTTAGCTCCAAAGGCAAAACAAACAAACAAACAAAAAGCCACACATACTCAAAATCAAAACCCAGGGGGCGCCTGGGTAGCTCAGTGGGTTAAGCCTCTGCCTTGGGTTTGGGTCATAATCTCAGGGTCCTGGGATTGAGCCCTGCATCAGGCTCTCTGCTCAGCAGGGAGCCTGCTTCCCTCCCCCCCCCCCCCGCCCCCGCCCCGCCCTCTGCCTATCTCTCTGCCCGCTTGCGATCTGGGTCTGTCAAATGAATAAACATAATCTTAAAAAAAAAAAAAAAATTAAAAAAGAAAAACAAAAACCCAAATCACGAATCAATGCACTGAGCCAAAGAAGCTATACAGGTGTGTGAGAGAAGTGACAAGAAGAGATGTTGCCTCTATGTGGCTGGTCAGACAGGGTTCCGATCTCATTGTCAGTTCTACCTCTTGGTTTCAATGTAGCAGCTGGTGCACAGTTAACACAGGAAAAGCAGTAGGTAACAGCCCAGAATAGCCTGCCAGCCCCTCCTGCCATTCCTCCCTTCCCTCATTTCCCTGATTCCCACTTCCATCCCGTCCAGCAAGCCCAGTCAGGATGGACTCACGCCAGACTCCAGGTGGCATCGACAACTGTGGGCAAGATGCATTCCCTTGTTGGCTCCAATCCACAGAATCCCCAGTGTCCTTCCACCCAAAGAGACAAGATCCCACAGACCCCAGGGGAGGTCTCCCTTACCAACAGCAGTGGTGAGAAAAGAAACCACTTCAGACTCCTTCCCATCATTGTAGAAAGCCAGGTGCCAGATTCCAGAATCCAAATACTGGATGAAGCCAGTCTCGTGACTAGATGGGGGGACGACTCCCCGAGATTGGCGCTGGGGTCCCTCCAGGCTACGTGCCTCTTGCGTCAGGAGCCTTCTTCCATCCAGGAGCTCTACAAAGTCAAACTGAAGTACAAAGTGGGCACAATTAGCATGTGTCTGCTTCACCATGTGCTAGATTCCTTCTTCACACTTCTCCTGGGGAGCACACAAGAAACCCAACCTGGAGCAGGCAAGAAGGCTAAAGCCACATGCAGGTTGATCAACCAAATTTGACTCCTTCCCAGACCCTCGTTTTACATGGTAATAGCCTCTAGATTCCCTGTGAGTGCAGCATAATTATAGTGAATGAGTTTTTAGTCTCATTTTTCTTTAATTTGGTGTATATGTGGGCAGTCTTCATCTGGCTGAGTCTGTACCAAGATGAACATGCTTTTCCAATGGTGGGCACGTCATGATCGGAAACCTGGCCATTTAATGACTGCACCCCAGCTCTGCAAGGGATGGCGGGAATCCCAGGGCTCAAGGACCCAGACTGGAACACTGGATGTGCCTTAAATGTCAATCAAGTGCAAATGAAAATGTGATTTGTATCCATCTTCCTGTTATCAAGGATCCTTTCTAAATGCTCCAGTTTTAGCAATCAGTTTCAGGGGACTTAAACTGGATTAGCTCAAAATTCTATCAATAATTGCATGCTGTGTCAGATACAGTGCTGACTGACCAGAACCTGCTAGCGTGAGACCCAAGAGAACTCACTCACATGGTGTTAACAACAGGCAGGTGGTTAAGTCCTACTGGTCTACCAGCAAGCAAACTGAGCAATTATGTCTCCTAGCTATCTATCCATCTATCCACCTTCCTATCTATCTTTAAAAAAACAAAAAACAAGATATCTATCTACCTACCTAAAAAACCTATTAGTTTTTTTTAAAAACCAAGATATCTGTTTTATTTCACATATAAATGAAGTCCAGGACTAGGACTGCTCTTCTACAAAGAAATCAGGGGCCACAGCTTTATTTTCCTGTGATTCTACCATCAGCAAATACATTTATGTAGCTTTTACCTAGCAATCTTCCATAACGACTGGGGCTACGAAGCCTGCATGTGGCCTGGGGGTATCTGATAGATGCCTCTGATTTATGTTACTCCAATCCCAGAGCTGGGAGGACCTTACCTTACCTTACCAAGTCTGTCCTTTACCCCTCATAACTGGTAATTGGGAAATCATCCTGGATGAGTCGTCAGGTATTTCTGGTGTGCATGGGTCAGGGTAACTGTGAACCCCCAAAGGACAGAAGGGATGTAAGAGACTAGGGAAGTAGCATGTCCTCTGAGCCAGATCCTGCACTGGCTGCCTTATATATGTTCTTCTAGATTCTTCACAACAGCCCTGTAAAGTGGATATTGGTGTTGCCATTGGAGAGATGAGAAACTTGCTGAGTGGATGAGTCCCTGGCGGGAGGCTTCGTTGCTGATAATGAGAGGATTCAAACACAAGTCTGCCTGCTTTTCTCTTCAGGTTACATTTCTTGGATTGTTTAACATAGGTGACTGTGTAACAGTAGAAAGGCTATTGGAGTATTTCCCAAAATTCCCTTTTCTTAAAAAAAAAAAAAAAAACAGGGATAGAGCCCTACTCATCAGAAAGTTAGGGTCTTAGAGAGGGAAATGGAGGAATGGGATATCAAATACACGAAATGCCCCTCAGGCACAAGGCTCCAGGGGTAAGTACCAGGCTTCCTGACTTGAGGTTAAGAGGCGGGACAGGAGCCCACGGTGAGCAGGAGATGTGGCGTTCTGATTACCTGTGTATGTGAAGGAGGAAGGCCTTTTCTGCCATAAATGCCAACCAGAGCTGCCTTTCCCAGAGACACATTGAATTTCAGATGCACAGGGTGGTCTATGAACACCTGAGATCTCCAGAAAGTGCCAGGAGGAATCTTCTGGGAAGCCCGTCTCCCCACGTCGATTTCTCCAGAGTCTATAAAACTGTCCTCTGGAAAGAAACTACTGGGCTTTCCTACCAAGACACAGGGAAGGGAAGACAAAGACAGCACAGTTAGCCACAAGTGACAATCGGGGTCAGAGCCCGTGAATCGCAAGACTGTCCTGTGCCTTCTGCGCTTCTCTCCATGACGTTCCACTGCCAGCCCCCACCCCCACTCCTCAAGGAGGAGTAAGAATGTCCAGAACCTTTTTTTTTTTTTTCCCAGTGATGCTCAAATTGTTCTGCTAAAAATATGCATTCTTCCAAAGCAGTATGGGTCCTCCCCAAGGGCCATCTGTATACTGCATAATTCCACAGCTTGTTAAGATATATTTTGATCCCCAAAAGAATCATTTGCGGTCACAGGAAAATAACTTTTGAGTGTGTGTGTGTGTGGTGTAAAAGCATGAATGCTAAAACAGGAAGGATAGTGCAAGCAAGGTGTTGTTATTAAATTTCCCATTCAGAATGGTTCCCCTAGCAGTGGGAGGCAGTGGGAAGTTGAAGAGGTATTTTACAAGTTTACATGTTTATGTCTAATTGGAAGCCAAATTTTGAGGTTAAGACATGTCGATGAGGATTTATGTCGGGAGCAGGAGGAGCAGGAGTAGAGTTGGGGAAGATGAGAAAGGGAGGGTACTTCTGAAGGGAGGGAGTATTTCTGAAAAATGCTTCTGAGCCTTGCATGGAGGTCTTCGAATATCATTTTTGTGCTAAAATTGGGGGAGGGAGAAGTTGTAAAGCTTTGGGAATTTCTCAAGTTCAGGCACAAAGCCTATGACATCCTTGGAAATTCAACCCGGGTCCCTGATCCTGCAGATTGCAGGGGATGGAATCAGATATATGGTCCCTTGCCCGTTTCTGTCACCAGTCAGGAGAGTGACAGCTTTCTGGGGGGGCACCTGAAGTACCAGGAAGGAAGGCAGCTTATCAAACTTCCTCTATTTAGTAATTAAGCACACTCACATGTGAAAACTATAAACCCCACTTCCTGCCAGACATCAGGCTTCTGAGGAGTTGGGAGGGGACAGAAGGAGGTGACTAGGATGTTAGAAGACCACCCTTAGGACATCGACAAGCCAAACTCAAGCCAGCAGACTACATCTTATTTGTCATAAGGAAGCACCCCCTGGGTATCCAGATTTATTGTTTTGTTAGAGATGTTCGAAGGGACACTTTAGAGAACAAGAATCCATTTGTAAAGAAAACACGTTTGTGGGAACTTTTTTTTATAAAAAGCATTTGGGGAATAAGAAATTAAAATGTATTTTTTTTTCCCCTAGCTTTGTAAGATTCCTTACAAAGCACATTTGATGCTGAAATGGAGCTTGGCAGGGCATTGTTGTAGTCATAAAATATTTTACTGTTTTAAATAATAAAATTCAATTTAAATGTTAAACTTCTCCATATGTTATCATTCCTTTACAAACTCCTAGGCAGAAACATCAGGTTTTTAGCTTCAAACCATTAAATGTTATTTTAATTAAAAATATGCCAACCAAAAAAAAAGTTGAAATGCATGCTCTCAATAAAAGCACCACTAGTATTCTGTCATTAGCATGGGAAAGAGCTTGCATTTGATTCCTTTATGGAAGGAATGTGCCCCAGACTTTTACCTTGAAAATGTAGACACACACAAACCACCCCACTGTGGTTCAAAGTTCAAAGACAGAAGCCAAAATCACAAGGCATTAGGATGGAAGAGAATTACTTTCACATTCTTATCTGATTTGGGGGCTCCCAAGATACCACAATTCTTATGTATTCTAGGTAGAAAAGAGCATACCCTATAGCTTCTAATTCTGCTAAGGATGCAGAACTGAGTTTCCTCCCAGCCCGAGACCGCTAATTCCAAGGACTCGTTTCCTTTGTGAGTAGGTGGGAGTCAGAGCTGATGGGATTTCAGAATTGTCTGCATTCAAGTAATTCCTGTGTCTGAGAAGAAATACTGAATGCTTCCCCCACAGTTTGGCACGCCGTCGAGAGCACCCTGCCTGGCTCATTTTCCTCTCTGGTGAGCATGTTTTTGGGAGACAGCTCTTCCCTCAGCTAAGTTCTGAGCCTCACAAGTTGGAGGCCAGACCTGAGACTCTCTCCAGAGGTCTGCCAGACCAGATAGCACAAGTAAGTTGGCTCTTTCCCCAGGGGGTGATAAAGGGGAATATTTTTTTCTAGCATTCTAGTATTTTACCAATGTGGGACCAAATGGTAGAAAATAGTTATCATTGGTGTGTATACACAATCAAATAAAAATCATAAATCTGTTCTAGGGCACACTCCTCACCAGGACCTTGACTCTTTTGGCTGAGTCTGTGAGGGCCCCTAGGGCTTCTGTTCAGAAGTGGCCTTCATGCCGGGTCACTCTGTCCAGATTCTTAGAGAAGGAACCACAGCCCAGCCTAAAGTCGATGTTTTTGAGGGAAAAGAAAATCCCCATCTAGGGATTTAACCTTTATCAGTCCTCTACTCTGGTCCCCAGTGGTCCCCACGCTGGACTATACAGAGGGATGAGACGGGGGCTTTGGAGGGGAAAGAACTGCAGCCCACCGAGCACCTCTGCCTGGTGGGAGACACGAGATGGACTGGTCTAGCAGTTGTTCAGAGTGAAGCCACACACCCTTCGTGCCTTCCTTGTTCCAGATCCTACAACCTAAGACTCTTTGTTCTTCATTCTGAGCACCAACCAGTGAGCGCTAAGATAGAAACCATCTCACTTCATAGTAAGACCTACCAATGGTAGAGGAATGAGAGATGGTCGAGGGTGGAGGGAGTTGGGGGAGAGAAGTCCTGGGTATAAAATTCTTTTTATGCCTACCACATTCTGGAAAATAATACTGATGACAAGAACAATATCAATAATAGCAGTAGTAGTAATAGTTATAAATGTAGCAGTAGTAGTAGCTGTCCTTTACCGCTCTGGGCCCCTTCAGGTACACTAGTTCCGTTAATTCTCACACTAATAAGATGTATGTACTGAGGCTCAGAATGCTTAAGAAGCCATTCGGAGATAAAGCCACGTGGGGTTTCTCTTCATTTATTAGAATATGGCTTCTTAAAGCATTAAATTGATAAATGGTTAATTAAAACTCTTCATAGATACTCTCCATGGGGGTAGAGTGGGCTGACCCTCTTTAAGAGTAAGAGCCCAACTAAACTCACAGCCCCAGCAGGGTAACCACCAAGGTTAGGCCTGGCAGATCCAAAGCCCACTGAGCATCATGGGGTACAAAAAGTTGACAATTTTTATGAGGTAGGAACCCACAAACAGGACCCAGAGTTAAAGGGCAAGAGTTGGTATCTCAAGTCATTTCTATGTAGGACACTATGCAATCAGTGGGGGCCTCTAGAGACATAACAAACAATACCAAGAGCTTCACTAAGAATGAGAAACCCCCAAATGTGTGATCAGGTTTCATAAGGCAAGTCTTACTGGTAACAGTCCTGTTCTTTGTAAAGATATGCAAATTCAGTCTTCCTCTAGCAATGGCCCTACAAATTGGCAACCGTGCCTATAAAAGAAATTTCTCAACAAACTACTGGAAACGACTGGATGGCTCAGCCAAACCAGGAAGACTTGGAAGAAGTAAAACTCCAGGAACTTCCCAGTCATAGTCCTCACTTTCCTGAACTGAGATCCATCTACGCAGGCTTTAAATTCCTAATCAACTAACACTCTCCCCTCCCTCCACCTCTCTGGTTCTTTTCAATGCAATAACTGGCACAAAGAATCCTTTAGTTTCCTTAGCAACTGCTGGAAATTTACTTGGTTATCAAAATAAGCCGTTCCATTTTGGAGAGCCTGGCTGAGCCTGTGTGCAGCAATCTGCATGGTTTAAACTGATGGGCAATTTGGATTTCACTGCAGACAGAAGAAAATGCTATCCCTAAGCCCACCAATTCAACCATCAGAAATGCTTGTTTATTCAAGGCTTTCCCTCCTCTTTTCCATTAATGTGTAACATAAGTTCTTGTGGCTTTACTGCGAAAAGTTGCCACATTTGGTTTCTGTCCCACAGCACCCTGAAATGGTTACAGCCACTTTGCAAATATAGTGTAAATTGCAGTTTGATGTGACACTCGAAGACAGGATGAACATTTAAAATACTGGGCTTGTCGTAAATTTCACTTGTATAATTAAAGAATATATATATATATATATATATGTTCTTTATATACATAATTACATATTATGTAATTATATATATATATATATATATATATCTTTATATCTCTATCTATATAGATAGAGATATATATCTTCTTGAAATATTCAAAAATGCCCCAGGGTTTTTGAGGGGAAAATAGTCTGGATTTCTGAGATTCTAATAACTGACATGAAATGGTTTAGGATTTCAGTGAATGAGAAGACGTCTACTTGTCTAGGTGTTATCATCCTGGTTCTTACAGATGAAGAAATGAAAGCCCAAAGAAGGAGTAATCGGCATATGTTAACAAAGCCAATAAATGTCAGGGCCAGGATTCAAACCCTCAACAGTCTGGCTCCAAGGCCCATTTATTTTCTTTCCATCAGGTCACATTCCCTCTCCCATCTCTGTAGACGGGGCTCTAATCTTAATTCTGGAATCAGCTCTCTTCTCTGATACCCTCAGTAGGGACAGGAAATATGTACTCGTATCAGTGTTAAAGACTTTTCCCCTTGAGAAATGGCTAAGGAAGTAGATTTTTAACATTACAATTAAAAACATAAACTGTAGACACTGGTTTGACCAGGGCAGAAGAAATTAAGAACCATGTGGTCTCACATAAACTGTAGGAAGCTTTGTCCTCTGTTTTTCCAGACTGATGTATTTTTTTGTCACAGTAATTGCTTTTGATGCTGACCACTTTCTAGCACTGCACTGCATTGTAGGGGTTTGTAAACAGGATTTCCATTTGCATTAGTAATGACAGATAATCCCTTTAAGCAAAAATACTCCAATTAAAGTAAACCAATAAGCTGGTGCAATTTTATTTTGTCTCTTATCTGCACCTCCTGCTCCTTGGGTAAAACAAAACAAAACCTAAAAAAGCCACAAACTAATTTCATTAGAATGGGAGATTTCAGATAGATCCAACTCCTGCTTAGAGAATGTTTGATAGAGATCACGGAGGAAAGAAAATACATTTTGCTAAATGAGACCTTTTCCCAAAGCCTCGAGGGTTAAACATATCTTAAAACTGCATTTGTACATGCTGATCTAAAGACTGTCCACATTTATGGTATTCATGTATGGCATGTGACACTCTAAACTGACAAGGGAATCACAAACCGATAGCCAGGACCACGGACAGGGCTGACCTGGAAAAAGGTTCTGGAGACCCATCTGGCTAGTCTGATAATTCCATTACCAATTTCATATGCAGGACTTGTGAATTAGAACTAGACCTTGGACATAGTTTAGCTCAATAGCATCCTTTTAGGGAGAAGGAAAATGAAGCTCAGAAAGTCTTTCGAGGGACTTGCTGAAGGCCAACTCAAGTGGCAGCAGCTGGGCTTGAACTCAGGGTTCTTGACTGCTAACCCAGAGCTCTTCCCATGGCCCCATCCATGCTCCCTCCATGTTCTATGAAAGGGCAAAGAAAGTATAACTTACTCAGTGTTTCAATTCTTAAAATATCTGTAAAAGAGAAGACTGGATTTGCCCCCAGGGAAAGTAGGTAGGAGTTCTGGTTTTGCTCCACAGAAATGCTCCCACTCTTACTTTCCTTAAAACAAAAACAGGTCAAGAATTGGTTTTGCTGGAACATACAGAGAATATTAGCATAGCCCTTGCACAAGATGACATGCGAATTCATGAAGTGTTCCATATTTAAAAAAAAAAAAAAAAAGTTGATTTTGGCCTTCAGGATCATTCACAGGTTCAGAGTAGCTACTTGAGCCAAGCCTATGGTACCCTGTTAACCAAACTGACTCCTGGAAGGCAAATCCTTAAAGGGACAGGGAAGCTCAGAAGCTAAGACCCTAAAGTGAACTAAGACGAGATATAAGCAGTCAAGGTTGGAGGCAGATATGACCACTGTGCTGACAGGTTAACACCTGGGAGATAAAACAGGGCACACCAGGTACAGGAGAGGGAGGCCCACACCTGCCCAGAATGACAATGAGACTGGCTTATTAGCGCAGCCATCTTTCCTACTACCATTTCTGTAAGTCTCTGCCACTCTTGGCAGACAGTGAAAGAATCTGTCAGTAGCATGTTAAACCTTTAAGAAATTCAAAACATGGGTCTACCAATGTCCCATTTAAGGATGTCAAACTCCAAATGTCACCACCACTTCCACTGTTGATGGAAAAATATTTATGTCTCATTGTACAATGGGATTTTTCACTTGTATCTCCTTCAGAGTCTTGCAACCATTGGGTGAGTCAGGGAGGACAATTTTGGGAGACAGCAAGAGCTCTGGAGTCATCCGCACCTGTGCTCCTATGCCAAGCTCCATTACTTGCTGGCTATGCGGCTCTGGTCAAGTCAATTAATGTACCGCTTAGGTTTTGCATCTAAAGTGGGTGTAAATAATTACACTTACCTCACAGGATCTCTGAGAGGATTAAATGTGAAAAGCTCTTGACAAAAAGCTTTGAACCAAACAAACCATATAAGCACTAATGATTAATGTTATTGCAGATGAGGAAACTGGTGGCCAGAAAAATTAGGTGACTTGCTTAAGGTCACATGGTTGGTAAATACTAGAATCCCTCAACTGGTGTTTCCATTACACCACAAAGGTCCAAGACCAAGGGTATTTCAATGATAACATACCGTCTACCCACTTAACCACACCCCTGCTCTGGAGATGCCCGTTCACCCCCAAGAGGTTGCTCCAAAAGGGCTCATCTTGATCCCACACCACCAAAGCCAGCCACCCCAGCAGTGTGAAAGCCCACAATGCTTCCCTCCAGGCATGAGATGGAATACTGCAGAGCACCATGACTGCTGCCCAAGCCCCGCTATGAGCTCACAGTGACAAGGAACTGAGATGAAGACACAGGCAGACGGGCAGCCGGCGTGGAGTGCAGAGAGGTGGAGGGGGAGCCAGAGCACGGAGCTGTGAGTCAGGCGCGTGACGCATGGAATGAAGACCTCTTCGGTTCAAAGGCAGACACAGAGGACTCACGACACGGACAACACAGCAACCCTACCTTCTGAGGCTCCTTTGCCTTTCCTGTCAGGGATCTCTAACCCAGTGCCCCCTGATGGATACAGGGAGACGTCCGTTGGCACAGGCCAACTGCTGGCTGTGTCCTCCGTGATCTCATACATCTGCCCCTCCATCGGCTGCAGGTGCCAGTTTAGGCCAAACAGGTGCATGGCTGTGGTGAGCAATGAGAAAAGTCATCTTTTTCTGCCGGAGGTGGAAACGGAACTCCCAAGCCACAGGGGAGGGCAGGTGGGGTAGGGAATGCAGGAAAACAGTTCAGCTCAGTTCAACAGGCCCTGAAGAGGGTTCCTGCATGCCAAGCCCTACATGGGGGCCTGGGACATGGAGATTCTCAGGGCCCAGACTGTGCCCTTGAGGGCTCACACTCTGGAGGAACTCGGGGAGGAACAGTGATGGGGGGAGGTGCATGAAGTCTTGTCCTTCCGCTTCAAAAGAAAAATAATCTGGGGGAAAGTTTGCAACTTGAATCACAAAGGATTAATTTCACTAATATAAAAACCATGCCTACAAATAATAACCAAAATCCAACAGCTCAGTAAGCATATAATATGGACTATGAACAGAGAGTTACAGAATAAGAAATAAAATTGGCTCTCAATCATATGAAAAGACCCTTGATATCACTCAAAATAGAAATGTAAGTTAAACTTTGAAATACTATTTTTCACATATGCTTTGGCAAAGTTAAAAAAAAAAAGGTTAAAATTATACAGCATTGACAGAGAATAGGAAATAAGCACTCTCATTCTTTGCTGACGGGAGCATAAGTTGGTGCAAACCCTATGAAGGACAATTTGAAAAAAGCTACCGAATTTATACCCTTTACCCTGGGACTCAAAAGTTCCCAGGGTTTCTAGAAAATTCTAGAAATTTTCCTCCAGATATACTCACGTACATACTAAATGTACATACAAGGTTATTCACTCTAGCACTGTCTGCAGTAGCAAAATATTGGAAACCAGTCCACCAAAAAGGGGCTGAGAAGTTACCTTCATGAAATATTCTATGCAACCATTAAAAAAGTGTGTGTGGAAGCTCTTTGTATTTTTCTGAATAGTGTATCTGAATGCAGAAGAGTGTGTCTGAAATACTATCTTAGGGTTAAAAAAAATCCTATATATGTATAGAACACTTCTGAAGGAGATGAAAGACATTGGTTACAGAAGGTGCAGCCTATGACAGAAAGAGATGTTAAAAATCAGGGATAGGAGAGAAATCTGCTTTTCACTCTGTATCTATTGTACTTTTTTATTTTGTAGAATGTACATGTATTTCTGTTTTAAAAACTTTCTCTGGGGCGTCTGGGTGGCTCAGTCGGTTAAGTCTCTGCCTTCCGTTTGGGTCTTGATCCCAGGGTCCTGGAATCGAGCCCCATGCTTCTCCCCCTTTGTGCTGCTCCCCCTGCTTGTACTCTCTCTGCCAAATAAATAAAAAAAATAACATCTTTTAAAAAACCCATTTTTCTAAGGTATCAACTGCTAAATAGGCTTGTGTAACAATCTAGAAAAGACCATAAGATGCTCAAGAATGGACTTGTCCCTTAACATACATGATGCTGGAAAGGCTAGGAATCTTGTTTACAAAAATGTCTGTAGTCTAGTACATAATGTCTGCTTAAATCCTATCTTAGGACCAAGACTTGTCAATGATCCCTGTTTACCTCTTCCAGGAGGCCTGCCCTGATTCCTCATATACAGAATTAAGCAGTATCTTGTATACAATAACACTCCTTTCTTGTACGATGAATATTTTCTAGAAGCCCACTCTATACCAGGACCTATGGCTGACTCTGGAGATCCAGGACATAATCAGACAGCCCTTGCTTCCATGAGCTCACAGTCAAGTGGGGAAGATGGACAAAGAACCAAATCTACTCAGAAGGACTAGAAGGCCCAGAGGAGGGGGTGGCTGATCCACTAAGAGAGCCAGAGGAACCAGGAAAGGATGTATAGAGATCTGAAACCCATAGTCATTAGGTTTACTGAGGACCGACTGCATGCCTAGAAGTGCACTGGGAAATTTGTATAGCTCACATCTAATTCTTAAGGCAGCCCTGCCAGACCCAATGTGCAGATGTGCACATTAAGTCTCCGAAGGTTAATTAAGATGCTTACAAAACTATGCTTCACTGAGCGCCTGTCGCATGTCAGGCATTGAGCTGAGGGCAGTAAATGCACTATTTCCTTTGATTCTCGCAAAAATCCTGAAGGGTGAGTAATAATAACCCCATTTTACAGATGAAGAAATTAAACACAACGACACTGATGAACACAGGGAGGGTTAAATGTCTCCATGTGGCAGAGTTTAGACTAGAACCTGCAGGTATCCAAACCCTATAATCAGACCCCTGCAGTCTTTCTGGCCTGAAGCCCAGGCTCCCCTGGCTGGCTTTACTGAGCAAGGCAGGCCGGTGCGATAAAGACAACACCTTCAGGCTGCCTGGGTGGCTCAGTGGGTTAAGCCTCTGCCTTTGGCTCAGGTCATGATCTCAGGGTTCTGCAATCGAGTCCTGCATCAGGCTCTCTGCTAGGAAGGGAGCCTGCTCCTTCCTCTCTTTCTCTACTTGTGATCTCTCTCTGTCAAATAAATAAAATCTTAAAAAAAAAAAAAAAAAAAAAAGACAACACCTTCCACACGTGCGGCCAAGGCTCGTAAGGAGGGCTCTGTGAGGAGGACCCAGACCTGGGTTGCTTGGTCTGCTTGTGGGAGGGGTAATTGCTGGGGGTCTTGAGGGACTTTATGGCCACCTCTAAGACACAAATAACCTTGTAAAGGAGACCAGAACAGCACATCCTTCTGACATGTAGTCCACACATGAGCCCGCCAGGGAACGCACACAAGCTCGACTCCCGTCTGGAGGGAGTGCTCTGTAACAGAGACAGAATCAGACCCTTCACTTTCTCTTTGGTCACTGCCAGGCGGGGGACAGTATGCTAGACCAGAGGGGACGAAACTGGTTTGGGATCCTGATGCCATTGCCTAGCTGCAACCAAGAAGTGGGGAGAAAACGCTTGCAAAGAATTAGTGTGTTGTATGAGATCATATATGGCAAAGCACTTTGTAAACTGTACATATGTGTGGGGGCTGCTGTCTTTTCTAACCATTCTATTCAGACTGTTAATAATAATGATACAAGAGCAGCTGACATTTTTTGAGCATATGCTAGGTCCTGGGCACTAAATGAGGTGTTCTAGCCTGCTCTCGGCTATCTCTGTGTAGTTGTCAATAATAATAAAAGTTCACTTGTCTGAAAGAAATGAAAACTCTGCTCTTCCCAAGACTGAATTAGCTCCCATTTCTGCTTACCTTCTTACTGTTTTAATCTATATATTGGCAACTCCAAAGGTAATGGAGAAATTGTTTGAACGGAGGACAACTCGGATACGTGCAGCTAAATGAGCAGTGCTGCTTTCCCCATTAGAATCAATTATCTCATCTAACTGTGCAGAAGTGCTGTCTTGTTAAAGGTCATGAGAATTAAGTAATCCCAGAATGAATAGAACTCTCACAGCTTTGGGAAGAGAAACATTTTTATTGTCAAAGCTTTCTCTTATTTTTAACAAGATGCAAAACCAACTCCTTGCTTAAAAAAATACGCTGAGGGGGAAGAAAAGCCAGTGGAAAAAGTATTAGAGGTGAACATGATCACAGGATCTCGTGTCCTGGTGAAGTTAATTAGGGCAGGACAGCCCCTGGTTGCTTGCAGGGAGGTGCTGACCCAAAGCTTCCTCTCGGCCTTGCCCCGACTACCCAGAATCACAGGGGCCTCAGACAACTGTGAGGTTGGCCACACCCTCTGCTCCTTCTCACCACCCGGGAAAGCAAAGTTCTGGATCCAGCGCAAACCTGGGCTCTCTCGGAAGACTCAATCGTCCAGAAACAGTTTTGGAGGTTTGTAGGTAGGGAAGTAACCATGGGGCCACCAAGAATCAGCTTCCAAACGCAGGGTTAAAGGTAATATTTAGAGAGAGAAGCGGAATGATGTGGAGACAGAAATGTGACATTCAACTAGGAATTGTCATTTTACAGCCAAAACAGAAGAGACTCTTCCTCTCTGCTCTGTCTGAACTACAGTGGTGCTAGAGGGCCCTCGATTCCTTGACTGTACTGTGGGCTGGCTGGCAGACTCTGTAGTTCCAGGGTATGGCAGAGGGGAAGAGCGAAGGAACAATTTGCTTTGCTCTCCTCTTCCTAAAGGGCAGAACACACGCTCAGCCACAGACTGTCCAAGGAACACATAAGCTCAAGCAACCACTCTTCTTTTTTCCTTGAACACCGTCAAAACAGTAATAGCAAAACAGAACTCGGAATCATTTGCATGTGGATTGTGGACCCCATTTTCAGGCAAACAGCCTTGAGCAAAGGAATGTGAGTGACTGGGTGACCCACCTCAAAATACGCACAGGCCCTAAATGACCACTGCACTACCTACAACAAGGCGCAGTTACCAGAGAAGGGAGAAAGCAGTTCCTCACCATACCACCTCACCCCCCTCCCCCTTTAAATGCAGCCCTCACCCACTGCCTCTTTGTAGGCAGCCTGTCCTGGGCTGTCCTGCCCCTGCGGGATTCAGTCAGCTTCTAGCTCCTTTATTCTGCTGCCGGTGAATCCTTTCACCACCAGCGCCACCACCGGCTTCCACCGGATCCTCGCCCCCACATTTGGGGCCCCCCCATCCGATCGAGAGACACCCCATTTAGACACCGCTTGTACTACACGGCGAATGCCTTAAATTACCCAGTTTAATCCTCATGTAAAGACAGGCTGAGAAATCATTACTGGGGACTGTACATGGGGAAAGTGGAATAACATTAAAGCTACAGTGACATGCTCTGATTTCCTCTGAGAGGTAAAGTAAGTTACCCAACACCACCAGTCACCTCTTCCTGCCCAGCAAGACATAAGTGATGGCCGGGAAAGTGCAAGCTCCATCCTGACATTTTTAAGAAAAAATGCCCAATAGGTGTTCAGACACGGAAGCCACCCCCCACCCCCAGCACCCAGCCAGCAGGAGGCGATTAACAAAGTCATTAGGCAGGAGTCACGGATATGAGCACAGCAGCTAGTATACATCTGAGACTAGTTTCAAAGTCAGGAGCCTGCGCTCCCAACTGAAGTTTCCTCTTTTCCACTGTTTTACTTTAAATATAAGATAAAATATGGGCAACATAGAACCGCCAGCAAAACACCAAACCAAATTAAAACAAAAAACAAAACTAAAAGCTGCCACCACCACCACAACAAAAAAACCACCTCAAAAATGGCTGAAATTGGGGCACCTGGGTGGCTCAGTGGGTTAAGCCTCTGCCTTCGGCTCAGGTCATGGTCCCAGGGGCCTGGGATCGAGTCCCGCATGGGGCTCTCTGCTCAGCAGGGAGCCTGCTTCTCCTCATCTCTCTCTCTCTGTCTGTCTCTCTGCCTATTTGTGATCTCTCTCTCTCTGTCAAATAAATAAATAAAATCTTTAAAAAAAAATGGCTGAAATTAATGTCTGGGGGGACCACTGGTGATAATAACTATTTCTTAGCCCCCAGCTACCTGAATAGAAGGCATGCCATCTCCATGATTTGAAGTGAACAGCCATGGATCCAAAAAATGCTAAGTACGAATGGCTTTTGCCAGCCTGCTCCAGGGGTGAACCAGACCAGTGGTTCAGACAAACAGAAGTTGTAATGGTCATTTTCCCTGTTTCCTGAGGAACCGACAGTAACCACTCACCACCAATGCATTTCCCGGGATTATCTAAATACACTTTGTGGCTTGTATTTATAATTGTTTGTGCAAAACTCTCAAGTATGCTGAAAGTGACCTAAATAAGAAAGCTGATACTGGTTTCCCTTTAAATTACTTTGTAATTCCACGAAAAGGTGAAAAGATGCTAAAGAGTTCAGAAGAAGGCTGTGGAAAGGTAGCGGGTTCACAGGATCACCCACACTGAAATGTTAATGATTTCTGAAACCCAACAGATAGGGTGGGGGAATTTTCTTATTCCCTCAGCTCTGGTCAATCTGATCCCGGGGTTGACATTTTCCAGTCGCCTTTTCCTGCCCAGCAAGACATAAGCGATGGCTGAGAAAGTGCAAGCTCCATCCTGACATTTTTAAGACAAATGCTCAATAGATGTTCAGACAGGGAAGCTGCCTCCCGCCCCCCTGCCCCAACACCCAGCCAGCAGGAGGCAATTAACAAAGTCATTATGCAGGAGTTGCCAATGTAAGTACAGCAGAGTTCCCCTGTCACGGTGCACGCTTCCCTTCCTTCCAAAAATCTAATGCACGAACCCACTTGCATCAGTAAATTAGCAGCTCCTGGTAGTGACTGGAGAGGGTTATAAACCACAAGGAACTGTTGATTCAACTGGAGTTTCTGGTTTCAAAAGGCAGTAGGAACTGACCCAGTGATGTGGCTTCCCACTTTTCTGTTTTAGATTAGTGTTCAGTACTTTTTTGTCTTTGTTTTTTTTTAAATTAATAATGTCATTTCTGTAAAATCTAAGTCATTGGTGTTCTTTGACGATGGTCCTCTAATGGGGAAAACAAAAACCAGATAAGAACTGCAGCAATAAGGGGGCAGAGTTTCATTCTCCAGGTCCCAGACCTCATTTTGCTACAGAGCCAAAACATGCACAAGTTCCAAACCCAGAGGTTCAAAACACGGGGCTGCACACTGCTAGGCAAGAGCTGAAAATCTGGAAGCAACCTAGATGTGTGAAAATAGAACGACTTAGCTAAATTATACTATAGGTACCAGTTGGAATGCAATGCAATCATTATACAAAAACGACTATGACCACCAGCAGTGAGGGCAAATGCTGGTGATAGAATGTGAAGAAAAAGGAGGCAGGACTTTTTGCTGACTACATCTCTGCATAACCAGATATGCATATAAGCAATCTGGAGAGACATATGTTAAAATGACATCAGACTTTGAATTGTAATGGTAGGATTATGGACAAATTTTCTTCCCTCGCTTCCAAACTCACTTTAATGCTGTCTTATCTTTTTTTTTTTTTTTTTTTTTTTAAGATTTTATTTATTTATTTGACAGAGAGAGATCACAGGTAGGTAGAGAGGCTGGCAGAGAGAGAGGAGGAAGCAGGCTTCCCGCCGAGCAGAGAGCCCCATGTGGGACTCGATCCCAGGACCCTGAGATCATGACCCAAGCCAAAGGCAGCGGCTTAACCCACTGAGCCACCCAGGCGCCCCAATGCTGTCTTATCTTAAAGGGAAATTCTACAATGCAGAGTCTCAGGAGGAACAGGTAGAAAGGAAGGGTGACAACCCGGGGAGGAGATCCTCCTTTTGAGGACATGCCATGTGTCAGACGCTTAAGTAAGGGGAATTATATATGTTATTTCATCCAATCCTGATATAAACCCTGAGAAATTACTATTATTCTCACCTTCTGATGACAAAACTGGAGGCTCAGAGAGGCTGCAAGACTTGGCCAAAGACACTTTCCAGATGGGAAGTGATAAAATATGTGAACCCAGATCTGATTGATGCTAAAGTCCAGGCTCTCCTCTTGATACAACCGCACTGCTAGTGAGTTACAATGCCTGCAGCTAAGTTACAATTAAACATAATTCAAGGCAAAGCCCCTGCTGACAGCATAGCCAGGTTTGCTTGTCTGAGACAGTTTGTAAAAAGGGGTTCTTCTCAGGGACAAAGCCTGGGGCCCCTGTCCTTCCACATCCTGACTACCGGAGGCACGGCTGACGCCCTACAGTCAAAGCTGCGTACATGCTGGTCCAAGTTTGGGTCTCTTCAGAGCACTCACAGCTGGGTCGTTTACTGGTTTCATGACTTTGCACAAATTATTTCACCTCTCTGGGTCTCTGTTTCCTCCTCAGCTACACGAAGCTAGTAGGATCTGTCTCAAAGGATTAAGTGAAATAATGTATGTATTTTGCCAGGCACACAGTAGGAGCTCAATAAATGGCATCAGTCATCACCTTTTTCATTTTGCTACACTGATTTTCCTAACTGCTGTATCTGCGGGGAGATCTGTTGAAGCCAGCCGCTGTACCACATTTTTCTTCTTTCTGTATATTCCTTCTATTGCCCTTTCCATGCCCACCACGAATTTCTTTACACCGAGGGCCCTTTGCTCTCATGCTTCCATTAGCTGACAGACTTTGGCCACAGGAACCAGAGATATTTGTCCAGTGGATAAAACAGTTTTTAAAAGCAGAGTCGCTATAAAGAAACCTGACAGGATCCCACTGGTGACTACGTGGGACTAATTTTAAATCAAGTAAATATATTGCTTTTCTTCCTGTCTCTGGATCCACCTGACTGCAACAATCAGGGTTACTGTCTCTCACCCCCAAATTAAGTGTTTTCCGGAGAATGGACTCCGGTGCAGTTAAACATTTTTCTGCACCATGCAGTGCTGAGGGAAAGGGCTTGCTGGCCGCTGCTCAATATTTCTGTAAACCAAAGGGGGGGTGGGTAAGAGGTTCAAGCACAGCCGGCCTCAGAAGAGGGAGACAGGCACTCCCACTGTCAACGCAGAGAAACAGTGACATAACCGGAGGGCCCTAGAAACCGTTAACACGGCAAGTCATGGGGGAACCAGAGCTGGAATCTTATTTGTACCGAATAAACTTGCAGTAAGAGTAAGAAAGCTGTCTTTCCTGGGCACCTTTCAGCCCACAGGCTCTACTAAGATCTCTTCTCTACATAACTGATTTAGGGGCAGGTCACCTCCACTGACCCTCAGACTCCCTCTGCCCGGGTACCCAGCCTCTCCCTACCTTCCTCCCAGGTGCAGTGGGGAGGAGCAGCAGCTTTGCCGCCAGACGGCCCTGTGCTCTTTCTCTGGTTCTTGTCTTCTCGGTGATGGGACTTGGCTGATGGTGAATTAACTCTTCTGGGCCCCCCTTTCCTCATCTTTCAGATGGTGGCAATAATACTGAGCTCCAGGAGTTGGGAAGACAGTGTATGAGATTATGGTGCTTGGTATTTTCTCAAACAGACGAACCTCTTTGTTCCCATCGTTTTCATCGCCATCATCATCATCGTCACTCTAACTATATAGTGAGGTTTGCCTTGCAAAAGGGACATAAGGGTATTTCTCGAGGGAGCTGAGAAGTCGAGTTTTTGCTCCAGTGTTGGGGGGTGTTGCAAAGATGGGAGTTACAGTCACAGGGATCTGCGCCCCACTCGCTGCACAGAGAAGACTCAGACTTGACTTGAGCATCTGGGCAGAGCCTGGGACTGCGCTGAGCCCAACTCTCCGGCTTCCGGGTTCAGAGTTCTTCCCACTAAATGCAGAAAAGCCGTGCTCAAGGCCTGCTCTTCCATCAGGCGCTGCACTCCCAGATTAACAGGGTTGTTTCCTCAAGCCTGAAGTAAAGGGAGCGAGCCAGTGGGACAGGTTACGTCAGGCCACCACGAGGCCTTCCCTCCAGGGCAAGGATTATTCCTTTCCTTTCTGCCCCTCAGCACCAGGCGCATGGGAGTGAACACAAGAGGGAGAAAAGGAAGCAGGCAGACACCATTAGGATTATCATTAAAACACTAACCCAGTATTAAAATCGTACCATGTGCATGGCATAATGCTGGAAGATTGACATTTGTTGAATCATTTAATCTCCCAAACTTTTTAAGAAAGATATTACTACTAACTTCATTTTATGGATTAGGCACCTCAAAGCACAGTGACAAAGTAGACACCACTCTCATCTTGTATCTCCGGAATTATCATGATCATACCAGTCATCATGGCAGCACCAAGAACCCAAACCAAATCCTGAGTTCTTCTCAGACTACTGTCAGGAGAGCATGGGCCAGGTTTCCCGTTAGCCCTGATCAGAATAAACACAGAGTTTTTGATCAAATCCCTGCCAACAGAGGGAATGGCCAAGGAGGTGCTGGAACCCAGGAAAACACCCACCCGCGTGGCCCATCAGGCCTCACTGATGATCCAGGGATGGAAGACACCGTGGGCACCGCCGGCCTCTTCAAACTGCTCTGCTGGGGTGAGCAGTTGGCCCTGTCCTAGCAGAACAGCACCAGACTTGGGGAAGTGCCTGCCATTCCCAAGAAGGGGTAAAGGCTGGCGGAGAGCGGCACTTGCACCTGAGGGCATATCAACACTATTCACAGCCATCTAAAGCCCCTCTGTATGAAGGTGACTCCAGTTAGCAAAGGACTCACTTCTCATGCAGAAGCCATCCCACTCCCTCCTTCTCATAGCCAACTGTCCCAGGAGGAAAACATGGGTTTGGCTGATGCTAGAAGCAATGGGAGGTGGAAAGTCCTGGCTCCAGGCTCCATTTCCATTGCTAGTAGGATTTAGTGTGACAGGACTCTGCAGAGCAACCTGCCCACTCTCCCATTCCTAATCTCCTCTGGCATACCAACTGTGTGAACTGATTTTCTTTTCCCTAGGATCAAAGTCAATTAGAAGGTGGTCCCCACTGTACCTCTAAATGGAGTTTTAATTTGTGTATATACTATTAGGATAGGTCGTTTCCCACTGGATCATTCACTTCAGTAAGAGAAATGAGGGTGGACAGTTTAACATGGAGCCTGCCACCCGGATTTGTACCTTGGGATAATACTTCTTTATAATGAGGAGCATTTTGCAAGACCATTTTAAAATCTCACAAAATAGAATGTGTGGTGTCCATCTTTGACTCCCCAGAGTGCCTCAGTCTCCTGCCCCACAGCTAGGCGTTTTCTGGCTCTTTGGCCACTAAATGTGGTGGCCACATCACATTCTCCTACTTCCCTGTCCCTGCATGCACACAGCAAGGCACTCAATACATCTGAGCTCCCTCTTTCCCTCTCTGACAGACACAGACCTCTGGTTTGGCTCAGGCCTTCCATCAGGAAGGTTAAGACATCACAATGTTCTGGGCGCCAGGGTGATGGTGTTGGCCAAGTGAACAAGAGCCACTGTCATTCTCTGAAGGCAATTCTGTGCCAAGCACCACACCAAGTGCTCCATAAACACACTCTCGTTCAATCCGCGCAAAGATCCCCAAGGAAGGTAGAGTTATTACCCTTGTCTGCAAGACGAAAAGAGGTTCCATAACTTGCCCCAGATCACACAGTGAATAAGAGGTGGAGAATAACCTCCGACAGGAGTCCAATCCAGAGTGCCCGGACTCTGTCCCTAACCTCTTTGCACGTGTGCTGCTTTTCCAATGAGCTGTGCAACTGCGGAGATGACAAAAATGGGGGGAAAAGGGCAAATCTCTTTAGATGGACCAGTCTTACTGCTCCAATTTTGCTGGCACTATTTTCCTGAGGATGGAAACTTGAGGTAGTATCTCCTCGAAACAGACACAATTTTCCAAAAGCATATTATGTGTTTGTTGAGCACGGTATCTGACATTCCTCACTTCTCTCCGCTCAGGAGACTGGGTCTGTGTGAGTTCTCCTATCCCTGGATACACACCTGGAACACACCAGACTCCAGGCTTTTGCTGGTGCAATGACTCTGAGTGGAAACGGCCACTGCCCTCACTATTTAAAAAAAAAAACTTTCTCTCATCCTTCAAGGCCCACTTTAAATGTCACCTTCTATGTGGATTTTCACCATTATCCTGAGCCAAAGATGACCTCTGCTCTCTCCTCCCCAGCCTGAAGCCCTTACCATGATTGCAGGACCTCTCCCATGCACACTGCCCTGACAGTGTGTGTCCACGTGCTACCTGTCCCTGGCCAGCTCTGCGGTCCACCTGTGCCTCCCAGCTCTGGCCCCCTGTTAGTTGTGCACCAGCTGGTAAGTCACTTAACCACTCTGGTTTGCAGTGTTTTCAACTGCAGAAATGGAAATAATACATATCCATCTTCTGGGCTCTTTTAAGAATTTGATGAACGTTCTTAATGGATTAGAAAGGGCACCAGAAGTACAAGGCATTCCAATCACAATGCTTAAAAGTTAATGAAAGAACACTGAACGTTTAAAACATGGACTAATGCAAAGATGTGTCTGTGAAACACCTGGCACAGCCCCAGACCTACACAGTCAGGGGCATGAGCAGTGCTATGCAATGGACTTCATGTGCTACACAAAGTTAGAGGTCAGCAAGTTGCAAAACAGAGTTTCCAGTTTCTGAAAACTGTCAAAAAATGCGCCTTCTCCTAAAGTTCTCATTGAATCTCTGCCATCTCCCCTCAAATGCCCGTTCCACGTGCATGTTCAGGTGAAGTAATGGGCATTCCCACATACCAGAGATGTACACAGGAGCCCCACAACTAGGTCTTGCCATAGAGTTCCACAGGGGCCCAGCTGCTAACTCTTAGGACAACGGGAAGAAATGGAGGCCACATTTATTAATGACACTGGCCTTTTTTCTCCTTCCCCACTGGAGACTGTGAACAAAATCTAACTCCAAGCTGGAAAGGACGAGAAAGCTAGCTGCCTGCCATCCACCAGCAGGAAGGGCTTCCTGCACAATGAAATGTAAGATCAGTGATAATTGACTCATGCCAGACAAAGCCTGGAGCACAGCGGGATCATATAACACAAAAGGCTGGGGCTCCGGGAGCGATGCATACTGAGGTACCCTGATTTCACCTGGGCCCCTGGTCTCTCTGGTCCTGAAGCATGTTGGTCCAAGTCACAGAGACACTCAGTGCCACGGGTACATGGCAATCCTGGCGCAGGGCAGGGCATAGGACATTACTTCTTCTTCTGTAAGAAAGTAGGTTCGCTTCTCTGTTCAGTACGGTGCTCTCCGCCTCCTCTCAGCAGTTCTGATCAGGTCCACCATCCCAGCCCCAACCCAGCTGCAGGAACCCAAGAGTACATTGGGAAGATGGCGGGCTCTGGGCGCAAACCCTGGCTCCTTCTCTCACCAGTGACATGGCTTTGTACAAATGACTTAAACCCACTTGGGCATCCATTTCTTGTCTATAAAATGGAAATAAAAACAGGATGGTACCTCGTGCATGGTTGGCACTTGACAAATATGTGTTGGGTAAGTAAGGCTGTTGAGAAGATCCAGTGGGAAAATGCATGTACCACTCAGAACGTGCCTGGCACACAGGACAAGTACATGGGGTTAGGCTGCGGGAGGAGAGCTGTGAGCATGGGCAGAAGATAGCCACCGCCAGCGTGGCAGAGGCCCCGTTTTTTGCTCTGAGCCACAGGTGTGCAGCACAGTGGTAGAGGAGGACGGGGGGTCGGGTTCTGAGAGGCAGTATGGTCTACAGAAGGAATGTAGGATTTGGAACCGGAAATATCTGGCTTCTAGGCCCAGTTCTCTCACCCATCTTTGCAGCTAGACAAGCTTTTTACTGGCAGCCAGCCTCATTTTCCACATCTAGGCTTGCTGGACAAGGAAATGCAGTTAGGAATTCCGTGCGGCATGCAGACTGTTGGACCGTGCTGGATCCGTGCGCTGGACAGCCTCATGGGAAGGTTACCATGTAGTGGCCTCGTGCAGCCTCTCTTCTAAGTGGGAAGGCAGCTGGTGTCCTATCATCAGTGGTTTCTGGGCTTCCACACTCAGGAGCCGTAGGTGAAGCAGAGACCGAGGCCGGCAGGTGGGTCAAATGCTCTAATGGACATCTTAATACAGAGTCTTCAGATGCGGGGGGCCCAAATAGACCACACTTCCATCTCCCATCCTCTGCCTTTGTGGAGGCTGTTCCAGCTTCTAGAAAGCCATTCGTAGCTTCCCTTTCAATATCTTACTTGATTTACAAGGCTCAATGCCTTGGGGAAATTTTATCTGATCTTCTTGCGTAGAATGAATTGCTCTTTCCTTCGGGTTCCCACAGGGACCAGGCTCAAACTCCAGTAACATGCTTTTATCATCTGTCTAAGACTGCCATCAGTTCCTTACACATCTGGCTCTCCATGAAACTCAGGATGACTCCAAGCAGTGATGTCAGCTTATCTGGCTTTATCTGTCCCTCATAGCCCGGGACACAACCTGGCAGACAGGCTCCCTGAACACTCTCCACCGTCTCAAACCTGAGCTCAGGGAAGTGCTTTCTTCTTCATCTCAGATTACCTGAAATCCCTGACACCACGGATGGCCCTTGGTGGCTGAATGTGAGAGGGTTTAAGACCTCTGGGTGCTCCGGCTGCCCAGGAGGGTGAGAATGGCATTACTGAACACCTACTATGGGCCACCCACGGTCTGGACCCTCTGCAGAGGGCTTCTCACTTAATGCTCAAAGCACTGCTTAGATATTAATGGATTCTTTTTTCCTTTTACCAAGGAGAAAAATCGAGATTCAGAGGGGTTAAAAAACTTGTGTGGGCCACGGCTGGCACGCAGGCCTCCCTCTGTCCAGAGTCTGTGCTCTTGCTACTGATGGTATTGCTGTCTTTAAAGGATGAGGCCGTTTAGCTGTGATTTTGTTGTTTTACTGATAGGAGGAAGAAAAAATGCTGTGCTGCTTACAACCATCTCTCCTCGCCTCCTGCCCTCCTCCCTCTTCCCTGTAATGAAGAGCTGCTTCTTGGCTTCCCCACAGGGAACCTGGGCCTGCAGCCCTAAGCACAGCCCCGACCGTACCCTCCTCCTCTCGACAAGCCCTATATTTATGACAGTGCAAGAATAGTCACCGGGGAGACTCTGCACACTTTCTCTGGGCACCTAAGTACAATTACATTATGCTATTTCACAGCAATTAGTCTAGAATAAAGACAAGGATGTGAGGGGGACAAACCCTTTCCAAGGATGCTACAAATCTGTAACTCTTATAAGATGGACTCCTTGCCCATGATCCTGGGGTTGAAGGTATAGACAGAGGACCCTGGATGCAGGGCAGGGGCCACTTCTGCCCACCAGGCCAGGGCTGAGAGCCCCGGGAGAGTGAGAGTTGTGCCATCTCTGCAGGAGCTGCTGTTGTTATGAAATAGGATTATGCTAGTCAACTCAGTTCTTTTCTGAGACAACATTTCCCAACTCGGGACTGCCTGGCCCTAAAATCCAACACATCTTTTTTGTCGGGGTGAAGGGAAGAAGATTTCACTAACCGGGAAGAACCTGGTACCTGACTGGTAAACAGCATCCTTCCAATAGCCAGCCTCCTGTCGATATCCCCAGGGAGGAAGCCAGGAACAGATGAGGGCCAGGGCCAGGTGTGCACCCCACACGGACTCCGGTGCTCCCTGCTCAGCTTCCAGTAGCCATTTTCCACCTCACAAGCTCTCCCTGCCTCTAGGCCTTCCCTCACTGTTCCTTGCATAAATATATGCCCCTAGGCTTATCTTTTTCTTTCCTTCCACTCCAAGCCTTGTAACAGTGGTTAGGCTCTGACCCGGACACCTTCCCCCTGCTTTTTCTCCTTCAACAGACTTTTGCTGAACACATGCTACATCACATTGACCCTGTACAACAAATGGTGGCTGTAGCAGTGAGAAAAACAGAAATAGTTTCTGCCCTCATGAAGCTTATGATCTAACAGTGGGGCAGGCACAAACCGATCCATGACACAATGGTCAGCTGCGCTTGTGGGGAGCACCATGAGTGCTCTCAGCACATAACTGGGGTCTTGGCTCAGAAATTTGCTGAGGAGGGAACATGTAAGCTCAGCTCTTCAAAAGGAACTGACAGAAAGAAAGGGGATGGAAATCCCTCCAGAAATGAAGACTCTTGTAGCTTCTCTGCATCTCAGAACCACCTGTAACCTCCCTTACCCCATCCCCCAAACCAGTTTACCCAAGGTCAGGCACAAAGCCCTGCATGGAAACTATCCTTCTGAGCCCCTAGGAGAACTTTAACCTGTGCATCCCTTGTGACCCGGAAATCCTGCTTTTGGAACAAAATAATTGAAAGAAGAACAAACAGAGAAGGAGGCACAAAGACATGCAAGGAAGCACTATTGAAAATAGCAAACAGTTGGAAACAGTAGGAATATGATGATATAGTAACGGCACAAATATGATGGAGCTCTTCAACTTGACAAGAATGAGGACTGTGTCAATACTTAGAAACGTGTGCAGGAAAAAAGTGGTTCACAAAAATGGCAGAAGGACATCAACCGGAGAGTTCCTTCTGGCTGACGGAGGCCTTTCACTGCTATCCTTCAAGAAGATCAAGTACCACACACAGGAAGCCCTAGAAAGTGTCCGCAGTTTGCCCCTCTCTCTTAAATTCTGTATTCCATCTTACAGTTTTCTCAACCTTTCAATATCTTAGAGTTTGATTCTGAATCCAGTAAGTAAATCAGCTCTTTACTACATCTTGGAAAAGCAGTACCTAAAACTACCCAACGGGGAACAGGTGTTTGCCAGAGGCTGCAAAAGGGACATAAGGGAGCCCTTTGGGGTGTGGGAAATGGTCTGTGTTTGACTATGGTGGCAGTCACGCAAGTCTACACATCTGTCAGAATTCATCGAATGGTACACCTCAAAAGAGTTAATTTTCTGGGTGTAAATTTTATCTCAGTAAATCTGGTTTTATCTTAGTAAATCTGATTTTGAACATAAGTGGGCAGGGCCCGGTGGCTGAGTGAGGTTTGGGCTCTTGAGCTCCTAGGAGTATGGTTGCATCCCTGAACATTGCTCGCGAGCGGAAATAGGAAACGTGGGGAGATGGTTGTCATCTACTTGCCTTCAGACCTGCTCTCCTTCTCAACCCTGCTCCATGCCTGGGAGGCTGGCTACATGGTCTGGATCAATGGGCTTCACCGAGCCCTAGGCGCTGTCTAGGTTTTCCCAGTGGGAGGAGATCGGCGGGGTGGTGGGGGAGGTGGGAAGAGAGTGAGGTCTGCAAAGTTGGAAAATGTTTCATGCCAAGAGGAAACACAAATGCCTTTATCACTTCAGCTAGTCTTCTGTTTGCTTGTTTATTCCTGTTTCACAGATGAGGAAAGTCATCTTGAGGAGGCTGAGTCCTTGCCCACGTGGTACAGAAAGTCATGGCAGAAGGTCAATCCGGACAAGTTCCACTAGACTGTAGAGTCTGGGCACCTACCCTTGCTCCTCCCACAGCAGACACAAGCAGACACAAGCGGCCCCCACTCTATGCGGGCAGCAGTCTTGTTGGAAAAGCTTTCTCTCACAGAGCCCAAATTGGCCTTCCCGTGCTCTTCACCCTAAGGGCCTGCTTCTGGCCCCAGCAGCACCATGAAGCACGTCAGCCCCTACCTCTGCACAGCGGCACTTTAGGTCACGGCAGCCAGCCATGCCGGGCTCCTCAAGTCCTCCTTTTGGGGGCATTGGAGGATATCTGTCTGGGCTCTGTTATAAAGAGAACAATCTATATATATCTTGCTATTAGCAATTCCCACTGAGCAGCATGACGGAATCAATCTTGGAGAGAAAAGCTTTAATACAGGATCCTGTATCTTTATCACTTTTTCCTCCCCCTAAAAGATCAAGTTCAATCATCTCCATTCCCCATTCTTTGGGCTATAAAGCTAAATCTATGGCTTCTATCCAAAGGGCCTGATGGGAAGTCGAAGAGAAAGGAGAGAAAATGAACCCTATTGCGCACTAACAACACCCAGGCACCCAGTGCAACAGGCGTGTGCTTCTGAAGCAGACGGCACCTGGGAGGCCAACGCAGGTGCTGAACCAGAGGTGGGGGATGGGGGGCTCGGGAGTACGGTCACCCTAGCTTCTAGTTCTAATCTTTTCTCTGCTCATTTCGTGTCCCTTTCACCCACACCTGAACCCTCGGACATACAATGCCCATTTCTGTTACCATGCTTTCACCTATGTCGTTCTTCTGCCCAGAAGACCCTTGGCCGATTTTACCACCTTGCCAGAGGGTGGAGACCTGGGAGGGAGCCTGCACTCAATGGTCTGGCCCGCCTCCATCAACACCGGCTGGCTAAGCTCCAGAATGGGGTGACCCAGGCTCTTCCAGACCAAGAACCGTGAGATTGCAGGAAGTAGCAGTCTCTGATAGCTGCCTTATGTAAGGCAATTCAACTGAGTGACGTTCTCACTAAAACTCTCACCACTTCAACCAGAGGTTCTGATTTTTTTTTTTCTTTCTCCCAATCCAAAGCCAGCTGCTGGTGGAGGTGAAAATGCGACCTACTCTAAAAAACAAAAGAATCCCTCATCGCTGTTGAGCATGTTGTAGCAGTAGCTACGCAGAGGCTGGGCAGCCAGGTCCGTGACTTCACCCTTCATGTCCTGGTTTGGTTTCCTCCAGGCAGCATCTGTAGCCTGGCAGGGACCTGATGGGATCACACTCCCACCACATCCTGGGCTGAGGTGACTGTGGTCCAAGGAAGGCCAGCAAATCCTCCCAAGGTCACCAGCACGGGACCCCTCCTATGTCGCATGCCCTATGTGTTTTTGGAGTCAGCTCATTTACCCTGCACCACAGCCTCATGACGGAAGCCCCATGACCCCCCATCACACGGATGAGGAGGCTAGGGCTCCACACAGCTGGCAAGAGGCAGAGCTTCCGGCTGCGTCCAGTCCTCTCTTCCCATCAGAACAGCCTGCTGTGCCCGAGGAATCCCATGGAATGGTGCCCCTTTCCTGCAGGGGGCAGGGCCTAGGAAGGAGATACCATGCCAGGGTAATCTCCAGTCTCCCTTTCAGTGGAAAGCGAGGCCTGCTCTTTGTATCCTTAGCAAGCCTTTTTCGTCTCCTGTTCCGAAGGCCTCTCTGGCAAGACCAGTGCTTGGAGGGTCCTCGAGATGTGAATCCTCAGTTCTTTGGCGGCGCTCGGGGTCTGCTTTTCACGTGGGGACCCAGAACACCAGGGAGCCTGTCAGTTTTAGTTGCATAGAGGCAACTGTCAGGGAAGCAAGAATCAACTTTTGTCCTAGTTAAAAAAAATAACGTGAGGCCTTTTTTGGTAATGATTCTTCATGCGGCTGCTTTCCTGGAACAGCAAGACCTCGCTACAAATGTTTTCTGACAGGTCCCCCTGGTTGTTCTGTCAGCTGCCCTTGTGACAAACATAGGCCGGGAAGCCTGGAGGCACTGCACCAAGACAAGGCTGGTCCAAGTTCTCAGCCAAGACATACAAATTCTCTTCTGGATGTGATGCTAACTGTACTAATAATACTATCAATTATAATAATAATCATATATAATTTTTACTGAGTGCTAATAGTACTAGGCAGTAGCCTAGCTATTTCATGCGAATTATCTTTTTTTTTTTTTTTTGAGGATTTATTTATTTATTCATTTGAGAGAGAGAGTGAGGGGAGGGGCAAAGGGAGAGGGAGAGAAACTCAAGCAGACTCCACACTCAGCATGGAGCCTGACATGGGGCTTGATCTCATGACCCTGAGGTCAGACTTGGGCCAAAAACAAGAGTTAGACACTTAAGCAACTGAGCTACCCAGGCACCCTTATGCAAAATATCTTACTGGAATCTTGCAACAACCCTGTGAAGTAGCTGCTATTATTGCCCTTATTTTTCAGATGGGTAAACTGAGGCTCAGAGAGGTTAAATAGACGAGCCTGAAGTAAGTAGCAGGGCTGAGGTTTGAAAGCAGGCGGCCCGATTTCAGAACTCATGCTCTCAACCACACTGCTACAAATTCCTCCTGTGTAAAATGGGGGTAATCATTCCAGCCACACCCGCTATAGGAATCTGAATGGAAACTGAGCTTAGAGATGTTTAGCAACTTCCCCGAATTTACACTGTCAGCAAGTGATGACTAGGCATGGGCAGGACCTTTGGATTCTACACCATCTGTTCAAACCCTGAAGCTACCTCATAGTGGCTGAGAGCATGGCCTTTAAAATCCTAGGTCCTTTGTTGGTTTTGTGACCCTGGCTCGTTGTTAACTTCTATGAGCTTTAGTTTCCCCTTCCAGAAAATATAGAAAATAAAATCTACTCACAGAATTGTTGTGCATGTTCAGAGAGATGACATAATGGGTTTAGACCAATACCAAGCACTCGGCAAAAAACCAAAATACCAACTACTGCAACTATGCAATGGCAAAGTCAGCACATACAGTTTAAGATCGTGAACTTGAAAAAAAAAAAAAAAACACAAAACTGAGTGCCAAGGGCTGGGGAGACCACAGTCCTGCCATTTACCAGGTGAGGGAGGTGGTTTACTCTAGTTCACTGGGTCTCAGTGTCCTCCTCTGTAAACTGGGGAGAAGAATTCAAGGATCTTTGGGAGGTTTCAACGAGAAAACACAGGCAAAGTGCTGGGAACAGGAGGTACGTGTGGGTAGTGCACAATCCAAGCTGAGGGTTCTCATTATCAACGACAAAAGTGGCCCCTGTTATCTTTATGACACTACACTATACTGCCTTTTGTGGTAAAAAATATTTTAAAAACAATTAGCTGCTATAAAATAAAGCATCATTGCTGGGGCTGTACAGTTTCATGGTTCGAACTTTTAACTAATCTTCCCTCCGTATCACACTCTCTATTTTGTTCTATAAACAGACTTATTGTCTTCAGAAAAGAGATGGCAGAGTATTCAAATACTCAAAGACCTTCATGGGAAGAATGGGCCAGTAAAGCAAGGCACTCATGGTCAACAGATACCTCTCTGAACAGGTGTCCTTTGGAGACAAAAATATACATCTTATCTCTGATGGGATGCCCCAGGATTCTTAAGGGTCATTCCAAGATTACCTCCCCCCCCAAAACTAGAGTAGCCAAGTAACACCCCTGGGAGGGAGGAAGGCCCAGAGGCCTTGCTCCAGGCCCTGCAGCTCTTGTGCATGGCCAGTGCTAGCTGTGATTTCTCTCTCTTTCTATGAAAGTAACTGCAGATGTCTCTGCAAATGAACAGGAGCTTTCGAACTAAAACCAAATGTCAAATGGATCTGTCAGGGTTCCCTTCACATATGGCAGCCCTGAGCAGAGAGCAGAGAAAGAACAATCCTTTCTCTCCCTGTTTTCGCCTGCCTTGGTGCTGGTGAAGTGATACAATTCTTATCTGCAGCATGATAGGATGTAGAAAATAATTACAAATGAAAAGGTTATTCATAATTTTTAAATGAGTTAATTAGTAAACCCAGTCAGACTCACTCATTACAGTAATTAATAATTGATTATACTTGAAATTAAACACAATTTTTCATCAAAAATCTAATTAAATATCTGTGCTTGTGCCTGTTGATTAGATCAGTTGGTCTGCTGGAAAAGTCTTTGTTAAGGATATTTGTGCTCAGCTGAGACAATTAATTTGATTTTTAATAATTGATAGTTCCTTCCAAGTTAGTCATCACAGCCTGTGATTATGGCCACGCAATGAGACACCCGTCCCTTGCCCCCAGCAACTGGAGGAGACCGAGCCCCAGGCTGCCGCCCCAGCCTTGAGGACAGGTGAGGCTGGGCCTTGCACCTGTGATGGGTTCACCTGCATTGGCTTACTCCGGCCTCACACACATCCTGCTAACATAATGGCTCGTGCCTATTTTCCAGATTAGGAACTCAAGGCTCAGAAAGAGAAGTGAGTTGCCCAAGGGTGAACAGCGGCTAGGTGGCACAGCTGGGAATGGAATCCAGGGCAGTCGGAGGCTGGGTATAAACTCTGAGTCTTCAGGGAACCAAGGGAACACCCCAGTCTTGCCCGTCTGACCTGGTCCTTGGATATGCAATCTATCCAGACTTTATGTTTCTGCAGAGAGAGGGTTTTATCAGAAGGATGTGTTTATTCTGAGCAAGGACAACTATCAGTGGACTGACCTCTTGTAACAGGAGACACAGATTCTCCTAAATCGACCTGCCACCCGTCCTCTCCACCTACATGTGCTACAACCATCCCAGCTGAGGCTTCTCCTGACCTGTTTATTGCAACAGGGCTTATCCTTCTTTCCCCTGCACTTCCCTTTCTAAAATAAATGTCTGACAATATCCTGCCACTGCTTAAAACCCTCCAATGGCTCCCCACTGACCATCTAGGAAGGTTTGTAATTTGGCCTCCAAGGTGATCCTCCCGATCTGACCAAACCCTCTGTCATTAGCTCCAGCACCCTTCAAATGCTTCCAACACAGAAAACGGCCTTACCACCGCACTGTCCTCGCTCAAGTCCGAAACTTCCCTGGGTGTGAGATCTACTCTCTGCAAGTTTACTGCTGGTTGACTCTGACTGCCTCCATCATCATCCTTCCCAGCGAGCCTCCCCTAGTGCTCTTGGTGCTGGGTATTCCCACAGCCCCCGAGTGGCCTCAGTTCACTGCTGACAAGCCTGTCTCCTCTGGTAAGCTATGGACAACTCAAGGGCAGGGACTGTATCTTTAGCCCTGACAGTTAGCACAGAGCTTAGCCCAAAGCAGGTGCCCCATATGGTCTGCTGAATGAAAAACAAACTTCAAAAAATCATGGATTCAACACTGTCAGTGTTGGAAGGAAAATTAAAGGACATCCAATGAAAAATTCCAGTCAGCCCCTGAAACTTATCCTTGCTGTGTGGTCATTGAGCTCTGTTTGTGCCCTTCCTACAACAGGGAGCTCACCCCTTCCCAGCAGAGCCTATCTAAATTTAGACCGCTGAAGACTGACCCCCATATTCTTATTATGTGGGGGAAGCAGCAGCTCATGGGATGTAAAACAGAAGAGAGTTTATGGACTCCTACAAAGATGTATTCTTTCTTCCTGAACCAGGCTATGCGGCAGAAACCGAAGACTTTGGTGCAAGCTGATGTCTTTATGTAAGCCAACGACTTGACTCTTGATGAGCAATAACACTGCTTGTTCGGAAGTCTACTCATTTAGGAAACATGTCAGTCACAGACAAGAGTTGTGCTAGCGGTTAGCCAGGACCCAGCACTGGTGCCGGGAAGAAACTTTCATGCTGGTTGATGGTGCTGGGACGTTCACAGCCCTCACCTGTACCCCGGTTATCTCTCATTGTGCCTGGGTGGCCTCTGGTCTCCCCCAGTCTGGCTATTCCTTTTACTCACTGACCCATAGTAGGGATGGCAAATGCCTGGCACGTCATTGATAATTCTCCACACTGGTGCTGACGACAGACATTACTAATCAAACACAGAGACCCTTTCCCCCTGAGCCTAAATATAGCCTCAGGGTTCTTCTTAACACAGCTTTCTAGGCAGTATCAGCTAACCAATCACACAGAAGAGAAGAAACTTATGCCAACATGGCCCTGAAGCCATGAAATTCTCCCCATCAATCTTCACAAGGGGAAAAGAGACCTGGCATATCAAAGAAAGCTTATTATGGCTTGAGACACATAAGGAGACCTCCCTGTTTGAGGGACTATCATCTTCCTGATTACTTATTTTTATAAAATTCAAGAATCTTGAATGCTCTTTCCATGCTCAAATCCCTTCTCCTAAACAAGGAGGGGGGCATGTTTCCTTCATCATTCCCAATGACAGCATGTGCTACCTCACCACAATGCCCTTTTTCATCCACAGTGCCTCTGCCTATCACAGCGTCCCTTTCCACGGCGGATGCACTCTGTTTCCCCCGCCCCATGCGAGTTACTTCTGTTTCTGGTTACTGGGTTTTTTCACTGGAAAAGTCCCCCTTGCTTCTGGAATTATCTCAGAATTCCTCAGCATGAGATCAAGGTGTCCTCAAGCTGGCATGACCTGCCTTAAACTCAAGAATGATAGAATCTGAAGGCTGGAAAGGACGGAGGTTTAAGCCAACCCCTTCAGATGCCTTGACTAACAGGCTGATGTACACCGAGGCAGCTGACTCCGCACATGCCTGCAGATCTCTTTAGAGGACCGTCTTCCCTGGGAGCAGGCCAAAGACAGTGGCTGGAATGAGGCAGGAGACCAGGCTGTGTGGGAAATTCATCAAAAGAGCACCCAGTGGATGGCCTCCCGCAGCAGCAAAGCAGGGGCCAGCCAAGTTTCCTCCATCTCGGAGGTGGCCTGGGGGCAGGCAGGCAGGCCCAGTCAGAGCTGCTGGGGGTCTCCAAGCACCCCGCAGCCAGTGTTCACTGCTCACTGGGACCCGCTGCTCCTCAGCTGGGATTTCCCTGGGCTCCTAATCAGGGTTCCACTCTGCACCTTGGTGTCCACAGTCCCCCCAGACCACCTCGCCAGACCCTCTCCTTCAGATATGCCTTCCTGATTGAGGTCAGCAGAGTCCAATCCAACCCCAAGGGACCCTGTGTCCTTCCTGCTCCTCACCTCAGCTTCGGGGCACCAGCAGGAGAGGCCTGCCAGTCTCTCCAACATGTCATTTGTGGTGACTCCCATCCCCGACACTCACTGTCCAAAGGCCAGTCCGTGAGGGCCAGGCCTCATGCAAGGCATCCAACATGTGATTGAGCACCTGCCAAAAGTCCTTCCTGGCTTACATGCAGAGAGGAGAAGAGGGTCCCAGGGAGCTGGCTGGGACAGGTTGGGGGCGGAGGCCAGTGCCACAGGGCTGCAGGGCTGTCAGGCCGGATCAAGGGGAACAAAGGGAAGCTGGGGCGAGGGAGGCTCTTACCCACGAAGTAGGCCAGCAGGATGACCAGCGTGGCTGAGATGACGATGGCACTCAGGGCCGCACACTTCCAGTTACAGTACTTGGAGGGCTTCTTGAGGTTGAAGGCCGGCCGGGCGAAGGTGCTGCGGGGCAGGGGCCGGGGCGGCGGGGAGTACACCGTGCTGGACGTCAGAGGGTACCCTGGCGACGTGGTGCAGAAGAGTGGCGAGGTGCCTCCCGGCTTGAAGAGAAAATGCCTGGGGATGGAGAGAAGCCAGGGACCATCAGGGTCTGCAGACTCGCAGGGACCCAGAGCCACCTGGAGGACAGAGGCAGTGGTAGAAGCATGCGGAGGAGCCTGGACAGAGTCGCCACGGAGAAGACGGGAGGGACGGAGAGGAGTAGAATCACGCACCGACCACACAACAGGGCACGCGAACACACGCTTCCACAGAACACGGATGGGACGGCCCTACCCATGGGAATCCATTCCCCTCCCCCACCGGGATGAGGCAGGATGTGTTCCCAACCCCACAGAAGGCTGGGTGTGGAGACCCCTTTCCTGGGAAGGGATGGGGCTGAGATGCTGTTTCTTGGGTCTTATATGAGCTGTTCTCTAAAATTATTGGTAGACTTGCAAAGCATCTAAAATCAAGTTCTGTGCCCTGGAGATAATGGAACTCAAATTTTTCTTCTCTCTCCCAAACCTACTTTGCCAGTGTACCTCGGTGGAGGTATGAAATACCATTATTTCTGAAGGGTGTTTAGGAACTGGGAACCCAGAAACCACCGTTAGGTTCATGTCATGGTTGAGTCCCCTCTTGGCTGTGGTACAACCAAGGGCAGCAAAGGCTTTCAGAAGCCAGATGCTACCTTCCAAACCCCTGGGAAAAGCTGTGCGGGAGGAGAGAAGGGCAAGTGCATCCTACAGCCCAGCTCCAGTCTTTAGGGCAGCGTGGCATGGTCCAAGCACATGGTTGTGGCCAAACTAGGTGTCAGGAAATCCTCCAGAGCTTGCCTTTAACCATGGCCATGGGAGAATTTGTACACAGCCTGGGAAATGGGGTGCACAGGCTGCACTGCTTCCCCCTGAATTCTTAGAGCAATCTTGCACCTTGCTGGGGATGCAAGATGTCTCAGGCCACAGAAGAGCTACTCAGGGCTACATAAAAATGTGCTACACAAAAATCGCTACAAGATGGCTTTCAGAATGGCAGAGGCAGCCAATGAGATGCTGGGAGCTGCATATTAACAATGCTGCTGTTAATATGCTGAAGACAGGGATTCCAGGGATAAACTCTTCCAAGTTGAACATGGACTTCGGTTTGGGCATGCACCATGGCATCATCACCTCCCGCAGGAGATCCCAGGGAAAGGTCTCAGGGTCTGCATGCAGGTGCCAGAGCCAGAGGGAGAGCATGCAGAGAGAGGAGGACCATGGGGATGTCACCTACCCGTCACTGTAAGCCCCATCATGGCGGGAGGCGCTGAGAATGTCCATCTCAATGAGGTTGTCCTGCAATGTCCCTAGGAATGGCTGCTTGCCTAGGTTTCTACGCACACATGGAGACATGAATGAAGCAATGAGTCATGCATCGATGAAGGGGGAGAGTAGAGAAACACACAAAGTAGCTGTCTGGTGCAGCTGTGCGTGAGATCAGCGGACATGGCTGCCAGGCGATGGGTCTGTGTGCAAGCCACATGTGCAAGGGGTCTGCCTGGAGCAGGGCATCCAGAGGGAGCATTCTATATACGAACCTGAACATCTGACGGTTGTGGCCATCCAGTCACAGCTGTCCCTGATCAAGACTGGTTATGTCTCGGGCACTGAGCTAGGCATGGTACAGCCATTCATTTCAAATCTTCAAAATAGGCTATGCAAGGAAGGCGTGTCCCCATTTTACAGATGAGGAAACCGAGATGTGGAAAGGTGACAGGATTTGCCAAGGTCACCAACTAGCCAGGCTGAATGCAGGAATCCGCACTCAGGTTTATCTGTTTCCAAAGCCCTTACTTTCTCTGCTTAAGATAGTCTACATCTGTTTAAACAACAACTGAGATACCTTGCAAATCCAAAGGGGGAAAAAATGACAAGAATTTGGGGTCATTTTCTTCTCAAGCAGTGGTTCTCAGGTTCAAGTAGGCATCAGAATCATCTAAAGAGCTATGCCTTGCAGAGAACCACCTCCAGAGATTCAGAGTCAGGAGGTGGTTGGCGGGGGGGGGGGGGGGGCTGGGAATCTGCATTTCTCAGAAGCCCCCCAGGTTGATGCTGGTGATATTTAGAGGTCAAGGTCCTTCCACAGAGCAGAGACCTCATTGACAACTGACTGGTGAGGATGGCACCCTTCAGAAGACAGAGGAGGGGGCTTCGGTCTCCCCAAGTACGCCAAGGGTAGTGCAGCATTTTGTGACATTGCTGTTTCTAACACAGAAGGAGGAGACGCACACCTGCCCTTCCTGCTCTCAGCCATGTCTGCCGAGTGGCATCGCTCACACTTGGGTGCACTGGATCTCATTTTCTGGTAGTTTTAAGCGCTGCTCCCCGCTCAACTGAAGACCGCTGTGTCCACCTCAAAGAAGGGCTCACCGCAAAGAGCTAACTTTTGAGTCCCACCCTGCAAGGGACCTTCTTGCTGACACTGACCAGCTCTTAAGAGCCAGAGAACCTAGATTCAGGTCCCATTCCTGCCTCTTTCTTGCTTTCTGACTTTGTGTTAGAACCACAACATCTTCCACTTTTATACTTCTTCGTCTATAAAATGGGGATGATGATACTAAGTTCACAAAGTGAATGTAGGACCCAAGGAGTAATGCTGGAAGAATTTATAAGGGCTAAACAAAAATTACTAACGCTGACTGATGTACATTAGTACTAATTTATGTAGTGTGAGTACTAATACTAATAAATATTATGGAAGTACTAATGTTAATCTACCCTCTGTCCAAACTCCTATTCACTGTTCTAGAACACCATATTATCGAATGTCAGTGTTACTCCCCACAACAACATTGCAAAGTCAGTCCTATCATCTTTGCTTCATAGGCTGGCAAAGCATGGCTCAGAGAAGTAACTTTTCCAGGGTCTTATCACAGAGTAAGCAAGTGGCAGAGCTGGAGCCGAGCCTTGGTCTATCTAACCCCCAAAGCCAGGCCCCTGTGCCTCATAACCCTGTGTCCCTGCCCAGGCATTGAGTTTGCACCCTGCCCTCCCAACCCCGCCCATACTTACAGACAGAAATGAGGAGGGGCTGTAAGTATGTTCCCAATGTGTCATTTCATAAGCATCCTTGGGGACAGTGAGAGCACAAGGCAACACTATTTAGCAGCTGGAACCACTGAGTCCTGCTGCAGTGGTGGGGACCTCCCCCCCAGAGAGTTCTGAGCTGCCTAGTGTCCAGGCTGGTCATGTTCATGGCCCTGGGGCCTCCCATGGTGTCTGAGGGGAACTGCAGGGGTGTGGAAGCCCTACAGAGTGGTCTCATTTCTGCCCCCAGATGTGGGGCAGGTTGAGTCTGTCTCAGGATTCATAAACAGGGATGATCACTTCTTATGGAAGCTATGATGTAATTTAGATTGTGCTACTTCTCTGCTCACAACCTTCCAATGGTTCCATAAGAACAAAACCATGATCCTTACCTGGGTGTACAAGATCTGGTCCCCTGCTAGCTCTCCAACCTCACTTTCTGTGCTGTGTATACACTGGCTTCCGTGCTGTTACTCCGAACAGCTAAAGCCTTTGTTGTCATTTCCCTGAACTGCCCTCCTCCAAACATGTGCACGGGCCATTCCTTCTCTTCTTATGGCTAACTTGCTCTTCCTAAATTACACCTGGCCCCTTGCACTACTTTAGTTTTCCACACTACACACACACACACACACACACACACACACACACGTTTTTTCTCTGTTGCAATTTCAGTTCCCCAAGGGTAGAACTCTTATCTGACTTGTTCTCTGCCGATGTGCACAGAGTCTAGAAGAGTGCCTGGTACACAAGAGTAGGCACTCAATAAATATCTGCTGAGTACTGTCAATGATGGGTATACAAAGGGAAGCACACTGCACACACAGTGTTTAATTGAGGTGAGCACAAGTGTTTTATTATTATAGCCCCCATTTCCTGTCGTTCACAAGGGAATTTCCAGTCTCTGCACAGTCCATGTGGCCCAGCAGGTCCTCACCACTCCTGCCCACAGGGCCCGGAGGCAATGGGAGCTCAGCCCCGGGCCCTGAAGCTGGCTGCATGGCATGCTCCCAAGTACTCCTGGACGCCTGGCCTGCATCGCTAGGCTAGGACTGGGCTCTCAGACAGTCCCATGAGAGCCTTAAAACTCATCAGAAAGAAAGAACCATATATAGAGAAAAAAGCCACGAAGGGTCAAAATCGAAATGTTGATAATGGGATTTTCCAGTGTCTGGGTCAAGGGTGGTTTTTTATTTTTACTTCTATGATATAAAGAGAGCGGGCAGGCCATTCTCTCCTAAAAAGACACACCCATCAGGACAAGGTAAGAGGCGGTGCAGTACGAAAGAGTTTCTGGAGCGATGGACTACATGTAATCTGAAACAGCTTCCATGTGACGCTAACTCAGGCATCTGGGGGGACACTAGCACTTGCTGAAAATACTGCCAGTTCGGAATGCTACCACTGCCTTCAAACACCCCGTTCTGTACTTTTGAAACTCAGTTCTGAGTCAGTTAGCAATCACATCAGCAATGTGATTGCTGAGGAAATTGAGGCCCAGAGAGACAGGTGTCCTGCACCCACACACACAGCAAGTTAGCGGCAGAGCTGGAAAAAAACTCCAGGTGTCTGGACTCCCAGTTCAGGGCTACCCCCCTAAATCTCCTGTTCACCGCCTGCTCCCAACTGCTCCCGCCAGTTCATCTGAAAAACAAAAGCTGCAAGGATTCCCTCATAAGGACTCATGCTGCAGAAGCCTCCTTAGGTCACAGGCGCACGCGGTCGCCAGCTTAACTGCAGCTGGGAACTCAGGGATGGACGCCGGAGTCACGTGACCCTCGCACTGGTGGGTGCTGTTTTCTCATTTTAATAGATATGGAAACTGAGGCCCAGATAGGCTGAGTGACTGCCCAAGATCATACAGCAACCAAAAGGTAGAGGTGGGACTCAAAAGCACATCTCTCCCATCTCACTGCCCACCCCCCACATCGGTCCCCAGCTGCCTCTCAGGAGAGAGGGGCAGATTCCAAGGAGAGGGGGCACAGCTGAGCACAATACTGTTCCTGTGGCTCTTCTTAGATTGGGAAGGGGACTGGCTGCCCTCCATGCCTCAGGGGAGGCCTAGGGCAAGGTCCTGAGTTGCCTGACACAGGGGCTTCCAGTTCCAGACCGGGGCAGGCAGAGCTCGCTGGCCTTCTAAGGACAGGACAAGTAGCTTCTGGGAAGGAAGCGGCGGGACTGTTGCAGAGGGCAGTTCTTCGGACTGCCCTGTTCACCAGCTTATCTTCTCCCCACCAGCCCGCTGTTCCAGGCCGTGCTTCCCCCACAAAGCCTGGGGACAGCCCCCCAGGAGAGCAGGACAGGCAGGGGCATGGCGCTGAAAGCTGAAAGCCCCCATGTGTGCAGGGTGTCAGAGATTTGGCCAAGACCAGAAAAAGACCTAGTTCTAGAGTTAGCATTTGAACAAATGAATGAACAAAGAAACAACCTAACAAACAAAAAAATGAACCAGGTCTTCCAGGTCATAGTGATCCTTATAAAAGGTCAATCCTATAATGTTACTCTCCTATTCAAAAGATGTGAACTTCTGGCCCTACATTCTGTCCCCCTTGGGCCCCATGCCCACAGGGAGAAGGACAACCTCATCTTTCTAGAACTCTAGGCCCTCCACTGCTGACCCTCATCTACAAGCATCTCCATGAGGCCCCCTGACTTCCCACGTCCCCCAGCTCTGCGTCATCTCTCCAAGACACTAAGCTTTCTTGGCTCCATGCCTTGCACAGCTGCCCCTCATCCCAGAACTCCTTCCTTCCCTGCAAGTTTCTACCAATGCCTGTCTCAATAATCAGGAAGGTAATGCTGGGGAGTCCATGGGCTCTGGAGAAAGCTGGCCTGGGTATGACACTTACTTTCTGTGGTTCCCAAGGCAAGTTACTTCCGTTTCCTGTCTTCGGATTCATCTCTAAAGTGGGGATGATGAGAATGTTCCTACCTGTGCAGAACAGTTACCACAGCAGTCCTGTTATCCTCTGAAGGGCCTGCTTGTAAAAAGTTGGCCCGTGGCTGGGTCTGGGAACAGAGGTTTTCAGGAAGGTTCTCACCATTAACTGATGAGCAGTTGACTCATGGTCTGTGTGTACAAACAATATGGTTTATACTCAACACCTGCTTTCCTTCTGTGAGTTTGGAATTTGGGCCTTTGCCAGGCAGGAGGTGCCTATGTGACCAGCCCCCAATAAAAAACCCTGGGTGCTCAGTCTTGGATGAGCTTCCCTCTAAGGAGCCCCAGTAAGGGCTCTACGGCAAGCTCGTTGTGATTGTCCCCTGATGTTCCCGTGCACAGGGAGCCACAGCTCCTCTCTGCTCAGAATGCCCTGCCCCCACCCTGCAAGTCACAGCATTACCCAGAGTGCCACCTTTGCTCATTCATTCCATCACTTTGTAAGGAAGGGTCTGCCTTCCTTACAAAACCATGAGCTTCTCATAGGACAGTGACTGTGTCTTCTGCATGCCTGTGACTGAATCACCAGATGACGGCGACAGCCGTCCATCCCAGTTTCCTGCAATGCTCAGGAGTTGGCCTGGTCCACTAGAAGGTACTGTGTGCTATTCTGCAAACTACACCAAGCTTGGGTGGAGACTACCAGGATGGCCTCCCATCCCTGATGGGTGGGCAGGGCTATTCCCCAAATTGAGCATGACCACAAAACTGGCCTCAGGCTCCCAAACCAGGCTTGGGATCTGATGAGCTAGAGCAGGGGTCTGGCAGCCTTGTGCCCTGGCTTCCCCTTCATCTGACAGGAGGCTGACAGGTTATTAATCAGACAATCCCTATGAAATCAATTAAGCATTTGATTCTGCAGAGTGTGAAGAAGTAGACCAGGGTTTAGTGGACCCTGAACACACAGATCCCACCAAAATGGACCATAGATGCACCTGGAGGCCTCAGAGCAACATGGAAGCCTACCTGTAGAGAGCACAGGGAGGCCTGGTCTCCCCCAGGGGACTCAGTTACCCGCGGAGAGGGCCAGGAGCAGTGGGGTGAACAAGTCCTCCCTCTCACTTGTCCTTCTGCCTGCCGTTCTTTTCTCCCAGCATGAAATCTACCCCCTCCTGGTTATTCTGCCAGCTGTTATGCTATTTGCTCAGCTATTCATTTTTGACTCTCTACACGGACTGAGTTTGATAATTAGAGAAGAGCCTGTGACTGTCTCTCTGGCATGGGGGGGGCGGTCCCCATCCTCATGGGGCTTGACAATAGCTGTTGACGACAACCTCCTCAACTTGGCCCTGCTCTCTTGGGCTTCTTGGCCTTTGCTGAGGCTGTGCGGCCCTCATGCCCGTCCTCCCAGCTCCGCCTGGGAACTCCTGCTTGCTGTCAGTCCATAGCCCCAGGCCACTAGGAAGTCGTCCCTTTGGCCCACTCACGTTACTCATAGCTTTTCATTCATTTGTTCTGTCATTCATTCTTTTAGCCCGAGGTAGTATTTTTCCAGCACCCATCATGTGGCAAGCTGGGTTGCCTGCTGAAGATCCAGAAACAACCAAAACCGCTTCATGGCGTGTACCTCCATCATGGCATCTGTTCCAACACAAGAGTCTGTCCTCTTACATGTACTGCCTGCTGGGCACACAGTAGGCATTCAGTATTTGCTGAAGGACAAGCACGACATGGTAAGCACTTGAGCATTTACTGTGTGCCAAGACATTTTCAGACAGGATGGTATATAATCGCTACAAGAGCCTCAGGAGGCACAAGAGTGGGTTAGAAGCAGCTGAAAATCCTTGGGCGTTTCTCCCTTTAAGAAGCGGGCCTGGTGTCCCTCTCCTCGGAGCTGGCTGACGTAGGACTGCTTCGGCCAACAGAACGGGGGCAAAAGAAACACTATGCCATTCCAGGCCAAGCCTTTGAGTAGATCAGGGGCTTCTCTCTCAGGGCCACAGAGCTCCAAGCTGCGAAGTAGGAAGTCCACGCCCCACTGGGAAGACTGGGTGAAGAGGCCTTGAGATCATGGTAGAGGGTGAGGGGTCATGGAGCCCAGCCACCCAGCCGTCTTCTGCAAGGCTCCAGCAAGTGAGTGACACCACCTGAGGAGCCACCAGCTGACACCGCTGACTGACTTCCTGACCCTACAGGGAGAAGGGCCTTGCTGGCTCTTCTGGAGCTCCTGCCTCATGCTTTTAAGTAAAATCAACTGGTGGGTTTTTTTAAGCTACCAAGTTCAACAGGCATTTGTTATGCAGAACAGATAATCAGAACATGGAGTTATGGGTATTTTCTCCTTTTCAGAGAGGAAGAAATGCCAGGTCTAGGTCCACAGCCAATGAGCAATGGGCTGGGGGCTGGAGCACAGGGTGGGTCCCCCCCAAAACCTGTGGTATGACAACTGGCTTCAGCGAAAGGATCATCATTTGTGTCCTCAGAACATCAGGGCCAAACTTCTTTCTCCAGAGTGAAGATACAACCTACTATTTCCTCTCAACCCCTCCGGTGAGCAGGAGCTCAGTAAATACTTTTCGTGACTTTTTTCTTCACAGGGTTGATATGGGAAGTGGATATGTATGAAAAAAAATGGGAAATCATTTTCATAGTATGTTTTTTCATGCCAGGCACTATGCTTTATGTTTCTTACCTGATATTTCATTCACTTCCTCCCAGTCTGAGAGGCATGAATTCTTATCCCACATTACATAGGGAAATCAAGGTTCAGGGCTGTAAACGGACTTGCTCGGCCAGTAAGCGCTAAAGCCAAGACAAAAATCCAGGTCCCCTGACCCTAAAGTCTGTTCTCTTCCTTACCTCACCACGCTGGTCAAAATGACCTGTGATTCCATCTGCCATCATGATGTGACACTGCTCTCTCTTAAACCTTGCTGGGTCTGTGCCATCAACCAGTAAAGGTCAGAGTTAAGGTCCAGAATTCTGACTGTGTCATCCATTGTGCCAGGCACCTCTCCCAGTTTTAAACCATCTTTAGGTACAAAGAACTCTAGGGTCATAGAGAAGGCCCACTTCCAACATTGCATCTGGGTCTCTAAGAACAGGTCAGACTTTGCAAGAGCCAGAAGTGAGGAGGAGGGCAGCTCTGGCAGAGAGCTGTAGGAGAGCACGGGCAAAGGCACAGGAGCATGAAAGGAATGGGCACTTGGGGGAAGACTGATAGATACACATAGACATATACGCCTATAGACATACACATATGAAACATTAAGTATGTATATAATTATATCTATACAGACTTATATACAACAGTACAGATGAGCACATATATATATGCCAGCATGTTAATAATGGTTCCCATTTGGCGGTAGACATACGTGATTTTCTTTTCTTTTTTCCTAAGTGTTTTGTAGAACGATTATTACCTGGGTGATAAAGTGTAAGGGCAAAGGAAACAAAAGTTCCCTGTGGCCTGTGCAATGGAAGTGTGAGGACAAAAGGTCAGAAAGGCAGGTGTTGGCTGGCTGGTGAAGCAAGAGAGGTCGGCTGGGACCACCCCAGCACCTCACACTAGCCATTAGGAAAAACGCCCCTGCTGCTCAGCCTCTATCTTCCTCTCCCTTGAAAAACCCGGAGAACCACCTACTTTGCTCCTAAGTGAGAAAAATGAACATCCGAGCAGAGGCAGGGGCTACTGAGCTCCGTGCGGAGACTCAGAACCATCGATTATCCGCTGGCTTCTCTCAGCCTCATGCAGTCATTCAGTAAGTGCCCTGGAAATAACGGAGCCCTGATTAAGCTGCCTGGGGGGGGGGGGGTACGACACACAGGTATGGAACTCCCTCACGGAGGACAGCGAAGGAGGCACAGGAGGACAACTCGTGCCTGATTTTAAAGGATGTCAACAGAAACAATATGAATTAAGAGACTGGGGGTGGAGGCAAGCTGGACTGTATGTATCTCTGAGAAATTCTGCTTCTGGAAAAACGACTCCGCAGGAGTAAAATGGAAGACGGCACAAAAGGATGTTGACTCTCTTTCCCCACTGGATCCCACCCACTCGATGTGCAACTATCACAGCGACGTGCCAGGTACAGTCAGATGGGCACACTTTCCACGTATACACTGATTGCTCATCTTTGAATGTGGGATGGTGTCTGTCCTCCCCACGGATCAAGAAGAGGGGTTTGAGAGAATAAAATCTAGGTTTCCCCACTACTTTGAGAGGCAGGGTAGAAGTGGAGGAGGTTCTAATCCCGCCAGACCAGGGCACTTCAGCTTTGGAGAACGTAGGGAAATGCTCTGTCCCCCCCAGACAGCAGTGCTCCTCTCAGAGTCGTGGGATTATGGGCAAATCTGCTTGTTGTCCTTATAGCTTTTTGCATTTTCTCTAATGAGTGCATACGCCTTTATAACTACTTACAAAGAAAACAACTCATTTCCATTTGGAAAAACAGTGGCTCACCAGAGGGAAGAAGGACAGCAACGGAGCTGACCCTGACGATAACCCATGACGGAAGCACTCTGTGAGGCTGGAAGAAGGCAGAGGCGGAGGGGCCCGGCCGGGGAGACCTGGAGAAGGTGGTTGTGGTGTAGGAAATAGCGCTGCCCACGAGTCTCCCGACCTGGGTTCACATCCTAGCTACACATCCACTGTCCATATAACCTGAGCTAGTCACTGACCCTCTCTGATTCTCAGCCTCTGAAACTCCCAAATAGGATCACAAATCACAATACCGGCTTCTTCATGAAGCGATGAGAATGACATTATATCTCAAGTAGGAAAGCTCTTGTAACCCAAAGTCAGTTGATGATGTGTCGGTATTAGGAATTACAGGGTTTGGGGTGTAAAGGGGTAAGTCCATGGGAGGAGAGGGGAGGAGTGGACAGGAGAGAGGAAGCATTCCTGGAGCGCCCACCACAGGCCAGGCAGGCCCCAGGCCAGGCACTGGGTGACCAGACCACAGTAGGGAAAGGCATAGGTGTGGACCACCATCAAACACTGACCAAGGGCCTGCTGTCTGCCACCTTGACACACTCAGCTCCCAACCACGTTTACAACAGCCCCTCCAGCGAGCAGCGCCCCCACGGCACAGACCAGGAAAGGGCCCAGATTGCTCATACCTTCCTCAGGCCAGCGCAGACCTCAGGGCTGTTGGATTCCCAAGCGCCTGCTCTTCCTGCCCCACGCCCCTCCCCCGCCGCCCTCCCCCCTTCTCCCAGCCAGCCAGAGAGCGGCCTCTCCGAACAGCGCCCCGCCCCCAGCCACCCAGGCCGGGGAGGTGCGGGACCCTCTCTCCCCCCAAAACCAAGGGCCCTGCGGCCCCTGTGGCTCGCCCCATCAGCCCCCCAGCCCCGCACCTGGTCTCCAGGGGGATGTTGCTGTTGAGCAGCCAGTTGTCCTGGGCGTGGGCCGGCTCCTGGACGCCGCCGGCGGGGGGCTCTCCGGAGAGCGAGGGGTCCGTGGGTGCCGGGCTGGGGTTGCTCCTCGGAGTGAAGTTGCCCCGGTTCAGGGAGTTGATGGAGGCCGCGTGGTGCTGGTTGGGGGTGTGGGCGTGCGAGAGCGGCGGCGGCGGCGTCCGGAGCCGAGGGTGGTTCTGCAGGCCGCCAGGGTGATCTAGGCACAAACACGCGCGGTCAGCAGGGCGCAGAGCCCGGGCCACGGCCAGGCCCCGGGGTCACGCGGGAGCAGCGAGCCGCAACGGGCGCGGCCGGCAGTGCGTGTCCATGAGGTCGGGAGATGGTGGGCTTCTCGACAGACCCTTACTGAGCTCCTACTATTTTTGGTGCTAGGGACACATGGACGGACAAAACGGACACAATCCCCATACCCCGCGAAACTTAGATTGGAAAAGAGAGACACAATAAACAAGATAAAACAACTAGCCTCTGCCGTCTTCGCACTATTTCTTTGATACGTCTAGGACAGCGTTTTTCAAAGCGTGGTCTGGGACCAGCAGCTCTGACACCACCTGGGAATTTGTTAGAAGTGAGACTTCTCGGGCCCTGCCCCAGGCTTACTGAATCGTGAACAGCTGGGTGGGCCCCACCGAGCTCCTTTCACAAACTCAAGGTGATTCCAATGGATGCTAACAATTGAGAAACGCTAACTCTATATAATGGTACATAGTAAATGAAACAAACAAGATAAGTGAAATATATCATTTACGGAGGTGGTGATAAATCAGAGAACACATAAAGCGGGGAAGGGGCCTATGGCCAGGGTGTGTGGGGGCGATGGCGGTGGGTAAGAGGTCACTGATGGCCTGGGGAGAGGGGAGGAGGTGAACTTTGAGTCAAGGGAGTGAGCACAATTAAAAACCACCTGGGGGTTATTAAATACTACCATTAACATTTATTGAGAACTTACTGTGTGCCCTGCGCCATTCTGAGCTCTCTACAGTATTGTTTAAATCGAGCTGATCCTCATGGACTCAGTGCAGAGCAGATACTGTTTTTCTCCCCCGACTTTACAGACAAGGGAGTTAAGATAAATCTTTTATTTACTCCCTTCAGCTACTTGGAACAATAGGTATTATTATGATGAGATTTAGAGATGAAAAACAGATTTGAGGATACAACCCACACAAGGTCCAACAAACCCTTCAAAATTTGACCCACACCTGTCTTCCCAGTCCTATCTCTCATCACCTTCCTCCCCCACCCTTGCCCTCCCACCACGCCTTTCTCCCAGAGGCCAAGAGGACTGCTGCAGTGATGCAGGGGCTAGAACCTCATTTCCAATGAGGACGGTCCCCAGGAATGAGAATGGTACCTTCTGAAGATGAGGCCTGCCGTGCCAGCAGGGGTGAACCTTAATGGGAGGGAAGAAAAGAGAGCAGGGGAGCCAAAACAGGCAGAGAGCAGTCAGCCTTGGACCAGGGAGAAGGCAAGACTAGCAGGGTCATTTGTTTGGTCCAGCTGTCCTCAGGCAGCACTTTAATGGAGACATTTGGAGCCTGGGACAGAAGCCAGCAGCAGAAGCAGCCTCCTGGGCTGGCTGAGTGTCCCTCCTACCCTTGGCCTTTCAGGCTGCTGGCTGCTGGCCAGGGCACCGAAGCAGTGAGAGGGACCGGACCACTATTGTCCAATGCTTATCAGCAGGCCAGCAGAGAGGGGTGACCTAGCCCTCACTCCACGCCCCCCACCAAGAGTCAACCTCTCCGTGGCATGTTTACCCAACTGATATTGATAGTTGGGGCTCGAGCATTGTACTAAGTGTCCTTTCACAGCCTTAACTGTTCGAATGCTTACCACAACCCCCAGAAAGCAGCATTATTATCAGTCCTACTTTACAGATAAGGATACTGAGGTCTACAGGACTAGGAAGTGGTCCTTACTAATCCAAAGCCTGAATTCTGGATACCAAACCATGATGCCTTTGTATAAAACACGGACACCAGTTGAATTGTCTCAGTCCATGGCCAAAGGCAGGACCTACCCCCCTCCCGAGTGCAAACAGCAAGCATCTGAGGTCAGGGTCAGGACAGGCTGGCCTCCAAGCCTACAGACCTCTGCTTTGGGACTAAGTGAGGATGCCAGGCTCTGGCTTGGTAAAATCTTTAGAATATCACTGCCGAAGGTACTGAAATAATGAGATTTTAATGTGAAGGCCACTAGCCCTATATCTAAAAAACTAACTTCTAAAAGGAAATTCTCCTATGAAAATAAGAAAAGTCCTGGTCCGAATCCTCTATTTTCTGAAGCTCAGCTCAGGTAACACCCCCTCCAGAAAGCCTTCCTTGATCTACCCTCCCCAAAATTCTTTATCCCTCCATTGAGTGCTAACGGTAGGTAACCTGGACCACTCATCTTTTCCTTCTCCCTCACAGCTGGCATACTTATATCCCCATCTTGCCTCTTCTGGTGGGAATAAAAATCCCTATTCCCTCTGTGCTGGCGATCACAGGTCCTACAACTGACCAGGTACTCAATGTAGGTTTATTGAGTAAATGGCTCTTGTGAAAGGCTTGGACAGTCTATCCAAGAGAACAAACCTAGTGTGGAGGACATTTGTATACAACAAATCATGGCAGATCAACCCAGACTCTCTAGAGCTTGGGACTATGCAGTCCTTTACTGACGCACCTGGGTACTTCAGCTGGGCCCTTTGTTTTCCCCCTTTCCCTCATCCCTTCCATGCTGAGAATGCCAAGAAAGGGGACTTCGAGGTTTCCCAGGTTCCCAGAGGAAAAACTCCATGTTTTGGGACTCACAACCCCAAAAAAGAGACATGATCTTCCGAAGAGCCATTGTCTCCTCTGGTCTGAATGGAGTCCCCTCTGCCCCGAAGGCTGAAAGCGAGGCTAGGGGATGGACATAGAGGGTCCTTCTTTTTCCCCTTCCCCCTCTCCAATATGGACTCCTATTTGAGAGGGCAACTCAGAACTAGTTCATTCATTCAGCATTTCCTGCCAGTCCTGGTAACCCAGGTGTCAGGAACGTAGTGGTGAATGGCGTACAGATGGCCCAAGAGAGGCCCAACATTCTACTGGTCCCTACAAACTGGCTGTGTGGCGTCTGGTAACTCACTTCACCTCCCTGGCCCTTGGTCAGTGAAAGGGGGTACACATTCCTCCATTGCCACTCTCTGGCAGATGAAAAGCTAGAGCTCTTGCTGAAGTGCCAAGTACTTGGGCTTCCACTGCTCCCTAAAGGAAGAGATCACGTGCCATGCATCTCTGTATCCCTCATCAATCTTTAGAGAATGTGGGGGAGACAAGAGCAGATTAACTGGGTGCACTTCCTGCCGGCACGAGCAATGGCTTCTCTCTTGCTACCTGTGAGTAGAGGCATCGGTACATTTGCAAAGCTGTGCTGTAAATTCCAATTTACACCTTCTTTTCACAGATAGAGCCTCCAAGTATATCTCTGAATCGAGCCCAGATATGAGTCATTTTTACTGTTCTGCTGCACACTGCTCTTAGTAAAGGCCACTTGCTTATCTGAGGTTTGCAAGCCTGGTTTTCCAGCAAGAAGTTTTGCTTCCTACAAGTTCTCAGATATATCTGCAGTTGCTCCTTCCCTCCAACACCTCAGACATTTTTTTTTCCATTTTATATGCGCAAAAAGCGTGAACACTGAAGCCTCCAGGAGCATCTCCCTGAACCGAGATCATCAGAAGCCTGCTTCAGAATGCTTTTCCCAGCAGACGGTAATAGAATGAGGCCAGGCTTTGATGTCAGGCAGCCCCGGGTTCAAGTTTTGGCTTTGTCACTTATAAACGGTGTCACTTTGATCAAGTTACTTGACCTCTCTGAAGCTTCAGTTTTCTTACCACGAACTGGAGATGCTACCTCCCTTCTGGGGCTGTTATGAGAAATAAATGAGATCATGGATGTAGGGTGTTCATTAGCACAGCACCTGGAATACAGCAATGCTAAGCACTGGTAACTATTAATTCCACAGTTATGATAAAGGCATGCTGAATGAATGAACTGCAAAGTGCTGAATCATCCCCATGATAATCACTCTACAGCATTTGCAACAGGGGTTCCAAGGCAAAGAACCTTAAAAGAAAAAGAGCAAGAAAACATCTAACACAAATGCACTGCTCTTTTATTGCAGCCCAGTCCCCCTCCGGATGGCCCACTGACTTCCTGGAGCCCTAGTCTCAGGAGGGCGCCTTTGACATGCAGATCAGAAGTGAGGAGAGTGACTGCAGCCCGACCCAAAATCGGACACATGGGGGCGTCACGTCTTCAAAGGGTCCTTCCTAGCATCAGAGAAGCATGTCAGAGCAAACCAAGGTGCTGCTCTGACCTGGGTTCAGGCGCACGCTAGGGAGAAGGCTCTTGAGGTTGTTCAGTCCATCAGCAACACTAAGCAGCCTTCTGCTGTGTGCAGAGACTGGAGGAGTTTTAAGATGAGGATGAGTCCCAGCCTTGGCCAAACGGCCCATGTCCGGAGGCATGCTGACGGTTAAGAGCAGAGCTCAGCGGTCTCCCAGACCCAGGCTCCACCCTGGCTCTGGCTCTGACCAGCCACATGATTTAATGCAACTCCCTTAACTTCTCAGAGCCCCTAATTCCTCATGGGTAAAATGAATATATAATAGTAACAGTAATAAAAGGAAGAAGAAGAGGAAGAAGGGCTACTGTAGACGGGAAACGTGGCGATCCAGAGCTGAAACAAAGATGGTGCCTGACTTTGAGCTGCTCTCAGGCCAGTAAAAAAGAAGACACTCGGAGACTACCAAAATGGCAATGATGATGGAACTGCAGTTAACATTTACTGAGTACTTACTGTATGACTGGGTCTCAGCATTGGAATTATTTAATCCGTAAGATGCCCCTACAACAAAGGTACTAGTATCATTCCCCATGTTGTAGAGGAGGAAACTGAGGCACCCGCGTGGTAAGCCGTTTGCCTGAGATTACACCACGGCTGAGTGATGGAGCCGAAATTCGAAACCAGAGCTGACTGGTTCCTGGACCCACACCATTAAACCCCTGCTGTGTACACAGGAAGTGAGGGGACTCAGGTGAAGCGCTGATGTCGATGCCTGTCACACAGCGAGCCCCCCACAAACGGTGGCTCCAAAGATCCCCATTAGCCTTCGCTAGAGCCCTGCTGGAGCTCCGGGGAGCATGGAGGCAGCCGCCAGACCGACTGCTGGGGCTGGGATGGCTTCAGGAGAAACACCTTGCTGCCTGTGTCTAGTGGGCATGTGGGAGGGGTCTGGAAGCCTAAGAGAGAGCCTGTGGCTCATGCATGTGGATGAGCAGTGGGATGGCCGGGTGAGGTGGCAGCAGCATGAGAGAAGGATGGCGCAGGCCTGGGGTGTGGGGCGGGGGCGGTTGTCTGCAGTGCCCCTGAAAGAACTTGGCCTTTCCCGGGAGGGTAAGAGGGTCCCCGGTGGGCTTTACGCAAGAGAGTGTTGTGATCACTAGGGTTTGAGGAAGATTTCTGGGGGCCAGGTGGAGGGTGAGCCAGGCAGAGCCAGACCGCAAGCTGGGCCGGGGCTGACGACAGGATGCCTGCCTGCTAGAGAGGCTCCAGCCGAGTGGGTCATTATTCTCTTTATAAGAGCACACTCATGAGAAAAGATACAAACTTCCAGGGTTTTGGCTCAGGCAAAGAATTTTAATGTGTCAACAGCCCTGCGATCTAAGGCCAGCCATGGCTCCACGCAAGGGTGCCAGGCTGGGTGCCCATTGTCAGCGCCACGAAACTGCTGACAGGTGCCCTGAGGTCTCCTTGCTCTAGAGTTCACGGTGACCTGGCGTGCACTGCAGTCGTTCATTGGGCCTTAAAGATTGTCAGATATGAAAGATGATGGTATTTAATTACCATAAAACACAAAATCTCCAGCTGCCTGCGAATGCCAACAGGAAGAGTTATTTGGCTCCCATTAAAATGCCATTGAACACCACTAACTCGGGACGGTGATGTAGCAGGGCTGAGAGCTCAGCTAATGAACCTTGGCCTCCACGACCAATTTAGAGAGGCCAGAAAGCTCTTTGTCACCACAGTCGGCAACCAGGGTCTGATGGTCTGACTTCCAGCCTCGACGCTGCCTCCTTCGAGCTGTACAATCTCAGACAATCTCTTTAGCCTGCAGTCTAGCTGCTCCATCTGTCAAATGTGTATGAAGGCACCTTGCAAACTGTGGGATCCTGCGTAAGAGGTGGAGACGACTATCACTGTTATTATTATTAAAAGATTTTATTGAGGGAGGCTTGGGTGGCTCAGTTGGTTAAGCCGTTGCCTTTGGCTCAGGTCATGATTCCAGGGTCCTGGGATCGAGTCTGGCATTGGCAGACTGCTTGGCAGGTAGCCTGCTTCTCTCTCAGCCTCTGTCTGCCACTCTGCCCGCTCATGCGTGCGTGTGCTCTCTCTCTCTGATAAATAAATAAAATCTTAAAAAAAAAAAAAGGAAGATTTTACTGAGGGGCACCTGGGTGGTTCAGTTGTTAAGTGTCTGCCTTCGGCTCAGGTCACGATCCCTTGGTCCTGGGACTGAGCCCTGCATCTGGCTCCCTGCTCAGCCGGAAGCCTGCTTCTCCTTCTCCCACTCCCCCCGTTTGTGCTCTCTCACTGTGTCTCTCTCTCTGCCAAATAAATAAATAAAATCTTAAAAAAAAAAAAGATTTTATTGAGAGAGAGAGGGAGCACGAGCAGGGGCAGAGGGAGAAGCAGGCTCCCTGCTACGCTGGGAGCTCTGCATGGGACTTGATCCCAAGACCCTGAGATCAGGATCTGAGCGGAAGGCAGACACTTAACCATCTGAGCCACCCAGGTTCCCTGAGCTTTTCTGGGACTCCCCTTCCAGTTTTCTTGATGAGGGGCAGTAAAGGGTACTCGGAGGTCACAGTGTGGCTGTGGAGAACGCTGGGTGAGCACAGGCTACAAAAATGCTCCGCATTGAGAGGCTGTGATGAGGGGACCGTGTAGAACCCATGCACAAGACTCATGGTGGGGGTAGTCGTATTACAATGGGAGTGTCTGGAAAGGGAGTGTTTTCTGGTGTCACAAGGACAGGAAGCACAGCAGGCATTTGGCAGGAGGGGCCGGGAAACCCAGCACAGACGGGCGACCCAGTGATCCTGAGGGCGTGAGGTCTGGTGAGCACTTAGTGTAGTCCTTCCTCGTTAGTGAGAACAGGCAAACAGCCACCGTGAGGCCGTGTTCTTGTTTGCCTGCTCTACTACCACCCCATCGGTGCTCACTCTCTGCCCTTCTCCAGCACAGGTGTGGCTAGGGGTTAGCACAGCAGGGTGCTGCAAGTTGGGGAGTGATGTGGAGGGGACCCCCTCTCCCCATCCCCTGCAAGGCATCATCTGAAGCAGTAACCTCTTCCTTCACAGCTACAGCACTTTGGAGGTGGAGTGGTCTGGGAAGCTTCTAGGAGGAACAAGAACTTGAACTGAGCACAGAAGTAGAGATAGGGTGGTAGTATATAAGGAGGAGGGAAAGGGCATTCTAGGCAGGGAGGCTGACACAAGCAGAGGCCCACAGGCTGAGAGATACAGGCTCCTTTGGGCAGCAAGGATGGTACAGAGGTGAAGGAGAGCAGAGGGAGAGACCAGAGGCCACCTGTGAGAGCTGGGGATTCCCCTGGGACCCTGGAGTCAGAGGGGCAGCTTTCAGGATGCTTAGGGTGCTCACCCCAACTTCTGGCCTTCTCAAGCCAAATATTTGTCACAGGAGTGAACCAGAACCCCCAGGCTTCATTACAATGTGCATGGGATTCCTCATCCAGCAATGAACGCTCTTGTAGGGCGCAAGTGGGGGTGAGGGGCATCCTGCTGCCTTTGCCTATGCAGTGTCAGACCACCTGCTGGACAGAGCTGAGATCAGCACTGCTCTCTGTTCCCAGGGTCATGGCAATTTACAGACAAACCAAGCCCCCAGCATTGGGACCCATCTTCCTCAGCGTGTGTATGAACACCTTGGCTGGGCCACCTGGACGGACTGCCTCCCGACCTGCATCGGCCCAGACTTCATTCTTGGGCTTGTCCCTGTCAGCCACTGTCACCCAGCCACTAATGGCCGTGTGACCTTGGGCAAGGCACTTAACCTGGCTGACTTCCAGGTTCCCCAGCCGACAAACAGGAGGCAGCGGTGGCTGGGAGTCTCCTCCATTTCTAAAATCAAGACTGTATGATCCTTGGCAGATGAACCTGGGACATTTGTTGATGAGCAGCTACATACAAAGGATGTGCACAGCAGGCTGTATATTGGACTATGCTGTGTGATTAGGCACCAAAGAAGGCAGGAAGATGGAAGAAAGAGGAACATAGCTCTTCCTTCCTCCTGCCCTCTCTTCCGGCTTCCATTGCTTTCGCAAAGGTCACTCTCTACAGGCCCAGTGCTTGATACCAGAGACCCAGAGGGAGCAAAGTCCCTGCCTATAAAATTGGAAAAGGCCACCTGCAGCCACGGGGGAGATTTTTTTCTGGGTACATGGCTTTCCCCCAACTTAAAGCTGTGTCCACCTCTGGCAGAATTTATCCTGGGAAAGCATTCCGCGCTGTCAAGTAAGTTTTCCTTCCTCCCACTGTCCCCTTCTTACCCTTTTCAAAAACAGTCTGACCTTTAAACTGTTAGATCAAGTCCCGAATCAACAAGAAACCATATTCAACGAGTAAGATTAGATGTGTGTGCCTCACGTGGGGGTGGAACTGAGTTCAGTGGAAGTCTGCAGTGCGCCAGGGTGGGTTAAGAAGCTCATGGAAGCGTAGCCGGTCGCAGTCGCAGAAGTAAAGCAGTAGGAACGAGGCAGGCTACAGGCACACTGCGCTGATTAGCTGGACTGGGTCCTGAGGAGCGATGCCTGGACTGTGTGTCATGCCTGCATTACAGAGGCTGATCCTACCCTGAGGTCTCCGGGGGTAATGTTCTCCCTGGCTTCCTTGGGCAGTGAAGGGTTTAGGGACTGTGTTCCTCCGGGTATAGACAAAGGACCAATGCTGTTAGCCTAAAAAGGAGATGGGTTAGGGGAAAGGGCTTCAAGAAAGAACATATGTCTAGGAGTCCTGGTGAAACACAGAAATGCCCGGTGATTAGATGTCCAAGCTCCATCACTCAAGCCACACAATGCATAGCCGGGAAATCACACACGATTACATGGTGCTGTAGAGAGTCCTAGATTAAAGAACCATCCCCAGCTTTGCCAGGAACTCACTCTGTGCCTTTGGGAAAGTCCCTTCCTGTGTCTGGACCTCAATTTGTCTGCCTGAAAAATGAGGTTCCTTCTTCTTGTAGGTGACCTCCTGAGGCTCTTTGCAGCCTGTGACAGCCTGATTCCTTGTGGCTTCCCTTACCCCTTCAGGGAATCTCCTGGAAAGAAGATGACATGTACAACACTGCTATTGCCCCCAAACAGCTAAAGGGTGGAAGAAGGGGCAAACCTATTCCTTGGGGCTTTAGCACCAAGAATCAGGACAAAGTTCAGAAATTACCTGGAGCCCCCAGCACTCAATTAAGGAAACCCTTCTTCCTGCCAAGCTCTGCAGTGAGCTGCTTGCCAGGTGAGCTCCCCGTCACAAAAGTGGCACCTTAAATAGCCGGCCTCTACCTCGTCCCTGTACCCCAAGCCTCTGCCACTCTGGTGAAATGCACACCGAGCCAAACCTCATGCCTCACTGCTCACTGGCCCCCAATTCTACTGCTCTCCTCAGCTCCTGATCTCACCACAATCCCCCGGGCCACCAAACCAGACCCTGGGGAATCACCGCCGCCTCCTCCCTCTTCTACCAGATCCTCACCGCTCCCACTGTCACTACCCCGGGTCAGGTCTCATCAGTGGATGCTGAGGCCAGGCCAGAGCCGACACTGGTGTCCCAGCCCACAGGCTCTCCCCCCTCCAATGCATTTGCCATCCGTCAGCAGGAGTGAGCTTCCTATAAGAAAACAATCTCACCACTCCCTCACCATAAAGCTTCTGGGGCTCCCCAGTGCCCGTAGGACAAGACCCCTTGCCATCTGGCCTGAGCCTGCCACTCCAGCACAGCACCCACAGCTCTCCGCTTCCTCTTTAAAAGGGTGCCAAGGTTAACAGGCTAATTATAAACCGTTCATGAAACTGCTCACTGCCTGTCTCACACGCACGGCTTTGAACGTGCTGTTTTCTTAGGCACAGATGCCTTTCTTTGTCCCATTACCCAGCTAACTCAGATTGCAGTCACCTTCTCTAGAAAGCCTTCTCTGACCACCATCTCCACCCCCAGTGTGGGCTCAAAGCACCTCTTCTGGGCTCCTCCAGCCCCCAGAGCTCACCCGGAGTGGTCGTACTTTGTTTGTACATCTGTCTCTCCTACCAGACTCTGAGCTCCAGGGACAGAGGTCTTATCTTAACATGTCACAGGCCGTGAGGCCAGAAGCAGATGACTCTGCTCTCTGGGATACGTGGCAGGCTCTCTCACCCACGGGCTGCCACTGATTCTCAAGGGCCATGGTGTCACCGGGGCACTCTGATCTTTCTTCTCAAACTTGACCTGATGTTCTCCAAACTGCACGGGAAAGACGGCTGATCACTGAGGTGGATATAAACTCTTCATATTTTAATCAACAGCTGACGATGCCAGGAAGAGATAAAGAGGAAATCGTGACAGCGACTCTCAAGGCTCCCACAGGGAAGAGCCCACTTTGCTGAGACTGATGTCAGCACGGAAGGTCAGGGCAGTTTATGAGGCCATTTCCTAACCTGAGCACCCCACCACCACCACCACCACCACCACCGCTGCATGGCCCCTCAGCAGGCTGAATACCAGCACACAGACAGATGTCTTCATGTTAGCCGTGTTCATGTGTCTCCCTGCATTGTACATCCCTCAGGAATTTTGAAGAAACTGCTTCCTCTTGGCAGTGCAGACACGCTAGATGGAAGCAACAGGCCGCTGGAACCCACAGAGCATTGTGCATGGGGGTTGGGTACCCTGGCTCAGGTTCAGTCTGCTATGGGTTCAAATCCCACTTCCCCACTTACACACTGGCTGCCCTACACATCTCTTCTGGATCCTAATTTTCATGCAGTGAATCCCAACCAAACAACACAGTGGCCAAGAAGCCAAGGACTAAGACAAAGGGAACTTAATTTGAAACCAGGCTCTACCACTTCCTAGCTCTATGGCTTCCTGAAAGCCTTGATTTCTTCACCTGTAAAATGGGGATACTAGCCCCACAGACTGCTTAGTGCTGTTTCAGGGACTTAAGGAACACGGTGATTGGTAAACAGATGGGACTCATCTGGAGGTGAACTAATAACTCACTCTCAAGAGCTCCTTAGAATTACATCTAATTACAGTCCCCTTAGGCTAGAGGATCTTCAAGAGCTGAGATCTTATCTGTGCCTGGTCTTTCCTACACCTTCAGCTGGCTTCCCTGTAAAAGGCTATTGAGCTCATTGATAAGTGTTGAATGAAACTAAATAAAGCCTTTGTCTGTGTAGGTCTGGGACCCAAGAGGTTGTCGGGGAGAAGAAAATTAACATTTATGGACATGTGATGATGAGTAGGAGGCTTATTTCATCTCCAGAGCAATGCTGTAAGGTGGGTCTTAATTTTGCCATTTTACAGACAAAAAACCCGAGTCTCATAAATCTGCTCCTGTCTTTGTCTATGAACTTCTTCAAATTTTTTTCAACAACGGGATATCTCGGGATCTAGCATCTGGAACCACTTTATTAAATGTGACATCTTGGTTCAAAAACAGAACAACAAACAAAACAAGAACCATGCCCGTGGTCACACCACTCAGGAAAGGATAAAAGCCGGGGCCCCAACACAGATCTCCGCTCGTTCTACTCTTGATGCCCCCCTAGAGGCAGCAGAATGAGAAAAAATAAATTCTCAAGTACTTAAGCTATAGGTATTAGGCAATTTATTAAACGCAAAAACTTCCAATATATTTTTGTTACGACTAAGCAACACTCGATCAATGGCTACATAGATGAGCACAACAGGCTCTACTGTTTGATAACACTCTGTACCCACAGCCCTAAGAGGCAGGTGTTGCCATCCTTGCGTGCATGAGTAAACTGAGGTGGTTTGCCTCAGGGGGCTTGCCGGTAAGCAGAGACTCCAAGCCCCGTGCCCTTCACAGCCTCTAGAAACCACATGCAAAGACCTCCTACCAGAGGCACCTGCCCAACCCCAGTAAGTCTCAGGAAGCACGGTGACCGCTGCGCAGGCGGTCTTTACCTTCTGGCTCAGGCTGTAAAAGGGCGCATTTAGGGGGAAAGGCAGAAAGCCATCCAACTCATTATACAGATCACAGAGATGCTTTTCATCATTTATGACATGATCGCATGTGGATTTTCCTTCTGATACAAGCTTGGGAGATCTTAGGCAGGTGTTTCATCCATCAATGTCCATAAACCAAGACATAAGAGAAACAGATAAAAGGAATTTGTCCTCCTGAAGTCCTCTGCAAAGTGTCCAGCTCAATCTCCAGGCCACTGAAATGTAGTAAGAGTACTAATAACAGCCTCAGAGCCCCGAAGGCCTCCAGGGTGACTAGCTACAAAGCTAAGCATCTTTAAGCCACTTGCCCCATCTCCTCTTCCCGAGTCCTCTGAGGTGTAGTAAGGGAGAGAGTTCGGCATGCAGTCTCGAGAGCCAACAGCCTGGGTTCGAATCTCAGCCCTGCCACTTCCTAGCTGTGCGGCCTCCTTCAAGACAGTTGGTTCTTCCTGCGCCCCACCTTCCCGACGGAGATGACACCCGTGGGGTGGTGGGAACGACTGACGTACCGTGCCCGGCGTGTGGCAGGGAGTCACAAGACGCTAGCTATGGCTATTTCTGTTTTACAGACGAGGACACTGAAGCTCGGAGAACTTGCTCATGCTCCACCACTACTCAACAGCAAGACTGGATTTCAAGTCTAACTTCAAGCCCCCCTGCCATGGCGACAGCCTGCTCGCCACACCCCACCTCGCCTTCCGCCGATAGAGTAGGAGCTCCATCAGCGGTATTACTATTACTCATACTTGAGAGCGCCTCAAGTGCCGCCCTCCTTGTCAGTGCCCTCCGAAGAGGACTGAGCCTGGCTCCTGCCCCTTCTCTCGCTGCGGCCTCACGTGCAGCCTACAGCGGATGTCCTGCGGCAAGGGCACAGTCGGTGCTAACTTCATTTCAATGCAGAAAGTGTACAGTTGGTGGGCGCCACCTGGGCTCATTCCCCAAGCTAATTCTTTTCTCTCAGCTGTGGAATATTTTATTCTTCCAATTTCAGAATCTACTTATGTTAAAAAAGATAGAAGAGAAATCCAATCGGCCCAGCTCAGGTCTGTGAAACAAATAATGCAGCCACCGTAGAACCTTAATCCAACAGTTCTATTCATAACCACAGTGATCACCGCTCTGCCTAATTTATACGGCCCGGGGACTGCTAAAGCAGACGTCTCTTGGCAACACAGGATGCGGTGCCGAGACTCCCTGACACTGCCAAAGGGGCGTAGATCACCAGGCCTGGCATCTCCACGAATCTGAAGCAAATCTGGATTTGGAGGCCCATCCCCCAGGAATTCCGCCCACGCCCGAATGTCACACTCCATTTTCTTTTTCTTTCTTTCTTTCTTTTTTTTTTAAATAAGGGAATGGAAGAAGTAAAGTGTTGCCTGGCTGCTTCTTTTGTTTCCTAGGGGAAAAAAATTAAAATAGAAAGGCCAACCTGCCTCAGTGTTCTGGAGAGGCAAAGTGCTTCGGCGTCCAGCTGATATGGGTTTGAATCCTCCTCTGCCACTCACTAGCTGTGTGATCTAAGCAGGTGACATAACCTCTCTGAGAGCATCTATAAAACAGAGATAATTATACCTACTCACAGGTTGAAAACAAAGAGAGAACAGTGGGTTTCCTACGAGACTGTGGCCCTTGTATTCCCAATGCCTAGTAGAAGCACTACTTTATTGTACATCTAATATAAATGCTTGCTGACAATGTCTACAATCTTAATGTCCATTGTTTACTGAGAGAAAACTATGTGCCAGGGTTTGTGCTAAGTTCTTTTCATAGCACGGTCTTACTTAAGCTAAAGACGGCACTATAAAGTATATATTAGTATTCTCTTTCCAGCTCTGAGACAACCAAGGCTCTGAGAAGTTAGGACACTTGTCTGGAATAGCACAGCTCATAGGAGGGGGAGCCTCTGGGAGTCCCAGACCACAGTGACAAAGCCAGGATTCAGACTCAGGCCTGAGAGCACTCCTTCTCTGTCCTGCCTCCTCCTTCCACAGCACCCACCAAACTTGACACAAGGCAGACAGCGTATCCCCAAGGCCAGTTAGTTCCCCCTTTCTTTCTCTTTTGGACCTCTTATGTCTTGGGATTCCCCTGGGGCAATTCAGAATTCAGGGTAATACTTCAAGATACTTAGAGGAATTAGATCACCATTTCCAGCCAATATCTGTTGGACATTTGCAATGATCTTGTTCTGTGTTAGTTACTGTGCCTCCCCCCCCCCCCCCCCCCCAGATTTCTGGACCATCCTGATGAAATCAAAATGAGAAATCAAACTCTTCCAAATGACCCGGGGGAGGGAAGATGCCCACCCAGGCACCCAGGTGATTTGTGCCCTGCCCATTATCTTAAGGTGGCAAGGTGGTCAGTAGGCCTGGGTCCCAGTTCCCGGCCTGCCATGATCTTGCTGGCATGCGGTACAGGCACTCCACCTCTCCGGACCTTAGTTCCTTCCTGTCAAAATGCAGCAGATGTGGAGTGTTGGGCCTGATTCATTTGCTCAGCGAAGATTTCTGTTAGTTGTTGCCACACTCACCACTCCCAGAATCCTATTAATAATCCCCCCTCAATTACTCTGTATTTTAGAATATTTCATTTCTCACACATGCTATATTCACTAATGAATCATTAACTGCTTTCCCATTTTTTTTTAAATCAAACACATGTAAAGCTGATAATCAGAATTTCTAACAGGATCCAGAGAATTCAGTCAATGGATCCCTAGCGCCCAGCCCATTGCTGATATGAAGTAGGCCCTGTGTTTACTGAATGAATCAATGAGTGAATGAATGGACAGATGGATGAATGCTTGATACTAAGCAGAAGGGCACCAAATGGTGGGACAATATGGAGTCAGAAGGACTTGGCTCTGAGTTCCAGCTCTACCACTGACATACTGTTGGTATTAGAAGAAGTCACTTAACTATCTAAGACTCAACTTTCCCATCTCTGAAAGGAGGACAATTAAACCTATCTTACCTCACTGCTGTAGAGCTGAATAATAACAGTAACGGTAAGGAACATATTGTAGCTAACACATACCTAGTGCACACTCTGTGCCAGGCCCAAGTTTAATATATGTACAGCCATACATATATTAACTCAGTCTTCATAATAACCCTGTGGGCTAGTTACTATTATTACTCCTGTTTCACACCTGGTGAAACTGAGGTATGAAAAAGATATTGTGGGGACATTTGGGTGGCTTAGTCAGTTAAGTACCTGCCCAGGGTCCTGGGATCGAGTCCCACATCAGTTTCCTTGTTCAGCGGGATGCCTACTTCTCCCTCTGCCTGCTGCTCCTGCTGTTTGTGCTCACGCTCTCTCTCTGACAAATAAAATCTTTAAAATATATATATGAAGATATTGTGGAACTTGCCCAAGGACAGACTTGCATCTGGAGACAGGATGCAAACCTATGTGGTTCCAGAGTCTGTGTCCTTAATCCCTCCACTCTACTGCTCTACTGCAGCACAGGGCATGCTAACTCCCATACTAACTGAGCAGAAACCTGAAGGCTGGCCAGTGTAGCCTTACTGCAAGACGGTATGCACATTTTCCACCTGGACTTTTTATAAGATTGGCAGTTCCCCAAGGCACCCCGATATCTTCATGCTCTGCCATGTCCAGGAACCAACTGGGATTTGGTATGAGGTGCTGTCAGAGACCAGCTCTGCTGGTGACTGTACCACAGTCACCACTGCTGTCCACTTAGCCTCCATTTCTGGAAGACATGCAGGATTCCTCTTGCTCAAGGCTGTTTCCCTCCCTCAGGTCTTCACCTGTTTAATGTACCTATGTAGCTTTTGCTTGTCTGCCATCCCTTCTTCTTCTTCTTTTTTTTTTTTTTTGAGAGACAGAGTGAGAGAGAGAGTGTGTCCACATACATGAGTAGGGGAAGGGGCAGAGGGAGAGAAAGAATCTTAAGCAGGCTCCATGCTCAGCGTGGGCCCCAATGTGGGGCTCAATCCCACAACTGAGGTCATGACCTGAGGCGAAATCAAGAGTCAGCTTCTTAACCAACTGACCCTCCCAGGAGCCCCTTCTAACAACATAAATTCTCTCTGTTTTGGGGAGTCCTACTCCCAGACTCTGAATTTGGATGGAATTGGCTTCAGGGTGGCTACTGAGAGCACCTCCATTCTTCCAACCAGGGTGTCTAATTCAGGCAGGGCCATGCAACCCTGGTCAGGCCAGTCCCTCTTGGGCTTTTGCTGTAGCTATGGGGGGGGGGGCAGTTGGAGTGTGGGGGGGAGAGACACTCTTTTACCTGGTTTACAAAGTGGGTAGCATATATGCCTGGAGGGTTTCCTTTTATCAGATGAGGATGACTGCATAAGAATAAGGCCAAGGCAAAGGGAAGCAAAGTCCAGAGACAGAAAAAGATTCAGAAAGACATTATTTGAATGCCTGGATCTAGTTGCATTGATACAAAAATGATCCCCTGGACTCTTCACTTATATCACCCAATACATTGTCTTTCCTTGAGAAACCTGGGTGGAATTGTTTCTCTCCCCACAGCTTGGAGTTCTGATTTCTCAGCCGAGAATACCTTTCCTAGCCCCCTCCTCCATCATGAGGCTGGAAGTCAACTCAGAAACCGCAACACCCTCTGTACTCTGCAAACAGACCTGGCTTCACCCTCTTGCGGTCCCGGAAACCTGAAATCGCAAGATGCCTACACTTGCACCCCAGCACACCGTGTGTGTGCACACGCATGCCCCCCCAGGGACTGTGAGCCCTTTGGGGTGACTTCTTCACTCCAGTCCAGTGCTTGCCACATGGTAGGTGCATATGCTCTGACATCACCCAAGTTGAAAGCCATGAGCACAAACATCCCCTCTAATGAAGAAAGAATGCTCTGTTGCTATCAGGAATAACCATTTCTACCTCAGAGCAAAATGTCCTGTCGTGATGGCTGGATGGTAGATCACGGGAAAGCATCCTCTTCCAGGTGGCAGAGCATGACCTCTGTGGAAATGGGAGCAGCTGCAGTGCTGAGCCTGGAGGCAGGGGGAAGGGCTGTCCGCTGGATCACGGTTCCACAGTTCTCCGCCTTGGTGAAGTTCTCATCCCCCCGTGGCATTACTCATGGATGCTGTTATACGAATCATGCTTACTCACACTGATTTCTTTTTTTCTCCCTGAGGACGAACTACCTCATCCCTCCCTAATCTAATGGCTGAAATTAGGCAAAAGCAGCCATCTGATACATGTTAGGCATCACCCCAGAAAGGAAGTCATCAAACAAGACATCACAAAAAAAACCTTTTAATGTTTCCGTTCTCTTAACTGCCCATGCAAATCAGGCAGAAGGATTCCAACTGGAGAAAAAGACGCTTGAGGCTGTGGCTGTCACGACCCTTCCTGTGTCAGGTCACCCAGAGAAGGTATCTTTGTGCTGGGCTGTTCTCCCCCAGCAGCAAATGCTGAGCCTCCTGTGTGTCGGGCACATTACAGGCTCTGTCACCCGTGTTACGGCACGGGGAAATTTTGTTGCCACCGTCCTCATTTCATACATGAAGATACTGAGGCTTGAGAAGGGAAGAGATTAGCCTGAGGTTAGCCAGTCAGTGGTGGATTCAAACCTAGGACTAGCTTGGCTCTACCAGCTCTTTCTACTTCTCCCTGCAGGTGGTCTCTTTCTCCCTCTCCCCAGTGCCACCCACCAACATGAGAAGTTACAGGGATTCAGGAAAGCTGGGAACAGCCAGTCCTATGAATAGTGGTGTTTTTATAACATGCTGGATCCCATCTATGCCCTGGCATGACTTACACCTATAAAGAATGGGGGTGATGCGTGGTCTGTCATCTCTGGATCCCCCTAGATACCAGCAGATATCCCAGCTCCCTGGAGCTGTATCTTGGCAGGGAATGTTGAGTCCCAGGGACCACATCCAGTCATGGGTAGACCACACCCAAGGGAACTTCAGACATAATCTCTGCCCCTTCTCCCTCTCTGCAACTCCAATGTGGCATTTAGGAATATTTCTAAATGTCAAAAACTGCTGTGAAGGCAGAGTCTGACTGCCCCCTTTGCACACACTTGAGGTCTGAGCTATCATCACAGACACCGCCTTTGCCACTGCATGCGTGCCTTGTCTGAGCCCATGTGTGCAGCAGAGCCCTGGAACCGACCACAGAGTCAGGGACTGCAGGCAGGCTCCCGGGGACTCCTGCCCTCCCACTAGACAGATGGGGAAGGCCTGAAAATGGAAGGCCCAGGCCTACAGCAGGGAGGCAGTGTCAGTCTTCAGGAGCCTGGTGTCTGGTTCACGGCTAAGGCAACTCTCGTCCCGGACATATCATTGGACTGAAGTCACATACCGCCGATTTCACCTGTGATTTTGGACTTTCTCTGAAGACCATAGCATTCCCTCAGGGACCTCAAACCCATAGACCCTTATCTGACTTCAGGGTACAGACTCAAGGCAACCCACGCTCACTGGTACCTCCTGTGTATAACGCCATGGGATAGGCCCAGAGTGAGGGAGAGAGGCATGAACAGCAGCCCTGGCAACAAGGCACTGAGCCTCCTAAAGGAGTCAGGCTTGGAGGCAGCACATCTTCTCTGGGTGCAGGACGGGGACTGCTGCTCTCGGGCTGTATCTGGAGTGTGATGGCGCTGGAAGCAGCTCGTGTTCTCTCACAAAACTGGGAGGGCGCCTAGGAGAAACCGATGCCAACACGCAGCAAGGCATCTGCAGAACGTTTCCATGCCGGGCCTCGGAGGCCATCTCCAGAGGCCCCGAAGCATGGGTAGAGTTAAATGCTAGAGAACAAGGATAAAAGATGCAAGGACCTAAGCCAAGGCAGGCAGGCAGAAAAGAAAGGGAGTGTGGTGGTCTGTACCATTCAAAAGACAATTAATTAAGCCCTGCCCTTCTGATGTCTTTACGATGACAGTTCTTATTACTTAACTCTCTTCCTGGGTTTTTGCCCGGTGTTTCCAGCTCAGCTGGTGTGTCTCTACACTTCTTTAAAGCTCTGTTTGTCCCTGGAGTCCACGCAGTGCTCTGCATATGACAAAAGCAGACTAGAATGTCCCTGACAAACTGGGGACCACATTCCTGTATGATAAAGAGTGCTGGCTGGACGGGCACAAGAGTCCATCTCATTCCTGGACAGCCTATCTGAGGGCAGGTTTTCACATAAAAAAAATAAAAAGATCCTTTGCATGGCAACACAAAGACTAGGAGTGAAAAATGCCACAGTGAGCAAATCCTGGTCACATGGTTCTACACTGTGTTTAGAGCTCAGCAGGTATCACGACCTCAAAGGCCTAGGACCTCAGGTATGAGAAAGGAAGTTAACCAGAAGTATTCCTGCAGTAAAATAACGTACAGCGGCACCACAGAGGGAGCAGCAGGTCAGGGACAAGGTCAGACGGAAGGGAGGGGAAGCAGGTATAGAGAGCGAGCAGCGTGCAGTCTGGCACAGAGCTTGGGCTCAAGGCCCCCTTGACTTCCCCAGTGTCCTTATCGCTAGTTCCTCAACCCCAGATCAGCTCAACCAAGAATTCCTTTCTTAAACATTGTTATTCCTTGAACCCCTATTAGAAGGCAGGCAATTAGGAGCACAGAGGATGCAATGACAAACAGGAATGGCGGGTCCCGGCTCTGAGAGGAAGTCAGAGCAGTAAAAGATGCAGAGCCACGGGCAGCAGGAGATGGTCAGGGCCAGCTCTGTGGGTGAGGGAGCACTGCAGTCATGAGGGGCCCACACTCAGAGGGTCTGGCCCTGGGTTTGATGTGTTATCACCATCTCGAAATTCTTAAACATTTTTGAACAATGGACCATGTATTTTCATTTTGCAATGGATCCTGCAAATGACATAGTGTGTCCTGGATACAGGAGTTTTTGCCTTCTGACTTCTGTTCTGCCTGTTTCCCACGGAGTAGTAACAATGTGATCTGGGGAAGTGATCTCCACTCAAGGTGCCTGAGTGATCTAAGGGAGATCCCATCCCCTGGGCTAATGCGTGGGTCAGGAATGAGCATGTGACAAAATTCTGGCCAGTGAGCTTTGAGGGGGATGTTTGCTGCATGCTCCAGGAGAAATTCTTCTTCTCTTTTCAATACTGAACAACAGTAAGCCAGTCTCTCTTGCTCATTGAGTGAACAAAAATCAGCATGAGTCTGCATTGCTACTAGTAGCCATCCTACAACAACAAGGAGGGACCAACCTAAGAAGGATAGAGCAGAACCATGGAGAGAACCTGAGTCCTTGATGACACTGTTGGTCTTAGAACACCCAACCCTGCATCCGCCCTATCTCTTAGCTGCCTTTTCTATGACACAATATATTCTGATATTTGGGTAATTGCAGCCTAAAACATCTTAACTGACACTGAGCCAACTTGGCTTTAAGTCCTGATTCTGCCACTCACTAATAGTAAACCTTTGGGAAAGTCCCACTTTCTCTCCTCCATTGGAAACTGAAGGCAAGTAATCACATTTTATAAGACTGTAGTGAAAAATCAAAGGAGGCATTGCTAGTGAAGATGCTTGGTTGGCGTGTGGCGCATGGCAGGGGCTCAATAAGTGAGAGGTATTATGATGATGATGATATTTGGACCTAACAGACAGCGGTCTACCACTGCATTTCCTGGTGATGAGTTGGTTATAAGCCAAATTTCCCAACTGTAAGTAAAAGCAGAACTCTTTTAAAAATATCTTCTTTTTACATAAATAGCAATTTGTAACTATACTAAGAAAACGTGACTAAGTTGACAAGTAAATTCAAGTACTTTGTACATAACAGAGGTAGTTGGTAAGTTGCTTTCTCAGAAATCTGGACATTTCCTGGTCCCCTGTCACACCAGAGGTTTCCTCTCTACGGATGCTAATATCAAGCTTCATCTACACACGTGAAGATGGCAAAGCTGTGACTGCATAATTGAAAATAATTTCATACCCACTGCCACTGAGACAAACCCTAGTTTCTATTCTTGTGAAAGCAAACTTCCAAATCTGAATTCTTACTCTGCACTGTTCTTTTGCAAACTGCCAGCCTTTCCCTCTTTCGCCCTAAACAAAACAAAGCAAGAAGCACCAGTTAAGCTACGTGTGATCTCAGCTTGGGAGCTACATTTTGGGTGTAGCGTGAATTCTAATGCATCGGTGATGGGTGATTCACAAATTCTATCCATCAGTGTTTAAGCTATTTTTACTTTCAAAAAAGTGTGTTGGGGTGCTGGGGGAAGTGCCAAGGAATAGTTTTGTTGCCCATAACCTGGACCACTTTGTGACTGGGTAATTCCAAATGAATCTTGGGAAATTCCAAGCAGAAGCAGTGAGAAAGTGAGAGAGAAAAAGAGAGAGAGAGAGAGAAATTCTCAACCTCCCTAACTGATAATGGTGGGGAAGAAAAATGCAGGAGAGTTGGAGTCTGTCAGCAACTTGCCAAACACCTATCCAAATTTGGGAGTCTTCTAAAGACGGCACCAGCTATGCTGGAAAGAAGGTGAGAATGTAGATGCTTTCAAACACTCTTCCATGTCGGTTTGTAAAGTGTTTCCATGTGGTTCTCTCATACAGTCATTCCAGAAGTTTGCTTCCCGGCCTAAAGCCCGTCCACGGCTCCTCATTTCTTTCAAGATAAAATTCAAGTTCCTTTACTGAGCATTCAAGTCTCCTTAAGATCCAGGCCCCCTTACTGCCTTATAAGTCACCACATCCCTTCTATTAAGGATCTTGTCCTAGCCACACTGAACCATTTGCAATTTCTCAAACAAGGCAATAAAAGAAGAACAATTAACAACTCCAGGAAAAATGAAGGCATGTATAAGCATTACTAGCTCAGGAGAAACAAAACAAAACAAAACAAAACATTAAAAAAAAGAACCAAAAAGCCAATATTCTTATACAAGCACAATTATATAACCAATGACTACATATTTAACCAAAAAATGATGATCATAATTATGTTAGAGTTGTAGGGAGAGGAAAAGCAAGAGAGTGGACAGTGTGGGAGTTCTTCCATTGGAGGAAGTCAACAGATAATGCCTAAAATTGATAAATGAAGAAATACCAGTATATGCACATTACTTCAAAACAGGAAGTTAAACCGCAGGGGAAATAGGTAGCAGAGATCAGAGTTGTCTGCTGGAGAGTGGGACCTGGGAAGAGGAGAGGACTGGGGCAAGGGACTGCTATTTTTCTCATCACAAACATTTCACCAAAATTTAACTTTTAAATTTCTGTGTACATATTTGTTTTCATTTAAGAATAAATACAAATAGGGACGCCTGGGTGGCTCAGTTGGTTAAGCAGCTGCCTTCGGCTCAGGTCATGATCCCAGCGTCCTGGGATCGAGTCCCACATCGGGCTCCTTGCTCCGCGGGGAGCCTGCTTCCTCCTCTGACTCTGCCTTCCACTCTGTCTGCTTGTGCTAGCTCTCTCCCTCTCTCTCTGACAAATAAATAAATAAAATCTTAAAAAAAAAAAAAAAGAATAAATACAAACAGAAGTATTTTTTTCCAAGAAAAAAAAAAAAAAAGCCATAGAGGCATAGCTTTAACACTGGGTTTGATGTTAATATTACAGTTTGAGAGAGGCCACAGAAAACAGAGTGGCTTGGTGGTATCTCACAGATGGAAATAACTCACTTTCTAATGTGGTGAATACCAGTGATTAGGAGAATCATCTGGAATCCATCAGTGACATAGGCTTTTGAAGGCTTTGGAAATGCTGATTTACCTGGCTTTGCAGATGATGATTTTCTAGGTTTTGGGGGTAGACGTTAACATCTTCAAGACACTATATTTTTGCGCACTAATATTATAAAGCAATGATATTCCACACAATATGGTTTTCCTATACTATACACCATTCCAAGTAGGGTTTTTTTTTTTCCAGTTCACTAATACTCAGCGAAGCATTAGCTTTTAGTCCACGTGTACACATGATGTTGCAAATTCTCTCATGTGGATTATTTTGCTGTACGCTTGCAGCTTATTTCTGATGAATTATTTGCTTGTGTGCACTGTGGCTACTAGCATAGGAAGTGATTTAATGTTAAAGTACTTTGCTAGCTCCTGTGTGCCATTTTTTTAACTGATATATTCACTTTGTCTGCAGAGATTGCATGGGAATTTATTCCAGCTTATTCCCAAAGAACCAATAATATATTACTTTTGTATTGGAAGAAAAGTAAGTAAAATTTGTAAGGGAAGTAGCTGGTTCTACATCACTCCCTTTCTTCTCTCTTCTCTTGAAGATAATTAAAGTATCAAGAAACATTAGACCACTATAAGGTAAATGATGTCAATGGAGAAAAGGTTTATACAGATCAAAACCGAGAGATATCTTGAGGGAAGGAATGGGATTTGAACAGTGGGTACTATGGCTCCCAGCCAGAGCTTTTCCTTATAGAAGCTTTTACCCACAATATATAAGGTAGCAGTGCCTCCCAAGGGCTCAGTAGACCAGAGGCCCATGACTGACACTCACACACTCCTGCGTTAAGTCAAAGGGCTCTGCGTTTTTAAGGCTTAGAAAATGCATGTGAAGCTTTCTCCTGATTTCTGCTACCACCGTCCTTCAAGTCAGGAACCATGTCAAAGCAAAGAATCTATCAGAGAGTTGGCACTCGGGCAGGCTCAGCGCTCTCTCTTCCATCCCAGAAAGAAGAAAAAAGTCCTGCTCTCTCTTTTAATCACACATCATTCAAAGCAACCCTCAGTAACAGAGTTTTCATGTCCAACGTCCTGATACCGCGAAGGGTATGTTGTGTCTCTCGACTGTCTTGTTGGGATCCCTGAAGCCACTCCCAGGACAGCACCAAACCTCCATGTCCCTGCCCCTGGGCTGCTGCCGTCTAAACACAAGGTCCTATCGTAGGGCCACTGCCTTCTCTGAAGCCATCCCCATCATCCGCACCTACCCCCATTCTTCCTCAGAGGGCTGGGCCCCAGGCCCATCTCCCTACTCTGCATCTCCCTCCAAAAAGAACAGTCCCCGCATGTCCTGGCTCTTTGTCCAGAGCCAGCCTTCCCTCGTACCAAAGCCCCGTGCCTTCCAACACTTTCCTGGGAGAAGACGAGGGGGCCCAGGGAGGAAGGAGGTCTGCTCCAGAGGCTGTCCCACCCATCTCTCTAGAAAGTTCGAAGAGGCCAATATCATGCTTTAAGAGGCAAGAAGGGTTTTTCCCTAGCCTGGGAAGAAAAAACACCACGCCGCCACTGATTCCTAATGCAGCAGCTCTCAACTACTAGGATATGTAAATGTATGTATGATGAAGGTGGAACAATTAGAACAGTGTGCCAATAGTTCAAAAATTTGTAAGAAGCTTGACAGACAGATTCCATAGCCTTGAAACATATCTCAGAAGACATGAGAACTTACTATATAATAGAGGGAGGAGGAAAATGTGGGGGTTAGTGTGGGCTTTCAAGTCAGACCCACACAGGTTCAAATTCCAACTCTCCCATTTATTTGCTGGCTGTGTGACTTCCCACATGCTGCCGACCGTGTGGAATTCTATTTTCCTGATAATTAATGGAAATAATGAAATCTAGTCCATAATGACCTAATAAATTACTGTCTTAAGAATGAAATAAGAGTACATGACAGATATGCTCAGCATGGCGACAGGCACCCAGGGATGGCCATGAACCGGCTAGATAGGGTTTTAGGGTGATGTCAACTGGATTCGAAGCCAGTTCCGCCATTTCTAAGTTGGAAATTCTGTCTCACTTTCCTCCCCTGCAAAATGGGGATAAGGGTTACTTTACAGATGTGAAGATCCCAGTACAATGGTGTTATGTGCTTCCCACATTTTTGTATCTGTGACTTGCGTGAAGGAAAATGCACCGGGCAGGTGACTGGCGACAGAGGCTGCAGCTCAAGACCCATCCGGGTCATGCACCTGCAGGCGCCAGCCTGCACCTGTGGCCCCGCACCACCACGCAGAAAAGCTCAGCCTCAGAGTGCTCATTCCGCCAATCTCTGGCCCCATTCACCTATACATCTGGCCTCCTCCAGGGCTGCCTGTAAATTCAGATCACTCCGCTTGCTGTTGGGATGGTACAGACACTCGTGGAGGGTACACTTGGCTGTCAGCGGACGCTGAAATTGGCAGGACAAAGACATAGCAATCAAACTGCTTCCGTGTGCGGCAGGTAATTACAGAATCTGCTAAATTACAGTGATTAGGCATCGCCAAGGCGAAGTCAAAAGAAGTCTTGGGCAACTTGAGAGGTGGGAGGGGGAAAGTTTAATTAAACAGCTCCTTGCAACTGATTTAATCTCTCCCTTGGAAGAAACAGCAGGTTCAGAAGAGACCAGAGGGAGAGAAGGCCAGTGAAGGGGACCTAGGAAAATCCTCCCACAAAGGGACTGCCTAGGTCTTTAAAGGCTTCTTGGGGAGTAAGTGATGAAATGGGAGATGGTAGCCTTTATCATGTTAATGTTAAGACTTAGGTTGAGGATCAGGGCCTCTTGGGGGACTGTGGGGGAGGGGGCGCTCCTGTATAGTAGTTGAGAATATCCTGCGGGGGCTGGGACTGATCTGCATAAATTCAGCCAAGCCAAGCTTCAGGTGGTTTTAGGTTTTCCCTTGAATGAGTTATTCTGCTGTGTCGAAAGTTCACCTCCCCCACATTCTGTCATTTTAGTGCAAAATGTGCCTTTTTTAGCCACCTAACATTGAAAACAAGGGGTGCTCAGCTGAGAGCCGATTTTGCCAGCATCAGTTTCTTTGAAGACGAATTAAATTTAGATACTGGACAGAACAGAAGCCATGGCAGTGGTGAGGTGGGATGGGGTGGGGTAGGGGAGGGGGAGGGGGGCAGAAGGACGGCACAACTTAGACTGGGGCAGCTCTGTGCCTCTGTCCAGGACTCATTTGAATTTTCCCAGGAGAGCTTTACAGAGAGGGATAGGCTTCTACAGACCAGAGAAGTGACTGCGGAGCTGGTGGTGCTCCCAGGGGTGAAATAGTTCTAGAGGTAAGCATTTCATGCTTGTGACCTTAGATGGCTTCTGTGATATTTCTAGGCCTCATTTTCTATATTGGTGCAATGGGCATGCTTGTTCTGGGTACCTTAGACAGTTACAATATGATGGAATAATATTGAGATTATTAAATGTGATTGATGTAGAAAGAGAAGCAGGAGAGCTCAATCTTCCCAAAGCTCTGATTCTACCACTGTCTTTCTCAGAAACTTGCTGTGATTCCCCACTGCCCACTGAATACAGCCCCATTTCCTCTCTGATGACAGAGTCAGTTGTGGTATTTAGTAAGAATGACAGATTTGGAGTTAGTCTTTACACACACAAGTCACTCTGCCTGAAACACCTTTTCTTCCTTCTTCAGGGGGCTGTTACTCATCCATTAGCTGTGTGTGATCTGGACCTTAACCTAACCTCTCTGAGCCTCAGTTTGCTCATCTACAGAATAAGAAAAATGCAGCTACTTGGGAAGATGAAATTCACTCACGTAGGTGAAGCGGCCTGGGCCACAGTATGCTGTCAGTGAATGCTTATTGAAGGTGACAAAGGTCATACTCTATAGATTCCCAGGAAAAGGGCAGGAACTTTATTCAAAAACTCTTGATTGTAAACTTGAAGAACATCTCAGATATTTAAAAAAGTGAACAGTGTGGATCAGAGCCCTTTCTTCTGACTGTGGCAGTGATTAAAACCAGGCCTTTCGCAAAGAAAAATTTGACACACTCTAACCCTTCAGAGGCAGGAAGCCATCGTTAAAAGGTCATCTTTTCGACTCAGACTTCATACGGTCTGGGGGAAGGGTTCCAAATGGTTATACTTTCATTCTGCTGTGTTGCCAGGAGGGTTTGATAATCCACAGGGCCTCGTCTGTTGTTCCTTAAGCAAACATCTAATGTAATTTGAAATTTCACTTCATCATTTTGATGGCCGCCAGCAACTCTTCCTCTGCCCCCACCCCCATAACCCTCCCTTTCGGGGAGGTTAGGGCCCTTTCTGAGGAGCCAAAAAGTGCCAGTGCTACGTGGATTCTCTCTGCTCACCAGCCATGAAGAAAATCACAAAGCAGATTGTGGTGCCCTGCTCACGATCTCCCCATGTGGTTTGTGAAGTTTTTCCTCCCCTTCCCTCTCTAGCTCTCTTTCTGTCTCTTTCCAGAAGCCAGGGTTTTTTCAAGGCATTCTGGGAGTCTGCACAGAAGCCCCAAAACATGTTAAAAAGAAAGAAGATTCCCCAGTCCTGAAATGGGGCATGGTTGAGAAGGGAGTCAGCTGGGGTCAGAGGCTTGTCTGCCTCGAAGACTCAGAGCCTAAGGCACTGGTTCTCTCAGTTGTGAAATATAAAAGATGGGCAGTAGAAAACAGACAGTGGATATTACATTTGTATCAAAGCATCTAAGAAATACATCGGTAAATATTTACTGGTCACTGATCCCCTAAGGAAGGAAGAAACAAAAAAAGACATGTATCAGTACCCACTACTTTCTGGCAAACTGTCATCTTCTTTAATCCTGACATACATCCACTGAAGAAGGTGCTCTTGTTCTCATTGTAGAGTATCTGAGGAAGTGACTGGCCCAGGGACACTGGGCTGCTAAGCGGTAAAGCCAGGGTGCAGAATGGTAAAGGGCATGGGTTCTGTAATCAGATAAGCATCACAGCCTGTGTGGCATGTGAACTCCACTCCTTCCTAGCTGTGTGACCTCAGGCAGCTTCACAGAACCTCTGGACTTTAGTTACCTTCTGTACAAAGGGCAATAATAATAGGAAGGCCTCCCTCGTAGGGTCACGGGAGATTTAGTAGAAGAATTCTTGTGAAGCACTGAATAGAAAGTACTCAACCAAAGTTGGCCATTGTTGTCACAGGCCGTACCACCTATAAACTGGAAGCAGGTGTCGAACGTGGAAAAGGGCTCCTGCTTGTGTCTGGGGCGAACAACTGCCCAGTCAGTACCGCGCCTCTGGACCAGGGAGATGTGGTTTCTTCATTTGTAAGAAACCAATAAATACTTCTCTTGAAGGACAGAGGAGAGAAACAAAAGAGCACATATAAAGAACTTCATGCGGTCCCTGGCACCCATCTGGGGCTCAGTAAATGGCAGCAATTATTATTATAATACACGGGAAGGAGTTTGGGAAATTAAAATGTTGCATAAACTCAACACATTGTTATTAGTCTTACTATATCTATGCCATAGGTCCTCAATTAAGGGATAATTAAAGATTAGCTAAGGTTACAAGGTTGGCTGCCCACATTTTCTTTCTTGGTTTGGTCTTTGGTGCTGCTTGTAACTTTTATTCAAGCCCCAGGCAATACATAAAAATACACTCAAACACCCAACCAGGAGAAATGCCAATGAGATTTTGCAACATCTAAACCCAGAGAACATTGTTGCTGATTTGTTGAGTTTAAATCTCAGAAGCATTGGGAAGCCAAGGAAGTTCGCTCTGGGGCAGCAGTGCGTGGGGGTAGCGGGGAGGGCAGGCAGTCCCCGGAGTCCACAGTGCCACGTGTGGGCAGATGGTCTCGCTCAGCCCACCCAGACCTCAGGTTCTGTAGAATGAGGCTAAGAATACTTGCCTCTGGAAAAAGAGATGACATGTTGCTTCTGGCAGGTGCTCGGTAAATACAAACTCCCCTTTTCCCTTGTCTGCTTCGCCAGGAGTTCCCAGCTCTACACCTTACATTTGGCTATTTCTGTTGATCAAGTACAGACACAAATTCAAAACGCCTTCTTGGGGAAAGGAAAAGGGGACCAGACTGGCTCACAGATCTCCTAGTGCAAAGATGCACTGAGAATTAGACTTTACTCTTTGTGTGAGTTACGCCGGAGAATTTAAAGAATTCATCAGGTGCAAATAAAAGCCAAGAAAGGGGGTTAAGGAGAGGCTGCCAAGGACGTCTGCAAAAAGGCAAATCAGGGGTAGAGTCACGACCCAGGGACTCTGATCCCGGCTCTGTTCGGGCACACATTTATTTGTTCATCTCTCACAAACCTAAAGAATCTTAGAATCTCAGGTCTGGCATGCTGACTTAGAAAAGGGGAAACACAGCTCTAACACAAAGACACAAATGAAATCCACAGAAAGACCTCGATTATTAGCCCTCCTTATTTTGCTGTGTGACGAGTGGAGGGTTCTCAGAAGAACGAGACACCTGGGGTCTGTCCCCGACTCTGCTTTGGGGAAATCTTGGCTCTTCTCCCGGCCTCAGTTTCTGCATCTTTAAGGGGTTAGACTAGAGGATTTAGACCATGGTGCCTTTCAGAGTGCTTATACATATCACTCTTCCCAGAGTGAATTTGAAACAATCGCTTCACATCAGGTCAAATTTCACATACTGGGGGGATTCAGCCACTACCTAGAGCAAGCTCACCTGATCTGCTTTTATAGGAGTTCATAAAGTAGGCGGTGGGAGATGTGTTAATAGTTTTCATGAGGTGCTATGGCCCGAGATCTGGAGATGATATGAATTATGCTTTGTGTTAAAGCCTTCTTTATCGTCCTGGGAGAAAAAAACTAGACATATTATATGTGCTTTTTTGGAGCAGAGGAACTTTTGATTTACTAATCAGGAGGGGGTTGTGTTTCGTGGCCAACACTTATTTTAGTTCTGTTTCATTATTGCTATGCACTTCATGAGTTAAGAAGTCTGCAACTTTTAAGAGTTTCTTGAATACTTGAAAAAAAGCAAGGGGCGGAAGGAGCTAATCACTATTAATTTCCAGGCACCTTTTGCTCCTGTATGACAATTCTATGAGAAAGGTTATTGCGTTGCGCCCATTTTACAGGGAAAGTAAAGGCTCAAGGAAGTAAAATAACTGAACTAAAATGAGTCAGCCCAGTAAGTCTCTTGAACCATACAGTTCTCATAGTTTGTTCAATTTCATGCATGCATGTATACGAAGAAACCAGAAAAATACTTCTAAGGGTTGAAAATAACATGATGGAATTGGGTAAAGGCAACTACTTGGGACCACGGTGTAAGGAACTATCCTATACACACATCTGAAGGTTCAAAGGCATTGCTGCTTTCAAGCATCGTGTCATAATGCTGATTGTAAACATGACCCTAAGGCATGCAGAAAAGTCTAAGCTGGGAGCCCTCCATCTGACACAAATTCTAAAGAAATACACACTCTTTTTAAAGAAAACTTAATATATTTGAAAGGCTTAAGCTGGAAGTCAGAAGAGCTGGGTTCTAGTCTTGGTTCTTACAATAATTCAACAAAGCCAACCAGAGGAGGTCACCCAGGATCCTTGAACATTTCTTCTTGAGCATTATTTCTTAAAATAATGGGGTTTCACCAATGAGATCTCTAAGTCCCCTTTGAGTTAAAGCTCTGTGATTCCATCTGTAAAATTCACTTAATATAACAGCTCATTCCCCAGTGAGGGATAAATGAGGTGTTACCGGGTTGCCTTGTAAGTTTCATGCACACGTTTCATCTCCTTCAACTAGAAGGTGGGTTCTTGGAGGGCTGGAATGTGTCTTGCGTCTGGCACCCAGCACATGTCAATAACTGTTGAGTTGACTGTAAGAGTGGATGAAGGAATGGATCCTATCATTCCTGATACGATGTTAAAGGATAAGGACTGAGGAATTAGAAAGATCTGGGGGTGCCTGAGTGACTCAGTCAGCTGAGTGTCTGACTCTTGATTTCGGCTCAGGTCACAATCTCAGGATTGTGGGACAGAGCCCTTGTGGAGCCCCATGATGGAGCTCTGTGCTCGGAAGGGAGTCTGCCTCGCTTCCTCTCTCTCTGCTCCTGCTCTCTCCCTTCCTTTCAAATAAATAAATAAATAAAATTTAAAAAGAGAAAGATCTGAATTTTAATATAGCTTCACTTTGAGCCTCATTTTCCAAGTTTATAAAATGGGAGCAATAATGCCAACCTGTATGTTGGTTGTTTTTGGTTGATTATTATTACAAAGTTAAGTGCTTTTATTGAAAGGAAGGCAAAAGAGGGACTATATAAAGCCTTAAGGGGGGGCAGTTAGCTCCTTAATTAATCTTAATTGGGCCAGTGGCAGTTGCGTGCATGTACCTGCATCCACTCAAGAAGCATTTTTGAGGTGCTGTAAGTGCAGAGCATGACGATGTTAATCACCAAAAAGAGACCATCAGAAAGAATACTTACCACGTGCCTAAATATACTTTGTGCCCAGCACCTTCCTGCACTAGCTATGGGAGGTAGGAATTGCTCTTCCCATAGTGAAGGTAGGAAAGCAATGTTCAGAGAGGTTAAATAACCCACTGAAGGTCAAACGAATGGCAGAAGCTAGTAGATGTCATAAGATCAGAGGGTTTAACGAACTACACTGAAAATGTTAAAAAAAAACTTGAGTAATGCAACGGTCACCGTGCTACTGACAACCACAGAATAGAATGAGAAGTGGGTGGGGAAGGAGAAGAGGCCCCCTTCCCTCATCACAGCACACAGGTCAAAGTCAAAGTGGGGTGGATTTAGAAGGAAGAGAGTGATGGAAAACTACTATACCTTTTCATTCAAATGCAAAAAAAAAGAGTTTAAGGAACTTAATTAGAAAAGGACATTGTAAAGAATCCTTCACAAATACTTCCCTTCTTAATGAAAACATTGAATTATTTCTCATTATTGTCATTTTAAAATACTGGGTTGGAAATGTGTTCTAGGCACCTGTGATGTTACTGTTCTCTCACTATTAATGGACCGACAGAAGAGCCTCTGGTGCATTGGGGAGGGTGGTGACCCCAGGCTCAGACAGCTGGGTAAGGAAAGGTGGTTCAACGGGGCACCGGCTCCTTTAGCACAAAGAGATCTGGGTATATTCAGGTCACGGTTTCCGGCCTGCAGAATCTAGAGGTTAGGAGGGATTGAACTATAAATACCTGGTCCTTTCCATTTCCAATGCCAGCCAGTATTGCCCAGAGTGTTTAGTCCTGTGAGTTCCTAAGAGGGTTCTATGGTCAAAAAGGTTTGGTAAATCCTCCATATCATCTCCTGTCTTTAGAGAAACATAGTGCATAGAACCAAATGAATGCCTCTGAGGACTTCTGCAGAAAGACATCTCTGTAACCTGAACATTTTCCAATTTTTTGGTCTGTGGAACCCCTCCTTCAAGTAGCACCTATTAACATCCTGCAGAGCTGGTCCTCTACGAGATGCTTTTGAAGATCATCCCATCTGGGTTATTTCAACCACCTCCAGGCTCACTTCTCAACAATCCATCATCCCCTGATTATCAAGTGATCTTGCTAGTAGGAAATCTGACCATGTTTTACCCTTTGCATGGCTCCACACTATCTCTGGAGTCAAGTGTGAACTCTTTAGCCTGACATTCAAGATCCTCCCTCATGCAGCTTTTTTTTTTTTTTAATTTATTTATTTGACAGACAGATCACAAGTAGGCAGAGATGCAGGCAGAGACAGGGGGAAGCAGGCTCCCCGCTGAGCAGAGAGCCTGATGCGGGGCTTGATCCCAGAACCCTGGGATCATGATCTGAGCTGAAGGCAGAGGCTTTAACCCACTAAGCCACCCAGGTGCCCCTTTCATGCAGCTTTAAATGACAATCCTGGGCGACTCCTTTTTATCATCGATCTTCTGGCCCCCTTACATTCATCCTAGGTGCCAGTCTTCTTCTTTTTTTCTTTTTTAAACTTTTTATTGGAAATAATTTTAGACTCATTAAGTTGCAAAAATAGTACAAAAGTTCTTATGTATCTTCCTCCTAGCATCTCCCCATGATCACGCCCAGCCTTTTCTCAATGAAACTCATCATTTCCTATACCTTGGATTACTACTCATGATTATCTGTCATTAAGGGCCCAGTCCATGTCTTATTCATCTGTTCATCTCTCCCAGAGCGTGGCACTAGGAATAGATCAGTAAGGCATAAGCTTAGTGCTTTCCAGACTTTTGCATTTCATGGTAAAGTTAAACAAAATGCCAAAAACAAAAATAATGCAATCTCCTCATCATCACTTCACTGAAAAAGGGGTATTTCAGTTGAAAGGGGTATTTTAGTCGGAAGGACAACGTCGGGATAAGAGATGATCCTGATGCAAACTCCGTACATCATTCTGATGATCTCTTTTGGTGCAAGCAGAACCCTTGTGGACAAGGACTACGGACTATAATCTGGAGACCTCCATCTCAGCTAAAAAGAGGCATGGCAGAGGGATCCACGGAAGGTCACCCTTGCTTCCTAGGACTGTCAGCTCAGCAGGGAGGGGCTGGGGGACTTCCATAACAAATGTAGCTCCAACCACGCCTGGAAGACAAGTACTGATAGCATTGTCACACAAGAATTGCCTTAGTTTTTAGGCAGGAACATAAGTGTTTGGGGCTAATTAAGCACAGGATTCACATTGAAACCTGAAAGTCCATTTGGAATTCCCAAGTCTCTCTTCCGGCAGTAACACCTTTTCATGGGCTAGGTGGTAAACACATTTCTGAGCACATTCGTCTCTCTTATCCTGGGCCTGGATTCCACATGGCTGCCGTGACTTTCTATGAGTAGATAAGGGGAAAGGAAATCACACATTTCCATGGCCTCCCGCCGCTTCCTTTCTCCTTCTCTGCTTTGTCAGCTGGAACGGAGATGAATTTTCCTGCAACACTCAGCCTCCAGAGGAACACTTCTCTTTCCACATACGGCTGAGCTTTTCACGAGGTTTAAGAAGACAGAATGATCTTCCTCTGACGCAGAGCTGACCATATCAAGCCTCCTCCATGGCTCGCACTGCCTAATGGAATTATGCTCAAACTTTCAGCATGGTCTCCTATGCCCTTCACAAGCTGCCCCACGGACCTTTCTGGCTTCTCACATGGGAAGGAGGAGTGTGGTATTAGCCATTTCATAACAATGTCTTGCTCTTTGGTCCCTTGGTGTCTTTGTCCACCATGCTCTCTGGACCTGGGAAACCTTTCCCAGCCCAGTCTGCTTGGAGAACTCACATTTCTCCTGCAGGGATCAGTATATGTGCTGGTTCCTGATGGCGGCCTTCTTCACTGTGTCCCTACCTCAAGACAGAATGAATCTCTCTTCCCTCTGTTCCCCCTGGCATCCTGCGCTATCAGTAAAATGGGTTAATAACTACCTACCCATTGAGTTGTAAGGTTTAAACGTAAACATACAGAAAGCATTTAGAACATTCCATAGCACTTACAAACCTGTCAATGTTATGGTTGCTGCTGCCACTGTTGTTACTGAAAACAATGATTCAAAAAATCTGCTCCTGTGTTATGTGCCCTGCTAGGTTATGAGCTCATGGAGAGCAGAGACTATGTTCTTCTAAATCTCTTATCCTCGGCACCCAGCACATTGTCAGGTATACTAGGGGTGAAATAAGTTAACTTTTAAGAAATTAACTTTCTTTTGACTCTCAAGTAAGAATGTTTTCACTAGAAAATGTATACTGGAGAAAAGTACAAAGGAAAAAACCAAAAATCTATCGTAGCCACAGCACCCAATAATGTCACCGTTAATGTGCCCTTCTAGTCTTTGCTAATACATACTTATACATACATGTATTTATTAAATTTGGTTCTTACTATAAACACAGATTTCTATCTCAATTTCTTTCCATTTAACATATTCAATTAGAGGGTTTTTCCCCTTATTTTTAAATATTATTTGAACACATGATTTTAACGACAATTTAAAAGATCATTGTATGGACAGGAGAAAATGTTATTTTACCAACTTTCTATTATTGGACATCCAAGCCATTTCTAGTTTTTCTGCTTTGGAATATTTCTTGAGTTGAGTTGTAAACTCTACCAAGGGGTAGACTAAGTCCCAGATTAAGCAGAAGACCTCCCTGCCCCATAATCTTCACCCTTAGGAGAGGCGGTCTGAGCTAGGAAAAGCAGAGGACAAATCCCTCTTTCCTAGAGCTGACTGAAGAGTCTCTTGGAGGGACTAGCAGACATGCACGGCTGAGCTCACTCAAGAGGGTGACCTGAGTGTGGGCTCTGACTGGTCAGTCTGTCCCCCTTCCCCCACTCCATTCTTGGTCCATTAACATTCCTCCTGGGGGATGGCAGCTCCAAAGGACAAACAGCCATTGTTGGGACTCCAGGGCCCTGAGAATGGACCCTGTAACCTGAGCCCCACCAGCTTTGATACGGTTGGGCAGGTCACCCTGGGGACACCCTGGTGACAGACGAAAGTGCATCTCAGAGCCCTGGATTGTGTTTCCAGGGCACAGGTGTGGGGGGATTATGTTTCTGACAAGCGGAGCACTTACCCCAATCTCTACAGCTGCTTTCTCTTCTCCCTCTGGCCCTACGCCTACCAGAAATAGCACCCTCGAGCCATTCTCTGCTAAAGCCAAGAGCTGTTTCTGCCTGAGCTACTGTGCCTTAAGAGTTACCAAAAGAACCTGACAAATTGCCTCACTTTGTTAAGTGAACGAGTGAACAAACATCCTGAACTCTGAATACCTGGGCAGGCGTGTCCCCTCCAACCAATGGCACCGCCAAGCTCTTCCTGGGAGCCCTGCCTGCGGTGGGCACGGAGACCATGAACTCTCAAGCTGGCCACTATAGGCTGGTCACCTGCTAGCAGCCAGACCTTATCTCTCTCAGCCTCAGCTGCCCCACCCTTGAAAAGGGAACAATGATGGCATGAGGGACATGCCAAGGGACACGAAGCGCTTACAGGTGCCTCGCAAAGGTACTCCCGTAGGAAAGGACAGAGCTGGGAAAGGGGCCAGGTGTGTTGGAGGGACAGAGAAGATGACCCACTGCGGACCCGAAGATTGGCCTATGTGGGAGGGCCAAGGCGCCTGTGTCCAGCACACATAGGACCAGGAGTGTTCAATGGGACAGGTCTTGACTTGAAAGTCACCCGGTCTCGGGCTGGGAGGCAGAAAGGCAGAGCCCTGGCAGGACGCCAGCTGGGACCCCCCTGGAAGCAGGTGCGGGGACAGGGCAGACAGGGAAGCTAGACCACGTGGCTCTTGGTGCCCATCCCAGTGTATTGTCCAATCTAGAACAGGCTCTCCCTTCAGCTGTTGCCTCATGAAGCTGCCCCTGGTACAGGCAGGGGAATGACTCTAAAGATCGCAGATGGCACTCTTGGCCTGTCTAACAAGATTTCTTCCGTGTAGAATCCAGCACTTTCTGAGCATCTACCATGTGCCAGGCACTGTGCTGATGCTCTCACACACATGATCTCACTGGATTCTGTGACAGCCATGAGAAGCAGCTATTCCTAAGCCTGAGCGGTGGTGAGACTCGGGGTGATGAGGTCTTTTAAACATGGAGAAGTGCAGTGTAAGACACACTGAGGACAGACTGGAGAACCAGCTGGCTGGCCTTCCCCTAGTGCAAAGGCTGATCTGCCTCCCCCTCTCGGATCCCTTATCTGCTCACAAGTGCAAGCCCTGTGTGTGGTACTGGCACCTGGCGTCAGTTCTCAGGACCTTGTGGGCAAGAGGACTGTGGACAAGAGGACTGACTCGATAAACATTGATTCGCATTTATCATACGCCAACACCCGGCTCAGCTTTTTAACAGTACTACCTGACTCAGTCCTGCCAACTGCCCCCCAGCCCAGAGGTAAGAATTCTTACCCCTATTTTGCAAGCTTCGGAGTGGGAGATGGATGGATCAGTGCTATGTGGCTACGGACTGGAGAAGCAGTGATTCCAGGCTGGTTCTGGCTGATCCCAAAGCCCATGCCCTTCCTCCAGGGGGGCCGTCTTTCCGAGACAGTCCCCACAGGGCTAAAGGTGTCATGGGAACATTGACCAGACCTTCAAACCCGATGAAATGCCTCAGGAGCTGTCAGGAGATGTAAGGGTCTCTTTGGGATAGTCTCTTTCGCCCCACCCCAGGAATGTGCATCTGACCCCAATCCCAGAGCAGGGGGCTTAGGTAAAGCCCCTTACAGGTGTGTACCTCTCAGACAACAAACATGCACCCGTTCCCAGTCCCCAGGCTACAGCCCCGGAGCTGGGGCCGGAGTCCCAGAGGAAGGGGATGATTTCACTCTCCAACTTTTAGGCACTTTTTTTTGGTCCTGGAAGAGGCACATTTTGAAGGGCCTTGCCTCTTGAAAGAAGGGACACATAAAAAGAAGGGAACCTGGTGTGGGGTGAGGGCTTGGGAATGGTTGTGAGAACAGAGTGGGATCCCCAGAAATGCAGATTGGAAATGTTTAACCCAACCTGCCAGTGGGTAGGAAGTAAGCCCAACCCCTGTTCAAACCTCATCTGCCCCCTTTTATATGGTACTTCCTCGGCTTTCACAGGAGAAATACACATTCAGCTAACACACCATTTAACACTTAATTGCCTGCATAAATTCTCACCTGTCCAGAGGGACAGCGATTTTCAAGGCATATTTGAAAATCATTTTTTTTTTTTTCTGGTAGGAAAATATGCCTAGGTCTTTAGCGTTACTGTAGATGACCTGTTTGAAAGTCTTGACAATCCAGGTGTGCTACTTTAATGTGCAAAAATACACAGCCAAGAATCTAGATACCAAAACCGGAATAAATTAAGGGTAACAGATGGTAAGTCAATATTAGTATTCTCTCTCTCTCCGATCCTATACTTACAATGTTTCCATTTACTAAACATCTGTTTACCAAGTATTTCAATAATAACATCCTCTCTCTGCATGTAACTTTGTGGGAGAACACCTAGCACTCTCGGTACATACGACGCACCTGCCTGGCTGGAGAGCGTGCTCACGCGTGCCCACAGGGGCTGCTTCCCTACCTTCCTCATGTGCAGCGGGTGCACTCACCTGTCTGAGCTCAGAGGAGCCACAGAATAGTCTGGAGAGGCCAGCAGAGCAGGTGGTCTTATTCTCCCTTTAGAGATCAGAAGAGTGAGGGCCAAGCAGGTGGAGACTCTCCAGCACCAGTGGGGGCAGAGCTGGGATCCGAGGGGCGGGAAGCCCCGTTTTGGGTGAACAGGCTGATGCTGTGGTGACTCAAATGAAAATGCTGCACCTCCCATGAAGCAGTTTGGGGCTCTTAATCCAGACTCAGGCAGGAAAAACAAGCCACCATTTCCCACCCATCGCTAGCCATGTTTGCCAGAAAAAACAGGTGCATGAAGGTTATCCCCCTTTGCCGGCTACTCGTCCAGGTACCTGGGCTCTGAACAAACCAGCCTGCCCTGCTCTCTTCCTCTGAAATAACAACTACAGCTTCTCCCCATCCTCAGTGTCCTCCAGGTCGGTCACACCCCTTGTGTCTTGAAGGGCTACGGTAGGGGCTTCAAAAGGGCAGAAGGCACAGTGCATTTTCAGCATCTGTTGGAAGGTCTGCGGGGCAGGGCCTCTGTCAGCTGGCTGCCCTTGGCCTGGCATTCCTGGTGCCCAAGACCAACACTCTAGAGACAGGTCTCGATATTAAGACTCTTTCTCTTCTCAGCTTCAAAATGGCTGCAGCTCTGTTCATTAAATGCTGACTATTTGGTAGGCGCTGGGCAAAGAGCTTTTCATAAGGTGTGTCAGTTCCCCATTCACCCTGCTCTGTTGGCATTACTACGTCTGACTATACAGAGGAAGTAACCGAGGCTCCAAATGGATTTTTAGCCCGCCTGGGGGCACAAGGCCAGTAAGTGGCAGAGCCTGGATTTTGAGCTGGACCTAACTGACTTCAAACTCTAGCCTCCATTTTACCCAAAATTCTTAATCAGAGGACAAAATGAAATTCTTTCCCTATGTTTTTCTATGTGATTTGTCTACCACTGAGAACTGCACTTTGATTACCTTTTAGATAAAAACAGTAATTTTGGGTAAGCTTTTCTTCATGATCAAAAAAGACAACTAGTCTCCATAGATCCCACTGTATTTGAGATACTCGGATATGATCAATAAGACAATATTTACACAGTGTCACTGTGTGTCCAGTCTCCATGCGCTCCATGACCACCCACCCATATAGACTGAGCAACCCTGCAGTTAATATTGTTTATAAATTAGCAAGAGGCTGAAGCTCAGGGAGTGAAACCAATTTGCCCAAGGACATACAGCTTTAGGGCTCAGACTCAGAAGGCAGGACTCCCCGACCACAGTGCAACCCTTCTAACCATAGATTGCCACAGCTTCTGTTTGATTGGATTGTGGTCTCGGCTGGAGATGGGGATGGGGTGGGGGCTTTTAGGGTTCTGGGCAAGGCTGGAAAAGGCAGGAGATGGGAAAAGGTCTCATTCTAAAATGCTGCCTTGCCAGAAAGCTTTAAAGTAGGAAAGTTTGCCTTTCCAAGCTGGAGGAGTTTTTCATGTTTCAGCTCACGCTGAATTGCTCTGTGCTCTATAAACCTCCGACAGGGAGGGTGCGGGGCAAGGCTGGCCCAGCATTAACTATAGCTGTACCTCTGTAAAGCTCGAGTTACCGGGATCACTTCTGGTGCCAAGGCAGTTTAACAACTATGAATGCACATAATTTGTTCCAGTTGTCCTGCCTCGGCCCAAAAGGGCCATTTCTGGGGTGGGGCTCGGCACACTTCTGGCAATGTGGTTCCCATTATGGGCTCCAGCGCCTCGACCAAGTCCCCTCCACGCCCGGAAGGGCCTGTTTTATCGCAACGGCTGAACTTCAATCCTGTGTAAAGGTTCACAAGGTTTCAGTGTTCTGCAGCCCCCAAGGGGGTAGAGGTGGGATGACGCTACGCAGTGCACCCATGCCTTGCCCATCCCACAAAATCTTTCCAAAAATCCAGCTGCTTTGTCTAGTCTCTCTTCAGCCCAAGCAACATCTCTCCTGCTTTTTACTGGAACTCTTGCAAGCCTAGAGAAAAGTCAAAATAATAGTTCCAAAACATCGATATACCCCTCACCCAAATCTGTCAATTATTAATAGGTTGCCATATTGTTTTATTTTATTATCTTTCTCTACAAAAATTTTTTTCTGGCCATTTGAAAGACATTTGTTGACATCAGGACAGTGTACTTCAGCAGGCTACTCTTGGGAATAAGGACATGCCCCCGTCCAACCACAAAATCATCATGATCACAACTAAGAAATTGAACAATTATTTCACAATATCACCTAACACACACATATATACACCATATTTAAAAATTTCCCCAATTCATCCCCAAATGTCTTCTGTATAGCCTTAAAAGAAACTTAGGATCCATTCAGGTTTTGAATGTTGCTTGAATATGGCTGCTGTATTTAGAAGACATGAACAGACATTTCTGCAAAATAGACATCCAAATGGCCAGGATTCCCAGGAAAAAGTGCTCAACATCACTCGGCATCAGGGAAATACATATCAAAGCCACAGTGAGATACCACCTCACACCAGTCAGAATGGCTAAAATTAACAAGTCAGGGAACGACAGATGTTGGCAAGGATGCAGAGAAAGGGGATCCCTCTTACACTGTTGGTGGGAATGCAAGCTGGTGTAGCCATTCTGGAAAACAGCATGGAGGTTCCTCAAAGGGTTGAAAATAGAGCTACCCCATTACCCAGCAATTCCACTACTGGTATTTACCCCAAAGACACAAGTGTAGAGATCCGAAGGGGCACATGCACATGCAAATGTTTATAGTAGCAGCACCCACAATAGCCAAACTATATATAATGGAATACTATGCAGCCATCAAAAAATGAAATCTTGCCATTTGCAATGATATGGATGAGACTAGAGTGAAATAAGTCAGTCAGAGAAAGACAATTATCATGATCTCACTCATAAGTAGAATTTAAGAAACAAAACAGAGAAGCATGGGGAAGGGAAGGAAAAATAAAACAAGATAAAATCAGAGAGGGCAACAAACCATAAGAGACTCTTAATCATAGAAAACAAACTGAGGGCTGCTGGAGGGGAGGGGAGTGTGGGGATGGGCTAACTGGGTGATGGGCATTAAGGTGACCATGTGATGTAATGAGCACTGGGTGTTATTTAAGACTGATGAATCACTGCCCTCTACCTCTAAAACAATAGTACACTCTATGTTAATAAACTGAATTTGAGTAAAATTCAAAAAAAGAATGTGGCTGCTATATTTATTTAGTCTCTTTTAATCTAGAAGAAACTTCTACAGTTTCTAGAAGAAACTGTTAGCACTCCTGATTCCTCTTTTTCATGACACTGACCTTTTGGAAAAGTCTAGGCCACCTACCGCATAGACTGTCCCTATATACGAGTCTTCTTTGTTTTCTCATGGCTAGACTCAGGCTCACATTTTGAGCAAGCACATCTCCCATGCAATGGAATGTACTTGTTCTTGCTTTATATTACTGACCACTAAGTGGTCACACGGGAGATGACTCCTCATCTCCCCACCATAAAGAACCTTCTCCTGTTGTAATCAGTACTCTGGGATGCAAATCCCATTCTCTTAGATTCAGTTATCCAAACTGTTTCTGCCTTCTCACCTCCTATCTGTCCTTCTATTCTAGCCCCCACACCCCGAATATGGCCTCACCGTGGTCACCAACGACCATCAAGATGCCAAAGCCACGAGGTACTCTCCACATCTGCATCATCGAGCTCTCAAAGACTGGGTGTAAGAGCTCGGCCCCTCCTCGGGGGCAGGATTCACATGAGTGCTCGCAGCCCTATCACAGTGGTTGGCACACAGCAGGCGGTCCAGGGATCTTTGTAGAAAGAAGAAGTGACTATGTCCCTTGAGAGAAAGTCAGGAGGGCCTGGTTTCAAATCGATCTCAGCCATTCATCATTTAAGGAATGGGTTGACTTAAATCTGTGGTTTTCAGAACTTCGAGAAAACTGTGTAGCCCCTGAAGTGTACTTTCAATAGGATCTTATGGAGAGGCAAGTGTAGGAAGCTGAGAAGATGGGGCTGCTTTGGTTGAAGCGGGCACTGAAGGCAAGTGGTGTGCCCCATGGGAGTGGGGGCCCGGGGAAGCCCTGGAGAGGCTCAAGCAGGAGGAGAAGGGGCATACTCTCGTGGGTCCTGACTGCCAGCCTGCGAAGTCTGAACTGCAATCTGTAGCATTAGTTTTCATTAGTAGAAGGTGAGTTGGGAGCTTACTGTCACAGGTCACTGTGGGAACATGCCTCGGGGGAGAGGGAAGAGCAGAGCAGGAGAACACAGTGCAGGGTCGGCACAGGGTGGAGGCAGGAGGTCAGGAATTATCCCTTGTCCTCTCTGGGTCTCTGTCCCCTCCTCTGAAGTCCTTTGTTTATCAAATGCTCTTTGAGTCCTTCTCTTCCTTTATATCCATGTGTCCCTCCTGGCCAGGAGGGGAGCAGCGTGTCACTAGATGAAGAGCAGGGTTAGCAGGGAGTGGAGAGGCAGGGGCCCCCCGTGCTTGGAGGGGCTCAGGCTTTTTGCTGAGTGATTCGATGACCTGAGAAGCCTGTCCATTGTCCAGGCTTTAAAGGGCCACTGCCCCTTACCATTAACCCAACTCAAGACAAAGGCCATCACCAGCTCAGACAAATAAGCTGCTTAGCCAGACCTCATGCATCATCTTGTCACCCACCCTGGGGCCCAACGGGGGAATCTTAGAAGAGCTAAGCACTGGAGTGCGACTCAGCGGTTTCCATTGAGGGGGACTGTGGCCCGGGGCTAGGGACAGCCACCACAGTGTGCACACAGCCTCCTCTTCAAGGCCGGGCGGGAGGTGGGCGGGAGGTGTAGGGTGGATGGCGGGAGATCTCTGATCTGCCAGGGAGGTTCTCTGAGACCTTTGGCTTCCCGGACATTGTCCAGAAAGGGGGATCATGGCTGTTGGCGGAGGGAAGGTGGCCTTCGGGGGCGAGCTGAGCCTGGGCTGAGGAGCCAGGCACACCGGGGATACAAAGTGCCCCTTGCTATCTGTGTGACCTTGGTCAAGTTATTAGACCTTTCTGAGGCTTGGTTGGGTCACGCAATAACCAGAATACAGACAACAATAACAATAGCATCCATTTAAGTCTTTATAACAGTGCTGTACTTTGCTGTGTACCTCATAACATTATTTCACACCGAATTCTAACGATGCGTATGAAGCAGGCATTACTATCATCCCTGTTCTATACATGAGGTAAAATGGAAACTCAGAACTTAAATCATTTGCTAAAGGTCTCAGCTAGTAGTGGCAGAGCCAAAAATCAGACCCATACTCTCAAGTCTTCTGCTCTTGAGTCCCCCAGTCACACAGACACACGGGAGGGAAAGGTGAAGCACTTAGCACAGCACCTGGCTCCCTGTAAGTGGGCGGGAATGGGGTGTGCCCTTCTGTTACCTAATCCAAAGGTGTGTCAGGCCTTCCTCAGTTCCTGAGGCTGTACCTGCCACTCTCTTTGCACGAGCTCTGGGCAGCACAGATTGCCCAGAAGGACCAACTGCCTTCAGTCCACACCGCTTGCTACATTTCCACCTCAAACCCTGGGGAAACCCAGGCTTCTCAAGAGGGCTGACGCAGGAGATGGGGGAGGGGGAGAGGAGGAGATGGGCCCCTGCCATGCCAGCAACTTCCTGGAGGACAGGAAGAGAGCCTTGTCTTCCACTCCTGCCCCCTGCAGCAGACCTGGACGTTCCCTCTACCTGTCCCCCATGCACCTGCCACGCATGGAGAGCACAGACGACGTATGGTCCCAACTCTCTAGCACATGACCCCACGCAGAGCACACCCCTGGAAAAGTCTGCTTAATGAATGAACGAATGAGTGAGGAAATAAATGCTTCCAAACCCCACAATTAGGCTGGGAGTATCTGGTTGCAGGCAAATAACTGACGTGCAAAGCGCGAGCGTCCCAGCTCCTTACACCTTCCTCAGCTGCTGGAGCGGTGGTGACTAGGTACCACGGCCCGGCTGGCTAAACGGCCCTCATTGATTTCTCACTGTTCGGGAGTCTGGAAAGCCCAAGATCAAGTTCTGACAGGGTTCGGTGTCTGGGGAGGGCCCCCTTCCTCACTTGCATGTGGCCACCTTCTTGCTGGGTTGCATGGCAGGGAGGAAGTGGGCTATGGTGTCCCTTCTCCTTTTATGAGGACACCAGTTTCTGCTCAAAATAGGGTTCCACATTCATGACCGCAGCTGGCCTTACTCACTTTCTTAGAGGATCTGTTTCCAATACAGTCATGGCTTGGGAGAGGGGGGGCTAGGGCTTCAACAAGTGGTTTTTGTGGGGACACAATTCAGGCTGGAGCAGACCCACAGATCGTTACACTAAAGCTCACTTCTGGGCAGACCTTGAATGTGGAAACTTCCTTGGGAGTTAAGCTCTTCCTCCAGTTGCACTCAGCCGGACCCTCTCCCAGCATTAAACTTCTGCAGCCCCACACACGCCGGCACACTTGCCTCCTTGCTCCCCCAACGGATGCCTGCTTCAGCACGGGATGGTTCAGGTATGTGTCTGTCTCCCCAAAAGCCAAACAGGTGAGCAGGCTGCTTTCTTTTCTCCATGAACCCTGGCACAAAGTAAGTCTTTATAATCATCTGCTGAAACGGAAGTGGTTCTGAAGGGTAAACAAGCTTCATTTCTTCCCAGATCACTCCAAATCAGAAAGCGCTTCCACTGTTTCTCACTCTAAACTAATGAGGTTTTGTTATATTCGGAAGCCGCTGCCCCCTCTGATGCCAGGTATTCGTGGCAGGCCCTGTGTCTGGTACTGGGCATATTTCCTGTCCCCTCCAGAGCCATGTTAGTTTACTGTGGCCACAGCTCCCTGGCTGGAGCCCAACAGTAAACAAAGAGAGCGGGAGGCTCCTGGGAGGAAGGGCTTTGGCTGTGGCTGCCATGCTGAGTCAGGCCCTCAGCCCGCCAGCAGTGGGAACAAATCGAGGGTTGGGGGGGTGGGTATGACAGGGATCTGGGCTTTGGAGGGATCACCCCGGGACAGTGCGAGGATGGAGGAAAGGGAGACACAGCAGGCAGAGAGGCCTGTGAGGCCACAACAGCAGTAGTCCAGGGGAGAAAACACAGAGTAGGAAATGTCTTGGCTAAGGAGAGTAGGATTTGCAAAACTAGAAAATACGTAAGTCATTTCAACTTCCTTTTTTGCTCCTTCCCAAGATGGTAGCAGACGTGTCATCACAACTTAGCCTTCCAGCAGCTAATCTCCTCACCATTTGAAAACACACCCCATTCTTGGCCAAAGATAACAAGAGGAGACCCGCAAATGCTGAACACACCCGCTAGAATCTCAGTATCTAAGACACTGTCCCATACGGCCTCCAAAACAACTGCCAGATTGCTCTCTCATCCCATTTTACAGACGGGAAGCTGGGTGAGACAGGAGAGTCTGGATGAGATCACACAGCCAGTGGGGAGAGAAACTGGCTTCCCAGCAGTGGTCTCTTCCCCCCGGAGCCTCCACTGCGGCAGCTGAGGAAAGGTCTCTGGAAGCGCCAGTACAGGTATGACCGTTGTGAGTCTGGGCAGCAGCTTCCCAGAGTTATTTATAGAAATATGATCTGTTCAGGAGAGAAGGAGTGAAGCCTAAATGAATTACCAGCCATTTAACTCTCCTTTCAACTCTGGCGGGAAGGCCAGCTGACCAGAAGGAAAAGACATCACAGCGTTTCATCGGGTCCCAGATATCAACACCCAGTTCCTGGCAGTACGGGGGATGGAAGCAATGCAGGGAGCTCCGGCAAGCAAGGCTGGGCTCTGTGTCCAAGACCCCCTGCTATGTTTGCTTAGCTGCTGCCTTGGGCTCACTCCCCACTCCTCAATCTCTGGAAAGCATGCAGGAGGGAGAGGAGGATTAAAGCTCAGGACACTCAAACAGAGCTGTTAATTGTAGCTCCTCCAAGTCTGGGTGGGCATGGAGGAATCTGCCTTCCTTCCTAAGATACCTGACCAAATCCTTTTGTCTTCCAGGAGGGGAACAGGAAACTAACATTCATCGGGTAAGAATCATCATGCTAGAAGCCTTGACAAGATTGCCTTATACATACAGCAATTTTATGAAGTACTATTCAAACCAACGCCCATTTAAAGAGGAGGAAATAGACCCAGAGAAGTTAATCAACTTGCCAGTGGCGACACAGCACAGTAAGGATCTACAGGCATCCATAATATATCTTTCCCTCCCATGGCTCTGCATTGTGCTATTTCTGTTTTGCTTTTGCCTTTGGTCCTTTTGGCCTTTTATCAAAAAGTGAAAAAAATTTTTTTTAGTTGTTTAATCTCAAAGACCTATATAAATCATGGCAGTTGAGAGGAAGAGAGAGGAGGGGAGAAAGGTGGGGGGAGGAAGGAAGCCACATGGTTTCCTAGTCTAAGCGGGGAGCCATTAACCAGTGATGGGGGATCCAGCTGAGCTCAAAGCACCCAGCTCAGACCTGATGACAGGGGCAGAGGGCAGGGGGCTCTGAGGGGAGGGTGGGAACGGATCCCTCAGAGAAGACCACACTTAGGAGAGGCAAGAAGGGTACATTTTGGAAGCAGCCAGAGATGTTTATTCTCAGAGTGCAGGGGGGATGGGGTCACACGGGAAGCCTAGAGAGAGTACTGGGAAAAGGCATGGGGCCAGGTGTCCCGCCGATGAGATTCTGGGGGCGTTCAGCGCCAATGGACATTAAAGCACTCGGAGTCACATGCAAGACAGCTGCTTTCAACCTTTTACATGAGGTCGAGGAGGAAGTCTCACTTTAGCACTGGTGTGTTTTTAACATTAACACTTGCAAAGTTCCCTGCTTAACAAAGAGAATCAAACCTCCTCTCCATGTCCTCAAGCAGGCATTCTTTGGCCAGACTGACAGCCACTTCCATTGTTTGTACTTCTGTGGCTACCTTCTAGATATGGCAAGTGAACTGCCACAGAAATACATGATTTTCTTATAAAGTAAATAAATTCAGGGCACCTGGGTGGCTCAGTCAGTTGAACATCTGCTTTCAGCTCAGGTCATCATGATCGTGGGTTTCTGGGATCCAGCCCTGTGTTGTCAGGCTCCCTGCTCAGCGGGGCGTCTGCGTCTCCCTCTCCCTCTGTCCCTTCCCACTCCCATCTCCGCTTGTGCTCCCTTCCTCTCTCTCTCTCTCTCTCAAATAAATAAAGACTTAAAAGATAAATAAATAAATCCACTTGGGTTTAAAAAAAAAAAAGGTGGTAAAAGGAGGCAGGGCAGGTAAGGAAAGAGTGGCTCACGTGGGACCACCACCATCACAGACTGTGACCGGCGTGGGCAATGCTGATGTCCTCCAGCTCTCCCACCACCCAGCCTGGGAAGTGGAGGGACACAGGACAAGGCTTGTGCAGGGTCACACCGCAGGTCAGATGCAGAGCTGTTCTCCGCAGCCGGGTCTGCAGCTCCCAGGGATGTCAGCCCCCCTCACCAGCAGGGTGCTGTGCTGAAGGGTCACAGTGAGGCCTCTCCAGGTGAGGTGTACAGCCAGAAAACAGAGCTTATATGGAGGGGGGCAAGCCTCCCAGGTTGAACTGACCCACTGGGGGCAAATCTAGACCAGGTTCAAAGCCATGCGGCAAATGGGCAGCTCAGGGCCAAGCTGCTTATCTCTCTGAGCAGGTTTCCTCCGGCGTATGGTGGTGCCTCCTGTACGCCACGTAAATCTTCCCGTGCTGTGGATCTGGCTGGGTGACAGATGTGAACGCCCTCTGGGAACGCGAGGGCTTCGCAACGTTAGTTGTATTAGTCTCGCAAACTCTCCACGGGCTCCTTCCCGGCGCCTCTTCAACAGTCTGGGACCTGAAGTGTCAGGAGATGTTCTAAGACATGGTCTGGTGTTCACAGGGCCTCACGGAGCAGGCCACTAACATTTCAGTGGGGACACAAACCAGGCTGAGTTTCCAGATGGAAAAAGCCCAGACACATGGCTAACGCGCCTTCCTCGGGGGGTGGTCTAGGAATTCCTAGATCTAATCAAGTCGTATGCCAAAAATGTTATTTTTGTACCTTTTAATGCAATGGCATTTGGGGAAATTAGTGAAAAAGGAACTGCAAAGAGTCTACAACTGTGTCACGTGAGTGACTAATTAAAGGGCTCTGGTGCTCCCAGGACATTTGGTTACATTAATTCAAAATGTGACCTGTTTATTTTGCAAGGTCAGGAAGAAGCCTTACCTCCTAGAAAGCCAATGTGGCAATTAAATTAGAGTCACTAGAGTTTGCCTGAGGTAATGTATGAAAAAGGGCTTTGTAAACTGTATGAAAACAGAAGTCACCTCTGTGTGCCTGTCCCCACTGCCCCCAATTAGGGGGGCACAATGGCCTGCCCCCGGTGGGAAGCCACAGGTGAGGGCTTGTTGAGTTGAGGGAGGTACCTGGTAAGGTGGGAAGGGCATGAAGTCTGGGGCCACGCTTTGAATCTTGACTTTGCAGCCCTTGGATGAATCATTTCATCTCTGAGAGTCTCCACCGTTTTGTCAGGTATGTGGCTCACTGCACTGTTCCATGGCGGGGCAGAGGGGTGGTGGTGGTGGTGGTGGTGGTTTTGTGTGTGGGGAGGGCAAGAGGGCTGGCAGAAAGAAAGAAGACAGAACATGAACTTTTTTCACTTGTGTCTGTAGCCCCTACAAGCGGGTGCTCAGCAGAGAAGATAAAGCCTTGGACAAGGCCCACCTCAACGGACCTGCAGTTGAACATGGAAATCAGACCTGGATTGGAAGGTCCTCCGACTGTTTGGGGGGAGTGTGTACAGAAGACGGCGTGGCACTAAGAAAGAAGGTCCACACATCTGAGGGGCTGTCAGGAAAGTTCCTTAAGAGCTCAGAGTTGCTGAGTTCTAGGTTTTGGAAAATTGAACCCCTTGCCTCTTTTCTCCTAAATTCCCCTGCTGGGAGCCCTCCAGTCTGCTGGCCTGGACTCTTGAGTTCCCGAGTCTACAGCAGAGGGGGCTTGGCCTCTCCGAGGAGCTGTCACAGATAAACAGCAAGCTCTTATAAAGCCTTCCTGAGAGCAACTGGGACCTGCAGCCTATTTTCTAGGTGTCAAGCTCTCTACTTACCTCACTAACCACAGGCGAGTTACTGAACCTCTGAAGCCTGATACCCTCATTTAAAAAAAAGGTGCAGTTTGGGCCCACCATCCATTAACCACCATTCGGAAATTGCCAAAACTCTAAGACCAGAAGTTCTATCAAAATTCTTTTCATGGCAAAACTTGAACTGACACCAGGCTCAAAGTCTTTTTATTTATTTATTTTTAAGATCCCGTGAGTACAGCTATTCATGTTTCAGTGCAGAAATATTGACGTGTTTGTTGACCGTGGACCATCTGAGCACTCTGGGAATGTTAAGAAAAATACACCACGTGAACTGTATTTTCTTCCTTAAACCTGAACACTTCTGAATTCTGAAATGCATGCTGAATCCAAGGGGTTCATTTTAGAGATTCTGATCCCATTGGTTTAAGACCTGTTTCATGGGATCTCTCTGCTTAGAATGCCCTTCCCCCCTCACCTGTCTGGATAACATCCACAGGCATTTCAAATGTCATCATGAGTGAATGAATAAAGGAACCTACCAATTTGTCTTGCTACGAGGAGATAGGTGACTTAACTTCACCACACAGGTGGTATAAATCTATTTACCAATGAGAGTATTTTAATGCAAGAGAGAGGAAAGGTGAACAGAATTGCCTGAAAACTTCACACAAACCCCAATGTCCTTAACCTCTGGGGCTGGGGAAATATCCAGACCCAAGTACCTACAGTTGACACAGGACAACTAAAATAGGTTTCAGGAAATTCTCAGTGAAAGGAGACAAAACCCTCTCAACAGCAGGAAACAGGCACAGTTTTGCCTTCTGATTTCACAAAATGACTAACAAGGACCTGGGCAGACTCCCTCAGGGGAATCTGGATAGGTCCTAAATTAAGTTGAATTTTTTTGTTTTGTTTTGTTTTAAGAAAACACTTTTAGAAGGAGCTGGCATACATAGCAGTGTTTCCCATTTAGAAAGAAAAATAAACACTCCTCCACTGGATTAGAAGTCAAAACAAAATAATCCCAGCTGCTTAAGACCTGAGAAAGTCAATGAAACTGCCAAACAACAGTGATGTTGACCAGTGTGACTAGCTTGAAAAATGTGTAAGGCGAGGTGGAAAGGGCCCAGTGCAGGATGAGGGGTGTGGGGGAATAATAGAAAAGAAAAATAGCCATGGATAGCCCAGCGCCCAGGACTTGCCTCTCATGAAGCAGGACCAAAATTTAGTGTCTAAGTCATTTATACTTATTCATCTTTGAAATGTCCCCAGTCCTCACAAAAATACAGCTGAAAGATTCTACTCTAGGCATTAGACAGAACTGAGTTCAAATTTGATTCTATCAGTTAGAAGCTGTGTGATAAAGGGGAAGTTACTTAACCTCTCTGGTCCTCTACTGCCTCAATTTGACTTAAAACTGGCTATGTCACAGGATAGATATGAAGATTCAATGAGATTCAACGAGATTCCAAAATTCAATGGAATTAAACACTTGTCACATAATAGGTACTTTATAAAATTTTGTGAAGTGAGTAATAGGAAGCTAACAACTTGCAATTCTTTTTTAAGAGATTCCTCTAAAAAATCTTTAATTTTTTTTTTTTTTTTGTGTGTGTGTGTGGAATTCCTCTTCTCTTTCCCAGGCTCCTACTAAGGGGGAGACATACAGAACTACAGAACTACAGAACTACCCTTCAACCCAGCAATTGCACTACTGGGTATTTACCCTAAAGGTACAAATGTAGTGATCTGAAGGGGCATGTGTACCCGAATGTTCAAAGCAGCAATGTCCACAATAGCCAAACTATGGGAAGAGCCTAGATGTCCATCAACAGAGGAATGGATACAGAAGGTGTGGTATATACAATGGAATATTATGCAGCCATCAGAAAAATCTTGCCATTTGCAATGACATGGATGGAACTAGAGGGTATTATGCTGAGGGAAATAAGTCAATCGGAGAGGGACAATTATCATATGGTCTCAGTGATTTGAGGAATTTGAGAAACAAGACAGAGGATCATAGGGGAAGGGAGAGAAAAATGAAACAAGATGAAACCAGAGAGGGAGACAAACCATAGAGACTCTTAATCTCAGGAAACACACTGAGGATTGCTGGAGGGGAGGGGGAGGGAGAAATGGGGTGACTGGGTGATGGACACTGGGGAAGGCATGTGCTATGGTGAGTGCTGTGAATTGTGTAAGACTGATGATTCACAGACATGTGCCCCTGAAACAAATAATATATTATATGTTAAGAAAAAAGAAAAAAGAAAAAAGTCGACCTGGTATTGGTAAGAAAACATAACAAATGGGGGATGGTGGGAAGAAGATGACAGGAAACTTTAGAGGGAAGCAGGCTTGGGTATGAATCTTTAACATGCCCTGGAGCTATGGGCAAGTCACTGGCCTTTGCTGGGCTTCATTTTCCTGGCAGAGACATAGGAATACATGGAAGCTCAAAAAAGTTAATGCATGTACAGAAAGGCTTACACGCAGAAGGTGCTCATTACATGTAAATTCTCCCATCCACCTCTCGCTCACTTAGGCTTTGAGAAGAAACTGACAGCTTTCTCTGAGCTATTTATTCCCTGACCCTCTTAAATATTACCTTCCAGGTTTCTCAAGTCTCTTTACTGCAGAATTTAGGTTATGACAATTGACAGAAAACTTACTATTTATTCTATAAAGTTTCTCTGGGGTAGGGACAAAATACCCACTTAATCCTCAGCACTTCCTTAGCTTTTCGGCTGTAACTAGTTGATATTTTAGTGAAATCTTTCTTCACATATATCAGTGTTTTCTAGATGGTTATCCTTGGGGGCGGATTAGGACTTTGATCACATAAAGAGCTCCATTCCCTGTTTCCTTCCCTGCAGGGACAACGAGCTGGTCTGTAATGCCCCATGTGTTCTCACTGCACTTTACTCGGGGATTTTGGCTGGACGGCTCAGAGGCGTCTCAGCCCAGGGAAGCACAGCCCGGTTGACACAGCTGGGGGCGCCGCGCCTCTGGGGAGCTCCTGGAGAGAGCAGCCGCTGGAGCTCCTGGGGAGGCTGGCTTCCAGAGGGTCAGCCCTCCCCCGCAGGGCGCTGAGTCAGCTCCCACTAAAGGAAACCACTTCAGTTTCACCAGCCAGGAGCCTGAGGGGCTGCCTTTGTCATTTAAAGTACATTCTGAATTCAGTCTCTGAAGCTGGCCTCTGAAGGAGTTAGAGCAAGTCATCCATTTAGGGTGGTCTCTAACCATTCTTAAACTCCACAGCAACCTTGGAAGGGTTTCCCCATTTCCCAGATGGAGTGACTGATGGTCTGAGAGGTTAGGTTCTTTGCCCAAGGGTCACATGTCCAGGACCCCACAGTCCTGGCTGTCTTGGCTGCACTTTGGCCCTTACTCAGTTTGTGCTGCTTGCTCATTCATTTATTCTTTTATTAAATGGGCATGACCCAAAAAATGCCTTTAAGGCCGTGCACCAAAGTGTTAAAAATGGTTATCTCTGGGAAGATGGGATTACAAGAAAACTCTGCTTTGTACCGTTCTGTATTGCCTGAATGTTAACGAGTCTTGTTACTTTTTGTAATGGACAAAAACAATAATGATAACCCCATTAAAATAACTTTACATTTCTTTCATGAAAATAAATACAAACCTTAGAAACATATATTGGGGCCACCAGGCCCCAGAGTCCACTCACTAGTGCCGGGCCCATGCCAGTATCAGCACGCCCTTTTGCTCCAATAAGACCGCTCAGTTCGGGGTTTCGGTGAGACTCACTGGCTCTCTTGGGACCCACCAACCCCGGAGCAGCAGACCACTAAAAACCCAGACTCTCCCTTTGGGCACGGGACACATTTATAACCAACCTTTACAGTGAACTCCCGGGAAGGAATCAGAAGTGTCTCTAGGTCCCCTGGGGAGTGGGACGAGCACCGAGGAGCACAATTGAGCAGACAGCTTGTAGGCCAAAGTACCCCCATCTTCCCTGCACATCAATAATGCACGACTGCTATCAATTTGCTGTAGAACTTACAACAAAGTAGTCACTCTCGTTCAGTTATTTAGCGAAGGGAGAGATCACGGACTTCAATCTCCTGCCTTCTCTTTTACCTGCAAGGCTTATTTACCCAGATGAACCAAGAATGCCATCGTGTGTGTGTGCGTGTGCGTGTGTGTGTGTACATACACACGTTTTTTTTTTTTCCCAAGTAAACTTGAGAAGGCCACTGGCTGCTACATCCCTGTCAGCACCCGTCGACACTGATTCAGAGTACTGCAGCGATTGTGCCATCCCTGTAAGATAGGGACCTGATGCCTTGAGAGGGACAGTCATTTGCCAAAACAAATAGCCAGTGAGTTACAGAGCTGGGCCTTGCACACAGGTTTTCTCCCTCCTGGTCCATGGTTCCTGTTCATGTGCATAATTTAAAACATGAGCAGTTACAATCTACAGAGAAGCAGTGACACCAAACCACCAAAAGGACAATGCCACTCTCAGGGAGCACAAAGTTAATAGGCCCTGGAGGATGGTTTGGCTTTTGGTCATAGAGACTGTAGGGCCTAAGTCCTGGTAGAAGAGAACCATCAAGTCCAAAGCCGTCCTGTCTGATTTTCAAAGAGGACTGAGGCTGTACATCATCCCTTCTCTTGGAGGTTTCTGGCATCCCTGCAAAGAAGTGGACTGGCCTCTGTGGAACACAGAGAAGGCAAGGACCTCGGGCCAGGTCACACAGCACCTGACCAGGTACTACAACCTGGGTCTGCTAGCTCCAGGTCAGTCTACCGCTCTTCCACCATATCCTCCCATACCTCTTCTCCTTAAGAGAGTCAGGGCCCAGCTTAGAAGAAGAGTGCTTATTATGGGCAGATCCATGCTTAAGTCCCCCTGGCTCTCTCTGCAGCCAGCATTCGGCCCTGCAGTTGCTTGGTACTCCAGGGCTCTCTGTCTCCTGGCAGTGTGAAAGTCAAGAACTTTCCGAGCCAGCGCTGGCCTCCAGGTAGTATCCTTTCTCCCAGCTTTTCTCGGGCTTAATGGGGGCACTCTCCTATGGGTTTCTTAGGCTACATTGTGAGAGGCTCCAACCATGCAACAAGTGGTAGTGGAGCACACAGTCCTAGCATAGAGGAGGTAGCCAAGCCCTGCTACTGCCGTTTTAACCTTTCCTTTCTATTTCGGTTTGGATCTCTGCTTCTGTGTCTTTGCCTGCGTGGGTCTCCACCTGACGCTTCTGTCTCGTGTCTGTCTGTGCGTCTCTGTCCCGCAGCTCTGTCTACCCCATGTCTGTCAGGGGAGCGGGGACAGCAACACCCTGATCCCCCCACCCCACCTGGTTTGCACACCCCAGCGGCGCATCGGGACAGGAGCGGGACTGCCTGAGCCACGGAACTGCGCCAGGCCCCCGACAACCCCAAGCCCCCCATGCACCAGGCCCCCCCGCCCCTGCAAGCGGCCAGAGCAGGCAGATTAATCAGCATCGTCAACGAAAGGAACACACACACGTGCGCGCGCGCGCACACACACACACACACACACACACACATACGTACGCACACAACACCCACAGAAGTTAGGAAGAGAGAGGGACTTACCGTTCGCCGCGACCCCCAGGCTGGCGGAGCCACTTTTAACTAAGAATGAATTAGGGACAAACTCTTCCTCAGAGTCTGAGTCCGGGGTTGGCTGGGCCACACCGCTGCCTAGCAACCGCCTCTGGCTCTCATTGGCCGGAGGGGAGGGGGGCGGGGAGGGGGACTGTTCAATAGGGGTTGATGAAGCAGATGAACAATGCAGGGGAGCACCTGCGAACCACAAAGACAAACACAGACAGAAAAAATAATGAAAATTGGTTTTGAGGCACACGGGGAAGGGGAGGGAGCAAAATAAAACACGCATCAACGGGGAAGGGGGCTCCCCAAACTGGGCGATCTACTGCACACGTGGTCTGGGGGCGGGGCTGATCGCCTCCGCAAAGGTAGCGGGAGCCAACTCTTTCTGAAGAGCCGGGCCTCGGGGCAGAAGTCTGCAGGGCCTGTAAAGACCTTACCCCTCGGAAACTCACGGGAAGCCCTTCCTGCTTTGCCTGTTCTCCGAGAGAGGCCGGAAAACCTGGGGTCTGGTTCTGGCGGGCCGCCCTATCTATGGAATAGCTGCCCTGCTCCGAGCCTCAGTGGCCTCCCTGGTAAAATGAACAGCCGCATGGATGATCGCGGAGCGCCTGCAAGCCGGCCATTCTGTGGTGTCACTGAAGTGAAATGATGTTCTTATTAGTGAGAATTTTAATCGGACATGCCTGGAAAAGGCTCCGGGACTCACAAAAGATAGAGCCGGAGAGAATGATCCAGGGCCCCCTTCCATCCCTCGCATTCTAGGATTTGAACACACTAATGTTTGACTTTCCTCAGATTTGAACATTTTAAGATTTTTAAATCCTGCCACTCTGCAAACTCCCTGAGAGCAAGAGCATTAGCCGTGTTTTCCATATCTGTATCCCCAGTGGCCAGCCTAGTGCCCAGCAAGCAGTAGGCATTAACGAACTATTTGCTGAAGGGGAGTTGCAGGTATCTAACACATTAGGCTCCTCTAGTTCTAATCATCTCGGATAAAACAATTCTATAATTTTAGGACATGAATATTCTGTGGGTTCCAAGATACACGAAGTCAGTATGTTTTGACACCAAGTTTCTACCATATCAGGGTTCTGAGTCTAAAACCTCAGTCTAAAAAGCACACTCCCAACTCTTCAGAAGGAGAAGGTGATGGCCTGGGACAAGGCCTGTGAGATCAGACAATCTGCAGTTCGATGTGTGGCTGGCGTTCAGACATGTGCAGTATATCGTCCGCAGGAGAGGGAACATAAGCACAGACATATACAAGTATACAGTACAAGACAATGCATTTGCTTGACAGCACAGGCTGCTTCTTTCCTTCCACCTTGACTGATAGACTGAAAACATAATCAGATTTGTCCAGCTTTTCACGGAGACCGAACCTTAGGAAACATAATGCAACTTGGACACATCATCATACAATTCGGCAGAGCTTTAAGGGAGAGGTGGCACGGGAAACTGCTGATTTGGGGTGGGGGAGGAGAAAGCCCTTTGTGGTCAATCTACCAAGAGGTACTCTCTCAGCTCACAACCACCAAGTCCTGCATGATCCTGTAGGTTTCAAGATGCTGATGTCAACCCCTGCGCCTCACCACGTGTGATGACATTTTATCCAGATGCTGCATATGCCATCTGGTTCATAGTAGAAATTTAGTAAGAGGACTTGAGATGGCAGGGATCAATGATTATAGTACAGTCTCTGCATGGCTCTATGTTCTGGTTTCTTTACCTACAAATCGGGGTTAGGATTCTCTTCAAAATCATCTCAACCAAGGGTTCCCAAATCACCTTGTGAGAACCTTCCCTGACACCACTTACTACACAGCACTCTAAGGGGATCAATCCTTTCTCTAGCCTTGACTGTACTTCTGCCATCACATTTGCCATACTGTCTTTGCAGTTATCTGTATTTATGTCTCCCACATAAAAGGATATGGCATACTTTTGGGGCACAGCACATTCTTGGAGTGGGTTTTAGAGTTCAACAGAATTGGGGTTTGCATCATGACCTAGTCCCCTTTTAGCTGTATGATCTTGGGAAAATGACTTCTGGTGCCTTGTTTGTATGAGAAGCGCCCCTCCCCTTTGACAGAGTTGTTGTGAGGACCAAAGATACTGTATCTGTGCACATGGTATGTATGAGCAAGTATGGTCAGTGCTCACCAAATGTTCATTAAATTGAATGAAACCACACCCCCACTCCCCCCACCGGAAGAGCCTCATTCATGATTCTGCTTCCCTTGCAGTCCCAGTTTGGAAAGATTTTGTCCACCAGGCTGCATTTATTAAGCAAATACACATTCATTTCCTCTTCTTTTATTAGTCAAAGACATCTTATAATCTCCAATCAGAGCTTCTGATGAGTTGGAGATAACCAGTACCATACCATGCTGAGTTGTGAGAATTTCAGACACAAGTTAAGAAACACGATATGTTGTTCTAGGGTGCTAGTTACAGTCTCTTCCTGAGCAAATCTGTCGAGCTTTATGAAATAAATAGTTCCAGAATTAAGTAAATTATTCTATCACACACTTCAGGGGCCTGAGGCTGGGAACAGCACAGAGCTCTGGCCTCATGCCTATGTCTTCTGCCTTCATCCCCTCTCCAGGCCTCACTCACCTCAGGTCTCGGGCTGGCTCTGAATAGTCACAGCCTGACATTCCAAGCACCTAACAAAGGTTCAGGCCCTCAGTAGGTGCACAAGAACTCATGATGTTTCTGTGAGGTACAGATACTGTTGGAAACGTGTTAATTTCCTTCCTCTTATTCATTAGCTGCTTTTAATTTACATGGCCCCAAAGTAGGGTGCACCACCCCCTGGGCACAAGAAAATATGCAAAATATTTATTTTTCAATCTCACTCTTTGTTAATATCTTTTTTGTATATACTTTATAATGCATATAATCTACTAGTGCTTGGAACACATGTAGTAAAATGCATTGCTGTACAAATTTGGCACCTATAGAAGCAAGGCAAGGTGGTATTAAGAGTATGGGCCCTGGAGCCAGATCCTACATTTGAATTCCAGTTACACTACTTGCTAGCTCAGTAGTTGTGACCGTGGGCAAGTTACTTCACCCTTTGTGCCTCAATTTCCTCATCTATATAATAGAAATTAAAGGATAAAATAAAAAACTCATCTATTTCACAGGATTGCTTTGAGGATTAAAGGAATTCAAACAAATAATATGTTGAGAACAGCGTGGCAGCCAAGAAACACCTAATAAACATTAGATGCACTACGCACAAGTATGTCTAGATGGTGTAAGGAGCACTAAGCTAATTTTATCTTTCCTTTTTTTATAAAAGCCAAGCATGCTTGCAAACACTGCTTCATTCCACAAATACTTCCTAGATACCCACTGACTGGGCTGGAAGGTGAGGGGGATACAGACGGTAAGAGACAGGGTCGAGAAGGAGCCTGGGGGAGGGGAGGGAGTCACATGGAGTTCTAAGCCAGGCAGGTGGGATCTGTCAGAGCAGAAGACAGCCCAGGGCATGACTGGGAGATAAGATCTCATCTAGAGGAAAGGCGAAATGCTTTCTGGAGTCAGGAGCATCCCAGTGGGAGGAGATGGAGGGATGAGGGTGTGACACCATGGCAGAGAGAAGAATACTCTGGCCTTGGGCTCTCATTCTTCATCTGGCCTCCAGCAAGCTGCCCATCCCCTCTGGCTTCTTAAATCTCATGAGCTACCACTAACTTCTCACCAAGTCCGCTGAGGCTCTTTTTCTCCCTTTCCTCTTCTCTCTTCCCCATCACTACCACCCCATGTGTCTCACTAGCTCCCATTCCTCCCAAGGGCCCAACCTCACATCACCTTCCCTGGGAAGGCTTTTCTGATGCCTCAAGCCTCGGTTTGGCGCCCCCGCTGCATGCTCGCACAGCGCCCTGTACCTTCCCTGTGGCAATACTTCCCGTCCTGCAGGGTTTACTTCCTGTGACTGCCCACTGGCCTGCCTGGCTGGCCCCGTCCCATGCTCCCCAGTGTCTAGCAGTGTCTGACTCGTAGAAAACACCAGTAACAACTTGTTACATGAAGAGGCGATGGGAGGAAGGTAGGAGGGAAGGGGAGTACATTGATGATGGCACAAAGGGTCTCTATAAAGACCACAGTGAGAGAGAAGTCTCTGAACAGTAGGTTTAGGCCTTGAACAAAGAAAAGGAGGTCAGACCTTAAGTGGGATTTGTGGAAGTTTTGAAAGCAGGGAGGTGACAAGATAAGGGCGGTGCTTTAGAAGGATCGGCTCTTTAAACTTACAGCATCTGCTCAGCCACTTAGATCTCCTTTCCCAATGGTTCAGCTCAGCCAGGACGTTGGAAGTCCACATGATGCCTTCAGTTGGGGGGGCAGATGTAAGTTTACGGAGGCAAATAAGGGTGCCTGATGCCAAAGGACTATGGGATTGCAGTCAGAGTTGCCCTCTCATGTATCCTGGTCATCAGCTCAAGGGAACCTGGTATTGTATAATTTTCCACAGTGTCCACGGTAAAATGAGATGGGATGATTGGCACGAACCTCCTTACACCTCACTCCAATAACGAAGGGGGCCGGTGAAGGGTAGAGGAGAGCCACCCATGTCTCCTGAGAGAAGGTCTCCGGGAGCCTACTTCGAGCTTATAGTAGATAAGGATGGAGAAAGAAAGCCACAGAATGAGAGTCCAGACACCCATATGGTTGGGGTTGGGGTGACGTGGGGCCAGGAACAAACATTTGCAGAGCTCCTTCTGGAATCCAGGAACTGGGCCAAGTGCTTTATGAGATCTTTTCCTTACACCAAACCTCTCAGTGGGATAATCATCTCTATTTTCAAGGCTGTGCCCACTGGGTGTCATGAATGAAATTTATCAGGCCCGGTTTGAGGGAGGGACAAGGAAGCTCTTACCTATCAACTGGAACACATCTAAAGCAAAAAGACCATAGGCTTCCTGTTGTGTAAGCCGCAGGTCAGAGTCCAATTTCCCATGGGCTATGTGACCTTGGGTAACTCACATTACTTCCCTTAGTCTCTGTCTTCTCCTTTGAAAACTGGAGTGTGGAATACCCACTGCCGAGAGATGGATGCTATGCTTGAAGGGAGCCCAGCAGTCTAAGGGAAAGGGCTCAGCCAACAGAGAATTTCTCTGCCATCCCGCCAGCTGTGGTCTTTCCTAGTAAGAACAGGGTGGTTTTGGAGAAGAAATGATGACAGATCTGCAAGCCTGCCAATGACACCTTTATCAATGCGGATTACTTGTCGATGTCATAAAAAGAGGAAAGTGTTAAGGAGGCAGCTGTGATATATGAAAAGAACATACAACAAGGGAATTCTGAGATCTGTGGGGAGAACTATTTCAGTTACTCACATCTTCATGTGAATCGATGGTAGCCTGCCCTAGCATTTGAAATGTAACCTATAACTAGGATAAGACAGTTCTCAGAAGAGCCTTCTAGGGTTCTGGATTCCAAGAGTGTTTTTGGAGTACGCCATGAGACTGAGGTGTGAAGGGCCAGCTGACGAGACAAATTTCTTACTCTATCAAGGAAAGAAAGACCATGAACAACAGGTACTTTTTTTACACTTTTCTCATCAGTCTCGAGAAATCCATCTAAATACCCAAACAGAACCTTATTAATCTACACTAAACTGCACGTAGGGTACAATAGGGAAAAATCACAGCCTACGGATACAGTGGGGAAGCGTGAGTCCCATGAAAAAAGCCAGTGCACTGACCATGTGCTGCACAGAGAGCATTTCCTTCCCTAGGTGGTTTCCTGGATTCCTGGAAGGGTCTCCTAATAACGTTTTAACTGGCAGCCCTGAATTTTAGAAGCCTGTATGTAAAACATCTAGCATAGTGCCCAGTATACAGCAATTAATGAATGACACCTAGAGAAAAGGAAAACAGACCTTTAGACCTACACAGGTACCTCCTCTTGTGGAATCCTGAGCTGATGGATTCATCCCTCCCATGAAGGCTCCTTCCTAGAAATACTCTAGTCCTTCCACTTAAAACTAAATGTAGGAGCGCCTGAGTGGCTCAGATGGTTGAGCATCTGCCTTTGGCTCAGGTCATGATCTCTAGGTCCTGGGATAGAGCCCAATGTTGGGCTCCCAGCTCTGCCGGGAGACTGCTTCTCCCTCTCCCTCTGCCTCTCCCCTGCTTGTGCTCTCTCTCTTTCTCTCTGTCTCCACCTCTATAACTCTCTCAAATGAATAAATAAAATCTTAAAAAAAAATCAAATGCATTCCTTCTCTCTTCATGCGTTAACCTCACACCTATGTGCTCTTAACATGGCAGCCAGTTGCTTCACTGAATAAGTAAAGTCCTTCTCAGCTCTGAGCAGAGGATGGAAAACTAGGATCTCCTTCTGATAGAAGGTCTGGAGCTGCTGGAGGGCCAGCAACTTCACTGTGGGCCGGCAGGCTGCTCACGTCTGTGTCCTGGCCTAGATCAGAGTCTCAGCTCAGAAAGATTAGCATAACTGGTTTCCTAGTTGTTCCAAATGGACTTAAGCCCACTGCTGTGAAGGATTTCAAAGTGCTAGAAATCTGAATAAAGCTGTTTGTTAGTGACAGCCCCAGTTTGCATCTGTTATCCTGCATGAATTACCTTTACTCTGAAAACATACTGACTTGGACAGTTAATGAGATGGCCACCCTGTTTCAGGGCAGTATTGATTCAGTTCCACACCATGGGCTCCTGTCTGCTGCATAGACTAAGGGCCAAAAGATCTGGGTACAGGTCAATAATGCATCATGGGACCATGACCAAGTCCTCTGATGGCTCTGGCCTTACTGTCCCCATTGGGGACTTAGACTAGAACACTCTAAGGTTCTTGTAGGAATAACAGTAGTGCACATTTCCAGGGGTTATTCTGGGGAGTAGAAGAGACTATAAACATAGCGCAGGATAAAGATTTCAGTTACAGCGCTGTTAGGTTCTTCAGCACTGTGAATGCTCATAAAATGGTTACAGAATGAATGAATTTGTTTGAATGGATTGGAAAAAGGACTGGTTGAAAAAAAAACCCTTCAGCAGGGGTTATCAATGATATTGGCAGTTTTTCATTTTTCAATATGAATTTTATATCTTCAAATTTTTGTACAATGAGCACATATCGCTCTTCTTAACACTTCTAAAATAATTTTTAAGACTTCAGGAGAAAATGAAACAAACGTCAAAATATCAGGCACCTAGTAGGTGCTAAGATAGATGTTGGTTTTAAGTACAAACAAGATTTTATGCCCTGATATTGGTAGCATAATTTGATACAGACTGATTTTTAAAATGTGAAAACCTTTTACCTGTGCAATTATACCTCTAAAAATTTACCCAAGAACATAATCATAAGTTTTCCAAAGAATTACTTATAAGAATATTCATCAAAAAATTATTTGTCGGGGTGCCTCGGTGGCTCGGTGGGTTGGGGCCTCTGCTTTCGGCTCGGGTCATGGTCCCGGGGTCCTGGGGTCGAGCCCCGCATCGGGCTCTCTGCTCAGCGGGGAGCCTGCTTCCTCCTCTCTCTCTGTCTGCCTCTCTTGTGGCCTCTGTCTGTCAGATAAATAGATAAATCTTTGAAAAAAAATATTATTTGTCATAGTAAAAAGTAATTTTTTTTTAAAAGTTAAAAAGGAAAAAAAAATCTATAATGGTAAAAGTGCCTAAGGCACAGTAGTATAACATCAATATGCAGACATTATCAGCCACGTTTGTAAAGAATGTTTAGGGACATGTGAAATCAGATATTAAAAAAAACTATGATGCAAAACTGTCTAAAAAGGAATTCTACCATGTGTTGAAATGTGTGTGTATGTGTGCCATTTGTACAAAAATGTTGTCACCTGTCACCTCAAGGCAGTAGAATTATGAATGCATTTTATTTTTTCTTGATACTTTTCTATACTTGATGATTTTTTCAAGGACCAAATGTGATAATAAGATTGAAAACAAAACAAAAGAAAATAGTAGTTTTAAAGAGGAGAAAACACACACACAGGAAGGTAGCAAAGACAACAGCTTCTGCTTTGGGTCCCTCGTGGGATGAGCGAGGCAGAGTTGTAGTCTGCTGGGCTCAAACTTGCTTTCTTCTCCAGCCTGTTAAATCTAGTGGGTCTTATCACCGCCCCCCCAACCCTGGCCGGCTGGGCAGCTCCCACTAAGTCAACTCTCCACTCTTCTCCTCAACAGTGGTTATTTTCAGAAGCAGGTCTGGGGCCATCTGTCTCTGTGACTTATGCTGGGAAAATGGTCTCTGGAAACCAGGACGCAGTAAATTTCTCAGGCTCAGCTCATTTGATCTCCAACCCTCCTCCTCATAGGGTTCTCAGGGCCATTTTTTGTTTTTAAAGCATTCACCAGGAAAGGAGCTCTGCTTTCACCTGTTCTCGTGGGGAGGCCCAGTATCCTGGAACACCTCCACCTCAACACCCAGAGCCTTGGTCTCCCCGGTCAGCACTCAGGGGTGGACAGCCAGCTCAGCTGCTTGTTTGATATAGGTGTATTAAATGAGGACATTCGCTATTTGGGGGGAATAATCACAGCTTTATTGAGCTATAGTTCACACACCCATACAAGTCACCCATTTAAAGTGTACCATTCCATGACTTTTAGGATATTCACAAATAGTACAACCATCACCACAATTTTATTTATTTTTATTTATTTATTTATTTATTTTTTAGCCACAGTCAATTTTAGAATACTTTCATAAACCCTCTAACAATTCTCATACTTACCAGCTGTCATGCGGCACTTCTGTCCAACCCCCTGGAGTCCCGGGCAATCACAGAAATCTACTTTCGGTCTTTGTGGATTTACCTATTCCGAACATTTCATATAAATGGATTCCTACGACATGTGTTCTTTCTGTGGCCAGCTTCTTTCACTTAATATAGTATTTTCAAGGCTCATCCAGGTTGTAATATGGATCAGAATTTCATCTAATTTTACTGCTGGGTCACCCTGCGTTGTAGGGACAGGCTACATTTTGTTCATCCACTCATCAGGTGATGGAATCTTGGGTTGTTTCTACTTTCTGGCTAATTCTGAAGGAGCTGGTACAAACACTTGAGTACAAGTTTCTGTGTGCATCTGCACTTTCAATTCTCTTGGATGGATACCTAGGAGTTGAGATGCTGGGTCGAAGAAACTCTGTTCAACCTTTTGAAGAGCTGCTGGACTGTTTCTAAGTGGCTATACCCTTTTACATTCCCACCCCCAGTGTTTGAGAGTTTCAGTTCCTATACACCTTTGCCATTAATTTTTATTTTTTTAATTTATGTATTTATTATTAAGATTATTTATGTATTTATTTATTTATTTGACAGAGAGATGGAGAGAGAGAGCTCAAGAAGGCACAGCGGCAGGCAGAGGGAGAGGGAGAGGCAGGTTTCCTGCTGGACGCGGGGCTTGATCCCAGCACCCTGGGATCATGACCTGAGCCGAAGGCAGACACTCAACCGACTGAGCCACCCAGGCACCCCTGGCAACACTTTTTATTATCCGACTTTTGGAATAGAGCCATTCTAGTGGGTATGAAGTGGCATCTCATATGATTTGCGTTTCCTGACGGCTTTGACGTTGAGCATCCTCTCATGTACTTACTGACCATTTGTGTATCTTCTTTGAGAAATGCCTATTCAGATGCTCACTTTAAAACTGAGTTATGTGTCTTCTTCTTATTTTGTGGTAGGAGTTGATTCTTTCATCAAATATTTATTTGGTGCCTACCCTGGGCCAGGCACTGTTCTAAGCTTGTCGGCATGGAAGACAAAGTCTTGCCCTCAGAAATCTTTCAGCAGAAGAGAAACATCAACAAAGAAGCAAATAATCATACAGAACAAGAGTGAATGGGGATAAATGCTATTAAAAAAAAGTCAAGTGCAATGAGAGGTTTGGAGGGATGGGACGGGTATACTATTTTAAGCAGGATATTCAGGGAAGGCATCTCTGAGGAGGTGATATTTAAGCAGAGACAGGAGACAAGTGAAGGAGGGAGCCACACAAACATCTGGGGGAAGAGCTTTCCAGGCAGAGGACCTTGCAACCAAGGGGCAGCCAGGACACCAGCACAGGTCATCTCATCTCATCCCTGTCCCATCTGAAAGCAGAGAGTAAAGCTGAAAGGGCATAAAGAAGCAATTACCCTTCATTTCTACAGAAAAGTTTTTGAGCCTTCCCAGACCCCAAAACCACCTCTTTTAGGCTTTCTGATACCTTAGGATGTGTCTTGCTAATGGCTGCACAAAATAAACCGAGAGGAAGCCCAGACGCTCACAGACACAGTTCAAAGTTCTGGTGGCTTGATGCGGAGATGCTTAGCTCCCAGGGAAGGAGCTTGGCAGCCGCCCTCGCTGCTCAGGGTGCGCGCTGCCTGGATAATGGTCTCGCTGCAAAGCAAACCCTGAACCCTGTTTGGCTTTCAGCCTTTTTTGGTAAAAGTGAAAGTCCTGTTTGTATTTCTTTCAGTGAACGAAAATAGGTAGTAATGCAGGTCTTTCCTTAAAGGTGAAGTGGTGTAATGAGGACTTCAGAAGGGGGAGGGCTGCCCAGGTAAGTGGAGGGGTGTGAGGAGGAGAGTGCCAGGAAATGAGCCTTGAGAGGCTGCCAGGGGCCAGAAGACAGATGTGCAAATAGCACCAACTGAAGGCCACCATGCCTGTGTGTTTTTCTTAGTGAGTTCCCTGAGGAGAGTGGCCGGTCTTCTCTATACCCATATGTCCACAGCCCATGTAGTGATTTCATGTATCATGGGTACCTAGAACCTACTGGAATCTACTGTAGCCAACGGAGCTACTAATAAAAACAAAACCTGCCTGGGAAGAGTATTTACTTCATACTTTATACACAGGATTTTCACATCCATGATGGTATTTTATCCTCTCTGCATTCAAGCGAGGTTATGAGCATCACCCCCACTTTGCAGCAGGAAAACAGAGGCTAGGACGGGAGATGGGACTCGGGCAGGGACACACAACTGGTACGGGGCTAAGCGGGACTCCGACTTGGGGAGGCGCACCAAGTGAGATCTGCATTTAGAACTGGTTAGTGGGATTTGGGGCAGGCTCTTCAGGATTGGAGCCTAATTCCCAGGGGTCCTGTGCAGCATAAATCAGAGTGAGCAGAGTGAGCGTACGTCTCTGGGACCCACAGATGCTCACAGTGGTAGCTGTCCCCCACCTCCCTTTGATTACAAACCGCAGATGTACCCCAGGCAGCCTCGCCAAGTGAGGCCCTCACTGTGTACCAGGGATACAGACCAAGACCAGCCCTTCCCGTGGAAGGGAGCCTGGCTGCAGGGGGGAAAGAAACAGAAACACATGACTTTGCGGGGGAGAGGTCGGGGTGCCAGCAGAGGGGGATGAGCAGGGAGGGAGTTGTTGGGGGATGAGGGCAGGGGAAACGGGAGACCCACAGAACTCTGATTGTCCGCCACAACCCCAAGGTTCTCAAAGCTTCTCTGAACCTTTCCTAGGAGTTGGTGCAAAGGGGTTTAAGATGGTCCATTCAGGCCTCCGGAGGCTCAACTGAGGCAGACAGACAGACCAACTTTCTGCAGGACGTGGGGGAGAGGGAAGGCACGAGGCAAGCTGGATCATCTAAGCCTGTCAGATCTGCTGGTGAACCTGAGCAAGGAACTCCTGCAATTTATGGCAGGCCTTGAACTATCTGTGGTCACAGAGTGCTCTGTTCATTAGGAAGGCTCACGCTTTGCACTTATGCATGGAGTTCTGATTAAGAAAGTGCTTCAAACCACTGTTTTCAAAGTCATTTATTGCTTCCTGGGTTCTAATATATGTATTTGTAATTTTTACATACATACATACATGTACGTATGCATGTGTACGTGTACACATGTATGTATGTGTGTATGCGCAATTTTTCTATATACAGTTCCTTCCCTGATTCCAATTTACACAGCTGCAAAATTTCAGGCTGCAAGACAAAGGCAAGAGCACAACCTGACTGTCAAGCTTCACTTCTACTCAAATACTGGGGCATGGTGGAGGAATTACGTATGGTAGGAGAGAGGTAAGAGGTAGGAAGCTGTGGAAGAAGGGCCTAGTTGCTGGAGGTCGGGGAGGGGATTGATATTAATTGGATTCCTCCTGTGTGTTCCTTGTACACATCACCTCAATCCTCATGACCTCTGCAAAGGTGTTAGATCTCTCTAAGCTGACAGATGCAGAATCTGCTCAGGACTGCCTAGCTGGATGGGGGAGGGAGGTGCCGTTACAAGTGTGGGTTCCAGGCCTTGTTCTAATGGACCTTAAGCCCACACTATCCCCCTAAAATGACCCAAATGAGTAATATTCAACAATGCAAGAATGTGCATTTGTAAACCCAAGGGTTTACTTCCCCGATCTCTCATCAGCCACGGTGGGGTGGGGGATGGGCAGCAACATTTACAGAAATTACACAGTGAGCTCAAAGCCACAGGGCCAGTGAATATGGAACTGGGCTTCCCACCCAGGATACCTGAGCCCACTGCTAGAATTCAATGTGTCTTCCACAGAGACTTAATGGGGAAGGTGAGAATAGTATCATCAATGAACTGGGAAAAATTAACCAGGAAAAAAGATACTCCTATAGAATAAAGCCAGAGCTATTTATCATTTGTGTGGTTCTCTGGATATTGATTATATTTCAACAGAAGGTTGTTATAGAATAACAGAAAATCCTACGGTGTAAGCACATAGTGACAATATACTGAGAGGCATGTTCCTTACCTGGTTTTCCCCTCAAAATGCCCTGGGTCTGGATAGCTTTTCCCTGAGGTTGCTCCCCCTACTGAAGCCTCTGCTCCCATTAGATTTCTGATGGGAGAAAGGCCAAGCTTTTTTTTTTTTTTTTTTTTTTTTTTAAAGAAAAAGGGCCAAGCTTTCTGGAAATTCCTCTACTGTCACTCCCAGAAATTTTGAAATTTTTAATTTTCAAAATTTGAGATTTGGGAGAATTTTGAAAAATCAAGGAAAGCAATCTCAAAAAAAGCCTTGAAATAAATCAGTGAGGTCCTGGGGGAGAATAGACAGGTTTAGAATCGTTGGCCCAGGGGCACCTGGGTGGCTCAGTGGGTTAAAGCCTCTGCCTTCGGCTCAAGTCATGATCCCGGGGTCCTGGGATCGAGCCCTGTGTCGGGCTCTCTGCTCGGCAGGGAGCCTGCTTCCTCCTCTCTCTCTGCCTGCCTCTCTGCCTACTTGTGATCTCTGTCCATGAAATAAATAAATAAAATCTTTGGAAGAAAAAAAAAAAAGAATCGTTGACCCAAATCTTGCTCCCAAGGGACCATGTCTCCCCTAGACTGAGAATTTCCCCAGATGTAGATTCTCAAAGCTGGGGACCATTTAGGGAGGATTTTGGCAAAAATTAGAAGAAAACCACGCTTGTTTTTATCCTAAAATACACTCTGTAGAGAAAGGGGCCTTTGAGATGATAAGAGAGGGGGAAGGAATAAATATTTACCAGATACCTCTCTTGCAACGCGCACTGTGCTAAGCACCTTGCACGTGTGCGTGTCCCAGCACAGCGCTCACAGCAAGCATCATTCACTTCACATCGTTCACAGGTAAAGTTCCTATCTATATTGGTTTCCAAGGGCTGCCATGACTGAGCACCATAGGCCATCTTAAAACCACAGAAATTTATTGTCTCGCAGTTGTGGAGGCCAAAAAGTCCAAAATCAGTGTGCCAGAGGATAGTGCTCCCTCTAAAACCGGCAGAGGGATCATGTGCTGTCTTCCCCTAGCTTCTGGCGCTTTGCTGGCAATCCTTGCAGTTCCTTGGCTTGCAGCTTGCCCCCTCCAGTCTCTGCCTTTGCTGTCACATGGCCTTCTCCTTATGTCTGTCTCGGCCTTCACAGGGCTGTCTCTGGGCAGGACACCAGCCAGACTGGTTTAGGGGCCCAGGCTACTCCAGTATGACCTTGTCTTACCTAATTACATCGGTAACAACCCTTTTCTACATATGGCCCCCTTCTGAAGTACTAGGGGTTAGGACCTGAACATGTCCCTTTTGGGTGTGGGGGACACAGGTCAACCTGTAACACTGTCCTTGTGGAGCCTACATAAACAGGTGGAGGCACAGAGAGGCCAAGTGACTTACTCCAGATCTACAGGTAGTCAGTCCCAAAGCCAGGTCTCACTCTGGAGCCCATACCCTGTCTAGCGCACCACCCGGTCTTGCCAGCATGGGGTTTCTTCAGCTGGTGGTCATTCATATACAAGGAGCCTTGGAGTCCATTGTCTCTTCAGTCCTGTGACACTTCTGTGATGCAGAGGCATCACAGAACAAGAAATGAGCTCCAGAAGGATGGAGCTGACTCAGCTCTCAAGTGGAGGAGCTGGGTTGAACCCAAGTGGGTGGACTGTGCTCATACTTCTGCAGCCATGCCGAGATCAACGGCATTGTGGTGGGAAACTGGACCTCAGAAATGGCACTAGAAATCAACACTAGTTTATGAAAAGACGCTGTCTCCCAGGCTGCCCGGGAAGGCTGGTCACCCTGACTGAGGGCACTGAGTTGGAAAAGAAAGAAAGGTGTCGGCTATTGTTGTTTCTCTTAACCAAAAACTTCATCTGGGGAGAAAAGAGTCTGTATTTTGGAGGAAAAACCATTCAGGGTCTCAAGCCCAGGAATTTAGATCCAGCCATATGCCTTGGGCAGCAGAGTCTGAACTCTGCCAGTGAATGGGATTTCTTGCTTCACGGAGGGGAGGGCACTGGGCGAAGCTTGGGTATAAGGCTTCCCCGGTGTTTCTTGAGCAGAACCTGGGAAGCAGTGTCGCCTTGACTTTGGTGCTAGCACACACAGCCTGCATTTGCCTCGGATTTCATGTTGGCAGGGAAATGAGGAAGAGACAGGTGCCTGCCGGGTGGGGAAGCACTGGGGACATTGCAACGTCCCAAGTCCAGAGTCCAGCAGTCTGTAAGGCTGGGAAGGCTAGCTGGGCCTGTGTCATTTGTCACGGGATGCTGGGATAGCCAGAGGAGGGGGAGTGCCACCCTTCTGGGGAAGAAGACGAAGCCCCCCCCGCCCCCAGGATGTACTGCCAACGCGATCCTCCACTCAGTTCTTAGTGATCCCACAGGGGACTCCAGCCAGCACTCCAGTAGAGTGAGGGAGGAGAATCCAATTGGGTCCTGCCTGCTTTTGAGAAACCCCAGAAGAGGCAATTACCCCCACAGTGCTATGGGAGTAGAGAGCACAGTGAACACATCCTTAATTGAGACCTTGAGGTACAATGACACCTTCCTATAAGAAGTGACCTTTAAGTCGAAGCCTAAAGGTAAACCAGGAGTTGGCCAGACAGAAGGGGCATTGTGTGTGGTGTGTGCACATGTGTGCACAGGGCTGGGCTGGTTTAAGTGTCGTAGACAGAAGGAACTGCCGGTGAAGAGAATGACCAATCAGGTATGTCTGGGGAAGGGGAGGGAACAGGTAACAGCTGAGCTGGACAGAGGAGGGGTGCAGAGCCTGTATGGGCCTCTGGGAGAATCCAGGGCCTGTTCCTACTCCTGGGGTTCTGGGACCCAGCATCTGGTAGCAACTACGAAGTGTCACCTGAATTAAGCCGCTGAACTTCCTGGGTCTCTTTAGCTGAAAATTACTGCCGTCACACAGGTTGCCCCCAAAGCTCTCTTAGAGCTCCAATAATGAAAACTAGCAAGACTGATTTACGCTCTTCCGCTTAATCCTCACACTGACCCTCAGAATTTCTCCTTATTATCCCCATTTAGTAGACGCGAGGAGAGAAGTTCACAGAAGGTTAAGTGACTACATTTTCTCAGTCTTTGGTTTTCTGAAAGGAACTGCCCTCAGGCTTTCTGCCCTAATAGCTGCATCTTTTGCTTTCCGAGAACTTTCACGCAGGAGGGAAGGATGATTGGTTCACAGCAGCAGGGATAATAATAGTTACCATTGTTGGGGATTCTCTCTTTGCCAGACGTTGTACCAAGCTGCGTAGAGACACGTGTCCATTTGAATCCTCACAGCGATCTGATGAAGTGGGGACCTTGATTACCCCCACGAGCTATGAGGACACTTGGCCTTACAGCAGCAGTCCATCGGCTTGAACAACGTCACCCAGCCTGAGCTCCAGACTGCTTCTCTCTAAAGCTCATAAGGAGCAAAGCTCTCCTAGCCCCACCTGTACGTTTACACAAGAGAAATTGAGGCCTGGAGAGATGATGGAATGAGCCTAAGGCCTGACAGCCAGGCGGCAAGGGAGGTAGCTTTGTGCCATTAGTATCAACCACAGTACCATGGCGGCCCAGCACAGGGATTGGAACAAAGAATCTTTTTGATGCTTGCTTACCCAGTAGATGTAACATATCTTGAAATTATTTTACTATTCATTCCTTCACTACAGTAGGAGCATTCTCTAACGTTTCTCAGGTATTTATATCCAGGTATCTGTGACTTGCTATATGGGTCTTTGCACATTTTTTTCTCATTTGGTCGTTCCTGTTTCCTCTTTATTGATTAGAAGACACAATATATGTTGAAAATTAATACACTTTATCTAATGCAAATATTTCTCCAGTTGCCTTTGACATCGCTTCCGTTGTGTTGTTTTTTCTTGCGGCACAGAAATGCTTACGTTGCATGTCTCAGTCTTTTTCTTTATGGCTTCTGGGTTCAGTGAAGAGCAGCCAACTTCCTGAGTTATTTTCCTGTCATCAGATCCCCTCAGGCTCCCTCTGGGTCTGGGGGCCGGCACAGAGGCACACACAGACAAAACAGGGGCACCATCCTGTGCTTCCCCCACGTGCTCTCAGGAGACCCTCTATTTCTGATGGAGACTTTTCTTTCCTTCCAGGTCCCTAGCCTCCCTCCAGGGTGTAACAGGAGAAGGATACAATCCCTTTGGAAATTTTGAGTTTCATCTTGGGTACACTAAGAGCAATTCCTTCTTTTCTTCTGTGCTCTTCGTCCTCTTGGAATAGAGATGCAGGGAGGTTGGGGCAGTATTATAGGATAAACTTTGAAGTTTCCCAGGAAATTTTAATTTGGCTGTTTGTTGAAGGATTGAATTGAGATTTCTGGAGGTTCTTTCAAACTGTAGAAATATCTCTAACAGTAAAAATGTTATAGTTTTTCAGAAGAAAGAACACTGATGTTAATCAAACACCTATACCCCAGACACTGAGCAAAATGCTTTCATATCTTACTCTCCTAAAAGTTGTATTCCTCTGTGGTCACAGGGAGGACCATCCTGTTTTCAAATGAGGGGGCCATCACTTGGGAAGCTTACATGGGAGCCCGTCACACTATAAGTGAATCAGGGAATGTGAAGGCAGATCCCTGGGATCCTGGCATAGTGGTTAAGGGCTCTGGAGTCACTGGGCAGAATTTAGCTCCGCTCTCTCGGTTACTGTCAATTTGATCCTAAGCAAACCACTTAGCTTCTCTGAGTTCAGTATCCTTTACTGTCAAATGGAGATAAAATTACGTTTCCTTTTATAGGTTCTGAGAGGGTTAAATAGGAAAAAGAATATAAAACACAGCCTAATGCTTGGCCCACAGAAAAGGCTTAATAAATTTCAGGAATAATAATAACAAGAGCAACAGCCGCAGCTAATTTATCGTTTCCTCTCCATCACGTCTCTATCAGAAGGGCATTCCAGCTGGATACTTTTGTGTTCATAGTTCTTAGCCTACTCTGTGGTGATGATAATATAATAACAGTGCTCTCCAGGGCGGCGTCATTCGTAAGCGTCCAGAACAATGCACACGCCCAGCAACAGGTGAACTGATAAATAAATTGTAGTGTATGAATATAACGGGACACTCCACAGCAACTAAAAAGACCTACTGGTAAATGCAACAATGGATGAATCTTACAGATTTTCAGACATTCATTTACATTAAGTAAAAGAGCACACACACTGTAATTATTTCTGTAAAATTCAAAAACCGGCAAAACTAAGCAATCTATGGAAGCCACCGTAGTAGTCTCAGGTCGGGTAGGTGCCTGAGGGAAACGTTGATGAAAATGTTTCATGTCTTGATCAGGGTTATGGCTATAAAGATGGAGACATCGTGAAATATCAGAGCTGTATACTTATGTGCAGACTTAAACACTTTAATGTATGTGTTAGTCCTCAAAAAATTATTAAGGGGGGGCAAATAAAAATTCAAATCTGGAAATAAGATAAGTGAAAGTGCCCAAAGTAATAAAATAGTAGTTACTATCATAGGCCAGTTTCCACACTGTAGGCCCCGTGTGAGGCACTTCATATTCCCAGTCTCATACAATCTCACAGCAGCTCTGTGAACTAGGTACTACAGTTGGTAGATGAGGAAGATGATGGTAGGACAGGCCATATTCTTTGCCTCAGGACACTCATCCACATAAGGCCAGGACGTAACCAGGTCTGAGGGTCTCCATCAGTTGTGCTGTTACCCCTGACAACAGAAGAAACCCCCAAGTAGGAACCTTCCTACACTGTTGGTGGGAATGAAGGCTGGTGCAGTTGGCCTGGAGACAACATGGAGAACATGGGAAACAGCATGAAGGTTCCTCAAAAGGTTGAAAATAGAGCTACCCTATGACCCAGCAATCACACTTGGGTATTTACCCCAAAGATACAAATCTAGTGATCCAAAGGGGCACGTGCACCTGAATGTTTACAGCAGCAATGTCCACAATAGCCAAACTATCAAAAGAACCTAGATGTCCATCAACAGATGAATGGATAAAGAAGAGGTGTGTGTACACGTACACACACACACACACACACACTCTCTCTCTCTCTCTCTCGCGCGCGCACACACACACACACACACACACACACACACACACACTGGAATATTATGCAGCCATCAAAAGAAATGAACTCTTGCCATTTGCATGACATGGATGGAACTAGAGGGTATTATGCAAAGCGAAATAAGTCAATCAGAGAAAGACAATTATCATATGATCTCACTGATTTGAGAAATCTGAGAAACAAGACAGAAGATCATAGGGGAAGGGAGGGAAAAATAAAACAAGAAACCAGAGAGGGAGACAAACTTTAATATATTCTTGGTCTCAGGAAACAAACCGAGAGTTGCTAGAGTGGAGGGGGGTAGGAGGGATGGTGTGGTGGGGTGATGGACATTGGGGAGGGTATGTGCTATGGTGAGCTCTGTGAATTGTGTAAGACTGATGAATCACAGACCTGTACTGCCAAAACAAATAATACATTATATGTTAATTAAGAAAAAAAAAAAAAAGAAACCCCCATGTAAGTTTTTGGAGCCAGTCTCCAAGATGGCCCCTGTTGATCTTCACTTTCTGATGTTTATGCGCTTGTGTATGTAATTCTCTCCCACGCAGTAAAGCTGACCTGGGATACCAATGGAATATGTGGAAATATAGAATGTGACTTCCAAGGCTAGGTGCTAAAGGACATTATGGCTTTCTCCCTGTGTTTGCTTTGATCACTTGCTCTTGGGGAAAATCAGCAGCCATTTTGTGAGGACTTTCAAGTAGCGACAGAGGTGTCCTTGTGGTGAGAATGAGGTCTCTTGCTGACAGCTGGCATCAGTTTGTCAACTTGGAAGCAGATCCTCCAGGCCCAATTGTCTTCAGATGACTGTCACCCCCGCTGAGACACCAAGTCAGACAACCCAGGAAAGATGTTCAGGATTTCCTGACTCACAAAAACTATGTGAAATAATACATGTTATTTCTGTTTGAAGTGGCTAAACTTGGGGGTATTTTGTTATAATTGAAAACTAGTACATAAGAGAAGGGTCATTTGGATTAAATAATTAGCAGCCCTCACATGAGTTAAAATTCTGAAGGAATCACAAAGTCAAAAATCTGTCCTGCCTGGGGGTCAAGATTCAAGTGGCTGTTTCTCAACATATAGCCTGGTTGTTAGCTGTTTTCTGGTCTTTATGATTCCCTTTTAGCTTTTTATTTCTGTGCTGTATTCACACAGCTAAGGCCCAGCTCTCAATCATTGCATACTTTAGCTATAGGCTCTTATCTTTAGTGCTGTAGGCCTGAATAATGTCAAATCTCACAAGGACGAGATACAAATTTCCAACTTGTTTATTAATAAATTAGCCCTATTGGGCCTCAGAGCATATCAATAGTTCAGTTGTGTTTGACGCCAGCTCTCTTCATTAGACTGTTTATCATTAGTGTCAAGATTTGTCTGATTCTGTTGACATTAACCAGGAAATTAGCATTTAAAAACTGGAAATATCACAGGACATGGGAGAGTGAACACCTGGAAATATTTTGGCCCAATTCTTCTGTCTCGAGGCAGATGTTTTAACTATGTTCAATGTATTCAGAGTTAGAGACCCACACAATATTCTTTGGTAGTTACTCCTACTTTCTACTTTTTGTTTATTTGTAATCATCAAATAAGTCCCTTTTCGTTCCACACAAATTTTTACCGCTTTCATTTCAGCTCCGTCTCTTTTGCTTCATCTTCCAAGAACATGAAGAACAAATGTTAAGAACTCTCTTAGCTCTTAACTAAGAGTGGGTGGCTCAGTCAGTTAAGCCTCTGCCTTCTGCTCTGGTCATGATCCCAGGGTCCTGGGTTCGAGCCCCACATGGGTCTCCCTGCTCAGCAGGAAGCCTGCTTCTCCTTCTCCCCTCTGCTTATGCTCTCTCTCCCTATCTCTGTCTCTCTCAGATAAATAAAATCTTAAAAAAAAAAAAAAAAAGAACTCTCTTTAGAGAAGCCCTTCTCTATATTCACACAGAGTAATTAAATCATAGCTCAATCTTTCTATCTGCAGGTTAAAGAGCCCCTACACTAACCTCAAAGGGATTTTCCAGTCCTTTGGTCCCAAGTACCCTCCCCAAAGACTTCCTCTCTTCTAAGCTTCAGTGTTTAGTGAACATAGCCAGGGCCTAGTGGAAAGTATAGAAGTGAGGATTTCGCACTCTCGCTTCCATTATTGAATCACAGTATCATCTCAGAAGGTATTTTCACAGCTTTAGACTCACGGATACATAAGAGATATAAAAGTAACTTTATTTCACTCTCCCTAATTTTATAGCTGAGAAAACTATGGCCCAAAGAGCCTTGCTCAAGGTCACTGAGTGACAGAGTGGCTGAGCTGACTGTGGCCATCCCATCATGTGCCTCCCCAACCTCTCCTGCTCAGCCTGGCGTCACCTGGGTGTGTCCTTTCACCTGCGCTAAGTCTTGATCCTCTGGTTACGACTAACAACAACAGCATTTTGCAGCTCGTACAGACAATGGTTTCCGCCCCAGCGCTGTTTGTAATCGCGGAAGACCAGGGAACAACCAGAGCCCTATATTCCATGAAATATTCTGAAACTGTTAAAAATATTGAGGAAGATTTAAATGTGTTGCTAGGGAGTGATCTATAAGATACACCATTTGTTGAAAAAAACAAAGTAACAATACCTTATAGAACAGCAAATAGAATGTATTACACCACTTGTTTCTGAAAAAGTATACACACACATGATTCTGTACAGAAATTTCTAGAAAGATACATATACATCCTGTTAATGACAGGATGGGATTGATGGTAAAGTCTCTTACTTTTTATTTTATACCCTTTAGCAATGTTTGAATTTTTAACCATGTGGTTTTATTACTTTTGTAATAAAATAGTAAAAATGTTTAAAATGTTAATGCTGGGGCGCCTGGGTGGCTCAGTGGGTTAAAGCCTCTGCCTTCGGCTCAGGTCATGATCTCAGGGTCCTGGGATGAAGCCCCACATCGGGCTCTCTGCTCAGCAGGGAGCCTGCTCCCCCGCACCCCCCCGCTGCCTGCCTCTCTGCCTACTTGTGATCTCTGTCTGTCAAATAAATAAATAAAATCTTTAAAAAATAAAATAAAATGTTAATGCTGAAGACTTCTATTTTTTTTTTTTACTGTCACACGTCTCTATTGACTTTTTCAATTACCATGTATTACTTATATAATTAGAAAAAAGATATTAAAGGTAGATACACATTAAAAACAATGCCCTACCTCTGAATGCTGGTTCTATACCAGTTCTTTTTAGACACAGGACAGGATATGCTCTGAGCAGGAGAAATCAGGCCATCATGTGGTAGTGGTTTCTTAGAGGGGGCATGAGGTGTGTGTGAGTGTGTATATGTGTATGTGTGTATGTGTGTGTGTCTGTGTTGGGTGTCACATGCCACTGGAGTAGTCAGAAGCGGTTCTTGGTTGTCATGATGACCGAGGAGGCAGGTACTTGTACCTAATACCCAGGAATCAGGGATGCCAACAATGTCCTACCCAAAATGCCTGTAGAGCCCTGCTAAGAAACACTGGTGGAATATTTAGAGTTTTTAAATGTCTGTGTGTATTCTCTCATTTAAACTTCACATCTCCTTTGAGGTTAAAAGAAAAAGTATTCATTATTACTTCCTATTAAGAGTTAGAAAATATCCAGAAGGTAGGTTACCCAGGAGGAGTTCCCAGAGCCAGAAAGATGTGGATGGTGACAGATTTGAACCTTGCAACCAAGAGGCAAGGGTATATGCTGAAGGTTTGTTCATATAACAAGGTCTGTGCCAGGCCTGTTATATCTCTTACCATGGTTCATAGGGTGGTATATCCCTATTGTACAGATGGGTAAACTGAAAGCTTGAGGTCAGACCAACAGTCCTGGGGCACCTGGCTGGTGAATGGCTCAGCTCAAACCCTGGTAGGTATACTTCCAAAGCCCTTGCTCCTTGCAGTTCCCACATGGCCTCCCTCGCAGCCTTTGGAGGCGACCAAGTGGCACCTGGAAGCAATTTCCCCCCTGGTTTCCCCCCAGGACCCATGCTACTCTGGTAGGGAATTCACGGTGGGAAATTAACCTCTGTCTGCAACGGCCAATTATGCAGTCTAGAATAAAAAGGGTAATGTGTGCCTGGGCCCAGGCAAAACACTGGCTACCCCCCCCCCCCCCACTGCCTATGTAGGCAGCTAGGAAGGGCAAAGGAGGGGTGCAGGGGAAATCCTATTCTATTTTGAGAAAATAGTTGTGCTTGATTATCCAATAATACCAAGCTATAAAGTGGGGACAACTATGGATTTTCCCCAAAATTGGAAAATTGTGAGTCATTAACATCTCACTTTTAAAGAAATCTATTTAAAAGGAATTTAGCTTCCTGTGCCTGGAGGTAAGCAGGACTCAGAGTTAATGCAAACTTCTCTTAGGAAAAACAAACAGGAGTTCAGACCTGCAAGATTCTGCTGGAGAGAGGCATCAGAGAAGGAGTAGCTGCCAAGACAGTTTCTTCTCACCACCCCAGTGACAATGGCTTCTCTGCCATTGTGTCCTCAAATGCAGGCACAATGAATGTTTTCTTGCTACAGTATTTTATATATTGGCCACTCCTCAGATCCTTGAGATTCATCTCAGGTATCACCTCTTCCAAGAAGCCTTCTCTCACCATTCCAGACTGATTTAGGGTCCTTAACGTCCCCAGAGTTCCCTTCTCTCCTGTATAATCCCCCTTGTCACAGCACTCTTTCTCTAATTGTACTGTGTGTTTTTCTTAGGACAGAAAACATCTCATTCATGCCAGGATTCCCACTTCAAACAGCATGGGCACTCAGTATAGGCTCCGCCTTGTGGACTCTGTGGTGTGTGAAGTCTTTTTCCTGCCAAAGTCAGTGTCTGCTGTGAGCAAGGGACTTGAGAGAGAAACTGGACTTTATCAGGTGGATTAGAGAAAGAATATTATGGAAGGAGGAATACCATGAGCAAAAGCATGGAGGTATGAAAAGACATGAGTAAGAAATGGGTTGTCAGGGGTGCCTAGGGGGCTCAGTTGGCTAAGAGTCTGCCTTTGGCTTGGGTCATGATTCCAGGGTCCTGGGATCAAGCCCCGCATTGGGCTCCCTGCTTGGCAGAGAGTCTGCTTCTCTCCCTCTGCCTGCCGCTCTGCTTACTTGTGCTCTCTATCTCTCTGTCAAATAAATAAATAAAATCTAAAAAAAAAAAAAAAAAAAAAAAAAGAAATGGGATGTGAGTAGGGGGTAGAGCAAAGTGGTGAAAGGCAGAGTTTTTTAAATTAATCTTGAGAGGAAATCTTACTAATATTGTCACTTTTTATGTGACTTAAAGCGATTTACTTAATTGCTTGTCCTTGGTTTTCCTATTATAAGACTGTAATTAGGTGTAAAAAGGACTTAGCACAGTGGCATGCATTCAGTATTTATTAAATTGTAGTTTTCAATATTGTTATTCTGAAAGGGGCGGTACCATTCTCTTGTGGAATGACCTGGACCCCACTGCTCCTTAGCTATTGTTGACTTAGAGGTGCAGGATTTGAGAACTAACTTATGCTATTCTTACCTTTATTTGTTCATGTGCTTCATTCATTCACTCTACAAACATTCCTTGAGCAACTACTGTCAGTGAGGTGTTGCAATGCATTGTGATAGCCTCAGAGCAAGATCGATTCCCAACCAGCAGAAGAAATTAGGTGCAGACATGAAGGTATGGTGAAAGCAGAGTCGAAGAGGGAGATAAAGATAAGGTACTGAGAGAGCCTGGAAGAAGAAGGAGCATTATGGAGAGCTCAGTTTCTAGGAAAGAGGAACCTGTATCTTTTCTCAGTTGCTTTAACCATTTTCTCTCTTTTTTTTTTTTTAAGATTTTTATTTATTTAATTTACAGAGAGAGATCACAAGTAGGCAGAGAGGCAGGCAGAGAGAGAGAGGGGAGGAAGCAGGCTCCCTGCTGAGCAGAGAGCCCGATGCGGGACTCGATCCCAGGACCCTGAGATCATGACCTGAGCTGAAGGCAGCGGCTTAACCCCACTGAGCCACCCAGGCGCCCACCATTTTCTCTTTAATTGTCAGTGAATTTATCATAGTTTTATTTATGATGATTCTTCTTTGGGTTTCTTGAACTTCTTAGATCTGTGGGTTTCCTTTTTTTTTTTTTTTTTAAGATTTTATTTATTTATTTGTCAGAGAGGGAGAGAGCATGAGCAGGAGGAGGGCAAGAGGGGGAAGCAGGCTTCTGGCTGAGCAAGGGACCCAATGCGGGACTTGATCCCAGGATCCTGGTATCATGACCTGAGCCGAAGGCAGAAGCTTAACTCCCTGAGCCACCAAGGCATTCCAGATCTGTGGGTTTACAGTTTATATCCAATTTGAAAAAATTCTGTCATTTCAGAATTTGAAAATTCTGTCATTTCATCAAATATTTTTACTATCCTCATCTCTCTTTACTGTTCCTTCTCTGATGCTAAAAACCTTGCAATTACCTGTTAAATGGATTCTAATTACATGTTAAACCACTTGATATTGTTCTACAGGTCACTGAAGTTCAGTTTAGCTTTTCAGCGTTTTTACCCCTTATCTCCCTCTGCTTCAGTTTGGCTAATTTTTATTGCCCTCTCTGCAGGTTCATGTAGCTTTTCTTCTGTAGTGTCCAATCTGCTGTTAAACCCATCAGTTTTCCATGAAATATTCATTGCAGAGATTATAGTTTCAATTCAAGGATTTCCATCTGGTTCTATTTCTCTGAAATTCTCTGTTTGCTCACTCCTTATGTCCATATTTCTCTTTAACCCTTGAAGACACAGTAGCCACTGTAAAGTCCTTGTCAGCTATTTCCATCATCTCTGTAGATTCTGCTTCTATCAACTTATTTTTCTCTTAGTTGTGGGTTCCAGTCCACTTTCTTTGCATATGTAGTAATTTTTCATTGTACACTGCACGTCACGGATGCTAGGATGTTTGAAGTCTGGATTTTGTTGTCTTCCTTTAAATACTGTTGTGTTTTTGTTCAGGTGGCAGTTCATTTGCTTGCAGAGTAGCTTGATCCTCACAAGGCTTCTTTTGGTTTCACTGAAGTCAGCCAAAAGTGGCCTTTATCCTATGGCCAGAATAACCCAAATCCTAAAGCATGGCCTTTTAGGGGACTCCACTGAAAGCCTGGGGCATTCAACAAGGTCTCTGTGCTCTGCATGGTGGGAACTTAAACATCTCAGCCTTGTGTGAGTTGTAGTATGCTGCTGCTTGGTACTTGCTTCCTTTCTTGGTAGCTGTTTTTCCCTCAGTAGATGTTCTTTGTCTCACCTCATGGGGTCTTTTCCTGCACATGTGAAGCTTAACATTTGGCTGGAGCATCAAGAGGATCTCTATGGATATCTCTGGCATTAGGACCCTGTCTCACAAATTTCTGCTGTGTCAGCTGCCCTCAACTCAGCAAGAACGCTGTGGTCTGGTAGACCATTCCTACTCTGCAGGTTGAGAAGCTTCCTCTGAGCTGAGAGCTCGGGCAACCACCCGCTCATATTGCTTGTTTTGTTTCTCTTAGAGACCATATTTCTGTGCTGCTTCTGTCCAATCTCTGAAAACAGTAATTTCATACATTTTGCCCATTTTTACAACTATTTATGGTAGGATGGCTGGTCGGGCTCCAGTTACTCCATCATGGTCAAAAGTGGAAGTGTGGAAAATGGGGAATTGGAATCGTTTCTTGAAGAATAGGTAGGCTTTGGACATAAGGCAATGAATGAGGAGGCTCATTTTGGGCAGAAGAAACAGCACGAGTAGCAAATATTTATTGAGCCCCTGCTGTGTGTTATGCACTGGGGATTTTGTGATGAATAAGACAAATGGATATCTGCCCTAATGGAGCTTACAGCTTGTTCTGATCTGTGTTCATTACAACTGCTCTCTGGATGCCTGCTCCGTGCAAGACAGTATGAGGGTACAGGAAGCTGATGTTATAAAGAAGAAGAAAACACAATTTCTGTCTTTAGGGAGTTCATAGTATTTGGGGGGAGAGAGATAAATAAAGATTTCCTTCCAACATAAAGCACTGGGTGAAATGACAATGTTATGCCTGGGGTGCTAAAGGAGAGGAGAGGCAGATTTTAAGGCCCAGCTTCCTTTATGGTGTATTGCCTGGGTCTCCAAGAATGAGTAGGGAGTAACTTGGAGTGGGAGGGGTGGAGGGGGCATTCTAGACAATGGCACCAAAAGCATAGAGACGTAGGTACCTACAGGAAGCTGAAGGTATCTCAGTGTGGTAGTACGAGATGAGACTCAAGAGGCAGATGGACCCTTAAGAGGCTGTGTGTGCCATGTTAAGAGTTTAGATTTTATCTTGATGGCAGTCAGGGAGCCATGGAAAGCCTTTAAAAAAGGGAGTGATACCCTGAAAATTCCTGTCCTTGACGTCTCCCAGCTGGCAGGAAACACTGAATATTCAAGGGGGATTTATGGGACTGGGGAGGGTTGTTAGAAGTTAACTCTCTTCCTCCAGGAATCTGAAGGACCTTTTCATAAGAGCCATTTGGATTTAAAAAACAAAATAGTACAAGACACTTATAAACAAATCCCATGGCATCAAAATTTCATCAACAGAGATACAGAAGAGTGACAAATGCAGTAGGTAAAGATGAGTTTCTTCAGGAAAGTAGTGGGTGGGGAAGAAACAGAAAATTTCAGAGCTATAATTGTTCTTGCAAATTATCCTGTTCTTTGCCTGACTTTATAGTGACGCTGGAGGCAACTGAGACCCAGAGAGAGGGAAGCAGGATGGGAGCTGCAAAAAGAATGTTTGGCTGACCTCGGTTGGCCATTACTAGCTGTGACCTTGGGCAAGTCATTTACGCTGCCTGAGTCTTAGTTTCTTTATCAACAATCTGGAGGATAACAAAACCTACCTTGATGAACTGAAGTAAGGCATGCATGAAATCAGTGAAGTGGTGTCTACTGAACCGAAACTGAGCTCATTTTTGTCGTATCATCAACTCAGACATTCCATTGCTCAAGTGATTGACATGGAGGGAGAGGGCCCATGGGAGGAAAGTTCCCTTAGGAACAGTCCCAAGAAGTGGGGGATGACTGTGTATTAAAGATAGCTGCCAATTCTTTGTCACTAACCCCATTAGAAGGTGGGCTTTATTTTATTTTTTCTCCCCTTGAATCTTTGCTAGCCTCGTGATTATTTTAACCAGTTGAATTTACCATCATAGTGGATATGATGCTGTGGTAGTTCTGGGTCCAGAGCATCTGAGAACTAGTGACTATTGTCTATCCTACTGAATGTTGACTCCTGAGACCCAGCTGTCATGAAAAGTAGTCTAAGCTAGTCAAGTGGCAAGACCACTTGGAGAGACAGAGCTGCTCACCTTCCATCTGACCCCATCAAGGGACCAGGCAACAAATAAAGGAATCTTGGATATTCTGGTCCTAGCTACCAAATGACTGCATTCTCATGAGAGACCCTAAGCAGGATTTATAGAACTGCCTCGTCAACCCACAGAGCTGTGGAAAATAATATAGGGTTGTGATTTTAAACCACTGAGTTTGGGGCAGTTTGTTACACAGCAAAGGGGATCCAGGAGAAATAGGGAGGTTAGCTCTCCCGCTGGGGCCTAGAATTGGGTCGGAGCCTTCCTGGGAAGCTGAAGGAAACAGCACATTCTGGACCCAAACAGTGCTGCTTTGGGATCCAGGAACCAAGGTTGATTACAGTGTGGGGGCAAGAGTCCTCCTCCCCCTTTCTTTACAGAACAGAATATTTATGGTTTTACAAGGTAGACAATGGGACAGTTTGAGGGTCTGCAGCTTCGGAGGCACTTGAGGCTAGATCGAGAATCTGAAAGAAGAATGGTGATCTTGTGGAATCTAGAGGCATAATGCCACCTTCCTAGCGCCTTGTCTCCAGAGAGAATGCTAGGAAATCTCCAGAGGGAATGCGACATAAAGGGACCAGGGCAGGTTTCTTGAGCACAAGCGAGGCCCCTGGCATCTTCCAGAAAACCCTGAGCAAGACTTTGAGTGAGATGGAGGTCTCATACACATTGTTGAGGGAGAAATCCCAGAAATCTGGGTAACTGCCATCAGTGAGGCCATAGGGTAATGAGGGCTGAGGACACCCAGGTTTTATATGTAAAGGTTCTCACATTATGTTTACTTTGTGACAAATGGTCAATATGTGCCAATATGTATCATTAGGGAATTGACCCTATTATCCAGGGTCATATTGCACATTAACAACAGAACAGCCTAGCACTTTCTTGCCATGAGACGCTGTCCCCTGCTGATTGCTCTGGGTTAGTTCAGAGTCAGCAGCAGTCACCCCAAGAAGGCAGAGCTCAGATTACTCTCCAGAGACTCAGGCAAATCCTTTCAGGTTCCACAGTTTGCATATGTAAGTCCTGGCTTCAGCACAAAAGATAATACTCAGATTTGGGGAGTTATGAATCTCTGGAAATTAAAGCAAATGTTATCTTTTTCTCCTGGACAGTTTAACAGAGGAAGCTAGGAAAAACAGATGACTGTTGTGAATCTAAAACAAAATCTATGCAATAGGTTTAACGTGGGGGCTACCCATGGATAAGTGCAGATCCCTCCTAGGTCAGCTGTAGGACTGAGGGAGAAAGGAAGTTCCACTACTAGCTTTCATTCAGATGGTTAGAAGAGAAGAAGCCCTGAGCTTTGGCATCTGTAGTGGAGTTTACCTTTGTTTCTTTCCCCCTGAAGCTTGGCTTTTGATGAGTATGAGGACCCACTGAAAGTCTCCAGACCTCAAGGCAGTAAGAGAAAGCTCTGGGCTGGCTTGTTTTATTGGCTTAATGTTCATGTCTGCTCCCCTCCTCCCAACAAATTCCTATACTGAATCTCTAACCCTCGATGTTGATGGCATTTGACAGTGAGGAGTTTGGGTGGTAATTAGGTGGAGATTAGGTCATGAAGTTAGGGCCCTTAAGTGCCCTTCTAAGAAGACAGAGACAGCTCCTTCCCTCTCCACAGGGAGGAACGCAGTAAGGAAAGGTCATGTGAACACACAGTGAGAAGGTGGCTGTTTACATCCCAGGAAGAAAGCCTTTATCAAGAAACAAATCTGCTGGAACCTTGAACTTGGACTTCAAGCCTCCAGAACTGTGAGAAATATATGTCTAATGTTTAAGCCACCCAATCTATGGTGTCTTGTTATAGCATCCAGAGCCAAGTAAGGCAGCTTACCACGCTCTGTGGTAAGTAGTAGAAAAGGCAATGGAATCTAGAACACTAAGCTGGAGCTCTGGTTCAGCCTGTTTCAAGCTGGATGATACTGAGCACAGCATCTGACCTGTCTGAGATTCATTTTCTTTATCTTTGAAATGGGCCTAAGAACACTTGCTTCACCTTATCTCACTCAGAAATTGCTAGGATTGAGAGAGACCACGGATATAAAGGAAACTATAGGAAGTATTTCTGGCTATGGCTGAGTGAGGAGGCTGGCAAAACCTTTTCCCTTAAAAGGAACTATAAAATTGAACAATTTTTACAAAACAACCATTTCAACTCTCTAAAAGTTGACCAAAGGAAAGAAGTAACAGTCTCGGAAAAATCTCAGAAGGGTTTACTCTTGAAACACTGCTTAACTTTGGGTAAGAACGCTGGGACTCCATGGTGTTACTGCCTTGGGATTTCCCCGTCCTCTACAGCAAAGAGGCTCTGCCCTGAGTACTGGCTGCTTGGCTGCCGAGGTGGAAGGAGTTCAGTTGACTGGGAGCAGTAGGCGGTGGCCATGGCCAGTGACACTGTCAGTGGGAATGAGGATCCTTGGCAGCAGGCGAGTAGAGAGGGCTACTGGCTATACTAGCATGACGTCGTCAGTGGGGTAAGCACATGCTTGGCTAAGACATGAACGAAAAGTGGAGATCAGAGAGGGGCAAAGCTATCCACACACTCCTGGCCATACCTGAAGGTATATGTAGGCACAGAGTAGTTGTAAAAGGACACAGTGGAAAGCAAAGCCAGAACAGACTTAAAAATGATCAGGATTTTGAATGTGTGCCCTCCCCCCACAGCTTCATTTGCAGAATACCTGGCTTGATGTGTCTGAGCATAATCAATGTCCAATTACTTCACTGACTGGCCAGTAAGCTACGCAGACAGAGGCTTAAAAAGCAATAATGAAAAATAACTTAACAGAGGCACCAGTGGTCACACTGTGAGGAAGAAAGATTTCACAGATTTAATCCAGGCAAGTTCTAAGCATAGGGGGAAAAATAAATAAATAAAACGAAGGAAAAAAGTGATAGCAACAATCACCATGAGAGAAAGTCAGAGCCCAGAGTTATTACAATATAGTAACTAAAATGTCTGGTTTTCAACAATAACGACAGCAACAACTTACAAGACATACAAAGAAACAGAAAAGAATGACCCATAATCAGCAACAAAAGCAGTAGATGGGAACCAAGGGTGCCCCTAAATGTTTACATTAGCAGATAAACATTGCAAAGCAGCCACTAAAAAAATTGTTCAAAGAACTAAAGGAAACTCATGTCTAGGGAATTAAAGGAAAGTATAACAACAACTAATCAACCAAGAGCAAATCTCAACAAGAAGACAGAAACTCTCAAAACGGGCCCAAAGAAAATTGTAGAGCTGAAGTACAATACTTGAAACAGAAATTTACTAAGGAACTCAAGAACAGACTCACAATAGCTAAAGAAAAGCTCAGTACACTTGAAGATAGATTAATAGAAATTATGCAATCTGAAGAACAGGGAGATAAAAATTTGAAGAGAAATGAACAGAATCTCAGAGACCTGTGGATAACATTAAGCATACTGACAAATATATAATCAGGGCCCAAGAAGAAGCAAACACAAGACAAGCGTTGGAGAAATTATAAAAGTACCCCAAAGTGGATAAAAAACACTAATCTATGCAGCTAAGAAACTCAATGAACCCCTGATAAGATAAATGCAAATAGATTCATGAGACACCATAGTCAAACTGTTAAAGCCAAAGACAAAATCTTAAAAACAAAAGGAAAAGATGACTCGTCATGTGCAGGAAAGCATCAGTATAATTAATGGGTGACTTATTGTCTTTTTAAAGTTTAATTATTTTTTAGTGATCGCCACATCCAGCATGGGACTCAAACTTATGACCCTGAGATGGAGAGTGCCATGCTTTTCTGACTGAGCCAGCCAGGTGCCCCATGACTTCTCATCTTGAACAACAGGGGCCAGAAGAAGTGAAAAGAAAATAATGTCAACTAAGAATTCCACAACCAGCAAAACTATCCTTAAAAAGGAAAGGTAAAATGAAGACATTCCCAGATAAACAAAAATGAAGAGAATTCAGTGCTAGGAGAGCTACCTTATGAAAGTCTTTTAAGCTGGGAAGTGATGCCAGGAGGGCAAAAAATGAAGAGCATCAGAAGTGGAAAACTTGTGGGTTAACATTAAAAAAAAAAATCAGTAAGTACATATTTTCCCATTTCTTCTCCTAAAATATTTTGAAAACATAAGATTATGTAAAGCAATAACTATAACACTCAATTTAGATTTATTATAAATATATTATCTATCTACCTAAGTGCATATACATCTCAATAAAAGCATAAAGAAGGAGGAAGGGATAGTTATCTTGGAACAAAGTTCCTAAATTTTATTGGAGTTAAGTTAGTACTAATCTAAAGTGGATTATGATAATTGAAGAATCAGATCACAATCCCTAGAGCAACCACTAAAAAAACCCTTTAAAATATGGTTAAAACAATCAATAAAAAAATAAAATTTAAAAGTCTTTATCGAACACACACACACACACACACACACACACACACACAAAAGCAGTAAAGTAGGAACAGAGGAATAAAAAAGACCAGGGACATATAAAAAAACAAATAGCAAAGCGGCAAATATAGAGAGAATAATATTAATAATGATAACAAGTATGAATGGTCTAAATAACCCACACAAAAGCTAGATATTGTCAAACCAGATAAAGAAGCAAGATCTGGGGTGCCTGGGTGGCTCAGTGGGTTAAGCCTCTGCCTTTGGCTCAGGTCATGATCTCAGGTCCTGGGACTGAGCCCTGCATTGGGCTCTCTGCTCAGCAGGGAGCCTGCTTCCCCTTCTCTCTGCCTGCCTCTCTGCCTACTTGTGATCTCTCTCTGTCAAATATATAAATAAAAATCTTTTTTTTTTTTTTTAAAAAGCAAGATCTATTCATATGCCATCTACAGGAGGCACACTCGAAATTGAAAGGCACAAATGGGTTGAAAGTAAAAAACAAACAAACAAAATAATCCACCGAAAAAACCCAAGAAACCAAACAGAAACTAAAAGAAAGCTGAAGTGGCTACTATAATATTAGATAAAATAGAACCAGGACAAGAATTATCTCTAGAAACAACGAGGATATTTTATAATAATAAAAGAGCCAATATATCAGAAAAATTAATTATAAATGAATATGTGCCTCACAACAAAGCCTTAAAATTCATGAATCAAAAACTGACAGAACTGAAAGAAAAATATATAATTCAACAACAATACTTAAAGATTTCAACAGCGCACCCTCAAAAACTGATAGGAAAAGTAGACAGGAAATCAGCAGGGATACGGAAGACTTGAGTGACACTGTAAACTCCCTCGACCTAACCATTTACTGAACAATCCACCCAAGGGATGCAGAACACACGTTCTTCTCAAGCAAATGTGGAACATTCTGAACATCAGCCACATGCTAGGCCGCAAGACAAACATTAATACATGTAAAATAATTGAAACCATACGAGATGGCTCTTTTTATCACATTGGAAATCAAGAACAAAAGGAAATATGAGAGGGCACCTGGGTGGCTCAGCACGTTAAGTGTCTGTCTTCAGCTCAGGTCATGATCCCAGGGTCCTGGGATCCAGCCTTGCATTGGGCTCCCTGCTCAGAGGGGAGCCCGCTTCTCCCCTGTCTGCCACACCCCCTGTCTGTGCTCATTCTCTCTCTCTCTGAAAAATACATAAAATCTTAAAAAAGAAAAAAAAGGAATATGAGGCCCCTTCATCCCTGTTTTGGTTTAGCAAAGCATGGCCTGCCATAACCAGATGACAGGGCAGCTGTCTGTCTCCTGGGATAGGACGACTTTGGGAGGAAGTCAGAACACTATTCCCGCTGATCCTCTCTTCCCTTCCCTTATAAATACCCCTCTCTCTCCACTCAGGCAGAGGTTGCAACCCCAAGAAAATGAGTGGTGCGCTTCCTATGAGGAGACCTGTAAGCGGGCAGACGAGTTCAGGGTCGGAAACCAGAGAAATGGAGTACTCGCCTCCATTAACCTAAGCACAGGATGGCTCCAACACACACAGACCCCAGAGTGGTGCTCTGAGCGACCGTCAGTAGTTGAATTCATACTCGGAGAAGTGTGGGGCAGGGTGGTTTACTGAACCTAACTTGGGTCACATACTGTACCAGGTGTTTTAATACCTTGTCCCCTGGAATCTTTACCAAAAGTCTGTGAGGTAGTCATCATTCTCATTTTACAGATGAGAGAACTGAGGCTCAGAGAGGTGAAGTGAGTCCCCCGAGGCCTCACAGAACATGTAAGGCCTGGGATCTGACTTCACTAAATTAGATATAGGCACAGGCACCAGGAAACTTCGTTATCTTTTCTTAACAGAGAATAAGATTCCAGAGACCTTGATACAAAAAGGCATATAGAACAATGAGTTCTTTTCTTAGAAATTTAATGAAGAATTCTTAAGTGATATTTAAATGATTTTACTCAATTAGGGCATTGAAATGATTCCAGATCACATGTTTGATATAAAGGGTAGAGAGGATGTGTGTGGAGTGGCAGGGGGAGAACAGGAATTTTTGTTCTCTTGCTACTAATGAGAAAACCAGAACCGGGAGACAGACCACAGAAGAGACCTGCCCAGTGTGACAAAGCCACACGGGGGCAGAGCGGGACCTAGAACCCAGGCCTGCGTCCCAGTGAGTGTGGCAAGCAGCAGCTGTATGATATTGGGGCTCCCTAACTGACGGCACGCAAGCTATGTGTCGGCACTGGGCTCCTGACCCTCACTTGGGTCATCTGGCCACTGATGGCGGGGCTGAAACCCTACCCCTGAGGGCAGTGCATTCCTCACTCCCACCTGGGCACACACATGAAAGGGGTGTCCCTATCTCTAGAGGGCTGAAGCGGGTTATGCGGGCAGGATGCCCCCACAGCTCCCTCCTCTGCCCACAGGCCTCCCAACCCCCGTTCCCTTCTTAAAGGATGACAATCACCCCTAAACCCTCTCCCAAGCTTGGCTAAGTCCATTTACCCAGCCGGAACGAACGACAAGAAGGGGGCTTTTTGCCGTGACTGTATCCTGCACGCTCTGCACAAGGCCCATTTTTTTTCCCCCATTTTTTTGCTAGTTCCGCCCAAGATCCAGTCCTGAGTTGTTGTGCGGAGTTCTACCAGGCGACACTTAGCTATGCACCACGCCACTGGGCTTAAAACAGCGGGGGACTGGGGAGTTTTAGACCTGCAGCTCTTGCTCGGTGAATGGGATTTTTATGAGGCCGCCGCAATCAGTCTTGCATACAGGGTGCTAAAAATGTTTATGGCTGGCTGGGATTTGTTGGAAGCGCCAAGCTGGAACGTGATGGAGTTCCCCATTAGAGAATGTCCCCAGGAAAGCGGGCGGGCATGGTTCCCTGGTACTCGGAGGTGTCAGAGAGCTGGTTTTATGGAAAGCAATTTCCTCAGTAAAGAAAAAATATGCTCCAGAGACGGAACGATTGCAGCACCGTGGCTCTGCCCCCCTCGGTTTAACGGGCTTCCTCAGCAGGCGGTCCATGGTGATCGCAAAGACGAATGGGTCCTACCCGCTCTGGCGGCTAGCAAACTTTTCTTCCCTTCCAGTCTTTAAAAAAGACACACTTAAAAAATAAATCACAGAGAGTTCGAAATAATGAAAATGAGCTGTAATGATCTCATCCACTCAGTGCTGTCGCTAACGTTTTGTTAGATATACATGTATATTTTTGACACACTTTGGACATAGTTGTGATACAGTTTTAAAACTTGTAAAGTTTTATGATAAACGTTTGAAGTCACGAAAATTGCTTTGTAGACCTCATTTTAAGTAACTTTATAATATTCCATTAAGTAGATATACCATAAAGTAGTCTATTTTCCATATTGTTGTGTATGGAGGTGGTTTCTGATTCTTTTTTTATTATTATTATAAATAATGGCACCTTGAACATCTGGGAACATAAAGTTCTGCTCCTATTTCCAATGAGTTCCTCAGAATATAATTCTGAAAGCAGAATTACTGGATCAAGGATGTCACGTTTTGCTGTGTCCTGATACCGACGGCCAGCTTGCTTTCCCTGGGGGTGCTATCAGTTTACACTTCCATCGACCTTAAAGGAGACTGTGTATATTACCACACTCTTTTTTTTTTTTTTTTAAAGATTTTATTTATTTATTTGACAGAGAGAGATCACAAGTAGGCAGAGAGGCAGGCAGAGAGAGAGAGGAGGAAACAGGCTCCCTGCTGAGCAGAGAGCCCGATGCGGGACTCGATCCCAGGTCCCTGAGATCATGACCTGAGCCGAAGGCAGTGGCTTAACCCACTGAGCCACCCAGACGCCCGAGATTTTTAGTTTTTAACATATCTACTAATTTGCAAAATACACAATGTCATCTTATCATGTCCTAATTTGCATTTTTGGAGTAATACTAACATTGAATGCTTTGCTCATTTGTGTGTCAATTATTTGCATTTCTCTTGTTCTATTAGTGTTTTGTTTTTCCAATTTCCTATAGAAATTTTAAACCTACTCTATTCCTAGCCAACTTTTCAAACAAAATGCAAAGCTGGACATGCGTGAGTTTCTACTTCCTCACGTTCAGCTATATAATGATCAACCTAAGGACGACTGAGGCCCCTGCTCTGGTAGCGGAGATTTGGTGTGTAAGCTTTGGTTAGGTATGAGGGGTACACTGGCTGGGCCTAAATCCAGGTGTAGGCTTCCAACTAAGTACTAGAGTTTCCCCGTCAGCCTGACCTGTGTGTCCAGATCTTGGGGAGGTGAAGAGGAGTAATACAGAGGTCTTCGAGGAGTTTGCAGCTTACTTGGAAATAAAACTAGTATACCTGTGACCAGAGCCCAAGGCCGATGCTAGCAAATACCAATTGTTAGGGGTACAGTTTCAGCACCCAAGTTTCAGTTTCCTTAGCGCCACAGGGCATTAGGATCAGTCCTTGAATCCAACAACACTGATCTTGGGATCTCACTGTGTTGCTCTCGAGGGAAGCAAAACAATCATTTAGTTGAACATTCTCATTTTACAGATGAGAAAACTGGCCCAGAGACTTGACCAAGATCTTGGGGCCAGTTACACAGGCCTGGTCTCGTCCCAGTCTGCTTCCCAGTACAGGATTTTTCTCGAGCCCTTCAATTTCTTTATATGCCATTCTTTCTTGCCCTCATCACCCACCTGCCTACATTTACATGCACCTTTTATGTGCCAAGGACTAGGACACGTTGTTAAAAAGGAACTCATCATCAGGGCCAAGATGTGTACATGTAATCCGTGAAACTTGGAGGAAGCACTTTGGGCCGATAGGGCTCCGAGGCGGCTTGGGGAGATCAAGACAGAAGTCTTCACCTGGCTCACATTGTCATGGACAGGGTTCCCCCAGTCTACCAGGTGACGGCAAAGGACAGGAATGCCAATCAAAGATGACACAAAGCTCCACTTCGGCACCTTACCCACAGTGGTTTGGAAGAAAGAATATAAGCTTTGGAGTCAGGCTCTGCCCCTGAGTAGCTGTGGGACCTTGGGCAATTTACTTCTCCTCTCTGAGCCTTCGTTTTCTGATCTCTACAATGGGCCACACGCTGTCTGTGAGAAATAAAGCGCAGAGGAGAATGTTTCACACAAAGTAATGTATTTCCATCTTTATGAAACTCATCCTTATTAAGGAGGTACCCCACCCTCATTAAGCTCAGTCAGAATATTCGCTCTTTAGGGGTGCCTGGGTGGCTCATTTAGTTGAGTGTCTGACTCTTGGGGTCAAGGGATTGAGCCCTTGGTGGGCTCTGTGCTCAGTGGGGAGTCTGCATGAGATTCTCTCTCTCCCTTTTCCTCTGCCCCTTCCTCAACCTCCCTCTCTCTCTCTCTCTCATAAATAATTAAACATTTCTGGAAAAAGTAAAGAGCATTCTCTTTTAAAAATTTCTCTGAATGTGGGCGCCTGGGTGGCTCAGTGGGTTGGGCCGCTGCCTTCGGCTCAGGTCATGATCTCAGGGCCCTGGGATCGAGTCCCGCATCGGGCTCTCTGCTCGGTGGGGAGCCTGCTTCCCTCTCTCTCTCTCTCTCTCTCTGCCTGCCTCTCCATCTACTTGTGATTTCTCTCTGTTAAATAAATAAATAAAATCTAAAAAAAAAAAAAAATTTCTCTGAATGTGAAACAGACAGATGTTGGCAACTGTCCCATCTTCTGGCCTCTGACTGGGAGGGTTCACCGCAGACAGGCCCAGCTCAGTCTCTGACCTGCCCTGCGTCTTAGAGCCTGCAGGCCTCGCCCTACCTCCTCCCTTCTGGCTGACCACTGCTCAGATTCTAGCTCCTGTTAGATCGGCCCCTGGGGTATTTCTTGAATCAGAGTTACAGGGCCAACTATGTTCTTTCCCGTGCCTTCTTCCTGCTAATGAAGTTCCTACATGGGGCTCCCAAACAGCCTTCAAATCTGTTTTGGCCTTGGTATGGTGATGGTCAATTTTGTGTCAACTTGATTGGCTTATAGGATGCTCAGATATTTACAGATCATTTCTGGGTGTGTCTGTGAGGGTACTTCTGGATGAGATGAGCATTTGAATTCATACACTGAGTAAAGCAGATTGACTTCACCATGATAGATGCGCGGGCATTATGCAATCCATTGAGGACATGAATAGAACAAAAAAGTGAAGGAAGGGAGAATTTGCTCCCTCCACCTGCCTGAGCTGAGACATTAGTCTTCTCATGCCTTTGAAGTGAGAATAATATCACTGGCAGCCCTCTCAGGCCTTTGGACTAAGACTTAAACTACCCTACTGGTTTTCCTGTGTCTCTTGCAGACAGCAATTGGGGACTTCTTAAGCTTCCATAATGACATGAGCCAAATCCTTATCCTAAATTTATCTATCTTCCCTCCCTCCTTTCCTTCCTCTCTCCCTTCTTTCCTTTTCTCTTTTCTTTCTTTCCTTCCTCTCTCTCTCTCTCTCATTCCTATCTATCTATCTATCTATCTATCATCTTGTCAATTCCATTTCTCTGGAGAACCTAATACAGTCCAAGTTCTGGTCACCCGACTAAGGCCCTCCTAGGCCAGTCCTGCCTTGCTTCTATGAGACCTTCTTCCAAGATTGACCTCCCGAGGTCCTTGGCCTGTGTCTACATTCCTGAGTGCGGAATCTATGGCCAGATCCTGCCCAGGACTTTGGCTGAGGCCTGAATCCTTCTTGCTTGGCAGCCCCTGTCCAGCTTCAGGGAGTCAGCCTAGTGCCCGGTGCCCATGCTTCCTGACTGCCCTGACAGGTGCGAGAAACTTATGGCCCGAAATGAATATAATTTAGAGGAAGAGCACAACTGAAATCAATAGTACAGTCACTTAGCATGAAGTAGAACCGACAATTTCCCCTGTAAGGGTACCCTGACCATCTCTTTTTTAATTGCCTTTTAAAAAATCCAATGATTCTGACTGTCATTCTGATTCATGAAACCAAACTCTGGCCAAAGTTCCTCCTTCATTTCCTTTCTTCCAAGGAAGCCCCCTTCTTGGGAGGGACCCACAAGCTGATTTCCCATGTATCTTTGTAAATAAGTTGGCAGGCAGCAGATAGGTGGTCTGCCACACCCTCATGACAAACAGTCTTCTGAGCCACCAGTCCTAAGAGGAGCAAGGACGGACAAAGGCCCAGAACAAGCCAGTGAACCGGGCCAGGCTCCTCCTTCCCAGGGAACAGGAGGTTGAATCTATAGCACAATTCTCAGATCTCTGACTCAGAGAGACCCAGATAATTCACCAGGAGGGTTGCCTCTCTCTTTAACCCCTATGTGTTCAGCTTTTCCCTGATGGCCCTGTCTCTCCAGGTAGACTCTCTTCCCTGCAGGACAAGATTTCCCAAGCTGGGGCCCTAAGAAGAGGGAAGGCTGCTGGCCCTCCCACTTATCCTCAGGATCTCTCCTGGGAGAGCTTGAAGGAAGAGGAGATGGGTGCTGGCGCTTACTTTGCACCTCCTATGGGCCAGGCAATGCCCCATCTAATCCTCGTGACAACGCTGCCGTGGAGAGAGAGTTCTCCCTTATTTCCAGAGCAAGAAACTGAGGCAGAGTTTCTCCCCTGTCTGACAGAAAGCAGGTGCTTAATAAATGCTTATCAATCTGAACCATCTTCAGGCTCTTGAGAAATGGATAAAGCTTTCTGAAAACCTTAAGAACTGTAACTTTTATTGTCAATGTCCTTTGCTGTGCTGAATGAATTCCAGGAGGGACACGGGAGTGCCGACTGTGTTTTGGGTATATTCATACAGCAGAGATGCTCACCGTTGCGCCCATGTATGGTTCTCCCATGATTCTCACCATACCTCCCATGTGTGGTCCTCTATCCTGAGTCTAGATTCATGGCTGCCCAGACAAGGTCCACATTGCCCATGTCCCCTTTTATCTAGGCAGGGCCAGGGCACTGGATCTCACCTATGGAACGGAACACTTTCTCAGTCCAGGTGGCTAGGGGGCAGGTCTGCCTTCTTCCCCATTTTTTTTCCTATGTGGCAGATGACTCTGAAACCCTAGGAGATGGAAGAGCCACAAGACAGAGAATCTGGGTCTCTGATTCATGCTCAGCATTAGGAAACGTTGCCTGCCAATCAGGAACGCTGCCTCAGCCTGCTGCAGGGATAAAATATATTTACGTAAGCCTCTGAAATGGTGAGGTCGGCTGCCTACTATAACTGGCATTATCCTCATGTAGTTATGTGGTTTATATTCTTGTGCCATTTTCCAAGGGGACACTCAGGGCATAGCAAGCAATCGGGGAGACACAGAGCTCCGATGAAGCCTTTCCCTATTCCTTCCCTTATATCTTTCAACAGGAACAGCCACAAGAGACTGTACCTACCCCCTTCTGGCCTCCCTGCATTCCTCATGATGTCCCCATACTTACCCGCACTGATAAATATCCTACCTTGCCTTGACAGTGCCTCAGATGTCACCCCCTGGGGGGCAGCTCTCCATTATCCCTCCTTCCCCTGTGCCCCACCACTGTGGGCAGTGACATCTCTACAGTGATTATCAGACTTGTCCTCTTGTTATTTTTGTTGCCGACTCCTTCCCCACCCAGCCCTCCTCCACATTGCTGTCGAGGCCAGACACCAGGCCCAGTGCCCTTCCATGCCCTGTCAGTGCAGGCCGGGCACAGACATGGGGGAGGAGGGACTGGAATCCAGCGCTTCCACTGGAGTGCCAACGTGAGGGAGCCGGCAGAATTCCTGAAGGGCTGGGTGAGCAGGACTCCAAGTTCAAATGCGGCTCACTGGGAAAGAGGGCTGTGACTCCTTGGCACAGTCCGCCGTGGGGGCAGGCGGAGGTCGCTGCTACAGGCAAGCCGTGCCCCTGCCATCTCAACGCCCCCTGGTCAATTACAGGTGAGGGGGTACCCCGAAGGCTCCTCACCTCAATCCCAGCCACAGCCCGAACCTTGACGGTGGCATCCAGCTGCTGTGACTATTGTCCCTCTGGCCTCCTGGCTGTCTACCCTCTCGTGCTCACTGAGCCCACACGGGCCTCCTTGCTGTCACTCGGGCTCACCAGGCATGCTCCTGCCACAGATCTCTGCACTGGTATGCCCTCCAGTGGGAAAATTCTTCTTCCAGATGACTCTCCCCTCACCACCTTCAATTCTTTGCTCAAATGTCATCCCCACAGTCACTTCTATAACCATAACCACTCTGTTTTCTGCCTCTCTGCCCACCCCCCGGCCACCCCCCAGAGAGCACTCATGAGCAAGGGGCAGGTGGAGGGGAGGTGCAGAGGGCGAGGGCGAGATAATCTTGAGCCCCACATAGGGCTCTATCTCATGACCCTGAGTTCGTGACCTGAGCCAAAATCAGGAGTTGGATACTTAACCGACTGAGCCACCCAGGTGTCCCTAATTACTATGTTTAAAATTGAGACCTCCCTCCCTACTGACCTTCCCACCCAATGTTCCAAACTGCCCCCTTCCTATCGTATGTAGCTTTATAGTCTTCTTTACTGGCTAACATACTCCATGACAATCTTGTTTTATTTATCCTTCCACGGGGGCAGGGCTTCGCTGTTTGTGTCCCAGGGCCTGCCAGGGTTCCCCAGCACACAGCAGATGGTCCATACACACTCGTTGAAACAACTGACAGCAAAGAGGGAGCAAGTCTAAGCCTCGTGCTCAGGCAATTTCCAGCGTATTGAAAAACTGCCCCTTTGCTCAGCGTCTAACTTAGGTGTTAACCTCCAGGATGCCTGAGCTAAGAGAGCTTTAGGAGCCGTGGCCCAGCCCCCTGTTCTCTCCTCCCCACAGTCACCTGCAGCGCAAGAGAAAGCCTCTGTCTGCTGGTGCTGGCAAGGGGACAAGGAGGCTGTCTGTCCCCTAAACTCTGGAATCCATTCATCTATTAATTTATTATCTAATGAAGGTCTGCTATGACAGCACTGTTCCGAAATGCCCTTGAACTAAACCAATACAGCATCTGCACATTCTAATCAATTAGAATGGCTCTCCTTGATGTCTGCCTTCAGCAGCCCGTCACTGTTGCTCTCCCAGGCCCGGGGCAGGGAAGTGACTTTTCACTTCATGAGGTAGTGGTCTAACCACACAGGGTTCTCCTTCGACAGTGAGAGGCAGCTGTTTCAGGGTCTTGGGTGACACGTGAGTGAGACTGTGTGGGGAGGACTGCCTTGTGCCTGTTGTTCGCGAACTGAGTTATAACCACAGAGAAAGTAGGCTCTGGGAGATCACAAGGTAGGCAAAGGAGAGCAAGAGAGACTGAATGCAGTCTTGGCCAACTGTCCAAATTTTTCCAGCCAGGAGACTAAGGATGGCGGATCGGCAGACACTACCATCATATGGACGGACACACGGACACACTCTCACATACTCCATCATATGGTCACATGATCACACTTGCACATACTCCATCATATGGTCACACAGACACGCTCACACACACTCCATCATAAGGGCACATGGACATACACGCACACTCTGTCAGGTAGACATACGGACACACTCGCACACACTCCACCATATGGACATATGGACATACTCGCACACACTCCATCACACGGACATACAGACAAGCTTGCACACACTCCGTCATATGGATGCACAGACATGCTTGCACACACAGTCATATGGACACATGACACAGACATATACTCACACACACTCTGTCAGGCGGACACACGGATGTGCTCGCACCACTCCATCAGATGGACCTCCTGAGACACTAGAACATCTGCCAGCACGCTCAGACATCTTCTGCCTCTGCACTTATGTCACTGATTCACTCTGTGGTAGTCTGCATGCCCCAAGAAGTTGGAAGCACCTCTAGGACGGATTCATCCTTGCATCTCCAGGCGCTGGCACAAGGACACATTTGTTGAACTGAACTGAAATGAAAATACCTCATTAGACTGTTGGGATAAAATACCCATGAGAGGGGGCCTGGGTGGCTCAGTGGGTTAAAGCCTCTGCCTTCGGCTCAGGTCATGATCCCAGGGTCCTGGGATCAAGCCCCGCATCGGGCTCTCTGCTCAACGGGGAGCCTGCTTCCCCCGCCCCCCGCCTCTCTGCCTGCTTGTGATCTCTGTCGAATAAATAAATAAAATCTTTAAAAAAAATACATGTGAGAAGCTCACCACTGATAACGATGCTAATGATCACTACTACTGAGGACTTACCACCTGCCAGACACTGAGCACATTACACGTATTGACACATGGAATCCTCACAACTAACTACCAAGGATAGTAGGTAGGATATTTGTCACTGAGTTGCAGAGACAAAATCTGAAGCAAAAATTTGAATAACAAAAGACAAAATCTGAAGACAAAAATTGAAGCAGAGCTGGGATTTGAACCCAGTCTGGTTCGAGTCCACGGTCTAAGCCACAACAATTGCAAACGCTTTCATTGCACTGAGCGGTGCCAGGAACCACTGTAACCACTGCCTTCGCAGTGTGTGGAATACTAGCGGCCACCTCTTCCCATTTCATTTGTGGATCATCAGCGTTTGAGGGAAAGCTACTACGGATTCCATAAGGAAAAAGCCATTTGGTGTGTATGTGTGTATTCTTAGAGACATCTTTATGGTTCAACTCTCCCACAGTGCAAAACCTATTCAATTAAAACAACAGGCAATAAAAAGTATACTGCAGCTTTCCAGTAAGGTCTGTTATGGGAAAGAACCACACAAAGGGCGGGGGGGTGGGAGGAATCCCGCAGCATTTGAGAGTCAGCTCTGTGTCTAACAGCCTGCTTCCAGTGAAGATTCCACAGTGGATGAAAGAGATACCGTTCCTGCCCTCGTGGAGCTTATCGTGTGGTGTAGAGGTGTGTAATATACAGAAACACAACAGACAACTCAAAACTATGTGCAACTATGGTGCACATAAATAAAACGACTTGAGAGAGGATTCTCTCTCTCTCTCAACTTGAGAGACAGAGAGACTCTAATTCAGATCAGGTTGCCAGAAAAGTTCTCTCTGAGATGATAATTAGGTTGAGACCTCATGAATGAGGGGGGCAAAGAACGCCGAAAGTAGATGGAAGAGTATTCCAAAGAGGGGAATAGCGTGCAAGGAACTTCAAGGGTAGCTGGGGTGGGATAGGTAGATTGGTAGGAAACAAGCCAGATAAAACTGCAGCCACTGGAGAGTCTCCGAAGCTATGGGAAATGCTCTGGATTTTATTTTAGGAATGAAGCGAAGTCATAAAAGGGTTTTAAGCAGGGACATAACAATATTCCAGTTTCTACCTTTCAAAGATCTTTTGTGTAGGAGATGGGGTAGAAATTGGGAGATGTATAAACATATCTTAGTAGTTCAGGTAAAAGACCATGGACACTTGAATAAAGGTCAGGAGTAGAGATACACCATAAGATGGATTTAGGATACTTTTTTTTTTTTTTTTTTTTGGAGGTAGAACCAATAGGACTTGTTAGTGACGGGACATGGATGCTGAAGGAATGGTAGGAATCAAAGGTGACACAGGTTTCTAACTTGGGCAAACAGGTAGACGGTTTCATTTGCTGAGATGGGGAAGACTTTGGGGAGATATAAGGCTTGGGATCATAATCGTGAGTTATGTTAAGTTATGTTATGTTAAGTTTGAGAGGCTCATCCAATTAGAGATGTTCACAGATAACTGGAGATAGAAGTTTGGAATTTAGGGGATAGGTCTGGGATGATGATAAAAATTTTGTTGGTATTTAAAGCATAGAAATGGATGAGATTACTTGGAGAGTCAAGGTAGGAACTGTTAAATGACTGGGGAGATAATAAAATAGATAATACTCACCATGCCCAGGAAAAGCTAGTTGAATGAAATCCCATAGTTAATATCACATAGGTGAGTCAGTCTCTGGGGGAAGCATTCAGCTGACAGACCTTACTGGAGTCACCAAGAGACCCCTAAGGTGACTGAAAGGGGAGGTGGGATTTGGGGCTGGTTAAAAACAGGGTCTGCAGTTGGACTGACCTGAGTTTGGAGCCTTCCTTTCACATTTACTTGCTGAGTTATCCCCCTGAGCTTTGGATACTTCATCTGTAAAGGGATACTCTTAAGACCTTCCTCACAGAGTTGTCATGAGGATGAAATTAATATTTATAGGGGTGTACATGGCTCCTGGCACACAGTAAATTCCCATGGGAGCTACTGTTACTATTAGGCTGTCTCTACAGAGGCGAGGATGATGGGGGAGATCAACTTCTCTCTCCTTTGAGCATGGCGGGCTGTCCCTGGTAGATGAGTTGGCCCACTCTTGGCCCCACAGACTCAGAAAGTCAGACAAGTAAGAGTAGCCCAGTCCCCATACCCTGTGAGGAGAGGCTGAAGGCATAGTCTGCATAAAAGAAGCTGAAGCTGAAGGATGTGGAGTGGGTGGGGAATGGGTCTCTGTTTTTATATCTCTGAGGGGCTTTACCAGAGATGAAGAACTGGCCTTGTTTTGGGGGGCCCCAAAGGAAGGATCAATGGTGGCAGCTACAGTATGTTCTAATATGACACATGACAAGTCTATTTAATATGGAAACTTTGGATTTTAAAAACGGGAGAAAGGTAAGAATATATATTTGCATCTCATAAAGAAATCCTGGTAGGATACACAAGAAACTACAAAGTAGTTAGTTACCCACGGGAAGGGGATAAGGGGTGCTCAGAACTGAGTAAGAAAGAGGTGAAGGGTCGGAAGTAAAACTTTGTATCATGTACCATTTTATCTTGTTTGACTTTCAAACTGTGTGAACATTTTTCAGATTCAAGAAGCTAAATTAGAAATATGACCAAAGCAAGCAAGCAAGCATGCAAGCAGGCAGGAGGAAAAGTGTATTCTGAGCCCGAGCTCAACAACACAGGCTGTTGGGGGATCAGGGCAAGCTTCATGAACTTGGGGTGTCATATGGGACTCTGGGCTCAGAAGGTCCTCCATGTGACTCAGGGCTCTGTGCTACTGTCTTAAAATTCTTAATAATCTTTAAACATGGAGACCCACATTTTCATGTTGCCCTGGGTTCCAAAAATTATGCAGGTGCTCCCTATCGGGGATTGGGGGGGAGAGTAGTCCTCATCCTCAGGGGTCTGTGAGCCAGGGCAAGGAGACCCCATGGCTGAATGCCATGGGACAGCTTCAATCACAGGCAGATGGACTAGGTGACCTAGGTGACCTTGACATAAAGGAACCCTCTAATGTCAGGTGTTTCTTACACCAGAGCCCTATAGCTAGGATGATGCCATGTTCCAGCTAGCCTGGGATGGTTCTGGTTGGTGCCTGTGTTCTCAGTGAAGTTGTTCACAGGGATCCCATTCACTCTGAGAGGTGTCCCAGTCTAGGCAGCATCTTATGGCCACCTAACATCAGGCTTTCCTGCCAGCAGCCACCTCCTTCATGTGATGGGCCAGGGCACACCTCATTCACTTGGGGCACTTAAGGACGGCTGCCTAGACCCCATCTGCTACCCACAGACACACCGGGCATCGCATGCCTGGCCTAGCTCACCAGTAAGCTGATTATTTATAATGTGGCAGAAGATAGTTTGAAGATAAGGAAACTGAACGCAGGCCTGATAGAAACAATGTGCTTATCTCTGCCAGGAGAGGAAAGAGTGGCCAGAGAGAGATTGCTTGGAATACATTTACTTGCTTCCCGGAGACCTCCCCCTCCCCTGATTTTTAGAACGAGTTTAATATGTGAAATGTGATTTGAACTGGGCCAGGAGGGAGGCATGGTGGTGATTTCACTCCAACCAAGCTGATCCACAAGTTCTTTGTTGGTCTTTTTTAGCCAGACTTTCAAATTGACTGTCTTAGAATGACAGGGCTGGCGGGATTTTGGAGGTGAGCTGGTCAACCTCATTTCACAGAAAGGAGAGCCAAGGCCCAGACAGGGGACGGTGCTCACCCAGGATCTAACAACCTGGAATGTAGACTCCTTATCACTTGGATTTCTTTTGGGGGGCCTCCAGCAGCAGGGAATTGGAGATACCTCATGGGAAAGCAAAGACTCTACAAAGACTATCCAGAGGCATTTTCTGGACTGCCGACTTTCCCTGCACCCTCCCATGCCTCCATGAAAACTGCTGCCTCTGAGGACGATGCGTGTTTGTGCTGAGGATGGCAAATGCCCCCACGGGCTTGACACTTTGCTAGGACCCAGGGCCGAGACCAGAGCCTGGGAGAGGGAGATGGAAAGGCAGGAAGTACAGATGGAGGTCACGAGCGAGACCTCGCTGACTTGAGCATCATCTCGAAACTCCATTCTCTCACTTTTTCGGGGAAGGGGGACGAAAGGATTACCAGCAAAGGTCACGGATAGAATAGCCCACCTTGCCTAAAGCTCCTGCACCTCTAAAACCAGCCAGGGTGCCATTTCTCCTTGGTCAGCCATAACAGCTGACTCTACTAGAAAAGGTAGAATTGCTTTCTCCATCTTTTCAAGTTCCTGCTCAAATGTCCTGTCTTCCAGAAAGCCCTTGAAGAGGAAGTTCCTTTTCTACTTTGTTCTACTTCTACACCCTCCTCCAACCAGTCTTGAGGCTCAAGAGAATTCTTACCAGTGAGGTCTGAGTGGCCTCTTGAAAGATGAGCCTGCAGGGGCTAGGGGGTGGTGAACAAAGGGGAAAGGTAAAGACCATGCAGTGGTGTCCAGCCGCCTGAGCACCCGGTATGTTCCTGCCTTCCCTTACCTCCACATCTGGTTACTCTGCCAGCCTTTCAGCTCTGTGGGGACTTGCCAGACCCACTCATTTTTCACACCCCTGTATTCCCTCACCCTTCCTCAGAACTCATCACTTCTTTGTTAAACAGACTGACAAGGGCCCTCACTTAGGGTAAAACTTGGCTTCTCATCTTCTGGGCACAGACAACACCTGGGTTGTTGGATCCAGGAGGTTCACAAAGCCCCTTTTTAGTGAACTGGGCAGCTGTGACTGGCCTCTCGTGGCACCTCTGTCATCAATTAACGCTAGAGCAAGACGGACACTGAGCACTAATTTTGCAGGCATAAAAAGTGCTATTAGAAATTTCCTTCCAAATGTTGAGTTCATGTTGCTAATTCTGTTTTAATATTAACTATCCCATTTGGCAATTATATTTCAATAATGAAAAGGTTATCTCTACTGTAAGATAAATAATGAGGGAGATTCACTGGCTTGGGCTTGATCGTTGGAATTCATGTGTCATTGGAGCTGTATTCTCAATTACAACCCAACAAACTGATTAAATACCAACCAAGCATGAACAATAACTTGTAGCTCTGATTCCTCCTCCTCACCCCACCTCTCACTGTTTTAGAGCCTTGGAATATAAATGAGAGTTTTTCCTGCTATTAACGAACACAAAAAGTTTCTATTTTTGACCTGGTGTTCACCATGACGGATGATGTTCAAACCACTGGGACCTCCAGATCAATGACGTAAGGAGAAGGGTGTTTTTTGGCTGGGCCAAGGAGTCATGTGGTCAGAGGCCGCTTCCTCCCGCACTGATCTGCTCACCTCGACCAGCATAACTGAGCACTTACTCTATGTCAAGCCTAGAGCTAGACCTAAGCCCATTGAGATCATTCCATCAGAGGAACAATAACTGGTGCTGAGTGCATGTCTTGGCCTCTGAGCTCCCCGGATACTCGCTGCAGCTGCACACCTCCACCGGTTCTACATCACACAGTGCTGAACCTTTCCTGCTTCCGTCCCTTCTGGTATAAGGCATATGTCTCAAGGGAAGAAGATGTGTCATATTTACCTTTGCATTCCTTGCTGGGTCAGTCCAGAGCCTTGCACACAATAGACACTCAACAAATGTTTGCTGAATTTTAGTGAGTCACTTGAAATTTTATATACATGACCCAGAAAGTAGCCCTCTCTTCTACACAGCCCTCAGAACACTGAACTTTCCCAAGAATATAAGCATCTGAAGGGTGGGTGGGGCTGCCTTTTTATTCACTCAGGGACTGTCCAAGGCAGAGTGAATGGCTGGGGGGTCACAAGGGTTTCCTCTTGTCTCTAGGATGAGTATCCCAGTGATTAAGTTCTCTGGGGAGCAAACACTGAAGTGCAAGGAGTATCAGAGAATAAAAGAAATAAAGATGAAGGAGTGGGGATTTGAGAGAGAAAAGGGAAAGCAGCCCAAGCAGGTGCCTTCTCTGAAGTATCTCATCTGAGAAGTGATGCGACTGGGGTGTTCACCCAGCAATGCTCACTGATCGTTGGTAGAGGGCTGCTCCCAGAGCACGTTCACTGCTTGTTACTTCTGACCTGCTCCATGCATGGGCAAAACTGGCTTCAGAGCCAGAGGAGCCCGCTGTGTGTGGGGGGGAGGGGTATAGCTGGAAGTTAGGCTAGCCCCACTGCAGTGATCAGAGGGGAATGAAAGGGGCACCGACTCAAGTAGCTCTGCTTGGAATGATGGTCACATGATGATATGGAACCCCCAGAGCATCCAGAGGGGAAGTGTGGGATTTGGACAGTCATCACATATCTGGACGTTGGGCCGAGAGAACATCTGAGGCTCTCTGTAGTAGTACTGACACTCTAGAGCATCAGGGCATTCATGTGTCAACTGGGCTTTCAAAGTTCAAACGATCTTCAGAAGAAAATCCTTTTGTCTTTGGATTGAGCAAGTAAAAGAGATACATTTGTGACAGGAGGGTGGTGGAGGGTACTCTGCTGGCTTGACTTAATTGTTCTTACATGAGAGCAGACCTACAGAGAACACAAGAGAGAACCCATGGGGATGGAGGAGGATCGGGGGTGGCCTAGAGTTCTAATGTGACACGTCAGGGTGGTCCTATAACCTTGTTGGTCTCCCCCAAATCATCTGACATCTCCCCAATCACCTATTTGGTGGCAGGCACTGTGTTGCCTATTTTGTGCACATCAACTCACATGAGGTGACCTTCACGGCCAACCTGAAAGATGTTCTAGAAATACCATTTTGCAGAAGAAGAAACCAAGGCTCAGAGAGGCCCCACAGTGAATGAAAACCTAAGGAAGGGATGTGAATCTGTTCCTTATTTCATGACCCCAGGGTGCTCTTCTCTGTGGCTATTCATCCACAACCTTCAAAGGAGGTGCCACGGGGCTCAGCAAGGCAGCAAAGAACCCCAGCAAAGGATCTCTGTGCTGATCTGTGGTTACAGGCAAACAGGATCACCAGTGCCAGGACCGGGGAGGGGGGGAAGTTGTTCTCACTCTCAAGCTTTCCTCCATCTACACGGCCCTGGAGACCTTCCAAGGGGGCAGCAGATGCCGTGATTGCTCTGAAGTCTGCAGAAGAAAGGGTGCTGTCTGGAAATACAATTACTTCAAAATAAAAGGTTTCTGAAAGACACACAAAAAGCATAGCACGTTGTTTTTCTGAAACTGATATTCCCAATAAGGACACAGATTAACTTTGATCAAAGTCTAGAAAGCCTTGGAAGGAACGCTCAACAGGATAAGAACAATGGAGAAGATGGCGCTGATGCCGATGGGTGGGGGGGTGGTGATTATGAGGCTGGCTCTGTCGAGATGGTGATTATAATGAGGATAACGGCAGTGATGAGGACGGCGGCAATTATCAAGGCTTGAATTATAAGTCCAGACCTGTGCCTGTAGCTACAACCCATTTGCTTCACTCAGTTACTTTTCCATTTGTTGAACTATTTAAAAAAATTCATTCATCTATTCAAAATATTTACTTAGTCCCAGGTATACCTAAGGTAGCTGCTAGAACCTTTTAATTCCCAATTTGTCAAGAAAATGCCTCTATCCTCACATTAGGGATAAATGGAAATGAGGGTGAATTGCATTCAAATAAAGATTTATCACAATGAATGTTCCCAAAACTGGTGTGAAAAGAACTATTAATGATTTTTCAGCTCCTATAAGCTAATGTCAATGATCTGCTTCATTGTTAATTAATGTGGCAGTAAAAAGCTGCTCAGTAATTACATAAGGAGAGGGGTTGTCTGGCTTTTCACTGAAGCCTGTGCTCCAGGGCCCAGTGGGCCAGGGCAGGTGGTTACCAGGAAGAGCTCTTCAAGGCACACAGTGCAAGGCCGACATCTGGGGGGACACCCCTGGCTAGAGATGTGGCAGTGTTTCCCGTGTTGCTATTCGCTGGAGTGGCTCCCTGGGCAACAGCAGGCCTCATTCTTTGGCATTTACTGAACATCACTGCTGCAGACTTAATTTGCCCAAAGGCAATATGAAAGAGGCCCTGAACATCATAATAACAATTCTCCAGTTCAGAGACGTTACATGACTTCTCTAGGTCATTCAGTCAGTAAGTGGGGCAATGAAGATTTGGCTGTATCTGCCTATAGGTTTGTAAGTTGATCTAAGAGCTGCCTTAAATAGGGACATACTTCCTACCTTCTAGGGTAGGAATGACAACAGGAATGAAGAACATGGAGAAGGCCTAGATGAATTCCGGTGGCCATGTTCTAGGTCCTGGGTCCCAGTTCAGTTGGTCTCAGGCTGGGACCATCAACGTACCTGCAACACTTCTGTTCTCATACTGTAGGATCTCCATCTACCCAGAGAAGTGGTCATCTGTGGGCTTTCTCACATGCCTCCTAGCCTCCCCAGACCCTCTCAGACTCCGCTTTACAGATGGCTTGCCTGTGCCTCAGCTCATCTGCTCTCAAGAACTGCAGGACAGAGGGGCGCAGGGTGATCCATGCAGCTGCCATGGAAAGACTTAGGACACTGTAAAGTCATTTATATCTAAGAAAACACATCTCTGGAGTAAACATAACTCGGTGGAAAAGTCACATCAGATATGCAGAAAACTAGTTTACATCTGAACCCAGATCTATTTCCTTGTGTCCTCTCATTCCCTACCTCGGCCTTCGGTGTCGTTTTTTGTCCCCTGTAAGGAAGAGAGCATGGGTGGCTCTGTCGGTTAAGTGGCTGACTCTTGATTTCAGCTCAGGTCATGATCTTGGGGTCCTAGGATGGAGCCGTGTGTCATGTAGGGCTCTGCACCCAGGAGAGGGTCTGAGATTCTCTCTTCCTCTCCCTTTGCCCCTCCCCGATGCACTCTCTCTCTCTCAAGTCAATAAATAAATCTTAAAAAAGAAAAAAAATAGAGTGTGCATCTTGCGGGCAGAAGTGACGCTTTTCTCCATCCCTCATCACCTCTGGTACATCTCTGGGCATGGGAAGGGACTGATAACTATTTCTGCCTAAATAAACTGTCGTAACGTGTATACGTTGCCTTTGCATATTACCACAGAGGTCACCGCGGCCAGTACTTTGCTTCCCATTTTCTACCCATGGAAGCCAGGGCTGAGAGAAGCCAAACAGCTTGGTCAAGGGCCGCTCAACCAGGAAGCAGGCGTCTTGACTCCTAGGCTAACGCTCTCCTCACTAGCCTTTGAAAGAGGAAACAATTCTTCCGTGAGGGGAGGATGAGGACACTAAGAACTCTTGAAGATAGAGGCACCTGCTGGAAATGCCTGGGAGAGGCCACAGTTAGAAAACTATCAGGGATTCTCTGGGAACCCCAGGAGGTACTGGAATGAGGGAAGTCAGGGGTCGAATCCTTATACCTTCACCAGTACAATGAATTCTCACTCCCTGCCCTAAGGCTTGGTTATTTAAGTGCCTCTCTGTCTCTCATCTTAGCCTGAGAGCCCTTGGGCCAGGCTCCAGGTCGTATTCCTGTGTATTTCCTGCTCCCCTCCCCCAGACTCAGGATGGTCTGGCCCAACATTGAAACAAATGAACCAAGGGATGAATGAGTGATTCAGTCAATACTGGGGAGAATCTAGACGCTTTCAAAGAGGATGTATGGTCCCACAGCCCCTAAAAACGTCTCTGTTTTTTTGTGAGTAATAATAATAATAATAATAATAATAATAAAGAACATCTCTTTAGCTCTATGAAGATTTGTAAACACTTCAGCAGGGCAAGAATTATCATCTCAGTTTGGGAGATCTGTCCAAGGTCACAGAGATATTCTAAGTAGCTTCCATCTACTGAGTTTGTGTCACACCTTTTGTTGGTAATAGCTCATTTAATGCTTGACAAAACCCCTCTGGGGTAGATACTGTCATTATAAGACCCATTCTTCAGATGACAATACTGAAGCTCCAGAAGGTAACCTGCCGACCGTCACCTGGGCAGTAACTTCATTTAAAGCCAAACTGACCTGACTCCAGAGCCTGAGCGTTTTCTATGGATCCGGACACCCAGATGAGACACTGTCAGGCTGACAGCGCTGTCTGCTGAACGGGGGCTAACAGAGAATCTGAGACAATGACAATGACAAGAAGTCCTATCTCCGAATGACCTGGAACCAGAGTCTGCAGGGGAGCTTCCCGGCTGACTGCGGGTCGGGTGCATGCTGCTTATGAGCGCCTATTTGTGGGGGTGCGTGTGTGTGTCCTTGTCTTCCCTGAGGCAGAAATACAACGGACCCACTCAGATCTCTTCTCTTAGATCCTCCTAGGTGCTGCCAGTCTTCCATTCCCTGTGCCCTGCTCCCAGTGTGTCGCAGTAAGGGGTTGCATGTCTGTGGCCACAGTGTCTATGAACAGGATCTCGGGGCAGAGCCCGCCCAGGACAAACTGAAGGGCAAATGTCCTAGTGTTCAGAGGAACTACAGAGAGTTTGTTTATTTTGTTTATTTTTTAAAAATGAAAACTGTGTATATTTAAGGTCTATAATGTGATGACTTTGATACACATACACATATAGTGGAATTATTACTTTAGTTAAGCTAGTTAACACATGTCTTCACCTGCTTACCTTTTGCGTGTGTGCCTATGTGTGTGATGAAAGCCACTCTCCTGATTTTGATTTTGTTTAACATTTTCATTGAGGGTACTCCCAGTCTGGCATCACTCTGGGTATGAGGCCAGACACAGTAAAAACCAGCCTAACGAGGCTGCTGCTTCCCTACCAGAAACCGTTAGCTCAGGGAAGAACCAGATCAAAGATCTGCAGGTCGGATTCTAGGCAGAGCCATTTCTGACAGTAGTCAGACCTCAGGGAACAAATGATCGCCCCACAAGGAATCGTGTAGAAGGAAGGTTTATAAGAGACTCTTAATCTCACAAAACAAACTGAGGGTTCTTGGGGGTCAGAGGGTAGGGACAGGGTGGTTGGGTTATGGACATTGGGGAGGGTATGTGCTATGGTGAGTGCTGTGAAATGTGTAAGCCTGACGATTCACAGACCTGTATCGCTGGGGCAAATAATACATTATATGTTAATAAAAATATTTTTTAAATTTACTGCCCTCTGCTCATGGACATGAGCAGAGGGCGGTGCTCCACCAAAGAAATCTGGCAGAGAGGAGATAAGCATCTAAGATAGAACATGGTTGAGCCCTCCCAGCACCCAAACAATGGTATTCCAGAAATGGCACTTTACTGCTTACTTTGGGTCAGGCATTGTTGGGTACTTTCTATAAATCTCATCTTATCCTCACCACAAACCCAGAAAGGCAAGGGCTATTATTTCAGCTTTACAGAGAAGAGAATTCCACAATCTGTGTTAGGTTGACTAGAAGCTGGGCAGTCTGATCCCCAAACTGTACAGAGTGGCTGTGGGCTTGCTGGATGAAATGGATCACTCTAGACAATCAAGCAGGAGAAGGGATCAAACCTCCTGAGCTTGGATCAAAGAGGAACGCTGACGGCATTTCTTGGGAGCCTTCCATTCAAACAGCCCTGTGCAGGGCTGGCCACTCTTTGTAGGAATGGGGGTGGGGAGAGGGGGCCGGGGTGGCAGTGAGACCTGTAAATTGGAATTCTGGCTGTTCTGGTTGGCTGTGTCATCTTGAGGTTTCTTCCCTCTACTACTTTTTTGTTTTGTTTTAAATTTGACACAGGGATAGGAAGAAGAATTAAGACAGGAATGAAGCCCTCATTCTCAAAGAGGCTCAAAAACAAACATTGTCATGTGTCATACAAGAGGGTAAGTGGTAAGCGAAGGGGCAGTGAAGGCGTGAATGTGCACAAAATCAGAGGCTTGGACTTGGAATTATCCAGACATAAAAGCTCTAAAAGCGAACCTGCGGGCAATCCAGGGGAAGTTAGGGCAGAAAATGCTTGTAATAGTAGGTTTGTGGTTTCCTTCTGCCAACCACAGCGGGCTCACAATTCTCCCCACATTAAGGTAAAGCCTGGAGCTTCATGCAGTCACCGAGGTGTGGAGCTAGTACGGTCTTGGAGATCATAGTCCTGATGTCCACTTCCACTTCCAACTGAGGCCAAGGTCAGGGAATGTTGGCTTCCCCTGGGTCACAGGGCTCTTTTGTGACAGAGCCAGGATAAGATCCTCTTCAGGTCAAAGGCCACTAGTTTTTGGTGGAGAATTTCATGGGTCAGGTGGCCACAGCACCTGGACCCCCACCAGAACACTGAATCTTCCCTGTCCCTGTCCCTATAAGGACTAGAGACCGGAATTCTCAGCTGCCATCTTTAGCTTCCTGGGTCGATGCTCCTGCCTTCTCCAAACTTACTGATCTGTGCACCGAGGCAGCTCACCTTGCCTTTTCCCAGTCTTATTCCACATACTCATCTTCTCTTGAACCCGTTTCTCTCTTTTCCTTGGCCATTTCTTTTCAGACCTTCTTTAAACCTCAACCATTTCAGGGCTTCCTGTAGGAGAGCCCACCTTCCCCACGGGCCCACAAACAAGTATTTCCTGAGTGCCTGTCAAGGCTCCGCTAGACCTCTCTGTTTTCCTGGTACCTGCTGGGCCCCAGGCATGCACTGGGTACTTGACAGAGACTGAGGCTCAGTTCAGCCCCGTTAGAGTTCTGCGGTGTAGGCACTATTCCACAGAGGAGGAAACTGAAGTCCAGCTGGGATCGCGTGCATGAAGACCATAAAGCTGGCACATGGAAAAGATGGACTGGACCGCTGAAGTGGTCAGAGGGGCTAAGCGTCTATTAGAGCCAGAATGTCTGGATTCAAACTCCAGCTCCGCCACTGAGTATCTCCGCGACCCTGAGCAAGCTGCCTGACATTTCCATGTCTTAGGTTCATTTGTGAGAGAGGGGTGGTAACAGGGTTGTGGTAAAGATTTAGAGAGAAAATAAATATAAAGCACTCAGAACATAGTGAGAACCTAATAAATGAAAGCTATTGCTGTTGCTAAGATATTATTATTACTATTATATATCAGATTATCTGATTCTCAAGACTACATGCTTTCTACTAGCCACAGTTTCTCAAACTTGTATCAGACAGACTGTCTCTGGCCAGGTTCCATGGGAAACAGACCCTGCGATGGAGAGCTGTTGTGGGAGGTTGCTTGGTGTGAGGAACACCCCCTCTCAGGGAGTGAGGAAAACAGGACTGGGCAGAAAACTGTAGTGTGGTCTCTACCAGTCCCACGAAGAGCCCCGGAGTTGAGCTGGCCTTTCCTAGTTGTCTTGAATGAGACCGTGGATTCTGAGCCTTTCTGTAATTCTCACTCCCAATGTCAGTGGAAGAGTCACTGGACATAGGCGGCCTCCTGGGTAACCTGAAGAACCTGGATAAGGCAGCTCTCTCAGAGGACAATCCCTCCAAGAAAGAAGTAGCTGCTGGCCCTCCCTGGCATCTGGGGACATGAGTGCCTTGTCTTGAGGGGCATCTGGACACCATAGTGTCCACGACAAGCTGGTATAGTGGAAGGGTCAATCTCCCTCTCCCCAAAGCAGGATTTGTGTTAGTGTGGTTGCACTCCCAGCACCTGAAGAGGTCACAGTTGCTGAGTCCCACCACTGAACCCCTGTCGATCACAATCTCTGGGTAGAGATCCCAGGATTCTTCAAGGTTAACAAGCACCCCAGGTGATATGTGTGCACCCTGAAATTGGAGAACAAATGTCCTAAAAAGAGTCTTGAGGAATTGGCTCCAATCAAGGGCTTGTTAGACATGTCATTAGAGTCTCATATTTTATCTCAAGAATTCCCTCTACTTTTGCATCCTCTTTCATGGTACACTTGTGTTTATTTTAATGTAAGAATATCTTTCCCTCCGTGTTCAGAAAATACAGATCATCGTTGCTCTCCCTGATATGCTCCACCCAGGCCCGAGGATACCCAATCTGAGAGGCCCAAGTGTCTCTTGATATTTTCACTACCTACTGGGGATGCAAAACCCAGCCTCTTCCCTCAAAGGAGCTGAAAGTCTAAGAGAGGTAAGACACAGGTAATGTCCAGAGCTTTGGTCTCTCCCCTGGCCTTCTCTGCCTTCTCGATTCACCTACTTTCTAGGAGCCCATGGCCGATGCTCTTACAGAGTTAGCCAACTTATTTTGCCTGGGACTGCTCCCAACCCCCCCTACCCTCCTTCAATCAATTTCTTTCTCTCCGAGGGCAGTGTGTGGAGGGTGTAGTTTCTCCTCTGCCCGTGTTCTCTACTTTCTGGATCATTAAATTGTTCTCATCCAAATTCAGCAATCTATTTCATCTTCAATGTTTGGCTGTCTTGGAAACCCAAGAGCCCCTGTGGGAGTGAAAGGCCCAAGAGAACAGAATGATTTAGAACACCTCAAAACCAGGCCTCAACATTTCTTGCTCTCATTCCCACAGGGGCCATTGCAGTTGAAATCTCAAGTCAGAAAGTGCTTTCAAAGTTGGAGGGCAAAGGGAAGGCAGGAGGGCGTGAAACAGGACAGGCACGATTTGGAATCTGTGAGAAGTAGCTTTCTCTCTCTAGGTAGGCTTGCTTCCAGGAAGCCCTATTAATAACACCGTTTACTGTGGTAACAGCTTTCATTTTGAGAAATCCCCAGGTCCTTTATGGGGAAAAATCATATCACCCGAAAATGGACTAGATCTCCTGAACACCGTAAAGTTAACAGCTGCTAAACAGCTGCGTTACTCTAGCGAGGGAAAAAGAACTTTGGGGCCTTGGCAGACGTTAGGGAAAGGAAACAGACAGAGCTTCGACTCCTTTAATGGGAGGCAATCAGAATGCACCCAGGGTTCAAAGCGAGATTCCTGCCTCCTCTGCCTTCAGCAATCAGACACGTAATCAAAGGAAGAAACCAGGAGAGTCGGATGGGGGCCAGAGCTGGTGTCAGCTGAGCATTTCGGTGCCAGGCACTGTGCTAAGCCCTTTACGAGCATTACTTAATAGACTCCTCACACCTACTAGGTAATGTGGCTTCCAGCTTAATGCCACTTTCCAGAAGCCTCCAAGAAGTGTAGGCTTGCCTGGCACCTGTGTGGGGCCCAGGCTGGCTTCCCAAGTCACTCTAAACCAGGAAGTCTCAGAAACCCTCTCTCAACTTGGCTGACATGAAGGGGGCTTGGAGCCGCTTTGATTTGAAAATGGGAAGGGTGTGCCTGTCTCAAAAAGCTAAAGAAACTTCCCAGCTGGAGGAGCCATCAAGCAAAACTCACAGCACTTCTCCCTCCAGCCGGGGGTGGGGGGGGTGGGGGGGGTGGGGGGGGCTGGAGGGGGGACAGGGGGTGTGATCTCACACGGGGCACACAGCCTGGCCTTCTCAAGGTGCTGGCCCTCAGTCCCTCTCCGTGTCTAGGAACGTCCCCTAGCAGCATACTAAGCACAGCGGAGCCATGTGCTGCTTGGGTCTGGCTCTCCGTGGATGATTTATGGGCCTCATCTCCTTCTCCCATCCCTAGGAAGGAGTGATTCTTCTTACTTATAGCCTGACCTGGCTGGATCCTGTTAAAGAGCCTCACAAACTCCCTTCAACAGCAGTAATTCTCCCACCACAAGGAAGCTTGGGTGGCAGGTATCTGAATGAGATCCAGCACCCCCCGGGAAACTTCTTAGCTGGTCCCAGTTAAGGACACTGCTGGATGTGAATGGGGCTAAAAGACAGAGAGAGGCAGGGAGAGAGTAGGAAGACAAAGACAGAGAAGGAGATAGAGGCAGATAAAGGACATCGAGGCAGTTGATTCCTTATATGATGAAAGCCTGCTCTTCCTGAGGACCAGGGCTCTTGGGTTTCTAAGATAGCCAAACACTAGAGACCAGGTCTGGTTTTGCTCAGTCCTGTAGCCTCAGGACCCAGCACAGTGCTTGACACACAGGAGATCTTCCTAAGAACTTAGTGAGTGAAATTAAAAATAAAGAGACATAAGAGTAGAGAGAACATGAGTCCTGGCACAGAAGATTTGCTAAGTAAATCCCTGTTGACTGACTACATACACACATATGAATAGGCATCACATTAGAAGGGACGGGAGGGGATCCAGATTCCAGGATGGGCCCAGCAGATCTACCAAGGGAAGAAAGGATTGAGGGTGAAGGGCCTAGGGCTGCACCCAGCTAGAGGGGCCTAGCATAAGGCCTACACCTGTTCCTGAGGCTTCAAGGTTAGGGTGGAAAATCGGAAGGGAAAGGAGCCTTCTGACAGGCAGCAGGGGGCCTGCCGCAGGTATCTGTCTCTGGAGTGGAGGGGGAGGAATCAGTGGTTGAGGTGGGAGCTCATCCCTGCTTTCTCAGAATCTAGCATAAACCCAGGCACCCAATGGGCACTCGGTAGATGTCTGTGTGAGTGAACAAGAACGAGACTTGGGGAGAAGGTCAAGGCAGGGGTTTAGGACTGTATCCGGGAAAGGACAGAGTGATGTAGGCCCACAGGTTGAAAGGGGCAAGCTGGACAGGCCAGGCCCTATCCAAAGACTTGGTGTCTCTGGGCAAATTTGAGTGAATGGGGCTTCTACTTTCACTCTAGAGCAAGTGGTTCCCAAACAGGGCAGTTTTGACACCCAGAAGACATGTGGCAATTCTGGAAACACTTATGGCTGTCATGACTGAGAAGGGCTGCTCCAGGCATCTAGTGGGTGGGGCCTGGGGTTGGGGCAGACATCCTATAATGAAGTGGGTGGAACCCACAATGAAGAATTATCTCGCGCAAATGTGATGGCTGAGAACCCCTGCTCTACAGTCCTATGGGGACGCCACTGGCCCCATCCTGATCCTGAATCCAAACCCTCATTGTGAGGTTTAGGCATCATGATCGGGATCACTACCATCACTCAAGATTTGTTGAGACTTGATATGCAAAAACAGACACCTATCCTCTTGACTTTTCCCCCCTAAAACAGATGACAGTGGTTTGAGACTCAGAGGAGACTGACGGGAACACACGGCATCGTAGGGCACAGCCAGAGACCCACAGATCATGCCAGCCACCACTGCTACAGCCACAGGCGAGCTCTGGGCTGGGACTGCTCTCATCCTTCTGGAATGGATAAACTCAGTCCTTAGGACAGGAAGGGGTCATAGGAGCAAACAGTCTCACTGCCTCCTTTTATAAAGAAGCCCCAAGTGGGAAACGCTAAATGACTTGCCCAGGGTCACATGGCAAATGAGTGGCAGAACAGGCCTGGAATGCAGATCTCCTGATGCCAGCCTGTCCCGTGCTCTTTCTCTGAGAAAACCTCTAGTGACACAAGTTTCTGAAAAGTGCCTCCCACAACACTGAGCCGTATGTGATACATGTAAATGGAGTCTTGAAAGTCTTTCAAACAGTCAGGTAATCAGGTACAGCTCACCTGAGGCTGACCATTGCTTAGGGAGCAGGAGTCTAAGAGAAGGTTCTTGGGGGAGCCTGCGGCTTTGATGAGTAATTTACTTTGATAGAAAGGCAATTGCTTGAAGGTGTCTTCAAGCATTCATGGGCAACCCTGAAGACCCAGAGCAAGATGGCTTTCCAAATAATTAGGATATTTCCCCCCTGTTGTCCCAAGGAAAGGTGGTATTAGGAAATAAATAGATTAACACCAAAATTAATATTTCTTCTCCAAACCCCAGGTCCTTGAGATTTATTTTGATGACAAAAAGCTACTATTCATTTGTCCAAGAAGAACATGCCAGTGGCTAGCTCATTTAAAGTGGAAATGAAGGAGCACAGGCTTAGCTGGAGAGGTGGGACAATTTAACAAGTCACAGGGTAGTAAAATTCCCTCTGCCCTCTACCCTCCATCCACCTACTTATGGTTGAAGGCTCTGTTCCTCCCTCCCCCACCCTCTAAGTCATTTCTAAGCCCCCTCCACAAGGAAGAACAAAATCTACACCATTCGATGACCCACACTGACCATTAGCATCCCAGCACCCCAGTCACAGCACACATGTGACTGTGTACTGCCTGTTGTCTGTCTCCTCCCCCTGCCTGGGGGAATCTGTGCCTGGCACAGAGGTAGACATACAACAGGAACTCAACCACTACTTGTTGACTTGCTGAAGTAAAATAAGGAGAAGTGGTACCCAAGGGGTTGGAGGTGCATGCCGGAGGAGGAAAGGGGTATTTGTGGGGGATGGGGATGCTGTTTTGATATTCAGATTCTACCAAAGCAAAAATGCTACAATGTTCTGATCTCTTGCTATGCGCAAAGCACTATGGTCACAGAGGTTGTCCTCTTGACAAGTCGATAAGCAAAGTATCATCATCCCCAGGTCCTCCATAAGGAAATGAGCACACAGAGAGCCAGTACTCAGAAAGCAGAGGCTTTCTTGGTCCACCATGCTGCCTCAGGCTGCACAAGCAATGCATTTCCTATGCTTCAATAAAACCCTGATGAGGGGCACTTGGGTGGCTCAGTAGGTTAAGCATCTGCCTTCAGCTCAGGTCATGATCCCAGGGTTTTAGGATTGAGCCCCGCATTGGACTACTTGGTCGGTGGGGGGGTCTGCTTGTCTCTCTCTCTTCTTCTGCCTGCTGCTCTCCCTGCTCATGTTCTTTCTCTCTCAAATAAATAAATGAAATCTAAAATAAATAAATAGGGGCGCCTGGATGGCTCAGTGGGTTAAAGCCTCTGCCTTCGGCTCAGGTGGTGATCCCAGGGTCCTGGGATTGAGCCCCGCATCGGGCTCTCTGCTCAGCAAAGAGCCTGCTTCCCTTCCTTTCCCTCTGCCTGCCTCTCTGCCTACTTGTGATCTGTCTGTCAAATAAATAAATAAAACCTCTAAAATAAATAAATAAATAAATAGATAGATAGATAGATAGATAGGTAAAGAAAGAAAGAAAGAAAGAAAGAAAGCCAGCCAGCCAGCCTCAGTGATGTTTACTTGGACCGGCCGTGTTTTTCACACGAGAGCTTCTGCATATGTTTTTCTATCTAACACACACATTTAATGAAAGTAGTGGCTACATCATCAGAGCCCTAGAAGCTTCTTCCCTAGGTCTACGTAAATAAACAAACAAACAACTTACATCAGTAAACAAACTGATTTGACTTGTGGACTTAAGAGTCATGAAGTTATTTATTTGGAAAGTCCCACAAAGATACAAATAAACTACATCCTTTCCCTGAAATCATGTCTACCCCAGGAAATCTAGGGTTCTGCCATAGTCACTGACAACAGGAGGCGGCTCCGTGTAAGGGAAACAGCAGAGAAAACAGAGGGAGAGCAATGGGGTAGGGTCACATGCTGCCACTTACCAGCGGATTTTTTAGCTCTCTTATCTGTAAAATGGGAATAATAACAGCGGATTCTACCAGGCCTGTTCTGAGGACAGGACTTAAAGGCAGTTTTGTAGACCGCAAAGCAACACAGAGGCATCGGCTCATATGGTTGTGGAAATCTTGGCATGCTATACCCACTTGTGAGCACTTGATTTCAAAGAAGCTTTAATTATATACATCCAAAAAGTTAAAAATAAAAACTGGCTCCCTGAATAGAACACAATGGTGGAGCTACTTACTAACGTCAGATTTCGAGTTCGGTGTCTTTCCTTTCCCAGTGCCCGTCAGGGCTGAGAGGACCGTGTGATTTGTAGCGTAGTTAGTGTAACCCCAGACATTACTCGGGCCTTGCGAAGGCGTGAGCCTTGCTAACCTCCAGCTTTCAGAGACCCATCCTCGAGATCCTGCGCTCCTTGTGGGTATAATTAGAGACATTTTTAGCTCTCTAGAAATTTCTTCAAAGAACAAGATGTTCTCAAGAAATCCTAGAATACTATATAGAAAATACTGTGGAAATTTAAATTTAAAAAAATTTTTTTTTTGGTTCAAGTTAGGTCCTTCTGGGGACTAAAATAACCATCTCAAAAACTGTTTTTTTAGAACATGATGTCTTTAAGATATTAGTGGGGCATCCCACAAAAATGTTGTCAGTGGTTGAACAGGCCTGGAAAAGGCCTAGATGACAAGGTGAACTCGTGATCCTGGGACCTATCCCAGCATATGCTGCCCCAGCACGTATAAACCATCTCTGAAAGCAGACCTAGCAGACAGAGGCGTTTAAATAGGTTTGAGAACCTGTAAGGTCTTGGGGAATCTGGGAGATTAGTTTTTTTCACAGAACAAACTTTCAGAACTCTGCTCCAAAATTGGTTGTCATACCGTGCTCAGTGGAATCCCACCTGGAGGAGGTCTCAAGAGCTATGGTCTGAATGTCTGTATCCCTCCCAAATTCATGTTGAAACCCTAACGCCCAATAGGATGATATTAGAAGGTAGGGCTTTTGTGAGGTACTTGGTCATGAGGGTGGAACTCTCATGAATGGGTTCAGTATTCTTACCAAAAAGACCCTACAGATCTCCCACGCCCCTGCTGCCATGTGAGGACACAAGGAGAAAGCACATGTTGTTCATCAGGGAGAGGCCTCTTACCAGAACTTGACCATGCTTTTGCCTTGATCTTATAGACTTCCAGCCTCTAGAACTGTGAGCAGCAAGTGTCTGTTGTGTACAGGTCATCCCGTCTGTGCTGTTTTGTTATAGTAGCCCAAAAGGATGAAGCTAACCCCTTTGTTTTCATAGAACATCTCCCCTCCAACCTAGAAAAACACTGCTCTAGAACAGACAAGGGCATGAGACCCTGTGGTCGGCCTACACTAAGTGTCAATCTTCACATGACAGCATTGCCTTCGCTGCCTGAACCAAGTGGTCCAGATTAAGGAATGACAAGATGGGATCTGAATGCCACTTTACTCCTTCCGTGGCCTTAGACAATGTGCCTGACGTCACCCAAGCTCTTCTCGTCAGCCGTGCAAGGGTGATGGTGCTCATCTTGTAGACTATCCACTGGCATATGACTGGCACACAGCAGATGCTCTAGAAGCAACACTAGGATATCTGGAACATTCTTTTGTTGCTTTTAGATTTGCCATTAAAAAAAAAAAATTCTCAACGTGCCTGGGTGGCTCAGTCAGTTAAGCATCTGCCTTTTGGCTCAGGTCATGATCCCAGGGTCTTGGGATCCAACCCGAATCGGGCTCCCTGCTTGGCGGGGTCTGCTTCCCCCTCTGCCTCTCTCTCTCTCCCTGCTCATGCGCTCTCTCTCTCTCTCTCTCTCATGTGTGCATGTTCTCTTTCCCTCAAATAAATAAAATCTTTAAAAAAAAAATTCTCAGCTCACCATCAGGTATAGCCTTTTGCCTCCCACAATCTGTGTAACTCAACTGTGCCCATGTTAACATTATGTCTCTCTATCCTGCTTTGGGATTTCTTCCTTAAAACATGTTTGGTCAATTTTTCTTATTACATAGTGATACACATTCAACCCAGAAGATTTTAAACATTCACAGACAGGAAGAAAAACAAAAAAAATCACCATTCCACCGTTGGAATGATGCTGTTAATGTGTTCCTTTTCGATTTCAACTCCTCTGAGAAATGCCTCTGCAGCTTCCTGGGATTATTCTTTGCTGTGTTGTCAAACTTACATTTACCAAAATCACACAGCCTTCTTCTTCTTCTTTTTCTTTTGTATTAGTTAATTTGCATCTTTTTAATCTCTAAAATACCACTAACATATATTTACATACTTGAATTCAAGCAATAGAGAAGCAAGGTGGACCCAAAGGCAGGTCTTCCTTCCCTCCATCCCCTCCGGTCCTGCTTTCTCCTGAGGAAACCATTGTTAAATGCTGTGTTTACAGACATTTTCCTATTTATTCCTATATTATGGTAGTTGATGTTTAAAAACAAAGAAGATGGTCTTACACCTACTGTTTCATTTTTCACTCCCCTTGAATCGTCTTTTCAAAGTATCTAGTCTTAAAACTAAACCTGATATTTTCTCTGAAGTTTCTCAAATTGACTTTCTTAAAAGTTTAGGACAGTGCTTCTCTGCTGTGGTGTGTATGAACCACTTGGGTGCCTTATTTAAAAAGCAGATGCTGATTCTGTATGGCTGGGTGGGGCTGAGGTTCTGGATTTCTAACCTGCTCATGCTCAGTCCACTTTGAGGAGCAAGACTCCAGGACTCATATCTGCCAGCTTGGGCATTCTTGGCCTCGGCTTGCTTGAACTCCAAGATGGCCGCCTTCTCCCACGTATCCCACACTCCTGCATCACCAGCTTTACTTGACTGGCCAGAATTAAGCCCAATGAACGAGTCTCCCTCAAGATGTGGTGATGTGGAGTTCCTGGGGATCTAGGTCCCACAATAAAAGACACCTCAGTGTTCAGCTCTTTTTTAGAGGGAAGAAACATCCAGAGGAGCAGAAGACATAATAGCCATAGTGCCAAACTTCCGAAAGGCAAGACCTGAACGCTTGGCCCAAGAGCATCCAGGGGGAGCAGAAGAGAGGGGGCTTTTAACCTCAGTGGTGGTGAGCAAAGCCTGGGGAATGGAGATGGGGAGTTAGTGAAAGTATGCTGTTCCTGCCCGGTCATCAGGCATGGCCCTTTAGGACACTCTCCTGTCATCAGCTGCTGTACACACAAGGGAGCCTTCCATAACACGACCCATCCTAGCCAGTGTGGTTTGTAAACAACAGCCCCCTGGCATTCATAGTGACCCCAGCACTGGGTTAAGTGGGGGAAAAACACCCTAAAAGCCAATCAGACTTCAGGCTTCTCATTAGTCTGGGAGTTCTAATGAGAATTTCCCTCCAGTCACTGTACTCTTGGAATCAAAGAGCTAGGATGTGTGCTTGGTTAATGACAGTACAACAGAACCCAGAAACCACATTCCTTACAGTTTCTACAGTTAGGCATACCACAGTTCACTTTGCTTCATTTTTTAAAGCTGTTGGCAACCAGAAAAATCCTCTGGGAAAAGCCTTTCCCTAATTGACCACCACATCTCAAATTTTCTTTGCTGATGTGAGAGATTTTTCTCTGTGATGTATATATAATATGTACAAATATATAAGTAAGTATCATTCCTCCCAAATAACTGAAACCTGCCCAAGAAAGCCAGGGGACACTTATTTGCACAGTTTTCATCCAAATCCATCAGGATACCCAAAGCAAAGATTGCAAGGGCCAAGGGAACAAAATATTTATTTCTAATAAACGTTTCATGAATTTGACCTGCAGGAGAGTCATCAGAAAGACTTAGTGCTTTCCTAATCCAATCAGAAGAAAAATCCTAGAACATGATTCCCGGGGGGCGGGAGGGGGGTGGTGCAGAGAGGAAAGCAGAAGGGCTTGTGCTTGAGAACAGTGTGTGACAGCCTCAATTCTAAGATGCTTTCCTTTTGTGGGGCATCGCCAAAGAAAACATGACGGGGACATATGGCCAGACCATCCCAATCAGAGTTTGTGCAAGCTCCAAAGCTGGGCAAAGGAAGTTAGGGAATGCCAACACCCAGGACCTCTATTTTGCTGATCGCTGTGTGCCCACCATCTAGCACCCAGCCTCCCTAGAATTTCCCTCAAATGAGTGAGCAAATGGATACATGGATGAGGGAGCGAACGATCACTTTGAAATCAGTATCTCCCAGACCCCTTACTCAGCTCCAGGTGTTTAGTAATTATCTCTACTTAGCTGCCTCCCAGGTGCTTCAAATTCATCATATCTCAAATTCCGACTCATCACACACCACTCCATCCCTGTAAACTGCTCCTTGGGGGGTCTGGAATGCCGACACGATCTTTGGCTGTCTGAACTGTTCTTTCTCACCTTCTTCATCTACAAAACTCCCAGTGCAAATGTTACCTCCTCTCTGATGCTTTCCCTGAACACTCCTCACCAGCCCTTCCTCGCTGGCCTTTCTTGTTTAAATATCGATTAGAGTCTGAGATGATGTCTGTCCAAGGCTTTCTGCAGATGGAGGAGAGGAGACTGAGCCAAACGCCAGGCAGCTGAGCTCGCTCCCAGCTGAAACAAAGAAAACTCTTTTTGCTCTTCATCTCACTTCCCTCTACTGCTTTTCTAGCTGCACTGAAACAGAATCCTATTCTGGGGAAGCAGAGATGGCCAAGAGCTTCGGCCACGAACTCCAGACCTCATACGTTCAAGTCCTGACTCGTGCCGGAGTTTGAACTTAGCAGTCACTTCGACTGCAAGCAGCCCAACCTCACAGGAGGAGAAAGAGCCAGGAAAAGGGAGACGTTTTGGGGGGGGACTTCTCCATTTACATGAACCGCCATGGGAAAGCAAGACTTAAAACTTCTAATGAAGTTCACTGACAGCCCAGAGACTACAGGATGCCGCATGCAGCCATCCAACTGGTGTATTCAGCTTCCTGCAGAAGGGGGGATGCAGCTCAGCTCAGGGTTAGCTCAGGCTTGGGAGGGGCCACGTACAGGGGGTGCGTGCGTGCTAGATGATTCTCAAGAGGCATCAGGGAAGCGGGAAAGGTCCTGGAGTGGATACTCTCAAGAAGCAGGGACGATGAAATGAACAATCGTCTTTATTTTGGGGTGGGAGGGTTAAAGAAGGGCTCGATGTAGCAATAGGTAGGAAGCAGCACTGACTCGGAGGAGGGTAATGTCGGTCAGAGCAAGTGGATGGTCGGTCACTACGGGGGTCATACACTGGCCATGCTTATGCCCTGATCATGGTTACAGAGAGGCTTGGCTTACATCTTTTCACAGCACTGTATGTTTGTTGGGAATATCTCAGTCTGGTTGTCAGCAGGGCTGTTTCTCCTTCTCTCTGTCATTTCTATGAAGCTACCCCTTATTGAATGCAAGCGCTACCCTAATCGCTCGGTATACATCACTCATTTAGTCTTCATAACACAACTTTATGAGAGAGCTAGGTACTGCCACCATCTCACAGAAGAGAATGGCTTAAGGGTGTTAGTAATATTCTCACACTCACAGAGGTGACTGAATGTGAGATGCCGAGTTTGAACTCAGGTCACACCGACTCTAAAGCCTGTGCTCCTACCTTCTATGTCATCCTGTCTCCATGGCATCACTACCAGCCTCTCCTCGTTCATTCAGTTAATATTGCTGAGCCCATGGTAGCCACGGGCCCAGGCGCTGGGGGCATGGGTACAAGATATGTTGCCTGCCCTCCTAGAGCTGAAAAAAGACTCTTGATTCTAGAGCTGAGCTATCCAGTGTGGTAGCCACTAACTGCATATGGTTACTTAAATTTAGATTTAAAATTAACTAAATAAAACAATTCATTTCCCCAGTTGTACTAGCCTCGTTTCAAGTGCTGCATAACCACATGCGGCTAATAGTACAGAACGTTGCCATCACTGCTAAAAGTAATCATGGACAGTGCAGTTCTAGAAGAAATGGGTGCCTCATCCCTCCTTGAGTCTAGCTTGAACGGTTATACCTGCTTGTTAAGTGCTCTCTCCCTTTTGCTCTATTTTTAAGCTAGACAAAGAAACAACTCCTAAGCCCTATCAAGAGCCGATTCTGGTTCCCAGAGTCTGTTCTTGCTCTGCTGAGTCATGCCCACTTGCCTTACAGTCACCAAAGGGTTTGGAGCTGTGATGACAGCAGAGTGAGTGCCACCAAAGAGGACAAACCCCAGCCCTACATTTCCCATATATCAACAGAACTGTCAGCCTGGCTCAGATTTCAGAATCGTTACTGCTCAGGAAGCTGTGGGAAGCAAACAGAAGCCAGCTTGATTTTTAGGCTCCGGAGGCAAGATGAGAAAGCGTCTTTTGACTTGTAAACTGAACACATGGGATGTGGATGTCATCCCTGGCAGAGTTCCCTCACACAGAGAACTCTGCTCACCAGCGGCCGGGGAGGACTCCTTCAGATGGAGACGCAGCACCTGTACCTTCAGTGAGGCCATTTCTGCAAAAAGTCCACAGCCAGGTGGAGACCACAGAAACTTTTTACTCTTTCTGTTCTTCCTCCTAACCCTGAAAGCCTTTCCTAAGGACTGAGGGCAGGCCCAGAGTGAGGGGACAGAAAGATGGAGAAGATGAAATCTTCATTCTTCTGGAATGAAAAGTCTAGAAGGTGCGATTTACGGCTGTGCTTGCCTGCCCATGACCCCTTCCAAGGCAGGCAAGCCTGCCCCTGGCTTCTGCTGAAGGGCAGGCCTTGGCAGTCAAGTTTTACACTACCTGACTTGACCCTGCCCGCCTCCACCCACTTATTTTGACCAGAGGCTTGACGGGGGGGGGGGGGGGGGGGAGATGGGCTCAGCCAATCAGATTCTATCTCTGAGACTGACTCTAGAAGCAGGAAATGCCCCCACCAAGAAGCAGAGTGCCCTGGAGGCGAGACAGGTGAAGACCTATTAACCTCCAGCCCCGCGTCCAGAATGTCCATGGTATTTCCAGTCCAGTCCAGTCCAAACCATGCTGGTTTGGCACCTCTCCCCGATTTCCATGCCAGCTTTATCATTAGGCATACACCCCATTCCCTGAGCGAGCCTGAATGTGTCCCAGTTCCTTGTGTAACTCAGGGATGTTTTAGCTCCGAAAGAGACGCATTCCTTCTGTGATAGGAGATGTTTCAGGTGAGTAACGTGGAGGTCAAAGGGGGAATAACATTCTGAGTGCCTACTACATGCCAGGCAGTATCTGAGCGGCTCCCACATAAGAGTGAAGATTCAGGACTCACAAGAGCCCTGCCACCTAGGTATGGCCACTGTCCTATCTCTCCCAGCTGAGGAGCCAGGGGCCCCCAGATCGGCTCTCACTGCGCCCCAGCTGTCCTTAGGGTGACAGCTTTTGAGAAGCTCTATGACTTTCTGCACCTCAGTGTCTTTTCCTGGAAAACAGGAACAAAACTCTTGGCCAAAAGGAAGAGCGTGGAATGAGTGGGGTAAAGAATGTACCACATTGAGCATTCCAGGTACAGAAGGAGCTTGACCTCACCTGGAAGTCCCCTCGCCTCCTCTCCTCCTGCTTCATCTATTGCTTTCGTGGGGCCTCCAGGATCTGCCAGCCTCTGGCCTCCTGCCTCCTTCCTGCACCAGCCCGGCCACCTTAGTCACACTCTGGATCCAGTCCCAGGCTACTTGGCTGAGCCTGGTGTTCACGGCACTTATTATTCCAGGCACCCTGTGATTTACTTTTCTAGTGAGTTAATTGCAAAATCCATATGGAGCAGAGAGAAAACATCAACCCAAGCTTGCCATGAAAAGCAGAGGAACAGAGGAAGCTTTCTATCTCAGCCCGTGCAGCCTGGAGAAGCGGGGGGAGGAAGATGCTGCCGCACTTAGGGTACAGAGGGCCAGATCTGCCAAGCTTGGTGGAAGGCGCGTGGTGTTCAGAGCCTCGTTATTCCCCCTTTGTTTTTTTTTTTTTTGTTTTTGTTTTTTTTTTTTTTTAGCTCATCCTGTTAGAAAGAAATCTAAGTTTGAGAAACCGACGATGGGTATAAGTGTAGGTTATCAAATCTCAGTGTGCATAAAAATAAGCACCAGGGACGTTTATTTAGAGTGCAGATTCCTAAGCATCTCTCTCCAGAGTTTATTCCACTAAGGCTGGGATGGGGCCCCGGGATTTACACCTGCGTGTGCCTGATGCAGTAGAGAAACAGTGATATGAAGGAAAGCCTGATGATTCTGGAGTTAGAAGGATGTAAGATTGGTTCTTAGTTCTCCCTCTTACCAGCTATGTGTCCTGGGGCAAATCATTTTCTCTCTTTGGCCAAAGTGCTCTTATTGCCACAGTAAAAAAGTAAAAATGAGAGTACTTACCTCAGAAGATTATTGAGAAAAATTGATAATAGATACTGAGATCTCTTAACAAAGCCTTTGGTACAATAAAGATACTTAAAAAAAAAAAAAAGTTAAAGAAACAATCCGCCCCCCCCTTTTTTTTAACCTGGAGAAGCTTCTCTGACTATCCTCACTTCTGAATATTAAGACTTTTCAGTATCTATTTACAATCTACCACTTCTAAAAAGGGGCCTTTGGGGGAAGCCAGTTCTTTTTTTAAAAGCACTTTGAAGATGAAAAGGTGTCAAATCCTCCAGAGACCTGGTGGTGGAAGGTAAAACAAATGTTTATTTTAATTTGGTGAGTTGTAATTTATCAAAGGCTTGTGGAAAATGGAAGTACTATTTATATTTTCACAAGGGACCTAACAGATTTGAATAGTTTAGAGTTAATTTATTCATTTGCTCATGACACATTCACTGAGCACCGGGGTGCCTAGCCAGATGAACGTGGGCCAGCCCTCTGGGGACTCAGGGTCTGGACAATGACAGCAGCTTGGTAGGGACCACAATCTGGGCTGCAGAAAGCCAGAAAACAGGGACTCCCCTCAGCCCAAGGAACTGGGTCTTGGAAAAGTGATCAGCAGGAAATGATTCTATTTTGAAAGCACAGAGATTGAAGCAATTTAAAAAGCAATTCTGGTACCAAGAGGTGTGTAATTTGAGATCCATGGAGGAAAGAACTATTCTCAGCATAGGTTACTCCCACCTCTAATTTATGACATACTCCAGAGGGGTAGGAAGAGTACCTAAGTACTAAATTCTAAGAGCACTTAGACTTTCTCTGAAGCATCAGGCCCTAATATCCGAGAGTGATAGGGGCGTCTTGACTTGGAGGTTCCAGAGGCTCTTCAAGCTCGGCAATATCTAACACTCAGCTTCTTAACTTTGCCCCCTCATGTGCTCCAGCATTTCCTTACTGCATCCACAATTACCCCAAGCAAAAATGGGGTCACCAGATTCTAGTCATTTCTTCTCCCACAGGTGACATTTATCTGGTCACCAAATCTTAGCAGTCCTTTTGCCTATGTACCTCTCAAGTTTGTCCCTGTGACCATGACTCTGATTTTGTGTGGCACCATCTGCCACTCTCTCTCCTTTGTGTGGAATCCAGGGTGATCTTTCCAAAACACAAACACTTTCTTAGCGAAAGCCCTTCCATGGCTTTCCCTCCTTTGCAGAATAAGGTTCAAATACCTACAGGTGCTGCCCAAGGCCCAGCTTATCTGAACTTGCCTCTTGTCACCCAAACCACCCCCCATACACTTTAGCCAACACACAGTACGTGCATGTATGAATGCTATGGTGTGCTGTGGCGAGACTGCCCGCAGCCCCACACCTCCACCCTGAAAGATTCCAGTGCATGGCTCTGCCTTCTCAGATCTCACATCACAACTCCCCTCCCCCTCTCCAGCACACTCTCTACTTCTTCAGCTGTTAGGTCCACCTGCTAATCTCTTCTACTGGATGGAAACATCTCAAGGGCAGGTATTCAACTATGTTCATATGCCAGCCCTTTTTATTCTCTGGTGCTTACCAATCTGGTTGTCTTCTGTTTCTGGGCACATAGGAGGAGCACACATCCCTGCTCCCTTGCAGTTAGGTGAGGACATACGCCCACATCGGGTTGTGAAAAGCAACCACAAAGGCCACTGGCTCCAGAGAGTGCAGCTACAAGACGGTGGAGCCTTGCTCAGCCTGGGTTTTGAGAGATGGTGTGGAAGAAACCTTTTCCCCACAGCCCTGATGCACACTGAATACACAACATGAGAAAGAAACTCTGTTAAGCTACCAAGATATGAGGGTTGTTTGTTACTGCAACATAAATTAACCTATACTGATTACTACAGAAATCTGATTTCCATCTATAGTCACTAAAACAGGACCTAGAATTATCAGGTTCTCCATAAACATTTGATGGACAAATGAACGCAGGAATGGATGAATGAACAAAGCAGCCTAGGGAAAGGAACATGAGATCTGGAGTCAATAGAAAGTAGCTTAGAATTACCACCCCTGTACCTTCCTTGCCCCCACTGCAGTGGACTGCTCTTCTTTATCTCTATTTGACTCCAGAGGCAAGATTAACCTGTGATTCATCTCTCTGAAATATCTCTGTATGGATGCCAACCAAAACTACAAGAAATCCTGGTTTATGTCTCAGTGTCTGGAGGAAGGACACCAGGGGACATATTTTTGCCAGTTTTCCATCAACCCATAATACTACCGTCTTTGAACTTCATGCTTCCAGAGCAACATCTGGATTTGGCCCCAAAGATGGGGATCCCTAAGCTCCCTAAACCAAAGTGTTCTAATTCTGAGACCCAGTTCCGCCCCCCCTCCCGGTACCCCACACCTCAACCAGTTAAAGAATGACCTCATTTGACCAAGTATCTTTTTATACATTGGGAAAATACTCAGTAATTATCCCTTAAGTTTTTCAACACATTTCTGTTAAGTACAAAAGCAGAGACTGTGAGATTTGGATTGATTCTACGTATTTTAAAAAGTAAACAGAAACCTAAAGAATGTCATTGGAAAGTCAGTTTCCTGAAATTACTGCTTAGCAAGGTGGACAGGGAGCCGACACAAACATCTCTAAGGAGCATGCAGCTAATCAGATTAGAAAGATCAGCATGTCTGTCGGTAAGATCAGCATGTCTGTCGGTAGTACTGCGGATGGAGTATGGTTGGGGGGCGCAGGGGGGCAGCCCGGAAGGCAGGGATTTGAGGGAGGAGAGATGGTAGCCTTTAATCGGAGGAGCTGGTGGAGGAATTGTCCTTGGCAATGTCTGGTTTGCTGTCCACATGGGCTCTTCAGTCGTCAGCTATTATTCCCAAGGTAACTTGTGAGCACTGGCCCTGAACCTCAGAGGAAACACACAGTGCTGAAAGCAGGATGGGCTGTGTAGCAGATAGACTCTGGCTTATACCCTCTTCCCTCACTTAGGAGCTCTGTGATTCCGGGCAAGCCCCTTGCCTTTGTGATTCCTTGCTCACGTATAAAGTAAGGGCAAATATGGCAACTTCCCCTGTTTTACACTGTATTAAAAGAGGAAACGTCCGTTGGCGGTATGTCTATATGCATGTCCCATTCCCAAACACTTCTGTATCTCCTGGGGCTTCATCCTACAGATGGACTCCATCAGTGTGTTGAAGGAATGGATGAATAAGGTGCTCTAGGTTGGTGGTTTTTTTTTCTTTTTTAAGTACTTTTTTATTATAGAAAAATACATAACACAAAATTTCCCATTGTAACCATTTTAAGGTGTATGATTCAGTGGCATTTTGTACATTCCCAATGTTGTACAACCTTTACTACTATCCACTCTGGAACATTTTATCACCCCACAAGACCTCTGAACCCTTTGAGCAGTTACTTCCCTGCCCCCGTCCTATGGGAAAGTCTATGGTGGTTTTAGCTAAATTTAATACTTTAAAATATTGCCGGGGTATTACTTTGGTAACTAAATTGGCAGGGGCGGGTCAAGCAAGAATTTGTGTGCTGAGTACCCACCCCCTGCTCTCTTCTATGTGAGACACAAGGAGACACACAGCATCAGCTCTAACACGCATGTGCAAGGCTGCAGTAGAGGCTGTGACCAGGAACACTTGAACTGGAGTCTGAATCAACCCAGAATGGTGAGAGATGAAGGGTCCTGGGGAATGGTGGAGGGAAGGGGATGCATAGAAACTTGGCCTTGAGTCCATGAACCAGTGAATGGGGGGCTCCACCCTTTCTCCTATGTAGCGCCTCCTGGGGACACGGACAGGCCAGGGTCTGGGATATACACCGTCCCTTCCCATCTGACTCCTCTACAGTGGGAAGGCCCTGGCCTGGGCGCCACTGAGCTCCAGCTACAGAGAAGCCCGACTTGGAGACAGGCAGCCATGGACAGTTAATGAGTGATTTATCGGTGCTGCGGCACACGCAGCTTCCCTGGGATCTGTTCCTAATTAACTACCACTAACTGGATGATGCCTCTCTCTCTCTTTCTCTTTTTTTCCCAAATAAAAAAAGGTCCCCAAAGCATTTCTTACCCATCTTTCTAGAAGGAAAGGCTTCACCTCTGGCTGCTGGCTGATTCTAAACTACAGCAGGGATCTGGCAGAAATCCCACCCACTCCCTCGCTCACATGGACATACTCCACGTGCAGGCAAACCTGTTCACTCCTGTTCACGTGTTCCACCAGGCAGTGGCATGTTAATTCCCCTGCTAACACTATGACACATGCGTCACCATGTGTATGGTTGTACTTACCCACCATCAAGTAGATCTGTCCTTTTCACTGACAATCCCACACATACACGCGTTCCTACCCCGCCCCCCATGCTCCAACCAGCCACTTAGCAGAGTCCTTGAACACAACACACACACATTTGCACATGCACTCCCTGCTATTAACGGCAAAGTCCCCTAGTCACCATGTCGTCTCAGGTGGGAATCTTCTCTATGGCTCCCACATCTCTAGTGAAGGGGCTCACCTGCTTAGATGAGGCTTAAAATTTGGTGTTCTGACCCCTCTGGCTCAAGCTGTGAGGTGTTATGTGCCATGGAGAGAGAGGGAAGTTGGAGTTAGGCCTTAGGAGCCCTAGAATTCAGCATAGAGAGTCACAATTGGTATGGCATTCAGACTAGAACAGTTTCTCCTCTTTACCATTCATAGGGCACAAAGAATCCAAATTCACTTAGGAGCCAGGTTGCTGAGGGGCAGTGGGGTCGAAGGGTGTCAAGTGCCTAGCACCTCATAAACATCTGTCACGGATTGAATTAGCCACCCCACCTGAACCAGAGAAATTGAAGTCTGCTATAAACAGAATGTTTGTGTCCCCCTAAAATTCATAGGTTGGAGTGCTAGCTTCCAATGCGATAGTTTCAGGGGTGGAGCTTTGGGAGGTAATTAGGTCAGCGGCCCTCAAGAAGAAGGGAGGACCCCTCCCTTCTTCTCGAGGGACCCCCGAGAGCTCCCTCACCCCTCTGCCATGTGAGGACACAGCAAGAAGGCACCATCTAACAGGACACTTGAATCTGCTGGCGCCTTGGTCTTGGACTTCCCAGCCTCCAAAAATGTGTGAAGTAAGTGTATATTGTGTGAGTCATCCATTCTGGGGTATTTTGGGAGGGTAGCCTGAACCCTCTAAGATGAAGTCCTAACTCCGAGCATCCCAGGATGGGGAAATAGGGTCATTACAGATGGAATGAGTTAAGATGATGGCTTAGGCTGGGCCTCTAATTCACCACAACTGATCTTCTTAGCTGAAAACGGCTATGCGAAGACAGAGACGTATAGAGAGAACACCAGGTATCAAAGAAGACAGGGACTGCCATCCTGTTGTGGCAAGCCAAGGAGTGCCAATGATCGCCAGCAACCCATCAGAAACTAGGAAGACACCAGGAAAGACGCTCTTGCACATTTCAGTGGGAACGTGGCTCTGTCCATACTTTGATCTCAGCCCTCTAACCTCCAGGACTGCAAGGCAATACGTTCCTTCTGTTTCAAGGCTCTGCTTAGTGGTGTTTTGTTACAATAGCCCTAGGAAACCAACAGAGCATCCGGTAAGTGTTAGAGCCCTTTCCTGTTTGCTTTCTGGGCCTCAGTCTAGTCCTCCAAAACATGGGTGTGATTGTTCCCCAAATTCTGTACAAAGTGTTCTAAGCTATCCCTATTTGCACAAGCTCATGGACCAGGCCCTGATGATACTAAAACAGATGAAAGAACCATGGACTTGCCTACAGCTACAAAGATCTGTGAAAAGCTTGCTAGTGAAATACAAAATGGACTACTGAAGGAAAAATGATGCCTCTGGCCAAGGCACCAACTTCAGCAGGTCTTCAAATTCATCTCCCTCCCCCAGTCAAACAACGCTGTCCCTCTGAAGGGGATGGCAAGGTGAACCATCACTCCTACTTCAAACTCCCACCCCAGCTTCTGAGCTATACATACGAGTTTCATTAAGACATCGTTGTGGTGGAATACGAAGTTAATTGATAATAGGCAGCTCCTTTTCATATTAATCTGCCAACTGTGCAAGAATTAAAAAAAAAAAAAAATAGATCCAGCTCACCTCCCTCATCCCCGAAATAGATCGTCCCTCTTGGGGGATGCCAGGAGGAGCTCCCGTTGCTGGGCCCATGACAGCAGCTCTCAGGAACCGCCATACTCTGCTGGGGTCTGGGTGTGGGTGGCCTGTGCCACTCTGTGGTCTTGACCCCTCACTTCCCCCCACTGCCCGTCTGTAAACATCCTTCAGATGAGTTCCAGAGCTATCATGCTCTTTGGACTAAGATCAGTCTCCGCCATAGCTTGGAAAGTCATCTCTGTCACTGCCGTAGGTAGCCATGTGTCAATGAGGCCTACGACAGGGGAAATCCATAGGTTTGGGAGTTGGCAGATCCACATTTGAATTCAGCCCTCACCATTTCTTACCTAGGTGTCCTCAAGGTAAGCCACTTACCCTGTCCAGGCCTCTATTTCCTAATCTGCCAAAAACAAAATGCCAACCTTACAGAGATATTAAGAGGCTGAAATGAGATTAGGTAAAGAGGCTCGACCAATAATAAGGACTACATAAACAACGTGTATTATTTCTTGAGCCATATTTTTAAATAAGTATTTAATAGTACTTGCTTTATATAATTGTGCTGAGTATTAAATAATTTTCATTATTATCTTCCTGAGATACTGAGATTTACCATGGACACAGGTCACTGAAGGCTCTGGAAGCAAGCCGCCATCCTGGTATTGTGGGTCTGTTCCCTTGTCTCTTGATTTGGGACGAGAAGGAGAAAAGCACAAAGCAGTCCCCGGCAGCCAGGAGCCAGCGTGGCTCTCTCCTGTTGGACAATCTCACATATCTGCTTCTGATGGGGGCTCTGACTGGAACAGACTAAGACAAAAACCACTCCGTGATCATGCCTCTAACTCCAACGAAACTGGAACTCTGTCCAAACCAAGCCACAAAATGACTGAGCGTCCCCCCGATCTGGGATACTGTGGGTCACAGCTGCTGCTCTGGCAGTTACCACTTGACCTGACTTCATTCTTTCTGGGTTCTATATAAGATATAAGACACCAAGGCACAGTTACCTCTGCCACCTGACAGTAGCCAATCCAGAGCAAAGCGCTCTTCCTTGAACCCAACTCCAAATCACCTGACATGGGGCCAAACCCTGTACATTCCTTCTCACACCCTCTGCTGGGCCCCCCAAAGGCTCCCCAGGTTGTGCCTTTGTTCTTACTGGAAGGAGTCCACAAACCCCACTCACTCACTACTGGGCAACTTCTGGTGGTTTCTGGCTGGAAGGCATTAAAGATATTTTGATTTTTCCCTGCCCTAGTAGAAGGGGTCTGGGACTTTTCTACACACGACCACCAGGTAAAGCTTTCTCCCCTAGCCTGTTTCTGAATCAAGCAGGAGTCCTGGCCCCAGGACCCTGAGCATTATTATTATTGCTGTTGGAATTCCTGAAAACAGTGTTCCAGGATGGGTAGGTAGTGTGAGGCCACTGTGATAGCCACTCTCCTTCCTGAGAAGGAGAGTCCAGCTCTTGCTGGGCAGATGCTCGGCACCATAGGGGTCCTGGGAATCATTTTATTCCGGCACGGTTTCTTCTCCTGGCCACCCAGGGTCATTCCCGGCACTCACATAATACTCTGCAGGATACTGCCTGGGTCCATGCCACTCTTCCTCATACCCAGAGTTCCGGGTTAGAGCCCACACCAGCTTCCCCATGGCATTCGTGGGGCACAAGCGGGCCGCCCAGCGTGTGATGTGGGTGCTTACGGCTGTGCATGCGGCTTCACCACAACCCTCCCCCCACCCCCAGCTCATCTATCCAACTGCAGACCAAAGAGCCCTGGCCCCGGGCCCACTGTGACAGCATTTAAACACGTGTCTCTTTTCCTGCAGAAGATCCATCAGGTCATTTTCTCTTCTCCCATGTTGCCGTAGTAGTTAACTTTCTTGGTTAAGCAAGGTCTCATGACATGGGTAATCACACTCTGAGTGTTACGACATGAAAGAGAAAGAGCGAAGGGCTACAAAGCTGTCCTGAGAAGTCTACACTGGGTCGTCTCCCAGTTATACGCGGCTCACGCAGGACAGTCAGCACCAGGGGCTGAGAAAGGTGTGCTGTCAAGGCTGGCCCTAGGCAGGAGTCTGGGAACATGACTGGTAAACAGGTCTGGGCCTGACATTAAAACTTCCCTAAAGGGTAAGAGTGGCTTTACGGTGCCTACACTGCGTGGACAAGTAATGGCAGCCTTTCCTTCTGAGAGGCTAGAATCTGGGCACGAGCTAGGCAGAAGGCAGTGATGCAGCCAGCCATCTGATAAAATCCCTGGGCACAGGGTGGCTCTCGAGCTTCTCGGTAGACTGTGCTTTGCATGTCATTACTACTTATTGCTGGGTACTCACCCTGTGTGACCCTGCTGGGAGAGAATGCTTGGGAGCTCGTGCCTGGTTTCCTCTGGAGTTCGCCCTCAGCTCCTTTTCTCTTTGTTGGTTTGCTTTGTATCCTTCTGCTGTAATAAACCTCAGCCATGGGTCCCACTATATGCTTAGCCCCGTGAGTCCTTCTAATGACTCACTGAGCTTTGGGCACTGCCCCCCCCCCCCCATTTCTCACATGTGGGCTCCAAGTTTGAACGTCCATTGTCAGGGTTCAAAGTCAGGGTATAGGCTCAGGTGCTGGGACCAGGGAGATAATGTGATAATTTATGAAATGTTGGGTATTAAAGGACATTGTGAGCTATTACACACTCCCTAAATGTGAGTAATAATGGCCCAGTGCCACAGCAGATTTTTGAAGAGCTTTTTAAATCTAGCTGGGGAAAAAAATGACATAATATTTTCTCCAAATAAAATGCATCTTTCAGCGCTGCTAACTCTAGGGCTGAGGTAATGAATGATGGAAAGTTGTAGATGCACACAGAAAGAAGGGTAAATCCTCTGGACTTGAGCAGTCTCTCTCTTTTTTTGTGACCAAGTGAGGCTGCAGGAGCAGAGAGATGCCTGGGGCGTCTCACTTCTGATGTGTTGTCTGCCTTCTGACTTAGCCCATTTGGTTCCTATCCAAGAGTTTCCTCTGCATTTTCACAGCCCACTTCTCGCCCAGGATGGCCACTCTCTCCTCCCTCTTCCGTCTTTACAAGCAGCTAGAATGGCAAACACTCACCCTTTGTTTATACCACACTTGAAACTGGGCTTGTTCCATATGATTATTTCCTTTTTGGAGGCACATTCAGAAAAGCAATTTGTTTTGTAGCCAAGGTCCGACAAAGCTGAACACAGGAAACTAATTTCAGAGCTGGGTAGTGGAGGCGAAAGTCCTCTTCATTGTTTGGAACATAAAGGATTCACCTCCTTATCTGAAGGGAAGTTGCTTCTTGAACAGATAGCCTGGGCTGAGATCTTTCTCACCGCACAGCCTGGGAGCAACTGGCTGGAGGCAAATCAGGCCTTGGTGGCTGGGGGGCCCTTATTGGCAGAGAGAGACAGGCTGACCAGCCGCCCGTTCCCGTTATGGACGGCAGTGTGTGGGTGTGGGGTCAGAGGGGCCTGGGACTGGATTCCATCCCACCACTTTGCAGCCCCGTGATCTTAGAGCACTTCCAAAACAAGGACGACGGAGTTATCTGCCCCCAAGGTTGTTGCAAATGTTCAACAAGAGGAGAAAACACTCTGTCATTCCCAGAGTGCTGCACGGTTAACAACAACAGTGTAAGCTCACACAGACCTTTCTGAGTGCCAGGCACGATTCCATGAGCTTCAGTCTCTGAGCTCATTTAATTCTCATAACCACTCTATGAGGCAGGGAGGAGAATGATGCCCATTGTGCAGGTGAGGACATTGAGGCACGGAAAGTTTCAGAAGCTTGCTTGTGTAACACAGTGTGACACAGCGAGGAAGCCAAAGGGCTGTCTGACTTCGGAGCTAGTGTCTCCAAGCGTGAAACATCAAGGGTTTTGTTTCTATTTTGTTATTGCGGAGGCGATGGTCTTGCCCTTTTTTAAAAAATTTTTTTTAAAGATTTTATTTATTTGACAGACAGAGATCACAAGTAGGCAGAGAGGCAGGCAGAGAGAGAGAGGAGGAAGCAGGCTCCCTGCTGAGCAGAGAGCCCGATGCGGGACTCAATCCAAGGACCTTGAGATCATGACCTGAGCCGAAGGCAGCAGCTTAACCCACTGAGCCACCCAGGCACCCTATCAGCCCCTTTTTAACCCACCAAGTCACTGGCAGTCAGGCACCCAGATAGTTCTGCAGGTCTGTCTCTGTGAGGCAACGGGCAGGGTTAAGAGGTCAGGATTTTGACAGTCCCGTGTGAGGTACCAGCTTTGTGACTTCCCGGCTGGCAAGTTCCTGAAGCTTTTGAAGGCTGTCTTTGTCAGCCTGGGCTGCCATAACAAAACGCCACAGACTGGGTGGCTTAAGCGACAGAAACGTTTCTGACAGCTGCGGAGGGTGCCAGCACGGTGAGGTTCTGGTGAGGGCTGCCCTCCCACCGTGAGCTCCCATGGATCTCCCTCAGCACACTCTTATAGAGAGAGCAACGTCTCACTCTTCCTACGAAGGGTCTCACCTTCATGACCTCGTCTAACCCTAATTACCGCCCCAAAGCTCCACCTCCAAATACCCTCACAGCAGGGCTTGGAGTGTCAGCATATGAATTTTGGGAGGTACATCATTCCACCTGAGTGCTGTCTGAGGCAATTTGCCCCCTTTGACCTCTCCTGTTGAGATGTTTTCTGTGGTTCCTTCCAGCCTTCAGGAGAGAAAGGCTGAGCTCTTGAGCAGGTAGTTTTGAACTGTCCTCCACCATGACGGAGGCTAGCTTTTTTCTCTTCTCTTCTCATGTCCCATTTGCTTGGCCATGCTGTCTCTTGAATAGTGCACACAGCCAGTATCAGACCTGAGGCTTCTGGCTGCTAGTTTAGTGCCTTTTTTTTTTGCCACTGCTGCTCTCCCACTGTCACAAGAAGCCGGGCCTTCCAATTTGGGAGGAGTTTGGGGGAGAGTCTGGCCTCCTCTGAGACTGCTTCCCTAAAGAGGTACGTGGTGGGGTTTGCAGAGACCAGTTCCGTATCCTGGGAGTGGCCGCGGTTAAACTCTGCTCTGTGCTTCATGTATCAGGCCTCCATGAACTCCCAAGAGCCCTTCCCCTGCTTTGTTCCACAGGCTTCTCTCCAGCCTGAAGTCAAAGGAAAGAAAGCCATTTCTATACTGTGGTCCATCTGCCTGGCTTGATTAGTGTGTAATAGTGTGTAATTGAATTTGTAATCAAGATCCACGAGTTGGGGGAAGCCAAATTTCACTCGACATGTTGTTGTCTGGGGTTCCTCTCCAGTTGCCTCTGTGCTGAGCAGAGACCCAGAGGGCCCTGTGGATTCAGGGATGACCCTTCCAGCCCCCTGGGGCTTCCTGAATCAGCTCTTCCCATCTGGGGGCCAGCTTTCCCTGCTGTCCTCACAGCTCATAGCAACCCCAGGGCATATGAGCCACCCCGTTGGCCATTTTCACAGGAAAAATGGCTGGGATCTACAGACCAGGGATGCCAGCTGTCACTATACAAGCTATGTGACACTGGGCAAGCCAATCTGATCCCTGAACCCCACTGAATCACGAAGCCCTGCCAAATCTGTACTCGTTCTCAGTAAAGGAGCCCCCCAAATACAATGTCAACAGTTTTGGGACAAGACTCTGACATCATGAATCGTGGACTCTTTAAGCTGAGGGGTTCTTGAAGGAGAGGAATCGACACGTACAAAGTCCTGCTACGTGCCTGGTACCATCTTTTAAACTTACTTCTTTCTCACTCAACTCCTCAATAAGAAAAATATTGTAACCTCCTACCAATGCTGTGTGTAAAGCAGAATTAAATTAAAAATTCACAAAACAACTGACCTTACTATGCGTTATGAACTGTGTTCTCCTCTTCTCTGTTCTCTTTGTTACTACAATTCTAAATGCTGGTGATGAGCCCCACCTTTTATTTAAAGATCAGTCATGACCCACAATTTGGAACACACTGTGCTGTTTCTCTCACGTGTACAGTCTCCTTGCAGGCTTGTTACAACTTTGGGAGCTCAGCACTCATTTGTTCCCATTTTACAGGTGAAGAAACCAAGGCTCAGTGAGACTCGGTAGGTTGCCCCAAACCATCCAGTTGCTGAGTGGCTAAGCTGGGATTCCGAGTTCAACTCCAAAGACCGTTCTCCTTCCAAGTCATCTTGCTGCCTGAGATTCCAAAAAACCCATCTGGCTGTTGGGGAAACTAATGCCCAAAGGGGAGAAGTGAGAGGTTCAAGGTCATACCGGGACTGGTGACAGAGCCTAAAACTGACACCAAATTTGTCCCCGGGCTCCGCACACCCTGGCACTGGAACTAGGCTCCTGTGGGCAGGGAGCTCTTTTCCCACCACCAGCTACTCCTTGAGCCATTCTCCCCAGACAAAGCTGAACTTACTGGTGGGGAAAAAAAAATGCCTAGAAAACATCTTCTCGTAGGACGTTTGTCATTGTGCACATCATTGCTTCCATTGAATTGAAAATCGTGTTGGCTCAAATTGAAAGCAGAACTGTGGTTTGCTGAACCTCTCTGCACACAGCAGGTCCTAACCTAGTTTCAAGAATGCAATCTATCTTAATTTAGCATAGCTTTGAATCTCCCTATCTCTTTTCCTCTTCCCAAGTCAGAAGCCAGGTGCTCTTGTATTAGCATGCTCTGCCCACCAGGGAGAGCAACAGAGCACAGCCGGGGAGGGGTGGGGAGCGGATTGGGGCACATTTTAACTGGGCCAGGACTTCTTAAAGTCCTTTTACAAGGAACTCCCAAGAACAACAGTGTTAGTGGCTGTCAGATACTGGCTTCTAGATCACAGGTAATTCTAGCAGATGTGATGTTAGGGAGAGGAGGCCCTGTGTTAGACTTTACCAAGGCAGTCTGAGCAGAAGGAAGGGCTGGAATTAATGGGTGAAGGAAAGCCAAAATTATAACCAAAAAAAAAAAAAAAGAAAGAAAGAAAGAAAAGAAAAAATGGTGTCACGAATTTCATGAGGGGATAGGGCAAGGCTGGGAGTGGGAATCAGGAAGCAAGGTTAGAAACTTGGAATGTGGTATGAAGAATGAGCAAAGGATGTGGTTCATGACCAAGGCCACGAAAGAGCATGGGATGTGGCATGAGAGGAAGGAGCCCATCTTAGTCACAGAACCTGAGTATGGAGGTCCTCCTCACTGCCACAAGGCCCTGGGTAGACCAGGGAAGAGGTCACTTGCTCCCTTCTTCAGGCCCAGATCCCGTCTTCACTGCCTGCAACCTTCCTCTTTGTCTGAGTCCCCATTCTCTTTCTCCCAGATTATAGCAATAATAATAGTAGCCCACCAGGGTCTAACTCAACATAGCTTCCAGAATGTTCCTGTGATAGCATTTGTCAGAGCCTGTCACTCCTCAGCTCAGGACCCTCCCACGTTTGTTCATGCAATGCCCTGCCCCACATCAACTCTTTGATCTCCTCCCCTACTCCAACCACAATGGTCTCGTTGCTTTTCAAACAAGCCAGACACACGACACACTTCTGCCTCAAGGCTCTTGAACCTGTTTTTCCTTCTGCCAGGACCGTGTCTCTTCCAGACGTCCTCACCACTCACTCCCATGCCTCAGATATCATCTTCTTAGAGAAGCTTTGTTTGGCCACCATACTGAGAACTGCAGCCTTGCTCTCACCCTGAAATTCCCTGTTCCCTTTTCTGTAACACCTATCATCCGGAAACATCCTGCATCATGTAGTTTTCATACTTGATTGTCAGTCTCCTCACTGTGGAGTGGGTAGTTTTGCCTGTTTTGATCATGCTGGAACCCCAAGATCTAAAACAGTGCCTGGAAATGTGGTAGGTGCTCAATAAACCATTGTTAAATGACGGGTGATCCTGCTAACTTTCCAGCCCTCCCTCTGAGCACACTGTCCCCATATTCCTAGTTGTACCCCTATCTGCCAGACTCATTGTCCATCTTCATGCCTTGTCAGAACACCCTTTCTTGTCCCTTTTTACCTGTCAGTCTTTTCTACCCCTCAAAGCCCAGGGGGCCAGTACTTCTTCTGGTTGGAATTTTTCTCTTAAACTTCTATGATCCTACTTAAAATGTCTTTTCTCCAGGACCTCACAATCTGAGAATGGCCCGGTATGATCTCCAGCTCCAAATCAGCTCTAAGGGGTTATGAATTCTGTCTTTCCTGCAAGCTTCCAATCCTGACGAAGAATTTTATGTTCTGGAAACATTGAGAATCACCTCCCAGATTTTATATATATATGGTACATGTTGAACTAACAAAAAAGTTTCTATAAAACAGAGCAAACTGTAGAATGCAGTGGTCAGGAAAGATAATGGGCACTGGAGAGAGGCAGATTTGGACTCAAACCCTGGTGCCACCATTTATTATTAGCTGTGCAAACTTCAGGAAGTCACCTAGCCCCTCTGAATTTGTTTCCTTGGCCAGAAACTGAGGAAAGGTTGAGTCAATGGGCTTGATGTCCCTAAGGGGCTTCTAGCTCCTTGATTCTCAGATTCCCAAATTCTCTAATAGGCCCTTTCTAATCCTTTGTGGAACTCAGGGCCTTACAGCCCTCATTTTACTGCCCAGTCTGAGAGTCTAATCCCTAATTCCTCTGCATTCTTGGGAGTGGGTGTGGGCCAGCTCATGGGAAGAGAAGTCAAATGTGGATGTCTAATCCCTCCTCAAGCCAAGGGGGCCCGGCTTCCTATCCTACAAGATGGCTGGGTAGTTGCCGTATTCTGGCCACTTAGGGAATTAATGATAGATATTCTTATAGATTTTTTAAACCATGTCTCATGAGCATGGAGCCAGGGAGGGTGGAGGATAAATTGAGTTAAACTGGTAATGAGCTTCTTTCTCACTGTGCTTTGGAGATGCTCACCTAATCTTCTGACTCTGAATAAGCAATTTGGCTGCCTAATTAGGTTAACCAATAATTTCCCTTTTGACACCTAGACTGCGTGATAATTTGGGGGTAACCGTGATTCTGTTTCATCGTCTCTTTTCTGGATGCATTTCTCAGTTTGCCTCTGGGATTAAAGCACAGAGTAAATTCTCACTATTCCCCAGACCTACCATGCCTCTTCACACGTCTCTAAGCCCCGGCTTGTGCAATTGCCTGTGCTGGGAATGTCTCTCTCAGAGCCTTGATGCTCAGTGAAATCCTACTTGGCCTTCAAGCCCAGGTGCATAACGTGAGTGGAAAGAAGGAATGAGCCTTTGTACCCTCAGGGTAAAACCAATGGCTACTTTCACCATCATGCTACAGCTCCTTGAAAAATTAATATTAAGAGCTAGCATCAATTAAGGACCAACACAGACCACACGCTTCACATGCTTCCCCACATGCTTCACTATGTTGTAGCACAGGCTCATAGCAACACGTCAAGGAAAGATGATATGCTTTTTCTGTTTTTTTTTTTTTTAATTATTATTGTGGTAAAACACATATAACCCTTTAAACCAGGGCTAAGCATACAACTCAGTGGCATTAAGTACATTCACACTGCAGTATGGCCATCAGACTCTTCCTTTGCAGAATTTCTGCAACATCCCTAACCGAAACTCTGCATCCATTAAACACCAACTCCCCATCCCCTTCCTCTCCGTCCCTAGTAACCACAGCTGTGTTGTTTCAGAAATGAGGGAACTGTGACTTGGGGAGGACGGGGGACTCACCCAAGGTTTCAGAGCCGAACGTGGCACTGCGAGGCTATGAGGCCGGGTCTCCTCACTAGACTCCAGAGCCACTGCTCTTTTGACCCAGCCATGGTGCCTGCTATCCCTCCACTGCAGACAGAGACACAGGGATGTCTGTCATGTCTCCACCTCCCTGCTATTCATCCAGGCTCCTGATTCCAGAATAATGCCCAGCACACCGAGGGAGCTTGGGATAGATGGAGAACAAATGTCAACAGGAATCTACAACAGAGACGCTGTGACCCAGTGGTTGGGAATGGAGCTCGGACCATAACCATTGCTTTGTGAAAAAACATTTATTGAGCGCCACTGTGTGCCTGGCTTGACGCCAACATCTTGTTGTCCCTTAGCTTGCTGGCCCCACCTCAGCAGGAGAGGCCCGAGGGCTGGCTCTGCCTGATGGCCCTGGGATGGAAGATTTGTGTTTCCGTTACCCAGTCAATCCTGTATTTATTTTAGATATTAAGCAGTGACATAAAAGCTGCTGACATTAACCTTCAGGGGCAGAAATTGCCTTTAATGGACCCCATAAAAGTTATTATTGATGGCAGCTGCGTGCAGCATCACTGTGACCTCAGCAAAAGCCTCCACCACTATCAATACTGTTGACAATTACTATTGACTAATGCAAGGCCGGGCGGGGAGGCAGAATGGACGTTCCTTCCCGTGGCTGGAAGTCGCTGTGGGTTACTTTGCATTCCACCTTTGGTAAGGATCTCAGAGAACTTGGTCACATATTTGAGAATCCAGCACTTACTGATTCAAGTGGAGCTGGGCAAAGCACTCAGATTATAGGATTGGGGAGATCTGACTTCCCACCCTGGCTAAGCTGACCTGCTGACTTAACCACCCACATAGTTTCTGCCAAGTCAGCCGACCTTTGTGGAGACTGTTTTCCCATCTGGGAGATGGGAATGCCATGGCATCGTCATGAGGATTAATGGCAATCGCAAGTGAGCAGTGGCTTGACACAAGCAGGCCCTCAGTGTGGCTCCCCTGTACTCCCAAAGAGCAGCCACACAGTGAGGGGCTGGCCAGTGCACCCAGTGTGACAGAGCCCTGTTCTGGTAGTAAGACCTGAGTTCTCGTCAAAGAAGAAGAACTGGGGCTGGAGAGGAATGCAAGACAAAGAGAGGAGGGCAGGAGAGGAAGATAGAGATGAGAGGGCCAGGGAGAAGGGAGGGAGAGCAGCCAGGACAGAACCAGACTCCTGCGAAGGGCCTGGCTCCAGCTCTTTCCATCGTCACCTCCCGGGTCCCTCAGCTGCAAGTTGGAGAGACAACGGTGTGAACAAGAATACTGTCGACCTCCTCTGCAGATAAAAGGGAGTCATTCCTATGGCACATGCACTGCCAGTACGATTTCCTGTCACTAGCTGGACCCAAGTAGGACACAGCTATGAGTATAGCTTCCCACCTCTGGGCAGGTGGACAGGAACATGGGCATCTGTGTGTGTCTGGGCTCGGGGAGTCTGGGCCTGGAGGGGCTGTGGAGGCCAGGGGGTCTTTGTGAGGCTCATCTGCCCACCTTCACCTGCTTGTCTGCCCTGAGTACAGCGAGGACTAAGGGCTGCAGCCAGTATCGAAACGAACGATCAGAAGGAGGAGGCGGCCTGGCCAGAGGAAGCAGGCAGCCATTTCCCGTCCCCGTTATCAAAGGCTGAAGCTTTTCAGGCTCCTCGACTCTGTCATTATCACCGAACAGAGGCTTAATTCGGTTGTAATTCAGCTCTCAGGGAATACACAATAATGTGGGCGGCGTGCACCTCACTCTGTCATGACTTTGTGGAAAAATGATCATTTGTCACCTTGGCAAGAAGCCTTCAAAAGGACAAACAACCTTAGCCTTTTGCTGCAGAGGGAATGCACTGGCACCAGGACTATGAGAAGAAAGATTCTGGAGCCATACAGACCTGAGTTCAAATCCTATCTTGCTAGCTGTGTGACTGGCAGGTATCTTAATCCCTTGGTGCAGTTTCCTTATTCTGTGCAAAGGGGATTAAAAAAACCTACTTCAAAGGGGCGTTGTGGTGGGGGGAGTGATGAAATAGGAGAACTAGAGCACCAGCACTGTGCTTGGGGTCTACCATTCAGCAGCAGCTGCTCACTGACAGTGTCACTACTATCCTTTCCTTCTTGTGCACCTTCATCTGAATGTAAGCACCTCGGGTCCCAGAACCCCACATCCAGAAAGGCCTGCAGGTCATCCAGTCCAGTTATTCCCAAAGGTGTTCATCCGAACACTGAACCCATCAGACACTCTGAGAACAAAGGGTTCCATGCTCCAATCAACTGGGGGAATGCGGCCTCTATCGCTCCTTGGTGGTTTACCCATTAGCATGCACATTTTAAAAGATTAAAGGCTCTGACAAGTCCTGCAGTAAAGAAATTGGTTTGAATTCATTCAACGTAGTGTTTCTCACATTATTTGACCACAGAGTGCTTTCTTACTGTCATCCCCTCACCAACCTAAGCACTACTAACATTCTAAGATACAGGAAATGCAGATTTGGTTGAAACTGCTTATTTTATAGTTGAAGAAATGGAGGTCCAGAGAAAGGATCCAACTTATCCAGTGGCACACCCCAGGGCAGTGAGGGAACTGAGGTTTCCAGCCTCCTAATCAGAGACCATTTTCTCTGTACAGGCCTTACACATCAAGTCCCTGCTCTGGTTCAGCGCATGGTGGGAGTGGTGGGAGAAGGGGCTGCTGGCTTGGCTTGGGCCTTAATGAGAAGGTGGATGAAGGACAGTGGATGGCTTGTCATTGCAGAGGGGGGTATCTCCTTCAGGTACTTAGGTCACTGGCCCACTCACAGGGCTGGTTGGGGGCCAAGGGAGGGAGACAATGCCAAGCCAGCATCTAGCCCTCAGAAAGGTGCACAGTTTCCCTAGGAAACCTCCAAGCTCTCCGGGAGAAATGGTGGAATGGGTATTTGGAACTCTGCTGTACCTGACTCTTTCGGGAAATAAATTTCCCACCTGACTCTGACTTTCCCTGGGCTCCTGCCTGACTCCAAATCTGGGATTGTGCTATGCCTAGAGCCTCCTTTTCAAAGAATAAACTGCCTTAACTTTCGCCTCTGACATGGTCCCCACCCTGAGTCTGGGGGATCCTGGACAGCGATCACCAAGAGCCTGCATTTGGAGCTGGAAACCAGTAGGGGGCACCGGTGCCTGGCTTGGCCCAGTTTTCACTCACATTGCCCTTCTCACTCTGGTACAGGAGCACCAGCAGACCCCTCTCATCAGACTTCTGAGAAACAAAAGCCCTCTCCTCCCCTGGGCAGAGAGGCTGTCCCTGGTCTCTGCCACCCCCACAGGACTTGGTTGCTAGACCCAGCAGGTGGCTCCTCAGTTCTGCCCTGTGTCCACAGAACTGCCTGGAGCATGGCGGGGAACAAAGCCCCAGAGAAGGGAGATTGCTTAAGTAGCGCCCCGCAGGGCTGTGTCTAACCCTAGAGCTCCTCGGACACCTGTTAACAAGGTCCCAAAAGGAAGGAGGCAAATTCTGAAACCAGGTTCCCTTCCTTTCACCTGAAAAAGGAGGCATGTGAACTAGCTGCCTTCTTTTCCCACAGCATCACTCAGGCTTTGGAAGAAGGGCTGCAGGGTGAGACGGGGCTAGAGTCCACAGCCTGTGTGTCCTCAGATCTGCAGCTGAGATCAAGGGAAAGCAGGAGTAACCCCTCAAGTTTTGTGACCCTGATGTGACAGATTCTGTTGAAGGCCGTGCTTTGACCAGCATAAGACCCTGGGGCAGGGTGCACCTGTGGCAACTGCCCAGGACCGCGGAGCCCCTGGAGGCTGAAGACTGAGCAGAATCCGGGCAGGACCAGACATGGCTGACATGACGGACAACAAGCCACCGGGGACTGGTTACCGCTGCTCCCCCATACAGAGGCACCTTGCAAGTAACCACCCCGGGCCTTAGGCTCCCCCTGATCTGAAAATGAAGAACAGCGACCCAGTCTCTGGCGTGTCACCAGCGGGTGGGTATTTCATGTGACTGTGCAGAGGCTCTGACTTCTGACCCCTGAGAGCAAAGCAATCTTTCACCAATGTCACCCAAGCCCCCGCAATGGAGCAGAAAATCAATATCGTCATGAAAAGCCTGGCCTCAAGATCCAGGCGCCTGGCATGGGTCACGCAGGCCACTCACCAGTCTCGGTGTTCTCGTGCTCCGTGTCGGTGAGCGTGAGGTTGGAGTTGGCTCGGCTGGACAGGCAGGAGCTGCGCCCCGATCGTGTGCTCCGGCCCCACAGCCGCACGGGGTGCTCGGGGGACAGCACAGTGTCGGCCTCCATGTCAGCGTCGGAGCTGGCCCCCATGGAGTAACCGCAGTGTGGGAGGCCTATGTCTGTCCGGTACAGGGTCCCATGAGGGGGTGTCACCTCTCCCAGCCCCAGCTCCCGCAGGCTGAAGTTGGCTCCTGGGAGGAAAGGCAGATGAACTTGGTTAGGGTCATCCCGCCAGAAACCGGACCCCTCAACACGGATTCACTGTTGTCTTTGGAGCTGGCATGGTGTTCCCCGCACAGGCCTCTCTGCCTAAATGGCTTCTCTGACCCTCCCCCATCAGCCCAACCCCTCCCCATCCTTTAAGGCCTACCTCGCACAGCACCTCCCTTGTGAAGTCGCCCCTAACATCTACACCTTACGCGGCAGTCATTGCTTCTTGCAGTCAAGCTCCCTCCAAGAGGCCTTGGCCCCAGGCGTCCCACACAGTAGGGTCATGGGCCTGACCCTTCCGCTGCTGCTGCCCACAGTGGATACAGAGACCATGTCAGACTCATTCCTAAATGCCCCTGCCCAGCACTCAGTACAGGCTCAAGAGATGTCTGTTAAACTGATGTCCAGTCCAGGGAGGACCTGGCAGAAAGCTGCACTCCTGAGGAGGGCAGATGTCTAGTTGAGGGGATGCAGATGGCTGCCCTGGGACCCAAAGGTCCTTTCTGCCAGGCCAGGAAAGCCTGGAGCATGACAAGGAAGATGGGCACTGGCAGAGAAAAGTGGGCCTCACGCAGGCCATGGGATCTGCCTTCCGCTTCCTCAAGCCATGTGGGGCTGGGACTGTGGCAGGAATCTGAAGGCTTTGGAGTAATCCAGGGAGCCCAGTGCACAGCCAGAGCTGGGCTGCTGAGAGGACTGGAGGGCTCAGGAAGGCCTGGAGATGTCCAGGACTGAGGCCAGGGAAGACACAGGTGAGGGGAGTTCACCCGGCGATTTGTATTTGAGTAACATTTCCCCTTCCATGGGAAACACAGCGTCCATGTTACATCTGAATGTTCATTCAATGTCCATTCAAGGACAGCTTCTCCCATATTTCTAATATTCCCATGAGTATTTTGGGGGTGAGAAAGAGGGGTGAACAAAGGCACCAACAGTCATATCCCAATTAAACCAATGATCTGGGAAATGGCCTTCTAATCAGGTAGCACTCACATCCAAACCAATTCCAGCTGGCTGTGGCCTTCAGCAACACACAATGAGTAGGGTGTGGTGCCAGATTTCATAGCAAGTGGGGCAGATACAACCAAAACCATGATTAAGGGTTGAAGTCCAAAGTGGGGAGATCCACGGAGAATGTCCTGGGAACACGGAGGCAGAGAGTGGGCGCTCAGAGAGGTCTGCTGATGAAAGTGAACTTGGAGAACAGAGGAAGAAGAGATGTTCAGACTTGGAAGGATTCCTATAACCAGGGCGAGGGCTGAATAGGGAAGTCTTCAAAGGCAAGTGAGTAGGTCTCCTCCCCTGGTCATGGAGGGGACCTGCCAGAGAGGGAGGAGGGGGAGCCAGCTGGGAGAGCTCTGCTCATAGTCACGGGGATCACTCTGCAAATCAGCTCTGTGCTCCAGAGGGTCCCAGGAGGCTCTGGGAGCAGCACCTCTGTCCTGGCACAGAGTGGGTGCTCAGTGCAAGTTGTAAGAAAAGAGACACAAAGTCTGGCAGGACGTTGGTGAATGGATAGAGAGGGAAGGAGGGGAGCAGACACCACCTGGGCTGCTACTGAAATGAGAGCTACAGTGGGACGACGGGTGCCCCAAGCCTGGAGCTCAGGTGGTCCATGCTGCTGCAGCCTTAATGTGAGGCTATAGTCATGGAACTGTTCTATATGGTGCGTACTGCAATTGATGCCCGAGCCTCCTCCTGCCCTCTGCCCACTGCCTGCTGCCTCTGCTCTGTTACTCCAGCCCCTTCCTTAGAAACAATGCCCAGCCTCCCCGTGATACAGCAGAGCAGGGACCACCGGGCTCTGCTCAGTGGCCAGGCAGACACTCAGGATTGGTCAGGGCAGGGGTCAGGCGGATGTTAAATATTCTGAATATTCCGCTATGGGCCCTTCGCTCCCTTTGTGTTCTCCTTGTAAGTAGAAGAAACTTGCAATTGGGTCCTAAATCCCCTCAGTCTGCATCCCACTCTCTCTGCACACCATTCGCTCTGCTTGCCCCATTTACCTCTCACTGCTCTCCCTTCTCCTCCCGTCTCGTTCCCCTCCCCAACCCCAGCTCATATTCCCGCCTTGATGGGCTGGCCCTCTCAAGGGAGGCCAGTCACACATCAGAACAATGTGAAATAAACAGCCCAGGCTGCATCCATTTCCATGTGGCTTGCTTGCCCTCCATGCCCTTTTAGGCAGCCAGACTCAGCAGGAGTATGAATGAGCTGAGACATCTCATGAGGGCTGACTCTAAAGGCTCCCTGATCCCTGTGAGCCAGCCTAACATCCTCCCCGCCACCTCCCGAGGTGGGAGTTTAGGAAATTTAGTTCATCAGATGTGAGAAGTCCTTATGATCTGTTCACTTTACATCCTTTTGGCCTCTGTCCTGAGATTCCAGGCACAGGTAGACGTACTACCCCTCTCAACATCAAGTTGTGCCATCTTAGGCTGGATCAATCACCTGAGCCTCAAAGTTCTTCTCTTTAGAATGGAGACAATAACCTAGGATCTGCTACCCTCACAGAATTTTTAAGGATTTAGGGAGGTAATGGATAGGGAAGTACTTTGTCGAGTGCCATGGTCATGCCTGCCTGTGAGATGGGGATGCTTCTGACTTATTATTGATAAAGATGAGGGGGCTCCTCCATGCAGACTCATGTGCTAGGGTGACTCGTAGGCCAAACGGGGCTGGTCGGGGTTGGCTGAGCTCTAGCAAGCACAAGCAGAAGAGAGCTGGAAGAAAGCTTTGATACCAGTTTGTCCCTTCCCCTCCTTGAGACCCAGAGTGGGCAATTCATGGTAGGCGGTCTTTATGAAGCATCTGCTCCATGCCAGGCACTATGTCAAGGGCTTTAATTACAATCCCCATTAATCCTCATGAGCACAAACTATTAGGAGGCTTCACGGGTAACCCACTGCCCAGGTGAGGAAGCTGAGGCTAGTCAAAAGGGCAGATCCAGTATCCAAATCCAGATCTGTCACTTGCCAGTCTGAGCTCTAAACCATAAACCAGACAAGAGTTGAAGACCTTTCCTCTTTCAAGCCTTAGAGGCAGCCTTCCTGACAGGTCGGCTCTCACGTAATTTGGTCCTATGGAAGAGGCCGGTTGCGTGCCAGGCTCTCAGAGGGGCTGTGTGTATGTGAGACCAGTTCCTCTTACCTCTGAGATCTGGGGCAAATGATTCAGCCTGGCATTGTTGTAAGGATTAGGTAACAATGCCAAAACAGATCTAAACTACACAGCACACAGCCTGGCTAATCCTGGCTGGAGGGGGAGCAGGTGGAGCAGAATCGGCCATTGGTAGCAGCCGGTCAGGCATCAGAGAAGGCTCACAGCTCTTTCGGCAGAAGAATAGCAATCACTGATGCACCAGGGTAGGGAAGAAATACCATGGTGCTCGTGGGGATGATGAGTGGGTCTGCAGGGCTGGAGCCCTAGTGGGAGGGTGTGGAGAGGTAGGGGATGAAAGAGTACAGGGAGAAAAACGGATGGGGGAAATTCCCTTATGCCAGGTAAAGGAGCTCAGATTGAGGGCAATGGGGAGTCATTGCCGACTTCACTCTAGCTGCAGTGCACAGAATGGCCCAAAGTGGGCAGTACCAGGTGAAAGGGGTGGTGGTCAACCCTCCTGGAGAGATGACAGTGGTCTGAACTGGGACACTTGGCTGAGGGTGTGAAGAATAGGGACGGATTTGAAAGGTATTTGGGACAGGCTTTGGTGACTACTATACTCAGGAAGTGAAGGAGAGGAGACAGGTGCCAGGATGTTAGGTCTGTCTCAGGAACGTGTTCCTCCCAAGGTTAGGACAGTGCTTGCTGCAAGGAAGGTGATTCTTTTGTTGAATGGATAGGATACATACATGTATCCATGTATGTACTTGATGTCTGCTTACCACTTCCACCACGCCGCTCTTCAGCAGCGGGAGACGACTCCAGCCCGTCTAACAGGTGAGGACTGAGGCCCGAAGAGCCGGTGGCGGTGCCGAACTCAACCCCTGCTCCTTACCACCTCTTTATGCCAACAGCGTGAAGATGAACAAGCTAAGAATGAGTTACCGGCAGGCTCTGACCAGATCCAGGAGCCGAAGGAGCCGAGGCCCGGCGCTGGCCTGCGTCCCGCCCTCCCGCCTGCTCACATGCCCGCGTGCCCACGCGTCCACGCGCCCAGGTGCACACCTGCCCCCGGCCCCGCCCCTGTCGCCCTCACCTGCGCGGCAGAACTCCTCGGCCTCCTGCGGCACCATGTCCTTGACGCGGCCGCCATAGGCCAGGCGGGCATCCTGGTCATAGGCCTTCAGGGTCTCGCTGGAGCTGTAGGACTTCTGTGGAGCTTTGCCCTCCTCGCTGTCCGCGGACGAGCTGGTGTAGCGGCGCTCGGCGTCGCGGCGCCGGGTCAGCGAGCGGTACGGCTTTCTCTCCTTCACGTCCATGGCCTCCGGCCCGCGCTCCTCCACATCCACGAACAGGGTCCTCGCGGCACTCAGGGCCGAGCGGTCTGGAGCCAGGGAACCAAAGAAAGGGCAGAAAAGGTGTGAGCTCAGGCCCCAGGAGGCAGAGGCAATACCCTGGTCTGTCTCGCACCTGATTGGCCCTGAAAGGCTGTGGAGGAGGGACTTAAGACTTGGGGAGGGGAGGGCACCGTTCCGCTGCCACACCCATGTTAGTAGCATAGGGGCCCCTGCACCCAGGGCCTTTGATGATGAATCTGGTCCCCTTCGGCTCTGCCCGTCCACTATGAAGACACCTCAGCCTCTGCCTGCCCACCACGAGGACACCTCAGCCTCTCTTCCAGCGATGGGTATCAAGGAAGTCAACAAAAAAGACCAGAGCACACTGATTTCCATAATCTCTCTACATAGTAATCATGTATTTGTTCCCAACCTGTCCCCAACCGGGACAGGGCCTGACACAGAGCAGAGGCTACTTAAGAATTTATGAAACGAATGACCATACTTAGGCACTGGGGTGAGCACTTAGCATGTATCTCTTCCCTACCAAGATCCCAAAGGCCCTCTCCAGGGCAAGGCTCAGCCTGCACTCCAGAACAAACTCTGTTCATCTCATTAAAGAACTCTCTTGACCCATTCAGATGGGTCCAAATGTCCTAACCTGGAAAGCCGTTTACTCAGCCAAAGAATGTCTGATGTTATCACTTGGTGTCTTTGGGATTTATCATGGATCCCAAGTGTCTACTGTAGACTTCCTTCTACATGTTTTCCATTATACTAAAAGAGTGCAAACATTTGTGATTTTATTGGTGCCCCATAATAACCATAAAGTGCATAAGACAACTATTTTCATTCCCATTTTATACATGGGGCAACAGTGACCCAGAGCCAAGGCCACAGGGTGCATTAGTAACCAAGCCAACATTAGTAGACCGACCATGCCATGGGTTGCAACTAGAGCCAATCAAGATGTAGAAGTGATACTTTTGGAGACCTAGTTCTCAAAATACCCCTGGAAATCATTTCTGGGACAAAGAGCCTGAGCCAGGATCCACAGAAATCAAATCACCTTACTGGGACCCAAACTGAGGGTTCTGAGCTCTGGTTTCTTAACATTCGGCTTCCCGGCACTGGCCAACAAGATGACAGTTGGTCCTCTGAATGCCTGAGGGGCAGGGCTGGGCAGAAGACCAGTGATAATACTCCCTATGCCAGGATGTGTAAAACCTTTTGCCTGCAATCCATAGTTTGAAAAGCATCTTATAATGTGACTGGATATATATACTTATGTACATGAATGTGTGTGTTTATATGTATAAAATGGAAATAAGATTCACAAAACTGAAGTTCCTACATGATGAACAATGTACTCTGATATTTCCTATTTCATTCTCTTTTGCTTTTTTTTTTTTTTTTTAAAGGCTGATTATAACTCTCTAAATTGACCGAATCCTAGCTTTTGACCCAAAGCACTGTTCTGGTGTAATTTGGTTGAGGATGTATGGTGACTGTCACCTAGCCTCTGTGCCCTCTGGCCCTTCACCTCCAACCCATCCCCATGACTGACTATAATGGTGATGATATTATAGAGTAAGCAGGAAAGTAAGGTTAGCCATGGTTAATACCAATGACTAATAATTTGTAATATTAACAATGGTTTTACAATAAGAGCCAATATACTGTTATTAGTAGCAGCTGAGTAGTGAGTACTTACTTTCATTAATGTTCTATCTAACAATATTTTAATCCTTACTTCAATTGTGTAATATAGGTACTATGCTTATCTATGAATTACAGATGGGAAATTGGGAGTTTAAGTATACTGCCCAAAGTTACGTGGCTTCTGATTGGTGGAGCCATCATCCTAACCGAGGGGTTGAACTTGGCACATGGGTACAACCACTCAATGATATTGGCTCTGTAGGTTATGCCAGATGAGAAATCTCCTATGCCCAGATCATTCCACTGCTCTGCTTACACCTCCATAGCAGCTCTGTGGAGTCTCCAGGATAAATTCCAGTCTCCTGATCAAAATGGAAGGCCATTGTTTGATCTGGGCCAACGCACTTCCTTCTCAGTGAGCCACCTGCAGCTTTCCTGGACAGTAATTCTTTGGCCTCTCTACCTCTGTGCACATTGATTTATCATTGCACATCCAGCTAGCAGGATGGTCTGTGTTTGTGTCTGCCTCTGGCCTTGACTGCAGCTCCTCGAGGACAGGCCTGGCGTCCACAGAGCTCATGAAATGCGTGCTGAATGAATGAAAGAATATAATTACGGCAGCTACTATTTTACTTCTTACCAATCATCAGGTGGTATAAAATTCTGGTAGTTTGATTTAGATATATCTAAAATGGAATTAAAGGCAATGCTTAGATGCATGTTTTTAAAATTCCAAAGGAAGTCTGTATTTGAAATATGCACACCTCTCACTCAGGAGCTGTGTGACCCAGGACAAGTTATCTAACCTCGCTGTGCTTCAGTTTCCTCATCTGTAGGACAGTAGTACCAACCTCTTGGGGTTGTTCTGAGGATGAACTGAGTTAATACACATCCCTGGTATATATGAGTCCCTGATACCCAATGGGTGCTCAAAAAATGTTAGCCATTACTATCCTCAGAAAAAAAACACATTTTATTTTTAAAAGGCCCACTTTAGAAGGCTCCAGCTAAGTGTCAGTTATAATTGGAGAAGGAATATCCCTGCAGAAACATATGTTAATAAGGCCAAGACATGTTTTAGGCTGTTAAATTGGTGGACGACTATGTCTTCTTATCAGCGTGAGCCTGTTGACCCAAGGCACTGGCTTCGAGGCAGAGGCTGAGTGACTACGAATTATTAGGAACACAGCCCTGAAACCCACGGCTTCCCTGTCACAAAGCAGCGGCAGGGAGAGCACGTGCCTTGCTCCCATTCCCTGCTTATTTTTTTTCTATTTTAGGCTTAGTATAGTAATTCAGTAAATAGGTGTTTTTTTTTGTTTTGTTTTGTTTTGTTTTGTTTTTTTAAGAGAAGGAGGTTGGTCATGGTTCACACTGGGCTCGACATGTAACAGAGGAGGAAGAAGCTGGGACATAAGAATTGACAGTGGAGAAGAGCTCCCCTTGGAACGAGGGTCCACAGTCCAGGGACTCAGAGACCTAGCAGGTAGATGGAGGAATGAGGGCCTGGCTGGGATCCCCCCCGCCAACTGCGACCCTCCTCCATGGGCTGGGCAGCAGAGGCACCTCGTAAACCTGTCAGTCCCTCCTAACCTGCTGACCAGGGGTTCCCTACCACCCCTAAATCCATTAGCATGACCTTCCTGACCCTTCCTCTGCTCCTTCTCACAGCCGGCAGAGCACTTGGCTTCTACCAGGTCTGTTTCTGTCCTTCAGACCTGCCAGCTATTTCTCAGACACCCTCCATCTGGATGTCACTGAGCCTCCACATCCCTGCTTCGCTGGGTTCACCCGAGGGCGGCACCTGAGAGAGATGGGGCAGGAGGGTGTAGGCGAGAGGGGGCAGTGCTGGTTCCCTGCTCTCTCCCTGCTTTGTAGTCCTTTGTCTGCTCGTTAGACCCCTCTTCCAGGCCTCTTTCAATATCCTTCCCTGCCCTCACCCGTCCAGGCCCGGGGAGGGTTGGGGGGCGGCGGTGGTCCCCGTTTCCTGCCGCTGCTAGCTCTAGACCTTGGGTTTTCACCATAGTGGCTTGCTCTCCTCACCTACCCACACCTCTGTCCCTTCATTAACGTGTATTCATTTAAAGCATCTGGAGCGAATCTTGTTTCCTGGGGGATCCTGACCCCTGGCTATTGGGATGACTTTCAGTTATCATCGGGACCGCTTCCTGGGGCTTACCGTAGGCCAGACACTGGGCGAAGTGCTTGCATTAGGTGATCTCACTGAGTTCCCACCATCCCACTCTAGTGGTCCCTCTTAACGATAAAGAGAACCCGAGGTTTAAAGAAGGTAAGTGAGTGGCTTAAACTCACACAGTCAAGAAGTGGGTTGAGGGCTGGATCCATCCGTATCCAGACCTCCCTTCACAGCCCTCCACCACGTACAGTAACAGAATGAGCTCCACTGCCCTTCTCCAGACAACCCCTGGCGATGGGGCTCTGGCACGTTAGGAACTGACTTTGTTAGATGCTTCATAAACTATAACGTTCCTTCTATCTGTAGGCGTACGGGATTGGAGAAGAACTACTCTCAGCGCCACCATCATCCTCATTATTGATGTGTTGTTAATTCTGATGCACAAATGCTGTAACTGCACACACGTAACGTGTGAGACTCTGGCCTGCTCCTGAGGTGTGGCTGGCTGAAACTCTTCTCTGGGTGAAACCCCCGAGCTCCGCGAAGGTGCCTTCGGAGAGGAGTCGCAGACAGACCTGCGCTGGGCACTGGGCCCGGAGACGAGCAGGACGGGAGCTCTCTCTCCGGGGTGTCCGCCACAGCAGGGCAACCGTGGGTGATTTGACGAGCATGGCCTGCAGTCTCACACCCTCCTCCTGATGCGGACACGGGTGTCATTCTTGGCTCCTCTCTGGGGAAAGAGAGCGGGCCCCGGACAGGAGAAGGGAAGAAGCACGGCTGCCTCGAGCCCTGCACCCAATACGTTCCACACACCCCCGTAAGAGCTCTGGTCACTTACCATTTCAGAGAGCAGGCTGCATGCCCTGGGTGGGTGGTCAAGTTCACACAGCCAGTAGGTGATGCTAAAATCTACATTTTGGCTTTTTTCTTTTACATGGAGCTGGGCTCTGATAGACCTAGAAGGTCTGAACAGGTCCGTGAATGTGGGGAGATCTGGGGGACCCGGGATGGGGATGGCGACGGGGGGATGATCTCAGATAGGAAAAGAGGTAATCACAATAAAACCACCACCGTTGATCAAACCCCTACTCATGTGCCAGCTGTTTTGTGCCTATGATTCCTAATCCCTACAACAATTATCTGGGTTAGATAGATCCTCTTTTATATTTTCTCTTATTTACTCGTATTATACAAATGAGATAATGAGCTTAAAGAGATGAAGGGACTTGCTCTAGATCCCGTGGCTTCCAAATGTCAGGGCCTAGATTTGAACCAGAAGAAAAGATTTAAGCCTTATGAAATGTACTATATACCTCATAATAGAAGTTGACTCATGTTGTAAGGAATGGCTAAGTTCCTTTCTGTCCTCAGTGCTGCAGAAGATGTGCAGAGGTAACACACCGGACTCCCTGTTCCCTCTCTCCCTTGCCCCCTTCTCCTACCCTGCCTCTTCTCTCCAACACTGAGTTTCCACACTGCTGGGCCAGACCTTGGGCGAGGCATCCGTGGACAAGACAAATGAGCTTCCTACTTCTTGGAGCTTCTAGAACAGGGGCAAATCAAACAGGGGAGAGACAGGAGAAGGACCACAGGGGCTCCTAACCTAGGTCAGATGGGCTAAAGATAGAGGGAAGATCAAGGATCACTGGCCAGAGAAAGAGACATCTTAACTATGACCCCAAAATGGCAAGTCGAAGTGAGCTAGGCCAGACCGTTTGGAGGAAAAGAGAGAAAAGAAATCTAGATCTGACTTTCCATTTTCTCTGACCTACAGTCAAAATACGTTTCACCATCCAGAAAACACATACTTGTACGGATTTCGAACTAAAACGAGCATTTCAGAAACTATGTCTAATCACTCCTCAAGGATAGCACCTGACACTTTCTATTTTATTCTTCTCCACTAAAATAAGATTATGGATGGGTTGCCAACCTCTCGTTGGAAAAGCACCGCTCTGCTCACAGCTTGGATGGAGGCTGGAGGTACAAGAGAACTGCGGCCAGGGAGAGACCCAGTTATCCCCTGAATCCAGCCTCGAAGGAGAGGGAAGCCGTTGCTGAGAAAGCCTGGGAGGGGAGGATGATCAGCCTGGTGGGGGACAAAAGCAATTTCCATGACCAGTCGTCATCTCAGTGACAGGAGAATGCAAAGGAGTGTGTGGCAGAGAGCCTGGATGGGAGGTCCCAGGGGAGCGTGTCCTCCAGCTGGGTTTCAGAGGCCCGGATGGGGCCAGGGCCAGGAGCAGGCCTGGAAGAATGGCACAGGCGCTGGGCCTGCGAGACAAGGCGAGATGGGGGAAAACAAAGCTTTTGGTACGTGTGGGGAAACTCAATAAGCAACGTTGGGCCCATCACGTCGGCTCCAGCAGTATTTATGAGGGGCAGGGGCCCAGAGCACTGGCAGAGAGACTGGAACAGACGGAGAGCACTGCTGGGTAACCTCTCCCCCCACCTCCCCACCACCGCCGCCCAAGCCCTCGGGGGAAACGGGTGCTGTTACCACCCTGGGTCCCCCCGCCCCCCCCCACCCCCACCCCCCCCGCCGCCACCACACACACCTAGAAACAGCCAGAGACGGACCAGGAAATTGACTGAATTCCTACTGGACTGAAGTTTTATAAGTTTTCCTGAACATAAGCCTGTGGTGATATTTTTAGTTCTTTGTGTGTCAAGAAGGGCCCATAATTATTTCAGAGCGAAAATGTGTTCTACAAAATAGAAGTCCCGGGCATTATCTGTTTGCGTATGTGTGCACAAAATCATCACAAATTTTTACTTTCCTTGGTCCTTCAGAGTTGGGTCTTGCGAGGCCTCTGTTTTAAACTCTGGTGACGTGTGTGATATGAAGGTGGATGCCAGAGGTGGGGGGGCATCAATACTGTGTTGTGCTACGTGCACACCGGAGGACGAGGCACGATCATCCCCACTTGACAGATGGGAAACGGAAGCCCAGAGTAGCGGAGCGATGCCCAAGTTCATACAATATGCCAAGACCGGAATCTGGGAACCCTGGTTCCAAGTCTGTGCTTTCGGTTTTGGTACCCCAAGCACATTTCTCTGGCCCTGTGGCTTTAGGGAAGAACTTGCTCTTCCAAACAGTGATAGTGATTACATTAATGGTGGCTCAGGGCATGGTCTTCATAGCATGACCTCATTTTATCCTCACCATACACCCCAAACCACCTTATTTTTTACACATGAGAAATCCGGGATTCCGAGAGGTCAAGTGCCTTGCCCAGAGGGCCACAGCAAGGAGGTGGCAGAGTCAGGATTCAAACCTGGGTCTATATGACCCCAGGGCTCAAGCCATTAGTTAAAATCTCTACCATTTCCCACCTAGGTCATCTCTTATTTTAATGTCTTTAGATTTTCTATTTGCTTTTTCACTGTGTTTTGTTAGCAGTATTAATTCCTTTGATGAAGCCAATTCACCCCTCACCTGGGGTTTTTGGGAGGACTGCTTTTATACCTCCCTCTCGAAGTGGCCCCGGGATAGCACTGTGGGCCAGAAAAAAGGGCTTTCTTGGGAACCTGGTGGAATGTGGCCATGTGCTTAGCTCAGCTGCTGGGACACCCCTAATCAGCGGCTGGCAAGCAGGTGACAGATGGTACCACTGCTTACATGGGCCATCTCGCTCTTCTGTTGGAAGGCCTGTCACAGGCCGGGAATCGAAGCCCAGGCGGCTGCTGTATGGGCACCGTCCTCTGATCCTCAGCTCAGAGAGCTCCCACCCGAGCTGTCTAGATGCCCCCAAAAGGGCTGAGCATGCTCAGGACCTGGGACACAACAGGCCCTTGACCCACAGGAGGGAGTATAAGGGCTGTGTTTTCCAGATTCTTCTACCCAGATTCTTCCCCTCCCTGAAGCTACTCACCAGCCAATGATTCCCCTTTATAAATGGGGACATCTTAGAGTCAGAAAAGGTGGCATTTACTATCTTAAGATTGAAAGTCCCGTCAAAGGTCAGCTGGCTCATGCCCCTTTGGATGCCCGTATCCCTTCCATGTACCCAAGTCACACCACCTCCAAAGTTGGGCACTTCACTGCCTCCAGAGAAAGCTTTGAGCCAAAGCTTCTTTTGGCTTCCTTCCAAAGGCCTCAGCTTGACTCCTTGGGGTCCCAGGAAAGAAGTCCAGTGCCTTTATCCCAGCAAAAGCCCTTCCAGAAGATGGGCTTGTCTGTGTATCCTTGGGTCTTCTTATCAGGCTGAAGATCTCACCTAAGGTTTTCAAGCCCTCACCTTCCCAGTGACCTTTCCTGGGGTTCATCCAGCCTCCTTCCCTCTTTCCCATCCCACAAGGCTTTTGAAGGGTGAGGTTTGGTGACAAGGCGTTGGGTCAGACACGGTCAGAGAGACAGACACATCTACAGATGGTCCCAGCACAGTCAACACAAAAGAGCCCTTGAGAGAAATGCTTGGGGGCAAAGTTGGGGACAGCAGCTCAAGTGGGGGAGGCAGCAGGGCGGCCTGAAGGGGGGGATACCTGAGCCGAGGCCCAACAGCTGTGCAGGGGGGGGCGGGGGACAGGAAAAGGAGTGTGCTTGCTTTCATCTACATGCCTCTCACATGGGGTGGCCCCGGGAACCTCTTGGTCCAAAAGAGAACCTCACACCTCTCTTTTGTACCCACTGGGCGGCAGGACTCCATCTGGCTTTCTGGGAAGCACACCCGCCTGGCTTCAGGGGCGCTGGCTACGTGCTGCGACTCAGCTCCTACATGGACCTTGAGAAATGGTCTGTTTGGACCCTCAGCTCCCCCGGGAAGGGGCCTTCTCCTTCTCCCTGGAAACCGCATTCAAGGGTCAAGCCTCAAACCCAGGTTTTATTAGAGTGCTAATTCTCTGCAAAAAGTGTGCAAGGGCCCTGTCCAGACTTCACATTTTCTATGGGTTTATTCTGGGAGCCCGTTATGAGATAATCAGAGGGACAGGAGAGATAGTTGTGCTGATGGATTGCACATCCCCTGCTGTGCTCAAAGCTTAACCTGTAATTACCTGGGGCTCCTGAGTTAGGCCTCCACTCTGGAGGGGAGAGCTGGAGGAGAAAACCAGCGCCACAGACAGCAGGCACTGCCTTAAAGGTTCCAAAAATAGTGAATCTCTTAGTTTTAACACTAACTCCCTCCATCCCACAGAAGCCCCCCAGATCTCTGAAGGTAGCAATGGCTTGTGCTCTCCTTAAGCTGCCCATGACTCTGTGTCCATAGAAAGGAGGAAGCTCTAAGGTGGCTGTGACCCCAGCAAGTAAAAGCCAGGACCTCAGTTTTCTCTTCTGCAAATTGGGGTGATATAGGGGTCAGGAATAAGCCATGTCTGAGGACTGCCTTTGTGTACATACACAAACATACACACATAAACACACACACACGCACACAATGGAATTCGAAGTACTCTGTCAAGGGCTCTGTGAAAGTACAATGTCAAGAGCATTACACCTTTGTAAGGTGTAATGATTGCAAAGCCCCTTGGGGAGGAGTCAAAGAGGGTCCTCACAGCTGACAAAGCTTGTTAGCAAAGGCATCCCGGAAATGGGTGCCCAGTTGCAAAGCAATGGAGAGAGAGGTCGCTTTGGCAGAATTTCCCTTATATCTCAGTGTCCTCAAGCCTCAAAGAGGTGGAGGGAAAGGCCCATAATGATGGGAAAACCCTGACTGCCTGAAGCTGCCACCATTTCCAATAATTAAAGGCAGACTTAATAGATATTAGGGCCCTCTTTCCAGCAGCTGGGTGGTCAGGCAATTTTTATTTCAATAATTAGCTGCTGTTAAGTCACAAAGAACTGGAGACAGATAAAGGCAGGGCCAGTCTCTCATGGAGCTAATTGTGCCCAGAGTTCTACACGCCTAATCAAGCCTTCCACTGCTCCCATCCCTTTCATCCAAGGCCTCAAAGGACCTTGCCATCGGTAATTAAGTCTCCTAAGTGCTGTAAGGAAAGGGATTCTCCTTGATGGCCTGAATGAAGAAGAGGCTGCTGGGGGGTGGGAGAGGGGAGCTGGGGCAGGCAGTCAGGTGGCTGGCCCCCAGGATGAGGACAGAGAGCAAGGAATAAGGCCCCAGTCCCGTGCCTGGGCCCTTTAAGTCTTTGGCTACTGTGTACTCTTCCACTAGGCAGGACAACCACAGACCTTCTGGCTTCACTGGCTCCCTCCTGTTGAGTCTGGCTCAACCAGCCCCAAACTAGAGACAGTCCAGATGGCCACTGAAAGCCTTTCTAAATGTATCAACCTGGACGGTCTCCGGGGGCTATATTTGTTAGACATGCCAGGTCAGGCAGAGGTAATTCAGACGCTACTCTCCTAGATTCTTAGCATTAGAGGGAACATAAAGGAGATGAGTCACCCCCGCCCCATCTGCAGCTTGGATTCCTTCTAGGAATCCACATGGACACCAGCAAGACTTTGCTTGATCTCAGATGACAAAGCACTCACTCCTAAGACATTTTATCCTGATATTCTGAGAGCCAGCTAGAATTTACTTATTTCCAGAGGCTTTCTGCTGGTCCTAACTCTGCTTTCAAACTTCACAAACAAGGCTGATCCCTTCTCACCCCCAGAGTAAGATCTCTCTTCCTCAGGCTCCAGGAAACAGTGGTAGAAAACCCAAGCTTTACATCAAAGGCACAACCCAAGAGGAAACACTCATAAACTGGACTTCACCGAAATTCAAACCTGGGCTCTGTGACAGACTCTGTCGCTCGGATGAAAAGAGCAGCTCAGAAGCAGGAGAAAATATTTGCAAACTGCATATCCAACAAAGGTCTAGCATCTAGAGTATATAAAGAATGCTCCAAACTCCACAGTAAAAAATAAACCTCAAACAACCCAATTAGAAAAACAGCCAAAAGTTATGAGCAGATACTTCACTGGGGAGGATGTGCAGATGGCAAATAAGCACATGGAAAGATGCTCAACGTCATCGGCCGTCGGGGACGCACACACCCATCAGAGGAGCTAAAATAAAAAATAGTCGTAAGTCTAAATGCTGGCAAGGATGCAAAGAAACTGGAGTGCCCACACATTTCTGGTAGGAATATTAGTGAGTACAGCCCCTCTGGAAAACAGTTGGATGCTTTCTTGTGAAAATAAACATGTAATTACTGTACAACCTAGTGACTGCACCGTGAAATGAGAACTATGTTCACACAAAAACCTGTACAGTAACGGTCATAGAAGCTTTACTCATTATGGAAAAAAAAAAAAGCAAAACAAAACAAAAAACAAACAAACAAACAAAAAAACCCAGAATAGTCCAAACATCCTCCAAAAGGCAGAGGGTTAAATAAACAGAACACCATGGAATATTACTCAGTAAGAAAAAGAAAAAGTAAAATGATACAGTGAATCTCTAGAGAACCATGCCTAGTGAAGAAAAGCCAATCACAAACTGTAGGCACTGTATGATTCCATTTATGTAAAAGTTTGGCTAGGACAACACGTTAGAGGTGGAGAACAGATCAGCAGCTGCAGGGGGCGGGTAGGGATGGGACCGTGGGAGGAAGGAGGTGGGAATGGCCACAGAGGGCAGTGCGAGTGGTACTTGTGGGAAAGGAGATGCATGTTATCTTGCCTGGACCTACTCAGTTACAAGTGATAAAATGGTACAGAAGTAAACCCACGTACACACAAATAAGTACAATTAAACCTGGGAAAATCTACATCAAATGAACAGATTGTGTCAATGTCCATAGTTTGGATGTGATATCTGCTCTCTTACTAAAGTTTTGCAAAATGTTCCTGTTGGGGGAACCGGGGTAAATGGGACCCGGAATATCTCTGTATTATTTTTTTCAACTGCATGTGAACTGCAGTTATCTTTTTAGATATCTCGATTAAAACAATAGGTTTTGGGACGCCTGGGTGGCTGAGCAGATTGAGCGTCTGCCTTTGGCTGGGGTCATGGTCCGGGGGTCCTGGAATTGAGTCCCGCGTCAGGCTCCTTGCTCAGCAGGGAGCCTGCTTCTCTTTCTGCCTGCCACTGCCCCTGCTTGTGCTCTCTCTCTTAAAAAAACAAAACAATAGGTTTTGTGAGTCCAGCAGACTTGGGTTTGAACCCTGAACCTGTTATGAACTTCTGGCGCACTCTAAACAAAGAAACTGAGACTCAGTTTCCCATCTGTGAAGGGGATAGTACACAACATCTTACTTGCTTAACTTGAGGCTTATATGAGGCAAACCATGGGAACGCTTAGTTCTGTGTGCATAAATAAGTACTCATTAAACAACACTGGTAAATGTTACATATTATACAGGAAAAAATGTTTCTCTGCCTTCTCCTAATTCCGTTCCCACTCACCTTGCTTCCACCCTTATTATCCTTTTCTGAAAGGGTTCCTTTCGGTGGATGTCACTCTGTAAAATACCAGGGTGAAAAATGGAAGACTCTGATGTGGTCCATCCTCTGGCGTCTTATTATCTCTAGCCACGCTGCCATACTTCACATGCTGTTTGGCTAATCCTTTGCCACTCCCTTCCTGTATTATGTGTTCCTCTCCCCCCATAAGGCAGCAAGCTATTCTCAGGCTCAGTCACCAATTCGCAAGCACCAACTATGTGTGGGGACAAAAGCCACCAGATGACATCACACATCTCTTACAAAGTCCTGGGAATAACCGAGGACATTAGGTGTGGTGGAAGACTGCTATGGAAAGGACACCTCCCTGTATCACACCCTTGTGCAGTCTCCCACACTGACTCTGGGGCTGGTCATTGTGCATGCATTGGCCGAGGGGCCGAGGGGACATTAGCAAATGGGACCCAGAAGCATGAAAAACCCTTGAGTTTTGGGCTTGCTTTCTCTGGCTACTTCTGGAAATCATCCATCCTGTATGGAGACCCAGGCTGGCCAGCTTGTGGCTAGAGACAGAGGGCTGAGCCTATGAGACGCCCAGAGACTGTGGCTGCATGAACGAGCCCAGAGTCAAACTGGCAGAGCCACCTAGCTCTGCCCAGCCCAGATTACTGACTCTTAGAAAGAGAAACCAGTATGTGGCCACTTGAAGCCTCTATGTTTTGCGGTGGTATGTTACATAGAATGGCTAAGTGATGCAGGTATTATTAAAGTCCCGTGTTACAGATGAGGAAACTGAGGCTGAGATCATTGAAGTACCTTAAAAAATAGGAGGAGATGTCACAAGGACAAGGATAACGTCTAAACGGTACTGTCGAGTTTATACATTTCTCCTACATTTTTGCCTGATTTAATCCACCATCCTGTACCTCTCTTTTTGCGAATGTATCAAAGTGACATTTACATTGTATTTATATTTAGTAGTTGCTCAATTACACGCTCCAGGCTGTACGGAGATAGGGATCATGTCTGCCTTGTTCAGCACCGAATCTCAAACTGTGAGCCTTGCAAACAGTGGGCACTTAATAAGTAATGACTGACTGAGTGAACAAACACGTCTGAGCAGCTATGCCCTCCCTGGTCCTATATTCGATGGAGGACTGATATTCACAGAGGTGAAGCGCTTTGTTGAAGGTCACACAGTTAGCAACAGGCAGGGCTCACAGGCAAGCCTAGCTCTTTCGATTTAGTGCTAAGGTCTGCCTCAAATTCTCTGTGCATCCCAAGGGTGAGACAGACAAGGAAATGAGTAACTACCCCACAGTTAGGACGGAATGTTGTTGGATGAATTCCATATGTTAAAGGAATGCCAATCCCCACGCTAAGAGGACTCTGATCAAACCAAGCTTCCAGCTGGAGCAAAAATGTGTTGCAGTACGAACCCCAGTGCCTGGGATCAGAGATGCCTGCTGGCCCAACTCCCACATCAACTTGTACCATCCAGCTCCGAACACCCATGGGGCACCCCAATCAAACACAAAACCATCCAGCAAACAAAGCAACGCTGAGCAGCTCTGCCCTTGGCCCTGGGCCAGGCTGTGTGCTCCTTAGTGAGGGCCCAGCACATATTAGGGACAAGCCCCACATCCTCCTGTCCCAGGTGCCCCCTTCCCTCTCTGGGACCTTTCCCCACTGCCCATGACACAGAGATGACATTTTTGGAATGGCCTTAATCCACTCTGCCTTGGGAACCCCAGACTCCAGCTGTGGGAGTGGGGGGGGGGCACTACATTTATCTTCCCAGCCAGCACCAGGAACAGGGGAAGGACACAATGCTTGTCTGCAATTGCCAAGCTGCCTAAGCACTGCAATGGGTTCGAGATGGGCTGAGCGGAGCCTCTCCACCTTCCAGAAAGGCCCTGATCCTGTCCTCTCCATGGGTAAGCTATGGCCCTTGGTTCCCTGCTGGCTAACGTTACAGCCGGGTCACTGCAGTCTGGCTTCTTGGGGCCAGACCCTCACTTTGTTCTCTCCATTGTTGCCCTGAATTTGGTTTCATTAAGACACTCTGCTTGTCACTCCATTAATTCTGTTTCTGCGTTGTTAACTTCAGTTAACTCTCCCAGTCTTTCGGGCTACTCCAACCAGGAGAGGGGGTACAGTGGGGAAGCCCACTCCTCTGCAGGGCTGGAATGAGAGGGTATATAGTATCTAGGACCCAGCCTGGCCTCTACGGGCCAGCACCAACCCAGACTTGTCTAGTACGGTGTTCCTAATGTAAAGTCCTTTCTCACCTCAAAAGTCACAGAAACACCGAATGCTGTGGGACAGGTGGAATGCACACCCTCACCAGCCCCAGCTTAAAGAAGAGGGCATTCCCAGGCAGACAGAAAGTTGTGTACAGCAGCTAAGAGCCAGACTGCTAGGGTTCAAATCCCAGCTCTACCACTCCCAGCTCTGTGCCTTGGGCGTGCTACTTAACCTCGTTGTGCCTCATTTGTGAAGTGGTTTTAAGCAATGTCCCAACCAGACAGGGTTATTGGGTGGCCTGAATAAGTTAGTAAGTGCAAAATACTTAGAATAGGCTTAGCCCTTGGTTGTTGTTACTATTATTACTATTATATTTCATTCCAGCCTAAGTTGCAGTTCTGGATTTCTGCACCCCACTCATACTATTGCCTTTAGACAAATGCCCATGTTTGGCATTATATATTCATTCTTTTAGTCACTGAACAAATATATACTAGGAACCTACTATGTGCCCAGATCTATGCTGGCAGGCAAGGTGATAAAGGTTTTGCAGTTGTCCTAGAAAGGCAGAGAGGGTATCATTTCTGAACAGGTGTCTTCTAGTTTGAATCTCAGCCCTGCATTTATTAGGTATGAGCCAAGTCATTTGGGGCCTCATTTTCTGCATCTGGAAGATGGAGAGTTACTTATCTCCCCACCATCCTGACTCTCCCGAGGACCCCCAGGGTCGTCTGGGGGCCTAGAGAGAGAGCGAGTGGTGGGGCATTCTCTGAGCCCCGGCCCCCTCCAGCTCTGGCTCGCAGGAGGACAGGCGATCAGTTTCTGATGCAATGGCCAGGGCAGTCCCATGGTTCCTCAGAAACCTGAGCCCTCTTCAGAGAGAGGGTTTTAATTGGCTTAGGCTCTGTGCCCACTCCAAGGGAGCATCACAAAGCAGGGATTAGCCCCCTAAGAAGGCCAGACCCCACAGACTGGCCAACTGGCTGGAAATCAGCCTGTCTGCCTCGACCTGCCTGAGTTGCTCCAGCTGTGGGCTGCCTTTCCTTCTCTTCCCATCCCATGAGCACAAGGAAAGGGTGCTTATTATTTTTTTTTACCTTTTTTTAAAAAAGATTTTTAAAATTTATTTGACAGAGATCACAAGTAGGCAGAGAGGCAGGCAGAGTTGGGGGTGGGGGAAGCAGGCTCCCCGCTGAGCAGGGAGCCCGATTCGGGGCTCGATCCTAGGACCCTGAGATCGTGACCTGAGCTGAAGGCAGAGGCTTAACCCCCTGAGCCACCCAGGTACCCATTATTTTTTACATTTTTAAAAAGATTTTATTTATTTGGGAGAGAGAGCGAGAGAGAAAGCAGGGTGCAGGGGAGCAGAAGGCGGGGAGAGAGAGAATCTTAAGAAGACTCCTCGCTGAGAGTATAGCCCCACACAGGGGCCCATCTCACGACCCTGAGATCAAACCAAGAGTCAGATGCTTAGCAAACGGAGCTACCCGAGCGCCCCCAGCAGAAGGATGTTTAAATCAGAGCCTTGAGCTACGAAGCAAATAGGAAAGGCCTGCAGACGATGTTCAGCAGCATCTAGAAAAGTCCAGGCTTAAAATGCACAGTTTGGGACATTGGATCTGCCTCCCCAGAGGGAGGCCCAGGGGCTACACAGAGGCGAACATAGCTCTGGGCCCTTTCTTGGACGGGGTACTTTACAGTTTATACAACACGTGACTTCTGCTCACACTCTCCAGCCCCGAGAGATAGGTTCTATATCCCGACCTCAACAGGGAAGTGTGGCAGGTGGGCAGGAATGTGGGGTTCCGGCTCAGATTCTTGGACAAGTGGTTTTGTGACCCCTGGCAAATGACAGTAACACACCAACGCTGAGTGCAAACAGCGGGCATGCCCCGGGCACCCAGCAAGGGCCCGAGGCCAAACTGTTGCCATCTTCAGATACACCAAGGCTCCAAGGAGCAAGAATTGGCCCTAAGTCCCATGGCTTCATTAGGAGGTTGGGACGCCACGCCTCACCGGGAGAGGCTCCTTTCCTCGAGCTGCAGCTCGGAGGCGAGAAAGCTCAGTTAATATTCAGAGGTTAGGGGAGACAACGGAGCCGGTGTTTGTAGCTCTGAAACCGTGAAGCATCGTACAGATATTTGTTATTCTCATTGAGAAAATGAAGGCTTCCTTCCGGAGGGGAAACAATGTGTCTAAGGTCACCCAGCTGGCAAAGAGCAGACGGGGACTTGATTCCAATATTCCAGTGCCCGCTGCCCCTTGTGCCAGGCCGCAGCTGCTGTCTGGAGCACCTGGCCGCACGGGATGAGGGCAGCAAAGCTGCAGGAGCAATCGCGCAGATGATATGCAAATATTTGGCTATTTGAAAAACACAGCAACAAGCAATTGAGGATAAATGTCCCAACTCTCCCTGGTTAGGAACACCACCTGGGGGCACGGAGATGGGTCAGCGTGACTGATGCTTTCCGCTTTAATGGAAACATGCAGACGCTCAAACTGAATTACTCTAAAAATCTTGACTCCACCCCCTACCCACCTCTGTCACTCACACCGCCTTTGCTATGTCTTTCCTGCGCGAGGGGGATGTGGTCATGTGTCTGGGGCTCTGGGAACTCAGTCCCTTGCCCCGTTACTCAGAGCGAGTAACATTTCACCATGTGAAAGAAGACACTGAGTCCACGACCTCTGATCCTCCAGGCCTAGCTTGCTCACAGCAGCCATCTCCAGTATCTTCTGGGTCTTCGTAAAGAAATACCCACTGCGGGGTCAAAACAGCCCAAAGCACATAAAGGAGATGGGCCCATCTGTGCGTTCTTCGCAGGATGCAGCATGGAGACATTTTAGAGCCATCAAGGCATGGAAAGCCTTAGGACTTGCTGGCTCGTGTGTCTACCTCCGCCCATCATTATTCCCCCAACGCCGCTTTGACCAGGTCCCATGCTGTGCCTGAGGATCTGGATATGGTCTTTTCTTCATGGTCCTACCCTGAAGGATGGCACTGTCTAGTGGGGGAAGCTCAGCAAAAAGCAGATAATCTTCATTCAAGATCCGAAGGATGGTAGAGAAATCAGGCTGGCTTCTTGCGGCACCTGACACCCCAAGTGTCTGGGGCTACGGTGGGAATCTGCCTGTCACTGGGAGAGGGGAGGCAGGGGGAGGAGTGGGGTATGGGGGTCCAAGTTCTGAGCCCTGTGCTAACCGGGGTACTTAATTTTTTTTTTTTTTTATCCAATTCATATATTGGGCCTCCATTAGGATTTCATTTAAGTAGTCAGATCCTTGACCAAAAACAGGTTAGAAAAGCATGGCCTTAAGACTTGTTACTCAGTTTGGATGGGCCCAGGTGAGTGTTTTATACAGTATTGGCTTATCAGCCTGGCATAACTTGAGTCATCCCTTCTTCCTGTTTTCTCATTTTAAAAGTCTATCATAATGGCTAATTTACTCCTTTACATGTATCTATTGATTATGTTACGAGCCAGACACCGTCTCAAGTGCTGGAGATAGAGAAAAATACATCTCTCACCCCGTCTGCCTTCTCCTACCCTGCTGGAGCTGCTTCACAGCTCACAAAGTGATTGTTCTAAGAAGGACATCAGACTATAATCATGTCCCTGAATACAACATTCAATGGCTCCCTACTGCCTAAAGCCTGGCTTCTCCCAAGTACAGCCTTGAAGTACAGACTGAAGGCATCAGCGTTATCCGGAGCTGATTAGAAATCAGAATCTCAGGTGCCATCTCAGACCTACCCTGTCAGAATCTGCAATCAGATCCCCAGGTGATTCCCATGACTTCAGGATCTGAGGCTCAGAGGACTGTAGGATGTTAACATGGCCCTTCACACCCTGATACCTGTGTTATCTGTCCTGTCTCATCTCCATGCTCATTTCTCAAACACACTATACTCAATGCCTATCTGCTGCACCCACCTGTCCTCTCCTGCCTCCAAGCCTTTGAATGCATGGGGCCCCCTGCCTAGAACATTCTCCTGACCTCCACTTCCAGCTACCAGCTACAATTCCTTCCTTTGTTCAAAGACTAGAATCCTACTGGAGTTCTTCAGCTCCCATCTCCCCTCCCACTTGCGGGCTGACTCCATGGCCCCATCATCCCATCACTTTCCCAGCCAGCCCAATGTCTGAGAATCTGCTAGAAAGCTCAGTGCTCTGGAATTTGTGTCTGTCATTTAGGTGGGTGCCTGTCTCCTTCAAAAGATGATGAGCCCTGGGGCAAGGGATGGGCCTTTCCTTCTTTATAGCCACCCAGTCTCTGTGCTGCCAATCAGTGGGGATGTAGACAGGATTCAGCGTCTGCCTGGAGGAGCATCCAGTCTGCTAGGGCAGACTGGCTTTCCAAGTAATGAGGGCCAACATGTACTGGCCCACAGCTTTGTGGCCACAAATAGGATGGTTACTAAGCTGAACCATTTTTTTTTTTTTAAGATTTTATTTATTTATTTGAAAGAGAGATGGAGATAGAGATAAAAGCACAGTGGGGAGGAGAGGGGGAAGCTGGCTCCCCACTGAGCAGGGAGCCTGATGGGGGGCTCAATCCCAGAACCCTGGGATCATGACCTGAGCTGAAGGCAGAGGCTTACCAACTGAGCCACCCAAGCACCCCTCTCTCTCTTTTTTAAAGATTTATTTATTCATTTGAGGGAGAGGGAGAGAGAGAGAGAGAGAGAGAGTGAGCAGGAGGAGCGGAGGGAGAGAGAATCTGGAGTAGATTCAGTGCTAAACACAGAGCCCGATATGGGGCTCGATCTTGTGATCCTGAGATCAAACCTAAGCCGAAACCAAGAGTCCAAAGCTTAACCAACTGCACCACGCAGGCACCCCCAGAACTGAACCATTTTTCAAGGCTAATGGATCCAGGTGGCTTTGCTCTTTGGGCAAATCCTCACTGACTTCCCCTCCCCACCTCTCTTCCAGACAGACCTTCTCCCTGTTCCCCGAGGAAGCACCCCTGGCTTCTGGACTGAGTTCTCAGGAGGCTGATCAGGTGTGTGAACCCAGCTCTGCTCACTACTTCCTGGCCAGAGGAAACCTTGTCTGCTTGACCCCTGGCTGGCAGGAGCACAGGAAATGCGACGCGTATAGCCAGCCGGGCCTGGAAAGGGGTGGTGCTTCCTCATTTTGAAGGAAGGCAAGTAGTGAAGTGGCCAAGGGCTATTATTCCCATCCTGGGCACCAGGGGGCAAGTAAGTAAATTAATTAAAGTCCTCAGTGACAGCATGGGGACTAATTAATTAAAGACATTCATTACTTAATGTATCTGTGGAACGTTTGCTGAACGCCCACGTTGTGCCAGGATGTTGAACTAGATATTTGAAACGCAAAGGTGCGTGACTTCTGGCCCCTGCCCCCAGCTGAGGTCATCTCAGCACAGAGAGGGCAGCCTGAGAGTCTGGAGGACTGGGGTTTATGGCTTCCTGGCCCACTAGATTGTTCTACTTCTCCGAGCTTCCTTTTCCTCAGCTGTAAAATGGGGATCACAGTCCCTGTGCTGTCTTACAGACTCGAGAGGATCAAACAGAATCACAAGTGAAAGTGCTGAGTCAAGTGCTACACCGCTGAGGTAGGCTCCCGCAAATGGCCAGCCCAGAGTCACTCTCCGCCCCCTTTCCCACGCTATCATGGCCCAGTTTTGTTTGGGAAATCAACATGCTCAGCCCCAGGCAATAAATCATGATTTGGCTAAGGCTTTCAAGCCCGTTTTCTCTTTGGCAGATGCTCCATTTCCCAGCTTCTCTTGCACTAATGCTAATCGTGTGACCCAATTCCGGGGCCAACAGATGAGAAAGCAACTTCACTGGCAGGGGAAGCTTTTGCGTGGGTTGTGACACCATTCATCTCCTTCTTATCATTGTCTTCAATGTGGTGACGGTCTTGGGACCATGAAGTGACAGGGATGAGGACCAAATAATGACCTTGAAAGGGTGGTGGAGTAGATCCACTCTCTTTTCCCACCTTCCCAGTTCTTGAGGCACCCACCCCACTCAAGGTCCCGTCCTCTCTCTCCTGTGTGGTGGCTATGACCTCTAGCCAGACGCTGTCTGATGATGAACTCTGAGGGTCCAGCCGCTAAGATGGAAAAGTAGGGGGAGGTGCTCATCCTGTCAACAGGTAGTTGTGGTCCTACGTGGAAACTCTTTGGAGCAAACAAGAGGGAGGCCCAAGCCAGGAATAGCTTAGAGGTCAGAAAATGCTGGGGAAGGCTTGGAAACGCACCCTCTTGTCTCTGTTTCACAGGTGCAAATCTCATCTGCACAACTGGCCCAAAGACAGGGGTCATGGGGTCTCCTCTCAGGGCCTCCATTGCTCTCAACTCAACAAACCTATTCCAATGAATAGGTGTGTGTCTATGAAACGAGGTAAGAGATATGCTGAAATGTCAACCGAACGAGGCACATGCCTTGGCTCATTTAGTTCTACCAAGAGCTCTTTACAGAGAGGGAAACTGAACGTGCAGAGGTGACACGACTTGCCCAAGGTCAATGCCAGGCCAATGCAGGTCTTCCTCATGGTCTAGGCCTACGTTGTCCAACAGGGTGGCCACTAGCCACGTGTAGCTAGTTAGATTTAAATTACACATTAGAAGTACATAAAATTGAGTTCCTCAGCCACATCAGACATGTTTCAAAAATAGAGACGTCGCCTACGGATCCAGGGCAAACCCAGGACATTTCCATTGTGTCCGGAAGCATAATAGGATAATCTGAGAAGAAGTCAGAGATGCCAGCTTAAAGAGCACAGGCCCGCATAGCGACCCAAGCATGGGGTCTAGAAGCAGACAGCCGGGATGTTTGGATGGAAGAGGGTGAAAGGAGGGGAGAGAATGTTCTCTGAATGCCTAGGATGTGCCGGTCACTGCACAGGGCTCTATGTCTGCTAGCTCGCTTACCCCCATGCCAATGCTACCCCATGCCATTTTGTAACCCCCTGTGACACAAGGAGAAACTGAGGCTCAGGGCTGCAGAAATACTTGTCTAAGGCCATAGACCAGGAGATGGTGGAGCTAGGGTACCCACCCAGAACTGACTACAAACTCAGGCCCATCTAGCATGCCTCTTTCCGTCAGGTGCCAGGTTTGAAGGCACTTCCTCCCCTCATTCTTTTCTGAAGGGAATAGATTTTCTGAAGGGAAGCAAAGAGAGCCAAATTCCAGTAGGGGTTGGGGGGGGGCACTGCCCACATAGGCCCAGAGGGAGGTCCCTGCAGGGGAGCTCCGACTGTCTCCCCTGCCTGGGAGGCCAGGTCAAAGGGCAAACTCATTTTTTTCCTGGGCCTCCCTTCCTAGGCTGGCTGCTGTTATCAGAGACCTCTGTAAATCAGGCCCCAGTCACCTCTGGAGACTCCAGACTACGGGGGACGAGCTCCTGCTGTAAGAAGATCAAGCTGTTCAGGCTCTCCCAGGGAGCTCTTAGAAGCTTCAAAGGCTGAGGCCTGATTTACGAGGCCGCCAGTGGCTCCATGCTGTCCAGGATCAGTGCCTGCACCAGCTCTGAGCTGAGCATTAGTCCCCGGATGGGTCAAGAGATCCGAGGCCAGACCAGGCTCAGGGCCTGGCCTGTTTCTCCTCGCGGGATGATGGCTCTGGGTTAGCCACACCTGGTGGGAGCTGTGTCTATCTCCAAGCTCTGGATCAGTCTGGGCCTTTCCAGTCCTGGAAGATGAGGAGACAGAGGGAAGAAGAAGGGCCTGGCCACTCCTGGAAATGGGATCCAGTGGTAGTCAGGAAGCTCTGCCTACACAGCAGTCCTAGATCTTTCCAGGGAGCTGAGACTCTTCACTCATAGGAAGACTTGCAAGTTCAGAGAAGTCATGAGATATGCCCGGGGGTTGTGCAGCAGGCCAGGACTTGAACTCAGGTCTGCCACCCAAAACCCTGCTTCCCGTACTCTCTGCTTCTGTGTGCAGTTCCCCACACCTGGCAAGTTCTTTCTTGACCATCAAAGAACAAAACTCACAACTTGTTTCTTTAATAGGAAGGATACATTCCTGTACATTCTCCCCCTCTCTTTCATAAGCTGGAATGAATGAGGAGAGGACAATCTTCTCCATCCCAGGGAAGTCAGTAAAATGAACTGAGCTCCCTCACCAGGGCAGGCTTGTGGTCTGCCAGGGCTGCTGAGGCCATGGCGATATCTGGAGGCGTCTTCCAGCTTCAGGGTCTGATGGTGACTAGCCTGGTCCTCCTCACAGGAGGAACGCAAACTCCCCACTGCTTACGAAGGCTTATGTCTCCAGTTACAACACTCATAGTCCTGCTTGCCATTTACAGACACCCACCAAAGAGGTGCCAGTTATCACAATTTCTTTCAGTAATTTGGCAAAGCAAGTATTTTTATCTGATTTGCAGAAGCTCAGAGGGGTTATGCCTACAGCTCCTAAGTAGAAGAGCTAGGGTTCAACTACATTTGCGTCTAGCTCCCTATGCCCCCCTATTGTAGCACTTAGCCTCTAACAATGGGCCGGCCTTGGTTAACCCAGTGAGGGTCTAAGCTGTGCCCTATGACTGCCACCTCTGTTTCTCTACCACGTGGGGACACACACTCTAGGGTGACCACACACACAGTAGATATTACAAGTGTGAGTTCTAGAGTAGAGCCTGGGGGTCTGGATCCCACCACTGCTTCTTATCAGCTGTGTGACCTTCTACAAGTACCTTAACCTCTCTGAGTCTGTTTCCTCTTCTGCCAAATGGGGACCCTGCCTCTCTCCCTCTGGGACCTCCTGGGATGAGGATTGTCCCCATGAAGCACCCGGCACTACACCAGCCTGTGATAAGCAATGGACAAACATTCACTGCTCACTTTATGGTCACTCTGCTTCCTCTGAAAGGCAGCACAGGGCTGACCCTGAGTCCACAGTCAGCAAAGAAAGCCTGCTGCTTCATAAGGAGATGAATTCGGATGAGGCACTGCCAAAGTGTGGGGTAAAACTGCTGTAGTTATAGCAGGGAAACTTCCAGATGGAGCTCATCAACACAAGCAGTCCAAGAGCCTAGGCCCCCTAGGGAGTCCCTCCACCTCCCACCACCCCCGTGGTTTGGGGCTCCCTTGCCTACAAGGCCCACCAGAACCAAGAAAGCGCCAACTCTCCCCTTTCCCTGGTATGCTTCAGACCTCCCCTGTGATCTGTTTTTTCAGGACAGCAAAGCAGCTGTCTGGAAGGCACCCAGGGCAGCCATTCCCTGGGATGTGCAACCTTCCTCCCCCCGGGGCCGGGATGCCAGAAGGACAAACGCAGCCAAACATATGGATCCCCAGCCCAGTAAAGTCAACAGCTGGCCCACTGGCTGACGTCTCCTCTGTTCCTCAGGATATTCTGGCAATAAGAAGACGGAGTCTCAGCAACTTATAGAAAATTTCCCAGGATATCCCAGTCTCTGAGGGAACACTTTGTTCTTTTCTCACACATTTAAATCCCTCTTCCTGGAAGAAACATCCTTCCAAGAGGCGTACACACACACACACACACACACACACACACACACTTTTGATTTGTTTGCATGGATGATGAAACAAAATTTCAGAGATAAATTTAATAAAAGCAATAACTAATATTTGTTTAGTATGTGCTAAATGAAAAGTAACTATATATGTCATCTCATATAGTCCGCCCAACAACACTGGAGATGGGGCTCTGTTATCCCCATTTTACAGATGAGGAAACAACAAGGTAGGATGACCTAGGCCTGGCCAGCTGCGGGCTGGCGGCACTGATCTGAAGCCCCCGGGGCCCAGGACCCTGCTCTCTTTCCGGTGCCGCCTCCTCCAACTACACTGGCTGGGGTTAACCAGCTGGAGAGGTTTCCTTCCTGGGGAGGTTTTCTTTTCTGTGGGTATAGAAGGCTGACAAGGAGAGGGTCTTTTTCACCACTGGTGTCCATGACCCCGGAGGCTCAGGGAGGAACCCATAGTTGTTCCTGCACTTTCTACATGAACCAGCCGCTGATTTTCCGGGATAGCTCAGCCCTTGCCAGGCATCCCTTCCCCTGGGCCCGGCGCCTAGGAACCAAGCCTCGGAGTTCAGCTCGTTCCCTCCAGCGCAGACATTTGGAAGCTGAAATTTCCCACATTTTCACCACACAAAAGCCAGGTTGTATTTTTGTCCTCTTCAAAATATGCCAAAGGAATTTCTTTTTCCTCCTGAACTTTCTCCAAAAATAAACAGAAAAAGTGAACACCATTTTGCCCTGTAAGCTGAGAAAAGGAAAACCAACACTTGGGGTGGCATTTCTAAGACATTACAGCAGAGGGAACATGCGGGTCTGTCTCAACACCGTTTGGCAACCTCGGGGAGACGGTACACAGTATTTCTCACCCCAGCCACTCCCTCCCCCACCAGCAGGCTCCCATGCACGTGTTTCCTTCTCTTTAAAGCCAGATCTGAAACAGGTAAAAGGCCTTCATGAATGAACATTTCCTGGATCGGAAATCCGAGTTCACAGACCAACCACAACCAAATAAAACATAAAACTATACAGAGAACTTAGTGAAACGAGACAGGGGCTCAAAATTCAGTAAATTGTTAGCCTAAAGGTGGGGCCCAAGGAGAGGAAGGGACGCGTTGGTCCTACACCCCCTGCCAAAAATTGAGCGTAATTGTCAAGGCGCAAGGATTATTCTCAACTCACAGAGTCGCCTGTCCTCAGGACTGTCTGCTGTGCTGGTCTGGGCTGTCCAGACCCTGTGTCTGCACCTTCAAAAGCCTCCATGTGCGTCTCCTGTGTCTCCCCGCCCCATACCCCAGCTCGGGGAGAATCATCTTTCACAAACACTGTTTGATCACCTCTCCCCTGGTTTCCCCTGTCCTCAAAGCCGACCCCCTAGCTCTGCCCCCAGGACCCTTCTCCTGGCCCCTGGCTCCTGGCAGCCTCCTCCCCCACCTCAGCTCCTCACTCCCCAGGAATTTGCTTCAAGCAAGGCACCTGGCTGTGTGCTGTCCTCCACTCAACACAGCCAGAGAATCTTCAGGTAGGAAGCCCAGCCTGGGCTCCCATCCATTTCCACCCACTCTTCTGGGGGCGGTGGGGAGCGGGGGGACTTGCCCTATAGGCATGCTGGCAGAGAGAGGCATCTCAAACTTGTTCCTACCCTTCCAGGAACAAGGCGCTCACTCAATCCCATAAGGAAGAGGAGCAGAAAGAGGACTAGGGCAGCAAAGGAAAATCTGCATTCACCCCCATCTCTCCCAGTTCCAGCTGTGCTGGTCTAGGCAAGTGACAGGCCCTCTCCGGAGTTCAGACCTTCCATCTGCAAAAATGCAGCTAGCAAGTCCTATCTCATAGCCACTGAAAAAATCATGAACATCATCCTCATTATCTCAAGATAATTTCAGTGTGAAAAGAACAAGGTGTTGTAGCTAGAAAGAACTGGACTCTAATCCTAGCTTGGGATTAGGACTTGGGGAAATGAGTGAACTTCTGTGAACCTCACTTTCCCCAGATGTAACATGGGGATAAAAACTCCCTCAAAGGGTGACTGTCCACACTGAATGAGATGAGACCTATAAAAAGGGTTTATAAACTGTGTACTGGGTACAAATGTATGCATTTACTCTGCTGAGCTGAAACCTGCCTCCTGGTAATTCACCCTGGGGCTGCAGGTGCCTCCAACATCACATAGCACCGTTCCAATCTTGCCATCCGAACCTCTCGGCCTCCCTTGATTGAGTCTGAGCAGCCTCATCCCTCAGCGATTCCCAGGGTGGGTCAAGGGGTGTCTCTGGTTTGCTTCCAAACCAGTCTTCCTTTCCTGGTGGGGCTGCATCTGAGAGAGTGCTGCTGGAGTTTCTTCATTGGGGAATCTAGCCCCAGTGCCTTTGCACGAACCCTTCCCTCCTTTGCAAAGCCTCTCTGAAGTCTTTTTTGTGTAGAATCCCATCCCACAGATCATGCCCTTTGCCCTGTCATGCCTCATGCCATGAATTTAAGATCTGTGGAGACTTAGGTCATGGACTTGGTGGCCTCTCTACCCGTGTGACCTTGAATTGATCATTTCCCCTCCCACTGGATCTTGCTCCCCTAGAAGGAAAATGAAGAGGTGGACGAAATCATCATTGGACCTACGTACTGGAACTATTACATGCAGATTTTTACCAGTTGAATTTGACCTTGTCCTCTCCTCTCCTTTCCCTCTTTAATTTTTCAGCAGAGCTTTTACAGGGATTTAGAAAGAACCTGGACTAGAGCCCGTCATAGCTGACAGCCTGTGCATCTATGCGCTCTTTAAGATTGGGGCTGGGTCCTCAGAGACCTTTTTTAATCCTGATGTCGAGCCCCAGGTGGCAATGACCACTGTTGTTTCCAACATACCTGACAGAGAACATGGACAGGCCAGCTACCATGACTTAGCTCTTGTCACTCTGCGTCCTTTATCTGCCTAGTGAACACCTATATATAACCCTCACAGGCATCCATTTGGGTTTTAATGACTGCAGAGAGTTCTGGTTTTCATGCACTGGTGCAGCCATTTGCTGCCCCCAATCTGGGGAGGCACTGTTCAGAGCATTTTAGTGGCAGTAAAGGACCACCTGGTTGAACACTTTCATACAAGGGCTGACATTCGTCTCTCAGGCAATCTTTACTTGGTACGGTCGGGTGGAGCAGGGAGACTACCCCTTATCTCCCTTCTGAGCACCAGCTTCCTTGTCTGTAAAACAGGGATGGGGGTTTCTGTGAGCACCGAATTGTATAACAAGGAGAACGGAACAGCATCTTGCACACAGTCAGCAGTTATTTCGCACTTTTTACAACTTTGTCCAAAACTGCATCACCCTCAGCTCCCTGCCCCCCTCCTACCCATCAGTGACATCTGGTGGCAGAACAGGGTAACTACAGGTGTGAGTACCCAAAGCTCCAGATCCTTCCTGAGCCCAGGCCCCATCATTTCAGGGACTGTAGCATCAGCCAGGATCTGCCTCAGTTTTTCTGTACACTTTCATGTCTGCTATCTAACTTTATCCCCGTTCCAACTTTTTTTAAAAAAATTGTTTTAATGATTTTATTTATTTATTTGAGAGAGAGACAAAGACAGCAATAGGGAGCATGAGTGCAAAGAGCAAGCATGAGCGGGAAGGAGAGGGAGAAGCAGGTTACCCAGTGAGCAGGAAGCCTGATGCGGGGCTTGATCCCTGGACCCGGGGATCATGACCTGAGCCAAAGGCAGATGCTTAACTGACTGAGCGACCCAGGCACCCCTCTACTCCTACTTTTAAAGGAGAGTAGGTTAGTGACGGTCAAGAAGGAAGGATCACAGCCGGTGGTGGAGTATGGACAAGACCTGCCCTATCCAGTAAATTCCTTGAGATCAGGGAATTTCCCACCACATCCTCCATACCTGTGGCCCTGCTTGGAACACAGTTGGTGCTCACTAAATATGTGTAGAGCAAATGACAATTTTAGGAAACCCCAAGTTATGCAAGTCCCCTTCCAGTTCAGAAGTCCATGTAGTGAAGGGGGTTACCCTAGGGGACACAGTGACAGTGCTGCTCCGGGAATGAATTAAAGAGGTCACACTCCCCATTATCTCCCAAGGTGTACAGACAAGTTCCCAACCTTCCATTCTCCTTAACTGGAAAAGGAGTCTTCCTGAGTCCTCTCCAGGCCCTTCCCCCCTCCTCAGAAAAGGTCACACCAGCTAGGGGTGGGGCCAGGAGCAGGGGTGGAAGCACAAGGGGCATGTGGGCTGCTCTGGGGAGAATATTTTGCTGAGAAAGGGTAGGAAGGTGGTCCAGGACTACACTGTGAACTGAATGTGAATGCCCCTTGAAATTAATGTGTTACAACCTAATTCCCAAGGTGGTGTTACTAGGGGGTGGGGCCTTTGTGAGGTGATTAGGTAATGAGGGTGAGGCCTTCATGAAGGGGAATGACGCCCTTATAAAAGAGACCCCACAGAGCTCCCTCACTCCCGCATTGTCAGGTCACAGGAAAAAAGACAGTGGGCTCTCACCAAGCACTGGATCTGCCAAAAGGCCTTGACTGCAGACCTCCACAGCTTCCAGAACAGTGAGAAATAAATGCCTGTTGTTTATTAGCCATCCTGTTCGTGGTATTTTGTTATAGTGGTCCAAGCTGACCAAGACAAAGAAAAATGAGAGAGTAACTACAGGAGAACAGTGACCTGACATGAGCGGTGGGGATGGGACCCCACATGGCTTTGAAGGTTATAGCGTATTCTGTTTCTTAAGCTAGCCAGTAGGTGCACGAGAGTTGATCATTACTCTTTAAACTGTACACATTTGTTATAAATACTTTTCACTATGAAAGAGTATAATTATGAAAAAAATTCATAATATATTTATAAAGAGACATGGAAGCTAATGTCTGTAAATGCAGTGAAGGGGACATAGAAAAGGGAGATTTCAAGAAGTTTCGCTGTGGATTTGGTGTCTCTTGCAACATCTGAGAAAAGGAAGTGGAAGTCTCAAGTTATTCTGAAGTTATTTCTGTAGATTAGACTGTGTCTTGACCTCGGCACATACCCCAGGGATGGCGCATAGGGTCAGGGCTTCATTGCCCCTACAATGTAGACTTGACTTTGAAACCCACTGACAAGGCTGAGAGGCTCTTGATCAATGGAAGCAGAATTCAAGGAACAGCTGAGTAATCCCAGGAGGGGCCTTCACTTCTCTGGGCTTCTTGTATTAGGTAGACAAACTATATACTCTTCGCCTTGCCTCCCTCCCAGGGTCGGTGTGAGGATTTAATGAGAATATGCAAATGAAGTACTTTGTAAAGCAGAAAACATGGTGTAACTGTAGGATGACTATTACCATAACTACTTCTGGCAGAAAAGTACTCTAAAAATGACATAAAGTGCCCCCAAAATGTGAGGCATTTGTATTATGATTGGGCACAACTTGCCGCCAAGGTTTTCTGGAACAGAATCAAGTTCTCATACTACTCCAGCCAAAACAGGTGGAAAGTACACTTAGCAGCTGTCTTCTAGATCCACAAGATTTATGATGAGAGGGGCAGAGCGCCATGCCTACAAACCCACTCCAGTTCGGACAGCGTGCATTCTTATCCCAACACCACCGCTGACTTGCGGGACAAAGTATGACCTTGGGCAAACTACTTCTCTAAGACCCAGTCAGTTCTCCCAGTCAGTTCACCCATGTGTTGAATGGGAAAAATAATAGCCACTTCACATTAGTCTTACAAGGAATAAATGAGTCAGGATGTAAAGTGCTTGAAACAGGGCTGAGTATGGTATGAGCTCAACGTTAGCACAGTATAGTTTCCACATCCTTTGGGGAAAGCTGAACAGAAAGAAATAGGCAACAACCACAGTCATCAATTGGAAAGCTGGGTTAGGCACTTGGAAGGACTTTCTGGCAAAGCTGCATAGAGCTCATCATGGAATTTGGAGGCTCTCCAGTAAAGCCTTCTTGGCCAACTGTGAGCTGGTGAGATGGAGACATTTTCAGCGAGTGGAGGCTCCAACACTCTTTCAGAAATTCAAGCAGTAGAACCCTGCATCTGGGAGAAGCCAGAGTTGAGCTAGGTAAAGGCTTGGAAAATGCTGACAATTGACCTATAGCCTTGTCCCTTCAAAGACCTGTATATGACTCTTTGGGGTGTCATGAGGGTTCAAGGAACAACACATCTGAAGCACAACACATCTGTCTTAGATGCTGCCTGGCAGGAGAAAGCACTGTGGTCACTGCTACTTCTTTTGTCTGTCCTTCTGTCCCTCTACCCAAACTCAAGTGATCATTCTGTAGCAATACCATCCATGAGAAATTTCCATCTTGATACACATGTTCTGTGTCTGCACTGTCCCTATGTCCAACTAGCCACATGTGGCTGACAAGCACTGGAAATGTGACCAGTGAGGCTAAGGAACTGAGGTTTTAACTTTTCTTTTTGGGTGCCCTCAATAGCTTTAAAAAGAGCTATTTAATTTTAATGCATTTAAATAGCCACCTATGACTGGTGGCTACCATACAGGACAGCACAGGATGGGAACCATGCTACCTCTTGACTTAAAATCTTTCCAGGTCTCCAATCCCTCTGACACACCTCCAATGCCCAGCACCATGCCCAGATGAGTGGTGTTCTCTGTGCACACCCTGCCCTGTAACCACCGGTCCATACCATTCCTGGCACACACTGGCTTGTGCGTTTATTCTTCTACTCGTAATGCTTTTTCTGCCTTGACTGCTTGGGAATCTTTTCCAGATGTTTTCTCCCACCCAACCACAGATCAAGGGTACCACCTCGGGCTCTCCTAGCCTCCCGGGCTTCTCCTCAACCTGGCATTGACCCAGCAGGGTTGTTGTACGTGGCTGGTTACAGGCCCATCTCCCTTTCTGGTTCCTCCCTAAGGATCCCCCAGGGCCCCTGTTGTAAGCATTTCTGTACCCTGCATTTCTGGTCCCTTGCACAAGGCTTGGCTACAGCTGGCGCTCTGGGTGTGCAGAGATCCAGCAGAACACAGTCCATCCTCAAGGTCTCAAAATGCACCCCAGTCAGGAGGAAGCACTAACTTCCACCAAGGTCCTCCCAATCCCAAAGGCTGGTCCTTTCCGTATTTTCCCATGTGCCACTGTGATGTATCAGCCCTAAGACTCCAGCACTTGTAAGAATCATCATCAATTCCGGAACAGCCTCTTCGAGAAAAGAAAACAAAGCGCAATGTGTAAATGACACATTGATTGTAATGACACCTTCTGCTTTCAGAAATGTCACAATGTAAAGAAAAAAAAATTGCCTCTAGGGAGGCAAGGCAGCAAACCATGAGCTGGCCTGTCCCTCTGGGGAATCTGTCACAGATGGCAGCTGGAGGGCACTCTCTGCAGCTCCTCACTCTCTTATCCCACCTGCTCTCTGTCTGGGTCCCCAGAATGGAGCGTTCACCCGTGTCCTAGGAGTTTCTGAGAGGATCAAATAGATATTTGAATACAGGTTTTTAATCTGATTATAGAAATAATAACGATTATTGTACAAAATTCTCTTTCGTTGCAAGGCCTTTGCATTGGCTGTTCCTTCCTCCTAGAGGACCCGTATCCCAGATTTGATCTGCTGTCTCTAGCTTCTTTGTCCGGTCTCATTTAAATGGCACTCCTCTAGGATTTCCCTCCCTTGCCAGCCCAGCAGAAGCGGGTCTTCCCTCCCCGCATCAGTGTCTCCCAAATTCACAATCTCATTTTTCTTTCCAGTACCTATCAGCATTGGGAATTAATTGTGTATTTTGGATTCTTTGTCTCTTCCCAACAAGACCGTACGCTTCTCAAAAGCAAGGATTTTTGCATAGTACTCAAGAAATTTTTGTGAGTAACGGAAAATATAGCAAAGCATAAAGCGCATAATAAAGAACCCCTCCCCCCGGCATCCTGGCATCCCCGGGACACAGCATCACAACCAGCATCCGTGCCCAGCGACCCTCCCAGGCCCTTTCTGCACCCGTGTCTGCTCACTCACGGTCACTCCTCTTTCTTTATATTGCTTTGTAATCTGCTTCCCCCACTTCCACTCTCTATATCACAAATACTTTCCACGGCTGTCTACATAGCTGGCTACCACGGGACCTACCATTCCCTTGCATGGACTTGCCCTCTTTGCTTCACCAGCCCCCATGGCTGGCATTGAGGGGGTTCAAGTCCCCCTGTTATGACAAGCAGCGCTGCGAAGGAGCATCTCTGTGCAGATACCTCTGCAAGAGAGCCTTCTTAGGTCCATTAAAGTGTTACCACTGGGTCAGAGGGTATGTCCATTTTATGGGACTTAAGGTAAACAGTTGAAATGGGACAGTTTTTGGGTGAGGAGTCCTACTGTGAACGAGAACTTTGCAAGGTTCACAGGGAGTTGAGGGGAAGATAGGAAATAGACCCATGTCCATTCCTTGGGCAACTATTACCGTCTAACTGGAGAGAGTTACAAGAGTCCCCCAGGATCCCAGCAGTCAGGGCTCGGCAGCCTTGTGAAGGTGTTAAGTCCTTCCTGAATAGCCTTGTGGAGCTCCTGGCTAAGCCAGTGTAAGGGTGACTGTCTTAGGCTTATTCTAGACATTCTTTTTGAAAAAAAGGAACTGTCTTGAAAGGTTGAACTGTCTTGAAACATTGTATCTTGAAGCCTATATACACATGCCCGTGCTAGTGAAGTGCAGTCTACAATTACATCCTATGATCATCCTTGACGGAACCCACAGCTTCATATAGCACAGGTGCGAGCTATCAACTACCCCCCTGTCAGTTCAGAAGGGTGAAATCACTATTTTCTCCTCCTTAACCTATTTAATAGCTGTTGTAAAACCAGTGAATATAGTTTGGCTTCATTTGGAACTCCATCTGTGCAACTGCTTCCTTGCAATTCATATCACCTGTGTCTCCAAACAGATCCAGTCTGATAATGGGTATGATCCTCCTGCCTGGAAACCCAGGAACAAAGGATGGGTGAAAACACAGACTTCACCAGCCTCTAGGGTTCAGGCCCTTAGAATCCAATTCTCCCCATACCTCCCAGCTCTGGCCTCAACTGCCTTCCCTGCTGTCAGATACCAGTGGGGCTGACCCTTCACATGTAAAGAGCACACTGTCGGCTATGATCCACACACCATCTTTCTTGCACCTGATCCTCACAAAAGCCTCGGGAGGTTGGCCTAATGGGATTAATGCAGTAATTCTTATTTTGCACAAGGGTCAACTGAGGCTCAGGGCAGGAAAGGACACATTTATACAGCCAACAGGAGGCAGGGCTAAGGCTACAGCGACATTTTCTGATTCCTGGTTCAGAAACTTTTTTACTGTATCAGGATAGAGCTGGAGGAGTCTTCCAAGTAGGCACAACTGGTAAGTGCTCATTTCCCCACTCTCTCCTCTAGCCAGTGTCAGCCTTATGGGCCAACCTAGGGGAGACCCTAAACTTCACTTCGGCAGGTACTGACTTGAACCAGATAGGTAAAGGGCTGACTCTGGGTGGCAGTCTGAAACAGAGTGAGATACTCAAATAGCTGGGTGACTGGGAGAATCAGCTCAGAGCTGGGAACACTCTAGTTACTATTATGAATTACTGATGCTAGAAAGCATTAATTTTCTTATTTAATCGGCTGACATGGCAAAACACAATGTTGGTGACTTTGTTTATATTGAAATTTGACATTTTCCTAGAGATCTGAAAACCACTGATTCATACAACCACAAACAAGAAGTTACCTTATTTTTAAAAATTACCTACATTTTAGTCACTCTGCTCATGTTTTATACAAGCTCTTTAAGCTTCAAGATAGTTGCATGAAGTAGGAATTATTATCCCTGTTTTGTAGACCAAGCAAGATGAAATCATCTGCTCCGAGTTACATTGCTCGCAAGTGACCAAGGCAGGAAGTGTAGTTACCCGGAGGAGGAGGAGAAATTTCCCTAAACGTAACAGAGCAAGGATGTTTCTGTCACTCACTTACTCCTTCACTACCCCTTTGCTGAGTACCTGCTGGGGAGAACGCCAGCCTAGTGGAAAGAAGGTGTGTGGGGATGGGCATTCCCAGACCAGAGTCCCAGCTCTGCTCCTTATCAGCAGAGTGACCAGCCCCCTGGCTGCCTGCCCTCCCAGAGCCTCGGCATCTCTGGCTGTACTGTGAGAATAACACACCTCCCTAAAGGGATCGCTGTAGGGATCACAGCAGGGAGGGGCCGCATAGGCCCAGAGTGCTGTGAGTGCTTGGTGGACACCAGTCCCCGCCTGCACTTGAAATGAAAGCCAATGCACAGGTCACCAACACTCAAGGTGTAGGGTTTGAGATGCTCTCTGAGATGATCTGGCTCATTTCTCCACTTTACAGATAAAAAAATTGAGGCTCAGACAGAGATGCTGCCTTGTCCAAGATCACAGTGCAGGGTAATGGCAGAGATAGGGCCAGAACTCACGGCTCCTGATCCCCATCTTCTGCTCCTTTCCATGTCAATGAAGCAACCAAGTAGACTGTCCTAAGCAGACTGCAGATAAATGAAAGCATTAACAATACGTTGTTGGGTAGCTTAAAGAAAGCAGTACATTTTGACCAAAGAGTAAATGTCTAAGATATATTTTCTTATTTATCACACAAGTGCACACCATCTACTCTGCACCCACCAGGTACTAGGCTAAGGCCTTAAGAAACATGAACTCAGGGGGTGCTTGGTGGCTCAGTGGGTTAAGCCTTTGCCTTCGGCTCAGGTCATGATCCAGGGTCCTGGGATCGAGCCCCGCATCAGGCTCTCTGCTCAGCAGGGAGCCTGCTTCCCTTCCTCTCTCTCTGCCTACTTATGATTTCTCTCTCTGTCAAATAAATAAAATCTTAAAAAAAAAAGAAAGAAACATGAACTCATTTATTCATCACTATAATCCTGTGAGGAAGTTACTATGACTCCCATCACCATGTTACAGATAAGGAAGCTGAGGCAGGGAGTGCTTCATGAATTTTCTCAGGGTCCTAGGAGTGCTATGTTGGCAAAGCTTGGATATGAACCCAAGCACTCTGACTCCAGAGTCTGTCTCATAACCAGCACACCGTGCTACTTCGGAACAACGAATTGCTTTCTACTATGTACACAAGACTGTAGCTTTACATTACCTGACACAGTAATACTAATCATAATCATAATAGTAATAATGGAAAAATACAAGTAGACAACTCTCTCTGTGCGATGCTTCTGGAAGACTTAAGAGTACCGAGCCATATTTCAAAGACAGCCCTTCTCCTTATCCCTTTCCCCACACCCTCTCCACCCACCATGCTACTCCCTCCACCTGGAACACTTTTCCTCTCTTGTCTGACTGCAAGCTTTGCCCTTTAACACACAGCTCGAATGTCACCAGCTCTGGGACCACTTCTCAGATGATGTCTCCTGTAACAGTGGGACAACGTTCCCTGGGTCAGTGCTAATGGCAGGCTTTGACATTGTATCCCATCATGAGGGTGACGAAGAAGATGATGATTTTGCTGAAGGAACCCTCCCAGTGGTCTCAGGTCCCTCTCTTAACCAATGAGGCCCAGGAATAAGATCAGCCATGAATTACTTCACTGAGACAATGGATGTGTGTGTTTAATGCCTCCAATGCCACAGACTTTACAAAGTGCGTTCCTGGTACCTCTCACTACATTTAGTAAGCACTCCAAGACTTTTGGGCAAGTGCTGTCACCCCATCTGAGCCGGGAGGACCCCGGCTTGGGAAAATCAGGTAACTTGTCCAAGGTCACACAGCCAACGAGTGGTAAAGCTAGGGCCTGCGACCAGGTTCTCAGATCCCTTCTCCCAGGGACAGCGCTTCTTGTAACTGTCATAGTAAAAACGATTCCAGCAAGAATCGGTAGTAGATCCAAGGTGGGGAGGGGAGAAGGTTTGATGAAAAAAGGATATTTACATAGCCTTGAAGTATCTCCCTATAAAATTCTTATTACAAAGCAGAAGCTGGCAATAGAGGAACTGGAAACCATCTGTGATGGTTAGTTTTATGTGTTCTTGGAGAGGCTGTAGCACCCAGTTATTCAAACATTCCAGCAGATGCTGTGCCAGGGTTTCGCAGATACGGTTAACATCTAGAATCAACTGACCTTAAGTAAATAAGGAGATTATCCTCAGCCATGTGGGTGGGCCTCATCCAATCAGTTGAAAGACTCCAGAACAGCAACCAAGGTTTCTCAGAGAGAGAAATTCTACCTTGGACTCCAAGACTGAAGCATCAGTTCCTGCCTGAACTTCCAGACCTGCCCTACAATTGCGTGAGCCAAATCCTTAACTCTCTCTCTCTCTCTCCATCTATATATGTGCACACACATGCATATGTAAATGTCTTCACATGCAGATCTGTGATTCATTACATGGTATGTGCATGTTTGTATATGTATATACATATAGAACAGATATGCCCTCTTAACCAACGGTCATAATTAACATCACTAGGAAGGGGCAAAAGGGCATCAGGTGCTTCCCATGTTAGACCCTCAGAAGGACACATCTTTGAGGTGCTATCACTTTGGTCACGGGAAAAGGCAGAAACATGAATCAAACAATAACAAAGACCTCTCTCTCCTTGGGTGCTCCCGGACCACCAGACCCAGTGACCATCATGCATGCACCTGGCCCAGAAATGCGTTCACACTTGGTGAATTGTGTTCAGATGAGGGTCTGCTCTCTGTCTGTCCTCCCCTTCTCTCTGCCTCCCCCACTATGGACTGGAAAACACTCACAGTTGGTAATTTCCTCTCTGCCATGCAGCAGGCCCCAGAGAATTCCATCGCCTCCATTTTCGGAAGCAGTGACTCACTTTGCACACATCTGTGGATTCCTGTCAGAGCTGGTTATCTGTCTAAGGAGGGATGTTAACATTTATGGCAGTGAGCAGGGACGTGTGACAGTTCAAGAAAGCAAGGTGCCAGCTACCTTTCGGAGCTGCAGGTGGTTTTCATGAAAGCGGAATATTGCCACTTATTATTTATTTCACTTTTTATTTTTAAAAATGTGATTAATATAGCTCGCCCATAAATTTGGCCGGGCACACGTGTTTATGAAGCATTCTTGGCAGACGTGGTGTGACGGGGCCTAATTGCTCTGAGGGCAGAGGCAGCCGCGGGAAGTGATCTTCTTCCAGCCCGAATGCAAACCAGCCTCATTTTATGGGCTTCTGAGGTAGTGGTTCTCGTCACAAGGGCCTGAGGGAGCATCCGAGGAGGCTTCTAGCAAGGAAGCGAGGGTAGGGAAGATGGATGGAGCCCAAGAGGCCGGCTCAGCCAGGCAGTGGAGAGAGCTCAGGCAGGGAGGCTGGGGTTCTGAGCTCAGCCCGGCCAAGCGAGCCCGGTGAGCTGGGCAACCCCTCTACACCTCTACTTCTCTCGGAAGATCTCAAGGGTCACTGCAAAGGTCTAATGAATACACACTTGGACAGGCACTCGTCTATGTGAAGTACTGTGTCTTCAAGACGATGGCCTGGGGAGCAAAGCTTGGTTTTGAATCCTAGCTCTGCCACTTCCTAGCTGTGTGACTCTGACAATTTCCCTGTGTCTTGGTTCCCATACAGCTATAAAATGGGGAGAGTGAAAGGGTTGCAGAAGGGATTAAATGAGACAATCCACACCTGGCACTCCGCTGGGACCCAAGAGAACTGCTATTACCATTACTGCTGTTGCTACTTCTTCCCTTGCCTTCTTCCTGCCTCTTTCTATGGTCTGGCCCAGAAGACATATCCTGCTGGTGAATTTCTACTTCTCCTTTGAAGCCCAGTTTAAGTATCCCCTCTTCCATGAAATCCTCTGTGATTGCTTCAGTAGAAATAGTAATATCCCTGCTGTGTGCAGCTGAGACACTTTGTCTATCCATCTCCATGGTGGTCACATCCATAGCCTGTGCCCACCCCCACCCCATGCTTTATAGGAGTGGTCCACCTTTGGGGAAGACCAGGTTTCCCCCTTGCTGCCCAACCCTTACCAACTCAAGGCACACCGAGAAGAGGGTAGTATTGGTCTGGCAGTCCCATCCCTAACTTCCCTGTAGCAGACAGGATCCATAGCTGGATCCCCCGGGGACTCACTTCCAGCACACTGGACACCCTGCGTGGGTGAGTTCTGGCCTGGCGCCTAGAATCCATGGCCCAGCACTCAGGGGGTCCTGGGGCACTGTGTGCTACTGAAAGAAGGGTCATGGGGATTGTCTGAGCGACTGCCACCTCTCTCTGTCAACAGTTCAAGCAGGACCCGGTGACAGTGCTAGGGTGCTGGGGGCTCCTGGATCCACAAGGTGAAGCAGAGGCCAGAAACACTGTCAGGTCTATGGGGATGTGCATTTCAGATGAGTTCCAAAGTTCAGGCCGAAGAAGAGGTTGTCCCACTCCATAGGCTCTCCACTCTGGAGGATGGGGCGTGTTGACTTTGGAGGGGTGACAGTCAGATCTGGGACAGGTATCTGAGACAGGCCCTAGGTCAGCAAAGCCCCAGACCCTGCTTTCCCAAGCTATGAAGCTGTGGCCATGTTCCCGGGATCTCCCTCCTTCTTTCAGAGCTAACTTGTTCACCAAAAAAGGTGCCTCCTCGTGTTGGGACCTGTGCTCTGCACAGGGGGCACAGAGATGGGTTAGATTGTGGGTCCACTCTCAGGAGCCCACTCTAGTGGAGACACTGCCAGGAAAACCCAAATACAATATGGTGCCATGCACCACAGATGCCATATCCACAAAGGACATGGGTCACATAGAGAAAGGAAGGGAGGGGGTGGGGTGTCCAGAAAAGGCCTCAGAGACGACAAGTAAAGCACTGCCCAAAGCACAGCTTTGAAGGAATCTGCTAGACCCGATCAGTGAGAGAAAAGCACTCCAGGCGGAGGGATCGCACAGTGCTACAGAGCTATGGAGAACACTGTCTGTGTGGGGAACTCTGAGTTCATGGCGGAGGGGCAAGGCATGAGCAGAGGGAGGCAGGGCATGCGGGGAGCCCCAGAAGTAAGATGGTACCAGCCCCATGCCTGGTGTGGGCTGCAGGGGAGGTGTGCTCCTCCCCAACCATGAACCTATCCTGCAGTAACATCTCTGAATACTTACAGGGGACACATTCACTGATGTGAGTATACCTGTGTACCTGTGTCTGCCAATTGGTATATGCTTGTGTATACGTAATATGAACAATTAAATTCTAACTATGGGTGGTTGAGCTCTGTCTGAGAGACAAGGAACTTCTTAGAGACCCAGGCAGAGTTCCGTATGGTGGGGATTTTGGTATGGGGGAAGAGTATGGTGGGGGTGGGGCGTGGGGAGTGCTGTGAATCAAGAAAAAGAAGCCTGTTTTCAGTCTCTGTTCTAGGGATGCTGCATATCCTCGGGCAGGTTGTTCGATGCCCAAGGACATACAGCTGAGAGGGGTGATTCAGGGCTGGGCTCCTGTGCTTCCTTGGGGACAGGAGGTGAACCATTTCCTGATTCACACAGAGGGGCTGCCTGGGCACTGCTGGGTCACACCAGCTGCAGTGAAGTAGAGATTCTTTTAAATGGCAGAACTGGCTCGGATGACTTCCCAAGTTCCTCCCAGCACTAATAAACACACACACACACACACACACACTGAGATAAGCTGACTTGGTTTCCTCGTTGGTCAAGAGGGTCATTCCTACAGCATCATCTTCTGGTTTCGCCAGGCTGGACTTGCCCCCCACCCCACCTCCTCTCCCCTTCCTTCCAGGCAGGGCCCCTGCCTCCCCCAGGAAACCTGCTGGCCCCTCTTTCTCCCCCTCCACTCTGTACTCCCAGGTCACTTCCTCTTTTCTGTCCTCCTGAGCACCACAGGGCCCTCCCTGATTCAGCAGAAGGTAGGGGTCAGATCTCACTTCCATCAACCACCAACTTGCCCTAAGGAAGAAGAGACACTCAAGAGGGAATTCTTAAACCCTCGCTGGTCTTGGCAATTTTCAAGCCTCTATTCAGAGTGAATGACCCTTTCAGAGGGGAGTGTAGGCTGACTGCGGAAGGCAAATGAAACACACTTAATGGTTATACAAAAGCAGAGATGAACATTTACTCTGTTTTATTGTTGCTGTGAGTGAGAAAGCAGCCAGCCCAGGGGGGCAGAGTTGGCTGGGGGGTCAGGGAGAGAGCTGGATGTCATTCAGGAGAGGGAGGAGCGGGGAGGAGGAAGAGAAGAGAGAAGGCTGTCTTGGAGCTGATCCAAGATCCAGGCAGGCAAAGCTCAGAGGAGAAAATTCATGCCCTTCATACCCTGATTATCTGAATTTCGTGGGATTCTGTCTGAGTTATTCCCCCACCGATGGGACTGGTGGTATGAGTGTGGGTGAGGGAGGGGGGAATTCAGATTTCATGAAATCCATTTTAATCACCTTCTGCAATCCACAACACTCCGTAATTACAAGGCTCTTATGCTCAAGTACAAAAAAACTCACCGAGAAAGCAACATTAAGCTTGCGAGCGGAAACATGAAAATTCATGAAATGCACAATTAAAGATCCAACGACAATGTTAACGTTCCCCTTTGCAGGCACAGGCACTGCAGATTACCAACAAATGGGCGAATCGAAACCCCAAGGCATCTGCCACCAATACTGGGAAACCTCACCCTGCCATAACTGCTCCCTCCATGGATTTCCATTTGCTATTACCCAAGGTTGTCCTGGGGCCCCGCCCAGGGAGTAGGAGCCCTGGCAGAGGGAGGAAAAACAGGTCTGCCTTAGAGAGAAGCCAAAGAGTTGCGTTCGAGAAATGACCCAAGGCTTGCTGTCACCTGCAGAACCTACAAAAGATGTGGCAAGAACTTCAGTTGTCTCCCACTAATCAAGGGAATTCAAGAAGAACAGAGATTATGGTCCCCTCCCATTGGGGTGGTTTCTGCTCTCCAACTGTCCCTTTTCTACTTCTACCCTGAAACCCTTAATTCAGGGCCTTTCTGGTTTTCTCTTCCAGGACCCCAACTTGACAACTATCTCGATCCTTGCTGCCAACCCGGTAGTCCTTAGTCTACTCCGTAATCTGACTGCCGGGCCAGTCTCCCTAGGCTAGCCATTTAGGAAGTACCCCTGCTGTCCTGCCTCTTACATTGTCATGTGAATAAAGCAGGACAAAAATGGCAGCTGAAGTATGGTCTTCATTATGCGACATCAGAAAAAAAAAAATTAGATAAGGAAACTAACCAAATTTTCCCTGTTTTTTGTTTGTTTGTTTGTTTTGTTTTGCTTTTGTTTTTGTTTTTGGATTAGGTGCCTGCAGGGTGGGAAATAGGAGAAAAAAGAGAATATCAGGGCTTTATACCTTTTTGACTTGTGCAAATTTTCACAGTGAATGTAATTTACAATCAGGTAAAAAAATGAGATAAACTTTAAATGCAACCTCTGTTCAAGATCCTTCTGTAGTTCCTTTTTTCTACATAACAAAATAGAAACTCTGAGCCTGGCATTTACAACCTGCTGAGGTCTGGTCCTCAGTGCATGAAGGTGTGACCTGTGTCGTCACACAGGGTCCTGCCTTCAGAAGGGCTCAAACTTGGTTAAAGGCTCTGCTATGGCTGTCGTCACACAGGGTCCTGCCTTCAGAAGGGCTCAAACTTGGTTAAATGCTCTGCTATGGCTGTCGTCACACAGGGTCCTGCCTTCAGAAGGGCTCAAACTTGGTTAAATGCTCTGCTATGGCTATCTTCAAATTCTTAATAACATTTGAACAAGGGATCCACATTTTTTTATGTTACACCATACCCCACGAATTACATAACCGAACCTATTCACCAGAATATCTTCATCAAGATAAATCGCCGTCCAGTTATTCAGAACAGAACAATGCAGACAGCCTATGGACAGCTGTGTGGGGTGAGGGTCTCCAGGCTGTGGCTGAGACAAGTTAGGAAACCACACCGTAGGAACTGGGGATGTTCGGCCTAGGAATGTGAAGAGTCAGGGGGAGACTTAACCAATGTTTGCTGAGCACCTTAAGTATTCTTCTAGGCACTAGCACAGTCATGAACAAAGCAGGCCAGCCAAGTCCCTACTCTCTCCAACTGCAACGCTAGCTAGTGGAGACCTGCGATGAACAAATCACCTATTATTGGGTAGTGCTGTGCAGAGAAATGAATCAGGGTAAGGGAGATGGAGGAGGGAGGGGCACACTATTTGATTTAGGACCTGGAAGGAAGTCAGTAAGCCCTTGGATGATGGAGACATGGGTGATGCAGATACATACACAGAAAATTACAATACACTGTGGGGTTTGTTACAGAGAAACTCAGAGGGAACATAAATGAGGAACAACCTGCTTAGCCTGGGGTGGGCAGGGAAAAGGGCAATTATCTTGGTCTCTTTTCTCCAACCCTCCAACTAGTGGAAAGCACACTGTATGGACTATACCTTCATAAGTTCCCTCTGTTCCCACTACTGTGGACTGCCTTGGGTCTTCATTCAGCTATAAACTCAAACTGGTCTTTTCTTCTCATCCCACACCCTCTCCTGCATGATTACTTCTACTCTTGGGCCTACAGCCGGAGTCTGATTGTTCAGCCCCAACCTCTTTCTTGAACTCCAGATCTCCATATCCAACTGCCCTTGTCCTTGAAGATTCCCAGTGTCTGCAAGAGGGTGCAGTGTTCCAACTTTCCAGCTGGCCTCACATGGTTCACACATTCCTCTCTGGGCATTCTAAGGTGCTTGCCCAGACCATCAGAACCTGCTGAGCCAGGTGATGAAATGGAGGCACAGAAGCAGAATATGGGGATTTTTCTCCACCTTGGGGTCAGGATATTAGCTTGGCTTTTCCAGAAACTCAAATTCATTAGTGTCCTAGTGCAAATGGGACCTGAATATACTTGGAAAGTTCACATAAAACTGAAATACAAAGCAGAATGTCGATACATTAATTGATATTGGAGGGGAAAAAAACAAACAAACAAACAAACCTGCCCATGTTAATCTGACCAGGATTTTCTACACAGAAAGCCAAATTAGCCTTAGAAGGTAGCTGGGTGAACACAGTAAATTATAAATGACATTCCTCACTTTTGTGACACTCAGGGACAAGGACTTAATATTCACTATATATAAATCCCTAATTATTATGCCTACTGCACAGATGAAGCAATGGAGACTCAGAGAGGCCAAGGAGCCTGCCCTAGCTCACACAGCTAGTAAGCAATAACTGGGATTCAAATTTAGTACCAAGCCTGTCTGTTTAACCACCAATAAATACCAAATAGATGGTACTGCTATAGAGAAAAGAGTGATAAGCTTTGTCTAAGTCAAGCTGATGTTTAACATAATACCTGTGAAAGTGTTCTGATATGGTTTTATAGCCACACAGATGGGAAAGAAAATGCTTGAAAATGCTGTCCCCAGATGAATCTTTATAAACAGGGTTTTATGTTAAGTGCATTATGTGAGGGTCGGTTTTCAAAGGATTCCTGTAAAGCAAGTAAACGATTCTGTTTCTGAAAGTGAATAAGCATCCCTGATTTACCTCCTACATAGTAAATCTGCTGGAGTCAAAAATACATTGTCTGGGGCCAGTTAGACCTCAGGTTCCAATTCTAGATCAACATCAGCCATATTGCCTTGGACACATGAGTCACCTGGACTCAGTTTCCCTTATCTGCAAAACAGTGATGATAATAATATACACCCCAGAGGGCTTCTTAGGGGAAAATAGAGAAAACCTGTGTAAAATGCTTAGCATGGATCTGCATATAAGTACAATTTTTATTAATTCTTTTCAGTTTTATTGAGAAATAATTGATATATATCACTATAAAAGTTTAAGGAGTATAGCATGAAAGTTTGATTTACCTAAAATGTGAAATGATGACCACAGTAGGTTCAGCTAACATCATCTTCTCATATAGATATGATAAAATGAAAAAAGAAAAATGGAAAAAAATTCTACTTGTGATGAGAACTCTTAAAACCTACTCTTCTTTTTTTAAATTACGTTTTTTTAAAGATTTTATTTATTTATCTGAGAGACAGAATGAGTAGGGGGAAGGGGCAGAAAGAGAAGCAGAGTCCCCACTGAGCAGGGAGCCCAAGAGGCTTGATCTCAGGATCCTAAGATCATGACCCTAGCTGGAAACAGACACTTAACCAACTGAGCCACCCAGGTGCCCCAGGACCTACTCTCTCAACAATTTCCCTAGGTATCACAGAGCAGTTTTAGCTCTGGTCATCACATGTTCATTTCATTCTTAGGGCTTATTTTTTTTTTTTTTTAAGATTTATTTATTTACTTGAGAGAAAGAGAGAGAGAGTGAAAGAGGGATCATGCATGAGAGGGGGGAGAGGCAGAGGGAGAGACTCTTCAAGCAGACTCCCTGCCAAGCATGAAGCCCATCACAAGGTTTGATCTCATAATCCATGAGATAATGACCAAAGCCAAAACCAAGAGCCAGAGGCTCAACCTACTGAGCCCCCAGGGACCCCCTTAGTGCTTATTTTTTAACTGGAAATCCATACCTTTTGGCCATTTTCCTCCAGTTCTCATTGCCCTTACCCTCCACCTCTGGTAACCAAAAGTCTGGTTGGTCTCTTTTTCTATGAGTTTGGTCATTTTTCTGGTTTGGGATTTTTTGTTTGTTTGTTTGTTTTTTAGACTCCACCTAGAAGTAAGATCGTACAGTGCTTATCACAATGCCTTCAAAGTCCATCCATATGGTCACAGGTGATAGGATTTCCTTGTGTTTTTATGGCTGGATAACATTCCATTGTATATGCATATGTGTACACATATATATACAAGCATACACACGTATATATACATATGTATACACAAACACAATATATGTATATACCTGACATACACATATGCCAGCATTTGTTATATGTTAGTCCTTTTGATGGTGGCCATTCTGGGTGTGAGGTGATATTGCACGGTGATTTTAATTTGCATTCCCCTGATAACTAGTAATGTTAAGCACGTACCTGCTTGCTTTTCATGTATCTTCTTTGGAGAAATGTCTGTTAAGGTCCTTTGCCCATTTTGTAAATGGGTTATTTATGGTTTTTTCTGCTATTGAGTTGTATAAGCTATGTACATATTTTGGATATTAACCTCTTCTCAGAATATATGGCTTGCAACTATCTTTTCCCATTCTGTAGGTTGTCTTTTTACTTTGTTGATGGTTTCTTTTGTTGTGCAGAAGCCTTTTAATTCGATGTAGTGCTACTTGTTTATTTTTTATTTCATTACATGTGTTTTAGGTGTCATATCTACCAAGACCAATGTCAAAGAGCTTTTCCCCTATGTCTTCTTCTAGGAGTTTCATAGTTTCAGGTCATACATTTAAGTCTTCAATCCATTTCAACACATTTTTTTATGAGTTGTTTAAGAGATGGGTCCGGTTTCATTCTATTATATGTGAATATCCTATTATCCCAGCACGAGTGAAGAGATCATCTTTTCTCTATGAGTGTTCATGGTTCCCTTGTAAAATATTAGTTGTCCTATATATATTTGGGCTGGGCTCTCAACTCTGTTCCATTGGTCTATTTGTTTTTATGTCAATATTATACTGTTTTGATACTATAACTTTGTAGTATATCTTTTTTTTAAGCTTTTATTTATTTATTTGACAGACAGAGATCACAATAGGCAGAGAGACAGGCAGAGAGAGAGAGAGGGGGAAGCAGGCTCCCCGCCAAGCAGAGAGCCTGACACGGGGCTTGATCCTAGGACCCTGGGACCATGACCCGAGCAAAAGGCAGAGGCCTTAACCCATCAAGCCACCCAGGCGCCCCAACTTTGTAGTATATCTTAAAGGCAGGAACTGTGATGCCTACTGCTTTGTTCTTTCTCAGGACTTGTTGGCTATTCAGGATCTTTTGTGGTTCCATATAATTTTTCAGGGTGCTTTTTCAACTTCTGTAAAAAATGCCTCTGGAATTTTGATACAGGGATTGCACCGAATCTGTAGATGGCTTTTATTAGTATGAACATTTTAACACTATCAATCTTCCTATTGATATTAGGTTGATATCTTCCTATTGATATTAGATTGATATCAATCTGCCTATTGATATTGATTCCTATCAATGAACACAGGATACCTTTCCATTTGTTTGTGTCTTCTCTGATTCCTTTCTTCAGTGTCTTGTAGTTTTCACAGTACAGATTTTCACTTTTTTAGCTAAATATATTCCTAAGTATTGTTTTTGATGCATTGTCAATGGGATTGACTGACTTATCTCTTACAGAAAATTTGTTGTTAGTATATAGAAACACTACTGATTTTTGAATGTTAATTTTGTATCCTGAAACCTGACTAAATTCATTGATTAGATTTCATAGGTTGTTTTTGTTTGTTTGGTTAGTAGAGTCTTTAAAAATATATAAAATCAAATCATCTGCAACTAGAAATAATTTTATTTCTTTCTTTGTAGTTCTGATACTTTTTATTTCTTTTCTTTCTTTTTTTTTTTTTTTTTTTTTGCCTGATTGCTTTAGCCAGGCCTTTAAGTACTATATTGAATAAGAGTGGTTAAATTGGGTACTCTTGTCTAGTTCCTTACTGTAGAGGAAAATCTTCTAATCTTTCACCATTAAGTATGATGTTAACTTGGGGCTTGCCATAGGTGGTCTTTATTATGTTAAGATATGTTCCTTCTATGCCTAGTTTGTTAAGAGTTTCAATCATGAATGGATGTTGCATTTTGTCAAATGCTTTCTCTGTGTCTGTTGAGATGATCATGGAATTCTTTAATTCTATAATGTGATGTATCAGATTAATTGACTTATATATATTGAACCATCCTTGCATCCCTGGGATAAATCCCACTTGATCATGGTGAATAATCCTTTTAATATGCTTCTGGATTTGTCTGCTAGTATTTTATTGAGAATGTTATAAATTTATTGGGGATACTAGTCCATAGTTTTCTTTTCCAGTAATGTCCTTTGCTGGTTTTGCTATCAGGATAATGCTGGTCTTGATGAGTTTTGAAGTGTTCCCTCCTCTTTGACTTTTTGGAAGAGTTTGAGAAGGATTGGTATTAACTCTTCTTTAAAACTTTGGTAAAAGTCACCAGTGAAGCCATTTGGTTATGGGTTTTGTTGTTGTTGTTGTTGTTGTTGTTGGGAGATTTCTGATTACTGACCAATCTCCTTACTTACGATTGGTCCATTCAAATTTTCTATTTCTACCTGATTCAGTCTTGGTAAGTTGTATGTTTCTAAGAATTTTTCCATTTCTTCTAGATTGTCCAGTTTATTGGGATACAGTTGCTCACAGCAGCCTCTTAAGATCCTCTAAATTTCTACGGTAGTAGTGGCAATGTCTCCTTTTTCATTTATAATTTTTATGATTTGGGTCCTTTCTCTTTTCTTGGTTAATCTAGCTAAGGGTTGGCCAATTTTGTTCATCTTGTCAAAGAACCAACTTGTAGTCTAGCTAATGTTCTCTCTTGCTTTTGTGTTATCTATTTAATTGATACCTATTTTGGTCTTTATTATTTCCTTTCTTCTGCTAACTTAAGGCTCAGGTTGTTTTTCTTTTTCTAGCTCCTTAAGTGTGGAGTTGGCTGCTTATTTGGGATCTTTTATGCTTCTTAACATAGGTGTTTATTGCCATGAACTTCCCTCTTAGAATTGCTTTTGCTGTATATCCTGTTCTACTTTCCATCTCCATGATTTAATTATTCTAAGTACCTTATATAAGTGTATCATACAGTATTTATTCTTTTGTGACTGGCTTATTTCACTTAGCATAATGTCCTCAAGGTTCATCCACATTGTGGTATGTGTCAGAATTTCCTTCTTTTTGTAAGGCCGACTAATACTCCATTGCATGTGTATGTAACGACTTGTTTATCTGTTCATCCACTGATGGACACTTGGGTTGCTTTTACCTCTTGGCTGTTGTGAATAAAGCTTCTATGATCATGTACATAGAAATTACTTTTCAAGTCCCTGCTTCCACCTTTGGGGGTTATATGCCCAGAAGTGGAACTGCATTATCATACGGCAATTCTATTTTAAATTTGTTGAGGAATCATCACACTGCTTTCCATAGTGGCTGCACCATTTTACATCATCTCTTTGGGAGGATTAGGAGTGACTAAGCAATAGGCACAAGGCCACACAGCTTAGGAAGTGACAGTCAGATGCCAGTGTAGGTCCAATGTGCCCTCATCCTACAGAGCAGCCATTCCCAAAGTCAGGGTTCAGCCAGGAACATCAGAATCATCATGTGTACTTATTAACTGTATAGATTCCTTGGCCCCAGGTTTGGGGAAATAAAATTACTAGGGATAAGGCCCAGAGTCTTTATTTTCAAAATAACAAACAAACAAACTCTTGGGTGTTCCTGGTGGGCAGCCAGTTTTAATAACCATTATTATTGTGATAATCATCATAATTGTCCTTGTCATTATCAAAAATGTCCTCATTAACCCTTCTTTACCCACATCAGCTTACTGATTCATAAACAACTGGAAACAGTGGGAATGTAAGGGTTACCAGGAAATCACAACCCTGGGTTTGCTCTCTGAGCAACTGAGGGCTTTCAAAGGGCGACACATTTAGCATTCTAACCAACAAGGAATCAGCCAGGCGCCTGCCTGCCCAGGCCTTTCTTAGATTCCTGACTAACACTCATTAAGCAGTTCAAGCCCGACGTGCTCCCAAGTAAGTGTGTGTAGAGGCAGACTGTTGGCATTTTAATCTCATTAGTGAACTGAAGCCCTAAGACACAGGAGCCACCGCAGCCGCTTACACCTACTGGGTAAAATTCTTCACGCTCTTAGACTGACTACATGTCCTCCTGCCGTCTCTCACTCCCGGCTCCAGCTTTGTATCCTCTCCAGGATCTTGAGGAAGAGACTCTGGGAAACTAGTGTTTGATGACTACCAGGGTGCTGGCTGCAGAGAGCTGGATAACAGGGTCAGGTGGCCAGGCTGCCCTTATCCCAGAAGAGGCACTGAGTTATCTACCCCAGCCTGATTTGTTGAATTGGCACCAGGCCACGGGCACTGCTCCCTGAATTCAACTGTCTGTGTCCCCCTCCCCCGTCAATACTCTTGATAGAAGCCAGACAAGGGTCTGGGGCCTTGGGAAAGGAGTATCCATAGGCAGTCTTCCCTGAACAAAGCCCTCATTGTTGGAGGAGAAAGGCATGGAAGAGGCAGAGGGAGTGCTTATCTTTTGTTGATGCTGGACAGCTGAAAGGACTCCAGTGAAAAATGACCTTGTAAACTAAAAAATGGGGGAATATGCAAACTATGTAACTATGACTATCTTCTTCCCTGGGACAGAAATAGCTGGGACTTTCTCTGCAAATATTCATAGACACATACACATTAACAGGCATTCACACTTACTATGTTCAAAGTAAATCAAGAGGCCAATGTGAAACAGCCTCATCTACCCACTCATTCAACCATTTGTCGATCTATCCATCCATCTGTCCATCCATCCAGTTATTGTTTACCCAAATATTAGCTTAGTGCCTACCACGGGCATGAACTATGCTAGAGGAAATTGTAATAATCCAGATCAGAGTTTTCTAGCTGGGGGATATTTTTTACTGAAACATCCATACAGAACCTGTATGTTGGCTCACCACACATTGTCTATAACTGAATCAACATCTTTGCACAACCCATGTAGGGATTGTTATAACAAATACACACAGAGTTCAGACGTTACTGAGTCCACTGCGGTTTTCTGTCTAATACGTGTCTCAGCCAGTGAAAGCTACAAGTATATATAAATCCTAACCACTGGGAGATTTGGACATGCTCCAGGCAAATGGAAGTACGGAATGCTAATAAGTGGTTCCGTGAATGAAGATGATCACAACCATAACCATAATTACTAACTAAACATGTTACCATGTGTTGTGCATCATTCTAAATGCTCTACTTGTTAATCCCTCAACAAACCACTGAGGCAGACACAACCATTACCCCATTTTGCAGATGATCAAACCGACAATGGAGAGCTTCTGTAACTTGTTCAAAGTCCCGTAGCAGTAAGGATGGAGCTGGGCTTTAAACTTAGGCAGTATAGCTACAGAGCCAGTCCTAGAGAAGAATGACTTTTTACTTTCCCTATAGAAAAATAAAAAATAAAATTCTAATGTCTGTGGAGTTTTCCTACCCTTTATGGGTAGCTTCTGGGTTGGTGATGTGTGGGGGGTTCAGGGTCCTGCCTATTTTGTCTCCTTTTTTCCTAAAGTGGCCTTGAGATTCCTCTGTGGTCATTAGCCCCCTTTCAACTGTAGTTAAGAAAAAGAAAGGAAGGAAGAAGGAAGGACAAAAGGGAAGGAGGAAAGGAGAGAAGAGAAAAAAAAGCCTAACTTTCTGTTTATCACTAACTAGGAGGAGGTTTCTATCTGTCGAGCATCATTCCCAAGATGAACTTGGTCCCTGTCTTCATAGACTTAACAGTCCTGCAGAGAAGTCGGACAGGGATCGGTATTAAAAAGACCGAAAGGTGATTTAAAAAGCCAGGGACTCCGTGGCAATGCAAAGCAAGGGTCTTGAATTGGTTTCATGATCAGAGAAGCTGGGAGGGGGGTTATGGTGGAGATTTGGGAGGTGGGTGGAGATGGACGCTGGGCCTAGCTGATGTATAGCAGCACAAGAGAAAACAGACTGGGTTTGTGAAGTCTGGGAGATGGTGTCACCAGAACCTGGTGACAACTGGACATGGGGCCATAGCAGAGAGGGTGGTCTCTCAAGGTTGACACCCTGGTTTCTGCACTAAACCAGATGTGAAGCTGAAATTCTGGGTCCGTTACCAGAATTACACAGGATCCAACATGCAGCCCATGCGCACCGCCCACACGGCTGTCCACCCTTCCCCACAGGAAGACCAAGGCAGGAGAGGCCCATTGCCACTACACCCCTGAAAGGCACTAAGGGCAGGAGAACGCTACACAGCCTACAAAAACATCCGTAGGCAGAAACAATTCTGGAATGTGCAGCAACCACTTGCAGTAAATTAATAATAGATGTGCTGGACTTCCTCAGAAATATTTACCCAGCCGGAGATGTTGAACGCTAATAACCAGGAATGGAACCTGAGCCTTACCTCAAACAGCCCTGACTATGGAAAATGAAGAAATGTCATCCTGGCCCTTCCCAGTGCCAGTGGGTGTGTGTGTGGGGGGGAGAAATGTGCAAAATATCTCGTTCAGGAATCCGAGGATCTGCAGTCTGCTGGGAAAGTGGAGAGGGAACTCAGCCAGAGGCCGTGGGAGGTGCCCAGCAGAAGCAGCCAGCAACCCAGAATTGCCAACACTTAGGTGATGCTTACCACCTGTCGGGCTGTCTCAGGACCGTGACTACATTAACACTTAATCCTGGGCACTATTTTTGGGTTCATCTTACAGAGAAAGGTGCTGAAACACAGAAGAATTAAGGAACTGGTTAGGACTTGATGAAGCTGGGATTCAAATCCAGGCGGGCTGGCTTGAGAGTATGGGACCTGAAACCCCTTTGCCTTTGCTGTCTCCTGATGCCTTTTCCAAAACAGTCAAGAGAGGGGCCAGGGAAGAGGAAAGAGACCCTCCAGCTAACTGTCAAGGCACAATGAACCCTTGTTAATGTCTGCCCTCCATCTCTGGAACCTGCCGAGAACTCTGGATTCTTCTCACCAGCAAACATAGTAGCCATTCCTTCTTTTATTAGTTATTTACCAAGTCCTTGCTGGGGGTTCAGACCCTGTGCTAGGCTCAGATGGGGCCTTATATAATGCACACAAAATCGCCCTCTCTGAAAAACTCTTCCTCTCCTCTCTCATGCAGAGAGCCCTTCTCTCCTTCTTCAGAGCTCCCAACTACCCTTCAGGTCATTCTCTCAGATAGAATTCCCTAAAATAAGTTCTGAAAAACAGAGAGGTTGGAAGACCCATGAGAAAGGAACAAAGAATTTTGAGCACCATTAGGTTCACATCCTCACTGCAGGACTTCTCAGAACCTTAAGTATGCTAGTGGCCGTGAGATCTCCCAGGAGCCATTCAGTATACAGCACTTCTCAGATCACTCCAAAGGAAACCCTCCTCCTTTTCATTCTCCTTTTCTTTTGTAGGACTGATACATCTTGGATCACAGTTTGGGACATTTTACCATGGAATAGTAACTACTATGTCCTATATATCTTTGGTTTTGACCCATCGGTCCACTGGCAGGACTGTGAGGCTGGGACCTCTTTCTTACTCATCTCTCCAGTGCCCGCCTTCCACCAGGCCTAGATCAGAACAGGTCTCTGAAGGGTTTCTTTGAGGACGGCACAAGTGAGCATTGCAGAACACAGTCGTGGGACCCATGGACATTCTAAGCTGCATCTGACCGCACCTCTACCTCTGTCTCCAAAGGCATTTCTTGTCTACACGAATCTCATGAACGGGCACAGAGGCTCTTCACCGTCTCATCCCTGCCCAACTCTGCTGAATCCTCTCCCGCATTCCCCACACAGATCCTCAACTTCAACTCCACAGAAGTGCAGGCAGTTTCTAGAACACAACACCACTCCTTTCAGACGAGGCTCTCAGCTGCTGGCCTCTCCTCAGCGATCTGGCCTGTGCATTTCCCCTTTCCCCAATCCTCAGCTCAGACCTCTTGGCTGCTCTGAAACTTCTGAGGCCCCCTTTGACTACCTGTCCCAGAGGTTGGGCCAGATGCCCCTCCCGGGGAGATCTGGGCAATCCCCTCCTAAACCACACCCATCTCCCTGTGTGCAGGGGTGTGTGTCCAGAAATGTATTTCCTACTGGGGATCCTAGTCAAAGGAGCTGGAAAGGCGCTGATGTGATGTAACCCTCTTATTTAAGATGGTTCCAGGCCCTGTGTGAGTTCCTACTGGACCTCTTAAAACCCACAGAACATTTCCCTCCTCTGTGAAGCTCTGCCTGGCCAGGACAGGGCTGCATCCTGCAAATGGGATATCCTCAGAGGCTGGGAACACGCAGACCCTACAGGAGAGGTTGGCGGAATGGACTCTGCACTTCGTAACAAAAGAAAAGCACAAAGCCAGGACCGAAGCATGCCTTGTTGGATCCCCTTCTCCCAGTGTGTTTTCTTCACAGTTTTCCAACTTGTACAACCATAAAATAGCTTTGGCACAACAGTCACATTACACAAATGAAAACACGATTGAGTGCAGTGATGTTTCCGGAGCTCTGAGGGAAGCCGATCAGGCAGAAGAGGCAGGAAAGAGGCGGGAAGGAATTCGGGGAGCTGGAGCCAGGCCCCTGCAGAGGTGGCTGGGCCTCAGACTCTGCCCGTCTGTGGGTGGAAAAACAATCGCTCCCCTTGGACAGAAAGCACAGGACTGCCTCCCAGAGATGAGGGTGCCAGACGGAGCCTACTCAACAGAATGCACCATTCCACCGACTGGCAGGGAAAGGAAAGACACGGAATCAGCAGGAGGAGACCTGACATCTTCTCAGCTCTGCTCTCCTCCTAGCTCTGTTCTTAATTTTCAGCTTCTCTGGGCCTCAGGGTCTTCAGACACCAGTGGCTCTCAAGACTTTGGGCTGGGACTCCCAGTAAGAAATACAGTCAACATCGCAATGCAATGTAGACATACAGACAGTACACACAGAGAACTTACGTTCTGTGGATGCTTACCCTCACCACCTGCTGTGTTTTCTATTCCTTTATGTTCATTTATAAATTTTGACTTGTGAATTCATTTTATAAACTTATTGAAGCACGCTGTAAGAGAGCAGGGTGTACCCGTCATACATGACGAATGAGATAAATACTCGCACTTGAAGACACCCACACAGCCAGCGCTCAGGCATCATAGACTTCAGCATCACCAGGACCTTGAAAACCCCCTCTTGCCTTTTCCCATTCACCAACTCTTCCCCCAAGGGGAGCTGCTGACCTCACTTCCAACAGTCCTGATTAGTTCTGTCTGTTTTTGTACTTTATAGAGATGTGGGAAAGGTTCCTAATGCCTGGCTTTTTCTTTCCACGTTATGTGTGTGAGGGTCATGGATTCCGCTGTGCACAATATTTCGTTGGGTGAATAAACCACCATTTATCCATTCCACTGGCCATGTTTTGTGGTGGACAGGAGTGCGCACACCTCACGGCTGTGTGTTCAGGTATGAAGCATTGGTATGGACATGTTCAGCTTTGGCGGATACTGCCACGTTCCCAAAGTCACTGTAGCAAATCCCCTGTCAACTAGCCCTTTAGAGTTCTAGTTGCTTCACATCTTTGCAACACTTGTATTAGGTACCCTCCTCATTTTAGTTATTCTTGTGCATTCACCGTAGTCGGTCACTATGGAATTCTCTGAGAACTGATCATGTATTCATATGCTCTTTGGCTCTTTGGCTATCTTCATTTGTGAAGTTTGTGTTTGAATCTTCTGTCTTTTTCCTATTAGGTTGTCTTTTTCTTACTGATTTGTGGGAGTTTTCCATTATTCCCACTATAACTGTTTTGGATAAAGGAGCATTACTGAATATATACAAAGTACATATCTTCACTTACTCTATGAGTTACTGGGTTACTCTGTTTTACTTTAATACATGACAGTCTTGAAGCACCAAATGAATTTCATGACTCCCTAATGGGTCGGACAACATACAATTTGAAAAACCCCATAAACCAGGACAGTGTAGTCTTCCCTGGGTCTGAATACCCCTGAAAGGGGCACTTCTAATCAGTGGCACCCACTGGTCAGTAGCTTTCTGAAGGTCAGTAGGTATCTGAAGAATAAAAGCCATGTTGGCTATATTTAATTTCCAAATTAAAGAAATAAATCCTTATTCCACGCATTAAATGACAACACAGTTCCCAGTTCTGAATTTAAGATTTGCCAGTCCCAAATCCAGGTGGAGGAAGCGGGCTCAGGATGGCCAAGGTGTGGGACACCTCTGGAATTAGCCTTTCTAGAAAGGCTAGAGGATGTATTCACCCATGTGGGTTCTTGATCCACTGAGGTACAAGGACCTTGGAGGAGTAGCCCTGCCACTTTGAGGGAGTGGCCTGGGACCTTGGGGGAGGTGGCTGGGACCTTGGGGGAGTGGTCTGGGACCTTGGTGGGGAGGCCCAGACTTTAGGGGAGTGGTCTGGGACCTTAGGGAAGGTGACAAGGATCTTACAGGAGTGGCCTGGGACCTTTGGGGGAAGGCTCTGGGACCTTGGGGGAGTAGCACTAAGATACCTCAGCAAGTTCCTTTAATCCAACAGGTCAAATAAATTTCCCTAAACTGATAAACTCCATGAATCCCAAAAGAAGGGCATTCACACATCGTAGGCACTCGTCCAGTGTGAAGGGTAAATGCTATGCTGACTCTCAACCCCCCAGAGTAGACTTGTCCATCATAGACTTCAAGCTCCATGAAGGCAGAGATGGGCACTTTTGTTAAAAATGTGGTCAAGGTCACCCAGGTGGGCAGTTACAGAGTGAGGCTGACTGATGCCACAGCTTGTGTTTTCATTTCTATGTTATTCTCCTTTCAGGCAGCCAGTCACTCTGTAGCGTGGTGACCACATCCAACGATTCTTTCTCTCTCTCATACACACAGCTGTGCGCACGAGCAGACACACAGGCACATGTGTGAGTACACACAGACTTTTATGCACACTCATATTCACATGCTCTTCGACTCAAGAAATCTGTGGGCTGGACTCTACCAGTTCATTCCATGCTCACTCAGCTCATCAGAGTTTCACCCTCTTGATTTCCACAGTATTGAATTTCCCAGAATGTACAAGTAATACAAAGTATGTGTATGCACTTAATTTCTAAATCCCTTTCCACTCTGAACACACATAATTTTTTGAGGAGTCTCAAGGTCTAGGTGGGGGTCTAAGGGACAGCGATTTTTGTTGTCCTGTTCTCCTGGGGACAGCAATTTTTGTTGTCCAAAACTGAGATGGTGGCAGCAGCCAGAGGTTGGAAGAATTTGTGTAGGTCCTCGGACCCACCTTAAAAGTTTCCTTTTTGACAATATATTCCAGAACAACTGATCCTTCCCATTCCAAGTATGAATTGCATAAACTTCCCAGAGTTAAGTTTATGTTTGCATGAATATTTATAGGATGTAGACACTTCTCCCCTACTCCTAACAAGCGTAGCTCCACCACTACTTATAATAGGAATAGGGACTGGCATTTATTGAATACGTCCTACATGCCAGGTAACAAGTGCTTCATGTACCTTATCCTAGCACAGCTCACACAGATCCCATGCCACATGCATTAATATCCTTATTTCACAAACGAGGAAGTGGATGCTCAGGGAGGAGAAGTCTATGGGCTCAAAGTCAGTAAGTGATAAGACTGGAATTGGACCCAGGTCCCACTGATCCCTGAGCCCTGACTCGTGCCAGTGCCCGGGATAGTGAGAAGCAGCCACCTCCTTACTCTAAGTCAACAGAAATGTTCATATGGAGGTGAACAACATCTTTGGACCTCTTATCCTACCCTCCTTGTGTTCTCCAAGCTCAGAGTTGAAGGGACTTTCCTAAGAGCTCAGCAGGAGCAGAACTAGGTCTGCAACCCAAGTCTGGACTTGGGTTTCTTTCCCTTCAGTCCTCATGGATCTCCCAGGACAAAGGACACTAGTAGAGCTCTGTCTGTTCCAGGCATACCTTTTAAAGGAGACATTTATAGTATTGGAGAGAAGGTAACCAGGGCAGGAATAGCTCATAAAACCAAATTATTATTGAAGGAACAAAGAATAAGAAAAGGTCTCAAGGCAAAACATGATCTTTGTCTTCAACCAGTTCTAGGACTGTCTAGTCAGTAAGAGAGAGGCTTGGCATTGTGAGGAAACGTGGATTTCAAATCCAGATTATGGAAGAATGCTAAAAAATCTTAAATGTGGGGAAATAACAAATTTATTTTCAGTACCTGGAGGTTTCCAAGCATGGGCCAAATATCTACAATCTACATCAGTCATCTGTCTATCTATCTATCTATCTATCTATCATCTAACGAATGGCCCATGGCACTAAGGCCCTTTCATCTCTAAGATGGCATAAGCTTTTGAAAGGCACTAAACTCTTATAGGGAAGGCAAGCAGTAATCTTGTACCCTGTGCTCATCATTCTTAGGGGACAAAAGGTATTATAAAATAAGTGGAAATAAAGTCTACTTATTAACGCATATTTAAGAGGTAGAGAAAAAAATCACCCATAACACTAATTTAGATCATGAACACCCTCTGAAGTATAAAAACAAAACAAAACAAAAACCAACTCACTTTTCTTTAAATCTTCTTAAATGGGTCTAAGAATAGTCCTTCAAATAATTCTTCAAGTACGCAATTTTAATTTGGACACATGGTAATTTCAGTCTACCTGTTGAAAGAGACAAGAGAGAAATCAGTCATTTTTGATGAGGATGCTGTGCTGACAAGCAGCAGAGAAGATTCAGGCAGCTTGAGGGGCGGGGGAGGTGGGTGAGCGCCTGCGGTGGGGGAAGGGCGGCAGCAGTGGAGGCATTGGCCCCAGGGGGAAGACTGGTTCTTGAGCACTCAGAGGAAAGGCAACGAAGGTAGCCATCACAGTGCCTGGCACATAGCAAATGTTCAATAAATATTTAATGACTGAATGAGTAAAAGGATACATGAATAAATGAGTGGGATTTTATCATCAACCTTTGATGCAGGGAGTTTACCCTACAGGCTCATCTCTTTGACTCTTAGGGAGACGCAGAATTTCCAGGCACTGGGCATATTATGGAAAACAGCACACAGAAAGGTTCACGGTATGGTGGAAAGAGTGAGGGCTTTGGAGACAGCCATGTGTGTATTCAAATCCTGTCTTTACCACTTATAACTGTGTAATCCTGGGCTATCTTATTTATTTATGTTTACTGTTGTTATTAAATTGGATACTTAGCCCATTCATTAATTTTCAGCCCTTCTTCTTCCCTAATACAAGCATTTCAAGGTCATAAATTTCCCTTAAGTGCTGCCTTGGCTTCATTCCACAACTTTGATATTTAATATTTCTTTTACCATTCACTTACAAGTATTTTTAAATTTCTATTATCATTTCTTCCTTGACCTATGAGTGAGTTAGAAGTGTTTTTGTAAATCTCTCTCTGTCTCTATATTTTGAACTCATCTTTCTGTTATTGACTTCTAGCTTAACGGTACAGTGCTAGGAGAATGTGAGCCGGAGGCTGCTGATTCCTTCAAATTTATTGAGATGCATTTTATAGCCTAGGATGTAGCCAATTGTGAATGTTCCATGTGTGTTTGGAAAGAACATGTATTCCCCAGCTGTTGGGTGTTATCCAGGCTAGTTTAGTTTCTAACCTCCACATACATTTGTTTCCTTATCTGTAAAAGGGTATGTGCGCAATCCATGTGCGTAATCCATGTGCATTCTCTCCTGCCGTTTAGAATTACACTTACTGACCTAGAAGCTGTGCAGACAAAAATGGAGAGAACACATGAGAAAGAGAGCTAGATGTACTATTTCTTGCTTATAACACTATTAATAATGATACCCCAGAGTTACAGAGCATTTGAAGTTTCCAAGCAATGACCACATCTGCCATTTGGTTTCTTATTCTCGACTGACCCAAGAGATGTTCCCCTGGGCAGGTGGAAGTGAGGACCCACCTAGAGAGGGGACACACACCAGTTGGTGGGGTTCCTTGCTCGGTCCTCCACACCAGCCCTGCAGGATGCCTCCTTATTGCCTCCCTCCTCCCTCACACCTGCTTGGTGTGATCTCAGATCTACCCTTGTTACTGCCCTCCCTGCCCACATTATTTCTCGCCTGCTGGCTCCATTCCAAGGGAGTCATTAAATCCCTACTGTTTTAAAAATACAACTACTAGAAGTCAATCCAGACAAGACCTTCTTGGCAGATATGATGCCCAAAAGGAGCTGAAGATAAGCGTTGCGTCACGGGGGCCAGAATATCAGAATCTGGAAGGGGACACTGGTGTTAATGTCTATCAGATGGAGGCTTGGGTTTGGAAAGGTAGAGAAACACTGTGCAGAGTTCAAACAGCCTTCATCCAACAAAGCCTTTCCTATGACCTTGCCCCATCCCACTGCAAGTTCTTTCTCCTTCCAGAGAGAATTCCCAAGAGTCATCCAAACTACTACTTCCTCTGCCCCACAAATCACCATTCCCAGAATGTTCTTAGCATCCTAACAATGTTATTGCTGCCAATTCCAGAGACTTCTCCACCTGTGGTGGCCTCTTTGCATTCCCCGCCTGCGGGATCACTGTATCCGCTGGAAACCTTCCTGCTCCCCTGTTTTCCTCCAAGGGCTTTCTCTTTCTCTTCTGCTACTGCTCCTTCCACTGCCTCCTCCTTAAATGTAAAAGAGTAGAGCGCTCCCTTTTCTCTCCCTCCTTAAATTCGGTGGTTTGAACCAGCATTTTCATAATTTAATGAGAGTTGTTTCAATAAAATAAGAACCATAAACTACCCTGTATTAAGTACAAATTAAGTGTATGCCAATCACTGTATTAGACATTACTTTAGTGCATTTAATCTTCACAACAGCTGGCATTATTCATATTTCTCTTTTACGGATGAGAAAAGAGAAGCTAAGAAAAGAAGTGGAATTTGCCCAAGATCACTTAGCATCACTAGATGTGGCAGCGCTGGGATTCAAACCACCATCTGTCTAACTCGAGGCCTGTGCTCTCTGCCACTACATTCACACCCTACCCCCTATACCCCCTATACCCTGGCCTCTGTGACTGGCCAATCTCCTACCGTGTCATGCATTCCACACTTCCACGTGGCTCCTCTTGGAATGGCAGGACCTTTCTCCACACTGTGCGCTGAAGAATTTCTGTACATTGTTCAGGGCCCAGCTGCCATGTCCCTCTTCCCCTAAAGCTACCCACAAGCACACCCAGTTAATTGCTGTGGCAGTTCTGCAAGGACACCAAACTGTCCCCTCATCCATCTGACCACACACTCATCCATCTGCCCAAGAATTACATAAATACAGGAAAGATTGTTTATCCGGAAGTCTAGATACTAGAAGCATCCAAAGAAATTGTTCCAAAGGATTTTTTACGTTCACCCTCTGAAAAAATAGACTTGTGTCACAATTGGAGGAAAACTGCTGGAAGTCATGGGGTATGAGAAGAAATGTGCTCTGCTAGGCATCTGTGATTGCTGACTGGTCAGGGACAGCCATCCCTGTGATGTGGCCAGGGTAGTTGCCAAGGTTACCAAACCAGGTCTGCTGATTTCCTTTACCCAACCCCCACATCTCTAAATCCAATTTCTACATCAAGCCCAGCTCGCGTACCTCTCCATCCTTGAAGCTGTCCCCGATACTCCTCCCCCAACAAGCAAATATATGTCTGGTATATCTCTGACAGTACTCGGTGACTTATCATCTGTGGCCAAAAGGCACAGTTCAAAAGGCAATTCAACATATTGATGTCATGCTTTCCTTTCCCTTTCCCTTCTGGTCTTTTGTGGGACCTAGGAGTCCCAACCACGGTACCTTCATGATGTTTTCTGGACCAAGCCCAGTACCTGGCACACAAAGGTTCATGAGTGACTGATGACCAAAACAGGATGTCATTGACCTTGAATGGGGGAAGCCATCCAAAAATCACCCATGTGCAAGCACCCAGCAGCATTTTATGTACAAAGCAGGGGATAAATAAACATAAAATCCTTCCTATCTTCACCCCCCAGGATATAAGTATCAGAAGGGTGGAAGCATACCTCCCCTGAACCCAAGACTTCTGAAGGCACATATTCTATGATTCACAGACATGTTGGGATGGTGGCTTTTGGCATTCTTCAGGATGAATCAGGTAGGGAAGAACCGTGCTTGGACACATCCTATTTTCTATAGTCACAAAATGAGTCAGGGCTTGAAGACAGGGCTTCAGGATCCGCTACTACAACCACAGGCTTTTCCAGAGGTGGGCAGAGTCCAAATCACAGGGCAAGAAGGACTGTGGAGATGCATTTTCCCTGTCCCCTCCTAGACTTGCAAATGAAGACTCTAGGAAACTGAGTGCTTTCTGAATGGCTAAAAATAAACTCCCAGAAACTTCATCTAGATATATCAGGGCTGTAATTTACAGCGTCTAGAACTTCAGCATGGTATAATTAGCAAATGGATTACAATAATTTATTTTTGGTTTAAATGCTCGAATGAACACGACCTTCCAGTAGAATGGGAAAATAAGAGGCTGGGAGCCAGCCACATTCCTCTGCCCTCTTCGAATGCCACAGTTTTAACCCTGGCCAGCATCCATCTGCCCATGTCCGGTGGACGTGCCAGAGAAAAGACTGCAGCTCTGAGCTCTGGGCTCCCTATGAAGCAAGGCTTCTGGAATACGGCCCCCAAGAGGGTCCTTGCTCATTCTTCTAGTGATCAGGAAGGCGTCCAAAATCAGCCCTCCAATGAGCAGGAAAACCCAAAGGCAGGGAAAGTTTGTTGTGATGTCTCTGTGCAGACAGCAGTATCAAAGGATAGCACCAAGAGGGATGCCATGACACAGCTGCGAGCAGACCAACCCCGGGGTCACATTAGACCTGTGTTTGGGTTTGGTTTATTGTGTGATGTGAACAACCACCACTTCAAGTCCCTTTCATAAAATGTTGATCAATAGGTAGTTACCTCGCCAGATTATTACAGGAATTCAATGAAAAAAAAAAGTGTGAAAAGGGCTTTGTAAGTAAGTACTAGTGATCCTTCCTAGACGGATACATTTCCAAAGAAGCTCTTTCGATGAGGAATTTTTTGGACCGAAGCATCCCAGGATATCGTAGTAGGGAGCAGGGGCAAGGGAGCAGCAAACCTAGGAAACAGTCTTATCGAGTTTTCCTCTGCAGAGTCCAGGCAGAGGCAAGCCCATTCACTTTTTGCAAGATCTCTCAGCACAGCATTCCAGAACTAGAAAACAGGGACCCTGTCTTGGGCAAGGAACACGTGCGACTTGTCTCCTCTCTCGTGCACTGCACCAAAACCAGCCTGATGTCTGTGAGAACACGCCCCAACACGGAAGGTGGAGCTGGTGACCAGCCGGGGTGCCAAAGCAAAGCCCTGCTTCCCGTAGCTGAAAGAAGAGGCAGGGGCATTCCCTGAACTTCTACTGTGTGCCAGGCACAGCACCAGACCCTTCCACGTCACAGTCTCCCTGTGAGCTCCCCACATGCCCTAAGCTGTCCCATGTCACCCGTGCTGGCGCCATGTACGGGACCTCCTGTCTTTTCTCTGCCTCCCTCGCCAGCCTCTGGAGCCCCTGCAGCAGAAAGACCTGGAGACTCATCCTCACTCTTCCAATTCTTTGTGATCGTTCTGGAGGCACTTCAGCGATCTGACCTGGTAGGCTGGAACAAGGACCCTAAACCTGCCCGCTTTACCAGACTGAACTTCAGACCACAAAGAGCAGGTGAAAAAAGCTTTGGAAACTGTGCCAAACCCTAAAGGATATGTTACTCTATTCCAGCCCCTCAAGAGCTTCCTATTACACTTCACCAAACATGAAATTTCTACATTGTTTCCAGCCCACAGTGCTGACCCCATCTTCCGGCCTGCCCCCTGTTTCCTGAGTTCCATGCAAAGCAGTCATCTTTTGGGCCATCATACTCCTGGAGCAAATGCCACTTCCTCTTCTAGGAGTCACCTCCTCCAGCTTTATGTCTCTGTGTAGACTTAGGGTCACTTCTGGGAAAAATTGCTTCTGCTCCTCAGGCTGGAACAGCTTCCTCTACTCCACGTTCTTCAGGGCACTTGTAATGATATCCTTACTTGAACCACTGTTTGATGAATGTCTGCTCCCCCACTAGAATAGGGCAATTTGCCTCTTTCACCAGGAGATGTTTTTTGGGGGGCGGGGGTCAGGCACCTAGTGGCCAATCAAATAATCTGTTTTGTTCATTGACATATCCCCAGTAGCCAGAGCAGTGCCTGGCGTGTAGCAAGTGCTCAATAAATACTTCTTGGTTGTAAAGGTTTGTCAGAGCACAGGTTTTAGATCATGGACTCTGGGGCCAGAATACTCAGTCTGGTCCTGGCCACTCCATTCACAGCTGTATCACTCTGAGTTGGCTTCTCTGTGCCCCAGTTTCTTCTTTAACCTCAAAAGGGTTAACGATCATGCCTACCTCCTAAGAGTTATTGTGAGGATTAAATAATACATTTAAAGTTCCTGGAACAAAGGCAGGCAGGTGGTGGGTACGTAAGTGTAGCTATTCTTAAGATCACTGGTCACCCTCTTCTGCTGACTGAGGTCACATCCCTTCTCTTTGTCCAAGCTGGTCAGCTTGGTCCTCTTCCTCTGCTCTCGTGCTTTTTCTGTGCACAGGGGACCCTTCTATATATTTATGTGCCACTATGGCTTCACTGTTATCTAAGAGAGTGACTCTTCTCTGCAGAGAGATCACAACAACGCAGAGGAAGGGCTAGAAGGGCAAGCCAGAGGGGTACCTACAAAAGGCAGCCAGCCAGAGGATCTGCGTAAGTGCAAGGGGCACACAGTGGGGGCTTCTGGAGGAACCCACTTAAAGCCTACTTGGAGCTTCTGCCTTGAAACTCAAGCTTCTACGCTTGAGTAGCTGGTTCATGGCAAAAAAAAAAAAAAAAAAGAAAAGAAAAAGCTTGTGTGTGTGTGTGAAATAAATGGTTAGCCATTAAGATGTAAAATGCAGCTGCCACAGTCCATAGAACAGCAGACAGGTTAATATGGGTGCTTAAGAATGCTATTTCCTCATATTAACCCCAGAGCAAAAGCAACCTATCCAGATAGATTCTGGAGTGCTTGCTCCGGAAACCTGCCTTTTTTTTTTCCCTAATAATATTTGATGTTTAAATAATAGTTGATGTTTGTTTCTAAGCAGAGTTTGCTAGCTTGCTTGCCTCTGCCTTTCCCTCCCTCTCTCCTTCCTACTCTAAGAATATCTTGGGCTCAGCTTTCTTCCTGAAATCTGGGTTACAAGCAGGCAGATGTGCATCTGGGTCACATTTAGTTTCTGAACTTGACTCTTGACTGGGTTCCTTGACTTCTGCCACTCCTCTCCATCCACCAACTTCCAGCCAACCCAGCCTACCTACAGGTTGCCTGCTAGGGGACTCAGTGAACTTAAAGGAAAAAAATAGGTTTAAGTTGTAAAAATGGTTGTAAGTTGGTCCCCACAAGTGGTGAGCTTCAGGTGAATAGCTTGACTTGCCCTCCCTGCAGAAACCAAGGCTGGCTCATAGCATAGCCCAGAAAGGCCAGGGGTGGTCAGTACAGTGGCTCCAGAGTTGGCCACTGTAGCTGAAGCCAGCACCCCAGCCCCATTCACAGAGTCCTGTGTGTGTGTGTGTGTGTGTGTGTGCGTGCGTGGCAGAGGTTATGGGCTGGGGCTTGCCAGCACAGAAAACTGCAATACTGAGCCCCCCACTTGTTGTGGGTACTACATGCCCCACCAAGGAGTCACAGAGTGGGGGGTGGGAAGGGTGTGCCTCTGGCATCCTCAGGAGTCCCAAGCAGACCTCAAGTGGGTCAGGCTCTCTCAGGCCTCAGGCACCTGGTACACGCTGTGCCCTTTCTCTCTGTCCTCTAAACGTCCTCTGAGTAGTTCCACCTGTTCTGGAAGATGCAGAAGGTCACCTCCTTCCAGAAGCCTCCCTCAGCCTCTCACTAGGTCCGAGCCCATCTTCTGAGCTTCCATGGCCTCTGTGCTTCCCCTGTTGGGGTGGTTCTCACCCTTGTGAGAGTATCTGCTTGTTGAGCTGTCTCCAATGAGTATCTCCAGCGAATGCCTACCTGGGCAAGATGCTTTGGGTACAAAGGACAAAAAATAATCTATACATTAATTAATATATACATCAACTCTTCACCTTGCTGCAGAAAGAATTTAAGGCAGCATAAACATGAAGAATGCCCCCGAGAAGCTTAGAGTTAGGGGGAATGGCAGATAGATAAGCAGTTTAAAAAAATCACCCTCCAGGAGTTGAGATAATGGGATCTGGTGGAGGACCCGGGTGGGGCATGCGTAGGGGGTCCTCCTCCCTAGTCTCCCCTATAGACCCTGATGCAAAACCCGACATGGGGGATGCTCGCTGAGTATTTGTCCAGTGAATGAGATGGATAGGAGGGGAGGACATGGAGGGACCTTAGAGATCACTCATGTCCATGAGGAAAACAGTTAGTGGAGGTGCAAGAAACAGAATTTGGGCTCCTCAGACTTCAACAGGACAACGTAAATCCCATCAAATGAAAGGCACAAGGACAAACCACTTCTCTTCTCTGAGCCTCAGATTTTTCACCCATAAATAAAAGAGGAGGGTGGGAGTAGTAGATCATTATAAAAGGCCGTTCTAGCTTATAATCAGTTACCAAAGAAGGGCTGAGGAGTGACCAGGCCACCATTCATGTGATGTAGTCTCATCTGTCTTATTCTGATACAAATTCAGGAACCTACTCACAGATTGCAACCTTCGTCCATTTATCTAGAATACCTATACAGCTAACTGTGGGCCAGGTGCTGGCCTGGGAATGCCACCCCCAGACCCACCATGCCGTGGACCTGCTCCCCCTGTACAGATCTCAAACTTGGAGTAAACCCCTGACCTCTCTGTACTCTCCACCTCCCCCCACCCCCACAACCCTGCTCCTTTGCTTTCTCTTCTTTCACACCTTCATGCCTGCCTGCATGCATCCAACAAATGGTTACTACTACCTTCTAAGCACCTGGAACCCTGTTCTCAGTGGTGTGCTGCAGGGGTGAATAAGACCTAGCACCTGCCTTCTGGGACCGCTTCCCGCTACCTAGCCATGCAGTTTTCAGAGCTATGGATTTCATCAACATTCACTGTCCTTTCATGCCTCTATGACTCTGCTCATGCTGTCTGTTTGCCTGGACTGTCTCTAACTTCTGACCCTCTTCCAAGATCTTGTCCCCAGGCCAGCCACCCTGTGACACTTTCTCTGACTGTCCCCTCTCTGGGCTCCCAGAGTCCCCTGCTTGCCACCATAATTGCATTCTAGTGTACGGTGGGCTTGTCTGGTGGCCCCACAGCTTTGAACTCCATGAGGCCCAGGACCATGTATTTCCATTATTATATCCAGAGCACTGAAAAGCCAGCAAGTTCCTCAGGAAGCATGGCCGAAATGAACTAAGAGCAGAACATTCTAACTAGGCCAGGCCCAGGGGAAACAGTCAAAGGCGCTCATCTCAGACTTGTCCCACCAACAAACCCAACACTAGCCTGCTTCACAGCTTCCCTCTGCTCCTAGAGGCTGTTCTCAGCTCACAAGGGACCCAGGGATCCGGCCCTCCTGCACCCTGGGCAGTTTGCACCCATATCCTTGGATGCCTCATCTAGTCCCTCCTCAGGACTTTCTGCAAATTTGCTGGGCAATGTGCAGAGCCCAAAGTAGGAAAATCTACCTTGGAATCATATCCACAAACACAAAATACCTATAGAACCTTGAGCTTTTCTGGCTGCACCAGACAATTTTGGTAAGGTTCTTCTGGAAGGTAAGGTTCATTTTTCCCCCACAAAGTAAATTCACATCAGCCAAAGCACAGGAAGCTACAGACACCTGCTGGGTACAAGACAGCCAGGCTTTGAGCCTTGCTTCTGCTGTGCTAGCTAGGAGCTAGCATGGTTGAACCTGACCTTGGGCCTCCAGCTGCATCAGGCTCCAGTGCTGCCGCATAATTCCAGTCTTGCTGCCAATCCTGTCTTCCCAGAAGAGTGATTCAGCTGCTGGCTCAATCATATATCCACTCAACCACTTATTCCATCCATTACTTTTCAGCTCTTCACTTATTCATTCATTTATTCATTCATTCATGCCTATTCATTTCCTTAAATTTTTGCTTTTTCATTTACCCAGAACCACACAGTCATTCATTTAATCAGTAACTTATTTATTTATGTATTTCTCCATTTACTCATCAACTCAATCACTCCTCCCTTCCGTCACTCCCTCCCTCTGCCCTGTACTCACTCACCCAGCTCCTCATCCCGTACCCTTGCTCTTCCCCATTCCCCAGCACAGCCTCCTGCCAGGAAGCCCAGCCTCCATCCTGGCTGGGTCCATTAGTCCCCACTCCCAGGACATTCTCTTCCATTTCAACCTCCAGCTTGCTGAACAGTGCAGGCATGTGTCCTAGTGTGCAGAGGATATGATACGCTTTCCACTCAGGAACAGATGTTCTTATAATTACTGTTTTGACTTTCACCCTCTAATGCCAGAAAATTCTTTCCATAAACTCCTCCAGCATATAGGAAGGCAACCACTCGGCATGGGGAGAACATGCCGTGCCCGGAGGGTTCAGATTCCAAGACACAGAGGATTCCTGGCAGCCAGAGCTACAGGGAATGTGGAAAGCCGCCCTACTCCAGGGCTTTGTAACCTGGAGACTGCGGATGAGCTGGGAGGGAGGGAAGCAGGCCGGGAGAGCAGCAGATTCTGTGAGCCAAGTTAAGGAGTATGAAAAGGAGTGGACCGTCTCAAGAATATGAAGTCATAATCGGTCTGCGTTTGAGTTACTATGGTGATAGGTGACAGGGTCAATGGAAAGTGTAGAGATTTACTGGCATGAGGCCAAGGAGAAGAGATGTTATTAGCAATGTCACGGCAGAAGATCAAAATCACAATTTGCTGACCACCTACCAGGTGCCAAGCAGGGGCTTCCTATTCTTTATGCTAGCCGTCCTTCAATGATCGATCTCCCTGTCTTTCTCTTAGTAAACAGAATCCCCTGAGATGTAGCTGATCACATGACCTCTCAGCCACGACTAGATTTCCCAGATTCCCTTGCAGCTAGGGGTGACCAGCTGAGTTCTGGCCAATGGGGGTGAGCGGAGGCGTTGGTTGCACTCTTAGAAGGAAGCTTCTCCACTTCCTGTTTCACTGCCTGCCTGCCCTCTAGTGAGCCATGTCTGTCTTTGGGATTGGGGGCATATCCCAGGGCATGGCAGAGCCATAAGACAGAAGAAGACTCAGTTCCTGCAGAAGCTTGTGATGCAGAACATCTCGATCTCTTATGTGCAAGAGAAATAGGCATCTGTTAGGTTTAGGCCACTGTTGTTTTACTTTCCATCACAAAGGAGCCAAGCCAGTACCTACTAAGATGGCACGATCTTCTGCATCATGTTTCCTTACAGAAAAACTGCTGTTCGAGGAACACTCGTGGCTTCTCTTGCTCCCTCACATGATCCTCTCTGCTGTGGTTTAATAGCGTCCTCCTCCCCCCACCCCCAATCCATGTGTGCTGGGAACCTCAGAATTTGACCTTATTTGGAATCAGGGTCTTTGCAGATGTAATTAAGGTAAAGGTCTGGATAAGATCATATGGGATTAAAGTGGTCCCTAAATCCAGTGAGAGTATCCTTGCAGAGGATGAAAAAGGGCACCACGAGGCCAAGGGGAGAAGTCTAGCAGAATCTGGAGGAGTGCACAGCACGGGAATCCCGAGGATGCGGGGAGAGAGGCATGGGATGCAGTTTCACTCAGAAAGAACCAACCTTACTGACTGCACCTGCATTCGGAACTTTCTAGTCTCTGGAACTGGGAGAGAATGTATTTCTGTTGTGTTAAGTCACCGAGGTTTGTTGCAGCAGAGCTAGAAAACCAACAGGTGCTCTGGAGGAATGGCAGCTATGGGACAGGTGGATTTGGAAGATGGAACCAGACCTGCCTCACATCCCCTACCCCCTGCCCCTATGCCCCCCAGATGGCCTACAGAAACAAACCTCTCTTTTCCTGAATTAGACAGCCTGTCTAATTCTAGGGTAACTTAGGGGCTAGCAAGCACCTCTGGCTACAGATCTAAAGTTGCTGTATGCTTTCAAGTGTAACTGGTGCCGTGGACTGTTCAAGGTCATGGCCTCTGAAGCCAGACCACCCAGCATTCTGTTCTTTTCGGCCATTCACTAGTTGTGTGATTTGCGGCGAATTGATGAAACTTTCAGTGCCTTGGTGCTTTCATCTACAAAGTGGAGATAATAACAGTACCTACCTTATAGAATTCTTGTGAGGATTAAATTATATTGTGAAGCGCTCAGAACAGTGCTGAGAACACTGATCTAAACAGTAAGTGCTAGGTACATGTTTGTGCCTAACTTGTACTGAGAATGCCATGTATGTTTTACTCCTGTTACTTTGTATCTGATTCCTCTGTGTTTCAGTGAACTTGGAAGGTGGGCCAGGAAGGTGGGGATTGTCTTCTGCTCCCCGGGAATCCCAGCACTCACTACATTTATTAGTCCTCATGGGCCTCTTTTGCAGACGAGGAAACAAGTGTCCAAGAGATGAAATGGCAAAGCCCCTGGGTAATGATCTAGAGGAGACAGGACCTGGAGCCCCCGCTGAGTCCTCCCCCAGCCCTACTGGCTGCTCAGGTACCCATCTGGTGAGGTCACTGGGCTTCTTGGCTCAGCCTAGCCGGCCTTGGAAGGTGTCTCTCCTAGCTTTGCGGTGTCAGCCACCGTCCTGGGGGGGGGGGCTCCGGGTTCAAGCAGTCCTAGTCGGCCCCTCAGCAGGCCAAGCCGTACAGCATGGTCAAGTCACTGCTGGCCTGTGTGAGGATTCCATGGTCCATGTTCGCACAAGACTGGCTGACTCTTCAGGTCTGATGGGACCATTTCTGCGGCTTGACGTGTGTGTCAGGAAAAGCAAGTAGACTATGCAGGCCCATGTGGGCCATCTGCCTGGGGGCTCCTACGTCACACCCTGGGTAAACACAGCATGTTCAATCTTGTGAATAAGCCCGCTTTTCACATGGCTAAGCCCCTGTTTGTGGGGATGGCGGAATTCCTCTTGGCCCAACAGCACAGGTCGGCTGGGAGGAAAAGGTAAGGGACATCCGTCGAGCACTTACTGTATGCTAGGCTCTGGGCCTGGTGCTGTTCCACTCAATCCTCCCCACAATCCTATGCTATAAACCCATTTTAACTGATGTGGAAACTTGAGGCTCAAAGAGTTGAAATCACATGTCCAAGCCGCAAGGCCAGGAAATGCCTGGGGCACCCAGGTTTGCCTAACTTGGGCAACACTGGAGAATCAGAACCAGAACCATACCTTAAGACAGAGGTGCTATCATTATCTTCACTGACAAATGAGGAGACTCAGAGAGGTTAAGAAAATTACCCCAGGCGACCCAGCCGGGAGCGGCAGAAGCTGGGCCATCTGGCTCCTGAATTTTGTTCTTCATCACTGCCTTCTCCTGCATTTGAAAGCACACGCGAAAGCACACGCTGACTTTGAGGTGGATGTGTGAGCATTTAGAGGCTGCTTGAATGCTCAAATGAAGGGGCAGGGCTGGCACAAGGGTGGGGGCTGTGGGTGGAGAAGACGGGGCAGGCAGGAGGGGAAGTGGTCAGGATCCAGACAGAGCCTTGGGGTGGGGCCCAGGTCAGAGACGAGTGGAGGAGGATCCAGGATGGCCTGATGCTCCCCCTCCCCAAACAGGCTCCTTCTGTGTCCACAGGGCCTGTGGCCCAGTGTGAAGGCTGGGTACCTGCAGGGATTCTGAAAGGAGAGTCTCCCAACCCTGGCAGGGAGAGCCGGAGGCAGGTCTGACCTCCCCAGTGACAACCACGTCATTATTGTTGTTCTGTGTGTGCAGAATCTCACCCTGGACAGTGCCAAGGCCCAAAAAAGCACAAACCAGTTAGCAGAGCTGGAACCAGGGTTAGATCATTGTCTTGTGCCTGGCAGATGAGGGCAGGATGATGCTGACGTCTACTGCTAAATGGGGCCCACCTGAGAAGGGGGCAGAACAATGACTCTGGGGCTCAAGAGACCTGAGCTCCCATTCACGCTGGGCCTTTAATTAGCTGTGACCTCAAGCCACCTCTAAGGCATACACTTTGGAACATGTGTTCTGCACCATGCCCTCTGTGGGGTGCTGGGAGGCAGAGACAAGTCCAACCATCCCTGGAGTCAAGGAGCTCCCAGTCCTCAGTGCTGGTACTAGGCATCAGTGCTGTGATACAGGGAAGCAGAGGGCCGTGGGAGCATGGGGTGCTGACCCAGGTGGGCAAGGGTATGTTAAACCAGCATGGGAAGTCAGGGTGGACTTCCTGGAGGAAGTGACTATGAAGCTGCATTCCAAGAGGAGAGCTGGCCAGGCAAAGGGGAAGGGTATTCCTTTTAGGGTTAAGGAGATGGTAGAGAAAGCAAGACACAAAGGGGAGAGTCTTTGGGAGGCCCTAAGCTTGCTCTGCCGTATCGGCACACTTGAGGCTCCTGGTGGTATCCTGGGGGCTAGCAGAGACAGAGTCTGAATGCTGTAGAAAACAGGGCTCTTAGTGCTTGCAGTAGATTGATTAAAAATTTGACACGATTCTTGCCCTCCTTGGATACACACCCCTTTGCATGGTGACCTGCAGCTCCTATGACGAGGTAGAGACCATTTTCCCACCTGCTAAAGCTGTGCTGACCTCGTAACTTGCTTTAACAGCAGAATGAGGCAAAGTGATTGTGAGAGAGTTCTGAGCTCATGTCTTCCTGCTCTCTTAGAGGTTTGCTCAGTCACCAGGCAGTCAAGCCCAGGGCAGTCTACTGGACCACACAAGGCACATGCCTGGTCACCCTCCCGCATATTCCCCCTGCCCCAGATGACAATCAGTGCTCAGCCCTTCTACCAGCTGATGGAGGGTGACCAACTCACTCCTCACTCCCTTTTGCCCCAGACTTTAAAACTGAATGTCTCATACCCACAGAGGCCTTTCAGTCCCAGGCAGATGGGGAGGGCTTGTCACCCTAGGCTGACCTCAGGTGGATGAATGAGCCCCGCCAAGCTTCAGGCAGCTCACCAGCACTGCCCAGCCAACCCACAGACTAGGAAGCAAAAATGAAGAGTTGTTCTAAAGCACTGAGTTTGGGGTGGTTTGTTACATGGCAAGAGATAAGAGACACACTGGTGCATTTGGAAAGGAAGCCAGGCTCTGGGGCTCAGCAGCAACTGGGAAGCAGCTTGGTTCCCCTCCTTGACCCTGGCACTGAGTGGGTCACGAGAGGGGAGGCACTGGAGCTCAGAGGCGTTGAGTAACCTGTTCAGCATCACAAAGCCAGAGCACAGAGGCAACGGAGGGAGGGACATGGACAGAGGGACTCGGAGCAGGGTCTCCCAGGCCTCCCCCTTCCACCAAGCTGTCTCTTTAATCAGCACATTTCTGCTGCAGTTACTGAAACTCCCCCAGAGACTGTTAATTTAACAAATCTCTGGTCATGCTCGGGCTCTCCGGGATGGTTTCCTTTACAAGATCCAGTATCAGGCCATGGGATACGCTCCCTCCCACATGAACATGGATGAGGCCAACACGTAACCACAAGCCACTACCAGCGCCCCCGTAGTCAGAGACCAGGGCAAAGGCATTGCCCACCAGGCAGCAGAAGACATTCGTATTCAGAATTTCCCAACCCCCCGGGTGGAAAGCCACGCAGACTTTATACAGACAAGGAGCTGGGAGACATCCACCCTGGTTCTAACTCTGACACGCACTGGTTGCGTCGCACCTTGGGTGAGCCACATCTCTTCTCTGGCAGATGGGGTGTCAAACGATTACTTAAAATCTGGATCATTCACCATCAGCCGAGGGCAGAACAGTGGAGTGTTCAACTGCAAATGCGGGGCTCCATACAGCGCTTTGTAGCTGCCCGGTAAACATTTGCCGATTGTACACATTAGAGCCCGGCCTAGGACGAGGAACAACCTGTGTCCCTTTGTATGTATTTGTCTTTTGTTACAGCAAGGAAGGCAGGGGACTGAGAAGGCAGAAGACCTTGACATTAATTTGAAATAAATGTAAGTATTCCCCCCACCCCATTCCAGGGAAGAACGGGACAGGACTTTGTGTCCAAGGTCTGAGCATCTTCGCCCCTACAGAGAGTTGGCTGGCGTTACTGCATTCCCAGGAGCTCTTCACGCTTAGCTGTTCTGAACACCTCTGAGATCTGGAGACCCTGCTAGTGTCAGGGTTGGAGGTGCTGCTAAGGGTCCTAGTGATCACCAGAGTCTAGTGAGGAACATCCGAGGCAGAAGTTAGCACAAAGAAGACTCCCTTCCTTCTAAGAACCACGTGCCCTTGAGTTGGAAGCTGGACAAATGAGACTTTGTCACATTGGGAGTCCAGCACTGGACAGCTGGCCTTGGGCCAGTGGGTTGTCTGTGAGACAAAATGGTGTTAACCATAACAGTGGGCTGTCATTAAAACAGCTCCTATGGGCTGAATTGTGTCCCCCAAAATTCAGATGTTGAAGTCAACCCCCAGCCCCTCAGAATGTGACCTTGAGAATAGGGTTATTGCAGATGTCGTCGGGTAAGAGGAGGTTGTACAGGAGTTGGGTGGGCCCCTGATCCAATACGACCAGTGTATTTTTAAGAAGGAAAAATCTGGAGACAGACACACACACACACACAGGACGAATGGCATGTGAAGGGGAAGGCAGAGACTGGAGCAATACTTCTAGAAGCCAAGGAACATCGAAGATGCCAGCTAACCACCAGAAGCCAGGGGAGAGGCTGGGAACACACTCTCCGTCACAGACCTCAGAAGGACCCAGCCCTAAGGACACCCTGCTTTTGGACTTCTGGCTTCCGAACAATAACTTTCTGTTATGTAAGCCAGTTCCCGGTGCTTTGTTTTAGCAGTCCTAGCAAAGTAACACAAATTAACACTCAAAAGTCTGAGAGACCTTTTGGGATGAACATCACACAGACTGTGTAAATGTCCTTGGTTCAGGGTCTTTTGGAAAGAGGAAGCAGGGGAGGGGCCATCAGAGAGTGACACCAATTTGCATCAGTCATGTGTAAAGGCTCACGTCAGGTCAAATTTGGCTTGAGAAATAAGGACGGTGCCATAATCCCCTCCTAGGTCCACAAGCATCATGATCGGGCAGTTCTTTGTCCTGCCACCTCATGAAAACCAGCAGTGAGTTGGAAGCAATGACAAAGTGGGAAGAGACCCCCTCCCCCATTTTACAGTGAAGAGATGAAGACCCGAGAAGGTGAGAATTGAGTGTTTTGCAGGTGCTCTACTAAGGGGAAGGGCTGGGACCACAACCTGGGCACCTAGAAACGTCCATCTCCAAACTGGGACATGCCTCCCCCTGCACACATACAGAGCCGTGGCATTTGTGTAAAATGCAAAAGCCTCTGTGGGCACCACTGTATATTTAGACATTTTCAAGAAGGGAAGGCAGTTGCAAAGTGGGTATTTTCATTTCCACAAAGTACTCCGGGAGCCAGGACGAGCGAGGATTGTTTTATAAGACTAAGTCTTCCTTGAGGTGAACCAGCCAAGACAAAGTGCTAGAGCAGGGACCCACTGTGTAGTACTTCACAAAGCTTTGATCTCTAAAAACATGAACCACTGGGTTCCTTCAAATGGAGAGCCCCCATAGGGCAACACAGTATGTGTTTTAGAAGTCACTGGCACCTGCGGGAGAGGCTGGAGCAGGGAAGGGGAGAAGGACGAGGGAAGGAGGAGGATTCATGAACAGAGTCCCCTTCTAGGGGTGGGAGAGACGGGGCACGGAAGGTGAATCAGGCAACAGAGGCAGGTCACCTAAAATAACTGTGTAAGTTCATGAGCAAAGAAGAACGGCTTTGGGACAAATCTTCATTAACATAACAAATGCTGATTGATGCTTTTCATTTATACACTGTTTTTCACATGACAAAGCACATTTCCAATATTTCTCTATTAGCTCAAAATTCTTTCTAGGCTTGAGTGACCAGGTACTTAATTATCCAAAGCAGGCCAATTTTGAGGGTGAAAGGAGGCATTCTTTTCTTTTCTTTTCTTTTTTTTTTTCCTTTTTAGTAGGCTCCATGCCCAGTGCAGAGCCCAATGTAGGGCTCGAACCCACAACCATGAGATCAACATCTGAGCAGAGATCAAAAGTGGATGCTTAACGGACCGAGCCACCCAGGACCCCTAAAAGGAGGCATTCTTAATCATCTTAATCATTATGCTGGGTCAGCAGGTATAAACCAGGACTGGCCCAGACAAACAGGGATGTACGATCAGCCCACCGCAAGCCTCCATAAGAGCCTGGGCAGCCCGGGGACACCATCACTCATTCAACCCACACCTGTCCCTCCCTGTCTATTTTATCTCTAATCCATTCAGTCGTTCAACTAAAACTGCAGCACACTCTCAATTCCTCTCTCCCTCCTTACTTCAATCCATCAGCAAATCCTGATAACTCTATCTGCAGGATATCCCCCACTTGTCCCTTTGTGTCATTCTCCTCGGTGTTCACCCTAGTCTCAGACATCATCACTTCTCACCTGGACAGCAGAGAAAGCCTCCTAATCCATCTCTCCATGTCTGCAACTTGTCCTCCTCATAAGCCGTTCTCCAAAAGGCAATAAGGGTAATTTTTCCAAAGTGTAAGTCTGATCATGTTTCTCCCTTGCTCAGAATCTTCTAGCGGCTCCCTGCTGTACCAAGAATAAAAAAGCTAAACTCCTTCCCTTGGCCTTCCGTCTTTGTTCGGTAACTATTCATTAAGTGAATGAACACACAAAGTCAACAAAAATTGCTCAGTGTATTTTAACTACTAGGCTCATGCAAGGCACGTCTTTTAGCTTCTGTGTAACCAATGCCACTGTAACCCATGTTATGTGAACAAAGGGAAACTTTGTTCTAATTCTGATACTAATTTCCACAGAAAGGGAGTCCCGTTAGTGACTCTCCTGGCCTCTCTCTGACCCTTTACTCACAGGTAGTGGAGTGAGTTATACTGGAGGGAAGCTGAGGAAGAACAAACCGAGTATGCCAGGTTAAGCCTCACCCTTCTTCCTCTTGGTAGCTAGCAACACTTATTTCTACTTTTCCAGGGCTGGCTCTTCCTCTGTCCCCAGCCGGCACTGTCCATGACCAGGTGGGGCAGTCTGCCTAATCTGGGATCCAATGACCAAGTTGATCCAGCTCTCTTCACAAGGGAATTTATTCATTACCAGTAATAAACATGATATTTTGGCTTCCATCTGTCACCCTTTATCTGTCTCCCAATCTGACTCAGGTGGAAGGAAGGAGGAGTGCTATTTACTGGGCTCCCTCGAAGACCTCAAACATCCCCTTGAGAACACAGAAGAAACCAACTGCATAAAAGCCTGGTCCGGAGCCACTGGCCACCCCAGGGAATGCCAATCTGGGGCTTGGGAAATGAAAGCTGAAATGGCACCGTGGCTGGCTGAGCAAGGATCATGTGGTACTCCCAGTGAAAACTCAAGGACAAATTTAGTAGCAACATTTAGCCCAGAAGAATGTCTCCAGGAATGAATCACGAAGGGAATATTGTCATTTGTGCAAAGAGACGGAGGGTTATGAGGGAAAAGGTGGCTAGAGATTCTTGTTGATGTTGATGAAAACAGATGGCCTTTTTTTGAAAAACAGCAAGCCAAAACAACAGCGCCGTTATTCCAGGAGAGAAGAGATTTTTCTATTGACATCTCATCAAAAACCCATCTCTTATGCTTTTTAACCTCCTAAGGAATTCATAAATAGCATGCCTTAAAATAAAAGCAAAATGCGTTTTCATAAGGATGTAAGTTACATAAGATCGCCTTGCTTTGGCGCCCCTCCCCACCCCCACCCCACACCCTGGCTCATCTTCATCCTCCCTTTGTCTGTTCTAGACTCTGGTGCTACCGAAAACCCGAGAAACTCTGCTGAGAGTGGATTGCAAGAGGTGGCCAATGTGAAATTCAGTTCATGATGCTCTCGGGGGAGAGGTTTCCTGACTCATACCTCCATCTCTGATACTCCTACAATAGCCAAAAGACAGGGCTGGAATTGTGACTCTGTTCCCTTACTATCTTTAATTTCTTTTTCTTCAATCCAACGCTCCCTCAGCCTTCAGACCCTGACTTGAAAAGACCGATGTCCATGCCTTGGTCTAGGGCTGTGCCAGCCAGAGGTCTCAGTGTGCCCATCCAGAGCCTTCCCACCCTTTTCCCTCCTGCTCAGTGCCCTGGGAGGCCACTGTTTAACCTGGATCAGTGGGCCTCCCTCTGGCTTCCAGGTGTGCTCAGCCAATGGGAGTCTTGGCAGGAGGTTGAAGTTAGGAGCAGAATGAGGCTGGGGTATTTTACTCACTGGGCTACCTCTCTGCTGTGCTGTGGGTTGGCAGCGGCTGCAGGCCTGTGTGCAAGGGCATCACTCTTTGGGGACAGCCCTTTGTTACAGTTACAATGCAGCCACTGCTATCGTCCAGGTCCCAGGGGTTGCTCCCTCTCCGAACCCTTCTGGCCTTGGGTGGCCACATCTCCCAGCTGTTGTTAGCCTTAGGGTGCTTCACCAGGCTTCCTGGTTGCCTCTAATTCTGTCACACATTAAAAATAGCCCCTTCTGGGCACATGCACCCAAATGTTTATAGCAGCAATGTCCACAATAGCCAAACTATGGAAAGAACCTAGATGTCCATCAACAGATGAATGGATAAAGAAGATGTGGTATATAGATACAATGGAATACTATGCAGCCATCAAAAGAAATGAAATCTTGCCATTTGCAATGATATGGATGGAACTAGAGGGTATTATGCTTAGTGAAATAAATCAATTGGGGAAAGACAACTATCATATGATCTCCCTGATATGAGGAAGTGGAGATGCAACATGGGGGTTTTGAGGGGTAGGAAAAGAATAAATGAAGCAAGATGGGATTGGGAGGGAGACAAATCATAAGAAACAATCTCACAAAACAAACTGAGGGTTGCTGGGGGGAGAAGGGTCAGGAGAGGGTGGTGGGGTTATGGACATTGGGGAGGGTATATGCTATGGTGAGTGCTGTGAAGTGCGTAAACCTGGCAATTCACAGACCTGTACCCCTGGAGCTAAAAATATATTATATGTTTATTAAAAAAATTTTAAAATTTAATTAAAAAAATAGCCCCTTTAGAGCACCTGGGGGGCTCATTTGGTTGGGTCTGCCTTCGAGCAGGGGATTGTGAGCCCCACATCAGGCTCCTTGTTCAGTGTGCAGTCTGCTTCTCCCTCTCCCTCTGCCTGCCACTCCCCCTACTTATGCTCTCTCTCTCTCTCCTGACAAATAAATAAAATCTTAAAAAAAAAAAAAAAGGATAGCCCCTTCACTGCACTCTCCTGAACCACCTCATTTGAACTGCCACTGTTTCTTGCCAGAGCCCCAATTAATACACTGTCCACATCTATATCAATCTTTGATTCCAAAGCAATCTCTATCTTGTTCTTTCTTTTCCTCATCAAAGTTCTTGAATACCTACCCCAGAAGGTTTGGGCTCGAAGGGCTTTGCACACAGGCCAATCTAGTACTTATCTTTCTGGAGGCCAGTTTGCCAAAATATACCAAAATCTGTAAAAAAAAAAAAAAATATATATATATATATATAGATAGATAGATAGATAGATAGATAGATATGGAATTCTGATAACTCAGAAGTTCTAGTGGTCCTCTACAGCATCCCAAGGAATCCACAGACTTCTATAAAAATGCTTCTGGGGCAATATTAAAAACAATGACGATCTCGGCACCCACTAGGTGAGACACGGCAGGCTGCATTGCCCTGTCAGTGCTATCCGGACAAATACCAGCACTGGCACTCAGTGCAGTAGTGAGCAGAAGAGTGGACAACGATGGGAATCCACCCAAATGTCTTAACAGTAGGAGAAATGTAAAGAAAAATGGCTGGCATTCCACATGATAAAATACTATGTGCCCTTACAAACAGATTTTGTAGAGGACTATGTAATGACATGGAAAGTTGTACATTACATATTGTTCAACAAGAAAAGCAGATCTCAAAATTCAATACGGAGGAGGGTTCTATTTTTAGAGATTAGAGAGAGGTGAAATGTGTGTGTGTTTGTGTGCATCTGTGTGTGTGTTTGTGGATCAGAGAAAGCAGGAGCATTTATTTCAGTGTGGTAGGGGAATAGCTACTTATTATTTTCTTCCACATGCTCACCTAGGGTTTCTAAATTTTCAAGAATAAATAGATCTAAATATTAAAGTGAGAAAATATGATAATAAATGTATTTTTTTTTAAAGTCTCCCAACCTAATTTTACAGATGTGGTACTAAAATTTTGGTTAGGAGTCTCTGATTATAAACTGTTTGCTGAATGCACTGCCTGGAGGACCAATCATATAACTGATGGCTTCCGGTCTCAGTAGAGGTGGTTGACATTTCAAAACTGTGAGATACAGACCCGTGGGCCATCTCAGGCTATATACCAACTCCAGCTCTGTGCAATGGCCACTGACTCTCTGCCAAGAAAACAATGTGTCCCAAGCAGAGACTGTTGCCTGAATCCTTGGCAGCCATTTCCTGATGTTCTCTCTCCTGAACACTTAATATATTCCTAGCAGATTGACTACATGTTATTAATAACTATATAGTCTGCCAATCAACATCATCTTCGGAGAGAAACTTTCCAAGTCAGCCATATTAAAACCCAATTAAAAAAAAAAAAAACTATTTGAAGGGCATTCTTTCTCAACAGTACTTTTAATTATTTGACATCTAATTATTTACTCCTTCACTTTTACTCTACCTTCTTTTCCAAAGGACTCGAGAAAGCTAATGAGTCAACATGGGGCTGCGTGCAGATTCACGTGTATGTGATTACAAGTTCCTATAGATGCATGGAAGTATAGGACTTATTTTATAGTAATAATACTACGTAGTATATATTTAGTAATAATAACATAGTATTAATCCATGTAAATATAATCACATTCACTTAATTCACCCAGGAGGGAAGGCATGGGCCAAAGTATGCTGCTAGCATCCATCTACCAGAATAGAGAAGGAAATGAGAATTTGCTGAGGTCCCTTTGGTTCCTACTTGGGAGATTCATGCTGTCATCACCTTTGGCCTCGACCCTGCTACAGCCTCTGCTCTGATTCTTGCCCCTTCTCTGCTAACCCATATTACCCTTGCCAGATTCATCTTCGTAACAGGCATCATCTTCAAGTCAGAGGTCTGCAAACTGTGGACAATACCTGTTTTTGTAAGTAAAGTTTTATTGGCACACCACCATGCCCATCTGCTTGCATAATGTCTTTGCTGCCTTTTTATCCACAGCAGAGTTGAGTAATTACAACAGAGACTGGACAAGGGGTGCCTGGCTGGCTTGGTTGGTAGAGCATCTGACTCTTGATCTTGGGGTTGTAAGTTCGAGCCCCATGCTGGGCCTAGAGCTTGCTTAAAAAAATTTAGTTAAAATATTTTTTTAAAAAAAACAACAGAAACTACAGAAAGTAAAAAATCTTTACTATCTACCCTTTATGAAAAAAAAAATCCAACCCTTGTCTTAAATAAGCAAAACCAGAGTCCTCTAAAACAAAGTGTTCAAGACAACTTATTGGTAGTTGGGGAGAACATAACTGAACATCCTCTTTCTCTCATAATCTTAAGAAAGACAGCATTAAACTTTCCTAATGTTTAGTACATGGACTGAGAGTGAATCATGGGTATAACTATTTTTTAAATATTTTTTTTGCTTTATTTAATTTATTTTTCTTAATTTATTTTTTATTTATTTTCGGCATAACAGTATTCATTATTTTTTCACCATACCCAGTGCTCCATGAAATCCATGCCCTCTATAATACCCACCACCTGTACCCCAACCTCCCACCCACCCGCCAATTCAAACCATGATGAAAATGCTGAATATGTATAGTCAAAGGCCATTTGCTATTAGGGACAGATGATTTAAAAAAAATAAAAAAAGGTTTGAAGACCAAGTAGGTGATTAACAGTAGAGAGCTTGGCAAATAGTAGGTGCTCAGAATGGTTTGGAATAATATTAGTTATTACTGAATCTCTAGTCTGTTTCAAGAGCAGTGCAAAGGGCTTTATATGGATTATTTCATTTAATTCACACAACCCTCCAATGAACTTGGTATTATAACCCAATCCCATTTTACAGGAGAAAACACTGAGCGTCACCGAGATTAAGTGTCTTCCCCATGGGCACATAGTGAGAAAATGTAGCTCTGGGAGCTGAATCAGGATCTCTCTGACTCTGAAAGCTCAGGTCTGAGCTTGAGAACTGCCATACAGGTTCAGCGGCACCATATTGTGGAAATATGTTTATGTTCAGGCTTATCATTAACCAAGGCGACATGGAAAGGGAAAACACTGATTGTGCTTTTCAAGCTTCATCACCCAGTTCTAAAAATGCATTCTGGCAAAAAATAAGGAGGGATCACCAGAACTTCTTTCATATTATACATTTGTTGAAACCCACAGAATGTACACCACCAAGAGGGAATCTTAATGTAAACTCAGGACTTTAGGGGATAATGATGTGTCAGTGTAGACTTCACTGACTGTAAAATGTACCAATGTGATATGGCTACTGACAGTGGGGGAGGTTGTGCAACTGTGTGGGCAGGGGGTTTATGAGAACTCTCTATACTTCCAGTCAATTTTGCCATAAACCTAAAACTGCTGTTAAAAAGTAAAGTTTATTAATTCAAAAACTGGAGAAATAAATAAGAACGACTCCATACTTTACATTCACTAGGAAGACTATTTTTTTTTTTTAAAGATTTATTTATTTATTTTACAGTCACCTGGGTGGCTGAGACGGTTAAGTGTCTGTCTTTGGCTCAGGTCATGACCCCGGGATCCTAGGATCAAGTCCCACATCAGGCTCCCCTTGCTCTATGGGAAGCCTCCTTCACCCTTTCCCTCTGCCTGCTACTCCCCCTGCTTGTGCTCTTTCTCTTCAAAATTTAAATAAAATCTTTTTAAAAATATTTATTTATTTTAGAGAGAGAGAGAGCCGGGGAGAGGGAAAGGAATCTTCAGCAACACTTCCCACCGAGCCAGGAACCTGAAGCAGGGCTTCATCTCATGACCCTGAGATCATGACCTGAGCTGAAATCAAGAGTCAGATGCCCAACTGACTTAGCCAGCCAGGTGCCCCTGTTTTGACTACTATCAAAACCTAAAAACAGTAAACACTGGCAGGGAAGGGGGGCAACGGATTCTCTTGTGCACTGCTGGTGAGAATGTAAAGTGATGCAGCTGCCGTGGGAAAGAGTGTGGCCATTCTTCAAAACTTTAGAACGACAATTACCATATGACCTGACAATTCCACTCCTGGGTCTGTACCCAAAAGAACTGAAAGCAGGTACTTGAATAGATGCTTGTGTACCCAGGCTCCTAGCAGCATCAGTCAGAAAGGTAGAAGGAAACTTCCAAAAGGTAGAAAGAACCCAAGTGCCTTTTGAGAGATGAATGGAGGAACAAAGTGTTGCCCAAAGGTACACTGAGATAATATTCAGCCTCACAAAAGAAGGGCATCCTGACTCACGCTACAACAGGGATGAACCTTGAGGACATTATGTCCAGTGCTGTTAGTCAGTCACCCAAACCCAAATACCATATGATTCCACGTTCCTGAGGTACCTAGAAAGGTGGCTGCTGGGGAGTAGGGAGAGGACAGAAAAGGGAGTTATTGCTTAATGGGTACAGAATCTTGGTCTGGAAGATAAAGGAGTTCTGTAGATGCATGGTGTTCACAGCAACACAACAACATAAATGGACTTAACACCATCAAACTGTACACTTAAAAATGGCTAAAATGGTGAATTTTACCTTGCAAATGTTTTATTTTTTTAACCTTGTGAATGTTTTATAATTAAATCAATTTGAATATGTAAGGCTTTTAATATTGCATTCTGAAGTACAAATGTTGGATGTAACTTCTTTAAAAAAAAAAAAAGATTTTATTTATTTGAGAGACAGCAAGCATGAGTGGGGGTGGGGAAAAGGAGAAGCAGGCTCCCCGCCAAGGAGGAAGCCCAATGCAGGGCTCAATCCCAGGACCCTGAGCTCATGACCTGAGCTGAAGACAGAGCCTTAACTCACTGAACCTCCCAAGCATCCCTGTAACTTCAATCCTATAGTTTGGCCAGTTCAATAAATATATTTCTTTGAAATGAAAAACTGATTTTAAAATAATGTGAAAAAGTACAGAGTCCTCTACTTCTTGGTCCATGACTTGAAAGGCGGTAGAACCAAGGTTTATGGTCTCATATCTGAGGCAGGACTTAGTAGGTTGACTGGGTCCAGTTAGATGGCCAGCCAATTTCACATTGCATCACCACCGACTGGCATGGTGCCATGTGACTCTTGGTGCTGGGTGACAATTCATGTCGAACTTTCCACAGAAAGCCTATTCCCCATGAGTACTGGCATACACCATTTGATTTTCACATGTTTGGACCCTGTGAAAGGAAAGGCTGATATATCATTGCCTAAGGTTTGGGATGTAACTGTTCATGCCTATTACCAAATTCTTGATTTTGATGGAATCATAAGACTTAGCAGTCTTTAGAAAAAGTGCACTGGGCTAGGGGGCAAAAAAAAAAAAAGACAAAACAAAACATTAGCACTGCAGAGAAGCTTTTCCATTTCAAAATTCTTCCTGACATAGTCAAAATCTCCAAAAGCAATTGCCAAGGAGGTAATATTCGTAACAATGATGATGAGGATGATGACGACGATGTTGTTACCAGGTCTGAGTGTCTTTCTGTGCCAGGAACAGAAAGTGTATTTTATATGTGTAAGGATTTAATTTCATTGTCACATTTGTCTTTGTAAGCAAATACGTTTTTATCTCACTTGTAAAGATGAATAAACCAACCCTCAAAGAAACGAGAGAATATGCCCGAGGTAAAGTGGTAAAGCTGGGATTTAAATCGGGATCTCTCTAACTACCAAAACTCTATTCTTTCTTTTCTACTGCAGCACCTTTACTAATCTTCCCATGTCTTGGAGTCTATCATCTTTTCTATCGCCAGGCTGATAGTTGGCTAAACTAGTGAGAGCCTCGGTTTCTAGGCTGGCGGTTGTGGCTCAGAATGGAGGTTCCCAAGGTAACAGAGGGGAGTAGGAATCTGAGGTACTGACTGCCCACAGCACCCTTCTACCCAGCAAAGCCATCTAGGGAAACTTGTAATAATAATCACATCTATTTGTCAATCAACTGGTATCCCAGGCACCACAGAGAAGGCTTCACATCCTTTATCTCTAATCCTACCAGCAATTCCATAAGGCAGGTATGTTATCCTCACCTTTACAGAGGTGAGGCCCAGAAGGGTAAATGACATGCCGAAGCAAAACAACTAGTCAGCGGAGAACGTTCCTCTTCACTTTGTAGTGCCTCATGGCAGAAACCCAGAGCCAGTCCTCAGAACAGAGAAGAGCAGACGGTGGAGAAATGATAAATGAGGTTACAGTCCAGGAGGCCAGCATCCTGGGAAAATTACATGCCGGAGGGTGGGGTGGGACGGCAAGAGGAGAGAGAGAGACCCTCGCCATCTCGAATCTTCTAAAAAAGCACAGCCTAAGGTCACAGAACTATGCAAATAAATAGCAAGGGTTATTCCTGAAATCAACTACTTGGAATCTTTACTTGAATGCACCGAGACTATTGATTTGCCTGAGTCCACTGTATGTTACTAAGCGCACAGCTCTAATGTATTGCATCTGAAACAGCCCCTCGGAGGCTGAGCCCCTGGCCCTTGGCCTTGCTGAAAGATTGTCTTCAGACCACGTATCTACACTGCAGGTGGTATTAGGGGAAGAATTTTGCTAACTGAACTCTCCGAGGGGAGGGGCGTGTATATGGATGCAATCTTGAAACCTACTTCTTAGCTCCAGTGCCCCCACCCCTCCCCACCGTTCCCTCCACCTTCTTCTTGTGGGTGTTAAACGTGAACACATATGGCTTTAATGATTTGGTAATACGTTTGGGTTACTACATCCTGGCTCTTAAACTCCAGGGCAATGACCTGAACCCCATCAATTAATCTGACTAGGAGAGGGGTTCAAGATGGAGTCGTTACAAGACTCCCTTCCGCTGAAGACGCAGGGAAAAGTACACGACTAAGAATAGCTGCACGTATAAATAAAACACAGCTTCTTCCTATCTGTCAGGAAGCAGAGGCCACCACGTGGGCTAGCTCCTTGCTCACATGGGGTCCATGATTCCTGCCAGGGCAGGGATGGGTCCTTAATAATTAATTCTGGACCCGCTCAGCCAGAAAGTGCTTCCTAAATAACCTTCTGTCAATAGTGGTTTGAATTAAGACCAAGTTCTAAATGCAATAGTTTTCAGTTGATTGGCTTGGGGAGCTTTCCCCCTCCCAGAGACTGGCCCCTCAGGCAGGGCCCTAGTGAGACCAGTGCAAGGGAGGGATTCCATCCAATGTGTTGGTGGCCGAACTCTGTCCTCCCCCCAACATTCATATATTGGAGTCCTAACCCCCAGTACGTCCGAATATGAGTTTTCTTTGAGATAGGGTCTTTAGAAAAGTAATAAGGTAAAATGGGGACATACAAGGGGGCTCTAATGCAGTGCGCCTGCTGTTCTCTCAAGCAGAGGAGCTTGGGACACAGTCACATGCGTAAGAGAGACCATGTGAGATTCTTCTTCAAGCCACGGACAAGCCTCAGGAGACACCAACCCAGCCAACACCTTGATCTCAGACTTGGAGCTTACAGAATCAGAAGGAAAGATGACACTCTGTCTGAGGCACTGTGTCATGGCAGCTCTTGAAAATGAGACCCAACTTTATTCATCTGCAAAGAGCAGTGTTTCAAGAGAAAGGGGGAGGGCTGGAGACTGTCACTACGCTAGCGCTGCCTACATGCCCAACACTCACCCAGGAGATCTCATTTAATCCACACAACTGCCGGGGACGCTCAGGCTTCCCGAGTACTGGGCTCTCTCTACAAAGGCTTTCTGTGCACTTACTTTTTCAATAGTTGCAAAATTTTGAATCAATTATAAGTAAACTGTGAATCTCACTTGTGGGAAGTTAGGAAAACAATGAACCATAGATGAAGAACTGGAAAGAGAAGTAGTGTGTCCAACTCCACGACGCTGTGAGAATCCGATCAAACCCCAGCAACTTCTCCACCAGAGGAGACACCTAGGCCCACAATCCCAGAATGCTGGGCTCCAGGTCCAGGATAAACAGACGCTTTGAAACTTACTCACAGACCCTGCAGGGACTCACAGACCCTAGCTGAAAAAAGCCCTAGTGTAGGGGGTTTCAAGGGAGTCCTGGCAGAGTTGAGATGATAAAGGAGAGAAAAGAGAGGGGAGAAGAGGGGGAAGGCAGAGGGGAGAGGAGGGAGTTATAGGAAGCGGGAAGGCGGGGAGAGAGGAGGGCCCATGAAAGAGGGAGGGAGGAGTCAGGACAGGAGAATGAGGGAGGGGAAGAAGAAGAAGACGCGGAAAATGAAGGAACAGAAGGGAGGACAGCAGGGTGGGAGCATGAAGAGGCAAAGAAGAGGAGGGAAAAAGAGGAGGGGACGGAGGGGGAGGGAGAAGAGGAACCCTGGAGGATGGAGGAGGAAGAAGGCATTGGGGTCCCTGGGGGGGGGGCTGGACTCTGTCTACAGCAGGTCCAGGGTAGGCTAACATGGAAGGGTGGCGTGTGGAAGTTGGCAAATCCACGTCCTGACCTCAGAAAGGCAGTCAATTCTTGCAGACCCCGCTATGGGGAAATTTTTAGCACAGGTGCTACCTGCTAGCATGCAGAACAAATATTTAAACATCTCATTGAAATTGCGAAGGAGGGCTATCCTAGAGTTCCTAGTGCTTGTGGAAACTGTTAGTAAGAGATCCGCAGGTATTAAAACAGATGTAATTGGCATCGTTCCTTAGGTGGAATTTCTTTCTGGTTGAATTTTAGGGAACATAAAAATATGTGTAAAGGCTTTTGCCTATTTCCTCCTGATCCTGTTCCCCTGAGCCCTGTTGCTACCCTCTCAAAGGGAGTACCCACAAGGAGAGGGAAAAGGAACAAGTGGATATGTACGGTGAATCTCAAAGAAGTATCAGTTTTACTTATCAGTAAGTCTTTTAAAACAGTTTTCTATGAATGTAAATATGGCTATATTATAGGACAGAAGGCAAAATTTTATATATTCATAATTTGTTGTCTTGGGCAAACAACTTAACTCTCTTAGTCTCAATTCCTACATCTGTAAAACGAACCCATGAGGAGCAACTGTGAAGAGAGAGAACATGCAAACCCCTAATATTTGACAGATGTTGGCATCTGACAGATACTAGGTGCCCTTCTCTTCCCCCATCTGCAATAGTCCTCATCTCTTCCCACAGCCTTCCTTCTCTCTCAGTTCACAGTCGTCTTCTCAAAATTAGAGCTCTGGTTTTTGTTGTGGTTGTTGTTGCTGTTTTTTAGGAAGCTGGATGTGTGCTTCCTAAGAGTAGGGACCATATCCTGTTCCTTTCTGACTCCTAGGCCTTAGGACCGTGCCGGCACAAAGTAGGTGCTCATTAAGCAGCAGCAGATGAAGCCACTGAACATTCCTTTTGCAAATGTTCCTGTGACGCCCTGTGACAGCTCTTGCGATATTCATTCTCTTGTTCCTCCTAGAACGAGAGCCCTGCGAAGCCTGAAGTTAGGTCTTACCCATCTGGGTAAGGAGTGTCTGTATAAGAAGTTGGAGGGCATCAATAAATATTTGCAGAATGGATTTTACTTTGATTTGAAATGGAACCAAAGCTAACATGGCCTGGGCTCCACAGTTAGCATGAATAATAGAAGAGAAAGGCCCCAGAGTGTATAGGAGAAATTGCTCAGTCCTGCTGCCTTTGCCAAGTCCAGGCCTGTCTAGCCAGACTCCCATGTTGGTCCTGCTCCTGATATCAGGTCAGAGAGCCCTGTGGGACCTCTAGACCACTGGTGTCAGAGGAAATGCATTGGGGGCAGTTGGTCACTTACTATAAGGGAGGCCAGCTTCCCTATACCCAGCGGGGTTTAGATAGAGATGATTTCTAGTCTCCTGAAATGGTGTTCCCCCACCCCACACCCCCAGGCAGCCTTTGAGAGTCTTCAGTCCAGACAACACTGATCTCTCCCTTCTCTGTGCTCCTGCTATAAAGAAGAAAGAAAAAAGTCCTTGCATGAGGCCTTGCACATAGTAGGTGCCCCATAAATGGCAACCCCCTTTCTTTTTCCTCTCTTTGCCCTCTTTGGAAGGCAGAGCCAAGTCTAACTCCTCTTTCGATTCCAGGGATCTTGTACAGAGCCTGACAAAGGGTAAAAATTCAGTATTAATATTTTTTTTTTTTAGTGAACTAATGAATGAAGGTCATACATTATTCCCCCACAAGCCTCTAAACCAAGTATTCTGAAGCCCCTACCCCAAACCGCCCCTTCAAACAGAAACAGTCTGTGGTAGCATAAATGTGGAAGGAATCACATAAAGATGTAAATAATCTGAATAGGTGGTGCAATTCAAGGAGCGTGGGCTCCCCCCCCCCTCGTGTTGCAAAGCAGGTTTAATTATAATTGCAGTTTAAAAAAAGATTTTCAGAACAGACTCTGCATCAGAGTGTCTCAGGCATAAAAAGAAAAAGTTTTGGAGACTAATCCAGGGGTGATGGTTATTTTCTCTCCAGAGGCCAAGTGACAACCACCTTTCTCAGCCACCAGCTCCAGCTCTTGCTTTGGACTCTTTCCCCAGCAAGGTGGGGGGTCAGGGAAGTTGTAGATAGCAGAAGCCCCTCCCCCGCCCTGGGGCTCCCTGATAGCAGAAACCACCCCAGGGGCTCCCCGCAGATCTGTTCACTCTCCTCACGACCCCAGCTCCCGGACCCTGTGTGAGCAGCGGGAAGGCCAGGCCTGACGCCTGGGACAGTGAGATTGCCCGCCTGCTGCCTACCCCCCCACCACAAACACCAAAGCCACCATTTCCTTCTAGGACTGAGAAAAAGACCAGCCTTCCCCTTCCCTGGTGTTCTTGACTAGGAAACTGGGCCTCTGGAGGGCCTCACAGCAGTGAGGCCTGGCAGGGGGGCTCAGGTCTCTCTGAAGGAAGCACTGCAAACTCCTTCCCAGGGAAACACTATTGCCCCTCGGTGGGGGGGTGGGTTAAGGTGGAGGGATCTTTCCTGGATTTCCTTCCTTGTGTTGACCTTTTCCCTGAGTCCTAGGGTGCCACCTGGTCCCAGTGCATGGAGCACTGGCCTGGGAATCAGGACACAAGGGCCGAGAACCAGCCAGCCCGGCCCCAGCTTGCTGTGTGGCCCTGGTTATGTCCCTGTCTCCTTTCATCCTAGGACTGCGCTGGAGGACTGTGTGTGAAATTCTCCGCAGATAAATCTGTCTGATCCGCAAGTATCCATCAGCCAGGACCCTGTGTGGGCCACGGTGCCATGGACAATCCCTCATCCTTCTCACAGCAGCCCCGAGAGAGACAGGTGCTCCTTTCCCCACCTGGCAGGAAAATGACCTCACAGAGGGCAGGAGGTAATCAACCTTCCAAGGTCACACAGAGTGGGTTTCACGACGGGTACGAAGGATGGGAGCATTTGAAGCACAGGGTAGCCCCGCTGGTAAGGCATCCAGGGGTACACGAACATGGGGCAGCAGGAAGCGTGCCACAGGCAGGCCTGGGCTGAAGTTGAGGAAGCAGCCATTTGAGCCCGACCCCCCTGGCCTCAGGTCCAGGCCCTGGTGCTGAGCTGTGTGATACTTAGAGAAATCACTGTGTGTCTCCGAGCCTCATTCTTCTTCATCTTTGAAATAGCGGTAACAACCTTCCCTTGGCCCATCTCTAAAGTGGTTGAAAAGATCCAGTCAAAAGTTTGAAAGGGGTTGCTTAAAATTTGCAAAATTTTAAGAGCCTCACCACTTCCTAGCTCTGTGGTCCTTTGAGCCTCAGGTTCCCTGCCTATGAAGTCAGTCAGGATCCTCAGCCCTGCCTTGTGTGTGTGTGTGTGTGTGTGTGTGTGTGTTTTTATGTGTGTGTGTCTATTGTGGGGGTGTTGCTGGTTACAGTGTCTGAGGAATCAGTCCCTGGCTGATGGTCCGTTAACAACAGCCGTGGTTATGACGAGCATACACGGTAAAGCTCTGTGTACAGGTGGGGAATTGTTCTCTGTGTTTCCTTCAGTCTGTTTCCAGGGAGATGGGCTCTCTTCCTTATACAGCATAAGTCACCCCTGTTCTCAGGCCTCCATTCCACCAGGTCACCCAGCAAACAGAGTGCTAGAGGCTGGAAGACTCATTTTCTCTTCTCCGCAGGATCCGGGGATTTGTTTCTTTGCTGTGATGGGCCAGGCCTACAGCCTGCCTAACCCATATTTCTAGAACCTTCCAAACAGTCTCAATGAGAAAGCCTGGTAGCAGTAGCCTGGGTTGCAGGAACGAATGTGTAGCTCCCCTCCTGCTGCTGGCCAGGGGCAGGCTGTGTGTGTGTGTATGGGGTGTGTTCAACCAATGCCAGACCGGGGGTGATAGCTTTTTAGCAAAAAGGCTCTGAGACCTTGCTGCTCTGTGCCAACCACATGTCTTTTTCCCAGGTCTTTTTTCTGTGCCAAACAGCAAACAGGGCTGGCGCTGGTTCCTCTCTGAGGCAAAGGTGTAACTCTAAACAGGCTGGGTCTGCTCCCAGCACCTCACCACAGTTTACTGAGAGCATGTGTGTGTCACTCCGAATGGTCTGGGCATTATTTCCTCACAGAACATCAAGCCCATTTGAGAGGGGAAAAAACCAAGGGTCTGACAGAGGAGTAGTGGAGAGAAAGGGAGGGAGAAACGAAACAGGGGTTCTTAGCTGGGCCTTTTACCAGACTAATGGAGGGGGATCTCTACCAACCAACCCTGCCTGGGCTAACCCCACAGCAACAGGATCAGATTTTCTGATGGTGGAGTCTCGGCATCTGCATTTTTCAAGAACCACAGAGAAGCCTCTGCCTGTGAAGACCCTGCTTACACTTAACCCTCATGGGCACGTCACCGTGGGGGCACGAGAGTCCCAGGCTGCGGTTTGATTAGAACTTTTAGACCCTAGAGCCCAGGCTCAAAACCCTCCATACCACACAGCCTCCTAGAGCTCTACCTGGAAACACAGGTTCACTGCTCTCCCCAAACCTGCACACCAAACTATTCCCATGTGATTCCCTGCCCTCCCCCATTTCCTACAATGTCCTGTGATTTCATTTTCTCATTTGGCATTTTGTTTTGCTGTTCAGGGCACAAAGGGCCAATAGCTTCTTCCCCCAAGCTATTTCTCCTCAGAAGCCCTGAAATAGCTTAGCAATTTGGGAGACATTTAAAATGCATTGATTTACTGGGGGACCCTGGGAGCCCCTCCCCCCACCTTTCCCATCTCCTAAATCCTAGCATGAATGTAGCAGGTTCCAATCAGGGTTCCCCCCACCCTGCCCCATCTTGTTAGTGATTAAGCCACAAGCCCTGCTGCTTGTACCCTGCTCCCTGCTCCCCATCAGCCCAGCAGGCGGGAGGGAGCGCGGGCTTCTGACTCCCTGAGGCCCAGTTCCAACCTGGGCTCCACCTCCTCCGAAAAAATGAGAGCACCACCTACCAGCTTACAGGCCCGTGGCCAGGGTTAGGTAAGAGGATGAACCAAAAGGCCCAGCACCCTGTCTACTCAAAATAATTGTCAGCTGCTATTATTAAATGCTGAAGATGATTGTGATTTGACGACTGTCCTAATCTTTGGCTTCTGTGAGGCCAGGCCCTTCAAGCAGGCTTGCCACAGGCTGAGGAACCACGGATCAAGGAGGACAGGACTGGGTTTTCTAAGAAACGCTCTTCTCTCTGGATGGCTTGGCCTCCAAAACACAATCTAGGAGGATCAGGCTCCTGGAACAGGAGGTGTGAAAAGTGCAGAGCCTAGGTCTGCTCCCCAGAAGCTCCAGGTGCTCAGGCCTGGTTCCGCGGAGGTAGGGACACCTCCCCCCACCCCAGCTCCTGTGAGCAGCCGGGGCTGAGAACCTCTGCTGAATTCTCCCCTCGCTACTCCCTTCCCAGAATCTCTCAATAGTTTCCCTTCTCCAGTGGGCGCTATTTTGTGAGGAAGCAAGTGCCAGGCTGTTCAGAGACACCAAGGTGCTCTTGGTAAACTGTGGTGAGTTGGAGGGAACAGACCCACCAGTTTGCCGTCATCCCTGTGTCACCAACGCCAGCCCCGTTTTCTAGCCCTGCTTCCAGGCCTGTAGGTGACAAGTCATGATTGAGTAGCCATGTTGCATCGGGATGTCCAGGAAGAAGTGGGTGGGTGGACAGTGGTTCTGTCCGGCCCTCGGGGAGCTTTTGGACCCTTGAAGAAGCAGCACAGCTATTATGAGGGAGGAAAAACAAGGGCCTGACCTGGTCAGGAAGAAATCAGAGCATCTTTCTGAGCATCCCTCTGACAGGGAAGCTGGAATCTGAGGGATGACAAGTAGTACAGACGTAGCTGGGAGATGTGGGAACAGAGTCTGAGGAGTCCCTGACACTAGCTAGGGCTTGGCTAGACGGAAGAACTGGAAGAGGCCAATGTGTGTGGCACAAAGACAGAGGAGGAAGAATGGGTCAGGATGAAAAGTCATCAAACAAATATCCACGGGGACACAGAACACGGTAACCTCACCCTTAGGAGCATGGCTGCTGGAGCCAGAAGGCCAGGGTTCCGAGCCTACCTTAGCTCCCTACAAGCTCCGTGACGTCAGTCTCCAAACTGGAAAGGATAATACTACCTACAAGTTTCTGTGCAAATTAGATTAGTTAATTCATGTAAATAAATCACTTAGAAGTGTGCCTGGAACACAGTAGGTGTGTAAATGTTTGCTATCGTTATTGTTATGTGTTAGGCATTGGTTCAGACTCCCATCTGCAAAATGGGAACGATAGTGTATCTAACTCAGATGGCCATCGTGAAGATGAAATGAGAAAGTGTGGGTGGGATCCTTACAATATGACCTCAGAGGGTGACCACCACCATTATTAATTGCTAGGCATTATGTACACTAGGCGGACAAGGCACTTCTTAGAACAAATCGGCAAACACGCAACTGTCTAGAAGTGGGAGGGGTGCTCAGGGGATGTGTCCCTTCACAGCAGCTCTGAGAGCACAGGGCTGGCAAGGCACGCAGACGCGGTGGCTGGATGAGTGCCCCAGCAGCTGAGGATTCTATGCCTCCACCTGCCTCTAATCTCTATCGATTTCTGCCCCTCTCGAAAAATTTTCATGAACACGTCTTGAAGGCTTTGCCCCCAGACAGTAATCCTCTCTTGCCTGTTTTCTTGCTGTGGCAAAGAGATGTCCAATTCAAGACATCTCCCATGCCCCAGGGGCTTACGATGCTTATAAGGAGTACACCCGCCAAGGACATAGAGCGGTCCCCTCGGGTTGGGCCCAGCCCTCTCTGCCCTCACAGCATTAAGGACACTCTCGGTGTGACTGCAGCAACCAAGGGCACAGGGAAGCTGAGGACCAACTTCCCGGGCAGACTTGTTTGAAGAAAGAGACTGGGATTCAGCTCAGGACCCCCAGGGTCTCCAGAAGCATCCAGGAGCTCCTCCCCCCTCTCTCCTTGGTTGCAATTCGTTGGTGCCCTCTAAAAATAGCAGTGGTTGTTCAGGGCAATACACCGTGCTCCGTCTATGAGTATGCCAGCACAGCCCTCTTTCAAAAATAGAACCCCAATCAGGTGTACTCCTAACTCCTTGCCCCTCCCCATCAGTCCCTGGACCCTTCAGAGGGATCCAGAGACAGGCGGCAGCTCCAGCCGCTGGGAAGCTACCATGGGGATCCTCACCCAGGTCTGTCTCTTTCCAAACCCCTTGTCTGTCAGCTTCCACTTTAAAAAATCCATTTTCGCCTGATGTAGAAAGTAATACATATTTATTCTAAGTACTATGGAAAACATAGAAAAGTATCTCACCATCCAGAAATAACCACTGACTTGAGTCTTTCCTTCCTTTCTCTTCCCCTCCCTCTACACAATCCCCCAACCCCCCCTCCCACACTTACTGATAGAATAGGGATAGTGAATTTTTAATCTTTTCCCCCCTGAATACATCAAAGGTATTTTCCTATGTTATTAAGTATCTACCCACCACGCAATGTTTTAATGCGGGTGTAATAGGACGGAGGTTCAGCACATAAAGTTTACTTCGGAAAGCTCTGTGTTCAAGTCCTAACTCGATCACTTACAGGTGTTGAGGGCGTGGACAGCTGAATGAACTCTTTAAGCCTCAGTTTACACATTTAAGAAATAGGGTAGTAGCACCCGTTTTACGATTGTTGAGAAGATACAGTGTGGTACTTCCTAACTACTCAATAATTGCTTATAAGAATAATTACAACAATGACAGCAAACTCCGTGAACTATAACTGAGTCCATGATTCTCCTGCTGCTAGGTATCTAGCTGGTTTCTAAAGCCCGTGTTCTCCGCCCACTAATCCCTTCTCCAGAAAGTTCTGGAATCCACAGAGAGGGCTGTGAAGGAAGTACCCTGGCTGGAGTCTCTGCAGATCTGGAGCAGATCAGCAGGGGAGTGGAGGGCTGGCAGTGCAGGCTGCCAGAGCTTCGCGAGGACTGGAGCTCCTGCCTCCTCGACAAAGCCTCAAGAAGCTGAGAACAAAGGTTCCTATGGTGGGAAGGGCCCCACGCCTCTAGCTTAAAGGGGTACCTGGATATGGGACCTCCTCCGTTGATTCTCAGCCGGCTTCCATCCTGATCATCTTTATTCTCCAAATTCAATTCCTCCGAAAGCTGACGCATCTACCCCACCCCCCTCCAATTTGGATTCTCTCACTGTGCCTGGAATTATTAGAAGCTGGGCCCTGATGAAGAGAACAAGGCCCTGGGGCACCTGGGTTGCTCAGTCGGTTAAGCATCTGCCTTCCGCTGCTTCTCCCTCTGCTCGTGCTCTCTCTCACTCTCTCTCAAATAAATAAATATAAAAATCTTAAAAAGAAAGAAAGAAAGAAAGAAAGAAAGAAAGAAAGAAAGAAAGAAAGAAAGAAAAGAAAAGAAAGAAAAGCCCAGAAAGTTTAGGTGATTCTCAGTAGTCACACAGCTAGACATTAATCAAGCTTCAGTGAGAAGCTCATTAGGGGCTGAATAATGTCCTACTTGCCCCCATTCATATGTTGAAACTTTACCTCGCATTAGCTCACAAGGTAACTGTATTTGGAGATAGGGCCTTTAGAAAGGTAGCTAAGGTAAAATTCGGTCATGTGGGTGGGCCCTATCCCAATAAAACAGCTGTCCATCTAAGTAGAAGAGATTAGGACCCACAAACACCAGGACCACCCAATGAGGCCACCAGGAGAAGGCAGCTATCTGTAAGCCAAATAAAAGCCTCAGAGGAAACCAAACTGGCCAGCATCCTGATCTTGGAATTCTAGCCTCTAGAACAGTGAACAAAGAAATTTCCGTTGTTTAAGCCACTCAATCTGTGGTATTTGTTATAACAGCCCGAGCAAACTAAGGGAGCACTTAAACACAAAACTCGTAACAGTTTATAAGGTTACAAAGTCATGTCATGTTTTTTGACCCTTTTGATTTTTACAGTGACCTTGTGAGGTAGAAATAATATTTTTATTTCCATATGGCCAGAGGGAATCAACAAGATGTCGAGCTCCTGTATGCAAAATGCTTGGCCCAGTGCCTGGCAAGAGGGGGTAACTGCTGTTGTTCTCGTCAGGTGCTCACACCTGCCAGGATTCTAAGGGGAAAGACTATGAAGAGAGGGTAGGAGCCACAGGGGAGATGGGTTTTAAACTCCATCTGAGGGGGATCTGTGCAAGGGAGGCAGGGCCAGCTCCCTTCCCAGGACACAGGAGAGCAGGGGCAGGATGGCAGTTAGGCCGTGGTCCCCCACTGAGATGGCTAGAATTGCTAGAGCAGCAGCACCCGGGAAGTTGGAAAAGCAAATTCGGGTGCTTTAGCCCAGACCAAGAGAATCAGAAACTGAGGGTGAGGCTCATCAATCTGTTTTTCCCTCCAGGTGATTCTAATGCATGAAAGTTTGAGAACCAGTGGGCTAGCGGGGCCTGGCAGATTGGAAAGGACCAGAAGACCTTTAACAGCCCTTCAAAACCAGAGACATGGAAATTCAGAGGACACTGGCCTTTCCCTCTCTTCTTCCCTTGTCTTCAGAGAGTTGTCAGCTGAAACAGCTGGAGTTGACTTGTGTCCTGGGGTATCAGCTGACTCCCCATCCATGAGGTAGGAAGAGAGCCAGCCAGACTCCCCCTGCAACTAGTATCCCCCTGGAATATGTCAAAGATGCCACATCAGTGCTGGGAAAGGCCTTGGGGACTTAGCACCTGAGCAAATCTGACCCAGAGAGGGCAAGGGTTGTCCAAGGTCACACATCAGAGTGATGTAGGCCAGGCCTTCCAGGCTTACTCCCCAGAACAGTGTGTCCATGCACGGCGGCCTGGAGGGATGAGGTCATCCAGCAAAACCACCCAGGGCAAATGCCATTTTCATCCCACTTCTCTCTGGCTCACGCGGCACATGGACACTTTCTGATTCCAGGCAGATCAGTGTTAACAGAGTGTTTCAAAGTCAAGGCGGGGGCAGGAGAGGACAAAGCTGTTGCTCCAGGCAGAAGCACAGCCTCTGACCTTTGTGCCTGTCTGTGCAGCTTCTGTCCACACTGGGGGATTATCTTATCTTGGAAATGCCTCTACCGGGGGCATTACAAGTGATTCATGCTCTGGTTGCCTCAACATCCAGAGTCAGGCAGAAGAAACACTTGTCAGACTTCATTTCATCAGTGCTGGTAGGAAGTACGTTTGAAGGATGGGTGCTATTCTGGCCCCCCTAGTTTTCTGACCTTACAGGAGAAGACTGTGTTGAGAGGGTGCTACACAGGGTCTGTAGGAAGGAGCTTTCCTTTTAGCTGGTGCAGTAGAGCCCACCACTAGGAAACAAGCACATGAGTAACCCCAGAAGCAAGACACAGGACAATACAGAGAATATGATCTTAGCAGGAAGACAGCAGCCGGGAAGTTTGGGTTTGGCCACTTGCAAGTCTATAATCTAGGGGGTGGGGCCCCAAATTGATGCTTCTAATAGCAATATTGATGTGGGTGGTCCACAATAGTAACCTGCCTTGCCTTCCTCATGGAGTTCTAGCAATGGCTCCTTTGTAAGACCCGTGTGTCAGTATAGTTCTGTTCTTTTCCTGCTTTGTAGGATCCTTGCACCATCCCTCATCCTCCCTGAGTCTCAGGTTTCCCATCTGTAAGATGGGAGTAGCAGCTACTGTTTGTACCTCAGAGTGGTAAGGGTCAGCAAGAGAAATAATTAAGGCAAATGAGTTCTAAAAATTATAATGACTTTTTAAAAAGATTGTGTTTACTTATTTATTGTATTATAGAGTGTAAGTCAGGGGAGTGGCTGAGAGAGGGAGAGACAGAATACCAAGCAGACTCCATACTGAGTGCAGAGCCCAATACAGGGCTCGATCTCACGACCTTGAGATCATGACCTGAGCCAAAATCAAGTCAGAAGCTCAACCGACCAAGCCACCCAGGTGCCCTAATGACTATTCACACGTAAAGGGGGGCACATTTATTGGGCACCTATTGTGAGTCAGACGCTCTCAGATGTCAGGATACTTGCATAAATAAACCAGAATTCCTGACCTGAGAGAACCTGGGGTGAATGGGGAAAGGCTGATAAATGAACCTCTGATCTAGTCAGTGTAGTAGAGGTCACTGTAGAGGTCACAGTAAACTCTAGAAGCATGGAGAAGTGGACAGTGGTTTAGGATGGATTTCATCCTCTCGCAAAAGCAATCCATTGCAGATTTTGAAGGTGGAAACTGACCTGATCTTGTTAGTTGCACAGGAAGATCATGTGGGCTGGAGATCCATTGTGGATCCCTGTGTGGGCAAGTCTAGAGGCAAGAAGACTAGGAGGCAAGGAGGAGGCTGCTGCAGTGATCCAGGGGTGAGATAACGCAGAGAGGAGATGCATTTGAGAGATTCGATGTGCAAAACACAGCAAGCAGCATAATTAAGCTCCTGCCCATTGGCCTGGGTCACTGACTAAGATGGGCCAGACTGGGTAGCAGGGAAAGTGATGGGTCTGTGCCTCCTGTCCACGCTGGCTGCGCCATTCCCACAGACAGATACCTCGTCTGGCGAGCACAGCGACTCTGACTGCCAGGTCTCCCCAGGTGAGGGACCGTCCCCCTGTCGTCCCTCCCCATGCCCTGGCATTACTGAACTCCGCTGTTCGCCGCTGCCCTAGCCTGCAGCAGTGTCCTTCCCACCCGTGGAGTCATCTCCAAAATGAACAACAGTAGCAATCAGCAAGTAATCATCTCGCTCCCCCCATACAATGCCTGCGTGTACAGATCATGTTTGCGATTGTTGCTAAAATGATAGCATGAAAACCAGAGCTCCTGCCAAAGAAAAGGAGGGTGAAAACCTATTTACATAAAAAGTGGTTCAGACCCAATCTGAGGCTTCCTCAACCAGGGCCTGCTAAGGTTCCTGGCCCCTCTGCCCTGCAGAGAGTGGGAAGTCACCTTGTCAGCTCCTGCTGGGGTAGGGCAGCGCCCCGTGGTGGCCCCTGGAGGCTCTGAGAATTGCGGTAACAGTGGAACTGTTCTGGCATCTGCCATAAGCTCTGGGCATTAACGAAGGGCAGCTCTCTGGGCCTTTCACTCACAGCTTAGCTCCCAGTCAGCTGAGAGGAGGTGCTCTCAGGGGTACAAGGTGACTTTAAGAGCATCTCAGACAGAAAGCCGGTGGACTAGAGGAGGCCCATAATAATAAGCTGTCACTGTTACTTTGTTCCAAGGAGAGCTGTCTGAATCCCACACTGTGCTAAGGGCTTTACAAGCCTATTGTTTTATTTAATCTCGCTGCACCACTGTCCTGAGAGGTGGCTGTTATTATTAATTCCATTTTACAGAGGATAAAAAATGGAGGCAGAAGTTAATTATGATTTCATAGCTAGTATACAGCAAAACTGGGATTCTAGCCTAGGTTGCTCGATTCAAAGCGCATGACCAAGCTAAAATAAAAAATGTAGGGATGCCTGAGTGGCTCAGTGGGTTCAACCCTCTGCCTTTGGCTCAGGTCATGATCCCAGGCCCCTGGGATGGAGCCCCACATCAGGCTCTTTGCTCAGCAGGGAGCCTGCTTCTTTCTCTCCTTCTCTCTGCCTGCCTCTCTGCCTACTTGTGATCTCTGCCTGCCAAATAAATAATAAAAAATCTTTTTAAAAAATGTAATCATAAGGACTGTGGAGGATGTGAAGAAATTGGAACTCTGCTCCACAGCCGGTAGGAATGTAAAATGCCACAGGCATTTGCAGAACAGTCTGGCCATTTCTTCAAATGGTTAAACTTAGAGATACTATGTGATGTGGTAATTCCTCACCTAGATATCTGCCCAAGGGGAATGAAAACATATATCCACATAGAGATTTGTACATCCATGTTCACAGCAGCATCATTCCCAATAGTAAAAAAGCGAGAACAATGCAAATGTCAATCAGCCAAAGAATGGAGAAATACAATATGGTCTATCCATACAATGGACTATGGTTCAACATAAAAAGAAATGCAGTCCTCATCCATGCCACGACATGGGCGAACTTTAGAAACATTACTAAGTGAAAAAAGTCAGTCCCAAAAGAGCATAAATTGTAAATTTCCTTTTGCATGAAATGTCCAGATGAAGAAAATCCAGACAGACAAAGCAGATTAATAGTTGCCTAGGGCAGGGGGTTAGTGAGAAATCTGGAGTGGGCGTAAGGGGTATAGGCATTTGCAGGGAATGCTGAAAATGTTCCAAAGTTGACTGAAGTGATAGTTGCACAACTTGGTGAATAGCCAGTGCACTATATGATACATCTCTACAAATGTTATTTTTTTTAAAAGCCCATGACTGCATATTAAAAAAGAAGAAGAAGAAGAAGAAAGGAAGAAAAAGAAAACAACTACAATTCTCCCAAGTGAAGACATCTAGAATTATTCTTTCTTTTCCATTCATTACACAAATCCTGAGCCCCTGTTATGTGCTAGGTACCTATCTCCAGGAGCCTGTGACTAGGAGCTTCTCGTCTGGGTGGAAGAGCTAGGATGTGGGCACAGAAAATCATGACTCACAGGAGAAGATGCCAAGGGAATGTAAACAGGAGGATATTATTTCATACCCACTGGATTGGCAAAAATTTTAAAGTCTGACATTACCACGCTGGCAAAGAAGTGGAGCCCCAGATATTCTCACCTACTACTTGAGGGAGAATAAGTAGGTAAAATTTAGAAAGAAGTTTGGCAGTATTTTCTAGAACTGTGGATGCACATGCCCTGTGACCCAGGTGTTCCATGGGCCTCTTGAGTATAACCTGAATAAATTCTTGCATGGGACACAAGGGAATGTGGGCGAGAATGTCCTCACCAGTGTAGTTTTTCCCAGAAGGCTGGAAATAACCAATTCGTCAACAAAAGAAAGAGTAAATAAGCTTTGCCAATAGTCATACAATGGATTATACTCAGTGGGTAAATTCCAAAAGATACAATGTATATGGAGTTTAAAAACATACCAAAGGACACCATCCATTCTTTCTGTATACACACTCATATAGTAAAAATATAAAAACATGGGAATGATTGAGACCAAAATCTGGATAGTGGCCCCTTCTTAGGAAGGAAGGGAATAAGATGGGGGGTGGGGGGACCCACTGGGGTATTCAATTGTATCTATAATGTTTCTTTTTAGAACTCACTTGCAACATCTTTTTTCTTTTAATTAAAGTTTGATCCCTTATGCATATTGCCCAGTTCCCACAATGGTAACATTTCAAAATGGCACAAACTGCTATCACAAGGATATTGATATTGTTACAATCCATCAGCCTTTTGGGATTGCTCCAGTTTTCTATGTATTGGTGTATGCATGTGTCCTGGTCTATACGACTCTATCCCTGGCAGGGTTGGTGCACAGTCAGGACACTGAGAGCACTCCTTCACAGCAAGGGTCTCTTGTGTCTTCCCCTTTCTAGCCCCACCCACTTCCCTGGGACTCTGAGCCTTGTCCCTAAACCCTGCCAGCCACTAACCTGACCTCCACCTTAACATCTCTGTCATTCTGAAATTGTGGCATCAGAGGATCCATGACATTATGTAACCTTTTGGCTCTTCCCACCCCCATCCAAATTCCCAAGATGTTGCAGATGTCATTAGTTTGTCCCTTTTTATTGCTGAGGAGTGTGTCCCATGGCATGGTATACCATGGATGGTTTCACTTTGTGAAGGGCACCTGGACAAGTTGTGGGTTTGGGCTATTACCATACTTGGATGTTTCAGTACTGCAGTTGAGTGGTGGGTATCTGGATTTTCACTGCACTATTTGCCCTACTTTTTGATGCAAAGAATGTTCCATAAGTGAAATGAAGGAAGGTAGAAAAAGATACCACAAATGCTGGCCAGCCCTGTGCAGTGGAGTGCAGGGCTCAGAGTGACACCTGGGACCCAGGTTGAGGGCCCCCAGCAGGTGAGGCACCCTCAGGAAGTGGGACCTGGGCACCTACTCGCTTTGAAGTTCTAAGCCTCTTGTGGGTGCATGGAAGCCTGTCCAGGGCCTTCAGTCTCTGGGGCCAGTTTCTAGGGGAATCACCCATTTGGCTACAAAGCCCTTCCCCCAACCTGGGGGTAGGTGGGGAGTTGCTCCTCATTGGAGAAATCACAGAGAAAAGGAGGTAGTTTTCCAGGTAGACAGAATGAAATGTGGCCTCTCCTGAAGGCCCTTGAGAAAAAGCAGGAAGTACAGCAAGGGGGTTCCCTGAACAGCACCAGAAATAGAGAGCATCTTCTGTTGGAAGGCAACAGGAAAGACGGGGAACATTCTTCTGACTTGAGGTTCAAGCTGTGGGGTGGTGATGTCAGCGGATGGGTAATGAGGCCCTGATACGTCTGCTGCTGCCGGGTGCAGGAGAGATGGGTGCAGCCCTGGCCTCAGTGCGCCTCCTACCCCTCTGCCCAAGCAGCTTTAACCTTTCCTGTCTAAATCCCTGCAAGCACTGGTTATGAATTTCTGGGTTCTGGGCAGAGCATGGAACAGTGACACATTCACTCTACACACACCCACCTGGAGGCAGCCTAGCCCTCAGACACCTTGCCCGCAAAAGGTCCCAGCAGAAGCACCCAGAAATGCCACCGCATGCCAGGAAAATGGCAAGCAATGTGGGTGGGGAAGCCAGTGTGGGCTCCGTGGCCCCTGCTGTGGGGGAGAGGCCAGAGCAAGGTGAGGGCCTAGGGCAGGTGGGCCTGGGTGAGCTGTCTGAGTTATCTCACCTGATCCTAACAACAATGACACATTAGCGTCCTGTCAATTTTACATACAAAGTTACAGAAGCACCGCAGGGGTGGAGATGAAAGTTGCTCCAGGGATCAAGCCCCATGTGGGGCTTCTTGCTCAGTGGGGAGCCTGTTTCTCCCTCTGCCTGCTGCTCCTGCTGCCTGTGCTCTCTCCACAGCCCCCTCTGTCAAATAAATAAATAAAATCTTGAAAGAAAGAAAGAAAGAAAGAAAAGGAAATAAAGAAAGTGGCTCCAGGTGATACCTTTGAGAAGGAGGAGAGTTAGGATTTAAACCCAGAGCCCGAGCTCCTTTAATGTTTATGATAAGCTTTTCTGAGAAAAGGAGTCATACAGGACCTTCTAAGCTACTCTTCCTCTGGAGGGTAAAGGGGAGCTACAAAAAAATCATTAAGTAGAGAGAAAAATCATTAAGTAGCAGACCTCTGTTTTTAGGGATCATATCTTGGCGACACCCTGGGCTCCCTCCTCACCATCTCTGAAGGCCCAGCTCCTTGCCTTTATTGCTTTTCTTCTGAGCCTCTTCCTTTTTTTTCTGGGCATGGCTGGACCAAAGCCCACTCCACAGCCTTCAAGGAAAGATGCAAGTCCAACAAAACCTCAGGGCTGGTCCTCCAAATCTGGCTCCTGTCCTCCTCAAGGCTCCCCAGATTTTACCCGCTGCTCTGGGCCCAGTGGCTGCTGAGTCTCCCTTCCCTGAGACATGCCCACATAAGGCACAGGAAGAACGTGGCCGTTGTAGCCAGTGGGGTCCTGGTTCAAGCTCTGCGTGCGCCCCATGCTCCCTGTGTTTGCTGCAGAACACTCCCTTCCTTCTAGGGCCTGGGCTGGGAAGAGCCAGGCATGCAGATGTCACAGGCCCCCTCCAACACCGCACTTCCTCCTGGAGTACACCCTCACTTTATTGGCTGAGACGGCAACAACCCCCCACCTCTGAAAATTGTTATTGTGAAGATCAACAAGAGAATGAGCAAGAACATACTGGCTGACCACAATGTGCTTTATAAAGTGGGAGATTATTATCTTCTAACCTAGTTTGTCCCCAGTGCCCCCTGACTCCCTGTGTTGTATGTGGTGTTTCTCCTGGTAGTGGGTGGAGAGGAGAGTAAGGTGGACAGTCTGAGGCTCACGGGGGGTGAGGGAGCTGCAGGAGGTTCTCCAGGCCAAGTCTGGATTCCCTTGGACTGGCCCTGACAGATTCCGAGCCAAGAAAACAAACCCATTTAGAGGACGACATTTGCAGGGCAACTGAGCTCGTATTGGGAAGAAGGTCCCTCCACCTGGTTCTACCGGGAGTGGCGGTGCTCACAGGTTCCAAGGCTTAGGTGTTGCTGGCTGACCTGGACAGGCCCAGGGGGCCGTGGAGGCAGCAGTGGCGCTGGAAGGTGGTGGGGAAGAGGGAGACAGAGGGCCCACTGTTGGACCCCAGGGCTCTTCCCTCCTTTCCTTGTGTCTGGCACTGGGGCTCAGAACTGACCTGGCAGCCAGCCTTGCCTGTGGGAAGACCTAGTAATGGTGGTGGACACGAGGTCAGGGTTGGGATCCAGGCCTCCTCCTGGCTCTGCACTTTAGTCATCTGGGAAGACATCCTAAGTTCTCTTAGCCCCAGCTTCTGTATCTATAAAACGGGGATGACTCTGATGAAGAAACGTAATAGCTGAGTTGCTGTGAGGTCAAGTGAGACAGTGCAGTAAAACACTCGACACATTACGAAATGATGATGCTAGTTATAATTATGGGGTGGGGAGAAAGCAAATCAGCCAACACGTGTGATAAGGGCTGTTACGTGCCAGGCGTTATTCAAGGAACTCACATCTATTCAGGCCATCCTCGGGCGCCAGTGAGGATGGCGACAGAGAGAAGCATGGAGCCATTGGGAGAAAAAGAAAGGCCACCTAACCCTCCCTTCCCCTCAGTCCCTGCCGTCCCCTCCCCCACACTACTCCCTTCTACTCCACACCCCATCTAGCTGGTCCTGGGTCAATAGCTTCTTCCCTAACTGGGGGCACAGAGGCCTGAGAAACCAGGAGACCAGACTGAGGCACGCAAATTAACTCAAGAGTCCACAGGAAAACCCCAAACTCTCCCCTTAAAAGACAATCCCTAAGAAGCTTTAATTCCACCTGGATGTCTCAGCATCCCTCAGGTTAACCACTCTAAACAGGCTGAATATTAATTGCATCTCTGAAGGAAGCACCAGAAAATGTTGTCTTTGATAACTCGCATGGCCCATCCCTCTCTCAGATAATTCCAGGAGCTTCTGGGGCACCGCACATTCACAGGGCCCCAGGGAAGGGAATTCTCCTAGGCGGCTGGCCAAGGTTTGCAGCAGGGACCACCGTCTGGAAACCACTCCTTCAGCAAATCTCTTCAAGTCTGGGCCTTCTCCTGAACACATGTGTTGGCTGGGTGGGGGCAGGGACCTCGCTCCTAATAGCATTCACTGAGTACCTAGTAAGTTCCGGGAGACTGACACGTATCATTTCACTTAAACCTCAAAATAACCTTGGGCGGGGAGGTGTTATTATCCCATTTCACAGGTAAGGAAAGTGAGGCTCATGGAAATTAACTGTGTCCAAGGTTATACAGGTTGTCACATGAGGGACACAGCTTTGAACATAGGCATAGCTGGCTGTCATGCTACCTGCTTTCGTAGTTCATTAGAGGCTTCCAGCCTTTCTTTTCGTTTCCCTGCCGCCAAGGCAGCTTTACTGACATGCATTTTTCCAACTCCCTTCCTCTTCCTATAAAATACTAATATTGCAGATGTATGATATACCTGTTTAGCCCATTGGAGGATCACAAACTCTTGCAACAGAGATTTTTTTTCACTCCTGACCCTCTAAGAACCAATTCCCCGCCCCCCACCTTTGTGAATGATAGCACCCTGTTGAGAGTGTACAAATTATACCTATGGTTCCCAGTTCCCCAGAGTGGAAGAGGGCAAGGCTTACCCACAGACCAAGATCAGGAAAGGAAAATTACCGAGACCATTTCTTTCAAGGGCAGTGTTCATGTTTTCTTTTGAGGGACATGGCCTTTTTGTTTCTAGATGTGCTATCTGTTCCTCATGCTTTAGATTCACTTGCCATTTTCTAAGGGAGGCCTGCTCAGACATCCCTACCTAAGTTTGGGATAAGCCCCTTTCCACCTCCAGTCTCCCGCTGCCAAAGCAATGGTCAGACTCCATGGTTACGGTCCATGTAAAAGTCCTTGTACACAAAAGGAAGGACTGTGGCTTTTCCATTTCTCTATCCCAGAGCCTAATGTGGGCACAGTATGTGGTAGGTGCTCAGTGAATGTCTGTGGAATGAATGAACTCATGGGCAAATGAATTTAAAATCATTTGGGCTGCCTCTGCTGCACTGAGCTAATGCTTTAGTAAAATCCACATTAGTGGATTAGTAAATCCACATTAGTAAAATTTAGTAAATCCACATCAGGGATGGCTGGATCAAGCAACAACATGCAGTCATGCCTTCAGAATGTGGTACCCTTTGGGCACCTTTCATGAAGCCAGAGTTTTCATTGGGCAACATCCATAGTAATGCTCTTGATCAAGGCCCCTGTGGGGATGGAGATGAACACAGGCTGAGATCTCAGAAGGTGATGTTATGAGAAATGGACTTGGCCTATGGTACACAAACCTCCCCCTGGCTCTCTGGGGACACGTTGTAGACCCTGGAGAAAAAAAAAAATATGATAAACTGTCAACCATTAATAATCAGGGAAGCCCTGGGACACCTGGGTGGCTCAGTTGGTTGGGCGGCTACCTTCGGCTCAGGTCATGATCCCAGTGTCCTGGGATCGAGTCCCACATTGGGCTCCTTGCTTGGCGGGGAACCTGCTTCTCCCTCTGCCTCTGCTTGCCACTCTGTCTGCCTGTACTTGCTCTCGCTTCTCTCTCTATGACAAATAAATAAATAAAATTAAAAAAAAAAAATCAGGGAAGCCCTAACTGATGAAGTCCGTGCTCACACCAATGAAGGACAGGGGTAGCTGCTTCACACCCCTATTTCCAATAGTAGGACTGAAGACTCACCCTAATGCAGTGCATGGGAAAATGCCAGATTAAACAAACACATTTATTTTTAAATATAGAGCTGAGCAGCCAAGAAAGAGAAGGAAATCCTCAGAGGTCAAAATAACCATGAGACAGCACAAATTCACAGAGGTTGCAAACACTGAGAGGGTGAGGGGCATGGGGGTATCTGTCACTCCTTAGTGATCTGGGGCCTCTGGTTTGAAAGAGCCAAGGAAAGAAGCAAAGGCACAGTCCTTCAGAAGGTGGAAGGGAAACTGAGACTTTCACTTGTGGCTGAAACACAGAAAGGAGACATTTACCCTTTGGAGAAAGGGTGAATCAGAAAAACACAAAATCCCACCTTGTGGATGGAGGCAATAAGGAAACTCAACCCTAGGCCTGGGCAGAGGGGAAGGAAAAATGTTAAAAGGCTGAGAATTTCCAATCACAAAATGACCCTCAGGTGGGTCTGGAAATTGACTATGTGGAAGTTGACTCAGTGGCCAGAAGGAAAACAAACAAACAAACAGCAAACAAAAAACCCCAATCTAAGCTGAGTGTTTAAAATGACCCCAAGTTGATGGTTCCTCCAGGTACCTGGCAGAAGCAAATTCAAACCCTTTCTGGAGCCATGAATTTTCAACTCGGGCCTCAAAGGAATCCCACAGAGTTTTAGCAGTCATAAATCCACGACTTGAAAAAATCACAGAGCACGTGAGGAAACAAGCCGCCATGAGCAAGAGAGAGCAAAAGCAATGAACAAATCAATCAGACCTAGGAATGCTACAGGTACTAAAATGACCAGATGCAGAAAATGAAATAAATGTGTACAATATTTAAAGAAATACGTCAAAGTAGTGAAAGTATAAACAACAGACTATCAAAGAAGAAAAAGCGACTGAAAGATAACCAACTGTAACTTCTAGAAATGGGAAGGCTGATGTATGGGCTCCTCCAGACTGTTGTTCTAAATCTGTCTTATAGTTTTGGAATAAACCTTGGATTCAGAAAATTAAAATGCTGTGTGACCTGGGCCAATCACCTCCTGTCTCTGGGCCTCAGTTTACTCACCTGCAAGTGAAAGTGTGGAACCAGATCACCTTATGAGTCCAACTCTATAAAATAATCTTCTATAATATGAGAGATCACAGTCACTGGACACCTGTCTTGTGTGTGTGTGTGTGTGTGTGTGTGTTCTCCTTGACTATCAGCATTTTACATGATTTTTAATACTTGCAATAGCTCACTAAAGTGTGGGCTCTTATATCCAATTCACATTTTAGGAAACTGAGGCAGAGAGGCATTAGGTAACTGGCCCAGAGTCCAGAGCTGGTAGACCAATGGTATCCAGAGGTCTGAGCGCAGATTCTATGCTTTCGATGCTTAACATCTGAGATCCGGGACTAGAATTCTCTGACCTCTCAAAAGACTCCCATAGTAAAGTCTGACCTCTCAAAAGTCCCTCCCAACTCAGTGGCCTGCAGAGGCTGTCAGCTTCGACCAGAATAGCCATTCCAGTGGGGAGGTAAGAATACCATGAAGTTAATTATCAATAACCGAACATGAAGTGCCTTCTATGAATAAGACCTGTGCTTATTTTAGGCAAGAGCTATTCATGACAGAGTAGCAAACAGTGACAGATGGCTGGGGCTCACCTTCCAAATGCCCTTCAGAAAGTTTTCATTCTGAAAGCACTTCTCTGTACCTTGGGTCCCTCATTTCTAAAATGGGGGTGACGATACTACCTAACATCCCTGGGTTGTCACAAAAGGATTAAATGAGCTAAAACGAGTCTGGAGGGGAGAGAGCATGCCTCAAACGGTAGCTCTTGCTCCTGCTGTTCCCGTTACTGTTTTCGACCCAGTGGGGAGAAGTCGGGTCCTGCAGCAGATGACCTTGATTCAGTTTCAGGCTCCCCCACTTCCCAGCTGTGTGACTTAAAGTCCCTGAACCTCTCTGAGGCTCCACGGCCCCATCTGTGGATCAGAAATAACAATGCTTACTTAACCGGTAGTTGTGAGGGGGAAATGGACTGTGAAATGCCTAGCTCAGTGGTTGACATGTAAGAGGTACTCGACAAATGTCTGTTCTCACCCCTGGAGCATTTCCTGCACACTCGGCTTTTCCGAAATGGTTAGAATCCAAAGAGGCAAAGGAATCTGTGCTCAGAGATGTTGACTCACAGTTGTTTTCCACCAGGGGAACTTTCACAAAAGCTGTGGGGGCTAGAAGAGGTCTGAAGACATCCACTTCCCAGCAGGTAAGTCAAGGCAGCACAGTGATGGAGGTCCGTAGCCTCTGGTCCACGATCTGCTGCTTTGGCTGAACTGGCCACAGAGATGTGCCACTGAAGAGTAAGTTAGCAACAGGAAGTGAGCCCTACCATGAGGAGAATCTGGTCAATGAATCCACCAAGGATAATGACACTGACCTTCCCATTTGGAAATCAACCAGGCATTTGGCTGGTAAGTGGCACTGTGATCACTCCACAAATCCTGGACAGCAAAGCAGCAGTACTATCCAAGGATGGGGACAGGATAGTAAAGGAGTATCAGAAGGACAGCCACATCTGGAGCAGTGGCTGTGTCACTCTGTGAGCCCCAACTCTGCCAGGCCTCAGGGAAGGGCAGAATTCCCCACCCAGCTTCCCCAAGAAGCATCAAAGGCTGGGACCAGAAGTGCTTTCCCAGAGGGATTCCTCTTTTGGGAAAATAGGGAACTCTTGAGTTTCAAGCTCAATCTGGGACACCTTTTGGATTTCATAAGTCACCTGCTCCTCCTATCTTGTCTTCTCTAAGCTCAGGTGGTCCAAGACTTTGTCGAAGCTGATGCCTGGTACTAAAGATGACGGTGGCATGGTAGAGTGGTGGCCATTCCAGGTGCTCCAAGTAAAAGCTGAAAGTACAAACTTGGGGAGAGAAGAGGAACCAGAGAGGACAGATGGTCTGGGGAGCACGAGCCCAACACCAGCACAAGGGTTTCAGTGGCCCCTGAGTCTTACGAGTCACCCTGCTGGAACTATACTCTGCATTTTCTCAGCCTAGGGAAGACAGTGTGATGTTCTTGAACAGACCCGGCTTCAAAGCCCAGCTCCTTCACATCCTAGGACATCTTTGTCCCTGAGCAAGACAATTTACTGTGTCTCAGTTTGCTCATCTGTAAAATGGGGAAGATGCCTCTAAGTGCTGTGATGGTTACAAAGATATGATGCATGCCTGGCACAAGTGACTGCTCAATTAGCTGTTAGTTTCATTTTTCCTCCCTCCTCCTTTCCAACCATCTTCTAGATGGCTTGCATCCCTTTATTTGCTACTGAATTAGAATTAGTAGCAGATGACTTTTATCTGTCCCTTGGTGACTCCCATCCTCTGTACTTATAAATTTGTACACCATCCGGTAGATGTTTGTGAAAAAATTTCATGGCTTCTTGCTTCTTAAACAAGAATAACAAAAGGCCCCAGCTCCTCTGCTTGGGACCCCAAGGCTTCCACCAGTAGACCTCAACCTCCCAGCCATTCCCCTACTGCAATGCTTGCCCTTCTGGTAGCCATCATGGTGTGGGACGTGGAGAAGGGCTTAACCTAGCCCTGAGCATGTTTGGGATAGTAAGAAAGGCTTTCTAGAGGCAGATGCATCCAAAGTTAACCTTAAAACACAACGATAATTTTGCCAATAAACCAAGATGGAGAAGGCATTCTGGGCCAGGAGAATATGATGCGCAAAAGGCCTGAGGCCTGAGGCCTCCCCAGGGCAGCCAGGCTTCCGTCCAGGTTGACTGCTGTCACCTCTCCAGATTGTCCTCACTTCTCTTCCTGTCTTTACTAGGCTGACAGAGGACCTATTCTGTACTCTCTGCTGGACTCTGTCAAGGACCTTACTTCTTGTAAGTCCCTGAGACCATTTCAGGAAATCGGTGAGGTCAGGACTACTTAAAATATTGCCCTTTTCATCCTTGTTCTCTTACCAGAATACAGTGGAGTTTTCCAGATTGAATACAGAAACAGATATAGATTCGATCAAGCCAACTATTAAAGAGATTTACCAAAACGTAAAACAATGCCACCCTATACATTATTTGTTTGTTGTGGAAAAGTCATTCTCATAAAAATGTGCTATTATATGTTACTGCAAGCATTTATTATTATCACTTTAAATAAACTATAAATAATGATTTCAACATTCTTTTCCAATGCTAATTACTAGTGTGACAAATTTTGATAGACATAATCCACATAAGCAAAAACTCTTTGGGGTCTTTAATAATTTGGAGGAGTCAAACAGGGTCCTGAAACCAGACAGTTTGAGAACTGCTGCAGTACGGCATACTGTGAAGGGGGCAAGGGGCACAAATGGCCCTGGGAAGCCTTCTCAGATGGCAGTTTCTGCCCGTTACCAAGAAAAGAGCCCACAGGCAGCGTGTCCCTGGCTGAACCCTTCTGCCTTGCCTCCCTCTCTGTCCCTCCTTTTCCTTCTGCTTCCTGCGAAAACCCTAGTGGCAGAACAGGCCTCTCACTCAGTAACCTCTTTCCCAAGCTCAGGGAGGTATGTGGTCAGGAGGCTTTGCTGTTAGGAAGGCAGGGCCCACACAAATAACTCAATGGCTCTAATCAGCATTTCCCTGATGACTAAAAATGTGGAACATTTTCTGATGTGCTTCTGATGCTGCCATTTCTGTTCGGTGTGATGTGTTCTGTTCTGATGTGCTTCTGATGGTGCCATTTCTGTTGTTTCCTTTGGAGAAATGCCTATTCAATCTCTTTGCCCATTTTTGAATTAGGGCCTTTTGTCTTTTTATCGCTGAGTTTAAGAGTTCTTTATATATTCTGCATACAAATCCCTTGTGAGATCTATGACTGCAAATATTTTCTTCCATTCTGGGCTCATCTTCACTTCCCATATGGTGTTCTCTGCAGCACAAAAACTGTTAATTATGATGATGTCCAATTTGTGTATTGTTTTCCCCTTTTTTTGTGTATGCCTAACTACTGCCTGCCTAATCTGAGGTCAGGAATATTTATGCCTATGTTTTCTTTGAAGGGCTTAAAGCTTTAGCTCTTGCATTTAGGCTAACAATGCATTTAATAATTTTTGTATACAGAGTGAGGAAAGGTCCAACTTCATGCTTTTGCATGTGGGTAGCCATTGTCCCAGCACTGTTTGAGGAAGGGATGGCGAGTGTCTCTGAAACTCAGTTGCCTCATCTTGAAAATGGGTTTAAAAGCCCATATTGCAGGGTGCTCTGAGTATTCAATGAGACAGAGAAGAAAGTGCCCTGTGAGGATCCTTGGTACACAGCAGAAATGCCTGTCACTGAAGGATGATCAGACAGTGGATGTGAAATACTCAGAAGCACTGGTCATCATCACTACCATTTGACCGGAACTTTTACATCCTAAAGGTTGCCTGCATCCAATACCCAACACATAACCCTTTTCCCAGAATCCCCTGTTTGAGGGGCCCTGAAAATCCTTTTCTTTTCTCCTTCCCTTTTTTTTTTTTAAAGATTTTATTTATTTATTTGAGAGACAGCAAAAGTGAGGGAAGTCACAGAGGGAGAGGGAGAAGCAGACTCGCTGTAGAATGGACAGCCCAATGTGGGGCTCGATCCTAGGACCTGAGCAAAGACAGATGCTTAACTAACTGAGCCATCCAGGCACCCCCTTCCCTTCCTTTTCTTCTCTCTTACTTTCTACCTTAATTTTGCATTAAATGCTCTTGGTCTTAATTAATTAATCAAGTTAAGATTGTTAACCCACTCAAATCTCTTTTGGCAAATTGGTAGGAAGGCCAGAATGAACAAATGAGTCAATCAATTAAAAGGCTCCTAATTTAAAGTCAGAAAAGTGAAGGCCCTGGAGCTACAGGGATCACACAGGCCATCCCACATGCAGGTGTCAGAGGTGGGACATGGGGACACTGACTCCATGGGCTCTACACTCCCGCCCTGTACTCCCCCTCCCACCCTGGAGAGATCCTCTTAAATCAGTCTCCCTCCTCCTCAGTGTTTGCAACACCTCCCGATTTAGTTTTCTCTCTGCATCTCATTAGTGTCCCATTTGCCTCATCTTCCTGATCTCTGAGGCAGGCGTTAAGCAGGAGGAGACTGAATTGGCAGCAAGGGCTCCCTGCCTCCTGATTGTGGGTGAGGTGACATGCGGGGGAGGAGAGCATGGCCCCCCGGCTGCAATTCTACATGGTGCTCTGGTCCATTTGGCTCAAGCCAGCAAACAGTATTGGGACTCGAGCTGTGCCCCAGGCTTGGAGGGCAGGGGTGGAGCAAGGAGCAGCACTTGCCCTTGATATCCCCAGACTTGCAGGGATGGCTCGATAATGCCCAGGCTGTGCTCTGCTACTGAGACTGGGCCCTCCTGGGTGGGTGGAGTGAGCAAGAAAGAGTGAGAGGTTAGCTGGGGGAGAAGGGCAGTGGGGCCATTCCAGCTTGGGTTTGGAATAGCACATATAAAGGCAGGAGGGCATCAACTATCACGTTTAAGCAAATATTGATGTGGAATCTGTCGTGAAAGTGTTTGTTCACTCATTCACGCATTGAGTGTGCACTCACCGAGTGCCCATTCCAGGAGGAAGAACACCCCAGGGAACAGTACAAAGTAAACCCCTGCCCTTGCGGAGTTTAAGTTCCAGTGGGGAAGAGAGACCACAGACGAGCTCACAGAGTAACAGAGGATGCGGCAGGTGGGGAGAAGTGTCATGTAGGCAAGAGCCAATGGAGCAGGGCACAGGAAGGCCTGGACCGGGAGGGTGGCTCCTTGCATGGAGTGTGGGGGTGGGGGCAGGCCTCCTGCTGCTCCCCGAGCTGCAAACACACCTGCCTCGGACACCTTTCAGACTCTGTGTGCTCTGCTCCCTCAGATGCGATGTGGAGGTCTGTTTGCTGCTGTTCCTGTCTGAAGAGCTTCCTCCAAGACTGGAAAAAAGGCATCTGCGCCTTATGCCTTGAGGTGGGAGTGTGTTTATGAGTCAAGGAATGGTGAAGACACCAATGGCATGAGTGAGGGGTGCGCAGGAGAGATGGGGTCGGATGGGAGACGGGTTGGCTCTTAAAGGTCCTAGTGAGTTGCTGCAAGGCCTTTGGCTTTTCCTCTGCCAAAGATGGGGGCACACGGCAGGTTTTGAGTCGAGAAGCGATCTGATCTGACCGCTGCCAGAGTCCTGGAGAGAAGGGGGAAGCAGAGCCCCAGAAGGAGCCCCTGCAATCATCCAGGTACCAGACCATGGCTTGGACCAGTGTGGGGACAGAGGAGGTGGTCACAGAGCTGAAGAGGGGAGCGAAATGATGGAGTCAGTGTACACTTAATATAGAGTGCAACAGGAGGGATGAGGAGAGATGAGGCCGGAGTGAGAGAACATTCTAGACAGAAGAATCTGCCTGGGCCAAGGCGCAGATTCGACCCCGTCCTGCCAGACTCAGATCCCACTACCTACATTTCTGCAATAGCCTCCCTCCCTCCTTGAATTCAACAAGCCTTGCCATGGGCCCAGCTCTGTGGGTGACACCAACATGGGTGTTGGCGATGGCCACCCACAAGGCTTCCCCTGTGGTCACTAAAAGCTGTGTTCACACGTGACACCAGCAGGATGCTTGGGGGAGCCAGGGGGGTAAAAAGCTGGGGCAGAGAGTTCGGAGGAGGAAATAGATGCCTATTTCCTGGGTTTTAATGGAGCGGGGGAGTCAAGGTTCAGTGTCTTCTTCTGCCATACACGCATTACCAGCAAGCACAGTTAGGGTTGATGAGTTCACTTTTAGCTTAGCTATTTTACCTCACCGAGTGAACCTCAGTTTTTTGATCTTACAAATGGAATTATCAGGACTACCTCATGGGCGCCCTGAGTTCAATGAGATGCAGCAGTCAAGTACTTGGCACAAAGCCTCAATAGACATGACACCATGTTACCCATCCTTCTACATGAAAAGCTAACCATCTTGACAGCTCTCCTCAGACAGCCGTGTTGGGATTGGCTGAGTGCTCCTCCTGGTTTGTACCTAACACATTCTTGGGCTCAGAGCAGAAGCTACCTCTGCATCCGTCCCCTGCAACATCCCCAGAGCCCAGCTTGGTGCTAAGCTTATAGTTAGTATTCAGTATGTCTTTGTCGAATTGCCAAATAAATGACTGAATCAGAGGTTACGTAAGATCTAGGCTTTAGCACTTTTTAGCTGGAAGACCTCAGACAACACAGTTAATTTCTCTGCACCTCGATTTTCTTGCCTCTTAGACAAAAATAATATCTCCTGTGACAGAGACAGCTACTCTCATCAAATAACCTGATTTTCCCCATACCTCCCAGAGCTCTAGAAGTCAGGCAGGACCACGTGACTAGTCTGGGCCCACGGGCTGTGGGTGACTTCTTGACCAAAGCGTTTAAGGAGCAGTGCTCTGTCTCGACGGCAGAGATCAAGGTGTCCAAATGTTCCAGGAGGTATCCCTGTAATCCAGCAGAGCTTTCCTCCGACTGGCCTGAGTCACTCGGTACAGCGCAGTCCTCCACCTCCCTTGGTTGGACATGGAGCATGAACAAGAAATACACTTTTGCTGTGTTGAGCCAGAGATTCTGGAATGAATTTATTACTGGAGCATAACTGAGCCTAGTGAAACTCAGACATCTACCTTGCAAGATTGCTTGGAGGATAAGAAAAGGTGCTTGGTTCACAGTAGGTCTTCACTAAAGGGCTCGCTCCCTAGGTCCGGGTTCCAAGTCCTCTGCCTCTTCAGCCTTCTTTACCATGACCTAGCCTCCATGATCTAGCCTGAAACATCCTTCCATTTTCCTGATGCAACCCAGGTGTTTTGTACTGTTTTTTGTTTTTTTTTTTTTTTTTTTTGGTCATTGTTCTTCTGTATAGCAAGAGGAAGAAAAGCCTTGAGAAGGCCGTTTTGGCTAGCTGGACCTGGCCTCCAGCCCCCTATCCAGGCAGCTACCCACTCAGCTCCTCCTGCCACACTCCCAACTATGCTTCTGATCCCACTCCAGCTCAGCTCAACAGGTAACCATCCAACTATAAACCCTGCCCCTAGTCTCCCAGATTCTAGAATAATCCTGATGGCTGCTGCTGCCCCTGCCCACCTAGTGGCCGAAGCCTTCCACCAAAACATATGCATGGTTTCAGATTCCAAGATGGCATTTCTCATTAAGACCACAGGTTTGCAGTTGATGATACAGAACATCAGAGCAGACAAGGGGACTGACCTGGCTCCATGTCAGCACGTTGTGAAGAGTCAGCAGTGTCCCTGGGCCCTGTAGCCCTCTCTCCAGGGCCATCGGATCCTGGAGGACAGGTCAGGATCCTTTCTGTTGAAGCAGAGAACACAGACCCTACTGAGTGAGGTGGCAAGATGCTTTGGCCTCTTTCCCACAGATTTCTCCCCAGCAGCCATTGCGAACACATGCCAGTGGGGGGAGGAGCTTGTTCCTGATCCCACAGCAAGGAAGAGAAGCGCTGGGGGGAGTAGGGAGGAATCCCACCGAAGTGTACTTCCTTTATGCGACTTTCCTGGGCAGCTCTGGCATACCTTCCTCTGTTCCCCCACCTCATCTTGGGCTGTGGGAATAATGGTCTTGTCTAACCAAACCCCTCAAGGGCAGGGACTGCAGATCAGTCCTCTTTATGACCGTAGTGCTCTGCAAGGACTTGGAGCAGAGGTGAACTGAGTGTTTTGTGAAGAACGGGCAAGGTGCTGTGGTGGAAGTGGGGCGTGGGGGATGGCCATGAGGCCCCTCCGTCAACAGTTCTATCACTGATTCACCAGGCAAATAAATGCATCACTGAATCGCCTCGAACCTTAGTGTCCTGCCCTATAAAATGGCGACTTTCCCTGGGATTTACCAGACGTTGGGAGTCACCTGGGCCGAGTTCCTCACACACAAGAACTCTGGCTCTGGCACACCTGTGTGTCACATTGCAACCTCTAGCAAATCTCACCCTCTCTTTGAGCCTATGTTTCCTCATGTGAAACAGGAAGACTCTGAGCCTGGTGACCGGTGACATCCCCCCTGCCCCTAGAACTCTGTGACAGTGATTTTGACTCATCACCATCTCGGTGCCTAAGGAGGTACCTGCACATGATAAAGGTTGATGAAATGAGTAAAAGAAATGTTACCCTACTCAAAAGAAAAGTAAGGGGAAGCTCAAGGTGGGGAGCCTGGGTGGCTCAGTCTGTTAAGCATCTGACTTCGGCTCAGGGTCCTGGGATGGAGCCCCATGTCGGGCTCCCTGCTCATCAGGGGGTCTGCTTCTCCCTCTGCCTCTCTCCCTGCTCATGCTCACTCTCTCTGTCTCTCAAATAAATAAAATCTTTAAAAAAAAATAAAAAGCTAGGTGTGAAAATTAAAAAAAAAAAAGTTTTAAGTCATCTGCCTCAGGTCATTGCAAGAGGGGGAATGAAATTTGAACAGAGGCCCCCAAGATCTGTTTATTTTCTCCTGCACCAACTGTCACACCCACTGAAAGCACCACAAAATGCCTTTTTATAAAAAAAAGACCCATTAGGCTGAAGAAGAAGGCATGAAGGATGCATTTAGACATCTGAGGTAAAAATTATTTTTTAGATGGGGCGCCTGGGTGGCTCAGCGGGTTAAGCCGCTGCCTTCGGCTCAGGTCACGATCTCAGGGTCCTGGGATCGAGTCCAGCATCGGGCTCTCTGCTCAGCAGGGGGCCTGCTTCCCTTCCTCTCTCTCTGTGATCTCTTCCCTTCCTCTCTCCTACTGTGATCTCTCTCTGTCAAATAAATAAATAAAATCTTTAAAAAAAAAATAAAATAAAAAATTAAAAAATAAATAAATTAAAAAAAAAGAAAGAAAGAAAGAAAAGAAATTCCCTGACTACCTATTTGCCAAATAAAGGTAGGGCCCGAGCTACGGAGACGGGATTGTCCATATAAAGTGAAGAATTAGTGGTCATGTCTATTAACACCACAATTTCCTGAAGGGTGACATTTTGTTAGCTTCATCTGAATTTCATGTTTCTTTATTGTCACTTGTTATTCTGATCAAAGAGGAACTGTATCAGGCAAGAACACTACCAGGCCCAAGAGCAGACTGTCCCTTCCCCGCCCTCAGAGGTCAGGCTCCCCAACACCCCCGACCAGACCTGCCCAGCAGAAATAGAACTGACACAGTCTACAGGTACGCCAAGAAAAGTGTTTATAAATCACACTACACTGACTGTAATAAGACATAGGCAGCATCCCACAGAGCATGGGACAATCATTCTCGGCATCTTGAATGAGCAGTCACGGCTATCATGTCCCTAATTTCTTTTCACCACGCCTTGCTCATTGTAAACTTCCCCACCAAAGTTTCAGGGAGCTGCGGCAGATTGTTTTGCTCTAACAAGGGGCCCGTAAGAGGCACTTTCTCCTGTGTGGGGGCTTCTCCCGAGGGCCCAGCGTCTTGTGGATTTTAGGACTCAGAGCTCTTGGCTTTGCTGGCAGGGTCCTGCCGGGGTCCTGGCCATAGGCAGTGACTCAGACAAAATACTCAGGGTCTTCCTCAAACTCCTCTCTTTTGTCCTAAAATTCCACTCTGCCCCCATAGCTTCGGGCCATGGCTTGTGTTTCAGCCTGGGCCTTAGGATCCCTCCCCCTCTTGGGGAAGTGGCTGAACTAGTTTTTCTTCCCTTCCACCTTCCTCTTTGCCAGGGTTTTAGGGAAAACCTCAACTCCTTTTCACCTCTTTATTTCATCTTCAATTCATATCTCTGAATTCTCTCTTTTTTGAAGTACCTCCAACAAGGACCACAGTGAGTGAAAGGAAAGGGTTCATGCGTGGACGGTCTCGGAGGTGCTTATGGAGGGGGAACCCAGCTCAGAAGGGATTGGAGCCTTCATTCATTCCCTCCCTTGCTCTCAGTCACTCATTCATGTAGCGAGGGCAAGGTGTCATGCAGGACCCACTGATGACTCAGAAGCAGATCCTGCCTTTAGGAAGCTCACAGCCCGGCAAGGAAGGAGAAGGCCTGGCCGTTTTGCAAGAGAGATACAGATGAAAGCCAACGCGGGGACAGAGGAACGAAGAGACCAGCGTAGCTGACAGATCAGGGAGTGATCTGGACAACAGAGTGTTTCAGCACAGCCTGCACCAAGACAGGCGGGGTGGCCTGGGCTCAGGGCAGGTACTCTGCACCAGGGAGCAAAGAACTAGAGGGGAATGCATGCAGGGCGTAGCCCAGCTTCCCAGAACATGGGCTGTGTGGAGGGGGCAGAGGGCGACACACCTGACAGGTGATGTAGGCTCCAACAAACAGGGCCCTGAAAGCCATGCCAGAGAAGATGGCGTGATTCAATGAGTAATTAGGAGCCACTAAGGGCTGTTGAACAGAGGTGTGACATGACTGGAGATCTGCTGTAAGATGATGAATTAGGCTAGGCTGGTTGGTATTTGATCTCATGGAACCTTCTAAACAACGGTGCTGGGCAAGCATTATCCTTCCAGACTTGCAGACAAGAAAAGGAGAGTTTGGGGAATTTAAGCCGCTTGCCTCTAATCCCCCAGCTAGGAAGCGGTGGAGACGAAATCTAAACCCTGTTCTCTTTCCAGGTGAGCCATAAAGCATGCTGTGACGCAGCACAGAACACCCGAACCCTGATACTCTCATGACACCTCCTGCTTCTAGAGCACCCTCCTGCCTACCTAGGTGGGCAGAATGGGATTGTTTCCTGGACTGCCTCTAAGAGGCCGGGGTGGAATGCAGCACAGAGCACCTCTGCTTCTGTTCATTTTCCCCAATGTGGCCACAAATCAAGGAGGTAAGAGGATGCCTTGAGTGGAGTCCCAATCACCAGACAGCAGTCTCTTGCAGAGAATTTCAAAGGTAGCAGCAGGAGACCACCCTCCTCCCTCGGAGCATAGTCTGCTTTTGTCTTTCCATTTTTTGCTCAGCCTACCATGGTAACAGGAGCAGCGGACCCAGGAGCCCAGGTGGAGTGTCTCATGGATGCCCAGGAAACTGCTTGGGCGGGCCATGTACAACACCCACGAGGGACCAAGAGTTTCTATGCTTTGGGCTGACTCCATTGCTCGGGAGGTTACTCAGGGGACTCAATCCACCTGAACTGGGTTGTCATATCTACAGCCTGGAGAGGACCATGGGTCACTCCTATCAAGATACCTGGATTTGGGGCGCCTGGGTGGCTCAGTCAGTTAAGTGTCTGCCTTTGCCCAGGTCATGATCCCAGGGTCCTGGGATGGAGCTTGCATCAGGCTCCCTGCTTGGTGGAGAGTCTGTGTCTCTCTCTGATCCTCTCCCTGCTTGTGCTCCTTTTCTCTCTCAAATAAATAAATAAAATCTTAAAAAAAAAAAAAAAAAAAAAAAAGCCTGCTATCAAACCTTGGGTTTTTGTTGTTGTTGTTGCTTTTTGTATGGGGAACAAAAGAAGATTTCCTCATTTTGACTACAGGTCCTGGTGGGCTGTGTGCACCTGAGAATCGGGAGTGCGTCCTTTCTTAGAGGAAGCCCCATGCGACAGGAAGAGCAGGGGCTTTAGCAGCAAACAGAGGGGCTCTGGATCACATGGCACCCAGCCTGGGGCAAACTGCTGAGCTCCTTATATTTCCTCATTATTAAATGGGGATGATTATCAGGGATTAGGCTAAATGGCAGACCCCGGCACAGACATAAGAACATAAAATAATTTCTTCTTCTCTTTTCATGTTCAACATTTTGAGCATTGCTCTCCCCATGAGGTTGGCTCTCCTCACAAAGTGCCAGTTGAAGAGATGGATTTTTGGAGGAAAAAAGAGCTGAAACTACAGCAAGTTGTATGTATCTCTGACCTAGTCCTTCTCTTACCAACGTCTTCTTCTTCTTCTTCTTTTTTAAGATTTTATTTATTTGAGAGTGAGAGAGAGAGAGAGAGAGAGCATGAGGAGAAGGTCAGAGGGAGAAGCAGATTCCTCACGGAGCTGGGAGCCCAATGCGGGACTCGATCCTGGGATTCCAGAATCACAATCTGAGCCAAAGGCAATTGCCCTACCGAGCTACCCAAGTGCGCTTACCAACATATTCTAATTATTGGTCTACACGTCTTTCCCTTCCACCGGCCTGGGACCTCCTTGAGTCATAGACCATTGTATCTTCAATTTCTCGCACACAGTTTTCCCTTTCTCCCTTAGTTACCCTGTTCTAAGATCCAAACAAACCACAGAGGCTTCAGCTCCTGTGTTATTTTCCCAGCCTGGTTTGAAGAGTGACTTTTGAGCAACACCTTCAAGAGCACATTGGATCCTCTGAAAACTGTCTCATTATCATGCCATCATTTGCACAGACTATTTCACCTTGTTACCCTGCTAAGAACTTTGGTTTCCAATCTGAGCCAATTATATGCGCCAACATTTTCAATAACATCTTAATAATACCAAGCCTCCCAGATCTCTGGACAGAGCCAGGCCAGGTTGAGAGATCTGGGGTCTATCTAACAGGATACTGGAGGGTTCCCGACAGAGGGAAAAGAAATGATGAATCAAACTGGATTCAAATGCTGACTTGTGCAGTTGGGACAGCCCTGCGGACTGCGTGGGGCCAGGGTAAACGCTCGGTAACAGTTAATTTCCTTCTTTCCGCCAATTCCAGAGAAAAGCAAAGCCAGGAAACTTGTTGCAAGTAAAGAGAGAGAGAGATGAGGACATTCACCACATTCTGGAGTCCATTTACAATATGTTTTTTTTTTTTTTTTTTTTTAAGATTTTTCTCCCTAAGGACTAGAAGAAGCAGGTTATTTCATTTTAATTATGGCAGCTGCAGCTGCTGCTTGCGGACTTAAAGACCATTTTCAGATTAAAAAGAAACACACACACACAGACGCACACAGACACAGACCCCAAACAGGATCAACTACGTACACAGAACAGCACCTTCTTCAGAGAGGGCGTCAGGAGGGTGGAAAGATCAGGACCGTCGGGCTCAAGCCGCTCAGAGCCAGGTGGAGCTCCCTGGGTGGGCAGGCTCCCTCCTCTTCCCTCCCACCCTTCATCCTCTCCACCTGCCATGTGCAGGACCAGCCCACGAGCCACGCAGAGCAACGCAATGCTTCGTGTCGAGCAGCTGCGTGTTTTTAAAGCACACAGGGGGAAATAAAGGCAGCAGATGGTTTTATGTAATCATCTCATGAATTTTTAACTGGTCAGCCTCATTCACGAAGGCCTGAAAGACTTCTGTTCCAGTTCCTCTGTGGGGCCAGTGAGCCAGCCGGTGAGAATGTGCTGGTGTCACAGGGAAGCTGGAGGAGCTCATTGGCCACTTTGTGGCCTCGAGGTTTGATCCAGATTTCCACCCAGGCTTCTCTCTTGGGGTGCTCCCTCTGTGTCCTCACAGGGGTTCCTCAATGTTAGCTTTGGCAAGTGATGGCTCACAGATCCTTCGCAGGTGAGCTGCCCAAATTGGCAGCACACAGAGATCTTTGAAAGGATTGAAGATCGATGGGAAGTTTGTCAGAGAGAAGATGGAGTGGAGAGCGGTGTGTTTCGGTGCACAACTGCCTGGAGTAAGAAGGAAGATTCTGGGCTCCCACCAGGGAAAGATGGGGTGCTTACGGCAGGCACAGGAACCCTGCCTATAAGACAGAGCCCACGAGTGGCATAAAGCGAGAGCACACGGGAAATAAACCATTCTCAAACAGCCACAAGTGCTAAAAAGCAACCTGATGGAATCTGTGGTATCAGTGTGGTGTTTTCTCAATTTTCTCAAACTTGCTTTTATTTAACCAATCCGTACCCTTCAAGCCCCTCATTGAAAATTTGGGAATTTCAGGGCACATGGGTGGTCCCGTGGGTGAAGCGTCTGCCTTCGGCTCAGGTCATGATCTTAGGATCCTGGGATTGAGCCCGCATTGGGCTCCCTGCTCACAGGAAGTCTGATTCTGCCTCTGCCCCTCTCCCCCAACTTGTGTGCATGCACTCTTTCTCTCTCTCTCTCTCAAATAAATAAAATCTTTTTAAAAATTCTGGGATTTGAACATGCACGATAAACACAGACACTTGCTCTCGAACTTCAGAGTGCTCCCAGCTCTGCCAGCTTTGTTGCCAGCCTGCAAAGCCTCTCCTCCTTCTACATCTGCCGGCTCCTCCTCTTCCTTCAGGACCCAGGGCCCATGCCAGCATCTTCCCGAAGCCATCCTTGCTGTATTGATCATAACTAACTGTACTCCCACATCAAAGAGGCACCGGGTCTAGGTGATTGTACCAGTAACTCCAGGGGGTGACCCGAGCTCTGTGCAGGGTATGTGCCCCCACTTCCTTCCCTCAAATGACCATGCTGCTGGTGCCATTTCTAAAATGCAAGTCTGACCCTGCTGCTCCCAGCTTCAAAGCCTTGTTGGTGGCCCCCGGTCTTTGGGAGAAAATCCAAACCCTGCCTTAGAGCAGGCCGTCTTCTTCACCATCCAGCCTGCCCACTCTCACCTCAGACTCTCTGTGCTCCAGCCAGACCAAGGTGCTTTTTAACACCTCACCATCTTCCCTGTTGCCCTTCCTTTGGGCTGAGAGGCCCCTGAAGTGCTCACCCACTCGTCTACTGTGTGCATAGCATCTTATGCTGGGGGAGCATCTTCCAGCTTCCCCCTTGCTTTCCCACTGCCCCCACGTGGGTTGTGGGGGGTCATCGGTGCTGTATGGCAACCACTGCAGGCACAGGTGGGATCACACAACCCGAGAGGGCCATGTCACCAACTGCGGCCAGCGGGTGGTGAGCGGAAGTGCACTCCTTCTAGGCAGAAGATTTTATTGCCCGTTAAGGACCCTCCAGAGCTTGCTTTCACTCTGGCACCATGACTGACACAAGGGATGGTTTGTCGGCTTACATCCCTGGAGGACTACAAGAAAGCCCTCCACCATCCCACCACTTCGAGTGTCCCGGGTGGATATGGAGTATGAGTGAGAATGGGTCCTTTCTTATATACCACTATGACTTGGGGGTGACCTACCCAGCATTACTTAGCTGATGTGCAGATACATGGATCCTATGAGAATTGTCATATTCTTGAAGGACCCTGATTCCTGGTCATCATTGATTGGTTTAGGACTGGGCACCTTAATGAAGCTGGATCAGTCATACTTCTGGGGGGCCCCAGCTGTCCTTGGGGAGAGCAATACTGATCAAAGATGGACCAGTTAGAATTCTTCCCTGGGTATTGTAAAAGAATCTAGCCTCTAGTAGTAAAGACTGTAAGATGGAAAAACTTGAGAGCTGTTGGTGGCCAAGGAGGTGTTTTGGGTTGTGTTGTGTCCTCCAAACAAGGATATGTTGGAGTCTTAACCCCTAATACTTCAGAATGGGACCTTATTTGGACACAGGGTCTTTAGAGAAGTAATAGAGTTGCACTGAGGTCATTGGGGGTGGGCCTGAGCCCAATACTACTAGTGTCCTTATCTGAAGGGGGGAAATTTGGGCAGGCAGACACAGAGAGAAAACCACATGGCAAAGAATTACCAGAAGCTAGACAATGGCCTGGGACAGACCCCTACCTTCAGAGGGAAACTCGCAGGGAGCGTGGCCCTGCCTGCACCTTGATCTGGACTTTGAGCTGCCAGAACTTGGAGACAATCCATTTCTACTGTGTAAGCCTTTCAGTCTGGGCTTTGTTATAGCTGCCCTAGCTGATCAATATGGGGGGAAATCTGGTCTTCAGTAAGAGAGAAGGAAGCTCACAAGAGAAGCAGACCAGAGCAGTCAAAAAGAGAACAAATTTAAGCAGAACAGAATGAAAACCCCGATCCTAGTTCTACCACATCTCTTTAGCATTTTCTCTGGTTGATAAGTTCAAGTCATTGGATTCCATGAGGCAGTAGTCAAAAGCCCCCGGTTTCGAATTAATTAATTCTGAGGTTTCTGTTGCTTTGAACCAACAGTACTAACACTGTTTTTACTATTTAATAATTATTACTATTAGGGGAAAGAAAAGGAAAGTAACATGAGTGGCTCCACCGGATGCTAAATTCACCAGATACGGGACTGATGGACAAGGGAGGCTGCTGCTTCCCAAATGCTGTCCAAACACGTCCCGGGAGGAGACAGGGTTCCTCCTGTCTGGGGTGCAGCAACCTTCGTACATTCACACAGTTTAAGCCTCTTGGCTTCTCTTTAATCCAGTAACCGCTCGAGTAAAATCTGAACAGGATTTTCTTCTGCACAGTTATGCCTTTCTTCCCAATCCAAACACAACTGCATGCCTGGCAAAACAAGTCCAGCCCAAATCCCTGATCTCGGTTCACTTTATTTTCTTGGCTGCACAAACTTAGGGGCCTTTGTTTCTTCGGCTCTACCCTCAGACTCTTCCTGTCCACGTTCCCCTCTGTCTGAACCCCCACACCAGCAACAAGGGCTCCAAACTCACAGACAAAGAGAGTGGCAATCGGAGGGATGGCAGGCCGAGAACAACTAACCATCTCGGACAATAGCTGGAGGTTCCTGGAAGCAACTCACCAGCCTTCTAGAATAACTACTGAACACAGGCCCTCAGGGACGGCTATGGTGGAAGAGGACGGTGTGGGTCATGGGTTTGGTCTTGTAGAGTAGAAGATAACTATTCAAGGTGTAGGTGAAACTCTGGGGCTGCCGCTGTTCCAAGAATGAACAGAAAGAACCATTCTACCTTGAAGATCCTACAAAACAAGAGTCACTGCTCTCTTCCAAAGGGCTCGGGACAGCAATTATCCGCATGAGCAAGATTTGGTAACTACAGATATTGTAGTTGCTGCCCCTCCCCAAAGTAAAAGAGGACTCTGATTTTCCTTTCTTTGTTCAATCCAGGAGATTGAGATCATACAAGAATATGCCGTCTAATCAGGCTGCCAGCTGTCTCCATCAGAGAAATGAGAAAAGAACAGCAGTTTTCTGGAATGGGTGGGGGCCAACTCAGTCTTGAACAGAAGGTGGTGGGGTGAGAGGGCCAAATGGCTGGTAGGCCAGCCATCTGCCTGTTTGCTCCCAGGCCTGTTCCCCACACTTCCCGCCCTGCTCTACCTCACTGGGAACCGCAATGCCAGGCTCCCTGGCTTACCAGCTTCTGGGCAGGTGGGTTTGGTAAATGGGAGCCTGGGGCAGAAGACTGGAGGTGAGGAGGGGAGAGGAGCTAGAACCAATCTCTCGCTCGCTCACTCTCATTCATCTTACCATCCCCTAGCAGTAACCACAGAGACTCTGTGCTTCAGGTCCTGACAGGCACCCTATAGAATGGTTCCAGCTCCTGGGGTCTAGAAACATCACCTTCTCTCATTGTCCCTCTGGTCTAGGGGTGAGAGTGGATTCCCGTCGATGTTGATTGCTGGGTCGTCTCAACATGTCCTGTTGAGCTTCTTGGCTATTTCAGCAACTATGTGACCAATTCCTGTATTAAATACCCCCGGTTGAAAAACCTAGAGTAGTTTCTGTTTTTCCTGCTGAAACTCTGACTGCTAGAGGTGCTGAGAGAGAATCAGCACCTGCAGCCCCTGGTAGAATGGATGCAAAGACACACCATGCTCGATCGGGCCGGGCTAAAAAGCCAGTGCGGAACTGACCAGTGCAATCAGACCCCAGAGGGGAGAAGTGAGAAGTGAGAAGTGTGACGTTGGGTAAGCAGCACGCAGGAACACACGCCAGGTAAATGCTCCCTGCTCCCCTCCCCCAAACCAGCCAGGGTCTAGCCAGCTTCAATGTGACTTCTTGAGTCAGTTGGCAAACTAAGGTGGGGAAGGCCAATCGTTAATGCGATAGATGCCAAAGAGCTCAGTTGTGAAACTTCAGAATCCTTTGGCAGGTTAGGATGTCCTAAGTCTCTGTACAGAAGCCAGGGGTTTAATGAAACTGAGGCAGGCCAAGAAAGTCATCTGTCAGCAAATTTAGTGAGACCTTTAAGCCTTAATGTGATATGGCTTGTTTGGATGTTGTCTATGGGGATACCCACAACCCTAACGGGCTAGCATCCAACCTACCAAACTCAGAAGCGTGGGGAAGCCATCCTTTATTGAGAGAGGTCAGAGATGGGAATAAAACAGAAGACCTTAGTGACTGCTGAGAAACAGAGATCCTCGGTTACTAAGGAATAATTTGGTTGTAAAAACGTATCCATAAACAGGAAGGCACCGGCTGGGACAGAGAAAGACACAGGGGAAAAAAGAACCCGCCAGAAATTGAGGGACAATATCATGAGGCTCTCCATGGACCCAGCCCCTCACATGGTGGACAAGCTTCTGAGCAGAGGTCAGTTCCCACAGTCAGAGCAGGGGACTCTGGGATCCGTGATGCATTTACTTTCTGCTTCCGCTCAGGCCCTTGCCACAGGTGGCCTTTTATTGACTGACCCAAGTGTCCTTGACCAATGGCCCCCAAAGGGCCTGCAAGGACCACCAGGTGTGGAACAGCAGGGCTGTTAATGAGCTGCCACATGCTTCCCCTCCCTGGAAACCTCCTTCGGTCTCAGGAAGGAAGCCAGTCCTGAAGCGTTAGCACGAACACATCTCAGCCTCAGCTTCCCCACCTGCCTTCTCCTACCTCATGTGCCCCCTCCCGCCCCCAGCCACACGTGCTTATTTCTGCCTCAGTGAAGCTGAAGACATCATGGGGGACAAACTGAGTTGGAAAAGAATCTTCTCCAGAGACGGGAAAACCAATGAAATGTGGGGGTTATGAAGGTTTTCCTACTTTGGCTTTTTTCAGTTTTGTTAGAACATGCCTTAAGGTTTTTTTAATAAAATATTTTTAGAACTGTTTAGATTTATAGAAAAGTTGCGAAGAAGTGTTCCCACATAACCTGCATCCATTTTCCCTTGTTATTACCATCTTATTATCTTGTATTAGTATGGTTCTTTCATGACAGTCAACGACCATTATTATATTCTATTAACTGAAGTTTACACTTTATTCAGATTTCCTTAGTTTCCACCTACTGTTTTCTATTTCAGGACCCCACGCAAGCCAGCACATTACATTCGGTTATCACACATCCCTAGGCTCTTCTTGGTGGTGGTAGATTCTAGGATTTTCCTTGGTTTTTGATGACCTTGACAATTTTGGGGAGGGGGCGCTAATATTTTGTAGGATGCCCCATATTGGAATTCTTCTGATGTTTTTCTTGTGATAAGACTGGCCAATCAGAGTAAGTGACTCTTCTGCTTTTCACCCTTTCTTGGTTACAAACGCCATACCCTAGTTCCTGTCCCAAATTGCAATTCCTCTGCTATTCCTGCAATGAACCCATTTCACTGGTAAGATGACTGCTGTTTGACTCTGAAGGGAGACAGTGTGGAAACTGGCACTTACAGCATGGCTTCTAGGCCATTTCAGCAGATGCTGACCAATGTTAGCTGCGGCTCCTTCTCTCAGGACATGGCCCACACTTTCTGGAGCAGCACCTCTATGTGGTTGGAAGGGACAGACAGTGTCTTGTGCAAGTTCAGAAGTTCAGAGTCTAAAAGAGTTCCTGAGCAGGAGTGAGGCCTGTCTCTTTTTGGAGCTGAATTTCTGACCTCAAACACTGCTCCTGCTCCCTTACTGGAAGGTCAAGGTCATCACCAGGACCTAACTTGGCAAGGCAGAGATAACAGCAGTTCTGACATCTAAGGGCAGAGCTACCTCTCCCAGTAACCAGTGTGGGGACAGGGACAACCTCTCTGAGCCTGGGTTCTCTCAGCAGCTTGTGGAAATCATCTTACCACCTCCTCGAGGCTTGTTGTGAGGACCAGCTAAAAAAAACGGATGGAAAAGCACTTCATAATCTCTATAAAGGCCCATCTGGAGCACTTTTGCAGTCATCATCAACAACAAACCCAGGTCTCCTATTTTCTGAGCTTCATGACACAGTAGGAACCATCCGGTCACCATAACATGGACAGGCTTCAGGTGGGGGGATGGGTGCTCCCAGGGACAACTTTAAAAAACGAGTCCCTGGGCCTTCTGAGTAAGATCAAAGTCAAATGTTTTCAGTAAAGCAAACACAGAAACCAATCATATGTTTATAGTACAAAAGACTTGTCCTTTGGCTGCCTAGCAAGGGCCCTCGGGCTTAGAACTGTACTTGTACCTGCTTTTACCTCGACTCTGCCTTTGATGCATGTTTTAACCCACTGAACTCAGTGGGGTGGGGAAGGGGTATTGTTGCCTGGGGAAACCTACTTCCAAACCGTGGCTGGGGTTTTAGCATGCTGATTATGAATGGAACATGAATGGAAATTAACATGAATGGAAATTAATTTTACTTAACAATTCTGCATACCCAAAAGGAAATAAAGTAAAAAGGAAAACAAGCTGGAACAAATATTTGTAGCATGGAAGATAGAAGAGGGTTAATAGCCATTCAAAAACGAGCTGCTGCAAGTCGATGTGGGAAAAAATTCAGGACACCAATAAATAAATTGGCAACAGACATGGGTGTGTTCTACAAGAAGCATACTAAGTGAATACACACATGGGGAAAACGTTCAGATTCTCTAGTAATCAAAGAAATACAAATTAGAGCAAAAACAAAATACCATTCTACCGAAATTAGGAACCTCCCTCCCACCCGCCCCTCCAACAATGCTTTGGAACTAGTCATTTAAAGGTACTTATTACTAGCAACAATGTCACGCAGACTAGCTGAACAACAGGGATGAGACCCCCAGCTGTAGGAATCCATACCCAGGACATCCACTTTCTAGCTGAGACTTTGAGCAAGTTATTCAACATCCCTGAGCTTTCAATGTTCTCATCAGTAAAACAGGGATAAAAATACTCTTCCCAGGGCAGTTGCAAAGCTTCTTGGCATACGCTAAGACTTCTGATTCACCCAGGTCTGAAGCTTGAGCGAGGCCCAGGCCTTAGCTCTGGAATGTGGAAATGAAACTCAGAGAGGTACCTGAAGCTACAAAGCCAAGCACTCCAACCCAGTTCTTCCAGGCTCTAGATCATGCTTTCCTCAGAGGCAGGGATGTGGAAGGGAGCCTGAAGAGAGGGCAGTAGGGGGACCCCTTCAGGTGGTGCTGAGGCTGGCAGCAAGTGAGAAGAGAGGACCAGGTGGGGCCAGCAGGGCGTGCTGGGGGGGTGCTCCTTGGGCACAGAAGTCTGTGTGGTGTAGCCCACACCTGAGCCTTTCCTCTTACCTGCTCTTAAACTGAACATGGCGTGTGCATGCGGGCCCCACCTGCATTCGGCCATGACAGAGAGTGGGGTTTCCATTTGTTTGATAGATGATTAGAAAAGCAGGAGGTAGCAGCTGGCCTGTTTATTATCCGCTCCTACCGAGCACTCCAGAGTGACAGGCAGATGCGGCGCGAGTCGCTGCCTGCATGCCGAAACAATTCACTTTTCACACACTCAGCAGCCGCTGGCCCAGCGACTTACACCGATGTTCAAGACACATTGTGTCCAGAAAAGAGAGAGAATAAAAAGGAATTTCTCAGAGTGTGATTTGGAACTCACGTATAAGCGGTGTCCAGGAGAAGAACAGGGGATTTCAGGCAGAATGTCAGCCAGCCAGGAAAGGCATCTAAAGCAGGTCTGGTTGAAGGTGAGAGCGTGGACAGCAGCTTGCCAGGGGGCCCAAGGGAGATGTGGACAGCGAAGTGGTCAAGAGCTCTCTGCCCAGATTGCTTCCTGACTTGAAAAACCGTCCATGGCATCGGACTGCAGACGAACTGAAATTCCAGTTTTGGAACAAGGCACATCAAGATTCGGCTTCTGCCCTCCCAGCAACCAGCCTTCTTCCTCACCTTGCCAGGTATTTGTGGTTCCCAAAATGTGCAATGCAGTGCCAAACCTTGTTGCTCTGCCTGAACGGCCAACCCTTTCCCCACGTTTACCACTGAGGCTGCCAGGCTGAGTCCCACACCACTCCTTCGGTTTCCCTTCAGCAATACTGTAATTTACACAGCTCCCTCCACGGCAGATTGGACCATTTCTTATCTACCCTTGCATCACGAGTCTAGCCTGAGGCCTGACACACAGTACATGTGTAGACACACAGAGTGTATGAGCAAATACTCAGATACCCCAGTGAGATTTTGGGGTGGATAGGAAGGTTAGATGGCTGGACAGATGAATCAAACCAATGTTTTACGAAGTCCATCTGTTATTACACGAAAGACTGGGGTGGAACAAGAGACATCAAAACCAGCAGAGAAGCAAAGGCACTAGTCTAGATTACAACAGAGGCAGGGAGATGGGAAGGATGCGGGGGACCCACGTGGTCTTGGTAATTGGAATGATCAGAAACTGGTAAGTTCTGAGCAAAGGTTGAGAGACAGTGCAGGGAGGCTGACCCCCAGTTTCCAAATGGTGGAACTGTGATCCACTTAGGCTAGATGGGGACCCGGTATGTCACTTCATATTGGGGGGGAGGGGGGTCTAGGAGGTGGTGAGTCTGATCTTAGTAACGAAGCAGTCCTAGCAGAACTTCAGCACATACTCTTTCCCCATCTCTGGGTGGCCTTTTGTGACCCTCCAATGGGCAGGTCTTGGTTAAGATGGTTTGAAGACATGCTTAGCGAGAACAGAGGCCATTCAGACTCAGCCCAGGGACTGAGCAGGAAGAAAAGGGCTCTTGCAATACAGCTGCGCTGAAGACTATGCCAGCCCTGAACTCCCCACCCACGGGGCATCACCTGAGGGAGCATGCAGTTGCCCCTGCAATGTGATGCATCCCAAGGGAGGCTATTCAATGTAGTACAAGCAGGCACAGACTCTGGAATCAGGCGGCTCTGAGTTCGAATCCTGGGCCTGCTACTTGTTAGTCGAGTACTCCCGGGCAAGTGCCTTTACTGGTCTGCATCTCAGTCTCTCTGCCTGTAAAAGGAAGGGAATAATTCCTGCTTTTGATTGTAAATGCCAATTTAAATAGGCTTGCACAAGCCTGGCACTTTCTTCCCTTTGATGTTCTTCCCCTTTGGACACTTCCTTAGTCATTTGAGCAATGGGAAGAAAACTGCTATACACAAGTGCATCAAGTATTTTATTGGGTACTTGCTTTATGCTGGGCACTGTGAAAACCTGAACAAAATCTGAGAGGCTTTGACTCCCTCTGGGTTTAAACAAAACACCAAACACTATCCACATGCCATTCCCTGTATAGGTATGTGCACCTGTGTCAGTTCCACCTACCTGGCTGAGCCCCGCCCACCTGGCTGAGCCCCGCCCACCTGGCTGAGCACCTCTGGCAATTCACTACAGGGCTTTGAGCTCAGGGTCTTCATTGGTTCAAACAGGCCTGGTCACCTCTGCACAAAGGAGTCCTTGGGCCAGGGTGGGAGCACTTATGGCAAAGTGAGTGAGGAGTAGCATGTGCTCAGGAAAAGTCAGAGTGTTCACTACCTCCAACTCTGCTGAGAGAGGCTTTCCTGGGCCTTCACGAAGGCTGCTTTCAGCTTTCTCATTTGAATGCTTAGCGGGTTTCACTCTCTTAAGTGACACCTGCTGGAAATGTAATTGGGCACATAACTGCTATGAGGGGATGGAGGCAGCTTCAGCATCCAATGCTGGTGATTCCCTTAGGAAGAGAACCAGTGCGCTCTTCCCTTTTCTGCATCCTGGCCGATAGGGCAGTGGGCTGGGCTTTGCCCTTGGACCAGGACAGAAAGCAAGAGCCGCTGAAGCATTCAGATTTCCAGAACCAAGTCTCTGGCTCTGAGTGCAAGGAAGCCACAGGGCCTTATCGTGATACAAAGAGCAGAAGACAAAAAAATCCCACCAGAAGTTTCCCTGACAAACATTCTATCAGGAAACCCAAAAGCAAGGCGGCCCAGTGGCAGAGGAGAAAGTGAGAGGTGTGGGGTTAGGAACTGGGCTGGGACTTCTGCTCTCCTCCCCAGCTGTGGGGTTTGACCAGGTAGGAAAGCTAGGGCCTTAATAATAACACGATGATAAGAGTTAGCATTATTGCTGATAATCTTGTTTATGAAGGACCGAGAGGAGGACTTGGAGCAGGGAAGTTTGGAAAGGCAGAAAGAAGGGAACAGAAAACTAGATCAGAGGATGGGAGAAACAGGCCTTAGTGCCAGGCCCCATGTAGATACAAATACATAAATACAGGACGATAAATAAATATATAAATGCACAAGTATCTATCAGGCTTGTCATGTTCCAAAACTGGTAATTGGGCGGCACTTGAATGGCTCAGTTGGTTAAGCAGCGGACTCTTGATTTTGGCTCAGGTCACGATCTCAGAGTCCTGGGATGGAGCCCCGTATCAAGCTCTGTGCTCCGTGGGGAGTCCGACTGAAGATTTCCCTCCCTCTGTGCCTCCCCTGCTCCTGTGCCTGTGCTCTTCTCTTTCTGTCTCTCTGAAATAAATAAATAAAATTGATAATTGGCCTGTGGTGCTATGGAAACTGGTCTTTTTCCTTCTTACTCCCCCTCTAGTCCCCTTCCCATTCTCTTTAAGCTTTCTAAGACTTAACTGCAACCTCTGGGTAAGAATTAGGACAATCTTTTTTTTTTTTTTTTTTTTAAGCTGAATTTGTTTGCCTATTTAAACCAATTCCTTTGACCTCCTCAAGTCCAAGGTTCAGATGTTTCCCTCTCCACAATAACATAAACTCGAGAAGGAGGCTGCCGCAACCCTGTCAGCCGCGGGCTGGTGTTCTGAAAGTGTCTGCAGTTCTGATTGGGAGAGACCGGCCTCCTGGAAGGACACTGGGCGTTCCCGGTCCTGGCTCACACAGTACTCATTTTGGGGGCATGAGTCTGAGCTCTAATGCTGCCACAATGCCTGTGTTGCCCGATATGACTATAGGACACAGGTTATGTGAGAAATCATAACTCGGAATACGCAGGTCTCCTGATGTCTGCTGCTCAGTCCTGGGGCGCTAAAGAGCAAGAAGGGAAAGACACATCTTTGTTTGGGGAAATCTTTCAGAAGCCCTTTCAAGACACTCCTGCCCCCTAATCCAGGTCTCCTGAATACAGTCTAGACTTTCCTTAATGGATGGTGCCTCCTCTCCTCTTTTAAGAGAGCAGAGGCCCTTTGTAACTGGGACCTCTATAGTGGTATTTGTTCCTGAAGGAAGTGGCCTTGGTGTTTTGTGACTTTGGCATTTACATGCTTACTCCTTCTTGTGCTGCGGTGCCCTCCCTGACTGTCCGCACTCAGGTGTCACTCTGGGTTCCCCTTGTCATTCACCTTGCTGGACAGTAAGTCAGCCATTGGAGCACAGCTCTTCTATAGGCCCTGGCTCGCTGGACTTGAAAGACTTGGCTGCATCTCCAGCAGGGGCTACAGACTGGCCCCATCAGCACCCACACCCCCCAGTCCCCGTGTGCCCTTCATTCCACAGGGGCTCTCCAGCTGGAAACAGACACATCCCCTCCCTCGTAGCCAGATCCCGGTTCCACGCAGCCAATGCACCCACAGGAACACGGGGGCAGAGGCTGCTACAGGTGAATCAAGGCTTCCCACAAACATGGCAGCCAAGGTGTCTGCTTGTCCAGATGACTACAGTATAGGTTCTACTGTTGGGATCCTAGAGCTTTGAGACCCAGGACCCAGTAGCAGCTACAAACAACTGCATTCCAGCAGGCCTATACAGTGTTTGGGGACTTCTCTGGTTCTGGGCATCCCAGCTTGGGTCTCTGGTCTTCCTGGAAAGTTTGGAAGCCACTTCATGTCCTGTATTAATCTGTTTTCCAATTTAAACTAGCCAGAGAAGAGTCTGTTTTCTGAAACGAAGCAGGACAGAGACAATATCTGTCCGTTCCCAGATTGTAAGCTCCTTAAGACCAGGGATTTGTTCTCAAGCGTCTTTATCTCCCCTGGGCCCAAAACACACTCTATGCCCTAAAGCCCCTGCTGAACAGGTGACACGGAGGGGGTCCCACTGCTCGGAGCTATCGCTGCCAAACTGCAGGTCACTTAGCTGCACCAAGCTCTTGTACAGAGCAAGACTCAACAAACAGGTGATGATGTGGGTCAGGAGGACCTCTTATCAGAAAAGGGAAAGGACCGTGGTACACACACACACATTGTAATGTGTTTTGTTGCTACAGACTTTTTTTTTTTTTTTTTTTTCCTCCTGTTTCCTGCCTGGCTGGCTCTCTGCCGGGTTCCGAAGAGCGGAGGGACTTCCAGATAATCAAAGTTCTGCAACCATACGTACTGTTAGTAACTCCTTTCAGAGCCCTTCCTGTCCAGATGTACAAAAAGAATAGCAAAGGGAAATAAATCCAACATTTCCTCGCTTTACCCACTAAACCGCTAAATCTCAGCAGTTCTGAATCATCAAGTCTTGCATTTCTCATTAACTGCCCCTCATATGCAGCATTTTCAATTAAGCTGGGAGCACTGCTATACTAATTATGTGATGCTATTAGTCCCTGCAGATTAATATGCAGCTAACAGTTCAGGAGTGCTGTCTGGATTGTGTTCCTCTGCCTACTTGAAAATAAACATTTCCTTGAAAGCTGTCCTTGACTTGGGAACTCAAAGGAGAGCACCCCCAAAACTTGGTGCTCTCAGGTGAGTAGTCTCTGCAGAGACAGGTCTGGTTGCACCAAGATCTGAACCCATTGAGCCAGGGACAAAATATCAGAGGACCCTGGGGCTGGAGGCACATTTTATACCTCTGTATCCTCAGACATTCCTGGGCTCAGAGCAGGTGCGAGGTTAACACTTCTCATCCGACCGGCCTTAAGATGTCCCACTAAACCAGATGCAAAGCAAAGCAAACCAACCACAGAACCCCTGCAGCAATGTGCTTTTTGACAAAAATATGGCTCCGTCCCAAGAAAAATACAAACAATGAAAGGGAAGGAAGTCATACTTGTTTCTGAGTCGAATACCTTTACATCCCAGAGCCCATTAATCTCCCAAGTACCCCGTGAGGCAGATGCTAGCATCCTCATTTTACAGATGAGAAAACTGAGGTTTGGGGAGGTCAACCACAGAGTGTGGGGTCAACTCAGGAGGTAGCAGAGACCTGGGTGTGCTGGATTTGGGGCCCACGCTCTGTCCTGTACCCCTGCTTTCACTGACTCTGGTACGATGGCACCTGGATGGGGACAGGCGTCACAGCAACAGGAGAAGGGCAAAGGCAGTGACCCCAGGTAATAGTAATAATAGTCAGAAAGAAAACACGCATCATCAGGTTCACGTTGTACTTCCGGGGCACTCTGCTTTCCCTAGTCCATCCTTACCCTAGCCACTGGGCTAGGAGTCATTATCCCCATCTCAGGAATGAGGAAACGGAGGCCCAGAGCTCTGAGGTCCAAAACAGAAAGGCCCAAGCCCAGAGCTCCGGTACTGTCCCAGGTATTCTGACCCACGATGACTGTTTAAGGAAGGCGGCACCGCTATCCCCAATTCATGATGACACGTAACCTCACTGTCAAAAAGCGCTGATGATAGGCCTGTGTGAATGAATCCTGAGCAGTCTGGGACATGAGCAGATGGCACGGCAGTGGGAATACCAAAGGCTGAGAGCTGCCGGACATCACACAGATGAGAAATTTGCATGGGACACAGAGGTTGGGAAAGCTTCTAGAAGGCAGTGGAGGCAGAGAGGAGACCTGGCAAATTTCTCTGGGGGCAAATACTGGTGCAATGACTGTGCTCATGGGCTGTACTATTTGAAGAGACTGCAGCTTCCTGAGACGCGGGGATATAGCTTATCTTGCACATGGATCCCCCAGTGATGGGAACTCCGAAGACAGAAGGAAGCCTTAGATTTAGATCCTCGATAATCCCTTTGTGGCAGAATGATTTGGGGTCTCCGTCTTGCCTGTCTTACACCTGAGTACACTAGTGGTGAATTGAGCAGAAGTGGATGACATCAGAACATCAAGTGTCAAAGGCTCTACAAAGGGTGCCTGGGTGGCTCAGTAGGTTAAGCGACTGCCTTCAGCTCACGTAATGATCCTAGAGTCCTGGGATTGAGTCCCGCAAGGGGTTCTCTGCTCGGCAGGGAGTCTGCTTCTCCCTCTGCTCCTTTCCCTTCTCATGTTCTCTCTCTAATTCTTTCTCTCTCTCTTTCTCAAATAAATAAATAAAATCTTAAAAAGAAAAAAAAAAAAAAAGGCTTTACAAATACCAGGCATCAGCTGGAGCAGAAAACAGTGATGTTGGAATCTTCTGGAACCAGATGGCTGGAGTTCCAATCCCAGTGCTGTTATTTAATGGTGTGACTTGGGTATTCTCTGTGACTGTTTTTGTCTTAGTGTCCTCCGTTAAATGGGGGCAATAAGAACATCTACTGTTTAGGGTTGTTTTGAGGATGAAATGGGCTCCTGCAGGTGGAACTTAGCACCATGCCAGGCACAGGAAGGGCTTCACTGGAGTCATCAGTGGTGGTGTTAGGCGTGTTGGAAGTACTGAGGTAGATACGCAGGCAGTAATAAGACTTGTGGGTCTTCAGCACTGCCATGGCATGGACTCTGCCATAACATAGGCCCGGCAACTCATAAGGCCATCCTGAAAACGGTAAGGGGTGGTCTGAGCAACAATGTGGAAGTTGACTGGTAAGTCAAGCCCATCACCAGGGAGATCCTCCAAAAAGCCCAGATGTGCACCTCTGTCTCCCCATGACCACTTTCATTGCTGGATGCCTATGGAAACACGAGATTCAGAGAGATTAATAACTCATCCATGGCCATCCAACTAGTAAATGGTAAATCAGGACTTAAGGCTGATCGACTGATTGATCTATAAGAGAGAGGGAGTGGGTATGCTCAGGGTCGGGGAGAAGCAGAGGGGGAGAGAGGGTGAATCTTATGCAGACTTCCCTCCGAGCACAGAGTCAGATGACCTGAGCTGAAATTAAGAGTTGGACGCTTAATGGACTGAGCCGCCTAGGCGTCCCTGGTAAATCAGGATTAAACACAGGCCATCCAATCCTAACACTTGTCTGCTTTGCAGGCGTAGGACTCATTTGATCATTTGTGCCTTGATACTTGGGACGTTTCAAGCATTAAATCATCTTACCTGGCGCCTTTTAAAAATAAATCATTCCATGAAAATCTTCTCAATGTTCCTTTCCCTAGGATCTTTTTAAAGTATTTTCTACTTTTTTGTTTATTTGTTTGTTTGAGTAATTTACATTTTTCCAGAAAACAGCCCCCTTATGGAGGTTTTTTCACTTCTGAGAATACAAATACAGTGCATTGTATTGTTATCCTTTTAAATCACATCAGTTGTTCTATTTCCTTTCTCATTAATTACTTCTCTTCATTTTAATATTAGATGTTTTCCAGTGCTCTATTTTGCATCATACAGTACAATAAGAAGCCTACACACACAACGTATTTTAAAATGCTGGCCACAGCAGAAGCTGCCTGGCTTGAAAATAAGTCAGAAGGTATCTTCGAGAGAGAATTCTTTTGGAGGGGAAAATGCTGGTGGGAGCTAGATGGGATACAAAGGGGGCTCCTGCATTCAGATGGAGATGGGTTCTGTCTGCTAAGAGAGCAAGGGATGAATCTGACAGCAGACAGCTGGAGGAGGAGGGTGTGTGCATTGGGGGTGGGGGTGGGGGAACCACAGGCAGGAGGACAGGGAGAGAGCACCAGGCACCAAGGTGGCGAGCAGGGAAAGGTTGGCCAAGCAGATCTGGGGAGACCAAGGAGGGACCCGGATATCGAGTAGCCTGTGGGTTGGGGCCTGGTCTATTTGCTTTTATTGTTAAGAGAATTGATCACTCCAAAGTTAGAAGAGATCCCAATGAGGAGACTATGCTGACCCCTGCAATCCTATGGGCTTCCCAAGCAGGCAGAAGGAATGTTAGAGGCTTGATAATACCTCACCTACTGGGTCCCCGGGGGATTAAACAAGATGATGCTTGGCAGAGGCCTAGCATGATGCCTGCTCACTGCGGGCCACTGCTCAATGTTAGACATACTTACGGAGAGGGACAGACAAAGGATGATATGTACACACTGGAGTGAGTGAGTGGAGGGGTGGGGGACATTGGTAGGGTAGAGAATGGAATGTCCAATCACAGGTCTTCTAAAATCCTTGCAGGCCCAGGGTATCCACACTCAACTGTTGCTCAGCCCTGAGCTGGTGACGAAACAGGCGATGGGGTGGCAGGACCCTGGGGTCATTCGCCAAAGACAGAGAGTGGAACCTGGAACTAGACAATAACCCCCAGCCGGCTCATCAGTGATCTGGGATTTGCAAGGCCCCCGCCACAGCCCAGACTGTGGGGCGGCCGTCCCGAATTTCAATTCTGATCCTTGTGTTTGGGCCCCATCTCAATTAAGATCTGTTAGAAGTCAATTTCACAGTGGTTGGTTTTAGAAGATCCCCGCAAAATGATAAGCGAGAAACAGGCAATCGCTTCTTTGGGGAGCAGAGGCCATCCTCAACAGGGCCTCAGATGCTTTATTTATTTTGATTTGATTTTAATTTGGTAAATAATGCTTATTTAATTTTATTCTGTGATTTCAAAAACAATATATGTACAGGAGGGAAAAACAGCTGTGGTAGCCCTCATCAGAGCTCAGACTAATGGTGATTTTCCTTTTATCGGCTGTGAGGCTTAAATAAATACATTTCCCCAAGCTGATAAGCAATCATTTCCAAATGTAGAAAAAACTCAGCAAGGTGGAAAGAAAAGGAGAAAAATCATCCACAGTCTCACTACCTGGAGACAACCATGGTTAACAGTTTGTGTGTGTTTCCTTCCTGTAAGTCTTCTCTGATTGTTTCACACAGCCGCGATGACACTGTGCGTGTAATTTGCATTTCCTGCCCGTTGCATTAATGGTACACCATGTGCATTTCCCCGTGTCGTTACAATCTCTGTAAACATCATTTTTAACGGCTACAAAATATTCCAGTCCAGGAATGAATGATAATTTACCTAACCAATTCCCTCAAGGGGAGCATTTAGTGGTTTCCAATTTTTCATTCTTGTCCATAAGGCTGCAGGGAACACCCATGTGTATACATTTTTGCCTGCATATCAGATTATTTTCTTAGGACAGATTCCCAGAAGTAGAATTACCAGGTCAAAGGACACAGACTTTTGAGAGGTTTTTGAATCTCCTGCCAAACTGCTTTCCTGAGCACCGGTCCCCATATCCGTGCCCCCCCTTGCAGTGTGTGAGAGCCCCTCGGCGCACACAGGTAGCCCTGTCTGGAGTGTTTTTTAAACCCTACACCGTGAGGGAAGCTGCCACTCTGGGGCTCCGGAGGGCTTTGATTCCTGTTTTCCCTTTGGTGGCCCCAGAAAGGGTCAGTGGACTTCTAGCCCCTCCCCTTGTCCCCTCCCCTTGTGTCTGGCTTTATCGCCTTTCATCTAGGGGCACAGAACAGGGCTCTGTGTGCTCCTTATTCCCACCAAGGGTCTAAGACATAGCAGGAGGCAGACTCCTATCTGTGAGTCTGAGGTCAATTTTAGCACTTCTCTGCAATGTATCAGCCTCAAGGTACCCTGTTTTCTCCTTTTCTGAAGTACCCTCCCATGTGGGCACACGTCTGCCTGCCATGCTCACACGCAGCCTCGCTCTGGAAAGCTGGAGAAGACATCTTTCTGCTTTGTTTCCTAGAGGTCACCGGACATGCCCAGATCACATGGCCATGCTGAATTTAAAGCAAATACAAAACACTTCAAAGGGAAAACCGCGTGAGCCTTTCCACACACGGAATTGGAGAGTTCTAAGCAAATACTTCAGGGATATTTAATCACGAGAAAATCAGAAACACCAGAGGAGGGAGGGTTGTAAGAACAGAACTCCTGTCATCTAGGGAGGAAATTATGTGCTCCCCGGAGAGAGGCAGGAAGAGGTTCTGAGCACCTCCAGGGGAGCCGGGACTGTGGGAGGCATTGTCATAAACGATGGGACAACTAGGAGGACACCCATCTGTGTCCACCCATCAGCACATCGAGGCTTGGAGAAGTCATGTCCAGCCACCGTCACACAGCCAGTGAGAGGCAGAGGGAGAATTCCCAGGGGTGCCCTACTAGAGTTCGCTTCTCAAACTTTAACGTAGGTGAGATGTAGGCGATGGTCCTGTCAAAATGCTGATGGGAGTCTGCATTTCTAACAAACCCCTAGTGATGCAGATGCAGATCCTGGTCCAGGGACCATACTTGGAGCGACAAGGCCCTATGCCTGTGGGTCTCAAATTTCAGCAAGGCTCAGATCATCAGGAGAGCCCCTTCAACGACACATTGCTGGGCCCACCATCCACAGCGTATGACTCAGCAGGTCTGGGCTAGGCCCTGAGAATTTGCATTTTGTGAAAGTCTGAGGTGCTGCTATTGCTGTTAGTTTACGGACCCCCATCTGAGAATACCGCCCTACACTACAGCTTTGTGAGGGTGGAGGGGGAGCAGGCCTGCCCACATGCTGCTTTGCGGCCTTCCTGTGTTCTAGAGATGTGGTAGGCCTGTGTTCTTGGGAGAGTGTGGAGTGGGGTTGCAAAAGAGGTCCTGTTTTTGTCCAGAGACCCTCAGCTTTTGACGGTGGTACTAGGAGGCTCAGGGTCTGTGTGTGCACATGTGTGCATGTGTGCGGGCGTGCATGTGGGTGTGTGTTGAGTCGCATGCCGCGTCCCTAAGGCCCTGAGAACATCCCTCCAGAACCAGCAGCTTGAGGACTCAGCCATAAAAAAGCCCGCTTTGCAGTATATCAGTTATATTATGTTGTCGAACAGAGTTTCCTGCTTGTTGGGTCTTGGAGTTTAATAAAAAAATATATTATGACTCATTCCAAACTTTACAAAAGTCCTTGGGGAATCTGAAATGAATCATGTTAAGCTCCTGTTATAAAACAAACAGTCCTCTCTTTCACAAGCCTGTATCCACAGCAGACTAGCAGTAGGGGTGAGGAAAAGGGAAGACAGGGAAGAAGAAGACTCAGAGCAAGGGTTGAAATCTTTGGTCAGGGCCTCTCTTAAATAACCAGACCTCTGGGTCAAAGGAAGGCAGAGCCCAGGGAGGCTGCAGGCGGGAAAAGTCTTCTTTAACGGCGGGTCAACTCCGTAAGAGTCAAAGATAGCTTGAGGAAACAAGTCCACAGAGGTCACCTCCTCCAGGAAGCCTTCCTTGATTTCTCTAGGAAATTTCTCTAGGCAGAAGTGCTCTCAAATGCATGGCCCTTTATATTTGCTTCTGAACACAGAAAACTGTCTCCTTATATCCCAGCTGTTTGCAGCCATGATGGCTTTCCTACAGCACTAAATCTTTTGGGCTGGAAGAACACAGGTATGTCTGTGTCCAAAGTTTTCTATCCCGCCTGCTGCAGGCCCTACAATGCAGCAAGAGCTCTGCAACCAGTACATGTTGGACTGACTGACTTTGTGAAGTTTCTCAGTCTCCATGGCCACCTTCAGCCCAGGTTGCACTAAAAGAAACCAAATGCAGTGGCAGGTTGGTAGGCAAGCATCAGTAGAATATTAACTGGCACAAAGTATGTCCCCTCCTACTGAGCTCTGGCTGGGAACCCTCCCTGGAAGCTGAGGGCATGCAGAGGAACCCTGTCTCCCCCACTTACTAGCTGGAGGGCTTTGGGCAAATCACATCACTGTTCTGTGCCTCAGTTTCTCCATCTGAAAGTCAGAGATAGTAATAGAACTAATATGATGGTTAGTGTTGAGAAGGTTAAATCCAATGACACATGAAAAGCACATAGTGCCTAGCTGAAAGAAAGAGAGAGAGATAAAGGAAAGAAGGAAGGAAGAAGGAATAAAGGAAGGAGAGAAGCAAAGAAGGAAGAAAGGAAAGAAAGAAAGAGAAAAGGATCAAGTTAGTAGAACATGAGACCCAAAATCCAAGAGAAAGAGAGCAACACAAGAGATTAGGTCCCTTTACAATTTAGGCCAAATTTCAACAGATAAATGCATGGAAAGGATAAATGAGGAGGCCAGATAAAGGGACTACTTTTACAGAGTACTCAATAAATGTTAGCTATTATTAAGACATTGCTGAGCACACAAATGTTATTTTATCCCATCTTTATTACAACCTGTGAGATGATTTTTATTTCTCAGATTTTACAGCTGAGGAAACGGGGGCCTCTCTCCATGGGGTTGGCAGAGCTATCTGTGTATAGCAAAAAATAATAAAAAGGCAAGTGAGCAAACTCAGTGGGAAATAACTTGGCATTTTTCAGGAAAGTTGAAGATTCTCGGCTCTTATGATCCAGCATTTCCAAACCCAACAGGCAGGCACAGCTAAAAGACACATACGAAGATGTTCATAGCACCATTGTTTATAACAGTCAAATACTGAAACAACTCCAATTCCCCCCAACAGCAGAACAGCTAATTTCTGGATACTTGTGCAATGGAACATCACACAGCAACAAAAATGAACACACCTGAATTACACAGTGTTTGAATGAATCTTAAAAACATGGTATTGACTAAAGAAGATCAGGCACAAAAAGATACTTATTACCCGACTCTGTCTATACGACATACAAAAATGGGCAAAACGAAGGGAAACTGTTTTGGTACATACATGTAGATGTCAAAACAATGAAGAAAAGAAAGGATGAGATTCCCCTCGAAGGCAGAGTGGGGCAAAGAGAGGATGAGACGGTCGTGAATGGCGTGGGGCCCGGAAGGCTTTGGAAGAATAGCCAGTGTTCCTTTTGTGCACGGGTGGTGGTGACACGGGTGTTCCCTTCTTGATTATTCATGGGTACATATATGTGTGATATACTTTTCAGTGTGAATACTATATTTCACAATATTCAAAAACTTCCAAACAAAACCAAGACACAAGGATTGCCTTACAGTGGGAACTCCAGAATGTCATTCCCCAAAATTTAAAGCTGAGTCATTTAAAGACAGAACAGAACAGGAATTCAGCCTTCAAGAAGAAAGTGCCCACACCAAGCCTTTGGCAGTGACCTGGAGGCTCAGTCTTTCTTTACGACTGCAGAAAGCCCTGTAACCACGGTTACCACTTAACTGTGGTAGGTAAGGCCCTAACTGGTCTTGGGTTGCATGTTTATATCCATTGTCACTAATCCTTACAATAGCACTCAATGTAACCATTAACAACGTATTCTCTAGCAGTGGAAATACGTGAATGTTGCAATGTCTCTTGGCGAGGAAGTGGGAGACCCAGGATTTAACTCATGGCTGTTCCAGGTCTCTGCCTCCGGTGCCACTGTACCTCATGACCTCCTTCTACACCAGACTCACATCTTTGACGAACTTCTTTTACATCAAAGGACTGAACTAAGACAAGGGAATTTTCTGGACTTCTAGGGCAGCTGAAGATTGGTTGAGACCTTAATCAAAGTTGCATATGTGTTCCTTCCTCCCATTTGATAGGTAAGAGAACAGATAAAGGGCAGTGAGCTACAGTGTGGCCCATACGTTCAGTTGGGTTTTCACAGGAGAGCACTGTTCACCCAGATGGCTCATACTCTCGGCCCTTAGGAAGGCACAGGGCTAAGTCTTCAATCTTGTTAAAGAGATAACATGGTCCTTCTGGAGCTCCACAGCGATCTTATAGAGCTTCACTGAGCATCTCTGAGGCTCGGAGTGGAGGCACCATCACTCTAACCCTGAGAGACACGTGGAAATGTCCCAACAGGATGTCTGGCACCCAGAGGGCATTTGATAATTAAATACTTGCTGACTGAGTTTTCACCGAATGGTCTAGATGATTCAGGGGTTAGAGGAGAGGTTCTGCAAACTTCTTCTTCCTGAGAATTCATTCAGTTCCGTTAATTAGAAAAGGTAAACCCGTCTCCTTCTGTGGCCAGGGACCCCCATGTTAGAGCATTCCCACCAGGGCCAGAAAAAGGGTTTTTGCTGACCCGTGCAGTCAATGTCTGGCAATTCTTTCAGAAGGGTCCGCCATGCCTCCAAGAGAACCTATTTTGGGTATCTCCATTGTATCTATAATTCCATCCCTAAAGTCATTTTGCACATCTTTCCAAGGATTCAAAAATAAAACTCCTGCCATCACGATAGAAGCAGTAAAAGGATTTTCAGAGAAAAAAAAATCTTCAAATACTATTTTTACAAAACTACCTTTTTCCCTTTTCCTTCTCTACCTTCACTAGAGACCTCTGAGTTATGAAGTGCACTTAACACCATTAATTGCCATGGAAACTACAGCGTCTTCCACAGAATATGGTCAACTTTTTCTGCAGAGAATTTTTTTCCCCCTTTCAGCAGAGACTTTGAATAATAGGCTGTTTTTGTTCCTTTTGTGGAAAGACAAATTTCTCCTCCCCTACCCCATTCCTTTTGATGTGTTACTTCCCCTGTCCACAAGTCCATGATAGCAGGAGCTGGTGACTAGGTTTTTAGAAGGCCAGGAAAGAGGAAGAATGTCCTTTGAATTCCAATTTTCTGATGATGTTGTCTGTGGGATCCAGGTGTCCTCACCTGTTCTGATTTTATTCAGCTTCATTACCAACAACACAAGTGGCATGTGGTAATAATTATTAATAATTCCCATTTGGTTTTGTGCTTACAACAAAAGCAATAGTTTTTAGCCAGTACTTATCATCTGGTGCTTTTATCTACTTACTATGTACACTAGGTGCACTACATTTTTCTTAAAAGAACCATGTAGGTATTACAGATTTTCTTTTACAGATGAGGAAACTGAGGCACAAAGAGATTAAACCACCCCTGCAGGCACAGGGCTAATAAACATGCTAAGAAAAATTTGGACATAGGCCCTACTTTTTTTTTTTTTTTTAACTGAAATTCCAGTTAGTTAACACATAGTGTAGTAGTGGTTTTGAGAATAGAATTAGTGATTCTTCACTTAACGTATAATACCTAGTCCTCATCCTAGCAAGTGCCCTCCTAGATCCCCATCACCCATTTAACCCATCCCCCCAGCAGTCCTCAGTTTGTTCTCTGTAATTACGAGTCTCTTATGGTTTGCCTCCCTCTCTGTTTTCATCTTATTTTATCTTTCCTTCCCTTCCCCCATGTTCATCTGTTTTGTTTCTTAAATTCCACATATGAGTGAAATGATACAGTGTTTATCTTTCTCTGACTGATTTATTTTGCTTAGCATAATACACTCTAGTTCTACCCACTTTGCTGCAAATGGCAAGATTTCATTCTTTTTTTCTTTAAATATTGATTTATTTTAAAGACAGCTAGATAGTGAGCATGCGTGGGGGAGGGGCAGAGGGAGAAGGAGGCAAGAAGACTCCCCACTGAGTGGGTCCTGATCCCAGGACTCTGAGATCATGACCTGAGGTGAAATCAAGAGCTGGATGCTTAATCAACTAACTGAGCCACACAGGCCGCCCCAAGATTTTATCCTTTCTGATCACTGAGTCATATTCCATTGCATATATATACCATTCATCAGTTGATGGACATCTGGATCTTCATAATTTGACTATTGTAGATGATGCCACTATAAACATCGGGCGCACGTGCCCTTTCAAATCAGCATTTTTATATCCTTTTGATAAATACCTAGGAGAACAATTGTTGGGTCATAACTTTATTTTTAACTTTTTGAGGAACCTCCATACTGTTTTCAGAATGACTGCCCCAGTTTGCATTCCCACCAACAATGCAAAAGCATTCCCCTTTCTCCGCATCCTTGCCAACATCTGTTGTTTCCTGAGTTGTTAATTTTAGCCATTCTGACAGGTGTGAAATGGTATCTCACCGTGGTTTTGATTTATATTTCCCTGATCATGGGTGATGGTGAGCATTTTTTTCATGTGTCTGAGAGCCATCTGTGTGTCTTCTTTGGAAGAGTGTCTATTCCTGTCTTCTGCCCATTTCTTAATTGGATTTTTTTTGGGGGGGGTGTTGAGTTTGAGAAATTCTTTATAGATTCTGGATACTAACCTTTTATCTGATATTTCATTTGCAAATATCTTCTCCCCTTCTGTCAGTTGTCTTTTAGTTTTGTTCATTGTTTCCTTCCCTGTGCAGAAGTTTTTTATCTTGATGAAGTCCCAACAGTTCATTTTTGCTTTTGTATTCCTTGCCTCCAGAGACGTGTCTAGTCAGAAGCTGCTGTGACTGAGATCCAGAAGTTTTCTGCTGGTGATCTCCTCTAGGATTTTGATGGTTTCCTTACATTTAGGTGTTTCATCCATTTTGGATTTATTTTTGTACATGGTGTAAGAAAGTGGTCCAGTTTCATTCTTCTGCAGCACATGGGCCCTTCTAATTCCAAGCCTAATCCATGCATTTTCTACCAGGCTTCTAGACTACATTTTTTTAAAAAGGCAGTATAACCCTCAGCCAATAACTAAATCATTAATGAATTGATTGGATCTTAAACATTTATTAAGTCTCGACTATATGCCAGGCACAGTGCTGGGTCCCATTTCACATTTATCTATCTGGCAAACTCAGCCATCTGAAACTCTTCTGAGAAACAAGAATTATGCAAAAAAGCTTCTGAGCCACCCAAACATATCATAACATCCACACACTTCATTTATTTGAGAAATACGTCCCCAGCTTCTCCACTTCCTCTAAACAGAGTGTTGATAAGCTGGTCATCTAAAATCAGAGATCTGGGTATCTCAGATCTGTCACTCTCGAGCTCCATGGTCTTGGGTGACTTATCCCCTCTGAGCTGGTTTTTTAGCATATTTAAAGTAGGAGTCATTTCAGAAGACGGTTTTGAAGGCTGAATTAGAAAGTGTATGTCAGGTGACTAACCTAGTAACTCATACCTAGTAGGAACTGAATATCCGTTTACTCTTTGCAATAGTTACAGCATTATTCATTCACTACAGAAACACTGTGAATCACTGACACCCAACACACCGTCCATCCATGCTCTGCATTAATATTCTAAGAAAATGCCTAGGAGATCAGCTGTGAGACTGAGAGACGCCGGGTACAGGGCTGAGCAGGGTGCCGGGCACAGGGCAGGCACATAGAAGTGCTGGTGCTTTCCACAGAGGGCTCTTCTCTGGCTAGAGGGTTATTGTTTGTGTTTGAGGTGACCTAAAATACAAGGTACAAGGCAGGAAGGGACATAGCTAGAGGAGGAAAACACATCTGGCGACTTTTAAACCTACGCCCGGGAGTAATTAGATTGGAGACATTTGTCCCATGTGTGGAATGGAGCCACACATGGCCATGCCACCAAGGGTCAACCCTGATGCCCTACACTCCCTTTTATATCTTTCAAAAGTTCTGCTGTAACTTTGGTTCTTCTAATTGAGGCTGTCTGGTTTCCGGGCATTAAAGAAAGAAATGGTCCTAGGAAATATTGCCTTCTATCAATCCAGCATCAGACGCCATTCAATTTCTTAATGACATTTGTGATCATTATGCCATGCTTCTAATTGAAAATGAATAATTGAAATTCTAATTATTACAGGAGTCAATAGAAGGCGACTCTAGATAGCAACCTGCTAGGCAAAGGCTTTAATGCTCAATCATTTCTTAAATCCAACAAGGGTCTGGTTATTCAATTATTTAGTGAGCATGCAACTTTGGGGCTATATCCTGGTAAGAAGTTTAAAATAAAAAAGACCCAGTAGTGTTTTTATTTTTTGGTTTTGGATTATTATTATTATTATTATTTTCTTTTAAGAAGCTGTAAGTATCGGGCTTCAGTTTCCAGGTCTGACAATATGGTAAACTGAATTTACAGGTTCCACTTCTGACCAAAACCATATAAAAATGTGGGACAAAATTAAATGGAAAAATTAAATTGGGAGCATTAAACTAGAGCACTGAAAGGAAGAGCTGAACCCTAAGTGACCCAAACGTATGCGAGACACAAACATGGACAAAACAGCTAAGGACTGGGGTTTTCACATCCCCGTGGGGGACAGAAGATGGAGACCCAGCTGCATGGGAGGCAGAGGGTTGGAACGAAGCCCTTGCAAGTCTCACATAAGGCCAGGCTCTCAAGGGTCTCTTTCCTCCACAAATGAGATCTCTGTCTACTGAACTACAGTCGAGGCAAAGAAGCTTGTTTTTGCTCAGGGCTTTGATAAGAAAACAAAAATTACCCCATGATATAGATAAACTCAATCCTGTACCATAGGCAAGTACAAAGTCCAAATTTACACCACCTCTGGGTTACAGGAATTCTAAACAGAGAAATTAATGTAAAATCTGGTCCGGGGCCAGTGAAACCTCTGTGTCATTTGGTCAAATCAGGCATGAAATCACTCTATAGATTCTGTAAGGGCACTTCCATAACCATGAATGCAGGGAAATCCCACTCAAATAAATAAAATGATAACCACAACTAAAACAACATCACCTGAAGATGGGCTTATAGGGGAAAAAAAAAAAAAAAAAAAGGCCAGGAAAACATTTCATCATCAGGCACAATAAGGAGGCTTAACACCCGTGAGATACTAAAATTACCTGATAGGGTATAAATGTATTTAAATGACTAAAAAAGAAAAGTGAAGGAATAAAAGTCATATTAAAAGAACAAGACAGAGGCACCTGGATGGCTCAGTGGGTTAATCCTCTGCCTTCGGCTCAGGTCATGATCTCAGGATCCTGGGCTCGAGCTCCGCATTGGGCTCTCTGCTCAGCGGGGAGCCTGCTTCCTCCTCTCTCTCTGCCTGCCTCTCTGCCTACTTGTGATCTCTCTCTCTCTCTCTCTCTCTGTCAAATAAATAAATAAATCTTAAAAAAAAAAAAAGACACATTACGAAAAAAATAAAATCAGGTTTGAAAAAGAACCAAATAAGACCAGGGAAATGAAAAACAAAACAAAACAAAACACCGTCATTAAAATTAAAACCCAGAGGCTAAATGATACAGCAGATTATGTGTAGCTGAAGCAAGATCTAGGGAGCTCTAAGACAGGTTTGAGCAAATTTCCCCTAATGTAGCTCAGGGAGATAAAGGGGAAAATGACAGATGTATTTAAACAAAGGTGGACAGAACCAGAAGAGCGAACATTGATCTCATGGCAATTTCAAAAGACAAGAATGCGGAGAGGAGATACTTAAAGAACTAACAGCTGAGATTATTTGAGAACTGAGAATGACATAAAACTACAGCATAGTAAAGGCAAAGAGAAAAAATTGTAAAAGCTCTCTGAGTGTTAATTTCCTTTAGTTTTCCTCAAGAGGATCAATCCTTGGGAAGCTGAAGAATGAAGAGATAAGAAGATTCGGTGGATGAAAAGCAAAAACTTGGGCTTTTTGCTTAGTCATCCCTGGGGAGAAAGGGACTCTGTCAAGAAGTCCACTCTAATGTGGCAGCGGGAGAAGGAGGGCAAGCACTCTGTCCCAGGAAGTGTACAGTGTGGAAGACTGCATTATTGTTCCTAATTCTTTGTCCCTCATCTCCCGGCCCTCGTCTGAACTTTCTAGTACTTCCCAATGAAGGCAGACTGTTGAGAGGCGGCCCCATGTACCCCTGGACGCAGACTCGGATCCAACCTGCAGCGTAAAGCCACGCCCAGTTGAGTGCGGGCTGGATCCGCGGAAACCCTGTAGTGCGTTTATTTTGGGGGGAAGGGACAAAACAGTACCTTTTTGTTGAAGAAGCCTGGCAAAACCTTTATGCTGGAGAAGCCTGGCAGACTGCCATGGTCAGAGGACCACCAACATGGGGCCAGGGATAAGAACAGACCCATCAGAGCCGGTGGGACACCTGTCCGGGAGTTCTCAGCATCCCCAGACATGCGGAGCTCAGGGCGCAGACTCGGAACCGACCTGCAGCGCGAAGCCCTGCCCCGCTGAGTGCAGGCTGGATCTGCGAACACTCAGCTGATGCCCAGACACAGGAGCAGGAATAAATTCTTGCTTTATGCTGCTGAATTTTCCAACATCTTGTTAATGCCACATGATGCGACAACAGTTACCTAAAACATATATTATCTCGACAGATTTTCCAACTCTGAAGTGGGCATTGTTGCTCATCTCTGAGCTGAGGAAACTCAAAGGCTCTAAGACACAAGAAGCAACACAGCTTGCCAGGGTCACCCAAAGGGAAAGCTCAAGAATGGAGGCTTATTCCGTACTAAAGCCTCAGCTTCTAGCTTCTATACTGGACTGCCCTCCGCCTGTATTTGTTGGGTGAAGGGATGGACGAACGGACAGGTGAGTCACAACCCATCTCCTGGGGCCAAAACATCAGCTGCACTCACTGAAATTCACACTCAGGGCCTGACCACCTTCAGGCCAGGACAAACTCACCAATGCACCCAAGGAGGCTCGCTGTCCTTTTGGGGTGTCTGATGTACAAGGAGCTTGCCCAGGAAAATGAATCCTCTCCATGCCAGGAAAAAAAAAAATGGCACTAAAGTAGAAAATAATCACAGCCTGTCAGACTCCTTGGCATGCTGATGATCTTCATGGTCCAGCAGATGGTGTCAAGGATGTGACCCCCGGAGGCTCACAATAGGCAGCTGGCGGAGGCCTCATCTAAATGGACGGCACGGAGTCCCACAGCTGATCCGTGTCTTAGTGCACGGTACTTAGCAGCTGCCAGAGCATGGTTTGACTGGTAGAGCTCCCCTTCTGAACCACTGGGATGCTAAATAATTAATTGCCTTGTTCTACTTGGGGTGGGAACAGACAGACCCTTCTGAGAGGTTACGGAGGGTGCCCTGCTCAAGCAGCAGAGTATAAAGATGTCCAGACCCTCAGCCCTCCCTGTGATTTGCCATCTCAAAACAAATGGAAATAAAATCAATGATAAAATTAAAATATTTGAGACTTGGATCCTGCTTTTGATTTCACAAGATACTTTAAAATTTATTTCTGGTCCAGTAAGGGGGGGAAAAAAAAAGACAAGGATATGAACAGTCTGTTCAGAGAACAAATACAAACAGATAATAAACATATGAAAAGATGTTTGGCTGCACTGATAATTAAAGAAATGCAGATAAAAACAACAATGAAATAGTGTGCCCCCCCCCCCCAACCAGGCTGACAACAATGGAAAAACCTGAAAATCTCTAGTATGTGCCCTTAGGAAAGGGGCACTCTCAGCTTCTGCCAACAGGCATGACATTTTGCAGGACAATTTGGCAATCTGCACCGAAATTTTACTTTACCTACTTGTTGGTATCAGTTGTGTTTTTCAGAATTGATTCTCTAGTTATCCCCCTAAATATGCTTAGACGGGCAATATACAGAATTCATAGAGTTCAAAACATAAAGAACATCTAGTTAAAAAAACAAGAAAGATTTGAGTGTCTGTGGGCAGAGGAGGAGGCTAACCCCTCTGGTACGTTACAACTCTGTAAGGACATGAGCGGTTAACAGGAATGAGTTCTCTAAGGACCGAGCATGAAACATCTAAATACACATCAAGGCAAAAACACAAAGGAGCAGACGGTGGATAAAATGACGTCTCTGGTGTAAATAAAGCCTCGGCCTCTTTTTTTTTTTTTCCTTCTGAAAAAATACCAACAAACTCTTTCAGAGTGGTGACCTTTGGAGAGTGGTAAGGAGGAACCTCAGACAAGTTACCTGTTCTATCTTTCTGTACTCTGCACTTTCTGGCCAGGTACATCTATTCTTTTTTTCTTTAAGTTAATAGGAGTTATCTGGGCGGTGAGATTAAAAAGATTTGTTTTCCTTTCCCTTGGACACATGAAAGATCTAATAAATGATACAACTTAGTATAATACTATGTGTTGACTCTAATGCATACCAGGGCCAGGCAAACGGGGTGGGGGGTGAAGCAGGGGAGGCCGGGAGCACCATGCCCCCCACGCCAGTGGAAGCAAACTTGTGCACTGGGAAGTGCACGGCAGGGGGATCTTTTTGAATCCCTGCCTGGGTTCCTTGGAAAAGCCCAAGCTGTTCTCCTGGGGGGACAACTGGAAAACGAAGGAACTGGGACTTGGAAGGTGGACAGAAGATGGTTGATTTCATAGTAGAACAGATGCTGTCACACAAGCCTTGAAAATCTTGAAGACCAGGGAAGGTCTCAAGCTACTGGAAGGACATTGTGCTGCCAGGAGAGTTGTGGGAGGATACTTCTGTGCTGAGAGGGTCCCTCTGGGCTGGGGAGCATGGGCAGGGGTCCCAAGGGTGACAGTGCTCGAGGCCACTGTGGAGGCATGGTACAAATCTTGCAGGTTGAGAAGGAAAAAGAAAGGGACCCGCTCTTTGCCATCTCAACTGTCCAAGTGTGTTTTCCCACTGAACTTGCCACTGGGAAGCACAGCGAGCCCTCTCTCCTTTACCACTCAGAACCTAGCACACAGTAGGGTGCATCTGGGGACCAAAGGGAATGCTGACACCATCTGCTCTTTCTGGCCTCCCACTTCCCTGACACATGCTTTACATCTCACCCCGATCACTGCAAGACCCCAGCCAGGTATCTGCTGGCAGAGCCTGGGTCTGCCTGCAGAAGTGATTTACACATGCAAAGAAGTTCAAAGAACTCCTGGGAAGGCTGACCTATTTCACCAGTTCTATGATATCTGAGCAATAAAGTTTCATTTGACTCTATTAGATCAACTGTAGAAATAAAATTAAAATTAATTAAAAACTACAGCATACAGCTCCTTACAAAAACACCTTTGATGTGCATTCGGCATATCCAACAGCCGCAGTTAGAGAAGGCAATGAGGTTTCAATTATCCCAGCTACTGGCGGAAAGAGATAACGTGGATAAAAGAAATCCACAGATAATCAACATTTAAAAATCCTTTATTCTTTCTCTCCATTTCAACTTCGTTCTTAACATGCTATTATGAGAACCTACAAGGAGTGTTCATATTTGCTTAGTCTTCTCTCTTCTGTCCCTTTTCCTAAGAGGGAGAGATGTTCATACGGTAAGGAAGACAAGTGGCCCACACTGAGAAGCCACTGTTTGGTCAGGACAGGGCTGGGCTGGACAGTCTCTGTCTGCCCCTCTCGCTTCTTTCTCTCCCCTTTCCTATGGTGCTCTGGACTCCAGAAGGCTGACCTTTGGGGTGTTATCATCCATTTCCCTTTCCCTCTGATATCCGGTTGGATTTAACCAGGAGGAGGCACCAGCCTCGGACTGGGGTAATAATTCGGCACCCCACCCCCACCCCTGCCCATCCCTGCCAGGCTGTGATGGGCAGTGGTTTCTTCCTTTTTCCTAAGGCCGCGGCTCCTGTCCAGCCTCCTCTCCTGCAGGTACAACCCTTTCCCGTTTAGGCCTACAGATAGTAATGGTTCCTTGCTGTTGCTAATTCTGGTGTGTTGCACTATCCCTTATTCATCCCTTATTCATAAAGACAATGACCTTTACTAAACTCTTCCTCGGTTACCCCACTGGAGAGTGTTACGAGTTCCCTGCACCTACCACCGATCGTTTCATTTCCCAGCTACATTTCCCAGAGGAATAGACAGCCTTAAAGAGGACAGCTGATCTGTCTATCATCACGAACTCCAGGAATTGGCAGAACTAGAATCCCAAGCTGGGGCTGTCCAACCCTGAAGCTTAGAGAGCTGACAACTTGACTGTATCACTGAGAAACTAGAGCCATCAATGAGAATTTGCAAAATGATGCTAAAATGGCATAACTGCTTAAAAATTCCATCTCAGAGTTGAAAGGGTTAGAAGGCTGGGTCTTTAAAAATGTCCATGACAGGTGTGTCTGGGTGCGGTAGGAATCCTGCCCTCCATCAGGTACTTTGCCTCTTGAAGTCCAGCTCCTAAGGTCTTGCTCCTGGACTCTGAGCCTCACACTGGCCACCTTCAGATTTCAGGACCTCCACCGGGCTGTCAGGCTTTCTGGGAATGGGGCTTTTGGTGACAAGAGGGAAGCACGGTTAGGTAACTAATCAACCGTCTCGATCTCTATTCATCCATCCATCTGGTCACCTGACAGTTTCTAAGGGACAATTCTGTTCCAGGCCCTGCGGGGTTGCCAAGATGCTCAATACATGGCAGGACATCCAGGCAGGCCGCTGTCGTATGCTGTGAAGAGATCCGTAGAGGGTGAGGGGTAAGGGCAGCCGAGGCTGCCTCGCCAAGCTGGGATCAGTGGCAAAGTCTCCCAGGAGAAGGCAACCCCTGAGTTGGGGTGAGAAGGAGTTAGTGTGCTGTGGAATGGGAGGCAAGCAGTAGGCAGGGACAGTCCAGGCAGAGGAGGTAGTGATGTGCGTGTCATACTGGACGTTCAGTGTTTCTGAGCACAGGATGCACCTGGGTGGCAGGAGACAGGCTGAGAAGGCACATAAGGACCAGTTATGACAGCCCTTGTTCAGTGGACTCAGGAACCACGCCTAAGTAATGAGACGAGCACCCAGGGGCCAGGCCAGTCGAGAAAGCTGGACACTGTCTCCCAAAGAAAACACATTATACCCTCTTAAGTAACTATGTAAAATGTTTTCACTCTCCAGGAGCAAATACCATAGTTTAATGAATCTCAACAGACCAATCGCTCAGGATGCTGCCCCCTCCCCCGATTTCTCCAGTTTCAGATCAGGATTGGATGGAGGGCCTGAAACCCTTCTAGCCTGCAGGTACAAAGGTCCTCAGCTGGAAGGACAGAACAGCAGGAGGAGTCACAGGCCAGCTGGCAGAACACCGGCCATAGGTGCTCCCTGAAGCCCAACAGCAACCCAGCGAGCAAATATTGATTCACTCGCTTCTGTTCACTGGCACCTTTTCAGGGTAGAGGGTGAGGGGCACTCAGCTAACGCAAGGAGAGTAATCAATGGGAAAAGTTGATATGGGTCTTCAGCACATGGGCTGACAGACCATCTGCCAGTCAGGCCGCCCCAGGTAGAAGCTTCTGGAATGAAGGAAAATACACACAGGCTACCAGGGCAGATCAGGCAGACTCTCTGGCAGACCATAATCAAGGCCACTGCATGTGCTGTTCAGAAGGGAAAACCTCAAACTGAACTTGAGAGCAGAGAGTATCCCAACTCCGCAAATGCTATCATTAAAAATCATCACAGATAATGTGGTTTTAATTAAAAGGGTTGAGATATTGGCAAATGTTCAAAAGACCTGTCATCTGAGAATCCGCCAGCATTGTGGGTGCAAATAGCCTACAGAATGCGAACCTGCTCAGGCAGAAGATTTCCAGCCTTCTTGCAAACACCTGTGATTGGAGGGGTTGTTCGATTCATGGTACAGACCGAGCAGAAGGAAAATCTAGGGTTAACCTCCTTACATTAATGAGGAGATGGAGGACAAGGGTGTGGTGGCTTGTCGTGTGCCGAGGTAGAAAGGGTTTTAGAGTCAGACCAAACAAGCCTCTCTACCAGCTACCAACAGTGAGACCTTGGCAAGACATGTAACCTTTTTGAGCCTTGATTTCCTTGGGCATCAAATGGGAACAGCTGTACGTATACCCCAAGGGGTTATGGGAAAGGGTAAGTGAATTCATGCCTCTCAACACTAGGACAAGTGAACTGGATGCTCAGAAGGCATTGACTTTCTCCCCTTTAACTGCTGCCTCGAGCGGGGGTATCCGAACCCCAGTCTTTGTGAAGCCAAAGGCTAGCGCCCTTCAACAATGCCACACTAACTCTCATTCTTGGCTGACAAGGACTGGGAAAGGGCTTCATTTCACAAGGGTCAGGTCTGCCTTGATCCCAAAAGGGGCCATGACTTACAGAACACCAGTTTCCAAAAGTGAGAAGTTTCCTTCTTCTATCTCTATATCTCATCCCCCTCCTGCCCTAGGGAATCTTTCCTGGCAGTGACTCCATTAAATACCAGTAGACGGCCAGGCTTCTGAGCATATCACCTAATCCCCGTCTGTGAACAACGCCAGGGGACTCGGGCAGATGCAGTCATTTCAACCAGGAAGACTCAGGAAAAGGGGCTTTTCGTTGGCTCCTCAGCTCCCAAGAAGGATGGGTCTGTCTGTTATTCATGCGGGCTGCCCCTTTCTCTAGAGAAAGGCAAATCTTCACTCTTATCTGACATGAAACAAGCCCCGGGTAGACAGTCCGAAGTCAAGGCTCAGTCTTTGCTCTACCACCTACTAGCTATGTGGCCAGGATGGGTTTTGTCACTTCTCTGGTCCATTCCATAGTGCCAATGACTGAACTTACTTGGTCCACAAATACAGACTAAAGTTTGCCGGGCCTTGTGTGCATTACTGGAAAAAGGAGTAAGATTTATACTTGGGCTTGGAGGAGCTCATTGTTCTGAAGAAAGTTGGAGGGTGTTCCTGGAATAGTAGTAGTCACGCAGTCCTGAGAAAACTGCTTGGCTCTTAGGAGGGGGTGGCCAGTTGTGTACCTGCCCAGACTACATTGTACAGCTTGGCTGAGAATTGAGCACCACAAGGGATATAAACTGTAAAGTACTACTTGAAAGTAAACTAGTATTCATTCATCATCCATCCACACTCTCATCCATGCAGTCACCCATTTCATTCTTTTTAAAGAATTTATTTATTTATTTGAGAGAGAGAGAGAGCAAGAGAGAGTAAGAGAGAAAAAGCACAAGCCAAGGGGAGAGGAAGAGGGAGAAGCAGACTCCCTGTCGAGCAGAGAGCCCAATGTGGGGCTTAATCCCAAGACCCTGGGATCATGACCTGAGACGAAGGCAGATGCTTAACTGAGCCACCCAGGTGCCCCCATTCACCCATTCCAACAACAAACATTTTGTGAGTGTCTACTATGCACTAAGCACTAGGTATTGGACATATATCAGTGAACAGATGAAAACCCCTGCCTTTCTGGAACTACATTCTAGTGAAATCTACCATCCCTTTATCCCATCCATCCATCCATCCATCCTTCCATCCATCCATCCATCCCTCCATCCATCCATCCTTCCTTCCTTCCATCCATCCATCCATCCTTCCATCCATCCATCCATCCATCCATCCATCCATCCATCCTTCCATCCATCCACCCGTCCCATCCATCCATCCATCCATCCTTCCATCCATCCATCCATCCATCCTTCCATCCATCCATCCATCCTTCCTTCCATCCATCCATCCATCCATCCATCCATCCTTCCTTCCATCCTTCCTTCCATCCATCCATCCATCCATCCATCCATCCATCCCATCCATCTATCTATTCCATGCATGTATCCATCCTTCTATCCAACCATCCATCCATCCCCATAAACCATTAATTCAATCAGCAAGTATCCATGAAACACCTACGATGCACTGGCCACTCCACTGGGTGCTACAAAGGAATTAAGAGAGAAAACAGACAAGAATTGTCCTTGGTTGTCATGTACTGTAGTTGCTCAGGCAAGATCCCTGGCTCTGTGTGATCTTCTCGGGGCCCACATGCAGAAAATGACCAGTCCTATCCTGAGCCATGCCATTCCCTTCTCTCCTTGATCAAGAAGACAACTGGGCTAAGAAAATGATGTGTTTTGAGCCTGGAACATCTTTTTCTTGGAAGCAGAAAGAAAGAAAAGGGAGAAAACAAGACCACTTTCAAAGAGCAGCCAGATTGGTTTGTAATCACCTGGGCTCAAGTGGCTATTCCTGAATGACAAATAGCCATGAGGCACAGGGGCCACTGTTTCTCTCTGCCCTGGGCTGACAGGTGTGGAGAAGGAGGCCAGCTCCTGGGTAATTTCTGATATGAGTCATGCAGACTGGACTTTGAGTATGGGAAATTTCCTAGCCAACACCTTCCCCTCTGCTGAACCCCACGCCCCAACACCTCAGCCTGCATCCCAGCATAAGCAATGCCTGGCAGTGGACTTCTGCAAGGGAGCTCAGCCTCTTTGGGCTTTAGCAAGAGGGCCTAGCAGAGCTGCCTTTGTGTTTCTGGTGTGGAGGAGTCTAGCCCCACTAAGCTGTACCAAGCCCTGTGCCAGGGCCTGCGGGACACATACCACTTAGTCATCAGCTGTGTTCCCGGCCTTCTGCTAAGGCCTGTTTCCATGCATAGTTTCATTTAATGCTCCATCAACCATTCCAGAAGTGCTAGAGAATGGGTATGGGTTTCTTGGGTTGATGGAAATGTCCTAAAATTGATATAAACTGTAAAGTACTACTTGAAAGTAAACTAGTATTCATTCATCATCCATCCACACTCTCATCCATGCAGTCACCCATTTCATTGGTGATGAAGGTTGATGAAGGTGATGATGGTTTCACAACTCTGTGAGTCTGCTACAAGCCACTGTATTGTACATGGGTGATTTATGAATTATAATTCAATAGAGTGGGGTGCCAGGGTGGCTCAGTTGTTAAGTTCTGCCTTCGGCTCAGGTCCCATAACAGACTCCCAGCAGGGAGCTTGCTTCTCCCTTTCTCTCTGTCCCTCTCCCCACTTGTGTTATCTCTCTCTCTCTCTGTCAAATAAGTAAATAAAATCTTGAAAAAAATAATTAAACAAAGCAAGGTAAAGTGAAGCTGTATCATTCAGTTGGAATCATTTGAATCGTATTTTCTAACTCAAGGCCTAAGTCTCTATCCTTTGTTACTAAATAATAAAATGCAGTTCCTGCTCTTAAGATGTTTATTTTCTGATAGGGAAGAGAAGCCAAAGACTCAAACTATTTACAAATACAGGATGGAACAGGGTACGTGCTCTACGGGAGATTAAAGCAGGACCAGAGGAGGCGGTCCGAACCAGCTCATACAGATTATGGATTGCAGGTCTCCTAAATTGTGCCGGGAGTGCAGACCTTCTGCCCCCTTCCCATTCAGTACACAGGTCAGATCACATACCTAGCTCCAGGAAAGGGGACAGATCTGCTTAAGCAGGAACCTCAGACTTTGTAATAACAACCTTAACACCCATATGGTGCTTATAATGGACCAGATACCCTTCCAAAGGCTCCAGATACAATAACTTCTTGATTCTACTGCACAAGGCTAGAATGTAGGTCACTATCACCCCACTGAGGCCTGGAAGTTAGAGAAATGAAGTAACTCACCCAAAGTCATATAGCTGGTAAGGGGCAGAGCTGCGATCCCAGCTCTGGCCTTCTGGCTGGAGTTCTTATTCACAACCTCTACACGAGGTGGCTAATGGGTTCCTTTGGGATCCCATTTCACTTCCACTGCTTATGCTCTGTGCTGTGCCTTCCTTCCCTGAGACCTAAATTCCCTAAGGCTGCTGGGGTTGGAGTTACCCTCGTGGTGAGCAGCCACATTACAGAGTAGTAAGCAATGTGGACTACAATTAAGCATGGCGCCTTAGAAAACAGAAGAGAGGAGAGGAAGGGTCCCAGCCAAGGAGCCGGGGGCTGGGGTTCTGGGTGCAGCTCTGCCACCAAGTCCTAGCACTCCTTGCTCCTCTCCAGGCCTCATGTTGGTCCCCTGTGAAAGGGGTTTAGGGGACTTTCCAGATGCCTTTTGCCCTAAAACCCTAGGGCTCTCAGTCCACAGCCTGGTACCCTACTCAATTCACTGTCTCGGGGCTGCTCTCTGATTTCAAGTCCCGGATGCACGCTGTCCCTACCTGTGACCTTCCTGATACCCAGCATCCAAGGAGGCCTCCTGGCCACACATATTTGGGGCTATGCTGCCTAGTGGTCTTGCTTATGTTTGACTCCATTTACACCTTCACCCAACCTACCAAGGAAACAGCCACTCCTTCCTAAATATCACTTTCTGTACTGACCGTGCCCCACTCATTCGAGGGGCCTCCGTCATTATTTATGAATGAATAAAGGCATGCAACAAACCCTTATCACAAGGCTGTCACGACTGTTGACCGATTTGTCTTTTTACAGTGCTACGATTTCACAGATGCCTATGGTTTCTGTGCCAGGCCTCACTCTGGATATATTCGGGATAAAATAATGGGACTGAATGTTCTAAAGAGGGTATACAATGAACATACAATGTTCAGAGTGAACTCAGGAAATCTGGGATGCACATCAGTGGGAGCTGCGGGGCCCTCAGAGCCAATGCTGGAAGCTTAGCCAGGCTAAAAGGAGACTAAAAGCGCGGGACTAAAAGTGCCACCGGAATTTGAGCTCCAGCCACCAACAGTGCCTGCAGGAGAGGTCAGCATTGTGCAGGAGAGGTCAGCATTGTGCCCTCCTCCCCATCTGGGCCAGGCCTGGGCTGGAAGTTCAGACACAGAGGTGATTTGAACTGTTTACTGTCCAGTTTGGCTGGCTCTGAACCTCTGAGACTAGCACTGTCCAATAGAACATTCTGTCATCATGGAAAACATTCAATGGGCTGTTCAATACAGTACCAGGCACATGTAGAATTAAACACTTGAAATGTGGCTCCTGCAACCCAGGGACTGGAATTTTTATTTCATTTTAACTAATTTAAATTTCAATAGTCTATATGACCTTTTGGCTACTGCACTGGACCACACAGGGCTAGGCCTACGTAATACAGTGTGTCTGAATAGATCCAATCTTTCTTCTAGGTCACACACCTCTGAGCCCAGACCAGGCGGAGTACACGAGGACTGCATGCCGCTATGTTAGCAAGCCTGGTTCCTTCCTGATCCTGTCTCCAGCGCTGGCATCTCTGGGCTCTGGCCGCCATTCTGCCTAGGATGAGCGATGGTCCTGGGACAAGCTGTTGTGACTCCTTGAACAATTTCTTCACCTTGCAACTTCACAAGGTTGATGGAGAAAGAAAAAGGGAACCCAGATGGAAATGGTGTATCAAAGGCACTCAACAAGGCCTGATGCCCTCCTGTGTTCCCTCTCTACTCTGACCGGTCCTATGACCTATTGGAATTCACACACTCTCAGCCATCTGATCGCTCCTTTGGATTCCAACCTGCCTTTCCCTCTTGGGTGGCCTGGGTCTGAGCCCCACACCGGTGACCCCTGAGTGAGCTCTTCCCACTCTCCTTCATGATTGAGGGCCAGGCAAAGAATGCACAGAGAGAGCCATGGGTGCCACAGGACCTGGTGGTTTGCTTACACATCTTAGGGGACTGTTTTTTTCTTAAGGAGGAGGGATACTAGTGTATGGGGAGGGATGAAACTGTTTATAAAGCCCAGATCTTGGGGTGCCTGGGTGGCTGTCAGTTAAGCACCTACCTTTGGCTTGGGTCATGATCACTGGGTTCTTGGGATCGAGTCCCCATGTCATCGAGCTCTCTGCTCAGCAGGGAATCTGCTTCTCCCTCTCTCTCTGCCCCTACCCAGTGCTCGAGCTCTCTTTCTTGCTCTTCTATCTCAAATAACTAAGTAAAAAAAAGCCCAGATCTTGACAAAACAAAACCTCTACCATCTCTCAAGTTTCTTCCTCACTCCCTAGAGAAAAATACAGGGGCAGGCCTCTGAGCAACTCCAAAGAAAGATGTTACGCTGCCAACATTTGGTTTCTTATAACCCCCGGATGGATGAAAGCAAGTTATGTGCATGGTTCATGGAGACTCCAAAGGGGCCTGTGGAAGAACATGAGATCACAGCCCGGCAAGGGTTTTGTGTGTGTGTGTGTGTGTGTGTGGTTTTTTTTTTTAATATTTTGAGAAAAATAGCCTTCAGGATAGATTGCTTTTTCTCCAAGCAGAGATGGTGTGATGGAAGGAAAAATGTCTCAGAGCTGGAAATCTGAAGTTGCAATGGTTTGAAAGCGCCCATAAGTGCCAAGAAGCAGGCTTGCCCCTTCCCAGACAGGATGCGTCCCAGCTCTGCACTTGACATGGAAGGTCTTAGGGGCTCAGTCTTCTTACCAGTAAAATGGGGCCAGTCATGATGCCTGCCTCCTGGGGCTGCTGTGAGGGAGAGGATGGGATGGTGGGGACTTGTCAAGCTGCGCAGCACACTGCTCGCTGGGAGTTTCCTGTGTTCATCCAGGCATCCTATTCACAGAGGCCAGCCATTGACTGGACACACCAATCTGGACCTTTCTTTGAAAATCACTAGATTTAACAAAAACATCTGGCTCGGGGCAGGGAGGCCCCAAGGCAGGGGACGCCAGCCTTGATGATTAAATTACTACTATCCCAGCGAGAGCTGAAAACAAATTTCCTAAGTGTAAACTGCTCGTTCCACCCCTTTCCCTGACGCTTTGAAGCTCAGTCTCTTTCCCACCCCCGTTTCCTCACTACAGCAAGAAGAGATGCTTCGGAAATGAGACCCCAAGCTGTACCTCTGAAAACGATTTAAGAAGGAATGTGTGACACAGTGAATGGTAGAAGCAGCTCGGTGCATTTGGTTTTCAGGGAGAGAGACACTTGGATTCAAACCCCAGCTGTGTGATCCTGGCCACGTTACTTAACATCTCTGAACCTTTTACATAGTTCAGCTATAACGGAGGGATGACAAAAGCTACGTGGAAGGGTATTTTAGGAATACACGGGGTGACACATAAAGGTGACTGACACTGAAGATGCTTCATATTCACTGAGTTGAGTCGCACTGAATCGGTGCGTACTATTCCTTGAGCCATCCCCTCCCCCAGCCCCTTTGGTGAAAGTTCAGCTTTTCTAGCTCTACCTGAACCACCCACCCAAGCACAACATTCTTTTCCAATGGGCTCAGTGGTGAGAGGAAGATGGAAAGCATTTGGCCAGAATGCCAACCTCATTAGCTCCCCTGTCTCTCCATCTGCTATCTATCAGGAGCCCACTGCAGGGAGGAAGGTGACCAGTACAAGCCCGCCCCTTTCCCTTTGCCTCTGGGCCAATGTGTGTCCGTGCAAAGCCACCCACAACCATGGGCCCCTGGCAGAGCTTAGCCCTGGTGACTTGTAGCCAGAGCAGGGGCTGTTCTGGGCTCAGAAAAAGAGAGCTGAAGTTCACAGCCAAGTCGGAGGCAGCAGCCAGGCCCAGCTGGCCTCCTCTGTAGGTCCAAAGAGAGTCTGAAAACCTGCAAATGACGCAGCACATGCAGTGGCATAAGGAGGTCGTTATTCACAGCAAAGGGATCCCTGATTTAAATGTTCCCTTATCCCCTAGGGGCACTGAACACATTGCTTGATTTGTAAAAGGGACATCTCCACTCTAGTTGTTTAGGAACGTGCAGTATGCAGGAAGTAAGGCACAAGAAGTCCATGTAGATGGCGAATGCTCCACAAATGTGAGCTGTCGTTATTATCACACCAAACAGATGCTGCGAACTCTGCGTGTGTGGCTGGTAGGACTCGGGTTTGGCTCTGAGTTTCCCGGCAGCCAGTGGGAAGCAGCAAATAGGGTCAGTTTCACTGTTTCCAGTGTCTACAAGGGCACGCTCGATGCTAAACCAGATAGACTACAACCATTGCTGGTACTGAAACCAGAGAACATCCTCTACCAGCTCTCATAGGCTAGACATCGGAGAATGTGAGGAAAAAGAAAAGGGGTTGGGGACTATCCCCCCAGGAAATGCAAGAGCCAGCTTCCTCAAGCTGACAGTAGCCTTTACTTATCAGTGTCTGTGCAACAACCGACTATCCCCGCCCCCGAGGTATCAGGGGGCCACAAAAGGATGGCCACAATCATTGTTCCTCATCCCAAGCCACTGGCACCCCACATTCACTTTTGGTCTTTTTGTTTTGTTGGCAAAGGAATTAGAGTATTATTAATCAACCAATCAGTCAAATAAGCCTCATTACCATTAAAGAAGAGAAAGTAAGCTTTATTTATGCAATTATAAGGCATTTAAAAAACAAAGAGATTATTATTAATACTTGAGGCTGGCAATCTTCCCAGAGTGGTAAACCGACAAGGGCTTTGTTTTCGAAGAAGCAACACGGTGGTTATAGATTCCTGACTCTACATTCCAAGCTCCTGGTGTACTGAATGCCTCCTGAAGGTTCCTGAAGCTTCTTAAGGCTCGTTTGCCCTCAGGACTGTTTGGGGAAAACAGCAGTTGATTGAGAGTTAGGAGGCTGGCGTACTCTGTGACCCTGGCTGAAACAAACAGCCTCTCTGGGCCATGGGTTCTCAGAGTAGCATGTTAGAAAGTGAACAAAAATCACTGGTTAGAGCTTTTAAAAAATACGTGTCCCCATCCCCATCTCAGAACAAATGAATCACAATCTCTGAGGGTGGGGCCCAGAAACTGGTATATTTCTAAAGTGCTCCAGTCTGGGGATTTCTTAAAGACATCTGACCCAGGGCTCTTAAACACCTGTGTCTGCAGCCGGCCCAGAGGTAACGTCATGAGTGACATGGACCAGGTACAGAGCAAAAAATGCTAAACTGATAAAGGGTCATAATGTTTTGAAGACACGGTACAGGGAAATTCAAAGAGCCAAATCCAAAGTATCTGCCAACTGTATGGCCTCAAGGCCCCAGTTTGAGACCCCTGATGAACAGACAGACCCCAGCCCCCGCAGGTGGCTAGCTCGTGGCCTGAAATGCAAAGAAGGGCACACTTGCTGGCGACACACACTGTTTCTCGTCTGAATTCACACTGAAAGCTCCAGGCCTGAAGCAGGCATTCTGAAAGTGCGGTGTGTGGGGATGCGGAGGAAGTCCGGGTGGGGAGCAGGGAAGCCTGGATTGCCCTGGATTCTACAGAGTTTAGGGGTCTAGCTTGCACAGGCTGCACGTAGCCACCAAGCCCTTGAAGCACGGCTTGTCCAAACTGATACATGCTGTACATGCAAAACACACTACACAAGTCAAAGAGTGAGCATCAAAATAGGAACTTAAAACTTTAATCAATAAATTTTTATATTAACTACATGTGGACACAGTGTCATATTTTGAACATACCGTGTTAAATAAAATATATTATTAAAATTAATTTCGCCTGTTTCATTTTTGTTAAATGTGACTATCAGAACATTTAGAGTATTGTATTTATAAAAGTGCTGCTCTGAGCCATTTGGCTTTAATTTTTTTTCTTGCATTCATCCATGCCTTCCTCGTCTGTGATGTTTTTTCAACATTTTTCTGCACCAATTAACTCTATCCTCCTCTCTTTGTCCAGTAGGTTGATAAAGTGGAAAATAGAGAGGGACTGGGGAATCCAGATAAAAAATTTGTCTTTCTCCGGGCTGAGAGGATACAGCGCCTACTCCCATGTCCCACACTCTGCCCTGTGTGACTCCTTATACATGACCACAGCAACTGTCTCAGTGCCCTCCCCCCAAAGATTTCTTCAGTCTGGATGCCCTTCTTATTTCCCACTCAGGGAACTCTTACTCATCCTTTAAGACCCAAGTCAAATGCCACCTCCTCTCTGAAGCCCTCCCTGGTCTCCCAGCTAGAGTAAGGAGCATCCCATTGGCCTCTCCCAGCACTTGGCTCAGATCCCTATTGTAACATTTCTCCTAGAAGTATCTGTGATCTTCTGACCAGTTGGTCTCCTTCACTAATACTTCTTGAGTGCAAAGGAGGACCTCCTCTTCTTTGTGTTCCCGAGGTCAGACTTAGGATCTGACAATGCTCAGCAAATGTTGGTTGAATGGATAGACCTTCCTCATCAAAGGGAAGTATCTTTTTCTTTTCCTCTTCATCCCCTCAATAAAGGCTTACTGAGCATCTACTATGTACCACGCATACCAATCACAGTCCAGGTCCAGGGAACTCAGCAATGAACAAAGCAGACAAAAATGCCTGCTCTCGTGAGCTTCCATGTTAGTGCTAGAAAGTACTTTGCTTCATTCTGATGCCGAGATGTTCAATAAATAATCACTGATGTTGTTGCCAAAGAAGAGGAACAATGAGCGGAGGGGGAGGGAGGGGGCTAAGCTCCTGGGCCCCAGAGCCCATCCGTCTGAAAGGTACCGCGGCCCTTACATTTGCTACCAGTCTCACCAGAGACTTCCTTAACAGAGTCTTTACAGCCTTCCACTTACCTTGTGTACTAAAGAGTTTAAGAGGTGCAATAACAGTGTGACAGCACGTATTTATTGGTTCTGATAGAGACAGAGGAGGCTCTGAATTGACCAAAGCAGAGCTTTCACTTTTCTTACAGGCACAGCCCAAGTGACCAAGAAGGCTGGAGACTGGGAAGACTCGCACAGCCATCTAGAAAGACTAACGGGAAGAAGCAAAACTGGAAGCTTCTGCATTCATTCAACAAAAGCTCTCTGCTCTTCCATGGCAGAGTTTGGTGGGAGAGACAGGCCTCTACACAAATGAGGAACTCCCAAGCCAGGGCAGGACAGAGGCTACCACTGCTGGTACCACTGCCTCTTGGCTAGCTCCTGGCAGCACCAAGCTCAGCCTGCACAGAACCAGCTCCTTGCCTTCTCTCCAGTCACAGAGAATGACCCGCCACCTACCTAGTCACTTCAGCCAGAAATGGGGAGCCACCCTTGTCGCCCTCTCACCATCCCATGAAGTCAGTCACGTGTCTGGCTGGTTCTGCCTCCTGCACCCATCTGTCCGCCCCCGGCCGCCCCGCCTGCACCAGCGTCCCGCCCACCGGCCTCACACACCTGCATGACTGCGGAGCCTCCTCACTGACCTCTGTGCATCTGCTCCCTGCACGGCTCTCACCGAGCCTCACCCTGGTGTTCTGCAGAGGCTGCCTCCCCTATTCAGACCCAGAGATGGAGGACCTTACATCAGGAGGATGTCAGAAGGCAGCGCATGGTCTTAATTCTAAGAGCTACAAGGATGAAGGCTGATGCTGAGGAAGCTATCTAGAATGATGGAGGACATGTAAGGAATCTGTTTTAGAGTCAGACACACATGGCTTCCAATCTTAAATCTGTTATTTCCCTGCTTTGTGACCAAGGAGAAATTACTTAACATCTTTAGTCCTTGGTCTCCCCATCTGTCAAAAAGGATCATCACACTTTCCTCCAGGGACTAGAGGCTCTTGGTCTATACACTATATGCCATAGACAATCAATAAATATGAGCCATATCTAGCACTCAGTCCAGTGTCTAACACATAATAAATTCTCAATATACAGTAGATAGCTAAAAATATGATTTGCAGATAGTAGGTCTTTGTCTCCTTAGGGAATACCACCACTCACCCAGAATATGGGTCCTGCCCCAAATAAGACACCTCATTACTGGAACGTTTGAGATGTCTGTACAACCTTCTATCGATTGACCATATTTTTTACCATGCTGAGATAATCTAACTCCCTTCTAGCAGAACCAAGATGGAAGATGCTTTTTGTTCCTATCATGTGAGTGCCAGGGATGTCCAGCCATTTAGGCTTTGAGTTTCTTAATATCATTGTAAAGAAGGAAACATAATCAGCTATAAAATTTCCAATGTTCAAGAGAACATTCCATTCTGGAACTGAGACCAGAAAGAACTTTCTCCCTTCCGAATTCAAAGAGAGAATTAGGGATAATATAGCCAACTTTTCCCCAAAGGGCTGGTTTGTAAATATTCCAGTCTCTCTAAGCTATCTGCTCTCCACTGCAGCACAGAAGCAGCTACACAGTAGCTACACAGAAGCAGTATGTGAATGAGTCTGACTGTTTCAATAAAACTTTATTTACAAAGAATCGGCAGCAGGCCCATGGGCTGTAGTTAACAGACTCCTGGTGTAACATAAGAAACCACATTCCAGCCGTCTGAACTCTGGGAACCGTAGTTCTCCATACTAAACGATGGGAGTTTGCTGGCTGGAGTGAGAAAATAAGTGAAATCAAGTACAGTTAATCCTCATTTCCAGAATATGTACTTGCGACTTTGCCTACTCACAGAAATGCGTTAGTAACCTGCACATCTAGACGCATTGCACTCTTGTGGCCCTTCACGGCCATGCAGGCGATGTGGAAATCTGAGTTTCCCGATGCACGCGTTCCCAGCTGAGGCCGAACGAGGCAACGCTCTGGGTTCTTGTTACAGCTCTCCTACTGTAAACAAGTATCCTTTTCGCGGTCTATTTAGTGCCACATTTTTCAGATTTTTGTGGGTGATTTTGCTGTTTAAAATGGCTCCAAGTGCAGTGCTGAGTGCTATCTAGTGCCCCTAAACGAGAAGACTAGGATGTATGTGCCTTACAAGAAAATACGTGGATTAGCTAAGCTCCATTCAGGCATGAGTTATAGCACCATTAGCTGTGAGTTTGGTGTTAATGAATCAACAATATATATTTTTAAAAGGCGCTTTTACACGGAAATACGCAGGAGATTATGTATTGATCGGCCGATGAAAATGTTCTGACCAGAAGCTGGCAGGAACCTCGCTCTCCCCTTCTCTAGAGGCAATGGTTCAGTCTTCAGTAATTCAGCATTCATGGCCACTTGATAGAACATAACTGTTGGGATCAACGAGAACCGCCTGTATATAAACATGCTGTCCTTTTTTTTTTTTTTTTTAAGATTTTAATTATTTATTTGACAGGCAGAGACAGCAAGAGAGGGAACACAAGCAGGGGGAGTGGGAGAGGGAGAAGCAGGCTTCCTGCTAAGCAGGGAGCCCAATGCAGGGCTCGATCCCAGGACCCTGGGATCATGACGTGAGCTGAAGGCAGGCGCCCAATGACTTGAGCCACTCAGGAATTCCTAAACCTGCTGTCCAAAGTAGTAGCTGCGACAATGCTGGTACAGAACTCTCAGTTAATACGGATGCTGTGACTATGCTATTCTTACTAGTTATTCATGGGAGCCGTATTTCCTCGTACTGCAATAATGCTATTACTAATTAACCATGCTACTTTAATTCTGTGTGTATTATTTAACAAGAGGGCCATAGTGTGAGACTGTTAATAAGTGGTTGTACCAAAGTCAGCCAGCAAATGCGTCCACAAGTTCTTTTTCCCTTGCCTTCCTGAAGGCAAAATCCCCAAAATGAAGCCTTCCTACAGACTAGGTCCCAGGGGCTTCTGCAGACAGAAAGCAGAGAAAAGCACTCTCTAGAGCAGTGATCTGGGGCAAAGCTCAGAGCAGCTCCTTTGGGGAGGGGGTGGGGGCCTGAGAGCTGTAGCCAGTGGGACCTTCTGTCTGCTCCCACTCCTCTTCGCAACCCTCCCCTGCCCTGCTGGTTGAGCAGACTCTGGGAAGGAGCAACCACACTCCTGGCTGCCCTAGTTAAAATGCCAGCCTGGTATTTATTTGTTTTCTCCCAGACAGATGCCAATTATGGGGGGCTGGGGAAAGAGACAATGGCCCAGATCTGATTGACAATGGCTGCAGAACAAGGGGCCTCTGTGGCATGTTTAATGAAAAGGCCACTATGTTTTTACTGCGTCTATTTGATTTTAGAGTGTCGTTTAAAGAAACAATTCAACCAGCAGGATTAACTGCTTCTGAGCTTTCTCTTCTCCCTGTGGCTCAGTGGGTGTCCTCTCACCCCACTTCCCTTCCTCCCTCTCCTCCAGCAGGTTCCTTCCCAGACCTTCCTGGTCCTCCCAGAGAAGTCAGGGCCTGTGCACAGTTCCCCCAGGCCAGGACTCTGCAGAGGCTCTGGATTTGTCTCCAGAGCCGGTTGTCCTCAGCACCACCATCCTTCTGGCCAGCATCTTATCCCTTGCCTGGCCACCCACAAGAGCCTCTCCACTTGCTTGCCCCAGATGTTCATGACCTAGAAGGTTCCTTCCCCTCAGGAGGCTTTTAGACTCATGGAGGGCAGGTTGGAGTCGTTAGCAATGAATCAGGAATAGAGCAGGTGCTTTGTGCTGGAGGCTGTCCACAATGATCCCCCAGTGATTTTACTCCCTTTGCCACTTTGTAGACGAAGTGATTTAGTTTCTAGTCCCACAGTCCAATTACCAAATTGTACAGTACGTGAACAGTATCCAAATAAAGCTGCTGATATATATTTTGAAAATCTAATTACCATACTTCCCTACTCAAAACTCCTAAAGGACTTGGTATCATCAACATAGGATCAAGTGCAAACTCCAAACATGACACATGAAGGTTTCATCAAGTTCCAGACCCTTCCATCTCCCCATTTTGTGTCTTCTCACTGCTTCCCTCAGACCACATGGTGGAGGTTCTCATCCCCACCCCCAACAACCTCTTCACTTAGATCCCAGCTCTGCCTGCTACTCACCTCAATCTCTGTCTAGAGCGCATGCCTGCACACCTCCTTCCTGCACACCTCTGTTCAGGCATCACTTCCTCTGGGAAGCCCGCCATGACTCCTCCCAGCCTCAGGCTGCCTCCAGCGGTTTCCCTTCTATCATCTGCAGGACAGTCGCTGTACTAGACAGCCCCAGGCAGGGAGCAGGCCAGATTCAATGCCCCCCCCCCACCCCGCCGAGAGCCAGGCTTACGGGAGAGAGAAGAGCTCCTTATCTCCCAAACAGACACAGCTCTGCCTCTTCCCGTTTCACATATTAGGATTTTGTGAGAGAATTTGTTTGGAGAAGAATGCCCACTGCCAAAAAAGATCTGGAAACATTGTTCTGGGTTGTTGAGTTTGTCTGATGGGGAAAGTGAGGCCCTGAGACTCCTTCATGATGACTTCGAAGGCTAAGTAAGGATGGAGTCCGTCAGTCTGAGGATAAAAGGCCAGCAGGTCATTGTACAGCATTCTTGCCAGTGAGGGTCTAAAGATCTGGAGTGAGAGAAAGCTGGAAAGTGAATGTTCAACCTAAACCCAACATCCAGCTATCCTGACTCGCCTGGTAAAACTCCTTCCCAAGAGGAGGCATGCCATGGAAGAGGCTGCAAATGTTAACTAGGAAAACAGGTTTATGCCTCCAGAGCCTTTCACTTGTCTTTCTAAAGGACTTTAGAGATGGTAAAGCCACTTACTCCTTTGGGTTCTTGTGTCTGTGTATTTATTTGCACTTTTCACAACATTCTAGAATATTCTAGGGACTGGTCCATTATCCCTAAGAGACCATGACCTCCTTATGGGGGAGAAGGGGTGAACCGTGTTCACACTGATATCCCCCCAGACACTACAGGTAGACAGCCTTTTTGCTAAGTACTCCTCCTTAACTTCAAGAAGGAAACCCAGGTCCAATCTGCTGAGGGCAAGACTGGAGGCCTCTAGCTGTTTAGTAGAGAAGGTGGGTGGAATTCAAATCTTCAGGCTTTGGCTGTTCACCTCCCAAGCCCTGACCTTGCCTGGCTGGTGCTGACACAGGCCCCTCAGCACACAAGCTCCCTGTGCTCCTTCCCACTTGGGCGGGGGGCAGAGTTAGAGGTGGTGTGTGACCTGGCACTGCGTCATGGGGGGACCATGCTGTTAGCCTTCTTGCTCTTTAAGTGATTAAATTCCCTAACCCCAGGAAAGGGGAGAAGGGGAAGCAAAGAGGTACTCATTGTGCACTGAGGACCCACTGTGTACCAGAAACCTTATCACACACAAACACATGTAAAGTTCATAGTCCAGTAACATATTAACATAGTATCCCATTGGGTTCCCATGACAACCCCAGGAAGTAGTGATTTCCATCCCCGTTTTCCAGAAGACAAAATCAAGGCCAAGAATAAATGGCCCTAAATAGGGATTTTCAAGCTCAAGTCACATCTTTGTGACTCCAAAGCCTAGGTGATTTTTCCAGCACCTAGTTTCCCTCGCCTCCCGGACTGACTCACTCGATCCTGAGGTTCCACTCCATAGCATTATAACAAGATCCAGCTTGTGCAAGTTCAATGCCATTCAACAATCATTCCCGGACTATCATATCCTGGACAGTCATTCTTGTGACTGTCCCCCTCCTCCAGGCCATAAAACAGAGATTACAAAAGCACAGTCCTACCCTCCCAAAGTCAGAGGCTACTTCCTTTCAACATGAAATAGTATATGCTAGGGAGGAAGGTAAGGCAAAGATTTATAAAAAGAAACCAGTATCTATTGAGTGCTTACTGAATACCTAACACATTCTGAAGGCTTTATATTTAATATTCTTAACAACACCATGGTGTATTCTATTGTTGTTATTCACATATTCCGGAGGAATTTGAGATTCAAAGCAATTCTGTCACCTGTCCAGTATACTGCTAGGAGGACAAAGGCATGGCCAGGTTAGCCTGAAGGCAAAGACTTTGCTAGACTCAACCACTGCATTACATTGGAGGTTCATCATATCAGAGAAAGGCTTCCTGGGAGCAGGTGGTTTTCTGGTTCCAAACAGGATCCCAATCTCTTCCTCCAAGGACTCCTTGGGAGATATTTTTTAAAGTCCTCCTCTGATTTTGATCCTAAGAAAAGCAACCTCTTCCTCAGCGTGCCATAATTACCATGCCACACCTTGGCCTAGTGCCTTCCCACCGCCAGAGATCTTTCCTTCTCTTGCTTACCTTGCAAGGTCCAGTCAATTACAGCCTCTTAAGTCTTCCTTCTCCCCTCCAGCATGGACCACATGACCACCTCTCCCTCTAAATTCCTAGCAGGTCTTAGAGCTGAGTGTGGGGAGAAGGGGAAGAGGCCTTAAGTTACCAAAAGTCCAGTATTTACAAGGCATGAGATGGGCAGTTTTACAGAATTCCATCTCCCAATCTCACTTTGTCATTATACTACTTATTTCATGAAGCAGGTGTTGCCATGACACAGGAAATGAGTCACAAGTAATGTGATTACTGGTTCAAGGCCACCCAGCTCATGAGCACCAGATGAGAATTTATGTGTCTGACCCTCAAGTCCACATGTTAGCTTATCATGGCTGGTGTGGTACTTTCTCTCCTTCTGGAGAAGTCTGTCCAGCTGTGAACAATGGCATACTCCTTGAAGGCAGAAATAGGGTTATTGCTGTATCTTCTGGACCCTTGGCATGTAGTATTTGCTTCTTAGAATTTTATCAGATAAGTACTTTATTTTCTTTCATTATTGAAGTATTTTATTTTCTTTTGTTATTTAAGTATAATTCACATATAGTGCTCTAATAGCTTCAGGTGTACAATATAGTGATTCAACAATTCTATACTTTACTCAGTGTTCATCAGGATAGGTTCATTCTTAACCCCCTTTATCTATGTCAGCCCTCCTCCCACCCACCCCCCCTCTGACAACCACCATCTTGTTCTCTGTATTGGAGTCTGTTTTTCTTTTCTTTTCTTTCTTTGTTTGGGGTCTCCTTTTTGTTTGTTTGTTTGTTCGTTTTGTTTCTTAAATTCTACAGGAATGAAATCATATGGTATTTGTCTTTCTCTGTCTTATTTCACTTAGCATGATACCCACTAGGTCCATTCACGTTGTTGCAAATGGCAAAACTCACACTTTTTATGGCAGAGTAATATTCCATTGTGTATATATACCACATCTTCTTTATCCATTCATGGATTCATGGACACTTGGGCTGCTTTCAGATTTTAGTTATTGTAAATAATCATGCAATAAATCATAGAGATGCATGTATCTTTTAAAATTAGTGTTTGTGTTTTCTTTGGGTAAATATCCAGTAGTGGAATTACTGGGTCTGTAAGGTAGTTCTATTTTTAATTTTTTGAGGAGCCTCCATCCTGTCTTCAACAGTGGCTGCATCAGTTTGCAAGCCCACCAGCAATGCATGAGGGTTCCTTTTTCTCCACATCCTTGCTGACACTTATGTTCTTGTGTTTTTTACTTTAGCCATTCTAACAGGCATGAGGTAGTATTTCACTGTGCTTTTGATTTGCATTTCCCTGATGATAAGTGATGTTGAGCATCCTTTTACGTATCTGTTGGCCATCTGGATGTCTTCTTTGGAAAAAAATGTCTATTCAGGTCCTCTGCCCATTTTAAAATCAGATTATTTATGTTTTGTTTTGGTGCTGAGTTATAAGAGATATTTATATATTTTGGATATTAACCCCCTATTGGATATGTCATTTAAATTATCTTCTCCCTTACAGTAGGTTGCCTTGTCATTTTATTGATGGCTTTCTTCACTGTGCAAAGCTTTTTATTTTGGTGTAGTCTGAATAGTTTGATTTTGCTTTAGCTTCCCTTGCCTAAGGTGACATATCTAGAAAAATATTACTACGGCCGATGTCAAAGAAATTACTGCCTATGTTCTCTTCTAGGAGTTCCATGGTTTCAGGTCTCACAGTTAGATCCTTAATCCATTTTGAGTTTACTTTTGTGTACAGTGTAAGAAAGTGGTCTAGGTATATCTGCATGTAGCTGTCCAGTGTTCCCAGAACCATTTGTCGAAAAAACTATCTTTTCTGCATTTTATATTCTTGTCTCCTTTGTCATAGATGAACTGACCATCCAAGCATGGGTTTATTTCTGGGCTCTCCACTCTTGTCCCATTGGGTGTCTGTCTGTGCCAGTACTATCCTGTTTAGCAGGAGTCTGGACCCCAGCCTTGTGGTCTGTCCTGAAATCTGGGATTGTGATACCTCCAGCATTCTTTTTTCTCAAGAATGCTTTTGCTCTTCAGGATCTTTTGTGGTTCCATGCATATATTTATTCTAATTCTGTGAAAAACGCTGTTGGTATTTTGATAGCAACTGCATTAAATCTGGAGCTTGCTTTGGGTAGTATGGCCAGTTTAACAATAAATGAATATTCTAAGTGTCCTTAGAGCCTGTGTGTTCAGTGGAGTGCCTTATATACTTTCTCATTTTCTAAAAATTAATACAAATATTTTATTGGCAGTTAAGCTTAGCATGAATGATTTTGTACTTTCCCTCTACACACACACACACACACACACACACACACACACAGAAGCATAAGATGATGCAGTTTTTGCTAACATTTTATTGCTATTTCAACTTAATTATTATAACTCTGATTAACCCCAGGCCTGGGTAGAAAGTTAATGCCAACTTACTGTGGCTTGGGGATGGCTCTGGGTTCTCAGGTTTGTGGAGCAGCATAATGGCAATAAATGTGGAGGCTCTGAGTTCCTAAGGCCTGATCTTTCTCTGAGTAACTTCTTAACTTGATTATAGCTAATTAATCTGCTTTTACCTTAGTTCCTCAAAAGAAAAGTCCTCCTGGATTCTAACTGAAGCCCTGATGTTCTGTGAAGCAGGCAAGAGGACATCTGGCATTCTAGTGAAGGATGTTTTTTTTTTTTTTTAAACATGGAGCTGAGTAACCTTTCTTAACCACAATTCTAAATCCAGCAAGACGTGTTCCAATGCCACCTAATAGCCCTGAGGTTACCATGAACCTGATAGCATCTGGAGAGAAGTTCCTCCTAACAGGTAGAAATTCCAATGTTGATTTCCAATCCTAATATCAATTCCTAAGATATAAAGTATGATGTAGGGGCGCCTGGGTGGCTCAGTCGGTTACGTGTCTGCCTTCAGCTCAGGTCATAGATCTCAGGATTTGGGATCGAGCCCCATGTCGGGCTCTGCTCAGTGGGGAGTCAGCTTCTTCCTCTTCCTCTGCTCCTCCCCCTGCTCCTGTTCTCTCTCTCTCTCTCAAATAAATAAAATCTTAAAAAAAAAATAAAGTACAATGAAAAATTCAGGACAACTAACTACCCACCTCAAAATATTAAGAATAAGCACCTTTCCAGAACTCTGCAGCAATTCTTTCTATAAGGAAGCCTTTCTACAGGAAGCACTCTCAGGGCTGGAAGAGAAACTTTGGAGAGATGCATCCAGGAGAAGAAGAACAAACCCTTTGAAACCATTCTCATTTGCGAGTATTATTTAGAGTTTTAAAGGGAACCAAAGGAAGAACTGAAAATGTGATGTATACTGACTCCTAATTACAAGTGCACCCTGGGAGGACGTGGGAGAGGTGGGGTGTCAGCGAACAAAACCTTCACTTAACCCAGCAGGAAGGCGACAGATACTGTGTAAAGCTGATAAATCACTTTGGAACAGTTTAAGAAAATACTGTGTAATGATAAGGAAGCAATCACCCGAAGAACTAACATCAAAAGATGTTAAATGTGGGTGATGCCTTAGTGGCTCAGTGAATTAAGTGTCGGATTCTCGGTTTTGGCTCAGGTCATGATCTTAGGGTCATGGGATCAAGTCCTGCCTTGGGCTCTATGCTGGGTGTGGAGGTTGCTTGGGGCTCTCTTGTTCCCTCTCCCTCTGCCCCGCCCCCCCTTCTTTTCCTCTGCCCCTCCCCCCTTCTTTTCACACCCTTTCTGTCTCTTTCTTTAAAAAAAAAAAAAAAAAGGTAGTTAAATGTGGTTACCTCAGAAGAAGGAGCCTGAGGTTGGGGAAGTGTTTTGCTTTTCAGTATAAGACTTTCTGCACTATTTTATTTTATAATCATTCATAAGGATACCTTTGATTTTAGTAAACGAAAAAACAATTTGTTCCTCAGGAAGTCATTGTCCTTCTGAGAGTTTGGAACCATTACTATGTTTCTATTCAGCCACATCTCATTGCTGTGGCTTTTGGTGAACAGGATGTCATGTCAGGGGAGTATAGGCTGCGTGTTCTCCGTTCGTGTTAAGGGGGTAAGGGGCAGGCACAGCACAATCTTTCTAGAAGTGGTGGAGAATGTTCACGAGTCTTCCACATTCTCTCAAAAAGTATGCTATCTGAAACCATGATTTAAACCATCAGTAATGAAGCTGGGGAAACAGTCCATCCTCCTAGCTCATTGACAGGGGAATAATTGCCAGGTATCACATCTTTGTTAATTGTTTGGAGTAAGGGACCCAGGAAAGCATCTGTAAGGAAAACCCAATCCTAGGGATGGTGTGAAAAGTTCAGATCAAGATTAACCAAGCTGCATGGTCATTCTCAGGCTGGCAGCCGGAGATGGGGTGAAGAGGGTGCAAAGGGTGCCAGGCTAGACTCTGAAGACACAGGTTGTGGCCATGTCCCTGACAAGGCTGGGCTGTGGGCTCTGAACTGCTTACAGATGCCCCTGCACAGAGCAGCCCAATTGGGGTCATTCTCTTCTAGCCTCACTCTCCTCCGCTACACACACAAATTTGAAAATCGCTATCTCTAGAGTTGTTTTGAGGATTAAAGGAATTAATATAGCAAAAGCACTGGAATTCTGCAAGTTCCTAACTGATCTCGCCTGCTTACCTTCCCTGGGTCACAACCCTTCCATGGCTTTCCACTTCTGCTGCCTTCTGTCCCAGTATGACGGGAACGACATAAATGACGTGAACCACGTACGTAATTTTATTTAACCGGGATCATGACCTGAGCCAAAGGCAGACACTTAGCTGACCAAGCCACCCAGGCACCCAGCCACATGTGTAATTTTTAAGGTTCTAGTAGCCTCTAAAAAAGCAATAGGAGAAAATTGACATTAGTTTTAATAATATATTGTATTTTATTTATAAATGTTTTATTTATCTAAAACATTATCATTTTAATACATAACCAGAAAATAGAAATATTATGAATGGGACATTTTATAGTCCCTTTTTTTTTTTCACATTAAATGTCTGAAATGCTTAAGGTAGTAAGAATTTGGACTAGTCACATGTCAAGGGCTCGACAGCCATATGTGGCTATTGGCTACCATACTGAGTAGTATAGATCTCAGTCTTCTTTCAGTTTCTCCAACAGACCACACACTCTCCGGCTTCTTCACACATACTCTCTCCTTGGTCTGGGGCAACCTCTAGCTCCCCAACCCATTTTGCAGGGTTAGCTTTCAAATCAGGTCACTTCCTCCTGGAAGTTCTGCATGGCTCTGTTAGCCTAGGGTAAGGGCTCCTCCCACATGTTCCCACAGCATTCCATTAAAATATGTACTAAAAAGGTTGTAATTGCTTGGATTTCTTGGACTTCAATCTCTACATATATCTTGTTTATCACTGAACCTCCAATGCCAGGATATACCTAGTATGTAACAGACACCTCCAAAAAACATACGTGGTATGGCTTGCTAAAATGAAAACACCCTTCAGGCCTGGGGCATGGATCTGCTCAAGGATGGTCCTAAGAAGCGAGAGGGACAGTCCTAACTATCCCTCTCCCCACTGGTCTATCCCCAGTCCTTGGAGTCAGGCAGTTCTCAATTCAAATCTTGATTCTGCAGCTAAATAAATTTGCGTCCTGGTCAAATCCCTTTACCTCTTGGAGCCTCAGTTTGCCATCTGTAAAATGTGGCTATCGAACCCTAACTTATCTAGCTGTTGCACAGATTAAACTGATGTAAAGTGGCCTAGAATTCTATCAGGAACACGGCGAGTGCTTAACACCTAACTTCATCAAACCGAAGATGTCAGCAATTACAGTTGCTCAGTTGCTTTTGTCATAAGATACCTCATTGTGGCATACCTCGGGAGCCACTGAGAAAAGGAGGAAGCAAATCTCCACAACAATGCCCATTATACAAGCACACCCACATGACATGTAAAAGGCACCCCGATTTCGGAGTTGTTGATATGTTCAATTACGTGTGTCTTGCAATCTATGACATATGGCAAATGCCCCGCACTGGCCCCTGTAGAGTAACCCATCAGGACATGTAGGGAGGGGGTGCTGAGCTCTCCTGTCCTTGAGCTTCACTGGAAGGTAAGGAATGACGGCTTATGGAGTCCCCACTAGGCCCAGTGACGTTCCTTACATCATTTTAATGACTCCTCAAAAACAATCTTATTTTAGTATATCCCTCATTTTTAAGAAAAAACAGCAGCTCAGAGAGGCAAAACTGCCCAGCTAGCACACAGCAAAGGCAGGACAGGAACTCGGGCCTACACTGTGGCCAGCCCCGGCCGCCTCAGGCAAGGCAAGCCTCTTGCACAGGCCTGAGCTCCTGAGGCTGACCGGAGGCCCTAAAGCCTTGTCAGCATCCTGGTAATGCACCATAAAGGCCTCAACTCCTCAAACAAGCTCAGGATCAAACAGTCAAGACAGGAGCTTATTAGATCTAATGCCAGAAACAAACCTTGCAAACAACAGGTTACGGAGGCCCCTGCCATCTGAGAGAAGAGCAGAGCCTTGTACTGGGGGGGGGGGGGGGGGCAACCGGCTGGCAGAGCGAGGGGGTAGCTCAGCCCCATGCTCTCCGATATCCGATATCCGGCTGAAGGGACGAAAGAGGAAGGAAGAATGCTGGCCTCCTCTGTCTGTGGCAGCAAGCTTCAGTATTCCTCAAGAGCACCCAGTGGGGAGGGGGAGAAATGCGGAAGGGCCTGAGGGGCCTGAAGGGCCAGGAGTGGTGATTCTGGAGTTGGGGGGCTCTGGTGGGGGGAAGGGGAGGTTGGGGGGCTCGGGTGGGGGAAGTCACTGGAAGTCAGAGTGCCTGAAACAAATGTCAACACATAGCTGGGGGCAGGGGCTACGGACAAAAGATTAGCCACAGGGGATGGCCGGATTTGCTCCCCAAAGCAGGGAAGCTCTCCTGGGGGAGGCGGCAGGCTCTTTGCTCCCCCAGGTTTGCTGAGGCTCAGACGACAATTGCTGGTCCTGCAGATGTAAGATACAGGGATTTTGTTCCTTTAATTCTGTTTCCTTAGAAAGTTCGGCCTCCGTACACGGAGTCAACGAAATCAGGTCACTGCTTTTTTAATGAGAGTTCCTCGAGCCTTTACTCTGGGTAAGGTAGCTCCCTCCATCCCCTTCACGTGTTGTTGAGAGAGTAAGTCTCTGAAGTCAGGGAAGAGAGGAGCTGGTCTGCTGTGGTGGAGGGCGAGGCTCCCCAGACCGCCCAGCAGTGCTGAGCCCTCCCCTCCTGTCTGCTGCTGAAAGCCCAGCTCTGGGCATGAGGGAGAAAAGAATGCCCTCATCTGGAGCTTCCAGCTAGGGCGTTTGATGCTGCTACTATCAACTCAGAAAAAATGAAAAAGCCTCACCACATAAGCAGTGGCAGCCTGGAGGAAGGAGCGAGGTGGCTTGGGTCACTGGAGAAAGCAGTCTTTCCATCTGCTGTTGTGCTGTGAAATGACCTTCGCCAGGTTGCGGCATGGGTTCCATTCACAGGACACATGGCCTTGCCCAGGGGGCTTCTCTCTGCACCTGTTTCCTGAGGGGCTGGGAGAACTCACAGGTTTTTACCCTCGTCTCAGGGGATCCTAGGGTTTCCCCTGCCCACCTCTCCCACTTCATCCAGACAGCCTCCACTTTCCTCTATTTTATACATTGTGGGTCCCCATAAAATTTCCCTTGAAGAGAAGCTTTTGTGGCCAATAAAAGTTTGAAATTCACCAGATTGACCAATCTTGTACACTGCTTCCAGCCTGGACAATCTCTGATTCCAAAAATCACAAAGTTACAATCTATTTGGGAGAACAAATAATACCTAAAGACTCAAGGCTCTGGATGTGTGTGTGTGTGTGTGTGTATGTGTGTGTGTGTTTAATCCTTTACCATTTTTGTTGTTGTTGTTTGATGCCTCTGCTTCCCAGACACAAACCACATACAAACATTTCACCTGGAAAGTTCGGCTGCTCTCAAGTTATTGACGTGCACAAAGTGCCTGCGGGCAAAGTGAGGCAAGCGTGCGTCTGTGCTCAGCGCCCGCTCGTGCTTTGCACTCGGCAGGTCGGGAAGACAGGGCTGTCCCACAGCTTGCAAACAAGCAAACCAGCTGAGAGCAACACGGCTCCACCAGGCAGTACTCACACCCTCGGTTTTCTACTTCTCCTGCTGGTCTGTCTCCACCCCCCGCCCCAGGCTCTCCTTGATTCGTGCCCATCTCTCAAAAATGGAAGAAAAAAAAAAGGCAGGAAATGGAGCCTAGTAACCATTTCAAGATGGTGATGTGATGCTAGAAAATATGCACAGAATGGGCTGCAGATTTGTAACATTTCCAAGGGCTTGCTGGGTAAAACTTACAGATCCAGGCCCATTGTAGCACCACAGCTGCACACCCAGCCTCAGGGCAAAAAAGATTTGAGGCCGGTTCTCTCTAGGTGACAGGTAATCTGCAGCATCCTGCACAGACAGCTCTTCTGTTCCAGCATAAGATTCCAGCAAAGGGGAGCATAAGAGAGGAAATCCAGACTGCAAATAAATCAAAAATAATTTCTATTTCTCTTTGGATCATGTGCGTTTTACTTGGGGGGAGGGTAGAGCATACCTGCTTTTCTATTCTGTCTTCACTGTACCACCTAAAATGAGCAGATAAATAGCCTGGAAAGCTACGAGAGGCCCTGGAGATCATCTAGTTCCCCTGCCTTGTTTTAAGGATGGGAGAACGAAGACCCAGAATGGGAAAGCTCCTTGCTGGGAATCATCCAGGTATAGAAGAATTTGGTTGGACCACAGGACACTGGCCATTTCATTCACTCCCAAAGCTCAAGTCTCCTGCTCTAGTCACAGCACCCTGTGGTAAGAGAGGGAGGGAAAGCTGCCCTACGTGTGGGGACGGTACCTGTGCATAGGAGGCACATTAGGATAGCCATGTGTGGTTGTTCAGGTTGTACACGGCACAAGGGCCTCCACCAGGCAGTGAATGAGATGGGAAAGCTGGTTCACACTGCTTGCCCAGCTGCATGCCCTGGTGTGGGGCTATGTCTGCTTGTTAGAAGGGCATCTTTTTCTAATTGTCACAGAAGTGCTCCAAGGGCTAGCAGGAGTTCTGAGGAGCAGGGAGTGTTCACCAAAGATTGGAACACTGCCCTAGGCTAAGTTTATCAGGTAGATTAGGAAAAGCAAGCATTCTGTGAGAAGGAGGATCTACAAAGGGCCCTGTTTTGGATGTGTTGGAATCAGCAGTTGACATAGCTCCCTCCTGGTCTAGGCCCAGGGCCTGGTGACACCTGGGCCTCTGTCTCCAACAACTCTAGGAGTACCAGGCCAGGAAAATCCCTCTCTGGACACCATCTTGGAGTAGAAGGTTCCAGATGCTGTCCCTCAGAGCCCCCCTCCTGGCCTATTCCAGCCACTCTGGTGTCCTGACAGAACCCTCGTAAGCTTCTGTCACCACCACACTCCTCGCTGCTCTGCAGGGCACCCTCTGTGGCCTCACTCCCTCTTTGCCGGCCTTCTACCCTGTGCCCCCACTTCCTGAGAAGAGAGGAAGCGAGAAACAGCCCAGGTGTTCTGCCTGCCTCCTGGGGTCAGGGTCAGCTAGCTGCAACCACTCCTCCGCTCTGTCGCCCCAACTTCTGCTGCTTTAGGAAAGGGCTGAAGACACAGATTCTAAATATAGGTACATCTCCCAACCTCCTGCCCAGCTAATATTAGCCCTTTTGTGGAATCCACTGACAGCATTACTCCCTTTTTTTGGCTGCACTGGTGGGACTTCTGCTTACAGTAAGGCAGGCTGAGCCAGCAAAAGACTGGGGACCACACTGAGCCAAATACAGTGAGAGCTCTGCTAACTGGGGGCTGTGCCAGATGATTTATGGAGCTCCTTTCCAACACAAGATTTATGATTCTATGAACGGGGAGGCTTGGGCAATGGGGGTGGGGGCCGGTTCTGGTTAATTGAATTTGTCAGCTTCCAGATGGAGGAGGCACTAACATTTGTTGATAATTTACTCTGAGCCAAGGACACTACTGAGGATTTCAAATACGTGATTTCCTTGAGTCTTTACAATAGCCCTAGGAGAGGGGTAGGGCTGCTATCCCGATTTTACGGATGAGGGCACTGAGGCTTCTGGAAGGGAATGTAAGTGGCTCTATGGCAAACGGTTAGTCAATGTAAAGATGAGTTTTGAACCCAGGTCTTAGTCACCCCAAAGCCTCGATTTTTCCTCATGCTGGCAGGTTTCTTTGCTTCAACGCTGGCAGAAAATCTTCTGAAACCAGTATGGGTATGATCCCTCTGTATGGTCCATCGTTAAGGTCAGAGAAGCAAGAGCAGGACTTGCGTCAGAGGACTTGAACTCTGGGCCTGTGTCTGCCAGGCCAACTTGGGAGTAACTGGAAAAGCCTTTCTGAGCCTGGGTTTTCCCATCTGCAAGTAAAGAACTCCAAAGGCACTTTTAGCCCTGACTCTTGGAGTCTATGTTGCATTTCTCTGGATAGGTCTTTACTTTGATGGTCGGTTCTCATCACCCAGTGCAAAAATGCAAGCTGAAAAGGGCCTAGGGATGTGGGGGGAGCATGAGCTGGGGGCAGAGGCCAAAATGAACATGTTACTGACAAGGAGGTTCCAAAGCTGCCTTCCTACAAGATGTCAACTCATTGTCTTGCAACTCCCCTCTGCGAAGTAAAAGAGCACAAGAAAAGCTAATTCTGCCTGAGGCAGTGTAGCACAAATGAGGTCCTTGGGGTTTCTCTAATGCACCTGGAGAAGAGAGAAGAAGGCAGATTCAAGGGAGAGTGTGAGTGCCCAGTGATACATGGAGGGACAGTGGGTATTGATTTCATTCGATCATTTATCTTCCCATCTTGTTCCAACGAAGATTTAATGCAGAAGGATTTAGGAGCTGGTAATACCTAAGAGGACGGCAATGCCATTCACCGGGAAAGGAGGAGAGCCAGTGAAGACAGCTGATCGAGTCTAGAAACATAGTCATGACTGTTGTCTCCCCTGGGAAAAATGAGACTGGCCAGACAAACGGACTCCTGTCTGTCCACTGGTTTGCTCTCCGCCACCTGCAGAAATGCGCCCTTCAGGCAATGGGCCTCCCTGACAGTGTTTTTTTTGATTAATCACTCAGGACCAAAAAGACTGCTCGAGAGCTCTTCAGAACCTCAGGGAAGGATCTCTTCCCTGACTCAGATACTGGAGCAGCTCACCCGACAAGCGGAGTCAGCGGAAGCCCGCCAAACCTTGCTGCTTCATCTTTGTTGTGTTTTATTGAAGTTAAACCAATCCTGAAATTTCACTCCAAAACTGTTTCCTGGACCATTTCTCCGAGGAAGGAAGCAAGCCCATTAGCAAGCCACTCAAGTGGCCGGTGGGGTCCCTGGGGGACTTCGCAGAGCTGGTGGCTTCTGAGCAGTATGGGCTATGTGTGTGCGTGCGTGCCTGAGTGACAGGCAGGGGTGGTGACACTGTCACTACCCAGAAGTCACAAACAACAGGATTGTTTCCAAGGTGAGACAGGGGCTTTGCTTCCTCATGGAAACAAACAGAGCGCCTCAAGCGAAGGCACATAGGCCGGCAGGCATGTGTAGAGCCAGACAAGTGCACAGGGTCTGGGGACCCAGATGCACCCCACACCCGTACACAGGGGCCCAGATGTGTGGACACATTCACCCCCACCTACACCTGCACAGTCCCCAGACACACAGGTGCACTGCCACAGCTCAGCCCACTAAGTACCTAGGCATTAGGACCAGGCTGGGGGCTCCCCGAAACTGGCACCAGACATGGAGGATTTCTAAGCTGATGATTTGGCAGAAGCCCCCCACCCCATCCCAGTGTCAGGAGGTTCATTTTCACAGCTGTTTCCTCAGCACCTTCTGCTCAGAAGATCCTGGAGTGAGTGCTCCAGGCAAAGGATGAGAAACACAGACCTTAGGGAACCTCACGTCAGAGGAAAAGCTGCAGACAAGACAGTGTTAAGGAGGGAGGCGGGCACGGAGATGGGTTACAGGCTTCTTTAGAGTCAAGCCCGTATGGTACTGCTGCATCCCCAGAGCCCAGGAAGGTGGGAGCACCCAGTGGGGCTTCACAGATGATTACTCACAGATGATGAATTACTTCAGGGCAATTTCTGGCCACACTTACTTGGTCTCTCTCCTGCCTCCCCACGCCTCTAGTAGCAAGGCCCTATTTCTTCCTACTGCCCGGCTGGCCTGCTGAGGCGGCTCTTCCTCCCCAGGCAGAACCTGTCTTCCCACCTCAACCCCTCCCCTAAATGCCTACATCTACACTTCACTCCTGTTTCTGTGCCACTGTCCTTCTCCCCGCTTCTCCAGGACTCCAGACCCTTCCCAGTTTCAGAGCCTTGGTGCCACATTTCCCTCTGCCAAGAAGACCCCTTGCTTCCTTCTCTGGTAAACTCTTTCCCTTCCTTCTGCAGTTTTCCCTCCCTCTCTCCAGAGTCTGACTCACTGCACCCCCCGGGGGGGTCCCCAAAGACCTTGCTTCATCCCTTTGTGGCTGTCTCCTCACAGTGAGCAGCTCCGGGGGGGCGGGGGGGCACCCTGTCCCACTCATCCCAGAGCCTGGCATTCAGTAAGGGCCACTGGGCAGGGCCCGGGACTGAGGGAGACTCAGTGGGGCCTGGCTCTGGGCTTTGTGGTGTCCCTGAGCTTCCTCCCTCAGTGGGATAGGCACAGAAGCAGCAATGGATGGCGAGTGTGAGAACCAGGGTGAAAACAGAAGCACAGCGGGGCACAGACCATACCAAATCTGTGTCTAGGGCCGCCGCAATCATGCGTGTCCTCCCCTGGGACACATTCCGGGACGTAATTCCCATTTCTCCCTACCCTTGCCCCTTGGCATGTGGCTCTTGCAGCTTTTGTCCCACTTAACCTCCCCAAAGCACTCTTCTCCAGAGGCCCCTGGGTATAAAACATCATTAAGGACACAACTCTCCCAGGTTAAACTCTCTAAATCCCCAATGCCCAAGAGATACTGCTCTGCCTTCTGGCTGGAGAAAGTGGGGCAGTCCTGCTGGGTCCGAGAAAGCAGGAGCTGTGGGCCCTTCCTGCCCCCCTCATGGAAGCCCCAAATTGATTAATACCTGCTTGGCCAACTCAGCAAAATAAACCTATAAAATGAGATGATTTAAAATCTTTTTTTTTTTTATTGATTTATTTATATTTCTGAAAGGTCATAGTCAGTTCTTTTTTTTTTTTTTTTAAAGATTTTATTTATTTATTTGACAGAGAGAAATCACAAGTAGATGGAGAGGCAGGCAGAGAGAGAGAGAGGGAAGCAGGCTCCCTGCTGAGCAGAGAGCCTGATGCGGGACTCGATCCCAGGACCCTGAGATCATGACCTGAGCTGAAGGCAGCGGCTTAACCCACTGAGCCACCCAGGCACCCATAGTCAGTTCTTTTTTTAACTGGACAGAAACCCAGAATGAGTCAAGGCTTGAGATATAGAAGTAAATGCAACTGCAAAAACATTTGCATATCTTTACATGCCGGCGAGCATGGCATTAGGCTCTGCGCATAGAGAGGTGAGGGAGTTGTACGCCCAGCCCTCCCGGAGCCCCTGTGTGCGTGGAAAAGGAGGGCTTCCTTGTTCACATTCAGATTCAAAGGCAATTCTTGGCATCTTGGATGTGCATGGGGACATCTCAGGGGTCCTTACAGGACCTTCTCTGTGGCCCCGAGAGGGAAGTGTTACTATCATTTCTCTTTCACAGATGGAACACTGAGGCTCAGAGGGTTACATGATTTGTCCAGTGTTAAGCAGCCGGTGAACAGATTGGGATATGAGCCCAGGCTTATGTAGCTCCTAACACTGACGGTTTTGCTTCCATGATGAAATGGGCACATCTTTGGTCTAGCAGTAGAAAATTCTGAAGATATTTGGAGAACCCTTATTTCATTTCATTGTCACAACAACCCTAGGAAGTAGGCATCTGTGTCTCTACCATGAAGGAGCAAACTGAGATTCACAGTAATCATTCCAGCTGGGAAATGGGAGTCAGGACCAGAATTCAGTATTTTTGAGTCTGACCTCCTAGTGAGCTGGGGCATTGGTCCTTCTAGGGGCATGGAAGGGAAGACAAGGTCCAGAGGGGTGGAGGATGTGCAATGACAAGGCCCAGGAGACCTGCATGTCATTCAGGGACAATTCTCCAATGTCTAGGCCTGATCTTTGTTGCCGAATCTTGTTTCAGTTCTGCTTCTAAAAAAACATCAAAATCCTGTCAAAAGACACAAGAAAGCATTGGACAAAATCTAACACTTTCATGAAAAAAAAAAATTTAACAAACGATGAAAATAAGGAATCCTCAACTGGATAAAGATCATCTTTTAAAAGTCCACAGTTAAAAAAAAAAAAAAAAAAAAAAGGCCACAGTTAACATTGCAGTTAATGGTGAAAGACTGAAAATTTCCCTCTAAGATAAGAAACAAGACAAGCTGTGTGCTCTCACCACTTCTATTCAATACTATACTGGAGGCTCTAGCCAGCGAAATTAGCTAAAAAAATTAAGAAAAGGGGCACCTGGGTGGCTCAGTGGGTTATGCCTCTGCCTTTGGCTCAGATCATGATCTCAGAGTTCTGGGATCAAGCCCCACATCAGGCTCTCTGCTCAGCGGCAAGCCTGCTTCCTCCTCCCTCTCTGCCTGCCTCTCTGTCTACTTGTGATCTCTGTCTGTCAAATATATAAATAAAATCTTTAAAAAATATTTTTTTTAAAATTAAATAAATAAGTAAGCATCCAGATGAGGGAAAGGGAGAAATAAAACTATCTCCATTCACAGACAGATGATAAGATCTTGTATATAGAAAATCCTAATGAATCCACAAGAACTATTGGAACTCATAAACAAGTTCAGCAAGGTTGCAGGATACAAGATTATTATACCCAAATCATTTGTCTTCCATACAGTAGCAATAAGCAACCCAAAAATGAAATCAAGATAACCATTCTATTTATAATTGCATCAAAAAATCATAAAAGTATTTAGGAATAAATTTTAAAAAGAAGTGCAAGTGTCCTTTACCAGTGCAAAACGTTTTCATATGTCATACGTATAATACCAGATACCATAAAACACCAAAGAAAGGGAACAATATCCATGTTTATGAATTGAAAGTCTTAACATTGTTTAGACAGCAACATTCCTAACTTGCTTTACAGATTAAATGCATTCCCTACTGAAACCCCAGCTAGAAAAATATTTTTTAAAGAAATGGATAAGTGGATCCTCAAATTCATATATAAATGCAAGATGCTGAATACCAAAACAGTCTTAAAAAAGAACAAAGTTGGAGGATCCATAAGTTCTCAATTTCAAACCTACTACGAAGCTACAGTAATCAAAGCAGTGTGATACTGGCATCAGGGTAGACATCCAGACCAACGTGCCAATGGAATGGAACTGTGAGTCCATAGATAAACACTCACGTTTATCATCAGTTGATTTTTGACAAAAGCACCAAAACAACCCAATGAGGAGTGAACAGCCTTTTCAACAAATAGTTCTGGGACAACTGGATGTGCACATGCAGAAAGAATGAAGTTGGTCACACACCTCACACAAGATACAACGATCAACTCAAGGTGGCTCATGAACTTCCATGTCAGAAATAAAACTATAAAATTCTTAGATGAACACATAGGATCTAGTCTTCATGACTGTGGGTTTAGCAATGGTTTCTTAGATGTGATACAGGCGACTCCAAAATAAACAAACCAAAACAAAACTGGACTTTATCAAATTAAAAACTTTTGTCTTTCAAATAACATTATCAAGAAAGTAAAAAGACAACTCACAGAATGGGAGAAAATATTAGCAGACCATCTATTAGAGGAGTGGCTTATATCCAAAATATAGAAAAGTAACCCACTTCAGAAATGAGCAAAGGACTTGAGTAAACATTTCTCTAAAGAAGGTATAAAAGTGGCCAATAAGGGAAGTAAAGATGCTGAGCGTCATTAGTTGTTAGGGAGATCTGAATCAAAGCCACATGAGATGTCACCGCAAACCCATAAGAATGTTTAGAAAAGAAGAGAGACATAAAAAGTGTTGGAAGGAATGTGAAAACAACTGGAAACTTCATACATTTCAGGTGGGGCTGTAAAATGGTACAGCTACGTTTGAAAACAGACTGCAGCTCCTGAAAACGTTCATCGTATGACTCAGCCATATTACTTCTAGGTGTGTACCCCAAAGAACTAAAAATCCATTGTTCACACGGCCCCTTGTACACAAATGTTCATAGCAGCATTGTTCATAATGGCTAAAAAGTACAAATAATCTGAATAGCCATCAACTGACAAATGGGCAGATGAAACAGGGTGGGGGTGCCTGGGTGGTTCAGTCCTTATTAAGCATCTGCCTTCAGCTCAGGTCATGACCCCGCATCAGGCTCCCTGCTCAGCAGGAAGACTGCTTCTCCCGCCCCCACTCCCCTGCCAGAGCTCCCTCTCTCGCTCACTGTCTCTCTCTCTCTGTCAAATAAATAAATAAAATCTTAAAAAAGAAAGAAAGAAATGGGTGTGTGTGTGTGCGTGTGTGCGTGTACGTGCACATGGGTGTATGCATGTACATGAATTAGTCAGCAATAAAAAGGAATGAAGTACTCATACATGCCACAACGTGGATGAATCTTGAAAACATTATGCTAAAGCGAGAAATCAGATACAAAGGTAACGTATTATATGATTCTATTTAAGTAAAATGTCGGGCATAAGCAAGTCCATGGAGAGAGACAGTAGTGTTAGTGGCTGGCAGGGGTCGGGGGAGCAGGAAATGGGGAGTGACTGCTAATGAAAATGGGGTTTCTTTGGGGGATAATGACATGTTCTAAAATTAGATAGTGATGATCGTGGCACAGCTCTGTGAATATACTGGAAAACACTGAATTGTACAATTTTGAAAGGGTGAATTCCATGGCATGTGAATTATATCTCAATAATGCTGTTATAAAAAAAAAAAAACATATGCATGAAAGAGGCCATGGGGAACGTGGAAAGTGGAAACAGCTGACTTGCTAGAAGTGGTGAGATGGAAGGTAATTTTATTTTTTTTCCTGTTACTGTTGTTTTAATGTTGTCTGGCAATGGCAAGCAAAAAGGAGGGAGAGAGAGTCCAGTAGAGAGGACAACCAGCTTGGGAGCCCAGGGCTCTGAGGCTGTCATGCCTCACACTGCTAGTCACTCTGACTTCGCTAGACTGTGTAGTCTTGAGTAAGACTTCACCTCCCCGGGCCTTGATTTCCTTTTCTTGGGAGTGGAATAATACCAACTTTGTCGGGCCGCTGTGTGGATCCCAAGAGGCCTTACATACACAGAACACATATGTGGCAAATACTCACAGCGTTCATTATGTTTCATCTTCATTTATTTATTCAAATAATTATGGAGCATCTGTTACATACAGGGATATAGATGAACTAAGATTAGACCTAGTTCTTAAATATCCTGGAGTTTAAGAGAAGACAGACATAAATAACCAAAACAAGTTCATTGAGAAGGGTCAAAGCAAAGATATCCACAAACAGCTTGCTGGACAAGTTATCGGCAGAGACCAAATATATTTGGAAGCTTGTGTTGGGAGGGACTGGGGCCGGGTGAAGAGATGGCAATCCACAGAAGAATGACAACATCCATAATCGCAGATCCCAAATTTGTTCTGTAGCGTGTCTCATGTGTACTGTCCCATGCTGACCTCAGGGAATGTCAGCAAGGAAAGTATTACCACCGTACTTGATAGATGAGAAGACCAAGTCTTAGAGAGGTCAAGAGAGTGTTCTGTTTCATAAAGCCAGTTCTTGGTACAGGACCTTCTCTGTTTGCCACCTCTTTTGAGCAATCCTGGCTAAATCCCACTAAAAAGGAACACCGGGAGGGGTGGAGTGAAGAAAATGAAGAGGAGTTCTCTCCAAGTTCGGGCTGGTCAGAGGTATTGAGTATGTAATCTGTGCCCCCAGGGGTCCATTGAGAAGCATGCCAGATGGAGACCCAGGAACCACTTCAGGCGTGGGTCACCCAACAAAGATTTGCAGCATCCCTTGAGGGAAATATTCAAGCTCTGTAGGTCATCAATGTCTGGTAAATACTTCTCCACTGATCTCACTAAGTCATAAGCTGGGGGTGGGGAAGGAAAACATGGTATCATTTATAGAACACCTTCTGTGTACAGGGCATTATACAAGGAGCTTCCCCAGTAATAGGCTCTTGAGGCATGGCAGTGGCCTCTTTCTACACTGAAGTTGAGGTAACACAGATGACTGAAGATGTCAAGTGCCCTGCCCAGTACCACACAGAAAACCTGTCTCAGAGAGAAGTGAGCTTCCCTTCCACTCACCAGAAGGATTCCAAATTTCTCCCTATGCAAAGAAGTCATAGTCATAAGGGCAGTGGGCAGAATCAACACAGTGCCTATAAGAGCTCAGAAGCTTCACAGCATCAGGGACCCATGTCATTCACTTATATAACGTGAAAACAAAAAACCTGATTAGTTTGCATTTTCAGAATGAAATGCAATTCCATTGTTTTATTTTTGTAACCCATGGGCTTAGCGGTTATCTGGCAGAGAATAGGGGCCTCTATCTGTCCTCCTTCACAACAGCCTAACTGGCCCCTGGTTTTGATGGAACTGGACCTCAGGTGACAGCAAAAGGCCTCCCTTTATCAAATGCAACTTCCTCAAAGGAGCAGGATGACAGATGAGAGAGCCTGGGCATTCGGCACAGAGACCCAGGTGGGTCCCTCAGCAATGCTGCCAGGCTACCGATGGCTGGCCAGTGGGACCGACCACGGTCTCATTCATCAAAAGCCGTAACAAGTGCATTTGTTGGCTTCAGGGCCAGCCCCATTCTACTGACCCTGACAGTGAGTCTGTGATCACCATGGCTCCTCCCCGCTGCAACATCTGCAGAGTTCGCTCAAGTGGAGGCCCAAGGACCAGGCTGTACCCAGCACTCCCTAACTACCCTATTCAGGGAAAACAGAAGCGTCTCGAACCCACCCAGCAGGGGAGGGAGTCCACCAGTGCTCTGCGGTGATTCATGATAACTTAAGGGATTACAAATGAGGGCTGCAGAGCTCGAGCTCTCGGCCAGGCGAGACTCAATGACAAGGGGGACCCGGAGTCATCAAGGGATCACCCCCAACAAGTGTCCCAAAGGTATGAAAGAAAGAACACAGATTTGGGGAGCCTACAGACCTGAGAGAAAGCCCAGTCCTCTCCTGCAAGCTGTCTCACCTTCGGAAAGCATCCTGGCCTCTCAAAGCATCTAGAAGCATTTTGCACCAGCTAAACCCAGATGTCATGTGCGGCTGTTCTGAAGGCCAGACAGGCTAATCAGACGGACGGGTTTGGCAGGTGACTGGGACTGTGAAAACCAGGTGAGAGAAGGATGCTTGAGGAGGGCTGATGCTTAAGAATGGGGGAGATGATGCAAGAATGTGTGGTGAAAAAGAGAGACAGCTGGGGAAGGGAGACGAAAAGGAAATGAATCCTAGGGAAAACTGCATTCAGTAGGGGTAAAAGGAAAACAAGTCAGAGCTCAGACAGAGCAGTCAGAGCAGATAAGAAGGAAGAGGACAAGAAGATCCACATTTTCCACTAGACATGTCAGCGAAACTGTCTACAGTTTGCCAACTGTTCTATCTCGGAAGAGCAATCATAACACTGGAGACTTATTATTACACCATCAATAAACGTCTCCTACAGATGTAGAGGCCAAAGGTAGCAAGTGGGTTTTCTTCTCACCAGCCAATTCCAACTGATTGATCATGTTTATCTGAAGCACTGTATTTGAAAAACATTCCGAGGCCTCATCTGAGCATGGTGGTAAAGAGAGCTGTTTCAGCTAGCGAGGTCCGCGGTCAGTGTGCGGGAGGAAGAGCAGCCCGCGTGCCGTGTGTGGTGGGTATTGGGCTGTGCTGCTCAGATAGAACCCTTTGGGATGAAGCACTCATTCCTCCAGGTGCAGGGACTGTTTCGGTTGGCTGCTGACAGCTCTTGGTGGAGTCCCACTCCGGGAATGGCCCTTGGCCAAGAGAGCTGCCTCACCCAGGGGTAGCCCACAGGGGCTGCTGCGGAGGGCAGTGAGACTAACTCCTCCAGATTCAATGCAGTGTGACTGAAGGGCCATCCCAGCTCCAGCGCTCCCCGTGGGGTCAGTGGATGTCCGTGTCATGATGTGTTGAAGTTCAACTCCTGCTTTGATCCGCTCTTACTTCCCTTACAAGTGCTGATCCTGGTGGCAAGCCCACCAAACTCTCTGCACGCACATCACCCTGGAGTCTGGTCCCAAGAAGCCAGCCTAACGCATCAAGCATTTCCCATTCCTGCACAAGCTCTAGCCCTCTATGCCTAGCTAGGAGCTCGTCATCTGCATTTATTCCTCACCAAAGACCTGGCGTTAGTTAGTCAGTGAGAACACATCCTCTATCAGCTTTCCTTTTTTCTCTTGTTTGCAAGGAAACTCAAAGGTGAGCTCTCCATTCTTTCTTTCCTTGCCTATGTAGACGTAGATTTGTGCTTGAAGCTTGGAGTCTCTCTAATCTAAAATGAGGGCTGGCTCCATTCTGCTCGTGTTCAGTCACATTTCCTCCCAGCCTCCAACCCTAGCAGAGACAGCATTTGTCCCGGATTCAATTCGTGGAGGTGTTGTCAACTGAAGGTGTCATCAAGAGGGAGAAGAGTATACGCTAACAACTCTCATTGGCATGATGCTTTCAAGTTACATGTGTGTGTTATTTTACAGACACAGTAACTCTTTAGAGTTACCATTATTTCTTTTGAATAAAAGGTATAGAGAGAGTAAATGATTTCTCAACCAAACTGCAGAACCAAGACTAGAATCTGGGTTTCTTGGCTGCTACTCATACAGATTCCGACCACAGGCAGAAACCATTTAGCTCGCCTCTGCTTCTCTCTCGGGGTCAGTGTGTGTTTTCTAGAAAATACTGAAATACTGGAATTAGCTCAGGCGACTCCTTCCCATCTTCCCTTTCTACTCTGGCAAAACCCTGGACTTGATACTGTTCAAATCCTGAGCCAAGCACGGAAGAGCACTGTGGAATGTAGGGGATGATCTAACAATCCCGGGCCACAATCCCCAGTACAGCGGCACCAAGGGGTCCATCTTGTTCCTGTTGGGATCATTCCTTTGATGGAGAGCTCACTACCTCACAAGGCTGCCCATTCTGTTGTCCCCTCATCTGTCCAACTGGAACGATATTCAAAAGAGAAATTGGGGGAGACGCTGTACATGGGTGGCTCAGTCGGCTAAGCGTCCGACTCTTGATTTCAGCTCAGGTCATGATCTCAGGGTCCAGGGATCGAGCCCCAAGTGAACTCTGCATGGAGTCTCTTTAAGATTCTCTCCTTCTCCCCTTGCCCCTCTCCCCCACCTGCTCAAATATACACACATGCTCTCTCTCTAAAAAGAGAGAGAGAGAAATTGGAAAATTTAAATGAGATCATGAATGTAAAGCACATAGTATAGTACCCAGCACGTGGTGTACTCAGTGAATGGAAGGAGGGTTTTTTTTCTTTCCATTAGACATAGAGTAAGAGTAGAACAGAGCTGGCTTATAGATGAGCACCCTCAGCTCCAACCACATTACTCAGGAGTTGGTCCTTACACAGCCCTGAGATAGAGCTAGAGAGGTCTGGAGCACAAGCTGTGCTCCCAGCTACCTACATTTGAGTATGGGCTCTGCCATTTAGCTGTGTAACTTTGGGAAAGTCACTCTGTAACTCTGTGTCTCAATGTCCTCTTTTGCAAGGTGAGGAGAGACGAACATTACTTGCATCAGGGGAGTTATCATGTAAGTGCTCAAAATTCTGCCAGGCCCCCCCGGTAGATATCCATTGTCATTTTTGCCATCTTTCTCATCTTCCACACAAGGAAACTGAGGCCCAAAACTTGAGCCATTTCCACGAAGTCAAACAGCAAATGAGGGGCAGATCCTGGACAGAAATCACTTTGCCTGTTTCTTTCCTGTAACATTAGTTCTGCCATGCCTTTTGCTCTTAAGAGAAGGGGAAGAACAGAAAAAGCAGTCACGAAGAATTCTGCCAGAGAAGCTGGCATATCCTTCTCATTGGAGGAAGGAGTTTGTCCCTAAAGGCGCAGCTAGTGAGCAGACTCACTCCCAGTGAGTCTGGGAGTCCTGACCTCAGGCAGGCAGGAGAGCACACTCCCTGCCTGTTGGAGGGACACGCCAGAGACCAGGGCTGAACACGCCACCTCCTGCTCCCAGTTCTACCACCACAGCAACACTAGGGCCTTCACTTTGGTGGCAGTGGCAAAGACAGGCATATTGCCAAGCACCACGTGGCAGGGTGGCCAGTGACAGGTGGGTGACCTTGAGGTCCTGTGAGGGATGAGGAAGCACCGAGAGCCCTTCTTGAAGGCGAAAACCATTTCAGCTTTGTGCAGCCGCAGCTGAGAGGATGGCAGCAGCCCAGTGTGGCAGAGTCAGGATGCGGCTTGTATGGGGCATTCTGGCTCTGCACAAAGGAAGGCTTGCGAGTAGGAGTGAAATTCCAAATATTTAAGAACTGATATGATACAGACAGCAACCCATCAGAACAGTCGTGATGGCGAACATCAGGCTCGGCAACAGAGAAGCCCCATGTGGGACCCAAAAGAGGATCGGCAGGTGGGGGCCCAGGTGCCAACAGAGAACTGTTCATCTGTCTCCAAAGCAAGTCCTAGGGAGAAGTCCATGGGGCCCCCAGGGCTCTGCCGATGATGGTTTCCAAGCCACTGCTGTGGAGGAAAAAGTTAAGGACCTCAGATCCAGCTCCCAGACCCAGTAGCACCTGCCTTTGGGGTACACAGGTCCAGCCTCCAGAAGAGCAAAGCCACAAGCCCACCCACAGACTTAAGCATGACTTATCTTTCTGCTTGCTTTTCTCTTGGCTGCAGAGTGTTCACTTGTGTCTCTCAAAGCAGTTGACCTTGTTCGAGCATTTAGAAGAGGGCACCAGTTTCCGGGGACACAAAATGTAGCCGGGAGGTGTGTGGAGGGAGCCCTGGCCTGCTCCTGAGTCAACAGTTGGAATCCCTGTCCTGCCTTGGCAGCCCCCAGAGCCATTCCAAGCCCCTCTTCCCCAGCTCAAATCCTCCTCCTCGGTGCTTGCTAACCTTTCCCTTAAAAACACATGTCCCTGCTAGCCTTTGGACAGAGTCACAAGGGGTCAATTATCTTGCGGCAAGAAGGAGGAGGACCATTTCTTCGGCTTGCATAAGATGAGGTTGCACATGATGAAATAAATCATTGGCCTGTGAGGTCTTGTGGGAAGGTACTAGAAGGCAAGCCCTCCCTTGAGAGCAATGCACAAAGACCTTTCCCCTTACCCAGCCTCACCCGCCAATGAGTCTGCAGGCGTAGTTGCCAAGCCAAGAAATTCCCCTGGAAAGTGCCACTGCAACACTTCACCACTGTTCTCCATGGACCTCAAAAGGCTGTGCCTACTGATGTTGACTTTTTCCCACTCATGTCTTATACATGCAGTTTACTTTCCTGTTAGCTCTCAGTGGCTCTTCATACTGTCTTTGACACATGACTGTGGCCTCCCAGCCTTCACTAACTTTGTCCCTCCTGAATGGAAACTTCCTAAAGCCCCAGGTCCATAGGCACTGGATTTGAGTGACAGCTTCAGGAATTACCGGAGGAGGCATGGGCACGGGCTCTGGCTCTGTGGTCCACTGGGACGTCTAGGGGAAGCCAGAACATCCAGGTGACGTGAAACATGGCGGCCAAGCACCACATTCTCCGGTCAGTAAGCCGGGCTCCCACCTCCAGATGTGTCCCCACCAGCTGGATGACCCGCAAAAGTTACCCAAATGTTTTAAGCCTCTGTTTTCTCTAGTGGAAAATGGTTATACTATTAGTATCTATCTTATAGTGTTATTTTAAGAAGGAAGCAAAATAAAATATACAAAGCACTTAGCTCTTTGCCTAGCACAAGATCAGCAATCAGGAGAGTTGGTCATTATTAATACAGTTAATCTTTCCAATATTTATGGTTAGTTGCCAGAGACTCTGTATCCTGCTAGGGGTTAAGGTTCCAGTTTCTGCCCTCAAGAACCTCGCATTTCAGTGCGAGGAGACCACAGCCAACAATTAGGATGTACTACGAGAAATGCTTCACTAATAATGACTTAAAAGCACCATCACTAAAAGATGACAACCATCTATTTTTTTGCTAGCCATTGTGTGTTATACACTTGATATAAGACAAAAGCATAAGCTTTTTGGTCCAAATATCTGGACTCACATCCCAGCATTATCACTCAGTACCTGAGTACTCTCCTCTCTGGCATGTTAACTTCTCTGAAATAGCTCCTCTGGAAACACAGATGTAAAAATTAGAAAAAAAAGAAAGTATATCTAAGATGTTACCATAGTGCCCTGCGCATAGTAAGGTGTTTAATAAATGTCTTTTACTAAGGGTGATTAAGGGTGAAGAGCTAACGTTGGCTATTGTCCCAGTCCTGGAGGGTCTGTCTGGCTAGGTGTAAAGGTCAAGGAAGGACATCCACCCAGGATGTGTGGCAGCACTGTGATGTTCAGTGGCCCATCTGGTGTGGAGCCAGTTCTGAGCCAATGGCTGGAGCCACAGGGACCAGAGGCTGGCCACTCCAGTGGAGTTGCCAGCAAGAACTAGGCAGAATATTCCAAGTAGGGCAGGTCCACCAGGACGAAGAGAAACTGAGTGTGTTGGTGCAGTAAGAGCCCAAGCTAGGAGTCAAATGCAGGTCTGTTATCTTCTATAGAAGGCGCGAGTACCCGCACCTGGGGCACTCTACCGACCACAAACACTGGCCACCCCCCTGCTGCACACTCAACCCCACACCGGGTACCCCCATGCTGCGTACCGTGGGAGTGAACAAGGACGGCGCAGGTAGAACTGCATACCTTACAGGACGTACTACCTTTGAAAAGGAGCTGCACAAATCAGAACACACCAGCCCCAGAACCGAGCCCGTGCACAAGGAACAAAACTGCACTGACTCAGACCTGTTTACGCGAACAAACCTTCTAGCAGCACGTCTTGATAAGCCTGTTGCTAAGCCTGCCAAGCTTCCTGTCACAGAGCACTTCACTCCTAGCTCAGGAAAGATCATCACTCTGGGAACCAGGTTTCTTAGGAGACCCGGCAGAATGCTTTCAGTCTATAGCAAAACCTACCTTTTCAGCAGAGCTTGTCCTCCCCCCATGTCAGACAAGGGGAAACCCAATCCATAAAGGAAAGGGCTTGCACACACACAGGACTGCCGGGTGTTGCTGGCTGTAAGTGACCCTCCGGGAAAGGAAGGAGCTCCAATCTCCCTCTCGGCTTGGAGCACCGCCTAAACAAAGACCCTAAAGTCTCCTGCTGGAACAACACGAGACACGGGACGCTCAGATTCCAGGCACACCCGCAGGTATCATCTGTCAGTCCTGACACCAGCCCTGTCTGTGTCAGGGTCCGAGCGGGGAGATCAGACGAGCAGCGGGATAGGGCAGGGGTGGGGGGAGCACAGGACGGGGGAGAAACAGCTTTGGAGAGACTACTACAAATAGTCAAGAGTTTTTATCTGACACCAAAGAACAGGGCAAGGGAGAGCTGTGTGATCCAAGCCAGGATAAAAGAAAGGCTGGCTTCCCCCTTGTAATATAAGAGTTTAATGATACTTATTAAAAGCACATTTCTGGGTCCTGTTGAAAAATTACACTCGCAAGTGTTTCTTTTTTTCATATAAATTGCTTCCTAGAGATTAAGTGTGTGTGTGTGTGTGCGCACGCACACACACACACACACACACACACACACACATACTCCTTACACTGCACACCTCACACTCACACATATAAACCCTCTATAAATCCCACACATCCCATATATCACAGACATGTCAGTACATCTTCATCAAGAATAGCCACAATTCACGACACACACACATACTGGAAAGCAGAAAACCCGGCCTGGTCCCTGAGGTTATTCACGCACCCTTTGAAATTGCAGACTTTGAGGAAGCCCAAGAGCTTCATGCTCAAGTTGTCATTCCCACAAACAAACAGCACAGCCTCTAATCCATATCATTCTCCTCGTCTTGCCTGGGGTCAGGCAACTCTGCAAAAGCCGGAGCTACCAGGACTATCAAGCTTTGGTGGGAAGCAACAGCATTCATTAGGGTTGCAATGAAAGAAGGGGTCCCTGCCCTTCTGGCTCAGGGCGAATTTTCTCTGATAAGCTGAGTACCAGTCACCTGGAGGAGGGGGCCCTGGGCCTCCGCCGGGGGCATAATTTTTTTTCTGGCTATCAACTTACCCAGAGCCCAGGGCTGCCTTCATGCTCAGTCAGAGAAGGCCCTGCTTTCTGGAAGAATCAGCTAGATACAACAAAGTACCCCTTAGCCAAAAAGTATCCTTCCACTAGCATGTGCTCCCTCCTGGTGCTGGTCTCCCCAGTGCTTTGCTCACTGCTAAGGGGTGGGGTTCAAAGGCTAAAATCATCAGGTAGAACAGTTTGCTGTTACCAGAAACAAATGCTTTAGAGTAGTAAATCAGGGTTCAAGGTCAGCTCTAACCCTTCCTCACTGTATGGCCTTGCGAATTTCCCCAAGCCATGGCTTTCTTCTTGGCAAAATGGCAAAATCAGCTTCTTTTCATCTTATGGAGTTTGGGGGAAGATCACAAAATGCCCTACAGACTGTAAATTTCCAAAGCAGATGTTAGAGATTTTCATGATGAGACAGTAAGGAGGAAATGGAGGTGCTCATAAATCGGGCTGCGAGTGCCCCCAGGGCAAAGCCTGTGTTGTGTGTCTCTTGTTATCCTCAGTGCCTGGCCCAGAAAGCTGGCACCAAATATTCTGGGGGAAACATGGTTTGAAAGGACCAGTAAGCCTGTGAGTTAAGTGGCTTTTGTTCAAGGTCACAGAAGAGCTGATGGTGGGACTGAAACCAGGCTCCCCTCACCCCTTCGTCCCGGGCTCTCTGTTCTAGATGCACTGAACTCTTGGGCCTCTGGAAGGGTCAGTGATGTCAAACTAGCCACAGCGAGGGCAGGTTTTAATGAGCCCTCTACAATTCCCTGGGAAGATCCACTATGGGCAGTCAATGCCCAGGAAGCCTTCACAAACTCGCTTGTTAAACATTCCAACTCAACAGTGCAAACAAACAGAAACTACAGTGCAAATCATACCCAAATGCCTCAGACCAATGCATCTTATTTCCTGTCTTGAACTGCACACATCAGAAAAGTCACGAGATCGGGACAATGAGCCTGTGGAGATCTCGGTGGTGGAGATCGGCAGTATTTCTCATTTCCAGCTTACGTGCAGCTTTATCACTTACCTACTGACCAAGTGTCCAGGAGATCACTAGCCCTCTCTGAGTCTCAGTTTTTCCATCTGCAAAACAAGAAGATGATCACAATTAATCCCTTGAGACCACTGGACTAAAATGCATCAGAGCTTTTATACCTTGTATCAGTTACTAGCGGCTTATGATCCCACATACCTGGGAAATTGCTAATGGTCAGGGGCTGGAAAGGAATTATAGCAAAAATGAAGTGTGATAATTAATAGTTATGTGTCACACAGGGCATCCATGATGTTCAACCCTCTGTACAGAAAATTCAGCCCTTCCTAATTTTGGCACTTATTTTGCTTTTTCATAAATATAAAAATGTAAGACCACTGAAATGCCAGTAGAAATAGAGCAGACAAAAATGTCACCACCTCAACATACTTGCTCTCAACAATTGGGGTATTTTTTTCATTTTTCTCTTCTAAGGCACAGAGTTCATCATCTTGCAGAGCAGCGACCACAAAGATGTACTAAACTGAAAAGTCACACACAGATCACCATGCTCCCCCCACCAGCCCCTTGGAATCCCCAGCACTACACCACGACTGTTATCCACATTATTAACTTTTTTTATTCTGACATCAGCTTTGTCAACTTCTCCAAGACTCCTGGGCCCTGGTCAGGTGTCTGGCAGGCACTGTGCACAGCAGAGCCCAGGGGAGCAAGAAGCCAGGGGCAGCAGGGGCCCTGGGCTGGTCTTCCTGGAGTCTGGGTTCAGTTACCTCATCTACATAATAAGGAAACCGGACTGGCCCATCTCAGAGATCACTTTTACCTTAAAAACACGAGGCTAAGGAAAAAGAAATTTAAAAAATTAAAATTAAAAAAAAAAAAAAGAAACATATATTTGAGTCCCTATTATGTGACAATGGGTCCATACTGTTGAGCTGATAATACCTGAGATCTTCTAGGCAAGAAAACTGCAACTCAGGGAGGTCCTGAGGTCCATCCAAGACCCAGTGCAATCATGTTGGCACCACTTGCCCAATTACTGTTGTAGTGATCTACTATCATGTACTAATTATCCCAAGTTGATACATATTTTTTGCCTACATTTATTTTAATGGATTTTTTCTTAAAAAGTTTCTGATGCATTTTATTCCCTCTGCCCCCAATCCAAGGCCCACTGAAGCGCAATCTTTCAACCCAGATGGATTCTCTAATAGCAAAAATGGTTGCTAAAAGCTTAAAGGAATTTTTAGTCATGACCATTCTATATACAAATTTCTATGAAGTCATAGGTTTGAAGTGTTGTTTTATGTTTTCTTTCTAATACTCACTAAAGTAAATAACTTTTGAAGTTTAGAATGCTCGTCTCTGCACTTCCCAGCGATGCCTCTACTTTATCTTGGGAAGGCTGATTTCGGGGTCCCTCATCGTGCTGCAGCCAGACCTTGGAACGTAAATCTGTCCTATCTCAAAGCTGAAACATCAAAAGCATCTAATGCTTACTAAAAGTCAAGAAAGTTGCCTGAGGTCACATAGCCCGGAACTGAAGGAACTGGGACTTGGGGGCCCCCACTTGCTCACTTCCAGTCCTGGGCTCTGTGTTTTCAGTTTTCTCTCTGCCCCTCTGCACACCCCCTATTTGCAACTCTGTGTCATCAGGCCCCAATTAAGTTCTGTTTCCAAGTCAAGGCAGGGTCACCCTGTTTTGTTAGGTCGCCAGCTTTTCCATAAAGTGACTAGATTGTATCAATGCATATTTAAGTTCCCAAAAGGGCACTTGGGTAAGAAGCTACAGAATTTCTAAAACCAAGTTTAGAAAATGTGAAGTGAAAATGATTCTTTATTCAAAGATCCAAGATAGTAACCAAGGAAACAGAAAGGGCTGATAACATCATAGCCAGGAATGCCACTGCAACTGCAAATGAGCGTAAGACCCCAAGTAAGTCATGGGAAGTGGGAGAAAGCACCTGAGCCACTGTACTGGGCACTGATCGAAGCTGGTGTTGGGTGTTGGGTATTAGGCGTCTTTCCAGAGTTCTAAGCTTCTGTTTCCTGTCATCTGGTTTAAAATTAATTGGCATGAATTTTTTATGACCAGAGAGCAAACAGACTCAAAGGCCTGCAGAAGAGGCTCAGACTTTCAGGAGAGTTCCTGCTTTTCATGAATACAAGCTACAAAGTTGTGCAGACACAGGAAAGCAGTGATTTTACATTCCTGGACCAACACCTCTTCCATGAAGTCTCCCACCAGCCCGTGTCCGGAAGAGTCACCCTCACTTGGCTTCCCTTCCAGCAAAACTTTAATTAAAGTCTCTGTTAGACAGCAGTTCTTTCCTCTTCTTCTAAAGTATCATTTTTCTGTTTACCCAAATTCATTAAATACAATAAAAATTCACCTACGCCTAGCAATATGATTTTAGACAGGTTTCCTTCCAACCCTCGTTGCATACATGCCCCCAAGCACATTCACATACATCCACATCCAGACACTTAACGAAGTGGGATCCTATTATGCACACTAATTTTTATCTTTTTAAAGGGTCACATAAAGGCACAATTAATCCCTACTCATGAACATACAGGTGTTTTCATTTTTTCACTAGTGGAAATACTCTAATATTTTTGTACATATATCTCCGTGTGGTTGCTTGACTGTACACTTAGACTATATTGCTCAACAGTTTTTAAAAAAAGAGATTTTATTTATTTATTTTAGAGAGAAAGAGAGAGGCAGTGAGCAGGTGGAGGCTAAGGGGGAAAGGAGAGGGAGAGGAGGAGGGAAAGAATCCCAAGCGGACTCCATGTGGACTGCAGAGCCCCCACGTGGGCCATGATCTCAGGACCCCGAAATCATGATCTGGGCTGAAATTGAGAGCCAGATGCTTAACCAACTGAGCCCCCCAGGCACTCTACTACTTAACATTTTTTTAAAAAAGATTTTATTTTTAAGTCATCTCTACACCCAGCATGGGGCTCGAAGTCACGACCTGGAGATCAAGAGTCACATGCTCTGCTGATGGAGTCAGCTAGATTCCCCTTTATTGCTTGATATTTTTTAACAGAAGATTTTATTTATTTATTTTGAGAGAGAGAGAGTGAATGAGCAGGGGAGCAGGGGCACAGCAGAGGGAGGGAGAGAATCCCAGAGATTCCACGCGGAACGCAGAGCCCGAGGTGGGGATCCATCCCACGACCCTGAGATCGTGACTCAATTGCTTGACATTTTTAAGAAATTTGTAACTGCCCCCCACAAAAGATGGTATCACTTTAAATTTCCACTGGTAGCATAGAGGCATGCCAATTCCTCATGATCTCATCAGTTTTAGGCATTAATGTGCTTTTTTATCTTTATCAGTGTGATAGTTAAATGGAGCCTAGTTATTTTAGTCTGTGTTTTTGGGTATCAGTTGAACATCTGTTTCTATGCCTCTTGGCCATTTGCAATTCTTTAGGAAAGGCATGTTCACAGCCCCTTGCCCATCTCTTGGTTGGGTGTTAGCCTTTTTACCGTTTGGTACATAGAGCTTGCCATTGGCCTTCTGCCTTGACTTTAATTTTTAGCTTTCTTCCAGTGAGGTCCATCACAGTAAATGGCACTGCCAGGTACTGCTGCCCCACCAGAAATCTGGAGGCCTGTCCTGACACCTCCCTGAACGCTCTCCCCACCAGTCACCAAGGCCCACCTGTCCTATTTCCTAAGTAGACCTTACATCTGCTCTTGCTCTCCCTCTCCAGCACCATGACCCTCACCGAGCCACCATCACCCCTCACCGGAACTTCTGCCGTAGCCTCCTAATTGCTGCCCATATCCTCTCCTCCCATTCTCTCACTGTCCAGAAACTAGAGGGACTTTTTAAAAATGCAAATCAAATCATCTCCACTGCCTAAAGCTCTTTGACAACTTCCTATCCCGTTCAAGATCAAATCCAAAGTCCAGAGTGTGCATCTGTGCCCAAAAAGGCTGCTTGCGGGACCCAGTTTCTGTGCTACTTGGGTCCCTCTTGATACATCCATCTCCGCTTCCGTCTCCGTACTTAGTCACACTGATTTCCTTGCAGTTCTTCAAATGGGTCATTCTTCTTCCCAATTCAAGAATGGGATGTGCTGTTCCATCTGCCTGGAAAGTTGTTTGCTCCTCTCTCTTTGCTGGCTAACGCAAATTTATCCTTCAGGCTTCTCAGCATAAACACTATCTCCTCCGAAAAGCCCTAAAGCCCCACACTAAGTGAGCCCCTCTCGCTATTTACTGGAGCTTTCCTTTGAGGCACATGGTCCAAGCACTCTGTGGTTGGATAAAGGGTATTGAGCTTCCAGGCTCCACCTACAGGGAGGACTGAGTCTTGCTGGGTTTCCCACCATATGCAGATGGACTTGAGGCCTGAGTGGGTCAGCACCTGCAAGGGAAGGGTACCAATGACCTACAAAGTGGGGCTGGTGACAGCACAGGGTAAAGCCACCTTTCTGGCAGTCCCTGCTCACCAGGTTCCAGCAACTCTGCGGCTCAGAGATGCTTCCTGAGCTCAGAGTATCGCTTCTTCAGCTGGGGGAGCTGATTTCAACAACCTCTGTTGACCCAGGCAAAGCTGGCCGGGTTGCCGCCAGCTATCTGAGCGAGGAGGCGCTCTCCCCTGAGGACCGTGCAGTTTCCAGCTTCATCATTGTTGGTGCTCAGATTTTTTTTTCCCCCCCGGACTTCTGCTGCTGATTAGGTCCCGAAAACATGTTCACTTTAGCTTTCTTCTGGGCATTTCAGAGTCGGGAGGTTTGCTCCTTTTTCTCTCTGTCAGTTAGATCTCATTTTGTGCGTGTATGAGATTGCAAAAACGAAGCATTTCAGGTACGAAGCAATTTAGGATGAGAAAATTGTACTCCAGCCACAAGGTCCCGGCCCTAATGACCTAACAACCTCCCGCAGCTTGGTGGGTTCCAGAGTGACACCCTGATGCATTAACTGGCCTTCGCAAGATCAACTGTGTCCTCATCCAGATGGCCTCCCCACAGCCACGTCCTCTGCAGGTGCCTCAGGGACACACTACACCAAGCTGCTCTCAGAACGAGGCAGTTTTCTGGGTTGTGCAAGAGATAATAACAGTTTTAGGATTTACCTAAAAGCATGGCAAGTCCAATAAGAATCCACGAGGTAGGAGACCATCATTTCTTTTCAATCAGGCCCATAAGAGCCATGTGAAAGGGCTTTGTAATTTTTAATATCCAAGCAAGTCAGGTCTTCTTGAAACATCACTCTCCACCCCACCTCCGGAAGCGTCACGTTCACCCTTTCATTCAACAAACAATCCCTGGCTATCTACTCTGTGTGTCAGACCCAGACTGGAGCTGGTGGCCAGAAAGATTTTCAGAGACAGCATGGGCCTGACCCGTGAGCGAAGCCCACTTCTGACTCAGACGGCTGCATGACACATAGAAAGTCATTTAACGTCTCTGAGCTTCAGCTTCCTCATCTGCAAAGCAGAGACCCCATTCCCAATCTTGCAAGCATTCTAGGGAAGTGCATTTTGCAATCACCTCGCAGGGGCCTGCTGGTCAGTCTTGGTCAGCACCCAATGCTTTCATGATTTCTACTACTGAAGATGGTCAGTTAGATGTGACCCCAGCACAGAAAGGTATAAGCATTATCACTGGGGGCATCGGCAATCTCAGGAAAGGTTCAGTTTTAGTGGGATGGGACTGGACGAGGCAGGCTTCAAACAAGAATCCAGAGCACAGTGTTTGCAAAACCAAAAGGTCAACAGCCAGGGGTGTGAAATGTGGATCTATTCTGAGAAGCACCAGCAGCAGGAGGAGAAGTGAAACCTCTGGGAGCACAGATGGATCCAGGGCTGGAGCTTAGAAGGCCTCGTGGGCCAGGTTCTAACCGCAGGCTCATCCATCACAGGTTTTTAAGCTGGATGATCATAGGGCCGGATTTGTCCTTAAGATCAAGCGCTCTGGCTGCCATGAGGCTGATGGAAGGGGTGAGGCTAGGAATGAGGCGGGGATGGGAAGACCCACAGAGTGGCAGCTGATCCAGGCCCAAGGGGAGGGTCCCTAACTTCATTCTTTGCCCAGCTCCCCAGAGCAGCCCAACGGTAGTGACCCAGTTACAAGAGACTGTGGGTCTGGCTGCTCTGGACATGCTCTGGGAAGGCTACTTTCTGACAGCAATGGCAAACCATCCATCCCAAAACAACCTGTTCCTTTCTGACTCCACTGGGAGAGCACAGCCTTGCACACTGGCCTTCCGGTCCATGGGCCATCTCACAGTGCCAGGCCTACATGGTAACTGAGCTGCTTCTCTTTGTCAAATTCATTAAATTATTAATATTATTATAATATTACATTATTTTTCTGTGTGGACCCGTGCTCAGATCTGAAGGTAGTATGAGATTGCAACAGACAAGGTCATGGGCCCAAGGATTACAGTCAAGGACACCAGTCCGCGCTGTAACCCAAAGCTGAATGCTGAGTGTTCAAGGGCGGGCCCAGTGACAGGCTGTGGGGACAAGAGAGAAGGAGCTGTGGATTCTCCTTGGCAGCATCAGAAAAGCTTCATGGAAGAGGCAATACTTGCCTGGACCCTGGAGATGAAGAAGACAGTCGATGGACAAAGAATAGAGAAAAGGGCATCCGAGGCTGACGGAAGGCGGGGGTGCAGACAGCAGTGATGCCTTCTTTGGCTGCCCCACAGGGGACAAGGAGCAGGTAACAAGAGGCAAAGGCAGTAAAGGGGCTGAAGCCCTGCTGGAAGAGGCCTGATGTCACTTTCTACATTCTTCCTTAAGCCGCAGGAACCACAGCCATGTAAGAAGGAACAAAGCAGTGACCTTTATTAGGCACCACTGTGTGTCTGGCAGCGTGGGCAGTAGAACCATCCTGTAAGGTATGTATTATCACATCCCCTTCTCCCAACTGAAGAAACTGAGGCTCTGAGAGATCACTGGACCTGCTCTCAGGCTGCTGGGTGGGAAGAGAGCCCAGGTACCTGCCCTGGAACTCAAGGATCCTCCCTCTATGCAACACCAGCCCCCAAATGAGGAAGGCAAGTGCTTCAAGTGCTTCCAACAGCCAGGGAAACAGATTCCTTGTCACCGCCACCACCCGTGTCATGGACTACAAGTTTTATTCTCATAAAGGACAAAATGCACCAGATGTGTCTCCATGTAGCAGGATATTATAAGATTCCTGAGCATATATGTTTAATTAAAATCATCCGCTTCCAATGACTGCCTATGGTCACCGCATGCTTACAATATGTGTGGTGCTTTTCCCTCCGTGTTTGTAACAACTTTTACAACAACCCTATAAAGCAGGTTTTACTTTTCTAGTTTATAGCTGCGGATATGGAGGCTCAGAAAGGCAAAGTGATTCGCTCCAATTACACAGAGCAGCAGAGCAAGAAGCAGAAGCCTGTGTTTGGGTGCTTGGACCGACCTGCCATCCTCAAACTTAACATGTCAACAACTCAACCCTCATCTCCCAAGGGTTCTCTTCCTCTGGTCCCTATCTCAGTGAGTGACGCCACTTTCTACCAGCAGCAGCACAAGCTACAAAACTAGCTGACCCCCGGTACCCCTTCCCTTCATAGCACCCCCCCATTAACTCATCATGGACTCCTGCTGGTTCTAACCCTCCCCTTGGTCACCTTCTCACCACTTCTGCCACCTCTGCCTCCACTACCCTAGTCCAAGCCATAGTCAACTCTCACCTGAGCTGCTGCGGTAGACCCCCAACTGGTCTTCCCGTATCCCATGCTCACAGGAGATGTGAGCCCTCCGCTGCTCCCGGGTGGGACAGCCTGGCTCCTGCTGGCAGCTCCGCCTCCTCTCGCCAAATGTCCTGCCCCTTTCATTTCTCAAACACTCCACTGTCCTTCCCATTTCAGAGCATTTACACAGGCTGTTTCTTTTATCATTACTCCCAGCTTCACAGACCTATCTTTCAGATCTCAGCTCAAACACTTCCTCCAGGAAGCCTTCTCAGACCCGCCCAGTCCAGATCAGCAGGTATAGAGCCGGACAGTTGTGCCAGGGGTTAAAATGATGAAAGACCTTCACGCCAGTCACTGTGCAGCCCCCGCCCTCAAGCCCCTGCATGCATCCCACAAGACCTGAGCTCCTCCCCATAATCCATAAGGTAAGGTATATGTGGCAGATGGAAGGCCCCCAGGCTCCCTCTGGGCATGATGGCAGAGACCTGTTCTGACGAGCCTGTACACGTGCACTCGGATTGTTAAATATTTTGAATGTCACGTCTGCTCTTGATCCTATATTTCTCACAGTTCATAGTTACGGACTTATCTGAGTAGGACTATTTGGAGTCATGAACTCTGGAAGGTCAGGGAGCACAAAAGTGAAGTTCACCATGTTGAGGTTCAGTACAGAAGATCTGAGTGACAGGATGATTAAATGAATGGAGGGGAGTTATTTCCTCTGCCTTTCTGGCCACAGGGGCTCAGCTTTGCAAACAATTTCAGGCATCAAGCAATGAAGAAGCCAGGCCTAGGCAACCAAGCATCAACAGGGATCACAGCGACCAAGGAGGGGGCTCCTTGTCCTGCCAGGATGAGGTCGTGGTCTCTGCTCCCTACAGACCCTTGGGAGGGGTAAGAAGGCAGAGTCGTTCTGGACTTGACTCTTTCCTGCTCTTGAGTCACTTTACCCATCTCATGGGGAGCTCTCAAACCCATTCCCTCGTCCTTAGCAATCAGGTAACACTTCAGTCTAAAAGACCACCTTTTCTCATGGTTGTTAGCATAAGACTTAGCAACTTCCCTACTTTACCTGTCACCCTCTTGGATTCTTCTCTTACAAAAAACATGGTCCTTTTTTAAAAGGTACCTCTGATCATGTCTTCCTTCTGTGGCTTCCCTCTGTCCTCAAGTACATTCAAACCCAGTTCCTGGATTATAAGGTCCTCATCTCTGGGCCCTGTCTATCTTTGCAACATCACCATCTGCTTCTCTCTGGATTCTCTTCTATTTCCTCCATCAACACACACTTCTTCCTGCCTCAGGGCATTTTCACATGCTGCCCCAATTCCCAGAACCTCCCCAGCTCATTGCCATCTACATTCTAGGCTTTAGCCTACAAGGTATAAACTTTGAAAGGCCTAACCTGCCTAACCCTGGTTGACCAGTTTTTCCTATTATCCACTGTTCTTCTTTTGTTACATGTACTCAGCATGACTGAACTACTTGCTCCATGTCTGTCTTGAAAAGAGGCCCCATGTGGGCAGGGAGCCTGTCATTTTGTCCATTGCTATATCTGCCCTCACTGCTCAGCCCAGGGGTTCCTGACACAGAGGCTCAAGCAATATTTGATGAATGAATAATCAGTATGATGAGGCTGTAAGCTTGGACCTTTCTCCTCTGTCTCCAGGCTCAAAGCTGAAAAGTAAATTCCAGTGGCCTCCATAGAGATTTCAGGAATGAGCCAACTAATGACCTCCCTTCTGATGGGTAGGAGGGGTTTGAAAATATAGTACTGCAGCTCCCTAAGGGACCAGACTGAACTCTTTCTTAAGAGAACCTGAACTGTTAAAGAAATAAATAAATGAAAAAAAAAAAAAAAAAAAAAAAGACTGGAACAGAAGAAAGGAAGGAAGAAGAAGAGAAGATAAGGTCTCAGGAAAAAAAAAATGCTGGTCGGGAATGGTCAAGAAAAAACAAACTGAAGATTCACCCTCATAAGAAAAGACAGCCCCCCTGGTGAGCCAAGAACTGGATCCTCCTGTTCCAGGAAATGGGCACAGGATACATTCTTACACTTCCTTGGACCCGACAAACTGTGTGACCCTCACTCAGAGACTTGCCTTTCTCTGTCCCTCAGCTTCCTCCCCTACAAAAGACCCAGGAGCACCCAGGGCCTCCAGATCTGGATTCTCATGCAAAGACCTGCAGAGAAAAACTAAAGTGGAGAAGATGGAAGCCATGACATACGCAGGTCTAGAGATCAGAGAGCTGGAGCACTCCCCAAGGCAAAAGGCCTCAGGGTCAGGGGCCAGGTGCCCAGGGAGCCCCCGTCCCCGCTTCTCCAGCTGGTTCCAGGCTACTGGCTCTTCTGACATCTTCAGCCTCCAACAAACTGGGGTACATTTGTCTGACGTAACTGAATGTCAACCAGGCTGCCTGGGCCCCCCGGGAACGGCCTCAGAAGCTGCCACAGGTCTAGACCCATAGTGTGCTGGGTAAAGGGGCAGGAGGCAGGTCTGGGCCTGATACTCATGGAGCCCAGAGTTCCAGGTGTTCCAGTGGCCTGGAGATCATCTGGGGATAGGTCTTAGCTTTTTTTGTCTCTCAGACCGTCTGATAGTTTCTTGAACCTTATAGACCCTTTCCCAGAAAAAATATTCCTAAATGCATTAAAAACAAAAAACAAAACAAAACAAACAAAAAACAAAGAAACAACTCAAACAATCACATTGGAAACCAATTGCATTAAAATGGTTATCAAAATGTTAAAATGATACACCTGTGATACAGTGATATTTTTATTTGTTTTTAAAGTCAGGGTTTATAACAAATCATAACCTTGAAGTAGTTTTTATTTGTTTTTAAAGTCAGGGTTTATAACTCTCATAACCTTGAAGTAGTTGTGAATGTAAATGATATTTTGAGGTATCTCCAACAATGATAATGGGACAAAAAAAATACCCGATTTTGACCAGTAACAGAGTCCCCAAGATTTCTGACACTACTGTGGTTTATTGCCTATATTCACAATGGGGTAAAATGCTAGTTTCTTCCACTCCCCATGCTTACATACATAACCTCTGATTTCAGGCAGTGACCTGACTTACAGAGGAGGAAATTGGAGCCCCCAAGGGGCAGAGACGTGCACAGATACCCAGCGAGTGAGAACTGATACCAAACTCTAATACAGGCCACCAGCCATGCTCTGGCCATCCGCTGAGCCACCTCCCAAGTGCAGCATTCTCCAAACTCCTTACTCAGGATCATATTTCCCTTCTCTCAGCCTTGGTTTCCTCATCTATAAAATGGGAACAATCGCACCCACTTCTGCAGGCTACTGTGAGGACAGGATGGGCTTGTTACTTTGATTGGGCTCTGTATCTGCATAGATGGGTAACGTGTGAATGATAACTAGATGCTGCCTTATGGGAAATCAAAGGATACGGATTTTGGGTTTCAGGGAGGGGGAATATCCAGGCTGGCAAATCTGAATGCCTACAGGGGTCAGTAATAAGGAGGAGTGGAGACTCTAGCAAACTCAAAAACTCATGCCCTCCTAAAATGGGCAGTCACCATTCAAGTATTAGTGGACAATACATGCAAGAAGGCGGGCCCATGGCTGTCAAATCTGATTTTTTAAGAGCCGGTGAACATCCTTATTTTTAGCAAAATGTCCTGGATTTTATATTAAATTTCTTTTTTTTTTCTTTAAAAGATTTATGTACTAGGGCGCCTGGGTGGCTTAGTGGGTTAAAAGCCTCTGCCTTCGGCTCAGGTCATGATCTCAGGGTCCTGGGATGGAGCCCCACATCAGGCTCTCAGCTCAGCAGGGAGCCTGCTTCCCCCTCTCTCTCTGCCTGCCTCTCTGCCTCCTTGTGATCTCTCTCTGTCAAATAAATAAATAAAATCTTAAAAAAAAAGATTTATGTATTTATTTTAGAGAAAGAATGTGCACGCACACATGCTCCTGAGCAGAGGGAAGAGCAGAGGGAGAGAGAGAATCTCAAGCAGAGTCCCCCCTGAGCGCAGAGCCCAGCTCATGGCTCCACCTCACAACCCTGACATTATGACCTGAGCCAAAATCAAGAGGCAGGTGCTTAACCAACTGAACCACCCAGGCGCCCCTTAAATGTCTCGATAATTAAAATGGGATGCGAGCCCCCAAAACATGTCTATAGGCTGTCAGTTTGCAGTCGCTGGGGTTTATAGGTAGGGGAGTTCCACAGCCTGGGGGGGGTCAGTGTCTTCCCTTATAGGCCAAGAGGGTCCTCACCTCGTCCAGGCCCTGGAGGTTAGATGTGCCTGTGCAGGGTGGGCATTCTTGTAGGGCAGCGGAGGCCCCCCAGACAGAGACGGCGAATCCTAAAATTGTGCTCCCCACACCTCACTGCTGTGAGGCTGCCTTGTTTTATTAATAACCCTGGATCATGCTCACAGCACATCAAGGTAAACAGAGATGCTTCTCAGGCGGGTAGTGCAGGCAATTCTAACAGAAGAAGAAACGGGCTTCCAAATATAAATAGGAAGATAAGATAAACGGATGGAGATGTAAGCCTGCTTCCCGCAAATTTGCAGGCTGTGAGTCACAGGTCTAGAGAGTCGTGGAAGGGACCTTGTTTGGAGGATGGGGGAAATCAGCCCAGAAAAGGGAAGGGTCACATTCATCACGTACATACTTCTGATTTCTATCAGCATCAGTCTCCTCATCTGAAAACCCTAACAGAGCCCTTCACTGTGGCCTGAATGTTTCACGGTCTATCCCTCCCCATACAGCTGTCCATGCTGCCCTTCCTTCACCCCGGCTGTCTCCAGCTCCATAATCTTCAAGGGCAGCTCTGGATTGCCTTTGGCGACCTGCCCTGACTCTTTCCTCTGAGCCTTTGTCAGCCACAGCCCACGGAGCAGAGGACCGTGCCTGCTGGTGGAGGTGTCTACCCCACGAGCCAGCTGGGAACTACAGACTGCATGGCCCTGCCTTGCCCAGCTTGGCCTACCCAGAGCCCCACGCAGGGCCCGGCACATGGGAGTGCTCTGCAAAGCCCTGCCTAATGAAGCAGGGAGTGATGCACAGCAGAAGTCCCTCTCACGGGGCCATACGGAGATTGCACGTGAAGACTGAGGGGAAGCTCACCAAATGCCCTCTTGACAGCAAGCCAATGTGCCAACTGGTTGTGAATCCAAGAAAAAAATAGAGACTTTGGTCTATTTAATCAAAGACCAGCCAAAATGAGGATGAGGAAAGAGCACTGTTATTTTGATCATCCCTCTTGGGAACAAAAGGGGGAGGCAAATTAAGTGGCTATCGAGAATCTGCTATGTGCCAGGCTCCGTATTGCACACTTCCACAGATGGCCTTGTTTCGCTCCCAGGAGCTTTAGAAGGAGCTGGTGCGTATATTTTACAGGTGTGGAATTTGGAAAGCAAGGTCCATCCATGGTAGGAAGGCGAGAATGCAGGACCAAAGCCAATCCACACATCTCCAGAGTTTTCTCCATTCTGTTAAAGTCACCGCTGTAATTAGCAATGAACTTCTTCCATCCTGCGGGTTCTAAACCATTTTAGAACAAGGCAGAGGAGCAGGGGGTGGAGCTTTAAATAAATGACTTCCCCATGGGTACCCCTAGCCCTGCCCCTGCCACAGGTCTGGGGGCTCCAGAGGAGGGGGTCACTGTGGGGGGTCCCTTTGATATTCCCAGTGAAAAGCATTGAGATGCAAAAGGAAGAAGAGAAGCCCAAAGCTTTCTCCCAAAGCCCAGTCACTATAGCTATGGAGTGGGTAGGAGAGAAAGGGTTCCGTTCAGTTTTCTTCAGATTTTATTTTTAAAACATTATTTACATTTATGTGTTGCCCTCCAGAAAATCTTGGTTCAGAGAGTGCCTGCTGGCAGCCAGAAGTCCTCAGGTTGGTACACACCGCAGCCTACTAGTACTAGCTCAAACAGCAGTTAAGATGGGACATGAATCGGGCTTTGCTAATGTCATGGCTAACACAACAGACACCCTTCTGACTGCTGAGTCCATACCCTGGGCATTTCTAGCTTCTAATTAGATAAGATCCTGCATCCAACACTGAACTCCCTTGTGTCATAAATGTTGGTGGCAGGTACCTGGAGTAAGGAACCGGACGTCCCACACCGACCTAACTCCTATGACTGGGTTTCCATGCCTGACCTCACAGGGCTTCTGGGATGACAATTAAGTTCAGGGGGTGCCTCGGCCTCCCCATCCTGGTCCCCACCGCTTTCACTTCAGGGCTGCTGGGTGCTGAGTGCTGGAGGCAGCAGAGGCATGGAGGGGAACAACTAGAGCGAACAAACTATTTATTTCCTCAGCCTCACCTCCACGGGACCTTTTAATCCTACTTTGTCGATTGGGCTAATATTTTACAAGCCCACGATATGTCGTTTTTTATGAGCCCATAAAAACCTTCAGAGTGAAATCAAATTCACCTGCCACACTCCGGCTTAAAGATGAAAGCCAAAGAGTGGAGCCCACCCTTCCAGGTTCTCTGTAATCAAGCCGGCCCGCCTCCCCTCCCAGCGTGCGCTCTCTGCCCTCTCCTCAAGTCGGCTTGTCCTTCGCCACGGTCTACTCGTTCCCGCCTCTGCACCTCTTCTCATGCTGTTCCTCTTCTGGAACAATCCAAACCCCTCCAGTGCCTGCTCTCCAACCCACCTGTGAGAAGAATTTCCTGCAACTCGAGCTTCTGCTGCCTCCCCCTCTTCAGAATTCCATGATGCTCACAGTAGCAGACATTATATGTATTCTTTTCTTCTCGGGGGCTATTTCTCCTGAGGCAGGGCCCACTGTGAGTTTCTGAACCTTTCCAGGTCCCCACATACTCTCAGAAGAAGGAGAGCTCCTCCAAGGCAGGGCATATACACACCCTTACCCTGCTCTCCTTACGTGAGAAATCCCTCCCATTCTTCAAAGCCCACAACAAGTGCTCCCTCCTCCAAGAAGCTTTCCTTGGTCCATCAAATGGGTCTTGATACCTCCCATCTATGACTTCTGACAGCACTTCACTTGAATCTTTCTCAGATTCAGATCACTTCCTGCCATTGTAGGCATTTATGTGACTGGGAGTCCATGAGGGCAGGGGCTATGTCCCATTCACTGCCCCTTTCACAGCACAGGTCTTGACATAGAGTACAATTTCAGTAAACATATTCTGAATAATGATAATAACACCACCAGCAGAAAACAGGCATAAAACACTGGCTATGTGTTAGGCATTATTGCAAATGCTTTATATATATGAGCTTATTTAAGGCTTTGCATATACTAGCTTATTTTATGCTCACAGCCTCCCTAGAGGACACATCCTGAGAGGACTCCCATTTTTCAGATGAAGAAACTGAGTCACAGAGAGTCAGGTAATATGCCCAAGGTCAAGTAAGTGACAGAGCTTCTGCCTGAATCCAGGCAGGGCCATGGGCCTTTAGCAACCATGATCTTAACCGCTCAGCATCACCACCTCTGAATTCATTCATCTTTATATACCTGGTGCCCAGCAAAGAAGCAGGCTGTCAGCAAGGGCTCGATCAGTAAGTGCCTGCAACACCCCTTCACAGGAAGTCAGCCACCAGGTGTGGTGAGACACAAAATGGGAAGAGCACCTGGCAGAATGGACACGATCCCAGCCCAGCTGGCCACAGCACAACCAGAAGTGGGCTGTCCATCCGCCTTCTCTTCATGAGAGGCACCAACCCCCAGCCCACGCAGCCTTCTCTGCCAGGACAAGCAGGGAGCCCAGACTGTGTGACTGTGTGCGTGGTTACTCTCAGGACTGGCTGCCACCTATTTCTGTCTTCGTTAAGGCTCTCACACCATTTGTCTTCCAGAAGACCCCCTTTCTAGCCTCTGTTGGAAATAGCCCATTTGTGTGACTGTCAGGCTCCCTGACCCAAAACTAGAAGGCAAGGAAGTAGACCCCACATAATACATTTCTGACTTCAGTTATTTTTATAGCCACTTGCCCCTATTCGTACCGGCAATGTTACCTTTTTCAATTACTACAAAATGGGGAGGTTTCTAGGGTCTTAGAATACGACTCAAAAGCCAAATGAAATTAACCCTTGGCTGATTTATTCCTAGACCATGTGCAAAGGGACCAGGGCTCCAGACACACAAAAGACATGACAGTGGAAGGTTCTGGAGCTATGGGTCCACGTCCCCTTGCATCAGTTCTGCACCATACAGCACAGTCAACTACATGCACCAGACCTTCCCTTGCTACCAAAATCTATCCCACCTAATGCCTCCTGAAAGGATAATCCTCTGCTAAATCCTACACAACCATTTCCAATGTCTGCTGGTAATGGACACTGGGAAACTAGCGAACGTGCCTCGGCTCAAAATACACTTGCTAATAACTCTCGCACGGAAAGAGCTTCATGCCTGCTGATTTCGAGGCTCTGAGAATCAGACTTCTGACAAATTTCCTTTGGCTTCGTTTCACATAATCCCGCTTCTGTCTGCTTCATGCTCTTCTCTAAATGTGTTGGGTCCCAGTGGGCCATTGTCCTCCATGAATGATGGTTTCTTGCTCGACAAATGGCCCTCCATCTATCATTGTGGAGCTCCAGGGGCATAAACAGGAGCTCCTCTGTTTCTCTCCACAAGCAAGCACAGTGATGGCCCTGCCTTGGACCCCCCTCCCCCACTGTCTTTGGGAGCGTCACCAAGGCTGCTGGGAGTTCTGGGGAGGCGAGTAAAGGCTGAGCCACTTCCACTTCCAGAAGGAAGACCTTCTGGTCTGTGGAGACACCACTTACGTTCTCCCAGGTGGCCAGTCCCTGCAATCATCCATCCTCCTCTCTGCCACCCGAGTCTTTCTTCCAACCGTGTCATCCATCACCCTGTTGAGTTCTGAGAATCTAATGAGATAATCATGCCAAGAGTGTTTTGCAAATACAGAATGGGCAGGGCAGTTAAGGGGACTAGCTTCACAGTCAGGAAAACCTGGGGTCAAATCCGACTTGCCACTTTCAAACTGGGTGGCCTTGCAAGAGCCATGTAACTTTTCTAGGCCTCAATGTTCTCATTAGCAAAGTAGGAACAGTAATGCCTGCCTTGCAGAGTCACCATGAAACTCAAATGGATAATGGAAGGAATGGACAGAAACCACCATGCACAGTGCCTGACAAATAAATAGAAGGCACTTAATAAGGGATACTACTGTTTTGAAGAAAATAAGAGTATAATAATATTAATAAGAATTCTGTATTTCTCCTAAAACACTAGAAAAACGGGCGGTGGAGAGAAATGAATGAGTTTTTCTGCGGCTTTACGTCTCCCCTGAAAAGGTGATGGAGCCTGAGCTTGGGAAGCCCAATGGTGTGATTTCCAAGCTACCTAGCACACCCCCGGAGCAAGTGCAGACTCTGGCTCTACCACTTGCTGTGACCTTGGCTAAGTGACTTAACCTTTCCAAGCCTCAGTTCCTTCCTCTGCAAACTGGAATAAAGAAGATCCACCTCGGGGCACCTGGGTGCTCAGTTGGTTAAGCAGCTGCCTTCGGCTCAGGTCATGATCCCAGCGTCCTGGGATCGAGTCCCACATCGGGCTCCTTGCTCGGCAGGGAGCCTATTTCTCCCTCTGCCTCTGCCTGCCATTCTGTCTGCCTGTGCTTGCTCTCTCCCCCCGCCCCCTCTCTCTCTGATAAATAAATAAAATCTTAAAAAAAAAAAAAAAGAAGATCCACCTCTTAGGTCTGTTGTGAGTATCACTGTGGTGATGCAGGGAAAACACTAGTCTTCAGTTCCTGGTATACAGTAGGTGCTAAAGAAATTTTAGCTTATTACATTACTTATTAATTACTTATTCATTAGATACCTAACAGAAGTCCAGGGCATTGTGCTGGGAGCTACAGCAAAGGAGAAGGAAGAAGAGGAACGGGGAGAGGAAGAAAAGAGGAATAAGACATAATCTTTATCCTCATGAAGCTTACAGACTAATGCAGTGATTCTCAGCCCTGACTACATACTGTGGTAATCAAGGGAACTTTAAGAAATTCTGCTGCTCAGGGCCCCTACCCAGAGATCCTGATTCATTTGTTCTGGGGTCAAGCCTGGGCATCTGTATTTTGCAGGTGCTTCCCAGGGGATTCTAAAAGAAAGACTGGGGTAAGATATGAAGACATGGATTCTTTAAATACATATGCTTAAGGTCCCAACAGAATTATGTACAAAGAGTAACAAAAACAAATGCAAAGGCAAAGATTATGCCTTCTAACTTAAGTTGAGTAATAGTGTGAGACTAGTTCACCCAAAGGGAGATCTGAGACAAGAGCATTCTGAGCCTTTTCTGCAAGACCCCAATTAAAAGCAGAGCTGCAGTGAGTCACCAGGGAGGACCTGGAACAAACCAGAGCAATCAGGAGGAAAGCGAGAAGAGCTGGGCTGTTTCCCATGAGCAGAGCTTGTCAGGGACTCCAGTCCTGTGCTGTGTGTCAGTCTTTGACTGGGCCACTGCTCCAAGGGCTTCACTACATGGTCAGGCAGTCTCTGGAAAGATCCTCTGCTTTCTCATCAAAGGTGATGCCTTGCTGAGAGGCCACTTAGGGTGACTCCCAAGTTTGTTGGTTGGTTAAGGAATGGCCTCCTGTCCATGGTGCTGAATGGTTCCTGTGCTGAAGAAACATGCTCAACACGCAGTCTGTAAGCAAGCAGCATCAGTTATCATCCGGGAGCTCACTGGAAATACAGAGTCATGCTCCTACCCCTGAACTACAGAATCAGAATTTGCCATTGATCAGGCCCCCACACGGTTTGCATGCACATTTAAGTCTGAGGTACCCTGCTCTAGGCCAGTGTTTCCAAGCTGTAGGCTGCATCCCAATCTTGAGTCAAGAAATTAATGTATTGCATTGGAAACAGCATTTTTAAAGAAGAGAATAGGATGGACCACCCACCCCCCCCAAAAAAAGAATAAGGAATCTGAAATGTCAGATTTTGTCACATGTAGTAAGAACAGATTTTTTATTACCCAATGGGTATACCAAGCAGGATCTAAGAAGTATTTATTACTATGAATTGCATTCTGACCAATGTCTGAAAGCCATTGCTTCTTTTTCATAATGAAGGGGAAATGGTGATTCTTTCCCAGGGTCTCCTAATATTCCATGCCACAGGAGGAAGCAGTGAGAGAAGAGAAAGGTACAGATCGATAGAGAAAGAGTGACAGAGGGAAAACAGATCTCCTGGAGAAGGTAAGAAAAAGAAGAGGAAAGAAAGCAGAGGGATTGGATTTGAGTGTTATTGTCTGTAGAGCTGAAGTACTCTTGGTTTTTCCTTTTTATTTCACTAAAATTTTGTAAGTGTTTATCTCTCACGCCCTTAGAGCAAACACTGTGGCGAGTTTATATTTCTTAGTGCATGCAGTTGGTTTTACGTACTTGAGAACCCCTTCACATTTCTGATGATTTGCTACACCAGCCCCAGGGAAGCTGGTGGGGGGCAAACAGTGGGGAGTGCCCAAGACTCAGAGTCAGCGTCTCCTCATCACAGCCAGGTCCCTCAGGTTCCCCACTGTTCCCACCATCAACAAAATATTTAGAGGAACAGCTCTAGAGAACTTTGGGAAGAAGAAAATGGAGGCCTCATTAAAAGGCACAGACATTTTGTTTGCTTCGAGAGGTGACACAGAACAAAATGTCAAGAGTAGAAGTGACACTGTGATTTTTCTTCTTTTCAAAACCGGGCAATGGGAGTTATTAACCTCTTGCCATGCACCTGTTATTTCATTTATACATCAGTGTCCTACATTCGATTTTGCCTAGCAAATTGGTGTCTAATGGATGATGGCAAAAAATGACTTTTAAAACAATTTTCTCTCAGTCTAGTGGAGTTTATAAAACACTGAGCTCAATAATCCCCCTCTGGGTAATTCTGCATGGAAATCACCGTGTGGGACAAAAACTTTGTTAACATCCCCATGTACAGAAGCTCGTGTTTGTTCTGCAAAATGGCAGAAACAGACTATCTCTTCCATCCTGAGCTATGATAAACTCAATGTACACAGTTTTTATTTTTAAAATAAGAAAATTATAAAATTTATCTACAGCTCTAAAGACAAAATGTTTTTTGATACAGAGTACCTGTTTCATCAAGGGCATTTTAAGTACCTTAAACCCTAAGTTATTTGGTAAAAACTTGTCTTGTTATGAGAAGTGGAGAAGCTAATTCTTTTAAAAAAAAAAAACAACTTTTTTTTTAAAAAGATTTTATTTATTTATTTATTTGACACACACAGAGAGAGAAGCAGGCAGAGCAGCAGAGGGAGAAGCAGGCTCCCCACCAAGCAGGGAGCCTGATGCAGGGCTCCATCCCAGGACCCTGGGATCATGACCCAAGCTGAAGTCAGTCGCTTAACCAGCTGAGCCACCGAGATACCCCTGAAGTAGCTAATTCTTACTGATACCCATGTTCCTGAGCCTTCATAGCTCTATCTTATTTAATCCCCTTGACAAACAATGGAGTGAGTATCACAATCCCTATTTTCAGATATAGTAAGATAGAAGCGCAGAGACATTTAGTGCCCTGCCCAGGTCACATAGCTTATCAGAGAAACAACCAGAATCTGATCTCTAGTATGTCTGACTCCCAAGCTCCAACCAAGCTGACCAAATGCTAACTTGTTCAGCTGCCTTTCTACCTCAGTTTCAATAGCCCCAATATTACACAATAGCCTTCTTTACCTTGGGCTTCTGCTTATTTTCCCACTTTGCTGCTTTCATCTCTCTTGAATCTTACCCCTTGGGCAGCCTGACATCTCTCCCTGATTTTGCCTGGCACGGAAGGAATCATCCTGTGTTGGTGGCTGGTGACTTACAAAGAAGGATCTCTGGAAGGGAAGTGGCTTTCCACAGTGGCTCAAAAGGAGACCTGCTTCCCTTCTGTCGAGTCAACGAATTTATGAGTCAAACAGCAAACACTCAAAGTGGAAAAATTTATGGACATTTCAGCTCTGAGGCTGGATTTCCTCAACATTACAATTTAAGCATTTCTGAAACCAGTTAATGCTTAGAGGGGAAAGTCCCATCGGAGAAATGACATTTTAAAAATCCTCATCTGAATACAAAGACAGTCCACTTAACACAACAGCAATTTCCCCAGTGCCTACCATGCTCCACACAGTATGAAAATAGGGTGGGTACAAAGAGGCACCAAGACATTGGCTTAGACCAAGGTATTTATTTATTTGTGGTATTAAAATAACTGGTATTTCTCATTAGTGAGAGAAGTCACTGAAAATTCCAAGTAGAATTCAAGCTAGGAGGAACACATTTCAGCTCAACATAATAAAGGATTTTCTGATCAGCACTTGTCTAACAATAAAAAACCAACCTAATTAGTAAGTTTCACCTGAAGAGGCAGCTGGTTAATATTTAACAACTGGCTTTCTGTGGGGGAAAGGGGAGGAGCTGATCTGTAGCACTTACCGGTTTCTATGGTACAAATACTCCTACTATGGCCAAATGCTCTGGTTTCAGGGTGAGTGGAGTTGGAAGGATACAAGGGGTACAACCATCCCAAGTATTTCCACCACACGGATAGAACAGCGGTAAATAACCTCACGAGCCAAGTATCATTGTAGTAAAAGAATCAGGAAGCAGTGAGTGTTCATTATGTATACCTTTCCCTACCATAATTTACTTAAGTGTAAGTTTATATATTTTAATCTTTAATAATGTCTGTGTTTAATAACCGGCTCACAAAATCCCTGAACAATGAACAGTCCGTTCTCATGAGCCAGTACAAGGGGCAGCTCCCAGGGCCCGTACAGCAGGGGGAGGGTGGCTATGACTCCCTAGGCCTCAAAGTCTATGCAACTCAGGCCCCAGCAGCCACCACAGATGCAGCCTCAGGGTCGGTGGCATTCCAGTGCCTACCGCATAGCAGCGACAGCGCCAAGAGCTTTGGTGCCTTGTCTCATTTATCTGCGCTAAAACCCCGAAATGTGATCGAGACTAATATCATCCCCATCATACAGATGAAGAAACTGAGGCTTAGAAAAATTAAGGAACTCGCCTCCAGTCACAGAACAGTAAGTAGCGGCAATATTGCAATGCTTGACTTCAAATCCCTTTTCCTCAAACCAGGACATTAAAGGGACACGAGAAATGCACTCTACCTACTGGTTCATGGACTTCCATTACCCCCTCAGAGCCAAATGATTTGTGAAGTAGAAGGAGAGATGGATGATCACAATTTCAGAAGAGCTGGCTCACCCGGCTGAATCCAGAGACCCAAACTGCACCTACAGCCCAGAAAGGACGTGTTGAAACAAGCAGCACCTTCCTTTCTTTTGCAGCGAGAAACAAACAACTAAAACTCAAATGAAGTAGATTCATATAAAATTACCATCTTTGCAAGTAAAAAGAGAGTAAAATATCGACAACTTAATTTTGTTCCCCTTAATGGACAATTTGGGACACAGGGAAGGGGACTGCCAGCACCACACAGCCTGATCTGGGGTCTTATGTCTCTGTGCTAAATGGGTAACAAGCTCTTTCTCCTTACCCCAGGGAGAGCAAAGGGCAGGCAATATGATGGAACTAGATAGCTAATACAAGCAGGACACCAGCTCTCTATATCACGAAGATGCACATGGGTACGGATGGTGTGCCCAGGACTGACCACCACGCTCCTATGCTGATTCAGTGGGAATACACATTAAGCCAGTATCCTTCCCACCTGTCCCATCCTCAAGCTCTGACCCAAGCCCCGAGTCTACACCAGGTGAGACCAGGAATGGGCGTCGGGTTAGCTGATAAGACATTCTGAATGGGTAGAGGCTCCCCCCATGAGTAATAGGCCCAAGTTCTCACTTGTTCCTTCTCTGTGCTACCCACCTGCCTTCTACTGCGATGGAAGTTTCCTGCAAGGCAGCAAGCACACACATTTGGTGGAGCAGCTGAGCCCCTGAGCCTGCTGGCTCCCCGTCTTCTCCTCTTCTGCAGCCTCCTACCTCTGGTGAAAGCCCAGGACTGCAACCGAATGCGGGTGTCTGCAGTCGGCATTTCCCTGCGGAGGTTTTGGTTACCACGCTAGCCCAGATCCCTGGGCCGGGCGAGTTAGCAGCTTTTTCATCATGCCTCCATCACACGGAATTACTGAGGTACGGCTGCATGATGCAAACGACCCAAACTGTGGGCAACAGCTCTTGCAGCAACTGGCAGGACACGGGGAGGGCGGCCGGGCCCTTGGCATGGAGGAATTTTACATTGAAATTAATCAAAATCGCACTGGAGAAACACTAACCGCTCCAAATGTTTTAACGTAACTGATGTGGTGGGTGAGTTATGGCCGGTCCGCACAAGCAGCTCTGTGGGGTGATTACGGCTATCCCACTTCTTGGATAAAGAAATTGAGGCTAGGGAAAAGTTGAGATGCAAGTCCCATGTCACACTGCCAGGAGGGTTTATATTCATGTTTCTCTCCATAGCCCTGATGCTAGGCATACTGCAGCTCTGGCCACACAAAGGGAAAAAATAATTACCAAGGGCTTGCTTACTCCATGCCAATACTGAGGAAAATGATAATAATGAAAGCAACTCACATTTACATAGCGATTATTACAATGCTCCAGGCACTGCTGGAAGTCAGGTTTTTAAAATCTTCCAACAGCCTTTGTTAGACCCTAGGGCACCGACACTCAGAGGGGTTAGGCAACTGGCCCCAATTCATACGGTTTAGGACTGAGCTGGGTGCCTCTGTGTAAATGCTTCTGTTAGCATCCTCTTCTCAATGTTGACTCGAAGGTGGTAGCATCCCCAATGAGGGATGAGGAGAGAGAGGCTTTGAGAAGCAAAGAAACTTGCTCAGAGACACGTGGCTAAGAGCTTGACACCACTCCCCCCAGCAGTGAGTATTTCTCAGCAGCAGGAGACCCGGCTTGGAGGTTAGCTCACCCCTGGCTAGCTATATCACCTTAGACAAGTCCCCAGGACTCTCCGGGCCTCAGTTTACCCAGAAGGACAGTAAGAGCCTTAAGCAGGACTCTCTTCCATCCATACAACAGGGATGCGCCACGACCTCCGCTGCTGTAATGACCTACATGAGAAGTTCTCCCACCAAGAGGAGAAGAAAAGTACTTTCGGGCTCCACATGTGTGTCTCCCCCACCACCCTGTTATATCTGCAGGCAAATAAACAGCCTCAAAGGCTTCAGAGCAAGATCTCATTCAAGGGACTGTAGAAAGGGTTTGATGGCAACACTGTTGATAGTGCCACGTCCCAAATGATTTATCAGGGAAGGTGATGTAAAAGAGCAGCAAGAAATCACAGGGAGGAGGGAGGGGGTTAACCACCCGGTGCTTGCTGGCACAGAAAGAGCCAGACGTCGCCGGGAGGGAGCAGGCAATCTGTCTGAGCTCAAACGACTTGTCACGGGACTGTCTTTGATGACTCTCTGTGCAAGCAGGGAATGGCAAAAAATGGACAATCTGGGACATACTGAAGGAAGCGACAGAAATTCATGAGGCCTGTTGATGTCTCAAAGTCACAGGAAGACTGTGGGATGCTGAGTGAAAACATGTCTCAGAGCTCCCCACCCCCAGCAGTTAGTTCAGGGTGGCCAGGAGCTTTAGGTGTTCAAAAAATCCACGGACTGGGGTGCCTGGGTGGCTCAGTGGGTTAAAGCCTCTGCCTTCGGCTCAGGTCATGATCTCGGGGGTCCTGGGATCGAGCTCCGAGTTGGGCTTTCTGCTCAGCAGGGAGCCTGCTTCCCCCCACCCCCCGCTGCCTGCCTCTCTGCTTACTTGTGATCTCTGTCAAATAAATAAATAAAATCCTAAAAAAAAAAAAAAATACACGGATGGATTTCACATCACCAACCACTGGTTGGTTCCTGTGTGTTGTGACACTGTCAGGGTGCTTGGGACTGAAGGGCGAAAGGGAGATGAGGGTGTCCTGGGTGTTGGCCCGAATGTGACTATCTGGGGCCTGGAGATGAATGTGAAATTAGTTTTGGGTGGACCCTCTGGGATTGGGAGTGACGGGAATTACATGTAATCATAGGCATGGCTCTTGGTGATATACAAAGTCCTGCTGCCATCACCTGTTTTTATACTCCCTGCTTCCCCCCCTCTGCTATATCCCCTCTCACGACTAAACTCCCACGTCTCTGTCTTTGCACTAGCTCTTCCCTCTTTCCTGTGCTCTGCTAGCAAAGTCCTACCAAGCTCTTTCAAGCGTCAGCTGAATTGGGAAGCCTCCCTCCCTAACCAGGTCTGCATTCATGGGCATACAACCAGTGCAGAAGCACAGAGTCCATGCTTAGATGAGCCCCAGGCTTGGTTTCATGCTCTGCTGTTGTTGACTTCAGCAACGGGCTCTGCGTTTTCATTTTTGCACAGGGACCTGAAAATGATGCACTGGACCTGGTCTTCCCCACCCTCTTCCTCCCAACATAAGACTGAGTCAGGTGCTCACCCCTCTATGGTCTCATGGCACCTTGGATGCTCCATGGTGGTAGGTTCTTAGTTGTTTCTCTCTTTCCACCTTGCCTTATTTCCGCCCCCCCCCCCAAAAAAAAAGGATTTAGAAGGCAAAAATAAAATACAAGTCCAACACAACCACAGCAAATAGTGATTTGGCATAAAGTGGTAGTAGATGAAAAAGAAGAAAGGAAAAAATAAGTGGGGGGCAATAACCAAAATCAAGCTAGGAATGAAGTTAATTCTCTTAACAGGCCAACCTGAGATTCGGTACTGCACTACCTAGCAATTTGTAGGGAAAGTGGGACATTAATGTTCACACAATTCTGTGTTTATAATGTTCTCTAAAGGGGAACATTTATTAACATTGAGAAGAGATGAAATTTCTCTGAGAATGCTCATAGAAAGGACCTTATAAGCCACACAGGCTTTACTTGGTTATTGTACCTCAGCCAACAATCCACAAGACACTGACATATGTTTGGGGGTGAACATTGTGGGGGACGCTCCACAGCTTGTGCTGGATTCTCAGTGGTTCCATGACTCACAAAGGGTTAGGCCTCACTGGACTGGAAGGATAGGCACCTCACAGTACATACTTTCTCATAACGACCCTCAGTCTAGACTGATGGGATTTCTACACAGCACAGTTCTACCCACGTCTTACTGATTTGATGCTGAGAACTTACTATAATGGAGGTACTTGTGTATTGGTCATCTCTTTCAGGCAGTGAGTAGTCTTCTCCTTCTCACCTCTGTCCCAGGGGACCTAACTCAAGGCTCAAAGCACAATCAGCATCTAGTAAAACTTCTGACAATCTGTCTAGAGCTCTTTCCACTCCAACTCTGGACTTTTGCTCAGAAACACTGACCTGTATCTGATGATGATGATTCCCTGGATCTGCAGATTCATTCAGCAGCAACATGGGTCCCTCACCAGGCCCTTGAGCTTCCTAAGAAAGGTGACTTGCCCTCAAGGACAAGCCTTCTCGGGGATTGTAGTGGTTAATTTTACATGTCAACTTGGCGAGACTACGGTGCCAAGCTACTTGGTCAAACACTCGTGTAGATGTTGTTGTGAAGGTATTTTTAAAGATATGATGAATATTTACAAATCAGTTCACTTCAAATAAAACAGATCACTCTCCCTAATGTGGGAGGGACTCATCTGGTCAGCGGAAGGCCTTACGAGCAAAGACTGAGATTTCTTCAAAGAGGCAGCATTCTGCATCTAGATTCAACACAGAAATCCTGTCTGAGTTTGTAGCCTGCCTGACTTGCCCTGTAGACGTCATACAAGACTACAATTTCCACTCTTACCTGAATTCCCAGCCTGCTGGCCTGCTTCACAGTTTCAGACTTGCCAGCCCCCACAGTTGTATGAGCCATTTCCTTAAAATAAATCTCACTCTCATTCTCCTTCTCTCAACCTCTGTGTATGTGCGCGCGCGTGCACATACACACACACACACACACACACATAGACATACGTATGGATACAGATGTAGATTTAGACACATAGATATCCTTTTGGTTCTATTCCTGTGGAGAACCCTGGACGGGGACTAAGCACTCTTGATTATTCTGAGTAAGTGACACTGCTACTTTTCCCCAGAGCCATCTTTGTCAGGGTTTTATAGAAGAGAAATAGAAAGTATGAGGAAGGGAGTTTCCAGAACCACAATGATGACTCAGCGGCTTCGCCTTAGGCTTCGAATAAAATGGAAGTCAAAAGTGGCCACTCTGCCTCTGTGCCTTCAGCGGTTCCCAAGGAAGGTCCAGGGAAATGCAAACTGTCACGTGGGGCGTGACAGACTGACACTGAGTTGCTCTGGTGCCCCTCTCCCATCTACCGCCATCTAGATAAGTCATTGGGGTGAGATGTTCCAAAGTTGGCATGTAGTCTGGATAAGTCGTTGGGGTGAGATGTTCCAAAGTTGGCATGTGAGGGAAGAGAGAAGGTGTTATAGAGAAAGGCTGGTGGTGACAGCTTCAAGCTAGCTTTGCCCCGTACCCAAGCCTTGGTTGGGTGTTACTCCATGCCTGGGGAGTGGGGTCCTAGCCTCCCAAGGTTTAATGACTCCCCGAGAGCAGCTAACATCTATGGAAGCCTCACGTGGGTCAGACACAGGCTAATTTCATCGAGTCAAGGACACCATAAAGAAGGAACATCCACGTCCATTTTACCACCAAAGAAACTCAGAGAAACCCCATGGCCAAGATGGAATGGGAGTTCCCAGCTGAAGCGAAAGACCATGCCAGTTTTCCTCGGCTTTGTCCTTTGTTGGCTCACATCACGCTCTGAACAGAACGGCCGGCTGGTGCCTTCTGACGCCACCTGTTACCAGCTGTGTGAGCCTGTACAAGTAACGCACCTTGAGGAGCACTGTCATCTGTCCAAGGCCTGCCTGTCAAGATGTTGCAAGGATTCACGGAGGTCATGCTGCCCATGACTTGGTAGGCCATCGGTGAACACACGCTCCATCTTGCCATCAGTCACTGGGCTGGAGAGAGGGACGATTCGGTGACTCGCCCTCACATCTCCCTGAGAACACACCCGGCCAGCTCTGTCAGCCCCAGCCCAAGTCACACCACCACACCCTGCAGCTCCTGCCATCCTCAAGGGAGCATGAGACACAGCTCCATCAGGGAATTTTCACACCAGGGTGGGAGGGGGGGGGGATGTGAAAATTAGGAAACCAAATCACTTTGTGAACTCATTAAATGCGTGCCCGCTTGCATCTCTGCGTGCTTCTCCTGTTCCCACTTTGGGTCGTGTGCCTATTATTAACCACCGCCCTCAGAGAAGAAACGTGTGTCTTATCCCAGGAACATATTGTAGGGGGAAGAGACTTCCTAATATAGTGTAATCAACAAAGCTTTTTTTTTTTTTTTTTTTTTTTTTAAGTCCCACCTCTCAGAAGGAGAACCTGGCTCAAAACCTTTCCTGGGCTCCTCCACTCCCTGAAGAAAGCAGCACCAGTTCTAGACGGCTATGCCAGGGCTTTATGAGTAAGTCCTGATCTCCTCTCCTCTTGGCTTCCACTTCTCCTGTTGGACACAGCCCAGTCCTAGCAGGCCACCCCAGGACAACCCAAAGACTTTCCCACACTATGCCTTTGCTTACCGTCACTGCTGCCTGAAGACCTTCCCTGCCCATCGGGCGTCTGTCCCATCCTCATGGTCCCCTCAAAGCCTTCCTTTCCTGCCAACCCAGTCTGGACCCCCAGTCCAAAGTAATCCCTCCTCACCTGAAGTCCCCGAACTCTCGGCTCATTTGTCTTTCATGGCACATACTGTACTATGAGAAAAACGGTAACTTTCTTGTCTCTCATCCCTTCTTCCTGTCCCACTCGTTGCCAGATTGAGGTCCAATTCTCCAACAGCAGCCACACACCCTGCATGGGATTTATAAGGCACTGCTCTCCCAGCAGCATCCCAACACCGTGACTGAGAGCCGTGAGGCATGGCTTTCCAGACTCAGTTCCCACCCAGCTGTGTCTCTTTCTCCCATTCCCTGGAGCTCCTTCAAGTTCATGACTGACTCCTGAGCCAGGCAGACGCCTCCTTTTGGGAAGGCGCCAGGTCTCATTCATCTCTGTCCCCATAACCCAGTGCTAGGTATGTTGTCAATTTGAGGAAATATCTATTAACCATGGAATGAAATTAGGACACAAGCTAGTAAAAAAGAAAAAAAAATAAATAAGTGGATGATAAGCTCCTTAAGGGCAGGGCCCCAGCTCACTTAGTTCTGTCTCTTCCCTTGAATGCTCTGGATACAGCAGATGATCAGTGAAAGATAGGGGTTGCCCCGAAATGAAATACACTCAGGACTTGACACTTACAACACAGCATTAATCTTGGCAAGCACTTAAACATTTTTCCCCCAGCCTTAGCAAAGTGAGGTTATATAAGTCAGCCAGAAGGTGAAGCAAAAAGACTCTGTTGACAATTTTAAGTGCCACAGAAATGGATAATTTTAATGGATGCAGTATTTCTACAGAAATAAAATACTATGATTGAGATAGAGGCCAAGCGTTTTACCACTGGATGATAGTGAAGTTTAATTTGAATCAATGAGGAAGGTCTACAAGTCAATTACCTTTCATTTCATTCCTTTTCCTTAAATGAAAGTTTAGGGCCAATCACAAAAGTACCCTGGAAAGGAGCATTTTACAAAGTATCTGTTCACACATCACCAAAACCTCTACAAGCATTCTGTGTGCAACAGCCATATTGATGAGCTCCTTGAATTTAAGTCAATCTCAGTTTGAAGTTCACCATCAGTTAAACAAACCAGCGAGGTTAGAGCCATTATCATTCCCATTTTACAGCTGAGAAAATGGAGTCACAGTCAATTTGCACATTTTGCCCAAAGTCACTCATAAATCTAGGAAGGGCAGAGTTAGAATTTGAAATGAGATTTTTTTTGGGGGGTGGGGGGGACTCTGGCCTTGACCCTTACACAAAACCAGACTGACATAGGGAATCAACAGAAAAAAAGACTCCATCTTTGGGGGAAGGAGTCTAAGCACATCGATTTGTGTCCAGATATCTCAACGGCTTCTGTGCATCTCCAGAGAGGCAATCCCACCACTGTCTCTTAGATTCTACTTAAATAGGAAAATGCCTGAAAGTCAGGTTTCTAGGCTCTGCCCACGGATGGTGAAGGGAAATGCTTCCAGGGCACAATTTCAGGAGTGAATGCTTCAGTGCACCTAATGACAGCCCTGTGACCTGATTAAGTCCCCTCTGTAACCCTAGGGACCCAGGGGTATGGAAGCATGGGGAGGTTATCTGAAAAGCCTCCTTGGCAAAATGTCTCTTCCCCTTGTTTTCTAGAAACCAAAACATTTGTCTTTCAGACCCAACTCAACACAGCCAGAACTTCCGTTGCCAAGTCTCCAGCTCAGCAGCGATGGGGCAGACCTCCTCTGGAGTGTCTTCTCTTGGAAAACTGAGACTGTCATTCATTCATCAAATATCTTGCTAGGCGCCTCTGCTTTGCTACCCTTAGTCACAGTGAATGTAGAGTTTTGGTTTTGGTGGAGATATTGCAAATTAAGTCATAAACGGACCTGGGAAGCTATCCTAGAAAGTAGCTTTAGGGAGGGACAGGGATAGGTACATAGAGAACTTATCTCGATTGGGAAGAGGGGTGATCAAGGAAGACTTCCCAGAGGAGGTGGCACTTGAGTGAAGACACAGATAACTTCTCAGAAGAAGCTAGCCATGCAAAGACCTGGGGACAGAACACTCTCACCAGCAGGAGAAGCACAAAGCCTTGTGGCAGGAAGGTGCTGGCTCTTTCCAGTAACAGTATGAAGGCCAATATGTCAGAGGCCAGGATAGCAGAGGAGGGGGGAGATGAGATCAGAAGTTGGCAGGGCAGGTAGAGTGGGCTGTGTGGGCCTCAGCGAGGAGTTTGGTTTCCATTCTGAGTGTTCCGGGAAGCCACAGGAAGGTTTCACAGAAAGGAGTGACAGCTGCTGATTTACAGGTTTTAAAGATCTCTCTAGCTGCCAGGTAGGGAACGGAGCGTAGAAGGACATGCAGTGGGGCCGAGCAGAACCTGCTGAGTAAGAGATGAAAGTGGCTTGGGCTAGAATGGTAGAAATGGAAAGAAAGGGAAGTGGAGAGATTCGGGTAGCCGTAGCTGATAAATGTTTAATGAGCAGCTCTCAGGGAAAATATTTAAAAAGCCCTACTGGCCAATTTCCGTGGTGTAAATACTCTCACCATGGCTGGTGTCCACATAGCCTCAGTGAATGCAGAGCTGGGAAGAGCTGCGCATGGTCAGCTCTCGCGCCCTGGGCAGCCCACAGCGGACCCGGACCCTGTCCATCCCACAGCCTCCCAGCAGACGGGAGTGTGGTAGTGCCCCTGGCTCAGCAGCGCTGGGCTGAGAGGCAGGCGGCTGTGGGCGAAGACGCCAGCCCCAAGATCCAGGCTCCCTGGGAGCTGGCCTGGTCCTCCCTGACCCCATGGCGCCCAGCACTCAGCTTGGCGCGCCCACGGAACTTCATAAAGAACCAATTCAAGAAAGATTAACCTCAGCTTCCCTGGCTGTAGAACGGGATGGCAGTGCTCACGCTCTGAGCGTAACTGTGGGGAGCAAGTGGGACATCACAGCCCCCAGAGGCAAGAGCTAAGGGTCCCACAGGACTCCATCATGATCCTGTGAAGCGTTACTACCCCACGTGACAGGTGAAGAAATGGAGCTCAGAGCCATGAAGCTGTGTGACCAATCCCAGTTAGCTAATAGGGGGCAGGGCGGGGATTCACAGCCCGAGGCGGTCAGCCTGATGCTCTGGGCCACCCCTACCACTCCTACCAGAGCAGCAGAGGCCGCACAAGGTGGAGAGGACACCCTAGCCACCTCTGCTTCGCTAAGTCCTGAGGGTGAGACTACACGAATGAGGTGAGACTCTCTCAGGAGAGCTGGGAGCCAGATGTTTCCCCCGCTTGACTGACCAGGAAGGAGGGAAAGAGAGGTCTGCAGGGAGCACAGAGCACTGGCTTGGCCTGTTCAGGATGAATGATCTGGTGAGAAGTGTAGGGATGGAAGCATGACTGCCATGCTGCCCCAGCCATGCTCTGCACCATGGCCAGCATTTTCCCCTGGCAGAGACGGGCTGACCTGTCTCTGCCTGATAAACGGATTTTTTTTTTTTTTAATTCCTTTGCATGGCCAACATTTTTTTCCCAAGCTAATAGAGATTCATAAGCCCAGACCTTGGGGTCAGAGTCCCAAGTATGAACTCTGCTCTTCTGCTCAGACTGTGAACAAGTAGCTCCCTTAAGCTCCTTGTGCCTCCACCTTTTCACCTGTATAATGGAGCACAATAGAGTCCTCACCTCATAGGGCTGTGGTGAGGACAGAGAGGGCTTTCAGGATGGGTGAGAAGGAGAGCTAGGGTGCAAACCAGACCAAGGGGTCTTCCCTTGCTCCCAACTACTGCACATAGCGCAAGCAGACTGAGCAGGAGGAAAAAAAAAAAAAAGAAAAAGAAAAAACAAACAAAACAAAACCAGGAGAGCAAAAGTTCCACTGACTAGTTTCTAAGTGTCATACAAATGTAAGTGACACATTAGTTCCCTCTCATCCTGGGAAGGCTATAAATTGTCAGAAGCCAAGCAGAGCCCAATGGCTGTGGTAAAACACAGCACTTCCTGCAACCATGGGGCATAGGAGTCTCATGGGGGATGAGGGGCTCAGCCTGCCTGTGCTCCACTTAGAGAGGGCCTGGCCTCTCCTGCTCCACACGCCTCCTTGGCCGTGCAGTGGCTCCAGTTCCAACAGCCTATGCTACTCGTGTGGAGAGGACACTTCTAAAATCACTGCTGTTGAGAAAACTTGTCAGGTTTTGGTGCTCAGGTGCATGACAGCAAACACCCAATCAGCCCGGGAGAATGATCCACATTATACTAGGACGTGTTGCTTTAACAAAATTAGATGTCATCTGCTAAGCACATACTCAGCGCCAGGCACAAATGTGATCCTCACATACCTGTAAAGGAGGTTTGACTATTATCCCCTTTTTATAGCTAAAGATACTGAGATCAGAGAGCTTAAATGACTCACCAGGAGCAGCACAGGAAGTAAGCAGCTGAGCTGGGACATGACCCAAAGCAGCCCCACCCCTAGAAGCAAACCTCAACCACCACTTTGGGCTGCCTTTCTAGCTCTCTGGAGCACAGGAGGTTTATGTGCAGGTTATAAGAGGGACCCCAAGGCAAGAAACCCAGAATTTAACAAAGAGGGCCGAGGGCACAAAGCAAAAGTGTTCAGAGGCCAGAAGGTGGGTCTCGCCTCAGTTTCAAAGAGATGGCTGAGGGTGGCAGGGAGTGGGGTGAGCAAGATGCGGGCCCTGTCTCAGCTCCATGGGGCTGGGGGAAGACCACAGCTCGGCCACCCTTCTATCTTCTCCTCAAAATAAGCTGAACAACCTGAACTTCCACGTGAATTCTCTAAACAAACGACAGGCAAGCAGACCCACCAAAATCCATCTAGGGGCCAACTGTGGTCACCGGGTAGCAGCTGGCAACCTCTGCTGTCACTTCACACTGTGTAGCCAATATTGTCGTGTCCCTATTTCTCAGATGTTTAAATAGAGACTAAGAGCTTAGCAGTTGCTGAGTGCTGCAGGCTTTGAACACACAGTGCTCCTCTCTGCTGTCCCCGTTCGCCATCTCGCTGCCTCAGGGCGTACACACTTTCCAGGGACGGGGAGCTCACGCCTATGACAGCAGCCCAAATCACCTTTGAACAATTCTAATCTTAAGAAATTCACCTGAACTCCAACCTGCCTGTCCTACTCTGAAACTCTGTAGGTATGCCCGATTCCCCTTCCACGTGACAGGCTTTGCCAACCACCAACAGAGAGTTGGCATGGGAACAAAGCAGAATTTTCACTGAATACTTCTAAGACAGTTCAGTGTTTAGAACTTGACACACATGTTTACACCAAGGACTCAGAAGGGCACACACAGTAGGCTTCCCTGTAGCCAGAAGTAACTGACATGCAGGGAGGCTGAGTATCATCCCAAGGTCACTGTGGGTTTATGATGCACAGGGGATTCAAAATGAGGGCTCCCCAATTCTGTGACCACTATTCCTTCCTTCCTTCCTTCCTTCCTTCCTTCCTTCCATCCCTCCATTATTTTTTGAGAACTTACTTTGTGCCAGGCGCTGTTCTGGTTGGAAAGGGACACATTTCTCTCTTCCACAGTTCTTCCCATATCTTTTTCAGGCTAAGACACCTGAGCTCTTTCATCTGATCTTTATGTAGACAGTTTCCAGGTCCTTCTTCTTCCCTTACTTGTCAGTATGGACATGTGTCAACATCCCTATCACAGTTACCGCCTGGAATGGAAGGTAATCTCTGGATAAGCCTGTGTCTGGGAGTGTCCCCTCCCTAACTTGGGATCTCTCCTTTTATTGATGGAGCCTGTGCTCCTATCAGCTTTTCTCGCAGCCTTCCCACAAGCAACTTTTCAACCAAAACCGTGAAAATTGTTTTCACAGCTGCAGCTACTAACCCACGTCTGGTCTTAGGATATAGAGTTTAAAGACCCAAGAAAAATGGAACTGCACCTAACAACTGTTGAGCCAATTTTACATGCCAAACATCTTAAAAACATTTTAAAAATCTGGATTCCTCCTTCCATTTTATAGCAAGAAAAGTGAGGCTCAGAGAAGTGAAAAGACTCGCCTACAATAATCCAGCCAAGAAGTCCTGCAGCTGAGACACAGTCCATGGCCATCTGGCTCAAGGGCTTAGGTTTTGTCCTAATGGTTTCCCATTCATACCTGGTCCATTTCCTCTCCGTTGAACAGGACTACTTCTTCCGACTATTATCTTTGATCCAATAGCCTGGTGACACTTTCTGCCTTTCCTAGCACAAAGAATACTCTAAATCAGCAACAATTCCTGAGCACATTGACGCTGAGTAGAGCAAAGACCACTGACTACCTGACTGGGCTTGTGGCAGACTGTAAACAGAATGATGGTCCTAACACAAGCACCAGAACGAATGAGTGGATCCCAGGCACCTTCCAAGAAAAGAAGAGCTACTCGGCAGGGGGTGGCTGACAGAGAGCCACAGGTCGCCCAGCAGGACTCAGCTGGACCTCAGTGAGTACCCGGCTGGAGGGCCTCAACAATGTCTCTGAATGTGGCTGCCCTAGGCAAGGTCTGAGTCCCCAGCCTAGGCCAGGTGCGGGGGCGGGGGGGGGGGGGATGCTGACAGCCCCATAGCGAGAAACACCAAAGAGTAACAATCACTACAGCCTCCAACTTTGAATAGTGGGCTCCAGGCTCCCCTCTCTGGCCCACGTTCCCTCTGTGACCCATCCTTCCTAACCCAGGGCCCTGCTGAAAATCTCACCCTGGCTGCCTATCACCTTCAGGGTAAACTCCCTTCCTCATTCTATGTCATAAAAAGCCCCGCAGGAGTTAGCTCTACCTGTCTCCAACCATCCCCAGGAAACAACCCTACTCTGTAGCTTAGCTCTTTTCAAGATGGGTTCCAAGGAATCCTACTCTTTTTTTTTTTTTAAGATTTTATTTATTTATTCAACAGAGAGAGATCACAAGTAGACAGAGAGGCAGGCAGAGAGAGAGAGAGGAGGAAGCAGGCTCCCCACCAAGGAGAAAGCCCGATGCAGGGCTCAATCCCAGAACCCTGGGATCATGACCCGAGCCGAAGGCAGAGGCTTTAACCCTCTGAGCCACCCAGGTGCCCCAGGAATCCTACTCTTAAAAGATGGTCTAAGTGGGACATCTGGGTGGCTTAAAGCCTCTGCCTTTGGCTAAGGTCATGATCCCAGGGTCCTGGGATTGAGCCCCGCATCGGGGTCTCCGCTCAGTAGGAAGCCTGCTTCCCTCTTTCCCTCTGCCTGCCTCTCTGCCTACTTGTGATCTCTGTCAAATAAATAAAATCTTTAAAAAAAAAAAAAAAAAAAAAAAGATGGTCTAAGTGTTCTGAGAAGTGAGCGAGTCTGGGAAATGTTTCTGAAAATTCTATGATTTTAATAAATCACAATAAACATTAGCATGCTGCCTTATGGCTGGAAAGTCCTATCATCCAAAGGTTTATTTCATTTTAAGCCTGAATTTCCTATTTGGTGAGAGAATCCTCTAACAGAGTAACATCCATTTGACCCCAAGGGAGCGATGCTTTGATTAGCTAGTGATGCCACCAACTTTTCACTGCTTTCTTTTCTGCATTGAGGCTACTGCATTAAGCCACACCCTCCATCAAATACCGTACTCTTCTTTCACCACCTACAAAACTCATTCACACTTCAAAGCCTAGTTTGACTTCTAACTCCTCTAAACATATTCTTGTAAACTCCTATAGTGCTTGATTTTGTTCTTGCCTTAATGAGAATATTTATCACAGGACTTGTTACAAGCCTGTCTCTCCCCAAAGATGGGAACCTGATTCTTTTCTAGAAACACCAATGTCTGGCCAAGTTCCTGGCCCACTGACATTGTGTGATGGGATATATGGGTCCACAAATGAATGAAGGGAATGAGTCCATATTCGTGATAGGCATGTGGTCTGGCCTAGTCCAGATACAGAACCCTGCAGGGTATTTGGCTGCCCCAACTGGGGGAAGGCCCCTCCCCATCACCGCCCCCACCTTGGCAAGGCAACATGATCTCAAGGCAATGGCTGCCACTCTCAAAGAGAGTCAACAGGTCATTTCAGGCAGATTCAAAATAGATGCCATCCTGCTTTATCACTTGGCGTTGCTAGGAAACAGCTAGTTTGCTACAAGACAGGTTGATTAGCATTGCGGAGAAGACACAAACTAAGAAATGGCTGTTTCTTCTCACCCTCCCCAAACCAGCCATAAGCATATTTGCATCCATTTCTTATTTGGCTTAGGTAGAAAGGGAAAGTTTGAAGCCAGGATTAAAGACTTTCAAATGCTTCTCAGAATATGGCAATGACTCCATAAGCACTGAGGCTACAAAGGGACATAACTCATTCCACCTCAGTCTTTCACTTAGGGACTTGATGCATCCTGCCATGGGGAGGAGTCTGGAGGAGACACAGTCTGGGCCAGATTTGAATTGAGAAAGTTGGGAGCTCTAGGTGTCTACCACTCGCTCCCCTGATTCTCAGTTGTAGAAACCCGGACTCAGTCTACCCGGAAGACTAGGAGAGGCTTTCCAGGCTTTCAAAGGGTAAGTGAGAATCACTGGGATGAGGTCTGACAAGCAACAGACTGCTGGCTTCCTTTCCAGGCAGCAGTCCTAGGAGCCACTTCCTCCAAGAAGTCCTCTTTGCTGACCCCTTGCCTTAAACTCCCAAAGCAGTGTGCCAGGTACCATCATGAGGATTATCGCCAGTTTACAGATGAGGAACCTGAAGTTCAAAGTGATCACACTATGAAGTAAGTGGTAAGCCAGGACTTGAACCCAAGTCTCAATAACGTATGGGCTATGATCATCAGTGAAATATGAACTAAATAGAAAATAAACAAGTGCAATTTTTTTAATCTTTGGATATTTTGCCCCTCGTGTATGGGTGAGGGTGTCTTGAGGGGTGAGAAGGAAGACTGGTTTGGTCCACAGAGCCCCTAGAGATGTAGTCATGGGATCTAGTTCCTCACTCTGCTCTGCTAATAAGTTGCTAGGCTGCCTTGAGGAAATCCCTATCCTCCTCTAGTCCTCTAGCTTCTGATCTGTTAAACAGGGGTAACAAGAGCCATCCTGTATACTCAGTTCACAGGGTACTGGATGACAAGTGGAAAACAGATTTTAAAAGCATAACACATCAGGCAATACTCAGCACACAGTATGTGCTCAGAAAGAATTGGCTGGTTGAACGCTTGTAAGCTATTACTGCAATGCACTGAGGAGCCCAGAGAGCCAGGATTGGCTTCCCACTTGGTTTCTACCACTTTGAGCAAATTACTTAATCTCTCTAAGCCTCATTACTTCCATCTGTAAAATGGGGATTATAATGCCCCCTTGGTAGTATTGCTAGGAAGATGCGATAAGTAAGGAATGTAGAGATTCAGGCCCAATGGAGATGCAACATATTTCCATCTCTCTCCACCTTTCTTCCCTCTAGAACCATTGGAAGGCAGAAGCAGGCCACAAGCTGTCTGTCATTCCGGCTGGCCAGCTGCCCGGGAGGCCCCTAGCTGCTGGGATTGGCCAGTACGCGTGGAGGCACTTACTCAATCGTGCCCAGCAGGAAGAGACAGACTGTAATTTCCAAGGCTGAGCCCTAGCCCCACTCAGGGACACAGCGTGGAGCCACTTTGAGAAATCCACATTCAAGGGACAGTCTCCCCAGGCCCCAGGGAAACGCAGTAACTGAGGGAATAAGGAGGTTACCAAGCTAATTGTTCTCCAATTAAAGCAACTGGCCTAAAGCCAGCCAAGCTAGCCTTTGCAAAAAGTTTAAATTCCGTCAGTAGCCTAGAGCGATCCTCATACCTCACATCTGGGTAGCACCTTAAAATTTACAAACAATACTCATTCAGTAAGTCCTTGCAGTGTACAGAGTCAGCATGCTAGGTTTTGTTTGTTTGTTTGTTTGTTTTTAAGCTTCACTTAATTGGTCAGGGCAGCCTGGAAGAAGCAGATGTTTTATAGTGACTGCACACACCAGTTCAACCTTCTAAGAGGAACTGTCCCATCTGTAGCCTGTCCCATGTGACCTCTAGCAGCCATGTTTTGTATCACATGACCATGCCCCATTATGATCACAGCTGACTGGACCAACGGTGGGCACCCATCCTACGCAGGGCCCAACCACTGGCTGTCCAGTAACCTGCACTTTGTCTCACTTTGACTCCTCCTTTGGAGGACTAGGAACTGGATTTTGGAACAGATACTGGGTAACCAGCAGAGGCGAGAAAAACCCAAAGGAGTTACTAAGAGTTGTCAGGGTAGAGAAGGCCACTATGGCCAGGACTGGACTTTGCCAGTCAAAGCTTTGTGGGATGACAATCTGTGACAGAGCAAAGGAGCTGGGTGGCCAGAGAAGCAAACAGAGTAGAAATGCAGAGAGAAAAACAGGGCTACTAAAGGCGAGACCGCGTGGATGCCTTTGCTATTGGCAACATCGCATTTTCGGTTTCTGTGAGTCTCTACTGCACTCGGGTTATCGCCTTTGGCCTCCCAAAAGATCCCTGCTACCTTATCACAACCCACTCTTGCCGCAAGTTGGCTTACATGGCCTCTGTTCCTTGCAATCCATGACCATGAGCAGGTACTGCTATCTTCACTCTGAGGACTGAGACCTGAGACACAGAAAAACAGACATTTGCTGACTTCTCCCAGCTTAGACCAGGGTTATCCTGACTCAGGGCCAAGGACGTCCTCAGAATACAAGCTCTGTTGTCTCCTCCCTGAACCTCTCTGCTTTCCAGGCTGCCAGGCGCTGCAGAACTATCCACTGATTCGCAGAGGAAAGAAAAGCCGGTCCTCAGACAAACAGATACTGTGACAATCTGGTTTTCCTCTGTCTCTTCCATGAGCATGTGAGTGCTGAGAGTGTGGGGACAGTGTTATCTTGTTTACTGCTGCCTCCCCACAGCCTAGAAGAGGTTTGGCTACAGCACAGATGCTTACAATTGTTTGCCAAACGAATGCATCAATTAATCTGTCCCAGGACTTTCTGGCCGTGATGAGAACCAGGGAGCGTTGCCTATCCTCACCCACAGACAGCAGTAAGTGCTGCTCCATTTGAGATTCCAGATTCTTCTGGGGAAACATTTCCTCTTCCTTCTCCCTCGGGAATTGTTTGTGAAGAGCAGCTGCTGTCAGCTTGGGTTCAGTTCCCGGTCAGCGCTGGGACAGCGAGGCAGCAGACGGTTCTCACGTCCCTGGAACGAGCTAGGCCCTGACTACCACCCAGACTGTGGACGGCACGGGTTCCTGCCACAGCATCTCCAACAAGGGACCTCAGCCCCAGCCCCAATCGCCATGTCTGGGAACAAAAGACGGGGAGACTGGCTGCCTTGGCAGGTGGAAAGTGGACTTGAAGCTAACTGTAATTATCTTCCTCTTGGCCCTGGCTCTGGGCTTCAGGGTCTCATGGAAGCAGCCCAAAGTACTGTAAGTGGGGTATGGAATGAAAGAGGTTCAGGAATAGGGTCTAGGGAGACACGAGTTCTAAATTCACTGGACGACTTTGAACCAGTTGCTCGACATCCCTGAAATCAAAAGGTTTGCCAAGTCTTTGCTCAGAGCTGGCTTCTTGTCCCAGCCAAAGTTGGGGCAAGTGGCTTAACTGAGCCTGTTTCCTCCGATCCAGGAAGATAATACCGTCCAGCTGAGAATAACATCTGCGGGCTCAGAGCATTCAGCTGGGCTGTTGACTCAAAGCTAGCCCGGAAGTCATGTTTACTCTGTGATGGACTCAGTTCATTCTGGGACCACACGTCCCCCAGGCTGAGGCTTGAAGTGGGAGACAATGGAGCCGGATTTGCAACCCCCATCAAATCTCACACACAGCACCGTAACAGCTGGCGCTCAGAGCGCTGGGAAGACCCAGGATAATGTGGTTTTCCCCAGTCTTCAACGCCAAGGTCAGGAGAGAGGCAGGAGACCAAGCAGGAGAGAGAGGGATGGGGGCATCCTTGCCACCCCAGTCCACGATCCAACAGAGAAAAGCACACAAGGGTCAATGTAGAACGAGTGCTCACTCACTAGCTGGGTAACACGGGACGAATATGCCCAGTCTGAGCCTTGGTTCCCTCATCTGCAGACCAGGATAGGACACCTGCTCTATCTTGTGAAAGCATTGCCCTGGAGGGGACGAGCACCTGCTGCCTTCTACTCCACCTTTCTCTCTGTCCCCGAAGTCTACTAAACACTTAAGTGTGGAACCCTGCTCACACCGCCATGAGATGCGCGTTATTTTTTTTTACAGAGGAAGAAGCTGAGATCCAGAGACACTGAGTAACCTACCGGTCAGGTGGTCGTGGAGTGAAGGATATAACCCCAGGGAAAGGGGGTAGAAATGAAAGAACAAGAGAGGGACAAAAGGGAAGCAAGCCGATACCCAGGAGGAAAGATGGAAGAGAAAAGGAAGGAGGGGACCAGGGGGAACAGGGGATGGAGAAGACAGAGCAAAGAAGGAGAATAAATCCCCCTCGTGCCGGGGACCAGAGTGGACACGCAGGGGAAGTTGGCAAGCTGCTGCCCCGGGGCTCGGTGGGGGCTTCCAGGCACCTCCTGCCCTCAGCCCCAGGCCTGAGGAAGTGACAGGTCAGCAGAGACATTCGGCTGAGCTACAAAAGCCTTCTGCCAGGGTGGCGAAAAAAACATGAAAGGAGAGTTCCTCAGGCTTTAGAAATCGCTGAAATACAGAGGCCGCCATGGAAGATGAAGTGTCCTACAAAGGAAGCTCCAAATGGAATCAATTTCCCTGGGCCGACTTTTATGTCCTATTATCAGAAATTGAAAAATTATTTCTGTGGGAATGTCGCTTTGCCGGTCCACCTCTTCAGACGGTATTGAGAAGGGAAATGGCTTCCAATAAATGGGCCCTGGGTCTCGTCCTCCGTCATGGGAGGGATTCTCTGCTCTGTGGTTCAGGCGCCAGGGATGGTGAGGTCAAGGAGCGTGTGGGGGGCTATTCTGGGAGGGCTCGGGGACTGGAGGGAAAGGCAACAAAATGCAGACAAATGTGACAGCCCCAGGGACCACCGGCTCCTCGCAGCCAGACACACACGCCACCCGGCTAGAACATGATCCCCTTGAGGCTGGCTGGTCCGGGCCACAGTGGAATGTCAGGATTCCCTGGACAGGAAGTCACACTGCAGGGAGGACCCCAGCAGCTGCCGTCATACCACACATGTTGCTTCTAGGGTCACAGCATAAAAGGGCTTCCCGCCCATTGTTCACTCCCTCACACCCACGTTTCTGCTGCCATGAACTTCTCACCTCTCCCCAAACGTCGGAGGCTTTCCTTCCACGCCTTGGTGCCTTCGCTGGAGACCTTTCCTCCGTCTGGAATGCCCTTTCCCGCAAGTCAGTCTGGCAAATTCCTACTCATTCTTCAGCTGAAGCAGGTCTCCTCGGAGAGTTGTCTCCCACCTCCCTTCCCAGGCAAGGCTTGTTCTCTGTCCCCTGCTCTAGGGTCCCATTATGCCCAGGACCTCATTCCCTGAATCTAAAAGTCTGTTACTTTATATGCAAAAGGGGCTTCACAGATGTGAATAAGGCGTGAAGTGGGGATCTTGAGGTGGGGATCTTATCCCCGATAATACAGAGTTTCCAGTGTAATCACAAAGGTCTTTATAAGAGGAAGGCGGAAGGATCAGAGTTAGTGGGAGGAAATATGAAGAGGATACAAGGAAATATGGAGTGGAACAAAGACAAAGCCAAGATCAGGAAGGCAGGTGCCTCTAGGAGACAACAAAGGTGAGAAAATGAAGTCTCAGAGCCTCTAGGAGAAACCAGCCCTGTGGACACCGTGACTTTAGCCCAGTGAGGCTGATTCTGGATTTCTGACCTCCAGAACTAGAACATAATAAATGTGTGCTGTTTTAAGCCACTCAGTATTTGGTGATGTGTTGCCGCAGTGATAGGAAACTAATATGCCTGGGCAGGGTTTGTGGTCCCTCCCCTGGGCTCCGGGGAACCCCAGGTTCACACCATGGCCCACATGACAGGTCCCTATGTGCACACAGGGATTAACTCCCTTCACTTTGCCACAGCCTGCTGGAAAGGTACTATCATCCCCATTTTTTACAGCCAAAGAAATGAAAGCCCAGAGAGATGAAGCCACTGGCCAAGAGAAAATGGCATGGGTAGTACATGACAGGGATCGGACTTGAACCCAGGACGTCCTGTATATGGCACCTGTACACTGAAGAGTTGGTCTCTTCCAGCAGAAAGAAGAGTTACAGTGTAGATGTTGGATTGTCTCTGGGTCCCAGTGCCTAGTCCAGGCCTGGTTTCAGTGAGACTCCAACACTCAGGAAACATGTGAATTGGGGCCTTCCTAATCCCACCCAAGAGCTATTTTTGCAGAGTGAGCCCTGATGTGTGGAGAATGGAGAAAATGGAATATGTCTGTCCTTGGAAAGTAAAACTTCTAATCCAATGAGTTTATCTGCAATGTTAACATAAAGCCCTTTATTGTATATTTTCTAGAAACTTCCCTTTTGGGCAACATGGTAAAGTGAAAGGAACAAAGGATTTCGAGTCCAGAGAGCTCTGGGTGGCTTGCCCCATGGGTATGCCCCTAAACATCCCTTTTGTCATCTCTACAATGGATACAGTAATCCCCATGCCAGGGGCAGTGGTGGTGCAGATAAATGGGAGGCACACACAAAAGCACAGGGTGCCTTTGAATGCCCTTCCTCACCTCCAAGTCTCACAACAAAAGTGTGCTGCGGAAGGTCTTACTCCCGTCACTGGTAAGGACACTGGCCCCCGGGCTACAACAGCTCTCCACTCCAACATATAAGGTAGTCTGACCTAAGGACCATGGGAGTGATCTGAGCTAGGCGCCTCCAGAATGCAGAGGTGACAAAGGTTATCTTGAGCTGGGATGACAAGACACTTTCCCAGAGAAGTCAACCTGCAACTGTTAAAGCAAGGGGTGACTTTGATGGCGCGTGAAGAGAGGAGGGCTCTGGGGAAGAACATGTGGGCTAAGCAAAGGCACAGTGAGAAGGCCCGAAAGGGAACGGTACACTCTGAGAATGTGGGAACGTGGGGTCTATGGCAAAGGCCATGGGATCCTATAAGACGTGGAAGCTGGATTCAAATGGTCCAGGGGAGGTGGAGATGGTGGAGAGGGAAGGAGGGGACTGGGTGGGATGTGGGGAGAACAGAGAGACACTTCACTTGGAAATAAGGAGCTTGGAAGCCTCTAGTCATCTTTTGTCTAACTAGGAACTGAAAGTCGGAGAGGTGGCCAGCCCTGGCTACACAGAAGAATCGTCTGGAGACTCTCGAAAATCCCAGTGCCCAGGCTACGCTCTGGACCAATTAACTCCAAGTCCTCAGGAATGGGACCCAGGCACTGGGTATTTGTCAGAGGTCCCCAGCTGATTCCAAAGAGCAGCCAAAGCTGAGAAGCACCACACCAGGCCTTTGGTCCAGGACCAGGAAGCCACGCTGAGGTCATCTGGACGCCACCTTGTTTAGGTACTTTCAGCCATTCCCAGTGATGTTCAAATGGGTCCCTTCCCACTGCTCCTGTCCTGGAACCTGCAGCTTAGCCTGCATGTGCTCTGTCACTTCCTGACCTTGGCCTGAACCAGGCCTCTGTGGGGTATCTGGGCAGTGGTTTGAGGATATGATTCCAACTGTCTCATTCACCCTGTGCCGAGTCTCGATGGATTGGTGGCCCTGTCCCAAGGTGACCCACTTGACAGGGGCTGGAGACAGGTGAGCTCCTGAGACCTCCCCACTCCCAGCACACCTCCAGCATGACTAAGGTCTTTCTGTGGCCAGCCCCTCACTTGAGTGGCCCGGGGACATAGGGATTGGAATGGGGGTGCTTCTTCCTATGGCCCATGGAGAAAGAAAGAAATGGTATTTACTTAGCACTTGCTCCGTGCCCACATTGCACCACAGGCATTATCTGCACTCCAGCTAATTTATCCTTCTTAGACCTTATGAAGCAGGTGTTTGGAATCATCCTCTTCTACCCTTGGAAAACAAAAGGGCTCAGGGACGTAAACTGACTTAGCCTAAGGTTTCACAAATGGGAAATGTTAGAGTTGGATCTCACCCTCAGGTCTGCTGACTCTAGAGCCTGAACTTTAACGCTTAAAAGTTTCTGTTTCCCACCTGTGAAGTGGGGATAACAGCATTTTCTCCTTCATAGGGTGATTATAAGCATTTGAGAAGTAGCACGTGAACCTGTATAAAGCCGCAAATAGGGTGTTCAGAACTCAGCTGATGTTTAATAAATATGGCCCCGATTCACCTTTTAAAAAAGAACTTCAGGGGCACTGGGGTGCCTCAGTTGGTTAAGCGTCCGACTTTTGATCTCAGCTCAGATCTTGATCTCAGGGTCACGAGTTCAAGCCCTGCATGGGGCCCCACACTAGGCATGGAGCCTACTTAAAAAAAAAAAAAAAAGGAATATAAGCTAATGTGTAGGTGTTTTGAAGAGATCACAGAGCCAAATTTAAAGAAAAAAGTGGGTCGAAACCAGAGTATTCTTCACCTCCCTCCTCCCCGTTTCCACTTTGATTCCTTATTCTCCATGCTCCCCGAAAGACCAATGAGCTTGTTACCAGTACTAACTAGCTCTTGTTCTGGCCCCCAGTCCACAGGAAGACGCCCAGTGTCAGCTAGATCTGGGGTCCTCAGGAGGAAGGCTTCAGACCCACGGCAGGGCTGCGTTCCCTGCTGATGCGGGGGTCCGCCAAGGCTGGCATCCCCTCGGTGGCAGAAAGAACACCCGTGAGACCCTGGACATCCAGACACTGCCCAGCTGCAGTCACAGAGGTGCTGCTTTCAGTGTTTATCATTTTGTCTGTTCATGTCTTCTTCCTGTTGTAAGTCTCCCACCAGTGGGGCATCTGAGAGCCCACAATGAGAAATGTGCTACAAATGTTTCCAGACCTTGGATGGAGCCTGGCTCAGAGTAGGTGCCTAATAAATATTTGTTGAAAGAACATACATGTGAAAACTTATTCTAAGTCTCCACATTTCCACAGTGAGTGCCTGTGAGTTTTTCAGTCATTACTCACACGGGTGGCAATGGGAGCTGCTCAGAGCATGAAGATTCCATGGACCTGAGACCATAGAAGACCTGTCTCTTCCCCAAAGGCTGGGGGAGATGAGGTCAGGACTCCAGGGAAGAAAGTCTGACCTGGGCACACAGGTTGGTCCTGGGGCAGAGGGGGAAGGGAGTGAGGGTAAATCCAGGGAACAGAGCACAGGGACCCGTAAGAAGGTCTCGCTCATACATGTGCTGCTACCTTACCTGAGCTGGGTGCAACTATGGAGCTTTCCAGAACAGACTGCATGGGACTGCTGCAGTTAGACACCCAGAGGCGACACCCACAGTTAGATTGGCCATGGTGAAGTCTTTGAACAAGAGACTTCTCTTGGACCAACACTCAAGAGTGTAGACCAAGTTGAGAGTCTCAGAATCCTTCTCAACCTTCTCTACTTCTCCCACATTGGCCCTTCCTTTTGACCCTTCTGGAATGGCAATATTTCATTTTTTCTAAGAAAAACCATCAGCCCAAGACAGGAAACAGAATAGACAGGCCACCTTCCCAATTCTACCTAAATTTTCTACCTAAATTACCAAGACAAATATTTCAGGAAACTGTACTTGGCTGGAATGGTCGGGTAATTCATTTTATTTACCATCTAAATGCACTTGAGAGCTGAGATAGATTCATTCAAGTTGCCGCTTCTTAGTCGGATGCAATTCACAGCAGAAATTGCTGCCATCCGAAGCTTCCATAACTTCCAAAGGGTAATGGATTTTTTTCAGCCCATCTTTCTTCCCTGCTCATATTTGCTTGAGGATTCCAAATGGATTCTATTTACTGTAATTACTGTTCTAACTGCAGCTCACTTGCAATGCATCAGGTTAATGTTAACAAGATACCCAGCTGATGCTGGTAATGTGTATTCATTGTTCAAACTCTTTACCCACCCCCTTTGGTGTTGTCTCAATTCTATTTTCTGAACCCAAAGGGGAAGGAGCAAAGCCAAGTTACACGGATGGTTTTTTTGTCTGTCTCATTCTTCTCTAATGCCATGGGCTTTTTTCTCAATGGATATTCATTGTTTTTGGGTTTCCCTACCCATATATTTACATGGCATTATTACAAAGGTTGTGCTTTGTTTAAAAACTGATTTACGTGCTTACCTTCTCAAATTTTTTCACGTTATTAGTGTCATTAAATTTCATATTAATATCTGATTATTAATGATATGAGTAACATCCACAAAGGTTTTGATAATTTTCAAGACACAGTTCTCCTATGTGTTTCTATAATAAGAAGAGAAATTCATGGCCCAGTGTATCAAGAGTCTTTATCTCTCAATTACTGGGTAGTTTCAGTTTACTAATTTGTGTCTATGGGAAAAGCATACGCTTCAGAGCAGAAGACTAAGGCTTCAAATTCCAGCTTCATCACTTCTGCTACAAAAGCTTAGGTGAGCCAAATGTTCTGATTTTCAACTGTTTCATCTACAAAAGGAGAGAATCCAAAATTAATCACATATTGTTGGGAAGTTCCCTGCCCATAGTAGGCATTGAAATAATATGTTATTATTATGTCCTCTTAATAATTCCAATTACACACCCAGATCTTAGGACCCTAGCATACACACAAGTATGAGTGTCCTTGAGAGTGGTCAATTTATGACCTTCAAAATGGCCTTACTGAGCTGCAAGAAATGAAACCCTTACTATTCAAAGTACAGTTAAAACAAACAAACAAACAAACAGCATTATAAGGCGCCTGGGTGGCTCAGTTGGTTAGACATTTGATTCTTGATTTTGGCTCAGCTCGTGATCCCGGTGTCGTGAGTCTGAGCCCTGAGTCTGGCTCCGCGTGCAGCAGGGAGCCTGCTCAAGATCCTCTCCCTCCCTTTCCCTCTGACCATCCCCCTACTTGTGCACTCTCTCTAAATAAATAAATAGAATCTTAAAGAAAAAAAAAAGGCAGTATATGCATCATCGCAGAACTTCTTAAAATGCAGATTCTCAGGGCACCTAGGTGGCTCAGTAGGTTAAGCGTCTGCCTCCAGCTCAGGTCATGATCTTGGGATTGAGGCCGGTGTGGGGCTCCCTGCTCAGTGGGAGCCTGCTTCTCCCTCCTCTTGCTCTTGCTCTCTCTTTCTCACTCTTTTTCTCTTCCTCTCCAATAAATAAATAAATAAAATCTTTTAAAAAATAGACTCTCAGATCCTTTTCCTACACGGGGGAACATGTCTAATTATAACTCCATGGGGTTGACAGAAAAAGAGATTGTCCCTCCAAAGTGTCCTATCCACCTAGCTTCAGTCTGAAGGACATAATGGAGGTGAAGAGGACACATTCCCAAATGAAACCCCTCCGTCCACTCTAGCTTATTCCATTATGCGACTTTGTAGTCCTCTACAGAATGCTTTACCCTCTGTCTCCCTAATAGCGAGGATCATTAGGCATGAGGAAAACAAGCACCAGCTGATTCAAGTCTGAGGCATAGTGCTCTGATAGGTCTGGCAGTCGCCCTCCAAGTCTGGGTAATCCCTACTTCTTCCCTCTAGCTTACCTCTTCTGTCAAAGGAGGATGACCAGAACTACCTCCCAGGGTTGCCCAAGTGCTCAGGACGACGGTCAGCACGCGGTAGGCACTCAGGGACAGCTGCAGCAGCGGCAACCTTAGTAACAGTAAGGGCACGCCCATTTGCGAGCGTGCGTGCGTGCATGTGTGGGCGTGTGGAGTGGGAGGTAAGGGCTGGAGCTGCCGCTGCCCTTATTGCCTCCTCTGTAAAAAGGAACTACAATGTCCCTATTCCCACTGCCAAATTCTTAGTCACCTCCTGCCATTAGGGGGAGGCAAAAGAGAACTGGTGTTGGAATTTTAAAAAATCAACTTCTCTTCCTGTCTCGTACTTAACCGCGGACCGTATCACTTTCTTTATCTATAAAATGGACATAATACCATTTCCCTTGACTGCCACAGGGATGAGGTTGAGGAGCTCATAAAATAAAGCATCTGAAAGTGATTTGCAACCATATAACCATGCAATGCCAACTGAACAAATGTGCAAGAGCCCTGTGATCCCTGCTTCCTCCTGGGCCCCGAGCTCTGATCTCATGATTGTTCTCATCTGTTCTCTCTCATTCTTCTTGCTAGCCCTTTCCCACCAAGCAGCCAGCCTTTGCAGAGGCCTCTGTCTCCACACAGGCCCTCTGAAAGCCCCATCCTGGCTTTTAGTCTCTCCCCGCTCAGACCAATTTGCTCATCACTTGGGATGGATCTTTGTTAGAAACTGTCCTTTCTTCTCCAAAGTCAAAGGTGGCATTAGCAAGGCATGGGGGACGCTTTAACCTCCATACACCTCCATTAGTCTCCACTCTAGCCTGCCCTCCATAAATAGGCTATCCAAGTAAAAAGTGTGCCTGCAATGCACGTGAACCTTCCAGGCTGGTCCTCGAGCCCTCTGGCCTCATCCCCCAGCCCATCACAATGGTGCCTCTCCACTGGTCCGACTGAGAGATGTTACTGCCACCTGTACCAAACCCTCATGACTTCCCATCCATTTCCTGAACAACCACTGAAGAAGCACTTAGTATGTCTATATCTGAGGACGAGGAGGTAACACTGAAAAAATAAACTCAAAGATAATGCAAGGGACCAACTTGATTGACTGACTGACTGGAGAGCCAGAGTTCTTGTCTTGACTGAAGGAGGCATACGGGGATGGGAACTGGTCTCCGTGCCTCCCCCAGGGACGACCTCACTGTCATGGCACTTGTTACACTCTTTGCAGGTAGGTCCTGCAGAAAGCCACACTTTCCAGACATTTGTGTGACCTTTGGCAAGTTACTTCTCTGCTCCTAGGGCCCTGTGCTTCTCTCAATCTCTGTTTCCTCGGCCATTAAAAGAGCTTTTCTCCAGGTTGGTGTGAAGCTGAAATGAGGTTAAACTCTGTAAAACACAGCTAGAAGAATGTAGCATATAGGAGATAGTTAATTATTGCTATTCCCTGCACTTCCCTGACCAGGCCTCAAGGGGCCCCTATCTTCCCAGGGTACCTGGACAAAACCATTTTTTGAGCTTGTATTTTTCCAAGATTTTATTATTTATTTCTTTTAAACAGACAGAGCATGTGCATGCATGAGTGGGACGAGAGGAGAAGAGAGGGAGAAGGAGAGAATCTCAAGCAGATTCCATCCTGAGCACAGGGCTCCATCTCAGGACCCTGACATCATGACCTGTGCCAAAACCAAAGTTGATACCTAACCAACAGAGCCACCAGGTGCCCCCTCCCATTTTTTGAACTTTTGGACCCAACTGTAGTCATTAATCTTGAACAGAGTCATTCGCTGGTGTAAGAAAGATATATTGACTATCTCTCCTATTTGTAGAAGGTTCCATGCTAAGGACATAGAGGTGGACCATGGTAATGGTCTCCGATCTCAGGGAGGACCCTAGACCCTACCAGCAAGCACTGTCTCTCCAGGAACACATTGAACTCAACGCAATCTCCTTCACTGGCATCTGATACCAAAGCACAGGGATCATGTAAAATGCCTTAGAGCCAGAAGGAGGGGTCCGCTAAGGACAGCAGTTAGAATCTGGTTCCATCACTTGCCAGCTCAGTGACCGTTCTGGACTTAGTGTTTGTGTGCCCTCGTCCCCCACCCAAATCCCTAGGTTAAAGGCCTAACACCCGACGTGAGGGTATTTGGAGATGAGGGCTCTGGGAGGTAACTGGAGTTAGATTAGGTCATGAAGTGGGACCTGAGCATCAGGATTAAAGGTCTCCTAAAAAGAGGAGGAGAGAGAGATGTCTCTCTTCGTCTGCCAGCCCAGAAAAAAAATGGCATGTGAGGACACAGCAAGAAGGTGGCCATGTGCAAGCCAGGAACAAAATCCTCATGAGAAACTGAAGTGGCCAGCACCTCGATTTTCGGACTTCCCAGCTTCCAGAATGATGAGAAATAAATTTCTGCTGTTTAAGCTACCATATGGCATTTTGTTACGTTATGTTAGTCAGCCCAAGCTGACTAATACAGGAACCTTAATTACTTATCTCCATATGCCTCAGTTTTCTTACCTGGAGAGGGGGGCTAATTGCAAACCTATCTCACACTGTGTGAGTGAGGATTAGATGAAATAATATAAAATGCTTAAAACAGGGGCTTGCTGAATAAAGAGCAGTGATTATCCTCAGTACGTCCAATTAAGAATGCAAATCATAGGAGGATAGAGCTGGAAGGGATCCTGTCAGCCCCCTTGCTGAATGGAGGAAATGAAGCTCTGAGGGGAATGGTCTGCCCAGGCTCTCAGGGAGGGAGAAATCTCCTCTGGGGGCTCTCACCGCCGGTCCAGGTCTATCCCACTCTAGGGCCCGGGAAAGTCTCCCTGTCCCTTCTGTCACCCACCTCAGCACTGCACTCATCCCTGACACTTAGCACACCCACTTGAAATTGTCACCTCTCTCACGTGGTGAGTGGCTCCTGTGTGAGGTTGCTAGGAGATGAGGATCCATCACTGAATTCTGCACCTGGAAATTCTCTTAAATTAGGTTGTCAGAATTCTTTGAAGAAAACCCAAATAGAAAAAAAAAAAAAAATTCTCCCTCATGTTTGCCTTGAAAAATGCAGTGGGAAGAGTCAGAGCTGGGCTAGCAAGAGAGGCACATTTATAATCATAGCCAAACCCCTTCCACTGGTTTTACCCTTTATGGTTTGCGAACTGCATCTCCACAGACTGTTGACCTGAGACCCCTTGTTTGTCCATTCGTTCGTTCATTTATTCATTCATTCATTCATAAATACTATTACAGGTGCAAGGGTTTAACAGCGAATAAGACAGAAACCTGTGACTTCATGGGGTTTGCACTCTATCAGGGGAGACAGATAATACATAAGCAAATTTATAAATAACATGTTTTCAGATACTGGCAAGTATTATGAATTTGAAAATAAAGCTTGAGGGTCGCCTGGGTGGCTCAGTCAGTTTAAATGCCCGACTCTTGATTTCTGCTCAAGCCATTATCTCAGAGTCCTGAAACTGAGCCCCCAACAGGCTCCCCACTCAGCAGGGAGTCTGCGTAAGATTCTCTGTCTCCATCTGCCTCTGACCCCCACACCCCTAACTCATGAGCATGTGCAGCTTGTTCTCACTCTTTTGCTAAAAAAATAAAAAATAAAAAACAATAATAAAATTGGAGAAGGGGAGAGAGAGTTGGGGAAGCTGTTTTGAGTGCCCAGGAAAGCCTTCTCTGAGATGCATTCTGGATTTTTAATATTATTGAATGAATGAGTGGACCCTCATTTTATAGAAAAGGAAACATGGTCCAGACCCATAACAGTAAAATGCAATAGATCAGGAAAGAACACATTTTCTGTCCACCCTCGCCTGTAACAATGCTGAGGCTCATGTCTGGATCCATGAAGTCAGACCCATGGATGAAGGAAACTCAGACCGCATGGAGATCGAGATCCATGTCCTTTCCAATCACACCGCCAGTATCACTGAGAGCCCAGCTCTGGCCTGGGCACTAGGACTAAAGAGATGAGCAGATGTGGTCCCTGCCCTCAGGAAGCTTCCAGGCTAGTGAGGAATGTAAAACAAGTTCACGGATAACCCTGAGTCTCGTTAGAAAGCATGTATCTGTCCGCACAGGTCCTTCAGAACGGGGCTGCTCTTCAGCGCACACTAAGTAAAAGCACTCCGATCGCCTGGATTTTTTCTTCTCCTCAATCAGCTCACATGAATGAAGTGCTAACTCCAGGTTGACCACTAATAGTGATCACCTGGGCACTGGGCGTGTCTTTGTCACCCAGCATGTCTACTCCAGGGGAGCGCCTGTGGGCTGGAATGCTGGAATGCCTGTTCCTGGCCCATGACCATCATCCCCTTCCAACATGATTTCAACAGCAAAGTCAGAATGATCCTGTTGAAACTTACATCGATCATGGCATTCCTCTGCTTAGAACCCTTCAATGGTCCCCAACTCATTCAAGATAAAATTAGATCCTTACGTTGGCCTACAAGACACTACATGATCTGCCCCCACCTTACCTCATTCCTTCTTCCTACTCTCCTTGCTTCCTTCCTTCTGCCACGCCACCTTCTTGCTCTCTTCCCATGCACCAGGCACAGGCCCATCTGCCTGGAACGTTGTTCCTACAGGTATTCACAAGACTTACTCCCTTACCCCCTTCTGGTCTTTGTTCAAGTTGCACCCTATTCTGATTTGCAGCTTCTACCCCACGCCATCCCCACATTGCTCAGTCCTTGCTTTCCTGTCATTTATCACCCCATCTACATGGTATAATTTCCTCACCCATGCTGCCTGCCGTCTGTCTTCCCTTACTAGAATGCAGGCTCCAGAAGGACAGAGATTTTTGTCTTTGTCTCATCTTTATAAGTGGCCAGAGACAGTGGCAGGCATACAGAATCACAGACCACTTTCCCTAAACCACCAAGCCTGGTTCTCCTCGGATATCCCTTCCTTCAGTTAATGGCATGGTCACCTCCGCCATCAGCCCCTGGCTTGGGACAATAGTTCACTGAGCCTGGACTGGAGCTGAGGAGAGGACAACCCTATGCTATAAGCATGGGAACAAACGAGAACCTGGACGTCACTCCTCAAACCCAAACTGAACTTGAGCCTTCCAATCTGTAAAATCAAGATAATAGTCCCTGTTTCATAAAATGAGATCACATACATACAGGTCCTAGGAAAAATCCGTGCCACACAGCAGATGCCTAATACAACATAATTTAACTGGCACTCAATTCTGGCTAGTCTGGCTCCTGAATATCTCCCACATACATCAACCTCTCACCCTCATTCCCAGCCCTGCTGCCACCAGGGTCAGTCAGGAGGCTGGAGGGAGCAGTGCTTGGAGGAGAAGGGGGCACCCAGAGTAGGAGAGGCTTATGGCAAGGGGTGGCCTGGACTGCCAGCAGCTGTTTGGTTTTAGCCCAATGCCCGACCCAAACACAATCAGCAGTTGGGGCACAAGGAGCCAGACCACTACTTTCTAGGGCACAGAGCCCCGGGCTCCCCCGGAACCATGGGTGCCCTCCTCCCTTGGGTCTCCCCTGCCCTACTCACGCCCAGTCCCCCATTAAATAATCCCCTCTCTCCAAATGGCCTCCTCACACCACTGCCCGGTTACATCTGTGGGAAGAGAGACCACACCGCATGACTGTCTGCAGCTAATTGATTGGTACAAGTGGATGACAGCAGGACATGCAGCCCCCATGGAAGATTAGGGGCAGGTGGTTCCAGGAAGACAGGGAGAGTGAGGCCAGGGTGGACACCGGCCTCTTGCCCTCTCTGACGGCTGCTGGTTAGTCCCACCACAGCCTCCATGCTGGCCTCTGAGAGCTCTTTCCACGGGGACAGAAGGGAGAGAGAGAAGGAAGGGATGGAAGAGTGAAGGGAGGGAAGGAGCAAGAGAGAGTTATGTGGACCGCAGAGACAGAGGGAAGAACAGGCCTATAACAGACTTACCGCCATGCACCAAACCCAAGTGCCCTGTAAAGTCATAGGAAGGAAAAAGACGATGCAAGGGGAAAAGACGTTGATGAGAGCCCCCCATGGATGGGCACCCCTTCTGGCCTGGCAGCATGAACAAGAACAGTCCTACATATTGGGATAAATCTGCCTCCGAGTTAGGGGGTTGGTGAAGGGGAAGGGATGTGGAGCTCTGTGGGCCCTAAATACTTTTCCTTGACTGGGGAGATAGGCAAGCAGTAGGCATCATGAAAGCAGAGGAGCAATGACCACCATACCATAAGTGAGAGAGCCACACATCTCCCTCCCTGGGCCAGATCATCTCTGACATTCCATGACCTTATTATCCAGCTTAATTTAGTTTACATTTGTTTTCTTTGGCAGTTTTCCTTCCCTTCAAATCTATCTGCTAAAACAGATTTTACAGGGAAGGCTTCTGATTGATGATTTGGAGAGAGAGAGTCTTCATTGTGATGGTCAAGCCCGGGATGGTGTTCTGACCTAAGCAATCTCACTCTGGACAGACTTATAATGTGGTTTCTGGGAGCAGGGGCCGGGGGGGGGGGGCTGGGGGGGGGGAGGAATAGCCTTTGCCTTGAACCTGACACACCAGACTCGGGGAATTGCCTGACTTCCTAAGTCTCATCTGTCTCTCCACAAACATGCCTCCTGGAGTAGTGACGACCTCTAATGCATCACAGTTTATAAATGAGTCTGACGTGCCTCCTGGTACATGAGAAACACTTATAATCAATCAGGCAAATCAGAAATGCTGTAAAAATGGCTTATAGCTTATGGACCTACTGCCAAGAAATGCTACAAAGGAAACACTCATGATCAACTGCCCAGAGATATGTAATTAAAGTAAAAGAACAAGAAAAAATAAAGGGGTGGGGACTAGACAGTGCACTACAATGGTAAGCAGCAGGGGCTAGCAAACTCTGGCCTGGGGGCCACACCGAGCTAGCTGGGATTTGTGAATAAAGTTTTATCGGCACAGGGCCACGAACATTTGTTTACACGTCATCTCTAGCTGCTTTCCTCTATAGCACAAAGTTGAACAGTTATGACTATGCAACCTTCAAAACCTTAAATATTTATCATCTTGGACCTTTACAGAAGAAGTTAGCTCCAGGATACAACACAGATCTCCCACTTTTTGTTCATAGAGGCTAAATCCAGGGCCTGTTGTTTGTTTTCAGTGTGACTCTGGTTTTTCCATGTACATAATGGATTTATACTGTACATTTGCATTTGAGAATTAAGTTTTTTAAAAGTGACATAAAAGCACTTTACACTCTGCTCGGCACATCAGAAGTCCTCATCAAATGGCATCCCTGTTTATCAACATTATGTTGCATTAGTAGCAAAACATAATCTTACGCTATTTCTGAGAAACAGGTAAGTTCAGGGAAGGCGAGGCTGGTTAACAAACTATTAGGACCCAGGGTCCTAATAAATAAATCCCAGGGAATCGCAAAGAAAACTAAGAGAAATGGACACTTAGTGAATGGTACTCTCTGCCAAGTTTCTATTATTTCAGTTCAGATTCTCATAAGAACTTGGTGTCATCTCACCAGGGAGGATGATGAGGCTGAATGAGGCCACATGAAGTTATAAAAAGCCAAGGAATGCATCAGCTCTGCCTGCTTCAAAGCTTCTCCATTGTTTTGTGTAGTTCAAGGAGCTAGTGGCATTTTACTTAGAAAATGGTGACACAGTAGCCTGCCTTCAAATCCTTCAGTGTTTCCATGTATAAAAGGACCTTAATTTACAGTAGATTCAGAAGACAAAACCAGGACTATTTCTGACTGCTACTGAAAAAATTTCAAGGATACATGATAATTTTCAATGTGAAATGTGCAAAAAACCACAATAGAAAACAGAAAGAATCTTTAGTCCAAAGGGTATAATTCTGTCCAAAAGATAAGATGGCATGAAGAAAATAATAGTCTGTGTATGCAGAGTATTGGTGAATTACCAAGAATTTCGATATATATATGATTTTATTTGATCTTGACAAAAATCACAAGGTGATGACATTTATCAATACTGTACTGTATGCTTGTAATTTACTAAGAGGACAGATCTTAAAAGAAATCTGCTCATGCCCCCTTAAACATACACACACACACACACACACACACAATGCTAACTACAGAGGTGACAAATGTGCTAATTACCTTAATTGTGCTCATTTTTACAAAGCATATGTATATCAAAGGTATCTCAATAAAGTTGTTAGAAATAATTCATGATGCAAATGTACACTATAAATATTTAGAATTTTTTAAAAGGCCCACAGAAGATTCATAAAAGTATTTAAAAAATTAACATGGGGAAGGTAAGTCACATGTACTATCCTCCCATTTTACAGAGAAGGAGAACAGAGACCTAACAAAGGGCCTTAGCCAAAGTCAAACAGCTAGCAGGCTATAATCAGAGCTTTGGCTCAAAGCTGAATTATCTGAGACAGGAGTGATGAATCACGGGGCCTCAGCAGAACAAATTTACACAATTGAGTGTTTGTCAAGATGAGAAATGAAAATTACTCTGATCCTTTTAGCAGCCAGAGTCAAAAACTTGCAGGGAAAAATAAAAAAGCATTTTCTATCTCAAGGACCCAGGTCTGGCAGAACCTCTTTCGTATTGCTGAGATCTACAACTCTGGAAGCCTTCGGAGTGTAGCCATCCAGGGGAGGGTGGGGGGTGGTCTGTGAACCACATGGGTGGTGGGTCTTTTCAGTGGTCAGGGGTATCTGGGCAGAGAAAGGGCAAGGTGTGGGTACCAGCCAGCGTGTCGGGTGCCCATCCCTGCACCTAGATATGGACCCAAGGAGAGGAGATTGAACTTTCCTTCCTCCACCTTCAAGGTCTTCATCTACTTAAGAGGGATAATAATTGTTCCTATCTCTTGGGTTGCTGTAGAGACCAAACAAGTGAATGCATGTGAAATATTGTCCAAGCTCCTGGTGCAGAGTCAAGAGTAACAAACCCAGGGTAGTTACTGCCACCAGCAGCACACTGTCTACAAGACAGCACAGTGAAAGAACAAGACTACTTCTGGGGCTGCTCAGACTCCCCGTCTGACTCTACTCACGACTTGACCCCAGTTAAGCCATATAAGCCCCTTGTGAGTCAGGTTCTCCCTTGTCAAATGGAAACAATAAGCCCCATAATATTTGTCTAGTGAGGTCATGAGGAAGACCAAGCAAGATAATAGATATAAAAGGGCTTTGTAAACAGTAAAGTGGTATTCACAAATAAATCAAGGTCATTACCATCATCACTATTGTTAGTTCTGAATGATGGAAGTATTCTTGTATTGGATAAGGCAATAATCTGCAGACCCTTTTTGATTCATGTTTAGATCTAACAGAAAAATGTTTTTGGTGGTTTTGGGGTTTTTGTGGTTTTTTTTTTTTTTTTTTGGTTTTTTTTTTGGGGGGGGGGTTTGTTTCACGATCTGGTACTTGCTCTCAGAAACCATTTCCACTCTATATCCATATATATCCATTTCCATTATATATGCACAACAGATATTATAACATAATGAGAGCTATTTTTTTTGAAGCCTACTTATCTTAAAAGATTCTTCTTCTGTAACATCAGAATGCTGCTAGCGAGTGGGTGTGAGCCTTATTTTACAGACAAGAAAAAGCTGCCCCAGGACCCAGGCAGAGACCCTCTTCCCCTCCTTCTCCTTGCCTCACCCCAACAAGCCAGAAGACAAGAGTGAGTGAAACGCTGGCTCTGCCATGTGGGAGATAGTTCATCAAGTGAAAGGGCAGCCCCCTTGAAACGTTCCACTGCACAACACAGTAACTAACACGTCTTGGCTGAGGACCATAACCTCCTATTTAGAAGTTTCTCGACCAATGGCATGCTCTCAAAGGCAACACGTTCTTTTTTTTTTTTTTTTAAGATCTTATTTATTTATTTATTTGACACAGAGAGAGAGAGATCACAAGCAGGCAGAGAGGCAGGCAGAGAGAGAGGGGGAAGCAGGCTCCCTGTTGAGCAGAGAGCCGGATGCGGGGCTGGATCCCTGGACCCTGAGATCATGACCTGAGCTGAAGGCAGAGGCTTAACCCACTGAGCCACCCAGGCGCCCCGCAACACGTTCTTTTAAGAGTCCCCAAAGATGCACATGCTGCAGATTTGGTTTGAGATATTTCTCCCTCTGTTCTGGGGCCACTTACAACACAGACTCTGACATCAGCCTGCTTCAGGACAGCTCTTTGGATTAACATAGACAGAAGAGGCACACAGCCTGGCAGGAAGTAGCAGGGCAATCCCAAGCCAGGTCTAGGGCATACAAGGAGGCTTCATACCACGTGCAGACGTCCTCCACTCCCACGAAGCCTCCCCGCTCAACTCAACTAGGAGGACCCAAGTTGTATGGACATCTTTATCAAGAGCAGAGTTGATCATCCCTGCTCTTACCTGCCCTGACCATAACCCACTGCCTTGGCTGTTCCCGAAACATGTGTAAGGCAGACATTTTAAACAGCCAAGTGACTACTGAGTGCATAACTGCAAAGTGCCCCCTCTCTGGAGTGCAGCAAGTACTAAGTCATTCCAGGAAGGACCACTTGACACCAAGCTCCCCTTCCAAAGGAGGAAAGGGGAGAAATGTAACCGATGACTTTTGGGGGGATCAAATTTATGCCTTGGGTGGATAACCCCTTAAATTCTCTGCCCCACTTCTAGCAACAGCTCCCAGAGTTTCATGTGTCCGAGTGTCGTGGGTCTTTTCGGGTAAATGCGTGCTACAAGACGCACCACAAGAACACTCAGTTCCGGGAACATCAAAATAGCTCCTGTATCACTACGCATTAGGTTAATTGAGACATGGAAGTAGACTAAATGGAATGGAAATGTTTCCACTTTGAAATGTTAACACAGTAATTACCAAGCCCAGGGCCTGATTTACCACGATTTGGGGCTGCCCCCAGAAACATCGCTCCTCCACAGCACTCCCGTCTGAAAGGCTTCAGGACACAGCGAAAACCAGGGCTATAATCACAGCAGTCCGCTAGATGAAGAATCTTCCCAAATGCCTTAAAATTATTACCTCTTCATCCACTTAGAAAACTGCCCCCTCTAACATGGGGTTGACAATTTCAGGAAATAAAATGATAAATATTTTAAAAATGACCTTTAGCACAGTGCCAACTGTGTAAATGCCAGTTATTACATCGTGTTGCTCACAGGCCCGGGAAGCCATGATGATGGGGCAGGCTGTGAGGTGAAGTTCTCTCCCCAGGGGGCTCTGGCCCTAACCAGGGCTGGCAACGCTCAGAGGCTTAGGACTCGAAGCAGAGGCAGAGAGTCCTGTCATTCACCCCTGGACCCAGTGAAAACTGTTCATGTCACCACATGGGGAAAGCAGGATACATAACTGTACATGAGATATGGTCATGGGAATACCAAATTATGTATTTTTTTAAAAGGTTTTATTTATTTGAGAGACAGAAAGTAAAAGCAGGAGGAGGGGCAGAGGGAGAGGGAGAAGCAGACCCCATTTTGAGCAGGGAGCCAGATGTGGGAATCTGATCCCTGGACCCTGAGATCATGACCTGAGCTGAAGGCAGATGCTTAACCAACGGCCACCCAGGCGCTCCCCAAAATTATGTATTTGTAAAAAGCTGCATTCAAAAACCCGATGTGGGTAGTGAGGCTGGAGGTTTAGGTCTTCCTTCCTTTCCACTTTCTGTTCTAACTTCCTAAGCTTCCTCTCTCCCTACTCCCCTCCCCTCCCTTCATTCACTAAACACTAACTGAACACCCATTATGGGACAGGCGCTATGCTACATACTGATGATAATATAATAAAAATGAAAAAAAAAAACACCTTTATTTCTCATTGTACTTTTATGAGTTTTAGCAAGCTGAATTTCTTTAAAAAAAAAAAAAACAGAAAACAAAAACAGGAAGGTTCATTTTCTTTTTATTGGCAGAAAAAAATAAACATATTTTTAAAAATAACTGGTTGTGGGGTGTCTGGGGGGCTTAGTTGATTAGGCCTCCGACTACTGATTACAGCTCAGGTCATGATGCCAGGACTCTTGAGATCGAGCCTGGCCTCCAACAGGGGGTTCTGTGCTCAGTAGGGAGCCTGCCATAGATTCTCTCTCTCCCTCGCCCCTTCCCCGCTTCTCTAAAACAAATAAATCTTTTTTTAAAAATTACTGGTTATGAAATTCTACAAGACAATCAGGCCATTGAGTGAATAGCTGATGTCATGAAGGCCTTCTTGACGATCCGTGACACCTGATCATAGCTTTGGTTTATTTTCATGGTGAGGAAATCTTAAATTTAGAGATGCGTGCTGAAGTGTTTACAGATAATATTCTCGGTATAATCCAATGGCCAGATATTGGTAATGGTCAAAGCTGGGTGGTATGCACACAGGGGTGATTATATTAGGCTCTAGTTTTGTATAAGTCTGAAATTTTTCATAATAAGAGCAAAATAAAACAAAAACTAAAAACATCATATAAAAATAAACGGGACAAAGTCTGTAGGAATTGCTGAGGTCCTGGAGCATGGGGGTGGAGAAAGGAAGAGTAGGCACTGCAGCTAAGACTTAAAAATGGTTAAAAAAAAATTTTTTTTTACCTCCCTCTGTTTGCTCATTTTGATAAAAATTATCATCATCAAAGTCTCCTCAAATACAAAATAATCCCTCTGCTACTCAAAATCTCCATACAGAACCTCTCGCCTTGCTTCAAGGGTCCCCACAGTACTATGTACAGTTCGAAGATAGTATTTATTTTTCCATATCGTAGTTTATTTATGTGTCTGACTTCTCTGTTAACTCTGGGAGGGCAGAAGTTCTATCTTTCCATTCCCAAGTCCCAAGTCCCACTTCCTCACACTGGGCTGGGCATAGAGTGAATGCTTTGTTAAACGGAACTCCAAAAATCCTGGTGCAGCTCACAAGTTTTAAAATGTCTCCCTTGAAATTTTAATAATTTAGGTGGTAGGTCATCAAAAAAGAGTATATGCATGAAATACAAAAGCTGACTGGCCTTTGTTTCCACTTGGGATCAGCATGTTGATTTCGCCCACACAAAGGGCCTCTCCCTTCTCAGCTGACGTAGGCATTGTCTGCTGCCAAGTTTGTAGTCAATGGAATTACCAAGGACCATGCAGGGCTGTGTTATACCATCTACCGACCCTCAAAATTGAGGAACTAAAATGAGGATGACAGTTGGCCTTCATGCCAAGAGAAACCACTTCAAGTGCATAAGCAAATCCCAGTCACAACAGTCAAGTTAAAGAGTCTCTGGGAGGGGCATCTGGGTGGCTCAGTGGGTTAGGCCTCTGCCTTCGGCTCAGGTCATGATCCCAGGGTCCTGGGATCGAGCCCCACATCGGGCTTTCTGCTCTGCGGGTAGCCTGCTTCCTCCTCTCTCTCTGCCTGCCTCTCTGCCTACTTGTGATCTCTGTCAGATAAATAAAGAAAAAATCAAAAAAAAAAAAAAAGAGTCTCTGGGATAGGACTGGCTAGATGGGCTGTCAGATTTTCAGCCATCTGAAGGTCTAATTCTTTTGAGACTTTATTTAAAGGTAACTTTTTACAACAAGCTAGTAATGAAACCTTCTCATTATCTATAAGGTATCATCATAAAGTGAGGAGAGGAATTTCTTAAATTAACCCTCTCTTGCCTACTTTGCAATATGTATTCAAGGAATCTCATACCCATTATGTCCCCAAGTGGACTAAAAATGGTCCCCAAGTCATCTCTGCCTCCTGTGGCCTTACCTGGATAAAGAGTGGCAACTACCCTACCCCTGCTGGGTGGTTGCCCTTGCCAGGCCTGCCCTGCCCAGTACCCCCTAGACCTTGTGATGTAGCAGATCAAACTACTATGCCTGCCACAGCTTTGGGTCACATTACAGAGCTATAGGTGACTCTGCGTGAATAACGCCTAACAGTCATGGTGCAACCTGTAACAGCGTGTCGAGATGACACCAGGGGCATCGATCCCAGAACCCAGATGTCAGACCCCGATGACATTTAAGGCAACTTTATGGGACTTTTGGAGTACTGTGGATGGAGATAAAAGGTCTGAGGGATATAATGTCAGAACCGCTACTATGAAGAAGTCTGGGAAGCTTGGAGAAGCTAAGCTCAATGACCACCCCAGACTCCTCTAGCATCTTTAGCTGCAAAGAGATCCTTGGTGTTTATTGCCGTAAAATGTAACTTGTTGGAAATATATGAGTTGAGAGTGCTCATTTTCACCAAGCTTCAAACCTGGTTCTCTGCTGGGCTCATTCCCTTCTGCACCATAATGTCAGAGTGACAACTCTGAGGTATGAACCAGACTGTGCTTTCATAAGCTTCAAACCCTTCAACACATCCCTATCCAGGAACTGCGTTCTCTGGTGCCAGCACTGTGTCCTCCCTCACCCCCTAGGCTCCCCGCTGTTGCCAGTGGCTGACGGGCCCCTTCCTTGCCCACACCTCCGTAAGTAGTCCTCTCATGACACCCTCTTGGGTCACCTGGTTTGAATACGCCATCTATTTGCTGCTGAGACCCCGACTGGCAAAAAAAAAAAAAAAAAAAAAAAAAGATTACTTTGAAAAAGAAGAACAAAGGGTTAGTGGCTCTTCCAAAGAGCAAACCGTATTACTTACTCTGTTCAAGATGGGGATGGGGTGGGTAGATGAATATATCAACAGAAGTGAGGCCCTGCACATGTTGGATTTGATACAGGCTGGAAGCAGCCATTCAAATCAATGCAAGGAAAGAAGAGATCACTCAAAAAACGAGGTCAGGACAAGTAGCTTGCCATGCAGAAAAATAAAATATGTACCATACCCACCAGACATATGCTTAATTACCGGTTACATCTAAACACTAGGTCCTGAATTCCTCAACACTTCTCGCATATTCAGAGACTCAAAGAAGCACAGACATTGGAGCAAAACCAGATGGATCTCAGAAGATCTTCTGGATCCGATCCCTGTATTTGATTAGGGGAAAAAGATCATTCCCATTTGACAGATGAAGAAACTAGGCCCAGAGCAATTAAATGACTTGTGCAGACTCGCCTGAGAAGTAGCAAAGGGGGCATGATCGCCAGGGCCTGGCCTCACACATCTTTGAACTCGAGAGCTAGACACATCACTGGGAGCTCTGTACCATTTCCCCTGGCATCCCAGTTCCAGGTGCGGAGGCTTGAGCACAAGGAGCGCAGACAGCTGCTGCATTTCAGCACAGGGGGGGAAATACTACCTGTTCATCAGGGAGCTAATTCCACAAAGTGCACCACCTAATCGGCGCCATAGACACATAAATAGGATGCTCTAATCAGCGGGAAGGCATGAACTGCAATCTATCCCTCATGGACCCAAAATATAATGGAGCAAAATTGAAGGTTTTACGATGCACAAAGCACTTTACTTGGAAGACTGACGCTTTTCCAAGCAAAGTGTTCATTTCCCGAACAAGTTCCCACACTCTCTGACATCCAACGGGGAACAATGGGCACTGAACAAAGGATGGCCTGGGTCAGCTCTTCAGTAATGATAGAATCCGGGGGAGATAATACAGGGCAGAGGTTATGGGTACAGATTTAGAACCCAGGCAGACCTGGGTTCAAGTCCTGCTCTGCTATTTCATAAGTCTGTCCCTCTGGGCAAATCTCTTAACCTCCCCAAATCTGGTTTCTCACTAGTAAGAGAAGAATAAGAATATCCCACAGGAGTGCTGGGATAGTAAATAAAGTAATGTAGGTAGTGCCAGCACATAATTAGTAGTCAGGGAGCTTTAACGGTCACTCTTAGACTGATTTCCTTATGTGGCCCGCTGTTTTGTACCAAACAACAGTCCCAGGAGAAGGTTCTAAAATGTTAGCACTGGCAGCTGTTGGAATGAGCACAGGGCCCCTCAGAAAGCAGCCCTGACCTGTTTTGCTGAACTTGTATACTTTTTTTTCTCTTCTTTAAGTCACATTAATTGACAAGAAATTAAAATCTTAGTATTTCACATAAAAATCTGGATTTTCAGTTTGTTTTGGAACCTTAACAGGTGATCAAACACCTGCATCCCCTTTCAGCCACAGTGAGCTGGAGCTGAACAGCAGCGGCTCCCTCTAGAAGGCCTCCTCAGATTCTCTGCTGCTGCAGTCCCCACCCAGCCCCCTTGTCCACCCGCCTGATCTCGACAGGCGTTTGAGTTGGCGACTCTTCTTTCTGTGAAGCTTTCTTCCCCCAACGTGTATGTAGAAAAATGTGCATTTGAGAAAATGTAACACTTTATCAGAAGACAACTTAGGATGTCAGGACTCTACCAATTTGGAATGTGGCCCGAGTTTGGCGTTGGGCTCTGACACATCCCAGCTGTGTGGCCGTGGTAAAAATCTTTCTTTGAAACAGCTGTCCCTGAAGTTCCCATTTGAAAAGGAGGAAAAGCAGGGATCAAACATTCCCCTCCCAGGGTTGGTATGACAAGGAGATGAGACAATGTACAGAGTGTCTGGCACTGTGTCTGGCACAGAGCAGACTCTCACTCAGGTGTAATAATCATAGAAATTATTTTGGAGAAAAAAAGAAGGTGGCAGGTCCAAGGTTATGAATAAACTTAGGAAACCTCTTCATGTTGTTTCACTGAACTAAACTCGAAATAACAGATGGCACATATAAAAAAGGCCATTTTATCCATCTTATTTTTGTATAACACACCCTATCCATTTCATTTTCATATTCCAGTCTTTGCTAGCCAGAAACACTTCAGAATCTCCCTCCCACATTGTTTCAGTGAAATGTCTGTGGACTTTGATTAGTTGCAAGCAATACCCAAGTCAGAGGAATTTTTCTGGATCCGATCCTCTTCATAATGAATATAGTGCTTTACCTGAAAACAACACACTTGCTGGGCACTGGGAATCAAGCGGGGAATAGGACAGACATGGTCCCTGCGCCCACGGGCCACAGGCCCTTGCTGGAGCACGACAGGACCTTGCCACCCTCCTCAGAGTCAGCACCTTCTATCTGTGTCTGGGCCCGCCATGGGGGACTGGGCCTTGGAGGCACAGGGGAGAGCTCCTCTTCCCCCCTCTCTCTCTCTCCTCTGCCTCCCTTATCAACCTTAGTTTTTCCCTTCCCAGGGCTGAATTTCTCTCTTGTTTTGTTCTACTTTGCTCCATCAAGAGCGGTATCAAGATGTGTATCTATCTAACTAAAATCCTCATAGGTGTGAAAAAGATATTGTAAAAATATGAAGGAGGAAATTTACTGGTGGGCAATACTTTGCTATATGATATTATTAATCACAATGACAATAAAAATAATGAGCATTTATCAAACGTCTGTTCCTTGCCAGACACTGCTCTATCTCATTTCATTCAGCAACAGCTCTTCGACGTAAGGTATTAAAATCTCAGTTTTACAGATAAGGAAACTGAGGCTTAGGTCACACCGAGGCTCAAACTGACACTGCTCCCAACGCCAGGCCACTCTGCAATTCTTACCAGTAGCCTCATCTAATAAATGAGTTGTCCTGTATTTGCTCTAAAAATCGGTCTCTAAAATTTCTCTTTTCTCAAGTAGACTTACTGGGAATACTCAGAATCACTCAGCTAGAGACGTTTCCAGTACAACAGATAAACGCTGCTTTTTCTTTAAGATGTAGTTGTTTTGAAGAGGAAAACAAAAACCTCTGGGAGCCATGTTTCAAATCTTCGTAATGAGGTATTTAGCTGATAATCCACAATGGCTTTGATTGCAGGATAAATATGGGATTGCCACTCAGACTTTCGGCAAAAATATATGTAATTACAAAGATTTAGCAAAGTATGAGGAACAAATTGTTTTTCAACTCCTCACACTTAGAATCGCGGCATCAAGAGGCTTTGGGCTGGGATGTTAAGCACGATCTCTGCCCCCCACCCCAAAACCCATTAGACTTTCAGTAAATGCCTCTCTGTTGTGCCAACTTTCTTCCCAAAACTGAGATAAGGGGTTTGTATGGTCTTCGAGGAAGTAAAAGTGCCAGCCCATCGTCCCTCCTCCTTAAGACCATCCCTGCCCCCGATAAGTCAGCCAGCTTCAGAGCTCCTAACAGTGACTAGACTATGAATGACTCCAGCTTCTCCTAATTGGGAGAGTTTTGAAATCATGAGATTTTTTTAAAGCAAACAAGACCCTGGGTGTTTAAATGCTGCCAGATGGAAGGAATCCTGCAAGGGTGGTGGCTAAGTTCATGGCACTGATTGTGTGGATAGTTTCATGGGTCCGCGCTTCCTGCCAAACACAGGAAGTTTGTATGCACCAAACAGCCACAGCTTTTTGTCACTCAGATCTCAGTAAAGTGGCTTAAAAATGGGATGACTGATTACTTGCTGGATGTAATGGTGTACTAAATGTGGTTGAAGACACGTTCCCCGGACTAAAGAAGATTCTCTTCAGGAGTGACTGAGAATGGTGACTGTCTTGCCTCTTCCCTTTTGCCAGCTGCGAAAACCAACCTGAAGTAGTCCCCTAATCAAATATATTCTGAGCAGTTAAAAAAAATACTCTTATCAGAGACAGAAGTCTGATACCCATAGGAGACTGACCACCACAATCTTCTAACCAGACTTTACTCCATTGAATCATCTATTCTAGAAACATTTTTGCCAAGCTGTGTGCCCCGTGCCAAGGACACAGCGATGAACATGACAACCATTGTTACTGCCCTCTGGACCTTACACTCCCAAGGGGAGACAGGTGTTAAAACAGCTGATTACTGGGTGAGGGAATCTGTCATGATAAGGACAGTCCAGAGGGAAGTAGGAGGAGTGAGCACAGCATAAGAACAAGGGCAGCTCCACCAGATCTTGGGATGTTTTGAGAAGATCAGGGAAGGAAGTGTCATTGCCAAGGACATGAGGATGCCCAGGGAGGGGGTGGGGGGCAGGCGGATGGAGACTGTGGTGGGGATAAGCCTGGTGGGGCAGCAGGGTGCTGGGTCCTACAAGGTTCAAAAATGTGTTAAGGACTTTGACCTCTATTTTGTGATCAATGAGAAGCCGCCGATGGGCTCTGAGCAGGGGAGTCCCCTGGAGAGGTCAACATAGCAGGGGAGTGGACAGCGAGCTGGAGGCCGTGGAGGGCAGCAGTGAGCCCCACACTGGAGAGGCTCATCACGAGCTCAGCTCCTCTTCCCCACTCCACACTCAGCAACATCAGGTCGGCAGCATGAAGTCAAGCATGGCAGGAATATTTGCATGACAGACATGAGAAAATTCACATCATGGCTCCCCTCTGCTTCAGAGAGCTAGCTGCTAAATATTGACCGGTGCATCACCGGCTGGAGAGGACAGGGATAGTAGTGAGAAAACTGGTTAGGAATAGTACTCTAGAGGGTGGCTGGGATGAGGGTGGGGCAGGGGAGCTGAAGAAAAGGGGGTGAGTGTGTGTTTATCTATCACTGTGTCTAATAAAAGGGAGAGATGGACTTGTATGTGTCACAAATGTTTGTTTCCCAAGTCCCTCATAAGTCCAGGCTGAGGATACAGAAGGGAGAGAATGTTCTCCATGTCCTCAAAGAGAGCAAAGCCATGTTGCAAGTATTTTGGTTCATGGTGGGATATGCCAACCTTCAGAACTTAGGAAATTCCACAAGATACATTCAAGCACTAATAGCAACAGTAACTACAATACTTACTGAGTGCTCACTTCAGGAAAGGCACTACCCATTGCTTAATCCGTATGATTACTCAGTGGAGTGGGTCCTATCATTCCAATTTTACAGATGAGAAAACTGAGGCTCACTGAGGTTGAGTAACATTCCCAGGTCACCTATTGGTATTGAAAGTGCAGAGGATAAAGATACCATTTCTCAAGGTTGGTGCCTTTGAGCTCAGCCTTGAAGGATAAGGTGAACACAAGAAGACTGCAGGCACAGGGGATACGGTGAGCAAAGGTAAGAAGGTGGGGAAACAGGGCTCTGTGGGCACACAGTGCATTCTCTGTCCCTGCTATCTGGGCCACAGCTGCCCATCCTACCATGGCAGCACTAGCTACAGATGACATTCAAATATACAAGTACGGCCATGCCCCAACAAGACTTTATCTGTGGGCGCTAAAGTTGGAATTTCATGTAATTTTCACATGTCACAAATATTCTGCCTTTTTTTTTTTTCCCCTAACCATTTAAAACATCAAAACTCTCCTCAGCACATGGACTATACAAGACTAGGTGGTGGCTATATCTGGCCCCTGAGCTGTCATTTGCAGATGCTGGTCTATATCTGCACTGTCCAAGAAAAATAAAATGTGAGCTGCATCAGTAATCTAACATGTTCTAGTAGCCACATTTTAAAAAGTTAAAAAGAAATGAATGGAATTAATTTTAATAAGAGATTTTATTTGACCTAGTAGATCTAAAATTTTATTATTTCAATATGTAATCTACATGAAAAATTACTTCTGGGAAACATGGTGGTTTTTTTTTTAATTGGTACTAAGTCTTTGAAATCTGGTTTCTATTTTATAATTATGGAACATCTCAATTTGGACCAGCCACATTCAAGTGCACAAGAGCCATAGAAAGCAAGTGGATGGCAATTAGGACAGTGCAGGTCTAGACTCTCTAAATGACTAATCTGTTTAATCCTCAAAGCAACAGGCACAATAGGCTACAATGTGCCCATTCCATAGACCATGTATTTTCCACCAGACCTCCGCTCATTTGCTTCACCCCCAGCTCTGGTCCTGGCAGGATCTCCACTGATGACTCAGGACAGCATGTGTGAAGGTACAGAGCTTTCCTGTCATTCTTCAAGACTCTTCTCCGGAGTTGCCCTCTCAAGGTCACCTTCCTGATGAAAGCTAAGGCTGGTCAGGGCTCCTACAGCCCCTTCAAGTAACTTCACCAGGGTATTTGCCACCCTGCTTGGGGGCAAGTGCATGGCAGAAGCATGTTTCTTTCTTTTTTTTTTTTTTTTTTTTTTTAAGATTTTATTTATTTATTTGACAGAGAGAAATCACAAGTAGACGGAGAGGCAGGCAGAGAGAGAGACAGGGAAGCAGGCTCCCTGCTGAGCAGAGAGCCCGATGCGGGACTCGATCCCAGGACCCTGAGATCATGACCTGAGCCGAAGGCAGCGGCTTAACCCACTGAGCCACCCAGGCGCCCCCAGAAGCATGTTTCTTATGCAGCTTCAACTATACTGTCTGCAGGGGCTCGCAGAGACAGACTCAAATACTGGAAGCGACCTGCCAATCCCCCAGAGCCACGCAACCTGCCCCGGATTGAGCAGGTGATAATGATGGGAAATGTAAATCCACAGTTCCCTAGAACTCCTCAAGGTGTAAGCATCTCTCTTTTCAAAGTTTTCAAGGGTAATATAACCTACAGTCAATTTTTACCTCTGGCCCTGACATTAGATGTTAATTCCACACCCATTACCCACCCCACCCCCATATTACGCCTGGCTGTCAACTGCCCTAACTCCCCCACATTCACTGGAAGCTCCCTGAGGACAAGGGATGTGATCTATTCCCCCTGGTATCTCTAGGCCTTCTAAGCCAGCCAGCAACTGAAATATATCTGAACATAGGAGAAATGACGTTACGTAAATGGTTGATAGATGAATAGATACCAGTTTCTACAGAAAGGCCCCTATCATTCATTCCAGAGAAGTCACAGGGCCATAGATCAGTCAACAGCCAAGCACCCACTCACAGCTTCCATCTGAGACTTAACAGTATTTTCTTCTTCCTTGGATCAGAAAACAGTATTGATAACAAGGTGGGTATCATGTACACAGCTCTGGCAAAGAAAGGAAAAAAGAAAGAAAGAGAAAGGGAGGAAGGAAGGAAAAGGAAGGAATTCAAGATAGAAACAATACTTGGAATTCTTTTATTTTTTTTTTTAAGATTTTATGTATTTTATTTGACAGAGAGAAATTACAGGTAGATGGAGAGGCAGGCAGAGAGAGAGGGGGAAGCAGGTTCCCTGCCGAGCAGAGAGCCCGATGCGGGACTCGATCCCAGGACCCTGAGATCATGACCCAAGCTGAAGGCAGCGGCTTGACCCACTGAGCCACCCAGGCGCCCCAATACTTGGAATTCTTAAACCTGGGTTCACACCCTGATGCTAACAAAGGTTAGTTGACTCGCCTAAGATAAGCTTTGCCTTGGGGCTTCATTTCTTTATTTGTGGAATGAGAGAATCAGGGTCTAATTTGCCCTGCAAAATTGGGAAGCAAAAATGAACAACTCTATGGGTGAACATCTGCAAAGGAATCCCTGCTCAATAAATGTTGTTTTTTCTTTTTTTTCCTTCCGACCTTAATATCTGCTTGTCTGCTAGAAGCTCTGACACTCTCATTGGGCGATGGTTTTACAAGCAGCCACTTCCCGTGAGTCAGCCAGGAAGAGGACATTTGCACAGTATGGTGCAAGATTATTTTCATTCTCTCTCCCTCCCCGACTCCCTCCCTCTCTCTCTCCAGGAGAGTCTAAGCAAATGGTTCCTTTAAACATCTATTCTTCCTGCCAGGAGTTAATACCTATCACACGTTCCCCGATGCACATCTGCTATTGATTAGGTACAATGGAAGAACTGCCATCATTGTATCTATAGCTACTTGTGAAAAAAAAAAATATATATATATGTAATTTATTTGCTTATAATTTTCTTGGCTATATGAATTGGGGCTTTGGAAATAACTTATTTATGCTAATCCAATGTGTCAACGGCCTGCTGAAATCATCCGAAATGGAGCAATTTTATCATCATTCTGATCCAAATTATGGGAAGAAAAGGAAAAGGAGACCAAACAAATGTGACATTCAAATGGCCTGCTTTGACCAAAAAACAACCAAAAAAAAAAAAACCAAACTTCTTTCTAGAAGGCTTCAGAAAGCCACAATTTGGATAGTTATTGATCTCTCCTTTTGGGAGGTCTTTTATGTCTTAGGATCAAGAGTTTCAAACCTTCTTTGTGTCAGATTAATAGCAATAATAATAGAGATATTCTCTTGCTGTAACTAGATCTGACTGAAGCAGGTGGAGGCTGGCATTTCTTTAGTCAAAAAGAGCCAGCATGGTGTTAAGAGAGGCAGAGTCCTGTCGTTTCTAGCTTGCTGGGTCCTGTGGGAAGAGGGAAGGTGTGTCAAGGCCGGAGTTCTCTCTACCCCCAAGACTAGGGGCTTCTCCAGGGCAAGAGCTGGGCAGGCCTCATCCCTTGTCCCCCAGCACAGAGCAGCCTGACCCACTATTTATTGAGCTGATCTAGCCCCCAGGAATGGGTTCATAAATGTAACAAACGCACCAGCAAGTGAAACCATTGCACTTAGAAAGGGGCCCAGAGCCACAATTAGCAGTGTGATCTTGGGCAGATCACTTGACCTTGATGAGCTCTGGTCTCCAAGTGCCTCAACTGGAGACAATGAGAAGAAAATACACAGCACCTGTGAGCAACAGGAAGTGTGCTCACTCTGGGCCAGCACTCAGTAAACAGAGGCCTGTACTGTTACTTGTAAGTCATGTCCTTATCAAGCAAACGAGTGGTGGGGTATGGTCGCAAAGGCGAGGATTTTTAGAGTATATGTTAGAACTGCTTTCCAGGGCCACCTGGGTGGTTCAGGGGGTTAAGGCCTCTGCCATGCGCTCAGGTCATGATCCCAGGGTCCTGGGATCGAGCCCCGCATCAGGGTTTCTGCTCCGCGGGGAGCCTGCTTTCTCTCTCTCTCTCTGCCTGCCTCCCTGCCTACTTGTGATCTGTCTGTTAAGTAAATAAATAAAATCTTTAAAAAAAAAAAAAAAAAGAACTGCTTTCCAACCCCCAAACTAATGGACAAAGCACGGGACTTGGAGCCAATCTGCCTGTGTTTTAATCCCAATGCTGCCCTTTACTAGCCAAGGGCAACATCTTAACCTCTCTAGGCCTTACTTTCCTTACCTGAAAAATGTGCATTCCAACAGCACGGAGCTTACAGGGTTATTGTGAGGAGGACCGAACCAGTTCATCCACGGCAAGAGCTTAGCCTGTCTGCAGATAAATACTAACCATTGTCATTATCACCAGCATCGTCCCGGGCAAGTTAATTAAGCTAATTTCTCTACCTGCACGACGGGACCGACAACGTCTGTAAGAACAGACTACATTCAGGGGCGAGAGGTACCTAGTACACACTAAATGCCAAATAAATGTTCATTTTTGTTTTGTTTTGTTTTCCCCTCCATCCTTTCCCACTTCTAGTAACGAGCAGCTCCGTCAAGAAGACCAGCGCTGGCACGGCATGGAAGCCCGTTCCTGCCTGCTTTCATTTCTTCTCAGGATCTCTTCCCCACCCTCTTTTCTCTGAACAATCTCGGGTCCCCAGAGAACAAAAGAACAGGTCACATCCTAGCCAGGAATGATGTTTTTGACTGGGAACTGTCCTTGCAGCTGGCGGGGCCAGGAGTCACTCGAAAGGACGCCAACGAAGGACCAGCTGGTCTCTGAGGTTTCCGAGAGAGGCTTCAGAAGCTGGGCAGGGGCTGCAGCACAAACCCCCCCCAGCCCTGGACCTTCTTCCACAGTAGCCATCACCCCCCCACCCCCCGAGTTAAGTAGTGAATGAAACCAGCATGTGTAACTGCTCATCTTCCAACGTCAGAGAGCAGCACTCCATTTCAGCATGATGAACGCTGCATTCCCTCTTTCCCGCCCCCTCTTTTGCATTTTCTCTTCCCAGTGGTAGGGTTCAAAGAAACAGACAGAATAGGTGCTCAGCTTTAAGTGAAACACTCAAAGGATTGATAGTCAGGGAAAGAGATCTTGCTTTCCTTCCCCTCTGCTGACTTTATAATTTACCAGCAGGCCTCCCTGGGCTGGGAGAGAAAAAGAACAAGGTGGGGAAACGACTAACCTCTTAAACCCAAGATCACAGTCATCCATCCATCATCCATCCATCCGTCCATCATCCATCCATCCATCATCCATCCATCATCCATTCAACAAGCTCTTCCTTTTCAACTAGGTTAGGTTGTGCTCATCTGTAGATTTCAGCTCATTTTTCCCCCTAGAACCTTCTCTCATCTGAGAGTAGGTCCTATTCCTCCAAGATCTAACAGCTCTAAGCATATCTCCTTTAAAGTAGTGACTACACTGGTAGATGCATTTATTGATATAATTATTAAATTAACAGCTGTTACTGAGGACTGCCTGTCTCCAAAGTCTGTATTTAAGAAGCCTGGGTTCTAGTCCCAGATCTCCAACTCACAATCTGTGTGGGGTTCCACAAGAAATCTCACCACTTGGGGTCTATAGACAGGGTGACATTCAAACTCCCTCATCCTGTTTTGACTTTCTAGGATTTGCTGTCATGTCGAACTCACGTGTATAAGTAACAGGACCTGTGCATGAAGGCCAGCAAATAACAGAAGCCCTTCCAGTTCCCTGAGCTAGGCTTCTGCTCACGACCCACTGTGGTCCTCCTTCCCAGAGATGGGCCCACTAAGAAGGACTCCTGGGCCCACCACACCATTACCAAGACAGCATGGGCCTGTCTTCTCCCTCTTTTCCACTAACCTTGAATTTCATCGTCCCCGCTGTGCCTGACACCAAGGGTTATCAGATTTGAGTGGAGATGGGGGCCACAGGCCTCCTCATCTCAAGCTGTTATTGCTGCAGAGCTCCTAGGGGACACCTCCAGTCATTAACCATTGCCTCCATGATGTGAGGTATGAGCACCCCTGAAGTTCAGAAAAATTAAAAAATGGAAAATTTAATTAAAGTCCTCTCTACATAATTGCCTCCCTATTGGCTTATGGGGTCCTTTGAAGGAAAGAAAACAAAACTCTTTACCTTCAATGTCAGCCTGGGATTCATAAAGTTGAGCCCTCTGCTAGCAGGAACACAGGGCTGACGCTCTCTCTGCCTCCATCAATTATTCAAAGAAAATACAGAATATCTTTGTGATCTGCTGATGGGAAAGCAATTCTCAAAACCCCCAAATGCATACATTCTAAGATGAAAAAGTGAGGAATTGGGTAATCCCAGAATTAAAGTATTTGCTCAACAAAATTAATAGAGGAATAGAGTATGGGAGAAGGTACCTGTCTAAAAGTGATAAGGGATTAATACTTAGACTCCACTAGGAACTCCTTCCAGTGAACAAAGAAAAATGTCGGGAACCCTACCCAACACACGGGCAAAGGCTATGGAGAATTCAGTGAAGAGAAGCCCAAAGGGCCAGCATGCCATGTAGCTATTCAGTTATTGATAGTCAAATAAGTAAAAACAAACAAATAAACAATAAGCCACATCTGCACCCATCACAGTAACAAAAATAAAAAGTTCTACCCAAAGTATCAGAGAGTTTGAGGGCATGTAGGAAATAAGGAGCCTCATGGGAAGGTGAGCCCAGATCAACCAGGGCAGCCTCGGAAGAGAGCAATCTAGAACTAGTTAGTCGAACTAAGTCCGCAAGTGCTCTCTCTCTCTCAGTACACAGCCTTCAACAATGCACAATCCCACACAGGCCTGTTAGGGGGCACGTGGGAGGAAGTCCACTGTAGCGGTAGAGAGCGAGACGCCATCCTGGTGTCCCTCTCTGGCGGGACATGTGTGGAAAGGTAGTGAACACACACGGGGCCGCAGTTAGACAACGGGCTGAAGTGTATACACGGCAACACAGACGGACCATGAAGACCAGGTGCTAAAAGCAGGAGGCAGAACGAGGCCTACTGCACAACAGCACAACGTAAACCAAAAATGTCCAAACACAAAACAAGAGCTGCTTTGAGAGAACACACATAAAGGGATTCACTTCAAACATGTGGGGGAGGGAAGTAAAGAGTGAGGAATGGGGATAAAAAAGAACCAGTAGATCAAAAGAGTGGGCTTTGCGAGGCCTAGCGCTGTTGTTTTGTACCAAGTGAGGTCTGAGCGTGGAGCTCCACCTTCAGCACCTGAGCTCTGAGAATAGCAATAGCATGGACGGGCCTGGGCTGGGTGCTTGGTGGCTTGGTTTTCTCACCCACCAGGGGTGGATACAGGCACTCAGAGAGCAGCATGGACTGGCTCCCAGAAGCCTGCAGCCCTCTCAGGATGGTCCAAGGCAGCTCCTGGGCCCCGGAGGCACAGGAAGGGCCTGGAAATCAGACTGACCCGGTATCAAGTCCTCTCTGTCATAAGACAGCTATGGTACTTGGCCAAGCTACTGAATCTCCCTTAAGCCCCACTTTCCTCCTGGGTTGGGGGCGGGGGTGGTGGCTGAGCCTACCCCTCTTTGAGTAATTGTGAGATTAAAATTAGATATATATAAAGCACCTGATCCATGGCCCAACCCTGGTCCACGTAAACGGTAACCTCTCTCACCTCTAAGATGTTCAATGTCCTCATGATTTCCACCCCATTCCCCACCCCTAGGAAACCCGCCTCTCCAGAAGGATCTAGAACCCACCCTAATCACCATGATTACTACTCTCTTTGAGGCCCATTAATCCAAGGGGTATAAAAACATCGGGAAGTCGGTAGTGTCATCTCTACTCTGTGCATGAGGAAATGGGATGACAGCAGTGAATTCAGTGACTTATTCAGACTGTACAATCGGTTCATCACTTTAGCAAATCTCCTGCAGGAATGAGGCTGGGAGTGAAAGCTGCTTTCTCGGGACCACAAACTCCAGCCGGCATCATACATGTCTGTACCTCATGAGGTCAGTAAATTTTCCAGATTAAGCTTCTCTATGTTGGGAAGCCTTATTTGCTACTGCATCATTTCCCTCTCAGAGAGGAGGCTTCACAGTAAGGACAGAACAACAATGCAGATATTCCTTCACTCCACAAATGATGGCTGAGCACCTACTGTATTCTAGTAGACACAGTTTGGGGCACTGGGGACATAGCAATGATCAAATGATCATCCTTGGTCTGGTGAGGCTTGAATTCTAATGGCGGATGACAGACCATGGCAACAATGATCAGATAAAAATCCAATGTCAGGGAGTGATGATTACTATGAGGAAAAGGAAAACAGGGATAAAGCCAACAGAGGGTAAGTGATGGGTACTAATTTAGAAGTTAGGACAAAACCCTGACCAATTAAAAACAAGAAGGGCAGGGCAGGTGGAAATGAAGAGGGGAAGGGGTATGACTGGACTTCTCCACCACTAACTGATTGAACTTACAGTACATCCTACAGTAAAAATGCTTCTCAGGCGTGTTCACGGAAACTTCCTCCATTGGCAAAGTACCTTCATTCTCATGTTCCAATCTGATCCAAACAAAGCCCCTCTGAATTAGAAGTAGTCTCTGCTTTATAGGTGCAGGAACAGAGCTCAGGAAAGAGAAACGACTTATCCAAGATCACTCGGTCACTAAGCACCCATCAGAACCCCTGCTCCAGCCTCCCTTCCACCAGATCACACTGCCCGACTTGCTGATCCATCAAACAAAAGTGGTGTGCAAGCTCGGCCGGCAGCACCCCGAACAAGCGTATCAAGGATCATCGTGTTGCACAATCACCTTAGCACTACAAGGTGTTTTCACGGTACAAGTTCACTGAACACTTTTAAGGAATGGGCTGTGCAAGGGCTAGGCTTGCTCTTGGCACTGTGACTGGAAGCATCAGGGACTCAGTTCTAAAGCTCCAATGTGCAGAGACTGTATCAGCTTTACCAGTTTTGGCACAGGCCTCACTGCCAAGATGAGAGCATAGGAAACCCTTAAACACAGGGCTCACAGGTGGCTTTGAGCTCTCCTAAGATTCATAGATCAGCTCCTTCCACACACCCCCACCATGGGCTTTCTTACCTCCTATTCTAGAAGCAAAAAATCTACATGAAGGGTTGCCCTCCGCCACAGCCCAGGACGTTTGCTCCTGCTCTCCTAGCAGCTCCTCTCCCTGATGGGTGAGCTGTGGTGCCCAGATCTGTGGGGTTCCTTCGAAAAGGCACAAAGGAAATAAGAGTTGTTATTAATCCAATGATGGTCCTTATTAGCGAAGGCAGAAACCTCTGGGCAATGCAGATAGAAAATGTGATCACCCAGATCCCTCAAGCCTCTGTAATCCTGAAGAAAAGAGACTTCACTGTAGCCCCCAGGCTCAGAACTATGCTTTTGTCCTGATGACTGGAGCAAATGATCCCCAAACAACATTCAGCAAATGCGTAAGGATGAGAGGTGGCCAAGAACAGCAGCTGCCATTAATCGGGGAAGAGCCTCACGATGTCCGGGGCCAGAACTTGGATTTGGAAATGGCAATGAATCTTTTGGGAGCTGCACCAGCAAGGCTCCTGCTCGGCCTCTACTCCCCCTGATGCCCAGATGAACTTCCTGGACCTTCACAAGGGTCACAAAAAGTTGGGCATAGACAGATCGACTTTTGTATCATTATCCCAGCTTATGAAATACGTTTTGAGTGGTGATTTTATTTTTATTTTTTCCAATCTCAGTCTCAAAAGGTCAATCCAATACTTAATAGATGGATATCCCAGGGTCTGTAATAAAGCCAGGATCCATATGATGGGATTTGGATGGCAGGACCATTTTCTTTTGCAGTAAAATGTAATAAGAGAATCTGCAAGAAGGGGAGGTTAAAATTATGTGTGGAAGGTAGAGGATAGCTCTGCTATGTCAGAACCAGCTCCTTCCCAAGGGTTCCTGCCATAAATCAGCAGGGCAGGGGATAGGGAGATGGGCCGATCCCTCAGCCCCTAATTACTCAGGTGTGAAACCAGAAGCCAATCTTCTCAGAGCTAACACTGTAGGCACAGAGGACTGCAACAGAATCAGTTAGTGGGCTGCATCCCCCAACTCTGAGAACCTGGACACATCATTTGACCTCTCTAAGCCTCAGCTTCCTCTGCCACAAAATGGGAACAAAATGCTTCTCTGGCAGGATACAAGCTCATGAAGTGGGGCTCAGCACAGGGTAGGTCCTCAGCAAAAGTCAGGTTCCACATAACTACCCTCACTTTTGACAAATTCACTTACAGTGTCATACACTAAAGAGACGGAGAGTAAGCCACAGCAGTGTGGATACGAGCTGACTTGGGCAAGGGTCCTGCTTCCATAGCCTGGTGGGCACTCAGGCATGAGGCCCGTGACAGGAGAGATGGCTAACTGCTGGGAACAGGACGTTTTTGGCTACCTCGTTCATTAGGGAAGATTTTTTTTAATTATAAAATATATATGTACCAAAAAACACATTAAGTATATAGAAGGAAGAGACATTTGTCTTTTTTTGTTTTTAAGATTTTATTTATTTATTTGACAGACAGAGATCACAAGTAGGCAGAGAGGCAGGCAGAGAGAGAGGGGAAAGCAGGCTCCCTGCCGAGCAGAGAGCCTGATACGGGGTTCGATCCCAGGACCTCGTGATCATGACCTAAGCAGAAGGCAGAGGCTTAACCCACTGAGCCACCCAGGTGCTCCAACATTTGTCTTTTTTGTTCACTACTGTATATGCAGTGGTTAGAATAGTTGCTGATACAGTATAGTACCTGCTCAATAAGCATCCATGGGCTGTATGTGTGGGTGAATGAATGAAGGTACAAATGGAGCAATGGAGTGAATGGTCGGGGCGGGGGGTGCGTTTCAAAGAGGAGGTGACTGCACGTCAGCAAGTAGATCCAGAGAAGGAAGAAAGGAAGAAAGCAGGGAGGGCATACCAGATGACCAAATTCCTGTACTTTCTCAGCAACACAAATGATCATTTTATAAAATAAAAAGTATTTTCTTATTCTAAAAGATAGTGAGGTGGCTGATTCCTAAAATAGTTCTTTTATATAAAGCTCCAACTCACCAAGGAGTTCAAAGTAATCTCCAAGAAACCATTATGTTAAAGGCCAAGATATTTACTTCAAATCTCAGGGGTATGATTGTTACTGATTATTTTCAACTCCATGGATTCTCAGGTAGAGGGAAGGAAGTATTCCAGGGCATTTAGGGTAGAGGACCGTCCGAGGCTGGGGAGCTGGGGGCAGGTGGGAGAGAGGGGGGCACGGAGGCCAGCCAGGGGAACAATCAATGCCCATCACCAAATCCAACAGGAGAGAGATCATTTCTGTGAATTCACACCAGAGCCAAGGGTTGTCTGATGATTACTGAGATGAAATTCAGGGAAATGATGGGTACTCCTTGAGGACCAAAATCTTCAAATATTAATCTTTCCACTCTGTGACCACATTGACTGGTCCAAGTCACCTCCAACACAATTACATGGTTATGAACATGTAATTAATAGTGACACCATGTGCACTTTGGCAGGGATTATTAGGTGGGTGCGGAGAGGACATCTGTGTCTTTAAAATGACAAAGACATAAATCTTTACACATAAATCTACATACATCTACACACCAACACAGAAACTAAAACTAGGCAATAAGCATTTTACATACTATCTCCTGTTATTTAAAACCATCACTTCCAAGGGTTGCTTTTAGTCTACTGACTGAATACAATTATTGGAAAACCTACTCCCTTACTGCTAGAGATTTATTTATTACGTTTCCAACTTTTCTCTATTATAGTTGGCAGTGTAATACTACCTTTAGGTATAAAATCTGTTTATGTGGGTTTTTTTCTTGGATCATATCCTTAAGGTAAGGGTTCAAAAATGGCATTATTGAGTCAAGGGTATCGATCTGTCAACCAGTTTTCCAAAAGGGTTGGGATACTTTATTTTATATAAGGATGCTAATTTTGCTGTGGACTCACTAACAAATTATTACTAAAGTTTTCTTTTGGTAGTTTATTGGGAAAAATAATAACAGGTAAATTTCTATGATAGCTGTAATATGAAAGGCACAAGAAAGGCACAATACTACAAAAAAAAGTTTTAACAAACTCTAAGAATGCATTACAAAGAAGGTAAATGCAGTTGAAAGTCTAGGATAATTAGTAAACATGCACACACTTCATGGGAATTCTGTTCTGGCTGGAACTATGGCATGCCTTGAACTCATTCTACTTTCAAAGACTCTAAAGCCACTTTGCCCTTTTTTTCTGGGCATTAGTCCCTGTGGGAATTCCATGAGAAAGGCTGGAAAGGAATGAGAGAGAAGGATTTCAAATATTCCCTTTGTACAGCTCATAATAAGGATTATTCTCAATCTTTTGTCCAGCACATAGAAGATACCACAGCAGTTAATGAATAAGTTAATTGGTTAAATCATTCTAGTGGGGACCTCCAATTCATTCCCAATAAGCCCATAATGTGTGTGTAAAAGATTAGGACTATATGCAAGAAAGAAGCAAGATAGCAGATGGCCTAAAGTAGCCTTACTGATATTTCAATTTTTAAAGCGGTAGGTCCTCATTAAAGAAAACTTCGAAAAATTTTAAAAAAGGAAAACAAAACAATCATCTTAGAGCTTCACAATCCCTAGCCAATATGTGGGCAGGTTTTTAAGCAAATATACATGAATTTTATAAAATTGAGATTTGGTAGATTTTTACTTTGCCTCTTCCATTCAACATTATAAGCTTTTCTTTAAATAAATAAATAAATAATCTTCCCAAACATATTGAAGGTGAAAGACAATTACCTAACATAGATGTATCATGAAGGTTAAACCATTTAGTTTATGAAATACTTCTGAAGTTTTCTCTGATTTTTGTTACAGTTTCATCCCCTGGACATAGAGTTATGGAGCTGTATGGACTGGGTCAGCAAACAGCCGGAGCCTCCTGTCCTCAGAATGAAAAACGTTAAGCAATTAACACACACCTCTGTAATCAAAGTTGTGTACGCGCAGGAGAGAAGTGCCCTTCAGGGTGAGGCAGGAGGCTGGGAAGGGACTGGCAGGGGCTGCACAGAGGGGTTGAGGGGGAGCCTGTCTGGGCGGAGGGAAGCGTATCTGGGAAGCGTATACCACTGCGTATCTGGGAAGCGCAACCTCGTGGGAGGAACGCGGGTCATGCTGTGCTAAGTACGCTCTCTCTGCTGAGCATCGAGAGAGCATCGCACCGCCGTCCACCCCGCCAGAAACACGGGAGGTACTTTCAGATTTCAAAGGGAAAGGTGTGTTAACACTGAGAACACCATGGGGCTGGATTTCTTAGAGCTGACGAGCCTCTAATGAGCAGCCAGTGGGCGTTCAGATTTCGCGGCTGCCCAATCTGCTCGTCCGTCCACTACAGGCCACCTGTACGGGACCTCAGGGCAGCACCAATTGGGAGACCAGCCCAGCCATCCCGCAGAATCTGTCTTCTTATTCTCGGCGGAGGGGGGGGTGCGCGGGGGGCGTTTCACCCAGAAGGACAGCTGTGAGGGAGGAAGATACCAGGTACACTGCAAACAGGAACAAGAAAAAATACCTGCTTTCCATGCCCTCATCCAAGATTCACTTCGCTCTGAAGGGGACCACAGGTCCACCTCCACAGGCAGAAGGCAGGTCCAGGCCCCATCACGTAGCTTCAGAAATGCTGCTCTTTCCCTCTCTGGGGTCCACCTGGCCAACTCCTACTTATGGGGCAGCTTCTGTTCAAGTAGCGCCTCCTCCTGGAAGCCTTCCTAGGCAGGCCTGAAAGGCTCTTGTCAGCGATGGGTTCCTCTATCCCAGCGCGTGGAGCAGTACATCTAATAGTCTCTTGACCAGCTTCCTTGTCTGGAATGTGGAACCAGAGGGCCGGCCAAAGGATTTCTGCTCAATAACTTTTTGATCAAAGGAATGAGTGAACTGTGGTCCCCATATTTCAAATATAATTCCCATTAGAAGTCAAACACAACTCCCTTCGTGAGGATGACAATGTCTCCTGCCAAGGTCTTGCCCTGCCTTTGCTGGGACGCAGTGTCCCTTCTGAGCAGCTCACATTCAGCCCTGCTTCCCGCCCAGCCACATGGGCTCCTGGAACAGGGTGTGTGCCTATTCCATGTGCAGCCCCTGGAGCCAGCGTGGAAGGCGGAATAATGACCCCCTGGAGCTTAGAAATGTTATCCTGTTTAGAGAAAGAGTTTCTGCAGATGTGAATAAGAATCTTACAACGGGAAGATTATCCTGGATTATCTGAGTATGCACTAAAGGCCATCACAAATGTCCTTGGAAGAGAGCACAGAGATATCTCATATTGGTGTGAGGAGACAATGATGGGAAGACAGGAGGAGGGAGAGGGGAATGATGTGGCCACAAACCCAGGAAGACCTGCAGCCTCCAGAAGCTGGAAGAGGCAAGGAACAGACACTCTCCTACAGCCTCCAGAGGGAGCCCAGCACTGTTAAAACCTCTGTTTCAACCCAGGGACACTGATTTTGGACCTCCAGCCTCCAGAACTGTAAGAGAATACATTTCTGCGGCTTGAGCCCCGCAGTCTGTGGTATGGTTTTAGTGGCCACTGGAAACTCATACAGCTGGGAAGTGCAGAGCTCTGTGGGTCGAGACACCTGGGGCATCGTCCCAGCCCTGGGTTGCTCTCAGCAGGCCCTCTCAGAGCAAGGATTCTCAGCCAGGCTTCCTCCTGACTGATGGCCCACCCAGGGCAAGCTTTAACTCGCTAGCCAGTGGGATGGGAGAGCAACAGTCACCTCTGGCTGACTGGCTGGGGGTCTGAAGGGACTGCGCCCACCAGCCCTGGGCACTCACCAGTCACTCCACACAGATGCCTCCTGCTCTCTTTTTATTATCACCAAAGTCATAGCATGGCATGGGTTAAGCACGTACTGTGTGTCAGACACAAGCCAGGAGGAGGTTCTAGCCAGCATTTCTTGTGTGTCAGACACAAGCCAGGAGGAGGGAGGAGGTTCTAGCCAGCATTTCTTAGAGGGGAGTCCGAGACTTAAACGTGCTCCTCAGAGATCGGTGTTTTGAGCTGTCTGGAAAGCCCAAGGACAGAATGGGATTTACTGAAAAGCTAAAATATTCCAGAAAGAAACCCAAGCAGAGGGGCACCTGGGTGGCTCAGTGGGTTAAGCCTCTGCCTTCAGCTCAGGTCATGGTCTCAGGATCCTGGGATCAAGCCCCGCATCAGACTTTCTGCTTGGCGGGCAGCCTGCTTCCCCCTCTCTCTCTGCCTGACTCTCTGCCTACTTGTGATCTCTCTCTGTCAAATAAATAAATAAAATCTTTAAAAAAAATAAAAGTAAAAGAAAGAAAAGAAACACAAGCAGACACAGCCTGTCACAAAATACAGAATTTTTTTTTCCTCTTCTGGGGTCCCCTTCCCCATCCTTTTGTCGCCTGCCGGGGGTATCTTCCCAAGAAGCGTGTGTGTGCCATAACACAGAGGTGACACTCAGACACTACACACAACTGAGCATCTTCTCATTTTGTTACCTCTACACTCTGTGTCTTCCTTGAGAACTATTTTGGGCTCACTGGTTTAAAAGGAAAAAAAAAATTTTTTTTTAATAGAAATAGAAAGCTTTTGGTATCGCCCACAAATTTGGGAGCTAAAAGGAAGACTGTTTTTCCCCTACATACTAATACTTTGCTCTCTTGCGGGAATTCTCACTCCTGCCCTAGATCCTAAAGATGTGGAGAGAACCTGTCAAAGCCCCAAACCCGTCCTCACCTACAGGCTGTCTGGCTCCTTCTCCTGCTTGGCTTGTAGCCCAAATGTGGGAGCAAGTCCTCCCACGGGGCAGAGGCAAGCAACGGAAGCAGACGGATGACAGCAAGGAAGACAGGCAGGGAATTAAGTTTCCCTAACTGTCCAGCTAAGCGACTGGTGTAGGAGGAAGGATCCAGCTCTTTCTTCAGGATTCCAGTCCAGACTCTCACTCTGGGGCAAGCCTTGCTCTGATCTGTTTTCCCACCTCATTTAAGTTCAGGTTCAGCTTCCCTTAACAAAGGAGACAGAAGAGCTGGGTGGTTAAAGGGTGGATTACAGGCCCCCGGACTTCCTGGGTCCGAATCCTAGTCCTTGGGAAAGCAGCTCAGTTTTCCCATCTATGAAATGTGTGGCTCTGCCAGGCTTTCACTTCCTCTGCCTTTAACCCTCCTTCTGCACATATTCTGGGAACGGCGTGGTAAACCGAAGACCCCGTCCTCACAGGTATTACAGGGCTCATGGGGTGCTTGACAATACATGAAAAAAATAAATAAAGTAACTACTCCTATGAGGAAATGCACATTTTGTTGAAAAAGTCACAGAGGAAGGCTGTGTGAGACAGGGTGCTACAGATACATGAGAGAAGAGGGAGCCATTCAAGAATGAGCCAGCAGTGTGTGCAGATTCTGCTACATGACCAGGGGCCTAGAGGGGTTAAGGAACAGAGCAGAGGTCGGAGTGCCTGGAACAGGGCGAGGTGGGTGAGAATGGCACAAAGAAGGTCAAAGAGCTACCTCACAGGCCAGGTCACATCTGAGTTGTTGCAATTTCATTTGAATTATGATGATAAACCTATTTGGAATATTCTGTGCAGTAGAATGAGGTTGTCAAATCTGTGTTGTGAAAAGATCGTTCTGGTAGCTGGGTAGAAATGGTATTAGAGTAGAGTGGAAATGGGACCCGTTAGGACACTATTGCAATGGCTCAGGGAGAGAGGACAATGGTCTGGGCCAGGGTGACACCAATCAAGATGGAGAGAGGAATACTGATAGTATCTGACATTCATCTGAGTGCTGCCCAGCACTATGTAAAGCACCAAGCATTCACTCTCTCATGCGATCCTCCCAGCAGCCCTGTGAGGTCAGTCCTTCTATTATCTCCAGGTGAGAAAGCTCCAGGCAAGGACCAGAGAAGCTAGGTAACTTCTGAAGACCACCCAATTAGGATGTGGCAGAGGCAAGATCTGAACCAGGCCATTGCAACCCAGAGCCCACACACCCAACTGCTGTTCCTGCAACCAGGCCTGGACAGAGAGAATGGGCTGAGGAGGGTGGGGGAGAGGGCAATCCGGATGCACTGCACACTTTGGGCCTGAGAAACTGGGCCGCTGGTGGTGGTGTTTACAGATGAGCATGAGTTGGGTAAGATTCTGGCTTGCGGGGGCAGAGTGGGGGGCCAGTGGAGTTCAGGGCTCTGCTTTGGCCATGTGGCAGTCCAGCTGCCTGCCTTCATGTGCTCCTTACCCCTTTCCTGTTCTCTGAAAAGCAGTCAGTGGTAGAGGACAAGGTGGCGCACAGGGAACTGGGACAACTTATCTGTCTACATGACCCTCTCTCTCCCAACATACACGTGTGTGAGCCTCCCCACGTCCCTTTATAAAGGGAGGTAGGAAGGCAGACATGTTTGGAAATGCAGTAAACACTTAATGAGAAACGCAAATCAAAATCCCCCAAACGAGTTCTGATTTTTGTTTTTCTTATAAGTTCCTGGTAGTTCTTGGGAGCCCCATAGATGGGCATTTTCCATTTCAAGACAGGGTGAAACCATTGGCAATGAGAGATGATACATGTTTCAGAATCCCAGAAGTGGGAGTCCCAGGCTCTTTCAGGGGCTGGGCCGCCTCAGGCAGGGTACCCATCCCCGGGGGCCCTTGGGCTAAGTCAGGTCTTGGGAACAAGGCTGGTGTACCTATTTCAGTCTTTACTTAGCTCTGCAGGAAGTGAATAGAAGTTAACAAATGTTCCTGGTCACACAGGCTTGGGGAAAGCTGGCTCCACACAGCTTCCTTACTGTAGGTCGTTTCAGAATCTTGAACCTGGGAATGTGCACTCTGACTCTCCCAAGAGGACAATTTCCCAAATACGCGATCACAGAACGCTTACAGCCAAGAACCTCATGGCACAAGTGTCCCAGTGAAGAGAGCTGAGGAAATCGAGCTCCTCCCGTGCATTCTTAAGGGAACAGCAGCAGACCCGTTACTCAGAATTGGCTACTGAGGCTTCCTCAGTGGGCACCTGGAAGTCTAATAGGAGTACTGAGGAGTAGGGGCCATGTGGGAAGGCTTGGGCCAAATGCGTGCTGTGTGACCACCGGGGGGCTAACAGAGCACCCCAAATCTGGATTTCTCAGCTGTCTGTTGGGGATAAGAATGACACAGAACAGAGTTCTGTGAGGATTCAAGGAGACCACTTATGCCAAGGCCAGCTGCGGGAGACCAGCACTCAGTAAGCATCTCCAGAGGCTCTGAGATCCCAGGCAGGCCCCGGACATCCTGACCCTACAGCACAGAATAGTCCTGCTGGCTTGCCGGCAGTACCAGTGCCACCTGTCCTTGCAACAGACCTCCTCAGGTGGCCCAGCTCCATGCCATCAGCAGGCTTCTCAAGTGGTCAGTCAGGGGCAACTAAGTCCAACCTGGAACTTCCAAACAAGGCCCCTCAGGCAGGCAGGGATTGTAGCCAACGAGGCAATCATACTCCAGCGTAAATGGCCTGAAAATACTTCAGGAGGAAAAGAGCCAGTATGCACAGCTTTCTAAATGCATCGGGTTTTCTGGAATGCTGCAGGGCTCCCTGTCTAGGACAGCCAGAGCTTCCGCAATGGCTCAAGGACGTAAGAGCTAGCCCTGAACTTCAGGAATCTCCACCATTTGCTCACCATTCTGTCATTCGTTCAACACATCCTGACGGCTTCCCTCTCTGTAGGAAACACGGAGCTGGGCATGGAGGTACATGGACCTGCCAGGCTAGTGGGGAAGGTAGACAAGTGAGTGTGTGGCTCCAAAATCAGCTTATTTATGAACAGCTGGTATATCCCCGATGATAGAAGATTTTTGCATAAATCATCTCAAAGCAGACACAGGAGACAAAGGAGAAAATAGAGAATCAGAGAGGGATAGGGAGTTGCCCAAGGCCACGTAGCACATTAGAGGAGGGCTGAGATTTGAACTGAAGTCATGGGCCTGGGCAACTCCTGAGCCAATTCACCTGCACCCCTGCCAGGGGCTTCTCTGAGGACTAGAGGAGACAATCTTGGCGAACACCTTTCCTTAACCTGGGGGCTCCAAACATATATCCTTATTTTTCTGCCTCCTTTTTCTTCCCTCTGCCTTATATAGGCTTTGCTTTTGGTGGAGTAAAAACCTCCTACTTATGCACATTCCACCCTTAGTCCAGAATTCAGTCAAAACGAGCAAACGTGAAGTTCCTAAAGAAGCCTTCACCATGCTCTGAGAGTTCCGTAACTCCTTCAGTAACTCCACCACCGACTCCCTGGTAAAACTTCCTCAAGGAAGCTCTCCACGAGGCAGAATCGAAGCGATCCTGAGATCCAGAGCAGCTGGGGCCAACAACGCCTGAGCCCTCAGTAGACCTGGGGGCTGGGGAAAGAGGACCATGAGATCTCCTCCCCAGAAGAGCCTAGGAGCCTCATTTCCAAAGGCTTGGGGTTGGCTCTAAGCCTACAAACAAAACCACTCCTCTCTTGTGGGGAGATTCCTTAGAGGAATATTTATGAGACATTAAAATCACTGCCATCAACTCTTAAAAAAAATTCCTGTACATGTAATTACGGGTCCAGGATGAGATTCCTGGATATGATATAATTACTTCCCTGATGCTCACATTCCCCAGGGACTGAGGGCAGGAACATTCTGCCTACAGATCTATCTCCTTGACCTTGGGTCTCTCCTTGCCCCTACAGACTTTTTCCTGCATATGTGGGGTTGCTTCTCCAACTGGCCCCCACCCCAGCCCTATATCCAGGGCCCCCCTCTCTCTGCCCTCAGAGCCAGCGAGGATGTCCCAGTGGATGCACCTTCGGGGACTTTGCAGGCCAGCAACAGCACCTTGGGCTGATGGGAAGGGACCAGCAAGAGATGGGAGAGCAGGAGACCAAGAGATTTCTTGTCTGCTCCCTCCCTGTTTTGGTGCTGCACCCTCCACAACCACAGGTCCTGCCTACAGCCTCTTCAATGGGATACCCTTCCCCCTCTCCTGCTCTCTTTGGCCTCCAGAAATTTCACTTTCTGTCCTCACCCCTTCAGACCTGGGTGGTTGGGGCTCTACCCACCTAGATGTCCTCAGCATCTCTTACTTACTCCCTTGACCCTGCCTGTCCCATATCTGCTAAACAGTTCCTCCATTAAAGTCTCCTTATTTGAACCATCTGGGATGAATTCTAATTTTCTGACAACAGGCAAATTGGGAAGAGAACAGCCATATTTGAAGCTCACACCACAAGCGAGGTAAGGAATACACTTGCTCCGTCACCACATCACTGGGCTCTGGAGACACGGGTGCTTGGCAAGAGAGGGTGGTCTACAGCCAGGGAGAAGCACCTGTCCTGTCTCTCCCTCCTCTCTTTTCTTCCCCTCCCTACTACCCCCATGTACACATATATGTTCCTGTCTTTTACCCTCATCTAAAGCAGAACCACAATACCCACATCTTTGGTCAACAAAATATTAGAAAGAATAACAGAGATTGTTCAATTCCTCATTCATTCCGCCAAGCTGCCTGGAGAAACTTCTGTGCACCAAGCCCAGTAACCAGCCACCACGGTACAGAGCTGAATGGTCACAGAAGGCAGGGTCCATGCCCTTGAACCCAGCCAGACTATTGAACTTCCTATATCTATTGACTGACCGAAGAAACCTTCTCCACTAGGTTAAAGATAACCCACCCCTCAGTCTACTCTTCCCATTGAATCATCTGATAAAACACAGCCAACCAGACATACACACGCCCACATGCCCTTCAGCTGAGTGACTGAGGATCCTGGCCCAATGCCACAGCAGTCCTAACCTGCAGCCTTCCCGACCCAAGCTTCAGGATGACACATGGGACATGCACATAGCAGAGGGTCCCGGGGTGCACAATTCTTTTGCTTTCCTCAGTAGGACCTAGTGCTTCTCTGGTGAGCAGAGTCCTAACATAATAGTAATGGTACGAGGCTTTGCAGGCAGGCCTTGTGGATTCATTTAGCATCAATCACAGGTCATCTGATTTACGCCCAGCCTTGGGCTTGCTCTTCACACGGAGTTTCTCTGTTCAGTGTCCCTGCATCCAGTGAGGGGCACCCACTTCTCTCTCCCACTCCTCATCCCTGCCTTCCTGCTGACCCTTGCCAGGTAAGGAGCCCCTGTCTGTGACTCAGAAGGTGTGGGTTTCAGTCACAGCCCATCCCTGGCTCACTTGCTAGATGGACACGCACCAGCCACTCCCTTTCTCCGATCCTCCATCTCCCACCTGCACAACACGGCGTCTGAAGGGATGGTCGGGAAGAACCCCTTAGTGAGAAATCACTGCACATCCCGAAGCCTGCGGTCCCTGAACAGGGACCACGGAGAGTGAGTGAAAGCTGCCTAATGACGCAAGTGGGGGCTGCCACCCAAAGCAGCATGTACTGAATGGGAAGGCAAGTCCCACGAGAGTCAAGTCACTCCATTTCAGCTCCTCAGGTTTAACTGCGACTGTGTCTTCTACTTGCCAGAGGAGTTTTTAGGAATCCTGATGCCCAAGCTGCTCCCAAGAATAATCAGATCAGAATCTCCAGGGCTGCTATCCACAAACCTGCTTTTTTTTTTTTTTTTTCCAAAGCTTTCTTTGGGATTCAAATGTGCAGCCTTGGCTGAGAACCGCTGACGTACGTTCACTGCACATATTTTGGGTGTGTTTCACCAGATGGTCAATAATGTCCATTTAGAACATATAGTTTCAACTCAGACAGTAAAGGGTTTTCAATCATCAAAACCTGGAAGAAGCTAGGTTATTAAGGGCTCTTATTCTTCATCTGCAGAAAGTATAATCCTCTGTTAAGAAGAAGACAGTATATAGGGATTAACTTCTATAATCAAAGAATGTAATTAATAACCCGGTTAGAACAAGATTTTGAAGAGCTAATAATCCCTAAATACAAATTATATACCCTCATTAAATCTGTTACAACACTACTTAACAAATAACCCCTTGTCTACCAATCTGCTTTACTTTTATAGCTACAGGAAAACTAGTTTTTCCCTGTCCTATGAGATTACCTCCCTAAAGTTTTTCAAAGGTCCTAGGTCACGGGTTTCAACCTGGTTTCGTAACACCTCCCTCTTAGTATGGTAGCACAGGCTCTAACGGTCCTTCCTTCCTCCTGATTACCCCACACCCCTTGCCCAGCCAAGCCCCATTTGCCATTTGGACTTTCAGCACCTGCCATGTCTCTTAGATAGCACTCCTACCCAAAGACAGCATACTATGACCTTTCATCTTTAGCTTGCTCCGAAATCACTTACTCACATTCTTTCCTTTACAGAATAATGCAAAGAAGATACACTTTGGAATCAGCTCTGGCCAAAAACTTTGAGCCTAAGAATCCAGAAGGAGACTCACAAATGCGCAGTCACCTGGTAGCTGGTAAAGATGACACTGAAGGGCTGTGAAGGAAAGGTAGTCTTTTCCATCAATGTTGCTAAGGCAATTGGGTATCCATATAAAACAATGAACCTCGACCTCTATTTCACACCACACAAGAAATCAATTCCAGATGGACTGCAAATCTAAATGGAAAAGGGAAAATAATAAAACTTTTACAAGAAAACTCAGGAGAACATCTTCATAACCCTGGAGTAGACAAAGTTTTCTTAAACAAAACATAAAAATGTGCTAACTCTACAGGAAAAAAAAAATTGGAAAGCTGAACTTCAACAAAATTAGGAACTTCTTTTTATCAAATGATACCATTAAGAGAACACAAATAGGGACACCCTGGTGGCTCAGTCGGTTGAGCCGCTGCCTTTGGCTCAGGTCATGATCCCAGGGTCCTGGGATGGAGTCCCACGGCAGACTCCTTGTCCAGGAGGGAACCTACTTCTCTCTCTGCCTCTGCCTGCTGCTCTGCCTTCTTGTGCTCTACTCCTCTGACAAATAAATAAATAAATAAATCTTTAAAAAAGAGAGAGAGCAAAAATACAAGCCACAGAATGAGAGAAAAAAATGTCAATATCTGACAAAGGACTTGTGCCAGAATATGTAAAGAATTTTTACAAATAAATAAGAGGAAAAAAGCAGACGATCTTATTTTAGAAAGTCTTAAATAGCATATCCAAATAAGTCTTAAATAGGATATCCAAATGTTCCAATAAGCACATTAAAAAGGGGCTCAACTTCATTAGGTACTAAGGAAGAATCAATAAAACCACAATGACACACAACTATACAACCAGCAGCATGGCCACAATGAAAAAGGTAGCTGTTCGGAACACACAGAGCAATCAGAACTCTCATACACTTCTGGTGGGAGTGGAAAACTCTGGAAACCAGTCTGGCAGCACCCATGAAATCCAAACATATGTCCTACAACCAGCAACGCCAATTCTTGGATGAAATCAGTGCCAAAAGACATAGAAAGAATATTGATTGAAGCACTATTTGTAACAACCCCAAACTGGGAAGAAACCAAATGCCCACCAACAGTCCAGGGACTGAATTACTCTATGCTCACAGAGGCGAAACTACAATGTCCTACAACTATGTGGAATGACATGATGTGTCTCAGACATAATGCTTAGTCCACACAACAGACACGGAGGAGTCTATGGCCCATGACTCTATTTCTAGGAAATTAGAAAACAAGCAACACTAATCTGTAGCGTTACCAGTCAGGAGAGCAGCCATCCTGGCTGGGACTGAGGGAAGACAGAATGAGAGGGGCCAGAGGGGGACCTCGGGAGGTGCTATGTTTTTTCGTGATGCAGGATCCAGTTACACAGCTGTGTTCACTGTGAAAAGTTCCCTGAGCTATGCACGTATGGGTAGTGCACTTTGGTTTATGTATATTATATATTGGTAAAAGGTTTATACACACACACAGAATTTGGCTGCTCTACCCTTTAATTATGTGTGACTTTGGGCAAGGCACTTAATCTGTCTGGTATTCAGTTTCCTCTTCAGTCAAAATTGAAATTAAAATACCACCTACCTTGCAGGATTGTTGCAAGGATAAAATGGAAAAAAAAAAAAAAAGGTACACACACACGTGGCACCTGGTACACAGAGCATGAGTCTGTCAGTGAGTTTCCCTCCCTTCCATAGTGTAACTCGGTGACAGTCTCTTATAACCTGGGACCTCAAGGAACCATCACTTTAGTGTATTTAAAACTAAACAAGCAAAACAAAACAAAAGAAAACAAAACAAGACCCGGACAGAAGGTATGCTGAGGACGAAAGGTGGCCAGGCCCTTCCACAGGCAGTCTTGAAATGTTTGGAGAGCCTGTGTGTGGATGGACACAATCCCACCTCCGGGGCTGTGAGAACCAGGCGTGGGTCACCACCGCGGAGCAGTGTGCCAGATCGGGGCGAAGCCAGACAGGGACAGTGACGAATGCATGGAGATGACAGAAAGAACACAGCAGGATGCTGCCTGCCAACACGGCAGCCACACTTTCTTTTCTTCTAACCACACATGGGCTGAGTTTTCCAGCAGCAACGTTCTTCAGAGACGGGGAAAAAAAAAAATCAAGGAAAAACCACTGTTTCCTTAAAACAAGCGCCAAGTCCCAATGTGAGAAAGTGCAAGTCACAGAAAACATGAGATTCCCAGAAAATAAACTTGTGATTACCAGAACTGGAAAGCAAGCGCTGCTGCCCCCTTCGTCCCTAGAGCATCCAGATGCTGTCCTCTGTTGGGGGCAGGCTTTCACAGGCACAGGGGCAGGGCCCTCCCCAGGGCCCCCGGAGCTGGTTCCCTTTGCCCAATGAACACAGATTGAGTGTGGGTGGATGGCGGCCAGCCTGGTGTTGGCTGGACACTGAGTATTCCAGGGAAAAGAGTGCCTGGGCCCCGTCTTCCCGGGGCAGACAGTCTGGAGGATTCCAGTAGGTAACTGTCAGTGACAATGCAGGCACTGCTTGCTAACATGCAGAGAAATACAAGGGGCTCGGGAACCAGAGAGGAGAGGACATCTTCCCCCAGAAGAGAGCACCTGGGCTAAAGCATAAAGGATGAAGAATTACACATGGACATTCCCAAACAGAATGTCAGTGTAAGCGCCAGTGTGAGCAAAGCCCAGAAGGAAGAAACTGCCCTTGGTGTTACCAGAATTAAGGAGAAGGCAAGGAGTACAAGCAAAGAGGCTGGAGAGGTGGGAGGCACCAGATGGAGGTGGACCTTCCATGGACTCTGTCCTGCAGGTCAGTGGTTCTCCGTCCTGGCTACACATCAGAATCACAGAGCATCTTCCAGACATACTCATGCCTACAGATGCTTGCTTAACAGGCCTAGGCTTGGGTTGCTTCTAAGAAGTTCTTCCAGCATGCAGCCAGCATGGAGAAGCATTGCTATAGTTCAACGGTGTGTAGACTATAGACCTGGGGCCAAATCCACTCCTTGGTGCTTGAGAACTAAGCATGGCTTTACCAATAAACAACTGCCATCAATTCATGGTAGCAAACACTACTAACGCCAATTAAGCAAACTTTCATTTGAATTCCTGTTAATCAAAATGGTCTCTCCCCTCCGACAAATGAAATTCCATCACTCTCATCCACGCACCTAGATTACAAAAACAATATTCAATTATTATTATTATAGTCTGAGCTTCATTAATAAAAAAAAAAAGTATATGAAGATTTGTTTTCTCCTTTGTTACATTGAGTATTCACATCATATCCTCAATGTTGCCTCTTGGATGGCCAACTCCAAAAGATGTGCTATCTGGCCTTTTATAAAAAGACTCTTGCTATAATTGATGGGGAGAGATGGAATGTTCTGGAACAGAAGAATAACATGTGGGTTTGTGTTAGGGAGGCCAGGGAAGTGGCCATCATTTTAGTGTTGGTCCAGGAAAATATCACATGAGCCAGAGCAATGGGATGAAGGTGGGGTAGGCAGGCCCAGACTGCAAAGGTTGTACAAAAAGGTGGCATACACAGGGCTTTGTGGCTGATATATAAGTAAGGTAAGGACAAGAGGGAAATCCAGATGTCCTGGGGACCACCAAAGTCCATGCAGAACCATCAACACCGCAGTGTCTCCATCCTGGCCAGGGAGGAGAACCCTGAGGCTTGTCCCAACACACGTAGAGGGAGACAACTAGAGCCCCTTTGCCTTCTACTCTTCTTCTGAAATATCCCATTTGGTCTTTGCCACTCTCTTAAACATAGTTCTCTTCCTGGTACATCTTTGCACACACAAAAAGCAAAGAACCAAACTATGCCTTAAAATCCTTTAGCTCTCTGAATCCCAAGTACCACCCAGTATGGCAGGGAGGGTGGGTATTACTTCCCCATTTTACAGATAGGTAACAGGCCCAGAGAGGAGCTACACTTTGGTCAATATGGAGTCTTCTTACGCCCACTCTATGTGCTGACGTGTCACCAAGACCACCTGCCTGGCCCCTCACCGTTCTCAGAATGTCCTCCTTGTCTCTGTGTCACACACATAAGTCTCTGAATCTCCACGTAAGTTCCTGGATGCCAGCACCTCTGATCTCACTCCTCGAGGTCCTTGACTCCAGTGCTGGTCGGCCCTGGGTCCAAATCCTGCCCCTGCCATATCCTTACTACTCTGAACTTCAGTTCCTTTAACGGGGAGGTGAAGGTTGTGATTCTTCTGCGTATGGTTGTTGAGAGGCTAAAGGAGGATAACACAAAGCGCTTAGTCCAGTGCCTGGTACAGGACAAGGGCTCAAAATGCATAGTATTTCATGAGGACAGTTCCCCTTGGTGTTCTTAATCCCCATTACTGCTTGAGTCTGGCTGGAGTAGACAATGTAGAGAGGCAGCACAGTTGAATGTGTGAACGGATGAGGGGCATCTAGGTGGCTCAGACAGTTAAGTATCGGCCTTTCAGGTCATGATTCCTGGGTCCTGGGATCGAGCCCCACTTTGGGCTCCCTGATCAGTGGGGAGTCTGCTTCTCCCTCTCCCTCTGCTGCTCCCCCTGCTTGTTCTCTCTCTTTCTCTGTCAAATAAGAAGGATGGATGGAGGAACTGAGGAGGCAAAATGCTGGAGACCCAAGCCTTACTCTGCCACTGACTTCCTCTGTGATCTTGGATGAGTCACTTACAAAAATACCTGATCGTGTCATCATGAGAATTCAGTGAGTTAAACTATGTAGGACACTTGGAACAGTGCCCGGCACTAGTAAGTGTTCTGTAAGTATGAGCTGTTGTCATTGTTTGATAGTTATTTTCATTTTCTATGGTAATTTTAACAACTCGGCCAGCTCCTGAGATCCAGTGGGTCTCATGGCAACGGTGAGCCTGCTGGTGCATGTACCCGCCCAGCAGTCTGCAGGTCCTGCCTTGGTGCTTGGCCCGTGATGGCCTTCGGGGATGCGGAGCTGAACGAGGCTCCCCCAGGCATACCTGAGTTCCTTGCGCCTTCGCAAACTACGGGAAGCTGATTTATACAGCCTTGCACGGCCAGTCCTCATCTCTGTGTGGATTTATATAGTGAGGTAGTAAATATTTATCATAGAGCCACAGGCTCTTACCAATCCTGACCCTCCAAAAAATTCTCAGCCCGAAAGATTTTTCATTTTTTAATAACTCATTTGGTGACAAAACCTGACCTAAAGTGATGTGAAGCTATTTATTGTCTTTATTTCTCCCACTTAGTGTGAACAGTTCACTGCAGAAAATTAATGGGTTTGATTATGGAGCACTGCCCAGGACTCCACGGGGGTATTACATAATATACAGTATACGCACCCTAGTTCCTTGCTAAAATCTAAAACCATGCCAATTTCCAAAACACATCTGACCCCGAGGGTTCAGGATGATAGACTATGGACATGCATTTATTATTTCCATGGGACAGCTGTAATCACTCCTCTCATCCCTTCAACCAAAAGATACAGCAAATTGGTGTTTGCCCATAACCAAATGACTTTTTATTTCTCTTGGAAAAAGAAATCAATAAGGAGTGTTTTCTGGAGAGAACCAAGAAATAAAATCAGCTTTCCTCTTTCTATGCAGGGGATGGTTCAAAAAACATCTACCTTATAACCAACACAGATGCCATCAGACTGTTCTCAGAAAGAAAGCTCCCGGCCTGAGGTCAAGGGCATCCAGTGTCTCTGTGGCTTAGCCCCCAGCGCTCTGCAGGATGGGTGTGGAGGTGGAGCAGCTGCTGGGGGAGTGGGAGCCTTCAGCTCAGTCTCACAGCCCTGCTGTCTCACCCTCTCCTACGGATGTTTGCTCGCTGGGAAATTCGGGGTGGATAGAAGGCTTGCGCGGAAGGAAGCGGGACAGGAGGGAGGCAGGCTGTGCACTTGGAGGCAGAAGGAGAAAGGCAAATGAACAATTACTTCATAGGCTAATTGGGAGATACCCACTCTGTAAATTGCTAATAGCCTTGGGGCACTGAAGTGACAGGCTAAATTAGCAGGCAAGATGGCTGGGTTGCTTGCTAGTGAAAGCCCTGTATAATGAGTCTATATATGCTCCCAGATCGCAAAGGTTTGGGGTAAAACACACACACCCCAACTAGGAAGTGGACAATCAGCCTACAGGGCCTCTGATTCCCAAAGCACTATCTTCACCAGCACCACCCCCACATCCAGCCCCAGCACCAGCCCCACAGCCCCTGACCCCATGGTACACAGCCCCACGTCCCCTGACCCCATGGCACACAGGGTACAGGGTACAGGGTACTGAGCTGGCAATGAGAAACATGGGTCCTGACGTCTGCTATTCACTTGGGGAGTGACTCGGAGCGAACTGGAGGGTACTCTGCACAGCACCTCCCTGACCCCAGAATACCAGGCGTAGATCTTTGTGCCTTCTCCTCACGGAACAGCATTCATTCTTGGGTAGCTTCAAGCACCCAGCCTGCCCCTTCATCCTCCCTTTTCTCCCTTCTCACCCCAAATGCAGTATGGAATCGCCAGCACTGTAACACTGGCATAGTGATTCCTACCTGGTGCGGGAGCAAAGAGCCAGGAAGAACTGGGGGAACATCCACGCTGACTCCACGCCTGTCCACCCAGCGGGGCTCCGTGGGGGCCCCTGGCTCCACCCGTACTCTCCCACCCACCCCCCAGTGCCAGGCAAGTCCTGTCCTTCCTTCCACCACACCCACAACAGCCCAGCTTCCTCTCCTTGTAGGAAACAAAGGTTCCCTTTCCTTCCACTGTGAAATCCAGCTACAATGGACTGAGCACCTACTATGCCCAGGCAAGTATGCTCACAGAGGTCATTGGGCCTGGTCCTTCAAAGAGACCTGTGCAATAGAGGTCACCCCCTTGTAGAGAAGGGGCCCCGAGGCTCACAGAGGAAGCGGCTTGCCCAGAACGACTTGACTGGCAGGTGGTCGCGGTCACGGGCAGACTCAGGCCCGCAGGACGTTGCCAGGCATCTGTGGGCCTCCATTCCCCATCTGTACACCACGCCGGTGCTACCTGCTTCACAGGGTGCTGTTCAAGACTAATGGGGATGTCGCCAAAGCCAAGCATCCGTCCTCGGCGGCTATGAGTGTCATTGTCTCCCAGGAAGGGGTGAAAGCACGGCTTCTGTTTCCCATTTGTGGAGTCTCTGCATGGCAGGACTGTGCCAGCCCTCTTGGCAGCTCCTCCATCATAAGAATGGCAAATGAGGCGGGAATGAAAGAAAGGCAGGCCGAGAAAAAGGGCCCTGAGGGAAAGCTGTCCCACAGGAGCCGAGGTGGGAACTCCAAGATGTGTATGGGAAGCAGAGACAAGCTGAGTCTGGGACAGCTGGACAGAAGGGGGTAAGGGATGTTCCAGAAGGTGGGGGAACCAGGGCAATCTGGGCTGTGCCCTGGGCTGTGTGGAGCTGTGTCAGGGAGTGAGGACCAGGATAAGGGTGAGCCCGAAGAGGGGAGGGAGCCCAGACAAGAGGCAAAGAAGCTTTTGAGGCCTGAGTGTTGGCAGAAGCCTCAGGCTTGTTCTTGGAAAGGAAGAAAATGAGAATTTTAACCCCGGCTCCCCTCAACCTGGAGTGAAATCAGCACCTCACTCGCAGAAATGCCCACTGACTCGCTACACCCTAGTTCTCCCCAAATTCGGTTTACTCTCTCTGAGACACTCTGTAACTGTCAGGTTTGCTATTCTTGACGGCTCTCTCCGGAGCATGAGCAAGTCCTGGAATGCAATTGGAGTCAGCAAGCATTTACAGAGAGCCTGGTTCTCCTGAGGGTCCTGTGAGCGCTCTGGGCACGCGTGGAAGGTGACTGAGCCGGCCCCGCCTCCCAACAGCTCCCACAAGTCAGACGCGCAGAAGGAACATGCACATGCACGATCTGAGTTAGATTTCCCAGCATCAGGTCCCTCTGTCACTCCCAAGCTATATGATTTTCGGCAAATCACCTTCTGACCCACAGTTTTGACATCTCTAATTGGAAATGATCATGCCATCTGCCCTTGGGATTTTTTCAGGAATTTAATGGGATAATCACTGTTTAGTGAGTTGTAAAACACCATATAAATGTATGATTTTATGTGATATGTGATAACCAACTATTGGGGTTTGAATTGTGTCCCCCCAAAACATGTTGAAGTCCTAATCCCTGGGACCTGGGTTGGTAACCTTCTTTGGAAACAGGGTCTTTGCAGAGTAACTAAGATGTAAATTAAACTGAGTTCTTACGGATTACTGAGTGAGCCCTTAGTCCAATATGACGGGTGTCCTTATAAAGGCGAAGAGACACAGAGAGAAGAATGCTGTGTGTAGTGCAGAGATGCACAGGGGGAAGATGGCCGTGGAGGACAGAGGCAGACCACAGTAATCATTCACGGGCCACGACCGCCACAGCCTGCGGGCAACCACCAACCTTGCCACAACCTTGACTTTGGACTTCTAGCCCCCAGAACTGTGAGAGGATACCTTTCCAATGATTTGAGCCACTCTGCTTGTGGTCCTTTGTTATGGCAGCTCTAGGAAAGCAACACAGCAACGCTACCACACAGAAAGTGCCCAAACAGAAGAACAAAGTGTTGGGGAGGAAAAATGAGGATGGATTCTTCCCCTAATGCTTGCTTCTGCTCCTGTCTCTTTTCCATCAGTCTTTTGCCTTCCAAACCCGCACTCACACTGACCTGTCTGTCGACCAGAAGATGTCTCTGGAAATAAGTAGAACAGGTATTGACTGTCCCTTTCTAAAACGGATGCATCACGTAATAGCTGAGAACCCACCATATCCCAGGGCCACGCACGGAGGGAACGGTAATGAGCAGCACAGACCTCCCGTGTAAACCGCACTGAACAAGAAACTGCAAGCAGGAAACAGGTACTGTGGCATGCACACGCTCCGAAGACAAGTAGCAAGAGGGTAAGACACAACCCCCTATGTGTGCCACTAGCTCACGTTGACAAATTTACACAAGTTCCAAAAGGTCATGGGCATCTCCCCATTCCTCAGCTAAAGAACCTTCTATGACTCCTAGTGACTCCAGCAAAAGTCCCACCCTCTTATTCAGAAGTCTTCCAACCCCTGTCTTGATACTTACCACCCAACCCTCATTTACAAATACTTTATACTCATTCCAGCAAACAGAAAGGCAACACAGGCTTTGGGGAATCCTGAGTTAGAATCCTGGCTCTGCTGTATTCCTAAGTATGCTGAATGCCTTTTAGTATCACTGAGTATTTCTCAGAAGTCTGTTCTGGGGATCTGTGCTCAGGATACAGAGATTAATAAGACATGCTTCCCCTGTTCTCAAGCAGCAAAACAGCTCGTTAGGGCTCCCTGGCCTTAGTTTGCCCATCTGCACAATGGAGGCATAGTCTTAGTCCTGCTTTACTGCAGATGTGAGGATCATATGCATAACAAGAGTCAAGCACCCAGCAGGTATGTGATGAACACCGGGTCCTCACGCATTTATTTTCTTGGCTGTATCTTTGGCCAGACCTTACCCCTGCCTTTGTCCTTTCTTTTCATCTTAACTTTGTCATGGCCGATACATTTTTAAAGCTCATAAGAAATCCTGGTCCCATAACCTTCTCTCAATCAGCCTAACTATTTCTCAGGTTCCCACCCCCCTGGACTGCATGAGTCTCAGTGTCTCAGTACTGTCCCCAGTGGTGTGGTCCAATCTGGCATCCTTTTGTGTGTTGCTTCTCCTAGCTCTTTGGGTCATCCTTTCTATCTAGTTCTTGTTCAGGAGTATCTGTAGATTAGTTTGTTCCTTGTTTCATCACTGCAAGCCCTGGGGTGGGGGGGGTATGGGGGGTGAAGTCAACACCCCCACCCCGCCGCCACTCAGGAGACAGCCCTGTCTAAAAGTTGAGGCAAGGAGGCTGTCCTCTGTAGAAGACTTGTGATCCCCAGACCTGAATGGCCTCGTCACTTCTGCCTTCCTGGCTTCCAAAGCAGCCCTGTTCTGCCCAGGAGCAAGGAAATGGCTGTCAAATTGCAGCCCTGATTGGGAGGCACGCAGGGTGCTAGCTGGAGACACAATAGCTCATAGGTGGCCAAGCTGAAGCATCTGCCTCCCCTCCTTCTGTACGGTTCCCAGCCCATTAGATCACACTGTTCCTCTGACCTACAGACAGGGTAGCTGTCGGGCCTCCCAACCCCTCTCTCCTCCCTGGCTCACATTCCCAATCTGCCCAAGGCAAAGGAGGGAGAACAGCTTGAGTAACTTGATGAGTCACCCAAAGCCCAGAAAGACACATTCAAAGGAAAGCTGCTCTCTGGGTCTGCCGCAGGCAATGATACAGGGAGACTGAGCCACCATCACTGACAGAGGGGACTCTGGCTCTCATTCCCTCCTTGTATGACATTTCCCTGAACGATGTGCCAAGTGGCTTCAGAGCCAAGTCAAGGACACAGGAGTTTCAGCAGGGACTTTCTATTCCCACAGCAGACAGATGGGGCACGAAGAGGAAAACCCCTGGCATTGGCTTGAGGGGTTTGTGGAAGACTCAAAGGGCTGACCTCTGAGGAAAAACAGGAGCTCAGCAGTCAAGGGCTGTTGGCTAGCCCGAGCTAGGGACATGAAATTCCAGTTGCCTACTAGGTCCCGGGCAGTGTGCTTGCTGGTTTTCATGCACGATTTTATTACATCCTCCAAACAGCCCTATGGCAGAGGTATATTGTTACACTCATCACCATTTTGCAAATGAAGAAGCCCACAGAGCTGAGTGACCTGAACAAGCCGAGAGCCGGGAAGAGGCAGAGGCAGGGTTTTAATCCAGGTCTGACTGCCCCAAAGCTTGCTCTCTAGACCCTTTGCCTCTTGGCCACCGGACGACAGCAAGGATGTTCCGGTCTGGCTCTTCTGTAAATACTGTTTCCTGAGTTAATCCGCTGTTCTCAAACACTTGACCTCAGGATAACTCCTTGCCAGGCCAGAGGTAAGTGCCACTCACCGTCGACAAGGAATGACCCTCTTGCAAATAAGACAGAGAGAAAGAGCAAGTGGAGGCCACCAACAGCTGAGCTCCTTTGGGAGCCACGGAGGTAGAGGCGAAGAGCCTTCAGGCCTGGAGGTCACAGGACTCCTACTGAGGACAGGCCTCTTGTCTCAAAATGTTTAGAGAGGGCTAGCTTCTGGTGCTCTAATGCATGGGAGGGGTGGGGAAACAGGACTTTTATTTCCTCCCTTCTTCTGAGCCTTAGAAGTCATGAGCAATTATCATATGGTTTCGCTTATTTGTGGAACGTAAGGAATAACATGGAGGACATTAGGAGGAGAAAGGGAAAAAGTGATGGGGGGTGGGGATTCAGAGGGGAAGACGGGAGATGAACCATGAGAGATTTTGGACTCTGAGAAACAAACTGAGGGTTTCAGAGGGGAGGGGCGGTGGGGAGAGGGGTTAGCCTGGTGATAGGTATTAAGGAGGTCACGTACTGCATGGAACACTGGGTGTTATATAGCCAACAGTGAATCGTGGAACACTATATCAAAAACTAATGATGTACTGTATGGTGACAAACATAACGTAATAAAAAAATTTAAAAATAAAAATGCAAAAAAAAGTCATCAGCGAACTAATCTACAGATACTGTCAGAGGGAGGCTGCATGGTGGAGGGTTAGAAGGGAAATATCCTAGCATTTAAAAATACCAACTGTATGCTGCCACGCAAGGGCCATTGATATGTGGTTTCACATTAAATGGCTTAACAACCCTGCACAGAAGGTATTACTGTTATCATTCCTACTGAAGAAGAATTAAAGCTCAGAGAGACTATTTTTTAAATTAATGAATTTCCTTATGCATCTTTATTTACATTTACCCCAACTTGTACAAGAAAAATTATAAGGCGTCCCACACAGAGAGAGGTTATACGATCGGAACCATGGCCCAGACGGCTGTATGTTCTATGCTTTTCCTTCTTTCCTGTGCCTTCTAGCACCCCAACAGATGTGTCCTTTAATCCAGGACACCCCGACCCTTACCCACCATCCCGCGTTGAAAACAGGATTTGATACACAAAACAGGATTCCATTTTGCCTCTGAATTCTTAGAAGCAGGAGACCAGGTCGGGTGGGGGTGTCTCATCTGGGTGGAGACTTACACGTTGGGTGCTTTTCAAAGTCAGCAGTAATCACCCAGCGCTACCTCTCAGGGCCCTGACAGAGATGTGGACGGAAGGCCACAGCTGCACTGACGTGACCCTGAGCTGATGGTTTAATCTCCCTGTAGTTTTGTTTTCTCATCCATATCGTGAGAATATTAATAGCACTTGCTACCGCTCGCTGACAGGGATGTGAGGGGGAGGGAGTGGGGAGAGGGACGCACACACGCTCTGGAAGCCATAAACTGCTCAACAAATGTGAGGGCTTCTTTTCATTGCTACCCAGGTAATGGCGTCCCGCACTCTGGACCCAATATGACCTGACCTTAAATAAAACGGGCTCTGGGCCGACTGCAGAATTTATTCAGCGGCATTCAATAGACATATTTGAGTGTCTGGCTCTGTGATAAAAGACAAAAGACAAGCAGTGAAAAAAATAAAAAGCCACATTGTGTTAGATTCTAGAACTGAGGTGGGGGTCCCCCAGGGGTGGGGGGAGGGCTGGTAAAGCAGACCTGGGGTAGACAAGAAAGGAACTGCCAGTGAGGGGGTGCTGGAACGAGGTCTTGAGGAATAAGTAGGGTTTGGCCAAAGGGGATGAAGAGAAGGTGCTCCTAGCTGTTCTCTCTGCACAGAGGACTGAGCAGGATGCCTTGTAGAGGGCAGTGTGGTCATTCCAGGGGGAGGAGGGAGCCTCAGAGGTGCCACAGGGGCCCAGCAAGCCTGGCCCCCATCCTTCATCAGGAGGGAAGAGGAGCTGTTCATCAGTGGGATGTCACTGCAAGGGCCCTGCTTGGCACCCACAGCCGAATGCATGAAGACCGCCCCAATCTCACTGACCCAAAGGATTGCCAGAATTTCTTTGGCCATTTTTCTCTCTGATATGCTAGCAATTTGGGGCGCCTGGGTGGTTCAGTCAGTTGAGCGTCTGCCTTCACCTCAGGTCATGATCATGGTCAGGACCTGGGATCATACAAACCCCCTGCCCCACTGGCATCTACATCCGAGCTCAAGCTCCCTGCTCAATGGGGAGCCTGCTTCTTCTCCCTCTCCCTCTGCCTGCCATTCCTCCTGCTTGTGTACACACTCTCTCTCTCTGTCAAATAAATAAATAAAATCTTTAAAAAATTAAAAATTTAAAAAATTATTTGCTAGCAATTTTCTGAAGTCAAACCAACCCACTGGGCACATGAGTTCCAACTATTTTAGACAGCAGAAATCTATGGATGCATATTCTTCCCTGGGGAAAGAGAATCAATTGAAATGAGTACTTGTTTCCATATTTACGTGGTACTCTCTTCTCCCTTGGAATGATTTATGAACAAGGATTAATCGTAGAAAGGCAGAGAAACATTGTGATCTCTGCCACCATGGCTAGGGAGGAGGGACTAGGGAGTGACATGCTCTGTTTTGTCAGAACAATTAAAGTCTTTGATTCTTTGAAATTTGAGAATAGAACTTAAAGCTAGAAGAGATCTCAGTGGTAACACTGTCCACCATGCTGCCCAGGGTAAGTGCCCTTTATAAAACAGCCTGGCCAACTGGTAGGCACCAAGTCTTTGCTCCAGTAACTTTTGCTTATTTTTTTTTTTAAGATTTTATTTATTTATTTGACAGAGAGAGATCACAAGCAGGCAGAGAGGCAGGCAGAGAGAGAGAGAGAGAGAGGAGGAAGCAGGCTCCCTGCTGAGCAGAGAGCCCGATGCGGGACTCGATCCCAGGACCCTGAGATCATGACCTGAGCCGAAAGCAGCGGCTTAACCCACTGAGCCACCCAGGCGCCCCTAACTTTTGCTTATTAATTGGTAAGTTCATGGGTCATACTTCTGGTGGAAACACACACACTGCCCATAAAGAAAAAGAAACAGAGGAGGAAATGCGGCTTTTTGGAAAGAGAGTCAAACTTGGCTCCTCTGCTTACAAGATTAAAGCTGGTATGACCTTAGGTAAAATGTTCAACCTCTCTTTCTCCTCTGTGGAGATGGGCTGTAAAACCTTCCTTGCTGGGGTTGTTGTGAGGATTAAGTGGACTAGTGTATATAAAGTGCCCAGCAGAGTTGCCTGGCATGCAGCCAGTACTCAATAAATGGTAATTATTATTATCCCATTAGCCCTAACTCCCACACAAGGCAGAAATCCTTCTTTAAACAACCCTGACAAACTAGAGAGCTATCAGGTCTCTACTTGAATAAATATTTGTTGATTGATTTGGTAATCAGTTGGTTCTAAACACCCCCACACACACAACCAGACACACACACACACAGCCCCTATGATTATTTCTCCAAGTTCTCAGAGATGCTTTAGCAACAAGATCGTATCTCACTCTGCTGGGTTGTACTTAATTACTTAATGGTTAAATCCTTCCCAGCGTGGAGCCAGGCTCTGTCACTACACCTCTTCTCCAGCCCATGGTTTTCTTAACCATATTTTTCTAACCACACAGACTCCTTTTAAGAAATTCCCAGAAAACTGCACATACTATGGAACCCATTGCCTACAACTCCAGGGGTGCCTCAGACCTCATGAAGGGCTTTGTGTACTCCAGGCTAAGCACCACTATTCTAGAACCTCACCAGACAAGGCTCTGCAAGTGCAGATGCCCCTCCTCAGGTTCACCCAGCTTCCCCACATCCTCTTCCTTCAACCCTCCCCACTAACTTCAGAAAAGGAAAGTGACGCTGGACTCAAGGGCTGCAATCAGCAGACCACAGTTCCCCATGTGGTTCATCATTAAGCCTCAGTTTCCCCATCTACAAAATGGGGATAATAATAGTATCTACCTTGCAGGGTCATTTTGAGGGTTGAAAAGGATAATGCATGCTGATGCCTAGCACAGTGCCTGGCACAGGGTAAACACACAATAGAAGTGCCTGTTGTTAGTTTTCCTCTTATACCCGTTCCCTTGCCTCCCCCTCCTGTAGACACTGTAGTTTGCCATTGTTCACCTAAAGCGATGCTCCAATCCACATACTGAACTGCAGAATTCCACAGCCCTAAGTGTCATACCCTGGGTGTCAGGTAGGGGGTGCTCTGCCCAAGTCTGGCTTGGGATAGTGCTTACCTGTGCCAGACTCCTGGGGGAAGCAATGATCAGCATTGATACCATCTTTGATTAATAAAAATGAGAAATATTTGAACCACTGCTTTCAAAATACATTGGCTCAATATATAAAAAAAAAAAAAATAAAGAGTCTTAGAGAATAAAAGGGATCTACGGAAATTATAAAACATGAGAACCACCCTTTCTCTTTCCCTCCTCCTCTTTCACCTTTTTAAAAAAAACAAACATGTATTGAGTGGTTACCTGTGTCAGCCTTGTGCTAGGCACTGAGAACACGAGACAAATAAGCCCTGGTTTCTGCCCTCAAGGGGCTCACAGTCTAGGTGGGGAACCAACTTACAAAGAGAACACAGTGGGACAAGTCCCCCAACAGGAAAAGTACAGGTGCTGATGTTGCTGGTAAGACTCTCAGACTCCAGGTGGGTCACAAAGACATAGGGATACACTGCCCACGAAAGGTGACACTCAAACCGAGATCTTTAAAGCATTTCTAGTAGACATTTTGCTGGTTATAAAAGTAATACATACTTATTGCTCATTGCAGGAGATTTAAAAAGCACAATAGTGCCAGAAAAAGAAAACATCAACCATTTCTCACCACTACACGCAACTACTGATACATCTTGAGCATTTTTCTATCTTCCAATCTATGTATTTAACATAAATGAGCTCATTATATATCTAAACAATTTGATAGGCTCCCTATTTACTTAACATTTGAGACATAAGCATTTTTCCATCAAGCTCAGTCTGTTAGAGTGACCCTTGGATCTTTGATTTGGGGGACAGAGCCCCAGATCTCCGGGGCCAGGGTTGGTCTAGAGGAGAGAGGACAAGCTGGGTTTCCGTGAGCAGGTCGAGTCAGCAGTGCCTGTAGAACATCCCACATCCCACGACTGTGGATGGTCGGAGAGCGGGCTGTGGCATTCGGGAGATGGTCCAGGCCTAGAGGGTCCTCAGCACACAGGTGGTGGTTGACGCCATGGGATGGATGAGGCCCCTCAGGGTGGGTGTGCAGGGTGAGAAGAGAGATGACTAGGGTAAGGTCCCTGCCCTCTAGAAGCTCACAGTCTAGTTGCGTTCATGTGCAAGCCGTTCACCCCCAGCTAGATTGTAAGCTCCTTGAGGGCAGTTACCATTTCACACACAGCAGTCCCTCGCCAACCATGGGGATCAGGTTTCTGAAATCCCCTGGGGCAGAAGTCAGGCTTGAGGAATTTAGGACCTTACTGGGGAAAAAATAGGGTTAGGGGAATGAAGTCACGAGTGAACTTACGAAATCATCATACTTTTCACATTGACATAGAGAAAAACATCAACAACAGCGTATTTAAAACATCGAATATCGGTGATAATTAAATCATCAATGTATTCTTAATCTTAAATTAGTGACATATACTTTACAATTTATCTTCACCATCCAGGAGAGCCCTCCCTTTTCAGGTGTTAACAATATGCTTGTAAGTCCAGTTTTTAATTGCTGGAAAAAATATACTTGGTAAGAGTCATTTTCCTTTGTATGTCTCCCCATGCAAGTGTTCAATGCCTTTTGGTTTTTATGACTCTGAGCTACGGCTTTCTAACTCTTGGTCCTGCTCCCAAGTGCATACCTCATCCTGACAGGTGGAGGTGGGTTTCTGACAGCTGACGACGTCCCTCCCACACTTCCTTCTCTCCCACTTCACTGCAAATACCTCTGCTCTACTCTGCCATACACTTCACCTACTTCCCTCTTCCCAACCTCTGGGTAGATTTCATCACTGCCCTGGGGTTGACCTTGATTGCCATGGCTTCTGAAGGAAGATGCAAACGGAGAGTTTTCACTGTGAGAATTCAGAGTATTTCTTCTGCAGACCCTAGCACCTTGTGCACTCCCGAGCTCCCAGTAGGTGCTCAAAGAATTCTTGCTGAACTGAGCGATATCCTAGCCCAAAATAAAGGATGTGGATTTTATTTCTCTTTCCACTCACTGCTCCGGATGAATATTAAACCTTGCACACAGCATAAATATTGAAATATTTGTAGGCACATTTAATTTTCCCTTCTGACAGGTCATGATGACAAGAAGGAACTAATAGATGCAATCTATCTGCATTCACGAAGGCAATTTTGAGTTCCACATGACATGCTGTCAATAGACTCAAAAGATATGGCCCTTTAGTGAAGGAATGCTCCATCTTTTCCAGCTCGGAGACCACGTGGATAAAGCCAAAGCCCTACTAACCTGAGATTTCCCCGTGCATGTTCACGATACAAAGGCTATCATCACCTTGACTCCAAACAGAAAGGACTAGCACTAGTTTTGATGAGATACCAACAAGACAATGTCTTTTCAATGAAATAATAATCAGTTACATTTACACAGCACTTCACAGTTTACAAAATGTTCTCAGGTACATTTTTTAAATCTCATTTGTTCTTACAGCTACTCTGGGAAGTGGTTAGAGAAGGCAGTGATATGTCCATTTTGCACATGAAGAAACTGAGGCTTGCCCTAAAGAAAGGGGTCACAAGGGGGGGCAGGGCAACTCACGAATAAAATTGAGCCCCCCTCCCATTATCCTTACCAGCTGCGTGACATACAAAAAAATAAAACTGAACCTCGATGCTGTTCCACTGTGTTGTAATCAATCAGTTGCCGGTGCCCAAGACGCAGCCTCCACCTAACGCCTGCACACCCCCTCCCCACCGACCTGTCCTCCCTATCCACTAGCCACCCGGCAAGTTCAGTAGCCAGCCTGGCCCATGAAGATGGTTGAGCTCGTGACCTTGGGGAAAGGTAATAAACATTCATTTGGTGCCACGCGGATTAGAAGTGGCACTCGGCACCTCATATTCAGGACCTCAGTTATCCCCCCACTGCCCTGTGAGGGAGGCTATGCTGTTCCCATCCTGCAGATGAGGTTTCCAGTGCTTTCGTCATGGGCCCAAATCACAGGGCTTTCAGTGGAAGAACCCGGCTTGAAGTGAGTCTGCCCACTTTTCGCCTTCTTTTCCATTCGTCCCCCAGGCCCATGCTTGGTAAATCGCGGGACTAAAATTTAAACCCCGGGTCATCTGACTCTAGCTTCTTGGGTAATGTTTCCAACATAGTCCTCTACTTCCAAAGAAGCAAAGCAAAGGTAGGATGGTAATAGATCCCTGGGGGACCTCCCACAGGCTTTATCTCATTTAATCCTCTACAAAAAACTTACAGTGATCACTCCCTCAGAGACGCAGACACTGAGACTCACAGAATGCCTTAGCATGACCAAGGTCAAATACCTAGAGAGTGACAGAGTTGGAATGTGAACCCAGGCTCAGTTCCTGCAAAGCAGAGTAGTCCCAAGGAACCAGTTCACCAGCCAGAAAACCCCCTCCACCTTCCAGCTCAGCACTAACAAGGCTTAGTAGGAAGCAGGGGTTGAGTCTACTCCTGTATTTATTCCACAGGGATCTTTAACCAACTGGCAAAAGGCAACGACCAGTGAGCACCAGCCAAGAGAAGGCAAAGGTTCAAGTGACACGCAGTTCCAGCGAAGACAGAAAGTACAGCAGCAGAGACAGAACATGGCCTGCGGGCTGCCAGGAAGGGGGAAGGAGGAGCCATGGCTTCCTGGGGACGGGGTTTCCTTCTGGTGGTGACGGGTACACTGAACTGGGAAAGGACCTAATGCCAATGAGTTGTACACTTTGCAACAGTTAGTGGTAAATTTCACGTTCTGGTAATTTTACCTCCGTTTTCCAAATGGTGGGGAGAGGAAAGGTGCCTGGTGCTGAGCAGAATGCGTCTGATAGATGATGCCCCAGGAAGGAAGGAGACTGTTAGCTGAAGCCGGTGTTCTTGTAACTGAAGCTGTGGAGACAGGGACTCCTCCCAGAGCGAGTGCTCGGGCCCGGAGTTGGGCGTGCGCACGCACACACATACATGCATTTGTTCACTCAGAAGGGGTGCGCTTGTTATATGTTTATGCAGCTGGCCGAGGGGACAACCTTCAGAATTGAATGTTACCACTTGGTGCTTGCTACACCTTCCAAATTCACCAGCAGTCGTTAACAATTACAAGGACAACAGTGACAACGAGGGTGCTCTCACGGTGTGGCTCTGGGTAAATAACACCAGTTCTCTTTATTGAGAAACTGCTAGGAGCCAGCTGCCTGGATAAATGTCCCCCCTGCACCATCTCATTTAATGCTCATGACAGCCCACAAGAAAGGAACGCGCTCCATCTTTCAGGTGAGGAAAATGACACTCAGGAGGTTAAGTGCTTATCCAAGGTCATGTCTCAATAAGGACAGAACCAGGATTTTAATCAGGTCCATCTCACTGATGCCTGTAATGTGTGTGTATGGGGAGGGGGCGGGGGGGGAGAGTATATTCAGTGTTTAAAATTGTGGGGAAAGGGGCGCCTGGGTGGCTCAGTGGGTTAAAGCCTCTGCTTTCGGCTCAGGTCGTGATCCCAGGGTCCTGGGATCAAGCCCCACATCGGGCTCTCTGTTCAGTAGGGAGCCTGCTTCCCTTCCTCTCTCTCTGCCTGCCCCTCTGCCTACTTGTGATCTCTGTCTGTTAAATAAATAAAAATCTTTTTAAAAATTAAAAAAAAATAAAATTGTGGGGAAAGTCTTAAAATATAGACAAGCAGTTTTAAAAGACATCATCACATTAGCCAGAAATAGCCACTATTAACACTCTAACATATTTACTTCAAATTGCTTCTGCATTTTATATAGTCAAAATAATACTATAGATGCAATTATGTATTGTGTTTTCCCCTTACATTGTACTCTATTTTCCCACATCTCTACCAGCTCCCATATATATAATTTTGAACAGCTATATATATTCTGTCCCAGGAATGCCATAACTAACTTTTATCTTACTGGTGAGCAGGTGAGTGCTTTCCAGACATCTGTGCATATAAATAATGCTGTAGTGAACACTTTGCCTGTCAGCTTTCTCTGCATTTCTGGTTCTTTCCTAAGGATTTTTAGATTCTACACGTGCACTGAACCTTATGTCCTCATCTAGAACACCACCCGGCAACAGTGTCATTTCTAGAGATTTCTACAGTCCACCCTACAGCTAGGACCAGAATCTCCAGGGTGGGGTTAGGGCTCACTTGGGTAGCTCTGGTCTTCACCCCAGGGCTGGGACTGATGCTCCCCACCTCCCTTCCTGGCCTGACTGCACTGACATTCCATCTTGACCAAAGAGAAGTTTACCCTCCTCTCTACATTAACTCCTGGCTGGTAAGCCTGAGGTCTGCTGGCTTTCATCTCCCTTCCAAACTTCCTGCTCCATCTTCACGGTTCTGCCATGCCTCCACACTGCCTGCAGTGGTAGTAACCCGATTTTTAAAATCAACTGACTTTTTGTTTCTTGATTCCATTTATTCAGAAAGGGAACATGCTCCTCATTGTGATAAATGGAAAAAAACACCATCTCTTCATGGATAGAAGAAAAAGCTTAGAAAAAAATAAAAAGAATGAGAGGCGCCTGGGTGGCTCAGCCAATTAAGCATCCGACTCTTGGTTTCGGCTCACGTCATGATCTCGGGGTGCTGAGATCAAGCCCCATGCCCGGCTCCATGCTCCACGGGAAGTCTCTCTCTCACCCTACCTCCCACGGTCATTCCCTCCCTCCACCCTTGCTCCCTCTTTCCCTAAAATAAATAAATCTTTTAAAAAACAACGAAAATAAAACAAGGCAAAATATTGTTGCCCCCTTATCCAAACTCAGGGCTTTGTTAAAATAGATAGGCAGTGACCTAGGGATATTAAATACCTACTAGTGGCACAATCAGGCTCTCTCCTTGACTAAATCAGAAGATTGAAAAGGAATTGAAACAGGGCTTTTTGACCATGTGATTCAATGCTATTTAATACTCTGCCTAGGTAACACATCTCTCACCATTCAGTATCAGTCCCCGTTGGCAAACACTCATCTAGTCCAACCTTCTCCACTTACACACGAATAAAAGAGGTTGAGGGTTAAGTGACAGGTCTTTGTCACATCTAAGCCTCGCAGCAAAACAGAAGCAAGAATTCAGGTCTCCTGAATCCTAAGTCTTATTTGATCACTCCTTGAAAACTTCATTAAAAAAAAAAAAACGGGGAGCCATGGAGTATCTAGAGAGAGAAATACACTTTCACTTTGATCTTTGCTTATAAGATCTCAAAGCATATTACTGATAGAAGAGATTAAAGATATAAGCACTTCTTTAAACAAAAAAAAAAAATTCAAGAAGTAATTATTGACCATCTACTTGTGTGCCAGACCCTACGCTGTGTGCTGGGCCTATAAGAGAGAAAGAGACAGGACACCTGGGTGGCACAGTGGGTTAAAGCCTCTGCCTTCAGCTCGGGTCATGATCTCAGGATCCTGGGATCAAGCCCCACATCGGGCTCTCTTCTCAGCAAGGAGCCTGCTTCCCTCTCTCTGCCTACTTGTGATCGCTCTCTCTCTCTCAAATAAATAAAATCTTTTAAAAAAAAAAAAAAAAGAGTAAGAGACAGCTTCCACCCCCAACACCACAACCTGACAGTGTGTGTGGGCAATGTGTGGACTAGACGTTGCATCTGTGTGTTGATCATTCATTCAATTCATCACTCCGCAAACAAGTATGAGCACCTACTATGTGTCAGATTCCCATAAATGATTTTTCAAGGTACCACTCGTGGTTTCCTCTAGGCAGTTACTCGGGTAACTATACTTACTGCTAAGATTCAAATATAAGGAATGGCAGGGTTTAAAAATATCATTCAAATCAGCCATAGAAAGCTGTTATATAAAACTTGGGCACATCTCCTTAATGAAGGATGCAATTTAAAAAGCATTACACCATTTAGCTACTATTACTAACAGCTAGCATGAGCGAACCAATCATAAAATTATTAACAATTAGCTAATATTTATTGGATTCTGATGATACGCTTGACATTACGCTCACCACGCTGCAGTCACTGACGCACTTAATCCTCAAAAGAATCCTGTCATGGCTTATCATTATTTGCACTATACAGAAAGTGAGACTTACAGGGTTAAATCACTTCTCCAAGATCACACAGCTAATCAGCAGTGAGACCTTGATTCGAATCCAGAGAGCTGAGAGTTTAGACCCTTCCAACTTTGAAAGGCAGGCATACTTCTAGAGAAAAAAATAAATGTTCATTGGCAATTTAATCACTTTAATTATACTGACAAAGAGGGGAGGAAATTTCACAGCTCCTCCAAAGTTTAAATGTATATAAGTAGTTAACAAACGGGTGATGACAGCTTTTCTCCAGCTTTGGACTGTACCAGAATCACCCACAGGCTGGAACTCCATCCCCTCAAGTTTGCCATTTGCCACTGGATCATGTCTAGAGGAGACCCTAAGAATCTGCTTTCCTAACAGGGTCTCAGGTGATGCCAAAGCTGTTGGTCTAAGACCACACTTTGAGAACCACCTAGTTTGGGGATCATGGGCATTAAAATTAGACAGGCTTGGGTCAGAATCCAATCCTTCCTCTGCCTGGTTTTTCCACCTGCTTTATCTGTGACCTTGGGCAAATTGCAGAGGTGAAGCTCCTCCTCCATAAAGGAGAATATCACTATTGGGTGGGAGATAGTCATTATAAAGATAACATTAAATGAAATTAGGTGCATGATCTGCCAAATACCTGGGGTGCGTGCGGTAGGTACTCAATAAATTGGGTCGCGGATACACAATGCACAAGACAGAATGCATACTTCTCCACAGAATGCACTATGCAATAGAGAAAGAAAAAAAAAAAAAAAACTGTACTTTGGAGGATAGAGATACTTCACCCCAAATAATCATATTTGTCTCTTCTATGCATGCGGATGTTAGAAAACGATGCCTGATAAGAAAGGAAGATCTACGTGATGGGAAACACATCCAAGTCCAATGTCGGCAGCTCAGGGAAGGTCACTCAGCCCAGCACTGCCAATTGCGGGGACAGCACTGCCAGACACAGAAGAAAACCCTGGATGACTTGTAGGCAAAACCAAAGGTGCCTGCAGACACCTGGGGTTTTGGGGGAGCTCACTGCAGATTAATAGTAATAAAATAACAATATAATTGCATGGGTTTTGTAAAGCACTTGACTGTTGAATGGAATAAATGGAAAGTATTAAGTAGTTCTTTTTATCTTCCTCCACCTGATTTATGAAGTGTCGTCTGTGGGGGATAATGTGTGTGTGTGTGTGTGTGTGTGTGTGTGTGTGTGTGTTGTTTGTTGCTCGTTTGAAAGTAAGCCGCAGAGACAAATCTTGTTTTGAGGTTCTCTTCCAGAAAAAATAGAATATATTCAGGGCTGGAAATTGGCCTCGGGGCTAAATATAGATAGCGGTGTGGTGGAGCGGTAGAGGGCCGTGACACATTTTGAGCTATTCCATGGGTATCTGCAGCATTGAAACGTGGATCCTGGCACGACTGCGCTGAACTTAAAGCATCTAAGGAGGGTCCATTTCTAAGGCCATCTATGAGTTCTTTGGCTAAAGAAGAGTCAGCCAGTTTGTGTGACGCAGAGAGAGGGGTCAAATGAGAGAGAGGATGGCAGAGACCCAGCCCAGCCAGCAATCCGCACCTGCCGGGCCATGGCTGATGAGGATTCATCCTTGGAAGTTCAGGTTGCCCCAGAGCAGTGTGGAAGAATGGCTCCAGGAAGCATTCTGGCTGTAAGCACCCTAGCTCCTTCAGGCCACCCCCTTCCATTCCAGTCTCAGCTCGCTCGGATGCTGCCCCTCTGACCATGCTGTCTTGGGCAGACAACTACAGAGCCCCTCGACCTGCCCGCAGCTTCCACAGACAGTCCCCACACCATGAAGCCTTCACACCTCAGGTCAGGCACTTGCTGGAAACTATCTGGTTGTGGAAACCAATGTGTGGGGCAGGGAAGAAGCACCTGAAAGTTAACATCCCTGGAAGCAATCCACAGCCAGTGAGGAGCACAACTTGGTAGAGGGATACCCCAGCTTTCTTGCCACCTGATGGAACAAGGGTCTAGAAAGGGCTTCAGTGTATTTCTGCCCTGGCCCACTGCCCCCAGGTTTGACCTGGTCATGCACACTTTGTTAGCTTTCCTCCCTTTGGCGTTTTCCCTTCCCTACTTACTCCCTTGTCATGCGTCCTGGAATCACCTCACAATTAAACTATTTATACCCATATCCTTTCCTCTGGGTCTGCTTGGGGAGAACCCAAACCAAGACATTATCCCAGTACCCCTCACTCCTCCAGTCCTTCCTTCTCATAGCCCCCTGTCTAATTTCCTGTCTCACCACCCTCGGATTCATCCTCTCATCTTACTTTCCTGCCCAGGACAGGGCCTGGGTCTGCTCTATCCCCACCACCTCGCACTGTGCCTGCCTCTGCTCGGCAAATATTAACTGGCAAAATGAGTAAGGGTTTGCCATTTGGAAATGGCTTCCTCCTACAACAGTTTATATAAACCGATTACACTCTCACCTCTTGGTATAAACTCCTTTTCTTTCCCCAAATAGAGTCCTATCTAATGCGTATCTACGAATGGGCAAAGAGGTTTCGTGGAAAGGGATTCGGAATTCAGAGAGTTGTGTGAATTTGGGCAGATTAGCTGCTTTTCCTGATCTTCCTTGAGGCCATCTGAAAACAGGGAAGAGTACTGGCTGCCTAATGGCTGTCCAGCAAAGGCTGTGAGCCGAGGGGAGCAAAGTGCCCGGAACATGGCGGGCCCTTAGTCAGTGTGAGTTCCTTTCACCGTTTCTTCCTCTTTTCTCCTGCCTCAGTCTCTCGAGTAAGTCCTATGCTCCGTAGAGAAAGGGGAGCCTTGGAGCACCTCTCTCCAAGCCTAGCGCCTCTGTCCCCCCTCCCTTGCTAATCCTCCCTCACCCCTCTCTCCACGCATGCGCACAGGCACAGGCACGCTTGTGGGTGGAGTCACACTACATTACGCGGTCTACACTCCTCGTCCGCGTTGTCTTCTACTTCCTACCTCCACTTCCAGGTAGGTCCCGACCATATAGGCTGGTTGGCCATTTCTGTCAGGCAAAGTGAGGCTGGGAGACGGTAGGTGATTGCCCAAAGCCTGAGTGCTAGGAGGACGCAGAACCTGACTCCTAGCCCTCCCTCCTCTCCAGGCCCTACTGCCTTCATCAGGCTCCTAGAGAACTCCAGAGGTTGCAAGGCTCTGACGTAGGAATGCTCTAAGGGCCCGCTGAGGACACTGACCCCTGTGCAGAAGTGCCCTCCTGTTACTTTTATTTCCCGAAATGTGATGCAGTGCCCTGGACAAGTACTTGTCTAGGCCAAGCCAAGTACTGAGGTAGGTACTGGTAGCCCATTTTCAGCTGAGGAAACTGAGGCCCAGGCAGATTAAGCCATTTGCTATCTACTGCAGAGTGAGTAAGTAGTGAAACCAAGAAATGGAATCTGGGTGTGTCTGACCCAGAGGCTAAGCTCTCCTGAAAGACACCGTCCTCCCTGGGTCAGCTTCCAGGAGTCCTGCTTCTCCTCCCTCGGTGGTGGTGGCTTTCCCAGGGCTTTCTGGAGCAGCCCTCTGTCTCTCAATTTCTCCTTTCACAAAAGGCAGGAAGGAAAAGTATCCACTATGCTGCAAGCTCCCTGAGGTTTTCTTCATCTCCAGGCATTGCTATAAGGCTCAGCGAAGATTTGTTCAACCAGAGTGATCAAAGCTGCAACAAAAGTTGATTAGATATTTTAACTCCCTTCTAACTCTGGAAAGCTACTCCTCTGATGGTCCTGTGTCAGCTCTGTCAGCATGGAATGGGAGGCATCTGCAGCCCTTCAAACCAGTGAACAGCAGGACGGAACCCCAACAAACCAACATTCACCTTCGAGAGGGAATTCTATGACATTGGAACCTGTGTCCCCCAACCCCAGCTTCACAGGGGCGCCCCGAGGAGCCTCACTTCTGTTCGGCTGCAGCCTGGCACAGCAGAGATCCACTGGTTTAGCCTGCCTGCTGCCGGATCAGGCCCTGTGACCAGCCTGGGTCACGAGGAAGGACAGATGGACTGGCACAGACACTAAGACAGCTCTGAAGACCTCCTAAACACTGCAAGAAGACATGGTTTTCCCAACTCCATTAGCAAAAGAGTCAGTTAGTTAAGTCCAGTAGCATTCTCAAAAAAGGTGGCCACATTCATTGAAATCCTGCCCCTCAAGGATACCCAACAGGACATAGAGCATCAGGCCCCAAAAGTAGCAAAGGTGCCTAGCTCCTTTAAGATGGCCACGCTAGGTGATAGGCTCTCTACTATCTGGCCTTGACAGACCTTCCTGCCATCCCTGGTAAGCAGCTTTGGGTTACTGGAGTGACTTCCCTGATCCTGGGACACCCAGCCCCACTCAACACATAGCGAAGTGGCAGAGAGGGGACTCGGGACCAGATTACCTAGGGTCAAGTCCTGGCTCTGCTTATTAGCGACGTGACCTTGGACAAATCACTTAACTTTTCTATGTTTCAGCTTCTTCCAATATAAGGTAGGAAAAATAACGGTCCTTATCCTCAGAGGCTTGTAAGAAAATGAAACATTTTTAAAGCACTTATATATTTATCGAATAAATCAATACTTATGACATCTCCCAATAACTCCCTAGGACAAACCTCCTGGAAAACATACCTAATTGTCATGTTCTCAAGCATGCACCCCTTTGTTCATTTATTCTTCTATGTGCTCCCATAACGTTCTGGCTGATGGCAGGAATTCTAACTCTGGGTTATTGCAGTCTATATGATGGACATCCTCTCTGTACACAGCCAGGCACTGTATAAGCACAAGGATGCAACTCTAGACAGCACTCAGTCCACAGGGGATGGGGACACGGGTCAGGGTCACCACATAACAAAGGTTCAGTGGTGGGTGCCTTAGTGAAGTATCAGTTATACTGTCTTAACAGTGTCATAATAACATATGGCCATCAAATGTCTACAGAAAAAAAAAAAAATCTCTAGATGCTCACAATGACATGCTCATTTTTCAAAGGTATATAACCAAAAGACAGAAATGAAAAGCAGAAGAAGAAATGAAAGCAAAAACACATTTCAGGCCTCTTATGTTCCAAATCTGGTCCTGTTTTACATAGGGTTCCCAGCCCGCCACCCCCCACCTCGGGCAACTGTCCCCTGTTCCCAAGGCCAGCTGTCATGGCTCGCACTCCAGGCTGCTTATGACTCCTTCGGCAATTCCCTGCTCCCTGAGTAGCTGGCCACGGGTTCAAGTCAGCGTGGTTCCAGCCACTATGGAATCCATGGCCTCCTGACAGGAAGCTAGATCCCTCTGCCTTTCCCTGAATCCCTGAGATCTCCATCCTGACACAGTGATTCCGGCTCCTCTGTCTGATTGGTCAGCAGACCTTGGAGAGGAGGCACAGATATTCCCAGGAGACCCTCACGGCCAGTCCCAAACAGCTGCCTCGGCGGCAGAGGGCTTTTTACTCTAATTTGGAGATGATTCCAGCTCATGAAGACTGCTTATTAAGAATGTTGGTTCAACATACAAACCAAATGTACTGCATAAATTTTGTTTGGATCCTAGTTGAGGGGGAAAAAAAAAGCCATGAAGACATTTTTTGGACAATGACAACTGTAAATTATTATTAATTTTCTTAGGTATAAATAGCATATCATGGTTATGTTGAAGAAAGTCCTTATTTTTAGAAGAGGCATGCTGAAGTATTTACCAAAAAAATCATGTCTGCAAAAAAAATGGGAGAAAAATAGATATCTACACACACACACACATACACACACACAGGAGGATGAGGCTTATATGGCAAATATTTTAAGAAAAAGTAAGATCAATTCCTATGGCTCTATATAGAGCTCGTTCATGAATCCTATATTGGGAACTGAAAAAAAAGAGGTACAGAAACACAAGATACATCTAATTTAATTCCATATTTCAAAATTCAACTAGACTTTGCTTTTGGAGGCGGGAGGGGGGATATCCCTTGGCCCTGCCCTGCACCCCAAACCCCCCCCCACACATGTACACACACGCATGCGTATACACACACGTGGATACACACTCATTGAAAGGCATTTCCTTCGAGCTCAAAACCCTAAGAGAAATCCCAGACTAGCTGCCCTGCCCCAGCAGAGAGCCAGGATTCACACTGGAAGACATGGGCTCCACACCTGCTACACAGGAACTGGTGATCTTGAGGAGGCTCTGAATTTCTTGGGAGTGCTCACTTTCCTTACTGTCACTCAGGAGTATAATGACCCTGCCTTGCAACCCCACAAGGCTAGACCAGGATCAGGAGAAAGAATGGCGGCCAAGGTGCCATGTGACTGTTCCTTGCTGCTGCCCATGTTCACAAATGAGAGGTGCTGGGCATGGAATGCATGAAGGGGTATGCATGCTCTGTCTAAAGGTTCTTGTGTCTATCTTCTGGAATTGGACCTCCAAGAATTTACCTTTCCAAGCTGCTTGCCACTGGAAATAGATGTTGACTTATTTAGCCTTACATGATATGGCCAAGCAATAAAAACACAACCAGATTTTCTTTCTTTCTTTTTTTTTTTTTAAACAGGCATTCTTAAAGCAATCTTATATAAATGGATGTGAACCACATGGCAGAGATGAAGGCTCTGAGTAGAGAGATGGAACCCAACCAGAGTCCTGCCCGGGTTATGGGCAAAGAATGCCAAAACCTTGGCCTGTGGCCCACTGAGCTCCCTGAATCTAAGACTTGGGCAGAAAACTTCCCCTTTCAGATTCTGCTAATTCTGATCATTTAGACACAGCCTCAGCTGACCTTGGCAATGGTGAAATGCTCTCTGGGTTAAAAGGCAGGATGTGTGGTACGCAGGCAAGCATGCTAGCTGGGAGGCCAGTTCCTGACCCACTTTATGACCTTGGACAAGGCACCTTCCTTCACCAGCCTCAATGGTCATCCTTGTAACAATGACTGTTGTTTGAGAGGCTGGTCCAGTGTCATCTGATTCTAAGACTCTATGCTTCATCACTTCCTTTGGGAAGTTCTCCCAATCCCCAAAGAATGTTTGTTGAATAGAACCAGTATCTGTGAAATTAAAGCATGCTTAATCCACCAAAGGGAACAGACTGTTCTAGAGCATGTTGGAAGCATTCGTTCCCATGCCCTGAGAAGCGCAGAGCATTTCAGTTTTCATTCAGATTGGCTCATGGGGATTTTCATCTATTGGTGGTTGGTTTGGGATATCTAACAATTCTATGTAACAATACATAGTACTATCTGTAGTACTATAGTCCTATAACAATATATAGTATTATCATTCTAAAGATCATTGCTGGACTCAATGCTGAGGGTCTGTGTATCCCACGGCAGGGGAGTGATGTAGGTTCATCACATGGAGAACTGCAGCTCAGAGAGGATAAGGAACTTGCCCAAAGTGCCACAGTGAGTGGTAGAGCAGGGAGTCTAAAACTCTACTCAAAATGGGAGCATCTGGAGTTAACTCACTGTCTAGCAAACAAACCCGTTAATGAGCATGCTGTGTGTCTTTTCTCATAGTGGACGTCAACTTTCAAACAAAACTTTATTGAGCTGTAACTGATGTGCAGAACTGTACATGCCTAAATTGTACAACTTGATGAGTTTGGCTCATCAGCATACAACAGTGAGAGTACCACTGCAATCACAAAAGAGATCCATCTTCCCCGTAAACTTCCCCATACCCTCCTCCCATCTCATGTCTCAGGCAACCACCTCCCTGCTTTCTACCACAATATATTATGTGGCATTGTCCTCAAATTTTATGTAAGTGGAATCAGGCGGTATACATTCTTTTTTTGTCTGGCTTTTTCCACTCTATGTAATTATTTGGATCAATTTATGTTGTTGGGTTTACCAAGAATCCTTTCCTTTTTTATTGCTACGTAGCATTCCATTGTATGGACTCATCATATTTCGTTCACCTGCTCACCTGATGGACATCTGGGTCATAGACAGCTTTTGGCTGTCACCAGGAAAGCCTTTGTGACCATTCTTGTACAGGGGTTTATATGTAAACATGCTTTCATTTCTCAGGGGTAAGTACCTAGGAGCAGAATGGATGAGTCACAATCTAGGTGTGTATTTAACTTTTCAAGAAGCTGCCAAACTGTGCTCCAAAGTAGCACCATTTCGTAGGGCCACCACCTCATATCCTCACCAACACTCAAGATGATGAGTCTTTTCATTTTTAGGCACTCAGGTGTGTTTGAAGGCATATCTTCTGTGCTTTTTTCCTTTTTTTTTTTTTTTTTTAAGATTTTATTTCTTTGAGAGAGAGAGTGGGCAGACAAGCAGCGGGGAGGGGCAGCAGCACCAGGAGAAGCAGGCTTCCTGCTGAGCAGAGAGCCAGACCCAGCTCGATCTGAGCCAAAGGCAGACACTTAACTGAATGAGCCACCCAGGCACCCCTCTTACTGTGGTTTCAATTTTTATTTCCCCGAAGACTAATGATGTCGAGTATTCTTTTGTTGCTTATTTTTTCTTTACATCTTTAACTATGACAGGAAAACTTCATAAAATAGTGTCAGTTACCATTTATTAAATTGTTGCCCTCTTCTGGGACAGATAGGATACTGTGAATTTTACATCCGCATCTGGTCACCTTCACAGCAACCTAATGAGGATGGCATTAAGACCCAGTTCTGCAGATGGGGCCCTGAGACTCCGTGTGGTCAGCTGACTTGCCCCAGGTCATAGTTAGTTAACAAAGGGGCAGGTTCCATTCTAGGTCTCTTTTCTATCCCCTGGAGGTTATGGGTGTACCTGTCACCAACACTGCCCACCAGCAAAGCTTGCATTTTATATCCCAGGCACCCAAAGGACTCTGGAGCATAACCAGACCACATCAACAACAACAAGAAGACAGACACTGCAGAGAAATGCAACACTGACACTTTCTTGCCACTCACACAGCCATTTTTATTTGCTAGGGACATAGGACAGTTTAGCCAAGATACACTATGGCTGAGGCCCTGATCAATATATCAATACTGCATAACATTAAAAGCAAAACAGATATCTGGAAAGTAGTTAACTGAGAGCCTCATATCCAAAGGCTGGCACAAGAATGTCAACGTTTATGTTGTGCTGAAGAAACCTTTTAAGAGAACTTGATTTTTGCTCTTCAAAGGCAAGTGTATTTCCAGATGTTGACTCGCATGTAAGTGTCGGAGGCGTGTCCGCAGTCTTCTCTAGCCCAGGGATTAAATTCTAGCATTAAGGTGCAGGGTAAAGCTTAGCAGCCATGGGCAGGCCGGCACCTCTCTGGGCAGTCCGCAGCTCCTGTGGGGGCTGCTCCCTAATATGCCTTCTCGTGCTGGGGTGCAGGAAACGCCAAACGCGAGAGTGGCAGTAAACATGACAGTATAATGAGGAGAGCTCTAGCTAAGTAGAAGAATTTCCAGGCTGCGTTTTGATTTAAAATCTTGGCTTCGAGCTGTGGTGTTGAAGTTGCACGACTACAGGATTATGGAGCCCTTCGAAGAACAGCAGTCACGCCTCCCGCCATTCTGGATGATGCTGGACTCTCCTGCAGCGCCTCACTATGTGACATCATCGATATCGAGTTGTCTCGCATCATCGGAATAAAAGCTAAGCTCTCTCGTGGCCCTTCCTCTTCCTGAGGACACCTCAGGAAGGTGGATATCCTCTTCCACAGCTTCCTCTTTCTCGTGCCCTCTCCTCAGCCTGGGGAATCTTTCCACACCCTCTCCCCACCCCCAACCTGGAAAACTCCTCAACTCTCCGAGTCTGTTAAGAGGAAGGTCTCTTCTCTCCGTACCCTTACTCTCATGGTCCCCAGGCAGATATGGCCACCCCTTACCTGCACCCTCCCTGAATGGGGTCCCTCCCTCCAGGGAATTCCTTCTCCCACTACGTATCTCCTCCAGTGTCTGCAGCAGCAGTGGGCTCATCTAATATGAGCCCACCCAGCACTCCCCAGTAGAGAGCAAACATATAGGGGTGCCTGGGTGGCTCCATCAGTGACATATCAGACTCTTGAACTCGGCTCAGGTCATGATCTCAGGATAGTGAGATCAAGCCCCATGTCAGGCTCCACACTCAGTGGGGAGTCGGCTTGAGATTCTCTCCCTCTCCCTCTGCCCCTCCCCATTTGCACTCTCTCTCTAAAATAAAAGCTTTTTCTTTAAAAAAAAAAAACATATAACTATAGTAAATACTTATTTATATTAAATAATACAATAATATAAAGAGTATAATAAAACAGAATTAAGATAGAAAATTCAGCCACATTTGAAGGACCCAACAGCAGTATGAAACTAACAGCTACTATATTGGAGGGCACACTTATAGGGCATTTCTGTCACTGCAAAAACTTCTGCTGAAAAATACCAGCCTAGGCTATCTCTTTGGAGAAGTCTTTTCAATGGTGGTAAATCTGCTTCTTTAAGGTGTAATTGATTTCCCTAAATAAGGAACAGGCACTGGTTCTGCAACATGGGGAACATGGAGAACATCAGGTTGCAAGATATTACTTCCACCTGATGAGACACAGCTGACCATGTGGCTTGTGAGCTGGCTCTGAAGGCCAATGCTGCCCCTTAGGAACCTCTCCCCATCTATTCTCACTCATACCATTCATTGCCCAATATGACATCCTCTGCTCAAGTCAAAATGAAATTACTTGATTTCCCATGTTCCTATGTATCTGCAGATGCAGTTTCCTCCACTTGGAAGTTCTCAACTGTTACCCTGCCTAGCTCTCATCATCCTTCAATGCTGTGCAAGTCCCACTTCCCCGCAGACACCCGCACATACAGAGGGTGCTGACTGTCTCAGATGCCTCCCTCTACATTCACTTCAACCACTCCTTCGCACCGCTGTATCTTCCAATGCACAGCAACCTCCTGAGGGCTGGGGCTGTCGTGTCGCCTGACCTGGCCCACCGCAGTGTCTGATCTATTGGACATTCTTGACAAATATCAATTGATCAACTCTGTGATGAATGACTGAATTCCCCAATTCCCGAAAAGGAGTCCCAAAGAAGCGTCTAGCAATGGTGCATCACCTGAATAAACGTGAGGCCTTTCCAGGTCCCGCCTACAAGGAAGCCAAACTCACTGGGTTGTTTCTATTCCAGGCCACATTTACAATAGGCTTAGCTTATAAAGGATGGAAAGAAGCCCACGGATAGCAGCTGAGCCATTCCCCAGCCTTCAGGACAAACTCACATCTAAATCAGTTGAGAGCTAAAAACCAACCTGGCTTTTTAAAGAATCCGAAACCACCCCGGCAAGCCACAGCAATGTGGAATTCAGAACCAAGGGCACCTCCCTCTCTGTGCTGAGTCAGTGGCCTTTGTCTGCTCTGTGACTCACCCCCATGCTTATAAACCACCTGAGCAGTGGGGAACAAAGCCAAGCGACTCACGCCCACAGGCAGGCATTCACCTCCCTTCCTCCTTGTTCACAATGGTACCCACAGCAATCACCACACAAAGATAGATGGGATCCCTTCTGCCCCATTAAAAGACAAGCATTTCTGGACTTGGGATGTGCTATGGATTTTGCAGTGGGTTTAAATCCCACCGTATGGCCAGTTACCTGCCGTGGGCCGCGTCGCTGAACATTTCCGTGTTCATCTCCTCAAATGGAAGCCAAGATAACACTCTTCTCCTGGGTTGGTTGTGAGGAGGGGAGGAGAGTAGGCTCTGCCAGGCAGTAGGGCTTCAAAACACATTAGACACTATCCCTGTCTCCACGCCTGGGCCTGATGGCCCATGAGATAAGTAGTTTTGTGGGTTGAGGCAAGACCCTTCCTTTTCTGAGTCCTCAGTTTTTCCAGCCACACAGGTGAACTAGATTATCCCTCCATTTCCTTCCAGATCCAAGGTGTGGAGTTCAGGGTATGAGACTTGAGTGATTGTGTGTGTGTGTGTGTGTGTGTGTGTGTACGCACGCATGCACACATGAGAGAGAAGCAGAGAGAAAAAATATGAGAGAGGAACCTTTTTTTTTTTTAGTTCCCTTAATGGAATAAGACAAATTCAAATATTTTGATTCCAACCCACTGTGTTCTCTTTGTTCCATATATGATTTGAAAAGCTTATCTTTGTCTTTTAGCTCTTTCAACAATGCAAATCCTTCTCACAATGCAAGGTAGAGGTTTTCTCCCTCCTGATAACTTAACATACAAGAAAATGTTAAATCCTTATTCTTTGTATTTAAATTCTTTGATGTTTCCAATAAAATAGGTTGGGAAAGGTTGGAACAGAGAGCCATTCCAGGTATCTGAGCGACTGATACCTCAAAAGGATACCTGAGATACTCAGAATACCCAAGAAGCATAGCAGTCAGAGCCCAGACAGTCTTCTGCTTTGACCACCTCTCTAAGATGGGGACAGTGATCATAACCCTGCCCATTTGGGCCACACAGTCAGCACCTCTCAAGAGTTTCTGAAGCAACACTGCTCATAGGAGATGTTCTGCAAACATATTTTTAATGTTCATGCTGGAGGTTTGAGAACTCATGTATGCTATTTATCTCCCTTGGAGTCTTACACTGGCATTAGGAAAGGCTCTGAGAATTCCTGCAGTGCAAGAACACATTTAACTTGTCCAATCTGGCATTTCTCAAACTTATTTGGACACAAACCGGATTTTTTTTTTTAAGTTCTTCTCTCCCCTGGGAAAAATAAAGCTATTATGCCCCTCCCTGTGCCCTGATAGCCATGCATACATATGCAATATGGAATAAAAAAACTGCTTTGAAACCCAGTTCTGGGAGTCAATGTGGGGCAGAGGTAACAGTATGCACTCCAGAGTCAGATAAATCCGGATTCAATCCTAACTCTGCCAGCAGTGTAGTCACAGGGATATTACTTAACCTTCCAGAGCCTCAGTGCTGTGTAAGTGAAAAGTGGGCTGACAGTGTCTACTTCCATAGAGCTTGTGTGCTCCTTAGGTGAGACGAGGCATGCACAGAAGCTTCTGGCACACAGTTGGTATCTTAAAGTGTGACTCTGCCTCCTCGCTCCCCTTTGCAAAATCACAAGCTGAGACATTTGAAAACACCCTGGCATTTTTTTTAAATGCTCATAAAACGTTACATCAAATTATTTCCCATAAGGAGCCTTCTTGGAATGTCTTTCCATTACCTAGTCTGCAAGTTTTCATAAATAGAGTCATCTAGAAAAAACATAGCAGGGCTGCTTTAATATATATATACATGAAGGAGGCCCAGTATTTCACACAGCTCTCTGGGATTTAATATCGAGGAATTTGCCTGTGTCAAATATTACTTTATTTAACGGAATGTGATATCACTTGCTACTGTCATAAAGCGCAATGCTATCAAAATACAGCTGTTATTAACATCACTAACAACTGCTTTATTCCAGTGCATTTTGTTGATACCATAATGATGGGCACTTTGGAAATAAGCATCCCTGGCTGATTTTCAGAAGCCTATCTCCCAGAGAGTTCATACGATAATTCCACCAGGGTTTTCACCAAGGTGGAATGAGGAGTTTAAAATGCTTGGAAGCGAGTCATCTTGAGGTCACCGATAATTAAATAGGCGCTAAAGGAGCAGAATATGGAAAATGTGTAATCTTCCCTGGCTCTGAAATAAAAACAGATATCAGTGAGACAGTGCCTCTGCAGGGAGACTTGATCTCCATCTACAGCAGGATTCCTTTCAAGCCGGGATGTCGAGTTCAAAATATCCATTAAAAGTCTATGATGGACTTTAATTACGAGAGGCGGATGATAAGAGTCTAGTTCATTCCCTCCCGTTGTCCAGGGTGGTTTAGAGCTGCCAGTCATTACCCCCTTCAAAGAGGCCCAAAGTGCAGATACCACTTTAAAGAAAGGGCTGGCCTGTGAGGGAGGGGCTCTCACCCCACAGGTGGTGCTGACAGAGTGGTGTCAGAACGCCTCAGGGCCTGCAAAGTGCACTCAAAGAGCCTCTTACTAAAAGCAGTGACAGTTTTCCCATTATTCCAATATACAGCAGTTGGACCAAGACACTCCTTCATCCCTGCTTCTCATTTCTCTGCCTCTGAGGTCCTTCTTCCCACGTCCATGCACTTCCCCACCCAGACACATGATTTGGAGGTGATCTGACACTAAGTCTGGCAGGCTAACAGGTGGAATTAGCCGCCCCCCACCCAACACACACAGAGAGTAAAGAGCCTTTCTCAGGAGAAGCGGCACCAGCTACAGAGTCAGAAAGACCTGAGTTTGAATGCAGATTCCCTCACTTCCTGCTGTGTGGTCTCAGGCAAACTACTTAACCTCTCTGAGCCTCCATTTTCTGTTTGCTAAACAGAGACCAGAATACCTGCCACCTGGGTTTAATAGTAGGCCCCTAGTTCCTAACAGGACACCTAATATAGTCATTCCCCTGCATGGCAAGCAGGAGCCCTGCAGTCAATGTTTGTCTGCCCCCACTGTTTCCTATACAACAACTCCCTCTGCCCCAAGAGAGAAACTTGCTGGAGAGGCCAGCCGCGAAAGAAAAATGTTCAATAATTCAGAAGCACTAACATCAAGTCTGATGTAGGTATAAAAATAGTTACAAAACACCACACTCCTCTTGTTTTCATTACAGTAACCTTGGCTCCCTGGTAGGAACAGGAGGGGTTAGGGACTGGCCTGAGGCTGGGGCCGGGCCTCGGGCACGGGAACCTCATAAGGCTTCTGTTTTGGCTCCTCAAATTATGCATCTTTGTACAAAGGCAAGGCAGGAATTTGCTTGTCACCTCTATATTTTAAACCCGCCTTTGGAAAGACTGGTTTATTTTTGAATTGACAGTATGCTCAGCTGGGCTACTGGAGCAGAGAGAATTCTCTACATCCTGCCTTCTGACAGGGACCAACTGGTGAGCTCTTCAAGGATGCTGGACCAGATCCCAAAGCTTAGGTTTAAAGAAGCCCAATGGTAGGCTGCCCTGAGCCCAATCAATCCCCCTAGGAGGCCCACACCGTTGGCCTCTGTCATCCAGAAGGACTATGCTAGCCCTAAAAGCACAAATTCTGGGTAAAGAACAGGAAGAACCCAACTAGAGGGCTAACGTTTACTAAGCTTATGTGCCAAGCTCCCTGTCACATGCTTTACCTCTATTACCTTCTATAACCCTCAAGACCAACCCCAAGTTAGTTGCAAGCTTCTCCATTTCACAGATGGGGAAACTAAGGCCCTGGGAAGTTGAGAGACTTCCCCTGCAAAGTCCCACTTAGCAGTCAGGGCTCAGACCGAGACGGCCTGACTCCCAAGCCTGTGCTCTCTCCCCTATGCCCTCCATAAAAGCAGAGCATGTGGTATGAAAAGGTCTTCATGAAATATTCAGCTGCATTTGTACCTCCTGTCATATCCAAGCCAGATCTAAATGCTTACTCGGTGCATTTTTCTTGCAAGGCAGCTGCAGGGAAACCAATTTCCAAGTCCTACTTAACAAGACAGGGGAAGAGGCCTTTCGTTGGTCTGCTCCAGGTATGGGGGCAAGTCTATGCATGTCCCCAGAGCAGGAGGTATAGGGTCAGTGTGATGGGAGGCCAGAACCAAGTCGACTGCTTCTAGGAACCCACGATATCAGAGTTTCTTTGGCTCCCCCTTCTAGGAGAGAGTAGAGAGTGCTCAGCAAGGCAAGGAGGCCTGGCAGAGAAAAGGAAGGTCACATTTCCTGTCCTTTCAGAAAAAACAATTTCAGCCTTCAAGTGCAATGTCAAACAGCTCTTTTTGAAGCTTCCCTTGCCTTCCCCAGTCAACCTGGGTGTGAGAGTTCATTCTCAGATGTGTCTACTTTGCGCCTGGCTCTGTGCTAGAAGTTCAGTGAATGTTATTCCACTTCATTGGGAAAGCAGGCATTGTTACTCTGTATTGAAGGGGAAGGAACCAAGACTTAGAGCTTGTTTAATCTGCCAAAGGTCACACAAGCCATCATGGCAGGTCTCAAGCAAGGACAGCCCCCACCACCCCCCAAACAATGATCTAGTCAATGGTGCCAAAGCTGACAGTGTCTAGAGAAGGTCCAGCCATGATTTTAAGTCAGTCTTAAATTCATGTCTGATAATACTCTTCACCATATCCTAAGTACCTTGAGGTCTGAGTGGACTCTCCTGCCCTTCTGTCCTGAAAGATACCTACTCTGGGGCACAGCTCACTCAGCAAGCTCTTATTGACTGATTTATCAGTATACTTAATAATGGTGCCAAGGATTTCGACAAGCAGCCCCACCCAAGGGAGCCAGCCATTCTCTAACTGAATCTTTCAAGAGGACAGTGAGTCTAACTTCCCACTTCCTGCAGGAAGTTTCTCCTCCATACTCTAACAGCCCTTGCTTGCACACCTCCTGTGATGGGAAGCTCACTCCCTCCACAAGTAGTACTGCAGTTGGGAGAATGTTCTTCCTGATGCTGAACTGAAGCCAGCTCTCCAACCCCCCCCCCCACCCACCCACCCAGCCCTTCCTAGCCTATCTCAGACTCTGGACCCCTTGGAGAAGCACTGTGGGTAGTAGCACCTAAGAGACTACTCCCAAAGTTCTGGTCATGTTCTCCTGATTCCTGGAATGGTGAAACAGAAGAACACAGACTTACAGCCAGAAAGATCCCAATTCAAATCCTGCCTCCACTGCTCACATAGTTAGTTGTTGATGGAGCATCACAAGTCAGCCTGGTGGAGTGGCTACGTTCAGCACATAGTAGGGAGCTCAGTACACAGTGGGGATCAAGGCCTCCTTAGCCGGCAGGGTCTGTTCACAGGGACCTGGTTCCCCTTGTGGTATGAGCTCTGTGACATCTGCTGGCCTTCCCCATATCACATCCTCTCTTTGGCCTCTCCCTGCTTGTCTCTGGGGTCCACTTCTGAAGAAGTGAATTTAATTCCCTGATTATTAAGGAGATGGGCAACTGAGATTGGTGACAACAACAAATTAAGAAATGACAACCATGAGAGTTACCATGGCAACAGTTTAACTTGAGAAGTTCCAAGAATGTACTGTAAATTAGAGGCATGCACGTGCGCGTGAGCGCACACACACACACACACACACATGCAGGTACGCGCGAGCGCCTGAATGTGGGGGCCTCAGGAAACCTGCTTTGATGCCTGAGACCGTCACCCAAACTCTGACATGGAATGATTTTCTCGCCCTCTACGTCCCACCTTCAGGGGTAGGTTATGAAGGCAAATTCTCCTTCTAGGAACCCAAATTAATTCTTGCTACAAGGCATCATTCATCAGCGCAGGCAGGTGTCAAGAGAGGCTAAACATTTTCTATGAAAAGTTTTGTCTGAAACAGACATCTGAAGATGGTGCACCTCTTGCTCCTGCCACAGAGAAGACCGGGTTTAAGAACTCAATGAAGTTCTCTCTCTCTCTCTGCCTGCCTCTCTGCCTACTTGTGATCTCTGTCTGTCGAATAAATAAATAAAATCTTAAAAAAAAAAAAAAAGAACTCAATGAAATCACGTAGGCCGAACGCACACAATTCAACAGAGACTGATAGCTGCTTACTGAGAAAACACAGTTCTAGGCCCTGGAGTCACTTCCGTGAGCAAAAGGCAAAGAATGAAAACCAGGGGATTTTTATAATAAATATCAGGGGAGCTGCCCAGGGGAGATTTACAATAACCAGGAGAGATGAAGCACAGGAACAGACAATGGCCAGACCAGCCACAAAAACACGACTCCAACCCCCAACCTCTGCAGCAACCAGCTCCAGATAGTCAGGACTTGATCAGCAATCTGCCAGCTTATTCCATTTTTGCCCCCACTTTTTAAAGTTTAACACCACTCAGGACCACGGAGAATGAGCAAAATATGGTTCCCAAACTCATCTCATACAGCTCCTGGCTTCTAGTTAGGCTGCCTACAGCTTCCCCTGCCAACAGCCTCCAATCCAAGCTGCCCAAAGGCTTACTTTTTTTTTTTTTTTTCCCCCTTACTATGAAGCTTTCCCACCACTCGGCCTGATTCTGAATCTCACCAAAGGCAAGTGATGGTGGCTGAGTCCCTTGTAGCCGCTACTTATTCTCATTGGGGTAGTCTTCATTTCCGAAACCAGTGCATATAATACAGGAGCAAATTAGGTAACATGCTCTGCTCTTAACCTGCCCTCCCACCTCCCCATCCCACCCTCATCCTCGGATTATTCTCAACACAGCAGCCAGTGTCATCTTGTTAAAATCACAAAACGGAGTATTAAAGCCCAGCGAAAGACTAAAATACACAGCAGGGTAAGAGAGGTCTAGAACACAGGGGGCAGAAAGAGGGGCTCACCAATGCAACAGGACGGTCAGGGTGGGTCTTGTTGAGAAGGTGATACTGGAGCAAGGACTTGGAGATAGCTAGCCATTTACATGTCCAGGGGAAGAATATTCCAGGCAGAGGGAACAGCCTTGAGAAAGGACTAGGCCTGACATGTTTCAACAAAGCACAGGAGTGAGGTCAGAGATGTAGGAGAGATCTGAATTGAAGGAGGCCTTCCCAGGTCATGTAAGGACTATGACCTTTACTCTGAGGCACGTGAGGAGCCAGGACAGAGTTCTGAATTGGGAAGCGACATGTTCTGACACAGGTCTTAACAGGATCACCCTAGTCCCTGTGTTAAAAATAAAATGCAAAGGGGCTAAGAAGAGGCAGGGAATGCACTCAGGGCCATGACTGCACCCATGCCATGGAAGTGCAGATGGCAAACAGTGGTCAGGTTCTGGGTTCAGTTTGATTATGAGCCTCAAATATGGGAGATACTTGAAACCTTCTCATCTCTTTCCCTCTTTCCTTAAAAACGAAGATACCCTCATAGATCCAGGATGCAAAATGAGGTCTGGGTCGACCCCAGTGCCCATCTGACCCCTGGGATGCACTTCCACACACAATGGCCTAGTCTGGGTACCAGTGCGAGTGGTTTGCTCTGACGCTCTCCAGTGACACCTGGAATTCCTGGTGAGGGACCACTGCCAACACAAAATGCAAGTGATGATCGTGTTCCTTGATCTAATGCTTACCTCATGGGCGGGAACTTAAATTAGACTCAATCCTTCCATAGGGCCATTTAGCAACACCTACCAGAAGCCCTATCAAGCTGAAAAATCTTTGACCTAGTAATTTTGAGTAAAGAAATAAGGCTGAAGGTACTTAAAAGCACTGATCTCAGCATTATTTACAGTGGTGAAAAACTGAAAACAACAATAGGAAATTGGTTAAATAATGATGCAACTTATGATGGACTATTACATAGCTATTAAAAGTCATGTTGGAGAGAAAATTCAGTGGCATGGAGAGATGATCAGGGTATATTAAGGTTACAAAACCACGTGTAAGATCCTCTCCAAATGGTGCTGGAGGGAGGAGGAATGGGGGATGGAGAGCATAGGGCTGCACACAGAAACAATAAAGGAGAGAAAACCAAAGTGTTAGAAGGAATTACCTCTCCATGACAGGATTATGGGTTGTTTTCATTTGTTCTCTGGCTTATCTTAGGTTTTCTAAATTTTCTATTGTTTACACGTATTATTGGTACAATCAGAAAAAAACACATTAGATAAAAACATGATAAATGTTATAAAACTTTCACAGTAATATTTATCCTAGTAATAAAAATCGCTACCTATTCTACAATGTACCACAAGGCTTAATGAGTTTGAGAATATGAAAGAAGTCTGGAGGACACAAGAATGTGCAATAAGGAAAGAAGACAGTCTCTTCAACAAATGGTGTTGGGAAAACTGGACAGCTACATGCAAAAGAGTGAAACTGGACTATTTTCTTATACCACATACAAAAATAAACTCAAAATGCATTAAGAACCTACTTGTGAGACCTGAAATAAAAAAATCCTAAAAGGGAGCATAGTCAGTAAGTTTTCTGACATCGGCCATAATAACTTTTTTCTAGATAGGACCCCTGAGCCAAGGGAAATAAAGGCAAAAATAAACTATTGGGACTATAACAAAATAAAAATTTTCTGCACAGCGAAGGAAACCACCAACAAAACTAAAAGACAACCCACTGAATGGGAAAAGACATTTACAAATGACATATCTGATAAAGGGTCAGTATCCGAAATATATAAAGAACATATACAACTCAACACCAAAAGAACAAATAATCCCATTAAAAAATGGGCAGAAGACACAAATAGACATTTCTCCAAAGAAGACATTCAGATGGCCAACAGACACATGCAAAGATGCTCCCCATCACTCATCATCAGGAACATGCAAATCAAAACCATGATGAGGTATCACCTCACACTGGTCAGAATGGCCAAATCAAAAGCACAAGGAACAAGTGTTGGTGAGAATATAGAAAGAAGCCTGGAGAATACAACTGAATACCTGGAACTGGAATCTACTACTCGATGAGAATGACCACCATGTCTACTGTCACACTGCAGCTTCCACCAGCGAAGTCACCACAAAACAATATGGACAAAGAGGTGCACAAAACCGATGGACTCCACTGCTCTATGGCACTTTGCATTTGCTTCTCCTATACATGGACCAATGAGAAGAGAAAGCAGAATCAAGAAGAAAAATCTAGGTTTTAGAACCCATGGGGCTTGAATCAGAAGCAGCAGCAGCTCCTGGGAGCCTGTTAGAAATGCAGAATCCCAGGCCTTCCCTCCCACCTACTTCTGAAGCAGAACCTGCAAACCTGTTTTAACAAGTCCCCAGGCTTGTGCCTATCCACATCAAGTTTCAAAGCCCTCTCCAGAACACAGTACTTTTTCTTACTTTGAGGCAGACTGGAAGTAATCTTTAAAAAAAAAAAAAAAAAAAAAGGTGCCTGAGCGGCTCAGTCTGTTAAGCGTCTGCCTTCAGCCCAGGTCATGGTCCCAGGATCCTCGGATCGAGTCTCACATCGGTCTCCTTGCTCAGGAGCCTGCTTCTTCCTCTAGCTGCTGCTTCCTCTGCTTGTGCATGCTCTCTCTGACAAACAAATAAATAAATCTTAAAAAAAAAAAAAAAAAAAAAAAAAAGCCAACTGAATAGGATTTCTCCAGCAAACATTAATTATCTAAAAGATGTAAAATCACCCAGACCATCCAGAAATGAAGAGCTTCCAGGCCTGTGGGCAATGTCGAGTCTCTGGCACCAATCCTGGATCGCTACTACAGTAAAATACCCTTTCATAGGAAGCAGAGACCAGGTACTCCCTCTTCTATTCCAGGAATCCTGAGGCCCTGCTGGCCAGGTAGAGTTGTGCATGAATGGTTAACAGGGCCTCCACCCAGAAGTATACATAAAAGGAGTAAAACCAGGTCAAAGGAATATCACAGTATCTCTAGGCAAAGGCTAGCTAGCCTTTTCAGCAGTCGGAACGCAACTGTGTCAAAATGAGGAAACAGGCTGAGTGAGAAGGCCACGCTTTTCTGACCCAGATGGCCCAGTTTGCCAGGAGGCAGGGAGACGATGAGAAAGAAGCCTTGATTACTATATCTGTAGTCCCATGGCTCAAATAAATTAGGTCACCCTCCTCATACATAAATTACTCAGTATGGGATTCCTTTATGCTTTGAAGAAAGGAGGGAAGAACATTTAATGAGGCTCTACTTTATGCACCATTTCTCAATCCTGGCTGTAACTTAGCATCACCTGAGTCCCCACCACAGCTGCTACAGAGCACTCTGGGGTGGGGCTGGACCACTGGCATTTGGTAAGAGCTCCCAAGTGATCCTATGCATAACCAGGATTGGAATCTACTGTACTGGGCACAGGGCTGGAACTCAAAATCTAGCAGCTGACAGCAGCTCAGAGAAGGAAAGAATCATCATGACCAAGCTGGTACCCAGTGGTGAAGGGACAGAGCTGGAATCGAAACCAGGATCTGCTGTCTAAATCCAGAGCATTTTGGTTTTTCTGCTTCTATAGGTACCTCCATTGTTTTCAAAAGGCAGGGATATCCTCTCAGAGTCTGATCTGCAAAAATTGTAAATAGGCTCTTTCAGATCCTCTCGGTTTCCCCTTCACAGCTCTGTCCACCATTGATCTGTGCTGACTGTACAGTCAAGGTTCTAGAAGCAAAAATCAAGAGGACCAGGAGCTGAGTAGGTAAGGACGTCCTAGGAAAAATAGTAAAGCCAAGAGCTACCATTCACATTGAACACTCTTGCCTGTTAGGCCCTGCGCAAGTTACCAAGTCGTTGAGGTCAATACTTCTGTTTTCCATTTTATAAATGAAAAAATTATAGAAGCTCAGTGAATCTTAGTAACTTGCTTGGATTCATAGAGAAGTCAAGCCCAAGTCTGTTGGGCATTTTCCTCTACCTTACATGGCCTTGGGAAGAACTTAATCCGAGTATATAGGGGAACCATCCCCGGTGGAGAAAAAGGAACTCATGACTTAGCTATCCTCAAAGAAGTTACTTTAAAGACCCTGGAAATAATGACGCTGATTCAACAATGACAAGGTCTCACAAAACTGTCACATTCTTTCATGACAATTCTGCCACCAATCCTAACAGACACTCATTATTCTCCCTATCTTATGGATATAAAATCTAACTCATGGAGATAGGAAGTGACTTGCCCAAGGTCCCACAAAGTGTCGAAACCAGGAGCTGGGGCTGTCCACAAACTTGGTATCTCTTTCGAGCTGCCAAGAAGGGAAGTGTGGCAGATCTCTGGTGGCAAAAATTCACCAGGGCCAAGGCACCTGCCGACTTCCCAGGAAATAGTTCTAGGACCAGCATCCCTGCCTCTGCTGCTTGGTGGCTCAGGGCTACTTCTTAGTCAAGTGAGTTTTTGTTGTAATCATTCAACCTATAAAAAAGGAATGCCTGTCTTATTTATTCCTTGAAAGGGATGAGCCTATGACTGGGAAATGCTGAGGGGTAGACAAGGCATTAGGACAAAGTGCATCCAGGCAAGCCAGGAGGGGAGCTTGTGAGCCTCTACCAAAGAAGGCACAAGCCTCCAAGGCAGCTGGAGGCTTGTACCTTCCTCGATAGAGGCTCACAAGAAGCCTTGTGTCTGTTCCCCACTCCGCCATCCCCAAGCCCATGTGACAGGGGCGGTGTCATGCAACCACCAGACGCCCCTCTCCCTCATCTGGAAAGGGTGGATTCTGCCGATTTCATGAATGTCCTAGGGATACATCAGCTTATGTTCTAGATAGTCCTGCATGTCAGGCCTTGAAGCCATCTGTATCTTTATTTACCTGTATGTGCCAGATGTTCTACAGAAGTGAACACTTAATCCTTACCGCCAAGTGATATGAGATGGGATCTACCACTTTCCTGATTTTATAGAGAACACTGAGGCACAGAATGCTGCTCAAGGTCATATGGCAAGGAGGTGTGGATCAGGATCCGAGCCTAGTTCTTACAGGCTTTAAAGCTGATGTTCTTCCCAAGACTCCATGCTGCTCAGTCTGAAAAACCTCAAAGTGCACATACAAATGGACTTAACCGGCCATAAGGAGGAATTAAGTTTGGACATTAGGAAATACGTCCTGACCTTGAAGGCAAGGCAGACAAACACAACTGAATAAACTAGACATTCCAAAATTGCTATGAAGGGCAGAATAAGAGCAGCTGGGAGTCTCTGACCATACAACATAGCAGAGAGAGGACAGGGCCTGAATGCTCTGGGCACCCAGTTGCCAAACTTTTTAGGTTAGTTCAGTTAAAAAAAAAAAAAAAAAAAAAAAAAAAAGTAAAAGAAAATAAAACCAAAACTTTAGAGGAAAAAGCTAAAACAATCATCTCAAAACCACCAAAAGTACTATTAATTCACAGGCTACCACTTTCAATATTGCATCTATTTCCTAGTCCTGCTTCAATGAATGTTTGCTTTGGAAAACATACTTGGGATTTAATAGTACAGCATTATTTTTTTTTTTAGAACATAATTTTATTGTGGCATTTTCCTATGTCACAAAAACACATGTTTGAAAATGACATTTAATCTTTATATAATATCCCACTGTTTGGCTGCCATTCTTTACTTGCCCGATCCAATTGTTTATCTTTTTTTTTTTTTTTTTTTTTACTATTATAAATAACACGGCAATGAACATTTTTATTCTGACATCTTTTCTGCCCATCTCTGATTATTTTCTTTGGCTAGATTCCTAGAATTGGAACACTGAGCTAAAGGGAACAAGTGTTTCTAGGACTACTGACAGTTATTGCCAAATTGCTTTCCTAAAAGGGTGTATTAATTTGCATTTCCACCAGCATCAAAGGAGAGTACCTGTCTCCCAGCACCCTCTCCAGAATCCAGCATTGTCTTAGAACTATCTCAGCTAATAAGAGAAGTGAAAAATAGTAGCATGAGTCTGCGAAGAGACACACAGTGTTTGATAACCTACCTCTAGTCATACAACCTGTCTGTGGCTCAGCCAGGATTTGAACTGAAACTGCTCAGCTCAAGGAGCCAGGTCCCTAACTACTACTGGGGTATGCAGTACTCAGCCACATCGCAGCTATTGTTTTAGGCTATTGTCCCTAAGAGTTCTACATGGGCAGGGATCTTTACCTTAGTCTTTCATTATCCCAAGTTATTAGACCAATGCTCTGTAATAGAACTTTCTGCGATGATAGAAATGCTCTATATCTGCACTGTCTGATATGATAGCCACTATGCTCTACTGAGTACTGGGAATCTATCTAGTGTGATTGAGGGAATGAATTTTTAATATTATTTAATTTTAATTAAATGTAATTTAAGTTGTCACTAGTGACTACTGCACTCATTGCCCAGTGCAGCTCTCGAATATCTAGCATGTCGCCCAATAAATATCTGTTAAGTGACAAACTCAAGTAATATCTTAATTCCACCTCCCTCTACCATCCTTCCTGCAAGGCAAAAGTTTGCCTCTTCCATTCTCATCTCTGTGTGTCCATTGGTTCTCTCAAATGCAGGCTTAATGCTATTTATCTGCCATATGGGGGTGATGTGAAGATCAGCTTAATTAATGTTTGCAAGGAGGTGCATTGATGACTGGTTCTCAGAATAACTGCTCGTTAATAAAACGTTTAAACGACTAATTCTCGTCCAGAGGCCCAAGGATGGCTGAGCTTATTCAGTAAAGAGCTGGTTTTTCTGACTCACTCTGAACTAGATCCTTGCACTGTAGACCTCATCAATACAAACTCCTTTCATCTGCAAGTTTCCACCAATCAGAAGAGACTGAAATGTACCTTCACAATGGTTTTGATGTCACAGTTTGACGAGTAAATTAATAATACAAATAAGATTGGGGAGGGCAGATATTTAACCAACTTGAACAAATTGCTTTTAAGCTCTTAAGCACTTTCATTGCTTGCATGATAATGAAGCAGATTTTTAAATGTCTTCATCCACTCTCAAAGTAGACCCAGTAAAAAGACCTCTAAAAAGAAACACTTTGCTAAGCCTCAGTTTTAATTACATGGTGTTCCAGAAAGTTACAAAGTGGCTATTGCAGAAGAAACAAGGTTTTGGAGCCAGAGAGGCCTATGATCACATGCTAGCCCTAAGTATGTGACCATGGGCAAATGGCAAATGGCGTGCCTCACTGAGTAACAGTTTCCTCATCTAGAACAAGGCAGTAATAACAGCTACATAACGGATACTCAGTATGTGTTTGTTTGACTCTTGGCCCTGTTCTTCCACCACCTCCAACCACCAGATGAGAGAACGTTGTCCCTCCCTACTCTGCTAGCTAAAAGATGCCAATTCTCAAAATCCAAAGGAAAGAATGGATATATCCCTTCATGGTGTTATCTATAAATAAAAGACAGCTCCTCTTGATGTCTGGCAGTCATTATTATTACTTTCTGAAAAAATACAGAGTAGGAAGTAGCTTGAAACCTGGCTATTAAAAGTGTGGACCAGTGACAAACATCATGGCATCATCTTGGAGCTTACCAGAAATGCAGACTCAGCCCCCTTTTCAGACCTACTGAATCAGAACCTCTATTTTAACAAGACTCTTGGGTGATGTGTGTGCATATTAAAAGTTTGAGAAGTGTGACACTACAAAACATCAAATCCACTCTCCTCTCCCAACCTAATTTTACAGAGAGGGAAACATTTCAAGAATGGGCAAGTGTTTTACCCTAAGCATAATGTGTTAGCTGCAACTCTTTTGCTTGATTTTCAAGGGGTTCAAAGACCAGATTTTTAGAATCGACAATCATTCCCCAGCAAGAAATTCATCTCTTTAAAAGAAAACATTCTTAAAACCTAATGTGCTTGAGGGTTATAATGATTTATCAATTGTATCTGACAATCATTGCCACTGTGGGCCCAAGCAGTAAGCCATGCCCAGAGCCAATGCAGGACTCAAGGAGACTGGGAGTAGGGGGAACTGCACAACTGGTTTTGAGATGGGGCTACATTTCTGCCTTGTGTTCTTTTTGTTTTCCAAATGAAAGAAAGGCCCTGATTTGATGTTCAGAACATGACAAAAGACAAAAAATGTTCCACTGCCTTCCCTAGTGAAACTGGACAGGGGTCAGAATCAAAGGCAGCATCTAAACACTTGTCAGAATTCTGAGTCTGCAACCAGTGCAGTGGGTTTCCTCCATGGTGACCACACCATGGAACAAGGCTGAGGTGACCTCTCTCAGATCTAAAGGAACTCCCGATATCTCCTGCTGGATAAAGGGACACCTTGGAAAAGGTAGGACTGGATTTCCCCCAGTAGCTCCACTGAATTCTTTGCCAGATGACAAGTCCCCTAACCACAGGGAAAAATCTTTTCTGGGTCACAGAAATCTGACACGTGAAAGCAAGACTGACAAATACACCCTCTCACTGAACCGGCCCATACCAGGATGGGCTACCTCCACTTTGGAAACTTAATGTAGGCACATTAATTTAATTTTTTACTGTGCCCAGGCACCCTGAAGAGAGACAGCTGGGTGGATTTTCCAGCAAAATGCCCTGCAGCGGGTGGGGAGAAGCTTGCTGTGGGTAGTCCCAATTGTTTCCTTTGTCAGATTTCCTAGGCCGCCATTCCAAGGCCTCTGAGCCAAAGGAAAAGGGAAGGGGGCAGGGCAGGGAGGGGTGGAATCCACCGCCTGAGCAAATGCTAGACTCACACACTTCTCTGAGGAACTGTTTGTCATTCACTGTGGAGCCAGCCCCACCTACAATACAGAGGAACATATTTACATATTTCAACTCCATTGCTGGCTGAAGCGCTACAGAAAGTGATGATTCGTAAACAGCCAGGGAAGAAAAATGTTCTTGAAAAAGGATTTGCCTATCACTTCAGCAGAACAGCTCAAAGTTATGCAAATCCCTTGCTTGAGGTTTGATTGTCACCCCTACCTCCCTCTACTACCCAGGCTCCCAAGCCTATAAGGGATTGAAAAGTAAACAGCCATGTTCTGGTTTAAAAGATGAAGTAGAAATCACAGTGTAGCCTACTGCTTCTCATGTGTGACAGAAGTCTTAGCATGGCATATGCCTGTGACCCTGCCATCCTGCTTTCTAGGAATTGTTCTCAAGGAAATACTATAATTATACAGTGTGCAAAGCATGGTTACTGCAGCTTTGTTTTAATTTTAAAAAAACAACTAAAAATAAACAAAAAGTCAAAATTTCAGTACTGGTTAAATAAATGATGGCATATTAAAACACTGAGCTTCTATGCAGCCATTAAACATGTTGCCATAGGGAGAAATAGTATAACATGGAAAGATCTGTCATTAAATGAAAATACATATTCAATACATTTTAACTATGATCTCATTTTTTTATCTCATAAAGTCACACATTATGACTCAAAAAGTGGTGAAACTTATTTTCCTTCTGCTTTTTTCTCTATTGTCTTACCTTGCTACAGTGAGCACAGATACTTTGATAATTAGAATACAATAAAAATCTTTAAAAAACACTGGCAAAACAAATACAGAGGAGTAAAACATCTACATTTAAACTGTTTCATTATAAGTTTTTCTCGTGGAAAACTATGTGTTCAGAGACCCACATATGCCGGACTCCCTGGAAACTGGGACACATGTTACTTTCCAAGTGGCCCCCATAGCAGTCTGTCAGTGCAGGGCAAAGATAGAGTGAGTCAGCTTTCAGCTATAGTAAGCCAGACTGATAAACCCTGTAAGAAGGCAGGTAAAAATCGTCTCTCAGATCTAGAACTGACGTTGATTTACCCAGCTAGGCTCTTAGAATCAAATCTGCAAGGAAATGTTTTAAATCCCATTGTTCTTTTGTTTCCCTTTTGAGATTTATGGAAGTGGGGGAATGTATTGGGACAGAACAATGGCCAGCTGGAGGTCTAGGCAGAGGAGCAGTTTATGGGGACCAGAAAGGGGAGGCGGAGTACCCAGGTGAGGATTTACACCAGGTGACATTCAATCTCCTTTTCTTCAACCCCTCTGAGTTAAAGAGTGTAAGAGGGCATCTTACCTCGAGTCCCTCGCTTTTACTGTCCAACAGTCTTTATCCTAAATTCCTAATGACCCTCTTAACCGTATTTTTAACTCTTGATCTGGAAATATCTGGTTATGTAACATGCCAATCTGCACAAGGATGTAATTCTGCCATAAAAAAGGACTCAATGAGGGAGAAATTCTAACAAAACTGGAAATGACTTTTCTAAGAAAAGAGAAGATATTTTTGTTTCAAGCACTTGAGCTGTTTTTAAATAGACCATGGATGCAATGTTGCTGGTTCTTTTGGGGCTGTTGATTTTTCCTGCCCAACCCCCACCCAACAAATGCACAGTGTTGTAAAGGGATGAAGAAAGTGGAAGGGAATGATCATCTGTGAGGTTTTGTGACATTAATCCTTACTTTGTTGTAAACTAGAGGATATCTTCCCATTTATTCGAAAGCAAACTGAAATACCAAAGGAGGCCGCATCGCCATGATTTCCACCTAGTAAATAAAGGAGTTAAAGTCACATTCCATCAACTGACTCCCACAAAATCAGACAGGGTTAGAGGTTATACAACAGAGAGATCTATTGGGAGGTCCAATTCGTCCAGTACTATAATACCCAGTCTTCCACTGCAACACCCGTTCAGTGGGAACCTCATATTCCAGATTATTCCCTTCGCTGTAGAACTGCCCTCTGATGAGGATTCTTTAGGCTGAACACTGGTTCCACCGCGCCTGCTCCCCACCCGCGCAGTGAGCAAGGCTGACCCTACTTCCCACCAAAGTCCATTAGGATAGTTTATTGACTTACTGGCCCCTTTCTACCCCCATCCCCCAAAAGAGGCCTTGATGACCACAGGAAGCTGGCAGACAAATCCGAGAAATCTCGAAAACCGAACCTTTCCATCCCTGACAACTTCCCCACCCTCAGAGGACCGTGAATTCACACGCCCACCTGCGCTCTGCCCCCGCTCACTTAAAGATACATGCTGAGAATAAAACCTTCCCTGAATTACGCCCCTAATGCTATAGGAACATCTCCTTCCTAAGTTTTGCCTGGAGAACGTGGGGGCGTTCACTTCCGCGACATTCACAAGGAGCCGCTGACAGGCGACGCTCGTTCGCCCCGGGAAATCAGCTCAGACTGGTCCAGTTCCACTAGGTGGAAGAACTTCCATCATCACCCTCACCAGAGAAAACAGATTCTTTCCCATCATTCTCTTATAACGCCCACAAGGAGGGGAATCCCATTTTTGCTCCATGTCTGGCCTCGCCGCACACCCCCCTCCAGGCTCGCTCGCACTCTCTCCCACACACGCGCGCGCATACGCACGCACACACACACGCGCGCGCGCGCATACACGCACACACAAACTTGCTTCCACCACCACCTGTGAAAACATCCCTCCTAACTTTGGCGAGGAGAGCTCCGGGGCCGAGCTGAGCTGCGGAGCGCCCGAAGCGCGCCGGAGGGCGGAGGATGGGGCCAGGCAGGGAGAGAGCAGCGCGATCCGACCGGGACCTCGCGCGGCGCTGCTGTCCCGCTAGCACCCCGCCGGAACGCCGCGGTCTGGGCTGGGGTTCCCGCGCAGGCCCCGCCCACCCGGGGGCCCCGGCTCAAGCGGACTGCGGCGCGGCGGGTAGAGGAGCCGGAAGCCTGGGACACCCGGCGGACGACGACCGAGAGCGCGAGAGGGCCTTGGCCCGCGCAGCCGACCCGGGGCGCCGTAGGTGGGGGGCGTTTAGGGGTGGCGGCGAGAGGCCCGCGAAGAAGACGGAGGCGCCCGAGCGGCGCGGAGACCGTGGAGCGGGAGGGAGCGGGGAAACAGGTTGCCGCCGAGCCCGTCCCCTCCCCGCGACCGCCCCGAGGCGACCGGATTCCCGCCCTGTCCCGAGCAAGCACAGCCCCTCCTGGGCGCCCTCCTCCTTCCCGGATCCTCGCGGCCGGCCCGCAGCCTCTCAGGCAGCCGGGTTAAAGGCGCCTTCAGCAAGGTCAAGGCGCGGCTGGCCGGCACCTGGGGATTTTCCCCAGCAGAGCACGAGCTTTGTAATCGCATTGTTAAGGATCATGGCAGCGGCAGGAAATCCGAAAGGCCCCACAGGTCTGCGAAGGGAGGATTTATTTTACAGCGCAGAACACACTCAGACCCGGGATTTCAGGACCGTGGAATGTGGCAAAAACAAAACCCTGCCCTCCACCCAAGCACACCACCACCTCCTGCCTGCGGGGGGTAGGCAGTTCAGCGCCACTGAGCCTCAGACTTAAGCGTTCCGCACGCCTCTGTCAGGTCTGGGGTGGTTTGTCCCTCTACAGGCGGAAAAAAAAAAAAAAAAAAAAAAACCGATTTAAAAGCACTCCACTACTGTGGTTTCTCTATCAAAGACCATCAACATGCTACAGGCTGCGGCAGCTATGGGAAGCAGGGAGAGGAGAATAAACGCAACAGAAGCAAACCGCGGTCCGCGTAGGAGAGAAGCGAGGGGGCGGAAGCTGTAGTCTGCACCCATCCCCATCCTATCCCATTAACGCCCCGCTAGCCCAGGAAATCAGGAATGGGCACCTAATGGTGGCCAACCCCGGCAGAAACCAGCACTCTCCCTCCTAACCCCCCGCCTGAGTAGGCCTAGATGGCTGGCATGCTTGGCATCTCCAAGGTGGACCAGAGAGCGCAGGCAGGTTTCTAAACACGTGAAGGACACTGGGTGTGAAGATGGGTTGGAGGAGATCTGAGAGGCAGAGAAGCGAGGCTTAGGGCTTGCCCAGTATGCAAAGTTAGTTTCCTGAAAGAGCATCCCCTGCAAGGCCTCCCAACAACCCGAGACAGGTTCGCGCTCTGGGGACTCCACGAACCCTGGAGTTCGCGGCTTTTTCTCTCTGATCAATTCCAGAGTCTCCACCCTATTACCGAATCGATAACCGGTTCTTTGGAGACAGTAGCATCAGCACCCAACGCCGATCATGGAAGTGGGTGCCATGGCGCCAGGCGTCTCCCTACCCTCCGGTCCCGGGATGGGTGCGCCCCAGTACTTACATTCCCCAAGCAGGCAAACTTTAAGGCTTGTCTTTCACGAACCGGGGATTTCGCATCACGGTTCTGGGTAATCACTGAGCCAGTTTATATAATTGCCCGCGATGCCGTACGGCAGATCTTGCGTGCACGGTCGCACAGCTCAGCACTTGGGCACCCTCTCGCCCCCGCGCTCCAATCCCAAGCGTGCCCTGCCGCCGCCTTCCACAAAGCAGCAAGGCGATCTCGTGGATTAGTCAAAAATCAAGGGTGCAGGCAGGATTTACCAAAACCCAGGCAGCCTCAATGCGCCCCTTTCGCTGCATTGGTGTCTTACGGATAACTGCATCTCTACAAACCTCGCCAGGCCTCGGCGGGTGGGGGTGGGGGTGGGGGTACGGAGAGCCGGAGCGGGGGGTGGGGGTTGGCGCGGTTCTAAAGAGGATTCCTATTACCCAACCGAGTAATAATATCCTCGTACACTTGAACCAAGGTGCACAAATTGCCTTAACCTGTCGCCCTGAAGGGGAGACAACTTCCAAAGTTAGAGACCACGCAGTTGAATTTCCAGTACTTTCTAACCTCGCCTAGGCGGGGATAGGGCCGAGAAGTGGCGGGCAGAGGCCAGCAAAGCCCACCCTACCACACAGCCAAGGAGAGGACTCACCAGTTGAACCTTCCCTCGCCCCCAGTAATTGGCTGTGTATTCTCTCGCTGAGCGTACGTACACACACACACACACACACACACACACACACACCCCACTCCTATATCACCTTCACGTCTGCTTCCTTCAAGAGACTGCATTTTTAAAACGCGAGGAAAATGACGGAGCTCGGTCATCATATTTCAACCCAGAGCAAATTTCTCCAAACTGGGGGTGGGGGGGTGCGGGTGTGAGTAGACACACACAACACACACACACACATTCACACTCACACCCAGGAGCGCTCCGAGCGTCCACCCGCGGCTGCAGCCTCCACTCGCTGGGAAGGGAACGTCAGCACCGCTGCAGGGCGGCGGGCGAGGAGAGGCGAGCGCCTCGCGGGCTGCAGAGGGCGCGGGGCTGGGGTCGCTCTCCCGTTCCTCCGCTTCAACCGCGCTGCACGCGGGGCCGCTGCAGCCGGTGCTAGCCCCGCAGGACCGACTGCAGCCGTCAGAGCCCGGCGCCGCCTCCCAGGCTCCTCCAGCGCCCGCCGGGGCCCAGGGGTAGGCTGGTCTGCAGAGGGGCTGCGGACGCTGGGGCCAGGGCGGGGAAGGAGATCCCCGGGTTGAAGACGAACCCGGGCGCACCGCCTCCCTCCCACCCGCAGTCCCGAGTCCCGGACCCGCGCCCACCTCCCACTCTCCCCTAACCTTAGCTCTCAGACTAGTGCGCGGCGGGCTCCGGGGGCTGCGGCGACGGAGGCTCGGGCTCCAGACTGGTTCGCCTCGCCGGCAGCCTCCCACCCAGGCTCCCTCCCTTCCTCCCTCAGTGCGGGCCGAAGGAGCAGGAGAGCGTCTCCGGGAGCCCTGGGCGTCCGTACCAGCCGCCCCGACCCCGCCACGGTCAACGAGCGAAAAGGGGCGAGGAAGCCGGGGAGACGCCGCCGCGGTCCCCAAGGCGCTTTTCCATAGATCGGAGCGCGCTGCCTTACCGTGGCTGCAGGCTGCCACCGCCGGGAAAGCGGGGAGGACGGCGGCAGGGAGGCTCAGCGCCGCGCCGGTGGCTCCTCTGGCTCTCGGCGGCGCGGCTCCTCGGCTCGGCGAGCCCGAGCAGGGCGCCCAGGAAGGAGCGGGTCCCGGCTCTGCGCTCAGCTCCAGCGAGACCAACAATAGCTCCCTTTAGGGAGCGGAGCCCCAGCGAGCCTCCAGCCGCGCGCGCACGCCCGGCTCCCGCTCCCGGCCGCTGCCGGCCGGCGTCCCTGCCAGCACTGCTGCCCCACATGAAACAGCTGCAATCCCGAGGCTTCTGGGGGGTTGGAGCGGGTGTGTGCGCGCGCGTGTGTGTGAGTGTGTGTGTTTAATAGCTTCCCTCCTCTTCTTCCCCTCCCTGCCTGCTCGCCTGCCTGCCTCCGTCCCCCACCCTCGCTCTCTTACACACAGACAGAGAGGGCGAGCGAGAGAGAGACACACACACACACACACTCACACGCACACGCAGGTTACATGAATGGGAGGCGGGAGCCAATCCTGCGAGGCTGGGCGAGCCGCGGCGCACGGCGCTGCGAGCAGGACCGCACCACGGCGCGGGGGGGCGCCACGCAGGTGACGCGCGCCCTCCGGGGGCCCCTCGCCGCCTCTCCGCTCGCCCCAGTCTCTGTGTTCTCCCCGATGGCTTCCTCGTTCCTCCTTCCCTCCTTTCAGTCCGCTCCTTTCTCCATCTTCGCTCCTTTTTACTGCTTATTCTTTCTCGAATTCTCCTGGTTGTTTCAGCTCAGTATCTTCCTCGGTCTGCTCTTTTCTTTTACCGTCTCCGCTCGCTCAATCCCTTTCTCAAACTTTCTCCTTCCTTGTCCCGACTTTCCCCCACTTCCTCTCCTCCTGCCTTTTGTTCTCTCTCCTCCCGCTTTGGCCGTCTCCCCCGTGTCTATGTGGCGTTGTCCGGTCTCCCTGCCCTCCCCCTCTTCGCCCATCCCCGGGTTTCTCTGGGGCCGGTGGCTTCCCTCCCCGCCTACCCCCTGGTGTTATTTCACACCCTCAACACTTTTCCAGGGACAGCCCCTCTCCCATTCCTGCTGCAGCACAGCCAGAGGTAATTAAGAGCTGAGAACTTGAGTTCGTTCCTCAGGCTCACAAGATGCCCAAAAGAAAGGCCCTCCCTCGGACAACTTCTCTAAAACCATGGTAACAGCTACTCAGTCGTGATAACAATCATTTAAAAAATAACTGCAGAGAACGTGGTCGAAGAGATTTGTCCTTCGCCTTTCTGGACTGTGATCGCCAGCACATTTCGAGAAGGGCATTTTCATGGGATGGGAGAGGCAGCCTGGTGCAGCGGCAACTTGCAAGGGCTTTGGAGAGAGACGAGAAATTCCCACAGCAGCCCTGCTGCCTGCCAGCTGTGTCTTCGTGCAAATCATTATCTCTAGCCCTGCCTCAGGTTTCCCCTCTGTAAAATGGATAATCATACCTACCTCACCCCTTATGGTGAGGGGCAAAAGAGGGAACAAAGGAAAGAAAGCATTGGGCATATTGAAGTTCAAACAATATGACTTCCTTTCTCCTCCCTCCACAATTTTTTAAAAAACTCCCTTCATGATCTTCCCCTACATTGTATCACCAGAGTCTGAAGTGTGCAATGAAGCAGGCAATGGGACAATATAAGGTTATCGAAATGTGAAGCAAGGAGGTCTAGGATATTTGAAAAACTCTGTTGTATGAACAGGAGATTGTCTAGCCAGCTGATTTCAGAGGCATCACAGAGATTACAAACTTGGGGTGCTGGGATGCCCCTTCAACATCTCCTGACTAAGGCTTCCCGGAACTTCCCAGACAGAGGTAGGATTGGATGGGGGGGTTTCCTGCACTCTGTCCAATCTATTTTTAAAATCTTCATAACTGAGCACTGACCAGTGACAAAGCCTCTGAGACTAACTAAAATGTCAAGTCTCTGCCTTTGGATAGCATTTATCAACTTCACGTCCTCACTACAGATATCAAATGTTTTCCATAAGCTATGATGGACAGTTAGAGTCAGTCCTTTGACAAATATTTGTTGACTCTGTCACTGGCACTGTGGTGGGCTGTGGGCATCCAGCAGAGAGGCAAGCAAGCCTTGCCTTTGTGAACCTACAGAGCGATGGACATATCTGATGAATGGGCATTGGGAAATGAGTCATATATACCTTGAGAAATATCATTTGTTTGGTGGACAGAATCTTTCAATATATGAGGTCCATGGCAGAGGGAATGAGAAAGGAATCCTTGAGTGAAAATTTTGGAATCCACTGTTCATTCTGTGCACTTCATTCGACTGATGGAAAAACAGTCCCAAGCTAAAAGTAGCAGGGGCAAGTATGATGGGAAACAAGATAGCTTGCATCCTCTCAAAGTATCTTTGATTAATTTCAAAGGGAAAAACAGTAACTTTACAGTTCAAAAGCCTGGCTAACTCTGCCTGAAGTAATGAATAAGTCAGTATCGCTGGTAATGTGATAGGTAGACGTTGTGCGCCTCCGATGTGACACACTGAGAGGGACAGAAGAACCTCACTTCTGTGGTATTCCTTGCCCTGATTCTAATCATGAAGAAACATCAGACACACCCAAGTTGAGGACCATTTAAGGAAATAATTGTCACGTACTCTTCACAAACACCAAAATCAGGTAAGCGAGAGACTCTGCAACAGTTCTAGATTAAAGAAATGTCTTAGCTGTCATGACGATAAATGTAACACATGGTCCTGGATTGGGACATTAATAAGACAATGTTTATTTCTTGATCTTGATACTTACTCTTTTTATGCAGAAGACTTTCCTTGTTTTTAAGACCTATACAACTGAAGTATTTCGAGGTTTAAAAAGATGAAGAAATTCCTGCCTTCAAAAAGAGGCATAGTATGGTGGGTTTCTGCCTAAGGAATAGGCACAGTGTGAGCACAGAAGGCTTCCAACCAAATCCCTGGGGGTAAGGGAAGACTTCCTGTAGGAGGTAGCATTCGAGTTGAATTGTGAAGGCAAGAAAGTCAGCTATACCATAAGGGAAAGGGGGTGCTTTTTAAATAGAGGTAACCATACAGGGACATGGACGAAAGCACGAGGCAGATTAAGGCCTCAGAGTTGGCACATGAAGGGAGTGCCTGGGACAGTGTAGACAAATAGATCAGGTTGGATTTTGAAGGGGCTTGAAGGAAGCTAAGGAACTCAAACATCTTGAAAGCTCAGGTATAGTGGGGATGGGGAGCAGAGACTTATGAAAGACTTTTAAGTAGAGGAGGCATGTGATCTTAAGTATTTGAAAAAGAGGATCTGGAAGCAGTGTAAAGAAGTAGATTAAAGGCCAGAGAAGACCAGAGATGCTGAATTAGGTCACTTAGGTAAACTCGGGCAATTGCAGCGAGGATGGAGAAGGGAGGAGAGATTTAAGAGAGATCGAGGGTGTAAAATGAACCGATTCTGGTGACTGGCTGAATGGGGGTGGGCAAGGAGAAGTCCAAAGTGACTCCTAATTCTCAAGCATGGGTATTTGGGTGGAGGGTAGCACTATTCACTTCCATGTCAAGAGCATTCAAGGAGGAAGCAGAGATTTAGAGGGGAGGGTAAGGTCAGCTGTTACCGTGCGGTAGCTAGCCTGATATTCTCCAACACAGTCACTTTGTGCCACAGGAAACCCAGCTAGAAAATTCAGCCTAAGACCCTCCAAATGGCCTGCCCCAGGTATCACCCAGAAAAACAAACAACAAACAAATAAACAAAACCAATAGATTAGATATAAGAGCAGTATATTATTTGTAATAATGGGGAAAAAATTGAAACACCTTAAATTGTCAAGTAAGATATAAGTAAGTTGGGGATACCTGGGTGGCTCAGTGGGTTAAGCCTCTGCCTTCAGCTCAGGTCATGATCTCAGGGTCCTGGGATGGAGACCCACATAGGACTTTCTGCTCAGCAGGGAACCTGCTTCCTCCTCTCTCTCTCTCTGCTTGCCTCTCTACCTACTTGTGATCTCTGTCAGTCAAATAAATAAATAAGATCTTTTTTTTAAAAAAATAAGATATAAGTAAGTTGGAGGACAGCCTTGTCAGATTATCTAGCCACTCTAAAGTTGTTCTTCTTTGCAGAGTTTCTCAGGCCATGGAAAAATGCCAATGCTATCATGTAAAATTTTTTAAAAGCAGGTTTCAAAATTGTTAACTGCACAAACATCTTCCTGGAGAAAAACCTGGGGGGAAAAAATCCTACCAAAAACATGTCAATGGTTGCCTCTGGGTGATAGGATTATGAGTAATACATATTTTCTTCTTCAAGCTTTTTGGGTACTTTCTAACTTTCCCACAATGACATTCATTACTTTCAGAATAAATTTTTTTTTAATGGCTGTGACCCCCCCCTTCTACCTTATCCCTTTTTAATCCACCCTTCCTACTCCCCCTGAAGACTAACTGCCTTTTAAGCTTTATCTCTGAGAGTGAAATAAGAGGGCATTTAACAAATCAGGGTAAATTATCAGCTGGGCTGAAGAGGGGGAGAAGGTGTTCTTTCTCATGCAGGCAGATATGTTATTAGAGCTGTTGAAACTGTATATATTAAAGACTTGCATTGCCCTTATTGATTCTATGCTATGTTACCCAGAAAAGAAAACCTATAGTGGGGCCAAGAAAGTGTGAGCCTTGAAAGGGCAAGTTTTAATTATGAAATGTATTTATTTGCAAAACCTCTTCTCTTCATAGTCCAGCAGTTGTTGTAAAACTGTTTCAGAAAGCAGGTACTTCAGCAAGGAGACACGTGGGGGCAAGGGGCAATGCTTCATGCCTAGCATCTGATACATGTCAAATACACAAACAGTTTACATAGGATTGGAATACCCACTGATAAGCGCCATCAAACGTTCACAATTAGAGGGCAAGAAAAGTGCCAGACCGCAGATGTTCTCATTCTTTGGAAAGTTTGCTGTAAATGGCTCCCTGGTAAGGTTCCCTCAACATCTGTGATTTTCAACTCACAGAAATGTTTTACTATGTGCACAGGTTCCCCAACCTAATAATGATACCTTATGCAAGCAGAGCCCTTTACCTTTTCAAAGGCCCTCCACACCTGTTGATTCATTCAAACCTTACACCCCTGTCCCCCTTCCCACTAGGATCCTTCCTGTTACTTCCAGTTTGCATAGGAGCAACAGAGACCCAGAGACTCAGAGAAGTTGCTAGAACTAAGGAAAGAATGGGAGACATTCTTGGAAACCCCTCTATGTGACTCTGACCCCTCACATGTGAGTTCTGTTATCAACTCCTCAAGGTTACTTGGGAAGGAGGGTGAATAAACTGGGGTGTGTGTGCTTCTGGCTCAACAGAATTAGAAGGGACCCCATTCTCCAGAATTCCAGGACCGTGCCTTTCCCAGAAAAAACCCATTTTTAAAAGCCAAGGGGGTGAGGCTAGGTGTTATTCTCTGGGAGGTAACTTAGTTTAAACTGTGAGCTTTCTGGGAGGTTTATCTAACCTGTGAGCTGGCTTTCTGTCTTGAGGGAATTCAATGCTAGTTTTGAGGGTTACACTGTCTGCTAGAGAAGGGGAAAACCTCTGCTTGGTCTCCCACACATCTTCTCCTTTGGAAAAATAGTTGCATCTTTCTCTTTCCCCACCTTTACTTCAATGTTCAGCAGAGTATTTGGTACTTAGGGGTTCTTAGTAAATATTCCTGCATGGAGTGAAGAAACAGATACTAGTAACAAAATCGCTAGCATTTTACCCAGGACTGAGCAAAGGACATTATCTCATTTAAATTTTAGAGCAACACCATGTGGTAGATATGGTTGTTGCCCCTACTCCATAGGTGAGAAAACTCCTAATGATTAATAAATGGCAAAGCCAGATTCCAGCTCAGGTTGTTCGAGGTCCAGGATCTTAGCCACCATACTGTATTGGATGGACAAATGAATGGATGGATGGATGGATGGTTGGATAGATGGGTGGATGGATGGATGGATGGATGGACAGATAGAATTAATGGCACTGGCAGTGAATGAGCTCTCCATGAACCCCTGCAGTACATTTGATGTGGTTAATCTTGTCTAGAGCAGGTCATCCCATGACTTTCCATGTTTGCATCCTGTTTATTTTCTTCATCATATATTACACAAGCTGCAATTACATGTTTATGAATTTGTTTTACTTTTTATTTTTTTAAAGATTTTATTTATTTTATTTGACAGACAGAGATCACAAATAGGCCGAGAGGCGGGGGTGGGGGGGAGTAGACTCTCTGCTGAGCAGACAGCCTGATGCGGGGCTTGATCCCAGGACCCTGAAGCCATGACCTGAGCCAAAGGCAGAGGCTTAACCTACTGAGCCACCCAGGCATCCCTACTTTTTCTTTAAACATCTGCCCCACTTGCAATATAAGTTGCAAACTCAGCTCCATAAGTGTCTTGGTCACTTTTATGATCTGCAACACCTAGCACAGAGCCTGGACCGAGGAGATAGTTCCATAAATATTTTTGAAGTGAGTGAATGAATGTGGGCTCCCTCCTTCTTCAGGGCTGGAGGGCCTGTGAGCGTGCATACACGACACTTGTGAAAGACGGGCATTTTGCACGAATTTACTCCCTCCCCTGCTGATGCTTGCTTTCTGCCTTGGAGGTCATGTAGTTCGGGCAGTGGAGCTGAGATTTGTGGGAGCACATCATGGTTCTGACTGTGCTCCTCTCTGGACATTTGCACCCAGATTGCACCCAGGGCAAGCACTGATCAGAAAATAGCAGCATCTGCTGTGGCCAAAGTGACTAGGTGGCAGAATCCCATGGTGGAAGCATCTTCTCTGATTAGGTCAGCCCTGGCTTTCACAGCAGAGAGGTGTTGTATCAGGGACATCACTTGCATAACATTTCTGTTCCAAGGGCTGCTGGCAGGGTCTCCTCCAAGGCGGGGGCAGGGGGCTCCTAAAGCTTTCCTCCTGCATACTTGAGTCCATGTAATTTTTCAAAAGAGGAAACCTCAGCCAAGGCCTCCTTTTTGCTAATTTTTGTTTTGTCTCTTTTCTTACTTGCCTAATAAACTTCTTTGCCACTTGAGATGAATCTGCCTTTTCTTCTGCAGGGTAGACCAGGTGGCAGAGGCTGGTCCTCTACAAAGCTAAATCAGAGCCTTTTCCTAGTTTCAGACCTCTGTAACCTTTACTAGAACTGTTTATTGGTTCAGAGGCCATTTGCCCAGAGGTAATCAGGAATGTAACAGATAAAGTAAACATAAAAGCAACCACAAAGGCCTTCACTAAATTACCAAGCCTCCGTAGGGTGATTCTAATGATTATGATACCAGACACTGACCTAATGCTTTATACATAGTCATACATTTAATCCATCTAACAGTCCTATAAAATAAAGTATATTACTACTCCCAAATCAGAATATAATCCAACATTCCTAGGATTTATCAGCCTGTGGGACAAAAGGAGTAGCATTAATGTTAATTCCCAAATAAACACTATTCTGGCCTGCATACTACTTTTTCCATATAACAATATATCTTGGAAATAAGTGCTTCCTCATTCTTTTTTATGATTACATACTATTTCCTTATAGGGGTGTACCATCTGAATTTAATCATAGGGATCATGGTGATTATGATATATTCATTTAAATAAGTATCAAGTACTTAACCTAAGATTAGGTCCATAGGAGCTACTCAAAAATTTTACTAAGGGAATTAAATTATTTGATAACTATCGGGTTTGTTGATTCTTAAAAAGAAGCAACCCATAAGAGGTTGAAGATTCAAATCAGTTGGGAAAGGATGAACCTTTCAATTAACAGTGTCATTATAACCAACAAATCATTTTGGAGGGAAAAAGTCAGATCCCTGTCGATTACAATATCCCTCTAAAATTTTTCATACTGAATATAAAAAATGAAATTAGAAAATTCTAGGAGCAAATAGGTGACAATTTACAACATTTTGGAGGTGAAGAAGGAAGCCATGTTTAAGTGTGACATGAAAAGGAAAAAAATTTTAAAGAAAAATGTCAAAAACTTGACTGTACAAAATTTTTGAAATGTTTGTATATTTATAAAACCAAGACAAGAATAAAAGGAACAAAATGTTGAGGAAGTATCTGAAACATACACAAAAAATTGCTACTATCCTTAATATATAATGAGGTTTTACAAATGTATAAGAAAAAAAGACATCTCAATAGAAAAGTAGGCAAAGCACATTAAAAAGCTAGTTTAAAAAACTACAAAGCTAGGCATATGATATATATTTAACTCACTTGTAACTCCAAGAAATGCTAGATACAATAATATTCCAAGTTTTTTTTTTTCTTTTTGCTTATCAAATGAGAAAAGTATTAGAGAAGTATGACATGCCCAGAAAATACTCTCCTTATATTGCCAATGGGTAGATATCGGCACAAACTTTCTAAAAGAGCTTGTGCAGAGGTGAAGAGGTAAATGTCGCCACATTTAACCAAAACCTTTCCATTGTGTCAAACTTTCAGCCAAGGAATCTATGTCTACAATTAAGGGAGTTAATTAAAAGAAAATGATCATGGATGGAATTATGTAAAGAATTATGTAAAGAGTTTGATCAGTGTTAGTAGTAATAGCAACAAACTGGAAACAATCTAAGTGTCAACACATTAGTAAATAATCGATTGTATTATGATTCGTCATAGTATGATGAACTATTATACGGCCATTATAAACCATGGTGAGAAGAATAATGAACTGGAAAGAATTTACAATACATATTTTTGTGACCTTTCTTTAACTTACTATAGAAAATGTGAGGGGGCGCCTGGGTGGCTCAGTGGGTTAGGCCTCTGCCTTCAACTCAGGTTATGATCTCAGCGTCCTGGGATCGAGCCTCGCATCGGGCTCTCTGCTCAGTGGGGAGCCTGCTTCCCTCTCTCTCTGCCTGCCTCTCTGCCTACTTGTGATCTCTCTCTGTCATATAAATAAATAAAATCTTTAAAAAAAAAAAAAGAAAATGTGAGACAAATACAAAGTTTGGAAAATAAATGATACTCATCACCTAATTTCAATGATTATTATTTTTTATTTTTATTTTATTTTTAAGTAGGCTCTGCACCCAACATAGGTCTTAAAGTCGTGACCCTGAGATCAAGGGTTGTATGCTCTACCAACTGAGCAAGCCAGGCAGCCCTAATTTCAATGATTATAAAATTCATGGCCAATCTTGTTTTATCTATATTCCTCCCTACTTACTGCCTATTAGTTTGAAGAAAATTTCAGATACCATTTCATTTAGTCAATATCTCTAAAACTATGAACTATTTTTTAAAAATAACCACAATATATTATTACACTTTAAAATAACAATTTTTTTTTTTTTAGATTTTATTTATTTATTTGACAGATCACAAGTAGGCAGAGAGGCAGGCAGAGACAGAGAGAGGGGAAGCAGGCTCCCCGCTGAGCAGAGAGACCAATGCAGGGCTCTATCCCAGGACCCTGGGATCATGACCTGAGCTGAAGGCAGAGGCTTTAACCCATTGAGCCACTCAGGCACCCCTAAAATAACAATAATTTCTTAAGGTCATCAATGGTCCAGTCACCATTCAAACTGCCCTGATTGTTTCATAAATCTTTAATTTTACAATTTGTTTGTTTGCATCAGGATCCAATAAGCTTCATACATTGTAATCTGTTGGTGTAGCTACTAAGTCTCTTTTGATAGCCTTTCCTCCATTTATTTTTGCCCCCACTTATACATTACTTCTTAAAGAGACAAGGTTGTTTGTCCAAGAGAGTTTCCAATAACCTGAATTTACTGAATGCACTCTTCTGGTTTAACTGTTCTTCTATAACTTTTATTTACTGTAAATTGGTAGTTAGTTCTAGAAGCTTGACCCAATTCAGAGTTAATTCTTTTGGGTAAGACTGTCTAGATGTTATTGTGTACCGCACCTGTCTTTGTGATGTTAGTAGTCTTTGATGCTCATCAGCTAAATTCAGCACTCACTTAGAGGATGTACTAGTCATATTCAGATTTATCGATATTCATTCCTTCTTCACTTTTAACTGAAATACTTCTATAAAGGAAACTTCCTCTCTTGAAATACTTGCTGACTAACTAAACAGGCAGGATAAGTGTTAGATTCTTTCCTTTTTCTTATCAGGTTCCCGAAGAATGATCTGTTTCCCTAGCATTCTCCAAAGGTAAGCAAAGACATTATTTGTTTTGTTTTTAAGTGTCATTATGAGTTCATGTATTTAAATATGGTTGATGTATTTTCATTAATTTTAGTTATTGAGCATACTGATGTTCAAATTGCCCTTATCTTTGACCAATGGGGACATCTTCCTATTCACTTCCAAGTCTTTGATAGCCTCCTTCTCTCCCTCCCACAACCCACCTGGACTAATAGGATGTTTCAGGCTCATCTTGTATCTATGCTAAGACAGAACTGAGAACATCCATTTTAGGAAGATCCTAGTTCTTTTTAGTGGGAAATGGTAGTTAGAAACCAAAATCTTGCTACTAAAAGTTGCTTATTGCTACTGGGTGAGTATTATTTATCGCCTTTTTAAATTCTCAGGTTTAGGAAACTTTTTAAGAAGGAAAATTCACTATGTGTTTATCCCATTACTTCTAACTTAACTTCTTCAGTCCTCTATCTGTATTGCCCTTCTTCCATTACAAATAATAAATGAGGCTATAGAAAAATATATACTGATTTGTGAAAATAGCCACAATATTTATTTTGCTGGGAAATGATCTATGTATATATAAATCATAAATATATTTCATATGTATATATCAAAGATATAGAAGTTAACAGTGACTATTTCTTGATAATGCAATTAAAGGTAATTTTTAGTTTCTTTTGGTATCTTTTTTTTGTGCCTTTTAGTATTTATAAGGTTTCCGTAATAAACCTGTTTTATTTTTGTTAAAAGAAAATAAAATTGCTAAAAAAAAACAAAATCAAAAATAAGCCAGATGGTATAAATTAGAGTAAAATGTCTGCCAATCTTATATGTGGGTAGAATAATGATATTCTATTACATCTACGGAGTGCTTTACAATTTACAAAGCATTTTATATCCATTAACTTTTGTGATCCATCACAGCATTGTAAAGGAGTCAGAATAGGAAAACTGTCCTAAAGGAAAAGAAAATAGAGATGTAAAAAGATCACACATGATGGAATCAAGGTTAGAATTCAGGGCTTCTGACTTCTTCTTCTTTTTTTTTTTTTTAAAGTAGGCTCCATGCCCAGTGTGGAGCCCAACACAGGGCTTGAACTCACAACCCTGAGATCAAGACCTGAACTGAGATCAAGAGTCAGACACTTAACTGAGTGAGCCACCCAGGCACCCCAGAACTATTGACTTCTTGTTCAGTGCTCTCTCTCCTGCATAATATCTGGCTCTGGGTGATTGTTATTATACCTTTGTTTTATAGTAAGACAAGAAGATCCTACAGTGTCTTCTCTGTTGCTTAGAATGTTATCCTCAGAACCTTCTTTCTGTAGCATGAGGTTTGGAGGCCCATAAAAATGCCAGAACTTATTGTTCAATTTAATTTTTATTTTTAATCAAAGTAATTCATTAACATAACTTTAAAAGTCAAGTATTCTAAAAGGATTTTAATGCAAAAGAGCAGTCACCTGCCTTCCCATTCACCCCCTTACTCTACCTGATGGTCTTCCTCCCCAGAGGAAGCCACATTCAACTATTTGAGCTGTTCCTTCTGGTTTTTATTTCCATATTACTAGATTATTTGTTTCTACGCAATTTCTGGATTTTTAATTCTTAGGTATTATCAACATACTTCTATTATTGAAGATGATAACTTAATTGTCCTTTTCTTCTTTACACAGACTTCCCTTTTCCTTATCTTCTCAATATACTGACTTCATAATCTTTGCTTAAATATTAGTATTTCCATCATTATGATTGTGTAAAAATTATTCTCAGCTGAGCCATGTACTATACTATGATGTTCTTTCTTGTATGAATTTTTGTTTCCTCTTGAGTTACCAATGGGCTCTCTCACTTTTTTTTTTCCAGATTTATTTAGTGTTTTAGGCACCTGCCACCATTTCATCTCCAAACTCTCTACCAAGTTATAACTCTTCTTTTGATACATTCCAATCCATCACATAATCTGCCAAATTCTTTTCTTTCCTTGTATCTGTTTACTTCCTTTCCTTCGTCATAGAAATGTAGTTTTCCATCTCCTCACTGGTTCTAATTGGACCGGTTGCTTTGGAGGCTTGCTGCTGGCTTTTGTTTCAGGGTCTTTTGTTTTACCGTATTTCTGGAAATCTGATTTGATTTATTTGTATCTTTGATTTCCATGTCTTCCTTTTCTGTTTTGTTTTGTTTACCCTTCACACTGAAAAAAAAAAAACATGTGGGAAGTGAAATTCTTGAGTTCTTATTTGGCTGGACACAGAATTCTAGGTAGAAATAAATTCCCTATAATTTTAAGGACACTGATGTTTCCATTGTCCTTTTGCTCCCAATGGTAAGAAACCTGACACTGTTTTTGCCTCTTTATCCTGTTTTTGTGAATTTCCCCCTGCCTACACTATTCACTAAAATTTTTTTAGGATCTTCTCTTTTCTTCAGAAAATTTCTTCAGAAATCACACCATTAGTGGCAGGAGTCTTTTTTCCTCCACCGTGCTGAACTGTTGCTGAGTTCTTTTACTCCAGAAACTCTGATGGATTTGTTCAATATCATTGCTGAAATGCCTAGGTGGCTCAGTTGGTTAAGCATCTGCCTTCAGCTCAGGTCATGATCTCGGGGTCCTGGGATTGAGTCCCTCATCAGGCTTCTTGCTCAGCGGGGAGCCTGCTTCTCCCTCTGCCTGGTCTGCTTGCTGTTCCCCCTGCTGTGCTCTCTCACTCCCTGACAAATAAATAAATTCTTTAAAAAAATATTTCATTCCTGGGGTGCCTGGGTGGCTCAGTGGGTTAAAGCCTCTGCCTTCAGCTCAGGTCATGAACCCAGGGTCCTGGGATCGAGCCCCACATCGGGCTCTCTGCTCAGCAGGGAGCCTGCTTCCTCCTCTCTCTCTGCCTGCCTCTCTGACTACTTGTGATCTCTGTCTGTCAAAGAAATTAAAAAAAAAAAAAACCTTTGCGGTGCCTGGGTGGCTCAGTGGGTTAAGCCGCTGCCTTCGGCTCGGGTCATGATCTCAGGGTCCTGGGATCGAGTCCTGCATCCAGCTCTCTGCTCAACAGGGAGCCTGCTTCCCTCTCTCTCTCTGCCTGCCTCTCCATCTACTTGTGATTTCTCTCTGTCAAATAAATACATAAAATCTTAAAAAAAAAAACCTTTAAAAAAATATGTCATTGTTGATTTTCTTATTCCCTATTTCCAAAACTTCTGTTATTCAGATATTGGCGCTCATAGACCATTTACAATTTTTAAATCTTCCCTTTTCCTGTTTTTCATATTTTTATCTTTTTGTTCTTTCTGGGAGGTTTTCTCAGCTTTGTCGACTAACCCATTTGTTGACATTTTTATTTCTGCTGTCATATTTTTAATTTTAAGGAACTATTTCAGTAGTTTGGATATTTTTCTCTTTAAATAAAGTCTCTAGTTCTTGTTTCATGTACATATCTTTCTTTTCTGTCTAAGGATATTAATGATATATTTTGCAAAATTTTCTACTGTTTCCTGCATTATTCCTATGTTTTTGAGGCTTTAAAAATGTTATTTTGCTTTTGTATTTATTTTTTATTGCAAGGGCTTTGCTCAGATATTGATGATCAATGACTACCCATGTCTATTTAAGGAAAAACTGATTGGAACTTTTAGCATGTACAGCAAAATCTTGCCTAGTGGGTTTGCCTGTAGGACCACCTGGCTAATTCATTGTTAATTCCTTAACAGTATCTATCTGTAAGTCTTTTCTCAAGGGCCACTCAGTTTCACCAGAAAGGAATCTTCTAGTCTTGCTGAGAAGAGCAAGACTAGCTGCTAAGATTTTCTAGAAGCTTCATGGGGGGATGGAATTTGGAGGCAGTCTCACTATTTCTATACAGATTTCATTTACTACTTTCATTCCTGTTTTCAGCACACTATATCTACTCTTAGCTGCGCTGTTTTCCCCACAACCAGTTTCGCATTCACTAGTTCACTCTGGACAGTCATCTCCAGTTACCTCCTTGTCTGAGGAGAAGGCAGGCAATCAGGAGAAGAGCAGGACACAGGAGGAGGGAATCTTAAGACATTCAACCCCACCCAGAACCCTCACTTTTAGAAGTGCCTGAGCTCCCAATTTCTGAGCTTTCCTGGGGCTCTGCAGTGAAATGAAATAGCTTATGGGCTTTCAGCATGGAGAGCTCTGGTTTACTTCCTCGGGTCTGCCTAAGTCAATTATTTCTTGCCCATCTGCTTTATAGATCCCAAATCCTATTGTCTCCTCTCCAATTATTTTTTTCTTTGTGATTTTGTGTTTTGTGACTTTTATTCATTTCTGTTTCATCTGAGTAGGTGTTGGGGAGGGAACAGGAGTAAAAGCCTACAGTAAACCCTCCTTGGGCAGCAGATGTCCAAACCCTTCTTTAAGGCCAGCACTTTAAGAGGCATTCAACCACCTTCAGGGGCTTGAACTCCTTCTTGGAGAAGCACTGTGGCTCTGCTGTCTACACGCAGGGCCCTACCAGAATTTGGGAGTCTGACTTTCCTCACTTTTCAATAGCAGCTAATGGCGCCTGCTATTAGCTGCTATTGAAAAGCAGTATAGTGTAGGTATAGTGAGGATACCTGGGAAGCTATCTGGTCTGTTTTTGGCTCCTAGTCCTTTGAAGAATATCAGCTATATATATTTTTTATATTATGGCTACTGGCAGGCTGTGTTGGGGGTGGGAGGAAATTTCATTGGGCTGTTGAGGGAGACAGTATTGCACAGGGAACTAGACAAGCCTCTTTTACAAATGCTTTGGTGACAAGTTCTGGCTTCTAGAAAGCAATAATGACAATAACTAATTTTCTTAAAAATGTATATGCATTAATCACTGTACTTTGCATGGTATCTCAGTTAAACATGACGACAAGCTTATAAAAAAGTAGCATTATTATCTCCATTTTAGAAATGAGCAAATAGAGGGGTGGAGACATTCAATCACTTGTTCAATATCACACAACAAAGATCCGGCTGGTCTCAGATTAAAACCTGCAATCTGTCTAGAGCTGTTACTTGTAATACCAAGGTCAGAGCTTCTCAAACTTTACTGTACTCGCAAATCACGTGGGGATCTGTTACAGGGCCAATTCGAATTTGGTAGGTTTGGCATCAGGCTGAGACTCTGCTTTTCTGCCAAGCTCCCAGGTGACCCCTATGCTACTGGTCCAGGGGTTGAACTTTAAGTAATGAAGCTTCAGACTCTGGTCTCTCTAAGGCAGCTATATCATGTGTCACCCAGCTGCCCAGGGACAAAAGAGGCCATACGATCAGTAACGGTCCCCAATTCACTGCTTCCTCCCCATGTGTGCAGAAGCAGGACTGCCAGATACTCATTTCTCCCCGCCATACACATTCCCCATGAGTTCCTAGTGTGTCTCATGAGCACTCTCAGTTCTTTCTTCTGCTTTGGCTACAAGATGCTCACTTCTTTCCACCAGCTTTGAAATCATGAGGATAGCCCCTCACTGTTCCTGCTGCTTTTGAGGTCTTCCCTGGCTTTTGAGCATGCCATATCTGGAACTGTCGCTAGATGTTCTGCAACACAGGACCCTCGAGGTGTGGAAAGGGTGGTGACCCTCAGAGGTGCTGTGCTATGTTCCTTACAGAAATAGGAAGAATCCCCTTCCCACTGCAAGTCACCTGGATCCCCAGTAGCAGCCCTGAATCTCCCAGGTTCCTGGTGAAAATAGCTGCCAGCTGCAGCCTGCTGACCTAGGGAAATACAACTTCTGTCCTCCAGTGTCTCTTTCTCCCTGGTTAGCCTCTGCTCCCAGCAATCCTAGAATTCGCTACTCTGAAAGCGAGTCAAAGTCAGGCCAGCTTCCAACTTGGGTGGAAGGGGTGATGGTCCACTAACTTGCCAGACAGAGCTAGCTACGTGTGAACCTCAGTTCAGGATTAGTTAGAACCCTGCTCCACGTACGACATAAGGCTTCATAAAGGAAATTAGGAGAGGCATCTAAAAGATTCAAGTATATCAGAGGGCCAAGGGAAAATATTGGAATAAGACTGGGGTGTGAGGGGTGACTGAGTGGCTCAGTGGGTTAAGGGTTTGTCTTCAGCTCGGGTCATGATCCCAGGGTTCTGGGATTGAGCCTCGCATCAGGCTCTCTGCTCAGCAGAGAGTCTGCTTCCCTTCCTCTCTCTGTCTGCCTCTCTGCCTATGTGTGATCTCTGTCAAACAAATAAATAAAATCTAAAAAATAAATAAGTTAAATAAATAAATAAAATTAAAAAGAAAAAAAGACTGGGGTCTGAGATTGGAGACCCAACTCTGTCTCTACTTAGCTGTGTGACCTTGGACTTTTCAGTCACCCTCTCTGACTGTTTCCAAAACTACAAAACTAAGGGGAAAGACTCACCCTTCCTCTCATTCTCAGTCTTCTCTGTGAAGTGTAGGAGTTGGACCAAATGTGAAGTGTCAAGTGAAGGAGTTGGACCACATCAACTCAAAAGAATATGTGGAGGTTTCAAACCGCGGGCTCTTGGGCTGTATTCAACCCACAGGCATGTTCTGCTTGATCCTTACAATATTTTTAAAATGTCGAATCAGTTGCCAGCCTTTAAAACTAAGAAGCTTTTGCAGAAAATCTGGTTTCCTGGCTTTTCTTGAAAGATCAGAAAATTGGCAGTAAGGGTCACACATTCCTGAAGAGCCGCTATTGGCCTGAACTGTCTTGTGACTGTCCTTTTAAAGGGGCACGTGCCCTCTGCGTTTTCGCAGCCCTAGCAGGCCCCTATTACCCATCTACGTTGTCTTCAAAGTCCTGTACGGTGTTACGTTGGTATTTCCTGCGTAGTGGTTGCCGTGGGTAGCTGGGCAATGGCAGGTTAGTAGTCCTCATCCTTTCTAAGATGCAGTGTCCAAATTACAGAAAGGGGAAAATAAATGCTCATATCATCGCACTGACTGTATTAATGAGACAGAGCTGGGGTCAGCGGACTTTTATTTAAAAGACCAATGAGTATCTATTTTCAGCTCTGTTGCATGTTGTACTTACTGCTTTTTGGTTTTTTGTTTGTTTGTCTTACAAGAGTGTGCACACTCTTAGCTCTCAGGCAGTATAAAAACAGGCTCCCAGGTGCTGACCCCTGGACTAGATGGCATGAAGCACTTCCAATAATGCCTGCCCACAGTGAGAGTCAGTAAGTGTGCTTCTTATTATTGTGAGCTCAGCCCTCTCATCCTCTGACTCTCGGACCTGGGTGACTCCACAGTGCCCATCGGAAGTCCCCAGTGGCTGTTTTGATTCTCTCTGGACAATGCAGAGGCTGGCAGCATTTTGTCTGTTGAGACGTGTCCTTCCAAATAGGGGGAGCCCTGCACGAAAGAGCGCATCAAAGCGGCACGACAAATACGGTGCAACTGTGTCGTCACCAAGAAATCAAAGCCATTTTCTAAGCCATTTGCTATAGCACCATCCCCTCTCCAGTCATTCTATCTGAAACATTCCCCAACAATCAGAGCTGGAAAAAGTGTTGGAGGCCCTTGAAAATCTGATTCCAGGTTCTCATAGCCTTCCTCTTTTGTCTCGGTCCCCCAACTCCCCTCCTCCCCGTCCCCTCCAAACAATACACCTCACATTGTATTATATATTATTTAACTTGAATGCCAGGGATGCAGCTTGTGATGAGAGATACTTGACAAAGTGAAATTGCATTGTGTGGCTGGCCTCTCCTGCATGTGACTTGGCGTAATTAAAAAAAAGAGAGAGAGAGAGAGAGAGAGAGAGATAGATAGATACATGATATTGTTTTCTCATTCAAAGAATGTGATGGCTGAGTCTAAAGAAATGTCAGTTATTTTCTGTGGTGTCCAAGGAACCCGAAGATAGCATGCATTTAAATAAAAGAGCCAAGGAGCACATAGAGAGATTGATCAGAAGACACTTATTTTTGCTTGCTCGTCCTTCACCAAGAAACAGACCAAAATTGTATAAAGGGGCATGGTCAAGTTCCTTGAAGGCCTTTGACCTTGATTTCCTTGATCTGGACTCTGTGCATCATGTTTCGGGGGACTTACCATTCTTCCACTCATGTAGCAAACACTGCCTAAGCATCTACTATGTGTCAGACCCTGCGCTAAGTACTAGAAATGGAGGGATGAATCAATCAAGGGCTCTCAAATCCAAGAATTTAATGGTCTAGTGAGGAAGACAGGTGTGTTAAGGAGTCTCAATGTAAAGTATTCATTACTGGTATTATAGAGAGAATCAACGCTTAGTAAGCATTGCTCCACGCCCGGCATTCTTTTAAGTGTTGCTTGTAAGATTCATTCATTCAGTCCTCTCAACAATCCTAAGGGCTGCATGCCATTATACATTTCCATTTCAGAGATGGAGAAAGTGAGGCCAGAGGCTAGGCAAGTCTTAATTCTTTAGGACTAAACTAGTAAGGGGTAGGACTCTGATTCAAATGCAAAGAACCGGGGCGCCTGGGTGGCTCAGTGGGTTAAGCCGCTGCCTTCGGCTCAGGTCATGATCTCAGAGTCCTGGGATCGAGTCCCGCATCGGGCTCTCTGCTCAGCAGAGAGCCTGCTTCCCTTTCTCTCTCTCTGACTGCCTCTCCATCTACTTGTGATTTCTCTCTGTCAAATAAATAAATAAAAATCTTTAAAAAAACAAATGCAAAGAACCTGACTTCAGGCCCGGAGCCCTTGAAAGACACAAAACAGCCTCTTAATGAAGGGTTTGGATTACATTCTGGGAACACAACACAGAAAAGCCCCTAATTCCGCCTGTAGGGGTCGGGGAATACATGAGACACCATGGCATTTGTCTGAAAGATTCCCTTCCCAGGGAAGCCGGGCAGGACATTTTAGGCAGAAGAGAAGCATATGCTTAGAGGATGATATTTTAACAGACCCAGAAAAGAGAATATTCAAACCTGACTGTTGAGCTTCATCTTTAAAAAAAAAAAAAAAAAAAAAAACCACTCAGAATTATCAGCAGTGGCTTATTCAGTATCAGTTTTCCATGCAGTTCTGGAACTTCAGGAGGGCAAGTGCCTGTCCTATTGAGTACTGTATGCCTAATTCCCAGCACATGCTTAATAAATATATTTTGAGATGAAAAAACAAATCTAGTTAAGATTACAGAGCAGGATGAGGATCAAGCTAATATTATATCCACTATGGACAAGGGTTATGGCTGAGCTTTGTTTTATACCCATAGTAGCATTTTAAACTTCTCATTTCACACTGCTTTTATTTTAGACATGCCCATGGCATTCTTAAAAGGCTTTAAAAGCACAGTATTGTCAAAACTCTCATTACTGTATGTATCAGTAACATTTGGTACATATATCTGAAGCAATTATTCTGTGCATAGAATTCTAAGCATAATGCTCTACTTTACCCATGATAGCCATTAATTAGATGGGATGAAATGATGTTACAGTTGCATGCAGCCCATTTTTAAGTGCAAATCCATGTGTGAGAAGAAAGGAACTTTCTTTTGTTCCCCCTATAGTAGTAAATCATGTCAATGGCCAACATAGACACCTCCTAAGTAGGCTTTCCTAGGGAAGCTGGTAGGACTGTCTGAAGAAAAGAAACGTTTTAACTTGGCTAGTCAGATAGGCAAAGGAGTCTAAGACTGGGAGTAAGAGGGAAAATAGGGGATCCAACTGCCAAAACTTTGGGGAAGGGCCCCCAGAAGGTTTGGCAATTCCATGATTTCCTTTGACATTACATCTTGGCAAGTATCAGATTTCTCAGTGTGATATTTGTAAAGATATCATTGAGAATTGCATCTGTCTGGAAGGCCATTGCAACTCTAATGGATATTGAAAACATGGGGCAAAGCATAGAGTCAGGTGAGTTGAAGGGGAAATCTTTTCATCAATTCTGGTTTTTGAACATCTCTGTGAATCTGGGACCCCGTCCTGGTAATTTTTCCCCACCAATCATCATTTTTGATGAGGAAATTATTATAGAAGAAGGAATGCTTTCATGCTGTCGGTGGGAATGCAAATTGGTGTAGCCACTCTGGAAAACAGTATAGAGTTTCCTCAGAAAGTTAAAAATAGATCTGCCTATGACCCAGCAAATGCACTACTAGATATTTACCCAAAGGATACAAAAATACAGATTTGAAGGGATATATGCTCCCAGATGTTTATATCAGCATCGGCATTATCAGCAATCAACATCATCAACATTATCAACAATCGCCCAACTATGGAAAGAGCCCAAGTGTCCATTGATTGATGAAGGGATAAAGAAAATGTGGTATATACGTATAATGGAATATTACAGAGCCATCCAAAAGAATGAAATCTTGCCATTTGCAACAACGCATATGGAACTAGAGAGTATTATGCTAAGTGAAATAAGTCAGTCAGAAAAAGACAAATAATGTATGATTTCACTCATATGTGGAATTTAGGGAACAAAACAGTTGAACACATTGGTGCTGGGGGAGAGGGAAGCAAACCAGAAGAGGCTCTTGGCAATAGAGAAAAAACTGAAGGTTGACGGAAGGAGGTGGGTGGGTGATGGGCTAAATGGGTGATGGGCATTAAGGAGGCACTTGTTACAATGAGCATAGGTGTTGTATATTAGTGAGGAATCACAAAATTCTACTCCTGAAACCAATATTACACTATATGTTAACTAACTAGAATTGAAATGAAAATTTAGAAGAAAAAAATAAAAAAAAAAAAGGAAAATTATTGTAAAAGAATGACTCAAATGTTTAAGTCAGGATATTTGACTTCCCCCTGAAATAATTACCCAAGACTGGGTCAAAGACAGCTTTTTCTTTACAACCATGCAGATAAGACATTATTATAATACCCAGGCATGTAGTGCATGCTGTAGAGCCCTGAGATCTGGATCAGTGTCCATTGCTGTCTGCAGGGCGCGCTACCCTCGCAAATGAAGGCAGCACTTTCCAGAAGCTACCCCAGAAATGGGCTTCCCCTCTGGATAACAGTGGATCTTCAGACACTTACATATATCCATGGAGGAAGAAAAGAGGAGAGCTTTGCATGTGTCTTCAGGCAAACAGGAGGCTGGCACTGGCCGGCATTCCATCCCCTCTCTGATTACATTTCCCAATCTGAGAGTGGAAAAGGAATGGCAGCAACAGGCACATGTCCCTTCAGATCGAAAACAAAGCAAGTGGTGACTTGCCTAACACTGGACTTGGAAAGACGTTTATAGTTGGAAACCATGTGTTATCTGGCTCTGCCATGAGCTCAGAGACAATATGAAAGATGAGAATCCTTCTTTTTAGGATGAGAATCATTCTTGTCTTCATCCTACACGTATTTATTGTGTGTTCACAGTGCCCTAGCCACCGTGCTAAGCACTAAGGAGGCCACGGAGAGCAAATGCAGATAGGACCCCTGGAGAGGACATCACAGCTTACCAGATTCATCCTTGTATGTTACCTCAGAAATGGGAAATAGGCATTTCTGGTGACTCCATGTTACAGATAAAGAAATTGAAGCCAACAGCCAGAAAACCTGAGTGTAATGTACAGGATTGGAGCTCAGAGTTACACTCGGCTAGCCTGGCTGGAAAGCCAGGGCGCTCTGCACTGTGGCTGTGGTCTCCCCATTTCTGTACCGGAAACAGGTATCACCAGCAACAGTACACACAGGTGTCCGCAGAAAGTTGGGCAGCTGACAAAGAATATTTGCTTATTTGATTTTATTTGTCGGACCACAGTTCTGTCTGCAGGTATTTTTATTAGTATTATATCTATATTTCATTGATAAAATTGACCCAGAGAGGAATGGTGGTCTGCCCAAGATCGCCCTGAGATTCTGAGATTCCAGAGCTGAGAGACCAGATTCTGAGATTCTGATGCCAAGCTCTGTCTGCCATATGTCAACTCCTGGTTTCAATATTTTAAAATTCAGAATTCTTGAGCCATGTTTTCCCTGTTTTAGATTATTGCCATAACCTTTGCCAATTATAATTAAATTCCTGCTAATAGGCCATTTTGTGACAAAACCTCAATAATCAGTGAACCAGGGCCTACAAGCTTGCACAATTATTTATGGTTAACTCTGAGGGCTGTTAATATTCAGTCTATCTGTGCTCCAGGAAACCGTTTACTCTATCTGCAAGCTGACTACTCCACTACGTTTCTCTTTACCCCCGCCTCAGCGAAAAGGGAGAAGCCAGCTCCTAGCATATGGAAACATTTCGACACTGCTAGATTTTCTGATGAGGGTAGGGTGGGGTGGTGGAAGTGTGATTTGCAACCATGTGTCAGAAGAAATACATCTATTTGAGTGAGGCTCACTGGCCCAGGTTCCATGTGGCAAAAGTTGTCTCCAGAAGAGAATTTTTCCCTCCACGTTACCACACTTGACCATTTTGAGAAAATGGCTGCTTTCTGAATCTGCTTAACACTTGTGAGGACCCCAAATTCAGAAAACCCTGGCTTTTTGTTCTTATACTAATGCTGACGATGCTCTAGTAAGCTAAGGTTTCTTTCTGCTCTTTTGCTTCCACATGGGGCACCAACAGGAGCTGGGGCCGTCCTTCAAGTTTAGCAGCTCCGTTTGTGACCCCACTAGAGGTTTCTCTTAAGTAAATTAAATGGCTAAATATGTAAGTACTGTCTGAGTAGATGGTACCTTTAAACTTGTAATTCCCAACATGATAATTTTATGAGTAAACCTATACATAATACATTATTCTCTTCTCAAATGAAAAAAAAAAAAAGGGGTTTCTAAAGCTGCAGAGGGCATGACAATATGACATATACCGTTAGTGTACTAAGAAGTATCCACTGTTCTTCTTCAAACGTTGCCTTTCCCTTTGTTTGGATTGACATTTTTAGGGCACTGGTCTAATGCACCAGATAAAGACCTCTCAGCTACATACATACTTCCCATCTAATTTGCTGTTTAGAAATATGTATAGACAGAAATCAGAGGCATCGTCTGCCTGATGCAGAAGGATGTGTGGACTATTCTAAACCAGAGGGTCTGACTCTATTTCCCCGGCTTTGTCATTTTAATGGCAGCTTAAAAGTAATTACATGTATGGCTCTCCTCCTGGTTTTCTAAGAGCCCCCCACAAACATTGCTCACTTATTCTTGTAACATTTCCAGCACGAAAGCTAAGTGGGTGGGTTATTATATTCCTTGTTTCACAGATGAGTCAACTGAGGATCAGAGAGTCTAGGTAACTTCTCTTCGTTACATGAAGAGGGAATGATTTGAATTCAACTCTGTCTGACTCTTCTGCAGAACTCACCCCCTTCCTGGGGGTGTGCTGGTATTCAGGGCATCTTCCCATGGTGTGGAAGAAGGAGCAGTGGACCGGAAGTCAAGCGACAGAGAGGTTTGCTCTGACTTGGCTGTGGGGCCTGAGGAGGTCAGAGACCTGCCCTGGGAATCTCAGCTCCTGCATTTATAGAACAAGGGGGCTGATCTAGGGACCATCTGGAAGGTCTCCCCCTTCTCAGATGCCCTACAGGAGGGCTCTAAACTCTAGGCAATGACAAAAGAAGTTTTTCATCTTGATTCTTAAATTTTATTTACTGCCTTTCAAGTATGTCATAGAAATCAAATACATAAATACTTAAGGATTATGACAGTATTTCTTAAAATACTCAGAAGGAGGCCAAGGACTGAAGTTTTACTTAAGTCTGACATTGCTCACATTTATATTTTCTTCCCCAGTATGACTTAACTCCTTAATGGCCAAGTTGATAGTCCTGGCATGACTGTTCCCTCTCCCTGCTAGCATGTCCACTGCCCCCCACCTGCCGCCTCGCTTTCTCTACCTCAGGGACTACTACAGTGTCTGCTGCCCAGTAGTTACTCAATAAAGAGCTACAGTTTCATTTTGTTATTATTATATTCTTACTTAATTCTATCTAAGACCTCATAAAGCCACGAGGATTTTTCCAACATGAGTTTAAAGAAGTATTAATAATTAATGCCTCCCATAATAAAGTAACTCTTTATGGTAACATAGTGAATCAGTATTACCACATAAGCAAACTATGCTCAGATAACAAGGCAGATCAATTAAAAACAGGGCCACCTCCTAGGAAGATGTGAAGAGTTTCCAATGTGAAGGGGACTGAATAAATGGGCATGGCTGCTTTTCCAGGACACTTCTGACTTCCTGTAATTTTATTTTATTTTTTTTCAACAAAGGCAAATCATTAAATGTGCAATAGGATGTGATTCTACTTTTGTACCTTTGTTAGACTTTCATGTATCAAAACTCATTGGTCAGAAGAAGACAAATGCTTTCTCTCCATTTTGCCTGGAAGAAATTAGGTCCCTGTGATTTGGTGGCACCAGAGACTTGGGTGGACTGGCACACACACGATCCTCTGCGTTATCATGTGAGACCCAAAAGACATACTGCAAATCAACATCTATCCAAAGCTGTGAGGCAATGAGCGTCTGCCACGGGTGAAGTATTGTACTGTTTACAATAACCCTACAAGCTGACTCTTATCCCCATTCTATAGGCAAGGAAAATAAGGCCCAAAGCCACACCACTAGGAACCAGCAGAGCAGAGTCAGACTGTGATCTGTTGAGCTCCAGAGTCCAAGCTCTTTCCACTACCTCTGAGCTGCTTGCTGCTAAGGGGTCCAGATCTCTTACTCCGTGCAGAATTCCCTGGGTCCAAAATAAGCTAAAAACCATTGCCTCAAAATGACAGGGGAAATCAAGTTGGTTAGATGTGACCCAGAGCAAAGATCTAATTCAGAATCATTTGGTTTCCTATCTGCCACCTGAGACCACAGCCATATCCCTCCCGCGGCCAGGCTTGACGGGAAGCATGCACTTCTCCACACACGCAGACATCCTCTCTCAGACTCACTTTTCAAGACCAGCATTTAGGAGGCCCTGCTGCCAAATGACTTCCCAGTTACTAACATTTAAAATCGCACTTGGTGGGACGCCTGGGTGGCTCAGTTGGTTGGGCAGCTGCCTTCGGCTCAGGTCATGATCCCAGCGTCCTGGGATCGAGTCCCACATCGGGCTACTTGCTCCGCAGGGAGCCTGCTTCTCCCTCTGACTCTGCCTTCCACTCTGTCTGCCTGTGCTCGCTCTCACTCTCTCTCTCTCTTACAAATAAATAAATAAAATCTTTAAAAAAAAAAATAAATAAAATCGCACTTGGTACATGACAGCAGAAACACCCGTGCCTGCTTACTCAAAATGCCTGTTCCCAGATTTTTCGCAGAACCCCACTCGCTAATCCGCCCTGCGCCTGCCTCTCCAGAACCCCGGGGCACGTCTCAAAAGCAAATGTTCAATTTGTTCTAATGATGCAAGAGGGAGAAAGAGCCTCTTGAAGGTTGATACCTGATAGCTACCTGATAAAATTCATGGGCCTCATCCTTTGCCACAGCTCACGTTTTATTTTTATATTAAAAACAAACTCGAAAATGTTGCAAGTGAGTATCTGATCTCTGAATGAAAAAGCACTTCTAAGGATAATAATGGGAAGATATCACAATTAAAGATATCAGGAGATTGACTACATAAGGCTTAAATTTCTGCACATCAAAAATTCATTAAAAAATAAAAAGCAAATGACAGTGAGAAAGTATTTTTGAGAAGTGACAAAGGCCTAGTATCTTTCTTAGAGATGACTCTTTTATGAATGGGTGGGAAGAAAAGGACAAGGGGCATGAATTCAGAGCAGAATAAAGACAAACGGCTAATAAATGTGAAATAGGACTACATCTCACTCATAGTCAAAGAAATGTACATTAAAACACAATTAAAGCACTAGTTTCTGTATATCAATATGTCACAGGTGAAAAAGAAACACATTCCAGTGTTCATAAGCTTGTAGGATACTTTCACTTTTGTGGATTGATACATGCATACTTGCCTCTCATTATTGTTCCCCTTTGCATTTCTTTGACTACAAAAAAATTTTTAAAATTGCAATTAATGCAATTAATTGCAATTGCAATTTTGACAATCCATACTAAGGAAATACTCAAAGATGGAAATATGAATTATGTCTGTTTAGCATAGCATTATTTACATTAACAAAAATTGGGGAGCAAGGAGACCTAAATGACTACGAAAGAGGACTGGCTAAATGAAATATGATTCAGGTATCACCATGTAAGCACAAACACTGCCATAACAAAACGCTATTATGACATTAGAACATGCTGGTGACATATATATATACATTCATATGCACATATCCACAATATAATCTCAACTGTTTAAAATGTTTCCTTTGCATAGAACACACACAAAGATGAAGGAAATTCACAAGGGTGCTACAGTGATGATTTTGGGGTGGAAGAAATATGGTATTTTAGGTGTCTTATTTTCTTCTTTACATTTAATATTTTCTATAAGAAACATGTATTGCCTGATCATCAAGAAAAAACTCCCCATATTTTAATCAACAGATCAGAAAAGAAAATATGTCAACAGCTTATGTTGGAGGCCCACCAAGAAAGTCTCAACACAGACCTTAGCCCCCAAGAGCTCCACACAGAGCCTATCACACAGAGCTGCTGCTGAGTCAGACTGGGGATCTTTAAGGGCAGGGGTATGAACTTCCTAGAGATAAGCCTTAACCAGAGCTGAAGTCAAGACAAGAGAATCGGAGGGTGCCTGTTTACCTCCATTACACCATGGATATGGTAACATGCAAAATGAGGTTTTTTTTTTTTAATTTTTAAAGATTTTTTAATTATTTATTTGACAGCGATCTCAAATAGGCAGAGAGGCAGGCGGAGGTCGGCGGGGGGATGGAGGCTCCCTGCATAGCAGAGAGCCTGACGTGGGGCTTGATCCCAGGACCCTGGGACCATGACCTGAGCCCTGAGCTGAAGGCAGAGGCTTTAACCCACTGAGCCATCCAGGTGCCCCACAAAAGGCGTTTTGATACTTACTAAAAGTGGGATGCAATGCTAGGTAGACATTTGCTACGGCAAAGGTAAAATGTCATTAGTTACAATTTGACTTGATTAGTAGAAACATGGTGTGCTGAAAAAGCACTATTACTTAATATAAAGATTATTTTTAGAACTGTAAAAATGTTTTACTTAATGTTATATACATACACCATTGGACATTTAGAAAATACAAAAAAACACAGAGAAGAAAAAAAAAAATTAGAGCCACTGTGTGATGATGACCACAATCCAAATTTTGTTGTATTTCTACACTTCAGATGGTATTTTTATTTTTATTGATTTGGTTTTACTCTTTTGTCTCTCCTTATAGTTGAAATAGTAATATAGCTTATTTCCTCAAGAAAGAACTTTTATTTATTTTTTTTTTAAGATTTTATTTATTTATTTGACAGACAGAGATCACAAGTAGAGAGAGAGGCAGGCAGAGAGAGAGGAGGTCCCATTAAGCAGAGAGCCCGATGCAGGGCTCGATCCCAGGACTCGATCCCAGGACTCTGAGATCATGACCTGAGCTGAAAGCAGATGCTTTAACCCACTGAGCCACCCAGGCGCCCCAAGAAAGAACTTTTAAATTAACCTGTTGTTCCTTTGTTTTTTGCATGGGAGGAAAGATCATCAGAAAGTTAAGGGAACTGTAATTCATTAAGTGAGTGGGTGAGGGTGAGTGGGAGAGAGAAAGAGGAATGCTTATCCATATTGGGAAAGGAAGAAGCAGGCCAGCTTAGAGGTTTATAGAGAAATCCATAGGACAAAACTGACCAGCAAACACTACTGTAATAAATTTGAAAACACACAGTAGAGATACTTCTGTCACCTAACTTTGATCGGTATATTTGAAAAGACTTTGGAATTTTTTTTTTCTCCTCTTTTGGAAACTGAGGCTTCAAGTTCGATACATTCATGAACTCCTATCCTCAGGACCAACATGAGGCAGGGAATCTAACTCATAATTTGAGGTTCTGAAGGGCATAACTTTCAAACCATCAAAATGAAAAAAAAAAAAAAAAAAAAAAAAGAAAAAAAAAAACATCAAAATGGATACTCAATACAAAAGGACGGAGAAAGACAAATACCATATGATTTCACTTAAACGTGAAATGTAAAAAACAAAACAGACAAACACACAAAACCCAAACAGACTCTTAAATACAAGAGAACAAACTGGTAATTGCCAGAAAGGATATGGGTGGGAGAATGAGTGAAATAGGTAAAGGGAATTAAGAGGTACATGCTTCCAGTTACAAAATAAATGAGTCATAGAGATGAAAAGTACAGCCTAGGGAATAGTCAATAATATTGCAATAGCGTTGGTGACAGATGGTGAGTCCACTGATCATGGGGAGAACTGGGTAATATATAGAATTAGCGAATCACTACTTTGCACACTTGAAACTAACATGACATTGTATGTTAATGACACTTCAACAACAGAAAAAGAAGAACAGGGTCAATCATCATTTTTATGGTGGTTCCTATCCTAACCATCAATACTCAGTATTACGTGTTTGGGACCTTGATTGCCATACGTGGCCGTCATAGCCGGCAGAGTCTCCTCAGCCAAGGACATTTTATCCCCAAATTTCACTGCTCTCTTGCAAGGAGATTCTGGTCCTGAGATAAGTATTTGAGGATGGTGTTTGCAACATCACGGGAGCCTTGAGAAATTTCTAATATTTGAGTAGCATCCAGGGAATGTACTCACTTATCTCCACCCATCACTTTGAAAAACAAAGAGTGAACAAGAGTGAACAATGACACAAAAGAAGATGAGCAACGGGAAGCTTTTTTGCAGAGAAAACAGGGCCCCAGTATCAGGGAAACGATGTTAAAAAACAGATTTCGATTTTGTTTGTTCTTTGAGGTCTTTGTTTTTATAATTAGGGATTCTGAATAATAAAGGCTAACATATTAACGGGTGCCATTTATCAAGTGCGTCAAACACTGTGTGAAAGCTCCTTTGTAGATATTATAATAGTTAATTCTCCAACAGCCCTTGTTTATTGCCCCCATTTCACAGATGGTGAAATTGGCCCATAGTAGAAAATAATAATAATGGAATTTAGATATGATGTCTTTTGTTTTACTGGTGTTTTGGCAGTGGATATCTTAATGCAGTCCTGTAGTTGCATCTATCATTTAGTTATAAAGGGATCATTTTGGTCTTTGATAATAAGCTGAGATTTCTTATTTGTTTTTACAACTCTCCCGGAAGTGTTTTGAGCAGTAGGATACTTTGTTAAAATGTGTTGTTTTCTTCATCTACTTTTGTAATGGCAATAGCCCACATGTATCTGATGTGACAGGCACTGCCTTCAATGTCTGGCATACATTAAGACATTTAATTCTCACTGCAAGTCTGTTACGAGAAAAACAAACTAACAAAACCATTTTTCAAAGGAGGGAACTGAAGCCCAGGAAGGTTCAGTGGCAATGACCAAGACACCTAGCTACTAAGTGACGTAACCAAAATTTGTACCACCGTCAGCCCAGGAGTCTTCTCTGTTCCCTGAACTATCATTTCTATTTATCAGTGAGAACTTCTTACCATAGAATCACAGGATTTAGAGCACAAAGACATCTGAAAGAGCTTCTTACAATAAAGTATACAGATAAATGGGCCGAGAAGCCCAGAGAGGTCAGTAACTTGCCCTGAGCCACACAGCAGAGAAGGTTAGAGCAGACTAGTTCCCAATTCATTGTCAAAATAATTGGAATAACATCTGGCAAGGGATTCATAGTCATAAGTGGGAGTTTTGTTGGTAACTTCTTGCCTATCAATCTTTGAGCCCCTAGAAGTTCTAATTTGTTTGGCTTCTTCCTCTTATTCATTCCTTCCTGTCAAAGATCTTCAGTGATAATGCAATGACAAATGCTTTGCAAAGAAGCAGACGCCCTGGCTATTCTTATGTCCTCCTTCACGGGGCCTTATCCTTGTCCAAGGCCCAGAGCGGGATAGACCCACAGATGCCACTTAGGAGAACCAAGCATCGAGCACCCCACTTCCGAGAGTTGACAACTCGTAAGCCACTGAGACAAGATGGAGCTCCCATTCTCTCTCACATCTCCTTTCCTCTACCCTCTGTGACAGTGAGTCAGTGCTCCGAATCCCTGGGTTGGAGCACAAGAAAACTAGAGATGAGGTCTAGACTTCAGCCTCTGCACTGATGTTGGTAATGACTGCACTGGGAACTCTGCACGGCCCATGTCACTTCATGCCCACTTGCGCATTTCCCCAGGGAAAAAGTGTAGCAATAAATGGCAGCTTGACCTTTCTGCTCAGCCCCCTTGGCTGTGCTTAGGGACATATCTGACTCCCTTAGAGCTTGCTAGAATTGGCTGGAGAACAGTCCTTGACTCAAAAACTGAAAAATATACTTAACACTGCATTGATTTTCCATATAATTTTATAAGCACAAACATTCTCTTTCATTTCCCGACAAACAACTATATTCCCCAAAGTGTCCAATAAAACTCAGTAATTTGCACATCACTATCTTTGTCAGTGGCTGTTGTTTGGAGTTAGTCACGGAGGCCAAGGTCTGTCCCCTCCAGCCTCCACCCTCTTCCACTCTCCTCCTCTAACAAGCCACAAAGTTGAGCTGAGAGAGTGGGGGTGGGTATGGAAATAGCTATGTAGACCTTCCAGCCTCTGTTCAAAGCCCTTTCTGGAAAAATACAGTGTTTTCAAGCAGAGATGAAAGATGTCACACCGAACACTACTGTACAGCCTCCTCAACTCTCGAGTTTATGTGGACTGCACAGGTCCCCTCCCCAGCCTCTCAGGGACAACTCTGGGTGCATAGGCAGAGCTGAGATGAGTAATTCAATGACTGACAAAAGTCTGAGGCCAGTGAGTACCTGACCTTCCAGTGGCCAGCATTACTCTAAGGTTGCATCATAAGACAAGCAATGACAAGAGTGAAAATTGAAAGTGGGAAGTCCTGGGAATCTTTCTGCTGTGCCCTCCCATCGTCCCCGCCCCAATCCAGTAGCAGAATGAAGTCTTCCTCTTACCTGTCATTCCTAACTTCCAGGACAGCCTTTCCTCCTAATCAACCTCTTTCTTAGCTTTGAAACAGCAACCCACATTGAACGTGGCAGCAAAGAAACAAAGAGGAAGGTGATTCTCACCCAGAAGTCTGGTCTCCTCTTGGTCCTTTGGAAACGCAGTCCTCCTCCAGAGATGGGGCACTGGGGTTGCCAAGGGGACCTGAAATACCGGTTTGCCAGGGTCCTGTACGCCTCAGCTCCCAGGGCCAAGAGGGGAGAAGGTGTCAGTCACTCAAACCCTGCCTTGGCTCAGATTCTGAAGTGGAGAAAAAAGAAGCAAAGGAGAGCATCCGTCAGCGATGGGCAAGTGGGGGCATTAGTGGGCGTTAGTTAAGACCCTGGGCTCTTTGGCAAGAAGCTTTGCGGCTCTTTCAACCTGGACGGAGCCAGGACCTCAGGGCTGCTCTTGTCGGGAAGCCTGTGGTCTCGCTCAGCGCCTAGGTGTTTTCCCCTCCCTCTTTCCCTGAGCCCTGGCACTGGGGAGCGTGGAGCGGCTCAGCCTGTTGTAATCGAACATGTGAGTTGCTGCCCGTTGCGAAGATATTGCAGCAGACTCTTCATTAAAGGAGGCTGTTCTTGGATGCTAAGAATCAACTTCCTTGCCTGTGGTTGCCTGCTTGTGCTCTGGGCTGGGTGTGGAGTGCCCTGCTAGGTGGAGTGTGGAGCAAGGGGAAGGGGATGAGCCCAGCCATGAGGCCAGCCTGAGACAGCTCCCACCTGCTGAAGCCAGCGGGCTCCTCCTGACCAGCTTGGCACCGGATTCTTAGGAGATGTGGCAGATGCCCCAGGGGACTCCCAGCAAAGGTATTCTCCATGCACAGAAGGGCACCAACCCTCAGCCCCACCCTCAGACCTTTAGCCTCAAGTCGAATGCTGCCTTTTGGGATTTCAACTGGTGCTCTGAATCTTAGGTTTTCTGATCACGGGGCACACTCAAGGGGGCTGGGCACTCCTGGGGGAAATAAGGAAGGGATTCGTTCACCCCGATTTGGGGGCTCCTTCATTCATTCATTCATTCATTCATTCATTCCTGCATGTCTGCCTTCTCCAGTTCATTCCTGTATTCATCCATTCACTCCTCGTGTTGCTGTTTCCTTTACGTATTCATTCATTCATTCATACCCATTCATTTCTCTAGTCAGCATTCATTCCCTCCTCTGGGTATTTATTGAATCACTAATTCACACACTTATTGACATATCCATTCTTTCACTTACGACTCATCCGAGCCCTCCATCACCGTGTGTGCATTCACTTTGTCTTCCATCCTTCCATGCACCCATTATTCATTTCCGGATTCACTTATTCATAGATGTGTTGCCTATTGATCTATACGTGCATTTGTTATTTAGCTCATCTCCCTCTGAACACACATCCTATTTAGCTCATCTCCCTCTGAACACAGTGCCTACTGTGTGCTTGGCACTGTGGAGAATGTGAAGGAAAAAGAATCAGGCACCCCTCTTGGCTCCAAAGAATCAAGGTTTTGTAAGAAACAATAACAAAAAGAGAAAAGGCCTGGATGCTAAGAGGGGAGTTGAAGAACATTGGAGAAAGATACCACAAAGAGACTTGAAGGGCTTAGGGTGGGGGGCAGCTTGAACACTGGAAAGAGCCCTGGACTTGGATTCAGTCTCACTGACACCTTGCATCTCGCTCTGCCACTTAGTGTGGCTTTGCTCTAGTTAATTCACCTCTTTGTGCCTCAGTTTTCTTACCTGTAAAGTGGGGAGAAGGAATGCTTACCTCACCAGTGTTTGAGAAGACCAAATGAAGTATTTGGTGTCAAGTGCCTCATGGGGCGGTGGGGGGTGGGGGAAAATGCTCAGTAATTACTCATTTGCATCCTCCTTCCCCTCCAAATTTCTTTCCCAAACTTTTGTCAGCAAGGTAACTTTTACCTTCTCTGGGGGTGGGGTGGGGTGGAGGATGGTGAGGAAGGGAGAAGCTGGAGAACGGCATTAGCAGGCACTGGGAGCTGGTCTGAGGGGCTAGAGCCATAAGTGAATCCAGAGAGGTTTCTAGACCTTCCCTGGGGGCCCTGAGAAAGGCTGAGAGAAACTGTCAAATACTCTTTCAAATGTAAAACCTGCCTGGTGAATTGGCCAAAGGAATCTATTAACACAGGATTTGCTCACTCTTCCTTGGGTGAAAGGGGATTTGATTAAGCACAGAGTGGGGAGGGGCCTGGCTGGAGGAGTGCAGGGTAGATCCCAGCAGGTCAGTAGTCCGAGGGGGAGGGGAGGGAGCTGCGCACTCTCCTGTCCAGACCTTGGGTAGCCGCTGCATGTACCTTTACAGAGGCCTCATGAGCCATGTATGATTACAAATGAGAAAACTAAGAGGTTTAGCGGTTTGCTCAAGGTCAAAGTTAGTGAGTGGTTGAAGCAGAATTTAAATGCAGTTCTATCTGATTCCAAAACCTCTGCTTTTACCCACCATAACATGCTCTCCCGTGAAGGTTTCTACCCTCTGTGGACGTTTTTCTTAAGGCCCATCTAATTAGGGTTTCAACAGCCATTGTCCGGAGGATTTCTTCCTTCCTTTTCTAACAGAAACTTGAAATGTGAACAGAAGTAGGCCAAACCTTCAAGGGAATAAATGAAAATTTTTCTTTTGGAGTCCTATACAATACATGTATACAGTATATATTGTTTTCATTTTTATTTAAAAATATTTTTAGCACTGGGCACACGAAAATATGACCACGAAACACAAAGGGCTTCATGGTTTCCCATTATGCTCCAAGGTAGGGGGCCTGGGTCTGTGGCTGTCTTGGCAGGACTGGTTTCATAGCCCAGGCCCGCCTGTGAGGAAAAACGAATAATGTGGCAGGTCCAGAGCTGCTATTCCAGCTGTATGACTGCAGTGACGGCTACTTGGCGTCTGCCCCAAATTCCTGTTGGAGTCCAAACTCCCAGTGTCCTAGAATGTGACTGCATTCGGAGACAGGATCTTCACAGAGTTTATTTAGCTAAAATGGGTCCTGATCCAATCTCACTGGTATTCTTGTAAGAAGAGGTGATTAGGACCCACAGGGAGACCCCAGGCTGCACTCAGATAGACGACCCTGGGAAGCGGCAGCAGGGGCCTTGTCCATGCCTTGATCTTGGACTTCCAGCCCCAGAACTGTGAGGAAATGGCCTCTGTTGTTTAAGCCATGGGTATGTGGTGTTTGTTATTGCAGCCCTCACAGAGGAGGACAGAGAGGGAGCACTGGAGCAGCTGCAGTGGCCAGGGTCACTGGGGGCCAGAGGGACTTGGGGAGTCCGGGACAGTGTCTGTCCCCAAGGTGCAGGGAAGTCCTCCGTTCATAACTACTACAACCATTGAGTCCCCTACAGCCTTGAGTCCCCCAGAGTCTGTCTGGCAGGAGTCAGGAGGAAGGGCCTTAGACCAGGAGACCCACTGCTGCACTGTGAGGGAGAGGGGCATATGAGCTCTGTGTGGCTTCCCCGCAGGGGCTCAGATTTGAACTTGGAGGAAGGGTGAGGTGAAGACTCCCTAAAGAAGGCGGAGGACTGAGCACAGGGGCTAGCTTTATCCCCTCTGAAGAGCAACTAAAACCAGGGAAGTCATTCACTTGTTTGATTTTGCTTGAAAGATGCGATCTGATGAAAATAGGGAGAATGGGAGAGAAGAGAGGAGCCTTTGAGCAGCTGGCAAGTACATGACAACAGACTGGAGAAAGCCTGGGCCCGAGTCAGTGGTGGGGAAAGCTCCAAGTCGGCCTGATTTCCCTGGCACAACCTGCAGAAGGCTAGGGACTGGAAGCTCCAGGTACAGCTGGAACTGAGGGGAGGGGAAGGGAAGGGAGGGGGTAGATCCTTCGACCCTTTCCCTTGCTTCACATTTCTGGGAGATTACCCTTCCTCCCTGTCCCAGCAGAAACCAGAGATTTACCTTCTAGAGAGAATGAGTGTTCAGCAGAGTTTCTCTGGACTGAAGGACTCCAGATAGTTGAGGCAGGGGACTCTGAACACAAAGACACTGAGCACCTATCTGCTGACCAAAAGTCAACGCCATGCTCGTACCCATCCCCAGCTCCCAGTGTCTGGCTGTGTTTGTTTCCGTTGCTGCTCTACTGACCAAACAACACAGATTTATGATCTTATAGTTCTGGACTGAACTAAAATCAAGGTGTAGGAAGGCTGTGTTCCTTCTAGAGGCTCTGGGAAGGTTTCTGTTTGTCTTGGCTATTCCAGTCTTTTAGGCTGCCTGGATTCCTTGGACTGTGGCTTCTCCTCATTTCTATTGGTCTCTGCAAACTTAGCTCCTTTTTTTCACTCTGAATCTCTCACCTCCTTCTGACAAGGGCCATTATGATTATAGTGGGTCCCCTGGATGACCCAGCTTCATGTCCCCATCTCAAGATCCTTGACTTAATGACACCTGCAAAGCCCTTCGTGATGTGCAAGGTCACATATTCATAGGTTCTAGGATTAGCACAGGGATATCTTTGTAGGACCATTAATGTGTCTCCGACTCAAGGCACTGGGAGCATCTTCTCTGGAGAATCTGACTATTTCCAAAAAGGAAGAACTAAAGGGACCCACGACAGAGGCTCCCAACAGAGAGGTCACTCTCCACACAATAATGCTCCTGTTGACCAGCCCTGCCTGCTTGCAAACCCATCTTTTCATCTCTGCTTGTTAAATACTAGCTGACATTGAGGTGAGCCTTGAGTGTGAAAAGTGGTCATAGAACAAACCAAGTAAAGGGACTTGGAGGAGACGGAGTCCACGCAGGCAGAAGAAACACGCAAAGAAAAACTTTCAGGAAAGTTAAACCCCTTATGAGTGTTGGAAGAAAAAGTTGAGGAGACCTTCTATTACCCCAGGAAGAAGAGACAAACAAACAAACAAACAAACAAAAAACAAAATGGAAAACCCCAAGGAAGTGGAAAGTATGAGAGAATAGGTAAGTCAAAGGGAAGACAGACAGGAGATTCTGCATCTAATTAATAGGAATTCCAGAAAGAAAAGGCACAAAAAATGAGTAAGAAAGTCATCAGTTAAATAGCGTCTGCCTTTGGCACAGGTCAGATTCTCAGGGTCCTGGGATCCAGTCTGCTGCTTCCTCTCCTCCCCAACTTGTACTCTCTCTTAATATTTCTGTCGCTATCTCTGTCTCTCTCTCAAATAAATAAATAAAATCTTTAAAAACATTTTTAAAAAATTGTTCAAGTATGTCTCCCAGAAATGAAGGACATGTGTTTTGAGATTTATGGGCCCACAGAGTGCCTAGAACAATGGATGAAAGTACACTCACCTCAGGCACATTACTGCAAAATTTCGTAACAATGGGGACAAAGAGTTCTTACAAGTTTCAAAAGAGGAGTTGGACCCAGACCAGGGATGAGGAATATGGAAGTCTTTGGATTGCCCAATGGCAACACTGGGAAATGGAATAGTGGAATGACACCCTTCAAATTCTGAGGGAAGTACATTTGCACAACATGGGGGTTAGGGTACTGACCGCCCCTCCCCCACACAGTCAAAAGTCTACACATAACTTTTGATGCTATAGGAAAAAAAAAACATTCTTAAGAATCATAAAACAAAATATATTTTTAGTACTATGTAGTATTTATAAAAAAAACTATGTGTAAGTGGACCTGCACAGTTTAAACCAGCGTTGTTCAAGGGTCAACTGTACTTCAAACTCAGAATTCTACATGTAGGGGTGGGATGAAGACTTTAGATATCCAAGGCTTTGAGATATTTTCCTTTCTGTATGCCTTGTCCCAGGAAGGTCCTGGAGGATGTCTTTCTCTCAAACAAGGATGTGAACCGGGGAAAAGGAAAAGACATGAACTCAGAAATAGAGGATCCAACAGAGGATTGAGGAGAAGGTGCTGCCAGGAAGGGAGCAGTATGCCCACTGTGCAGGTGGTCAGTACAGAATAGAGAAGGTCAGAATGTGGAAGGCGAGAGTCTGTATCCTGCTCTCATCCCCATCTGGCTGAGGGGGAGGTTAACGGCTTTCTCCGCCAGTAGATGAGTCTAGAGTTGGTTTTGCTGCCAAAGATCCTGGAAAGAGTTTTACAAGGTGAGCCTGTACCCATGTGGCCTCATTCTGTCAGCATTTCTCCATTCTCCAGTCCTGTTTTTACTGATCTGCCTCAGTTTCCCCTCTAGCCTTCTATGTCCCTGATGCCTCACATTCCCCACATTTGACTGGAACTCTGCCCCCTTGTCATTCTCTTCAGTTGTTGCCAATCTTGTCCCCACAGAAGGTCTGGAGGCTGCTTCTGAGACTGCCAGCCATGCTAGGGTGAATCACTGGGGGCTGAGACACCCCTGCTTGTGGCTGGATTTCCCACCAGTTCGTTCTACCACTTGCCAGGGAACAAGCCATCTCTCTGATGCTCTTTGACCAATAACAGATGGGTCTCTGCCAGTCCCTATTTTGCACTGTCCAGACATCTTCCGTCACCCCATGACCCAGAGTGCTGGCAGGTGGGTGAGCAGGGACCAGTCGGGGCCACACAAACAATGAGACCCAACTCCCACTGTAGCCTGGCTATACATTTACTCCTTGTCTTCCTCCAAAAAAGCACATAGGAACACCAGACACCAAGAGAGAAAGAAAAAGAGAGAGAGAAATATTTCTTATAGGTGGAATGATGACTCTGATCTAATTTTAAAAAGTAAATCATTAGCAAACATCAATCAGATGGTATTATGAGCTATTATTAGTAAAAATTACTTACACTTCACTACAGATCATGATACAATGCTATAAATAGTGGACAATCACTGGCTTATTGGAAGGAGGTTGAACATCTCTCCTTCTCTATTCCTCTCTCCCATGATGTTCTCAGAAAGACACCTATCACTTAGAGTGAGAACTGGGATTATAGGGTGATATTTGAAACTGCTAGTGAAAATCAGTTTCAGGGAATATTCATTGCATACCTGTCATGCACCAGGCTTTGAGCTGCAGGCTTTAAAATACTCCACCTGATTGAATCAGGGGAATGGTAACAAGCAGAATTATTATTAAGAATTATACCCATAAACTGTGCATCATAGGCAAGTCCCTTGGTCACCCTTCCTTTTTGTACCTGAAAAATGGAGGTGATGTTTTTCAGCCCAGCCTCTTCTGGGAGGTGAAGGAATTTACATCCCTGCACAAGCTCTAGGGTGCCTTCCAATACTGTTGATGAAATCGTTCTTCCTTATGGAACAGCACTTTACAGGTTGTAAAGCATTTCAGATCCATTATGTATTGCACCCTTTCAGCCTTTCAGGAGGCTAGTCTGAAATTAGAACTTTTCCAGCATTTTTGGCTATGCCATCAAAAAGGGGAAAGTATGATGTGGACTGAATGTCATTGCCTTTGGCGTTTTGAGGTTACCAGAAGTGATCTGCATATTTTCAGTGTAATTTTTCCCATTTAGAAAGTGTTCTGAATAATGACAGAACATGAGTACGGTTGGTCTGTTCTCTCTGTTAGACTATGGACTCCCTATTAAGGACTGTGGCTTACTCAACGTTGTGTCCCCGGATGCTAAGCTAACCCTGGAAAAAGAAGAAGAACTCACTTGTGTTTCCGAATGAATGAGTGAATGAACAAACGAACAAATGTACTCCCATTCATTCCCATAGAGAAGATGGCCTTGGTGGCTGGGGAATTCCTATCACAAAGATCTGGACAGTGATGCCTCCCAAAGTAATGGATACAAAATAAGAAGTTCCCAGAATAGTTGGGTGGCGGTGGAAGCAAGATGGCAGAGGAGTAGACCTAAATATCATCAGGTCCCAGGAGTTCAGCTAGATAGTTATCAAACCACTCTGAACACCTAAAAACTTAATAGGAGATAGAAGAGAAGAGGAGCTCCAAATCTAGGAAGAGAAAGTCCACCACTTTCCAGAAGGTAGGACATGCAGAGAAGTGAATCTGAAAGAATGGAAAGATAGACCGTGGGGGGAGGGGCCAGCTCCAGGCAAGTGGTAGAGCAGTGGAGCACAAAAATTGGAACATTTACAAGTCTGCTTCACTGAGGGATATTGCTCCAGAGGCTAAGCAGGGGTGGAGCCTTTGCGGGGAGAGTGTGGTTTCAGGAACTGCGGGGTCACAGAAAGACCAGGGGTGCCTGAGTATAGCAGAGGTCCCAGGTATTGGAGCATGGAAGATGGCTGCAGAGATGGAGCAAAGGAGTGTGCTCTCAGATTGGGGTTACCTTAAACCATGATCCAATGCACAGCTCTTCGAGCAGGGACCCCACTAGTTGCAGATCCGGGAGATCCCCTCTTTCTTCCCCTGGGAGGAGTGGCACAGGAGCCACTGGGTTTGGAGACTTCAAAAGGGACCATGTGCCAGAGATAGAAACACTCAGTCACAGGCCAGGTGAACATGGAGTGAGGCCAGAGATCAGGCAGATGGGAGGGATTGACTGTTTTCCTCTGAGGATGCACTGAAGAACAGGGCCCCAAGCTCTCAGTTCCTAAGGGCTGGAGATTTGGAGGCCGCCATTCTCATTCCTGTCCTCCAAAGCTGTACTGAAAGTGTTCAGGGAACAAAAACTACTCAGCACAAACCCAAGCAGATTACTTAGCCTGGACCCTGGCAAAGGTGATGCAATTCCACCTCAGGGAAAGACATTTGAGAATCACTGCAACAGGCCCCTCCCCCAGAAGATAAGCAAGAACAACCAGCCAAGACTAAGATCACCATAAATCAATGAGAACTGCAGAACTGCAGAGCTAGGGGAAAGAAACACATAGAATTCCTGGCTTTTTCCCCCATGATCCTTTAGTCTTTCAAAGTTAAATTTGTTAAATTTTATTTTTTTCTTATTCTATTTTTTAACTTTTTCCTCTTTCTTAAACATTTTTAAGCCATTTTATCTTATCAATACTCTTTTAAATAATCTTTTAAAATTGTCATTGTTATAGTCATATTTTACCCCTTCATTGTATTTTACCTTATTTCTTCTATACATATAGGGTTTTTTTCTTTACAATTTTGGAACACAATTTCATCTAATAGATCAAAATATACCCTAAATCTAGTACATGGTTTTGTTCTAGTCTCCAACTGATCACATTCTGTCCTCTTTTTTTTTTTTTTTAACCAACTTCTTATCTAATTGACTCCTTTTTTAGAACCATTTTAAATTTTCATCTTTACAATCATATTCCATCCTTTCATCATGTTTACCCTTATTTTCATATATACATAAGTTTTTTCTTTCTTTAAAATTTTGGGAGCCAGTTTCTTCTAGGAGAAGAGAATACACCCCAAATCAAGTGGGTGGATCTGTTCTGTTCTCCTGTCTAATGTGTGTGTGTGTGTGTGTGTGTGTGTGTGTGTATCCCCTTTCTTCTCCTCCTGGTTTCAGGTCTTTTTTAATTTGGTTAGTATATATTTTTCTGGGGTCTTTGCCACCCTTATAATATTTTGTTCTCTCATTCATCTATTCTTCTCTGGATAAAATGAAAAGACAGAAAAACTCACTACAAAAAAAGAGCAAGAGGCAGTACCAATGGCTAGGGACCTAATCAATATGGACATTAGTAATATGTCAGAGCTAGAGTTCAGGATGATGATTATCAAAGTGCTAGTTGGGCTCGAAAAAAACATGGAGAATATTAGAGAATCACTTTCAGAGAAATAAAATCTCTTTCTGGAAAGACAAAAGAACAAAAATCTAACTAAGTTGAAATGAAAAAAAAAAAAAAAGCTATTAATGAGGTGTGGTTCCACTGCTAGGTTCTTACTGCTAGGATAAATGAGGCAGAAGAGAGAATTAGTGTTATAGAAGACCAAATGACAGAGAACAAAGAAGCTAAGCAAAACAGAGATAAGCAACTACTGGACCACAAGGGGAGAATTCAAGAGATAAGTGATACCATAAGAAGAAATAATATTAGAATAATCAGGATCCCAGAAGAGGAAGGAGAGAGAGCGGCAGAAGGTATATTGGGCAAATTATAGTAGAGAATTTCCCTAATATGGTAAAGGGAACAAGCATCAAAATCAAGGAGGCACAGTAAACCCCCCTTAAAACCAATAAAAATAGGTCTGCACCCCATCATCTAATAGTAGAACTTACAAGTCTTAGTGACAAAGAGAAAATCCTGAAAGCAGCTCAGGACAAGAGGTCTGTAACATACAATGGTAGAAATATTAGATTGGCAGCAGACCTATCCACAGAGACCTAGCAAGCCAGAAAGGACTGGCATGATATATTCAGAGCACTAAACAAGAAAAATATGGAGCCAAGAATACTATATCCAGCTAGGTGGTCATTGAAAATAGAAGGAGAGATAAAAAGCTTCCAGGAACAACAAAAATTAAAAGAATTTGCAAACACCAAACCAGCCCTACAAGAAACATTGAAAGGGGTCCTCTAAGCAAAGAGAGAGACTAAAAGTAACAGACCAGAAAAGAACAGAGACAGTATAACATAACAGTCACCTTGCAGGCAATACAATGGCACTAAATTCATATCTTTTAATAGTTACCCTGAATGTAAATGGGATAAATGCCCCAATCAAAAGACACAGGGTATCAGAATGGATAAAAACAAATAAACAAACAAATAAACAAGTCACATCCATATACTGTCTACAAGAAACTCATTTTAGACCCAAAGACACCTCCAGAATTAAAGTGAAGGGGTGAAAAACAATTTGCCATGCTAATGGACATCAAAAGAAAGCTGGGGTGGCAATCCTTATATAAGACAAATTAGATTTTAAGCCAAAGACTATAATAAGAGATGAGGAAGGACACTATATCATATTAGAAGTGTCTTTTCAACAAGAAAATCTAACAATTTTAAATATCTATACCCCTAACATGGGAACAGCTACTTATATAAACCAATTAATAACAAAATCAAAGAAACATCGACAATAATAAAATAATCGTAGAGGACTTTAACACATACCCCCGCCCCACTGAAATGGACAGATCATCCAGGCAAAAGATAACAAGTAAATAAAGGCTTTAAATGACACACTGGACCAAAGGACATCACAGATATATTCAGAACATCCCACCCCAAAGCAACAGAATACACATTCTTCTCTAGTGCACATGGAACATTCTCCAGAACAGATCACATCCTGGGTCACATATCAGGTCTCAAGTGGTACCAAAAGACTGGGATCATATCCTGCATATTTTCAGACCACAATGATCTGAAGCTAGAACTCAGTCACAAGACAAATGTTGGAAAGAACTCAAATACATGGAGGCTAAAGACCATCATACTAAAGAATGAATGGGTCAACCAGGAAATTAAAGAATTTTAAAAGTTCATGGAAACAAATAAAAATGAAAACACAACTGTTCAAAATCTTTGGGACACAGCAAAGATGGTCCTGAGAAGAAAGTATATAGCAATCCATGCCTTTCTTAAGAAACAAGAAAGGTCTCAAGTATACAACCTAACCCTACACCTGAAGGAGCTGGAGAAAAAACAGCAAAGAAAGCCCAAACTCAGCAGGAGAAGAGAAATCATAAAGATCAGAGTGGAAATCAATGAAATAGAAACCAAAAGAACAGTAGAACAAATCAACGAAACAAGGAGCTGGTTCTTTGAAAGACATAATAAGACTGATGAACCCCTGGCCAGACTTAACAAAAAAAACAAAAAAACAAAAACAAAAACAAAAAGGACCCAAATTAATAAAATCATGAATGAAAGAGGAGAGATCACAACCAACACCAAAGAAATACAAACAATTAGAAGAACATATTATGAGCAACTATACACCAACAAATTTGACAATCTGGAAGAAATGGATGCATTCCTACAGACATATAAACTACCAAACCTGAACCAGGAAGAAATAGAAAATTCTGACAGACCCATAACCAGGAAGGAGATTGAGGCAGTCATCAAACTCTCTCAACAAACAAAAGCCCAGGGCCAGATGATTTCCCAGGAGAATTCTACCAAACATTTAAAGAAGAATTAATACCTATTCTCTTGAAAATGTTCCAAAAAATAGAAATGGAATGAAAACATCCAAACTCATTTTAGGAGGCTAGCATTACCTTGATCCCAAAGCCAGACAAAAACCCCATCAAAAAGGAGAATGATAGACCAATATCCTCGATGAACACGGATGCAAAAATCCTCACCAAAATACTAACCAATAGGATCCAACAGTACATTAAAAGGATTATTCACTATGACCAAGTGGGATTTATTCCTGGGCTGCAGGACTGGTTCGACAGCCATAAATCAATCTGTGTGATATAATACATTAATAAAAGAAAGAACAAGTAGCATATGATACTCTCAATAGATGCTGAAAAAGCATTCAACGAAGTACAGAATCCTTTATTGATCAAAACTCTTCACAATGTATGGATAGAGGGTACATACCTCAATATCATCAAAACTATCTATGAAAAAGCCACAGCAAATATCCCCCTCAATGGGGAAAAACTGAGAGCTTTTCCCTTAAGTTAGGAACATGGCTGTTCCTAACAGGGATGTCCACTATCACCACGGCTATTCAACTCAGTACTAGAAGTCTTCACCTTGGCAATCAGACAACAAAAAGAAATTAAAAGCATCCAAATCGGCAAAGAAGAAGTCAATCTCTCACTCTGCAGATGATATGATACTTTATGTGGAAAACCCAAAAGACTTCACTCCAATGCTAGACCTCATATAGGAATGAGTAAAGTGTCAGGATATAAAATCAGTGCACAGAAATCAGTTGCATTTCTACAACAACAGCAAGACAGTAAAAAAGAAATTAAGGAGTCAATCCCATTTACAATTGTACCCCAAGTAATAAGATACCTAGGAATAAACCTAACCAAAGAGGCAAAGAATGTGTATTCAGAAAATTGTAAAGTACTCATGAAAGAAATTGAGGAAGACACAAAGAAATGGAAAAACGCATGGACTGGAAAAATAAATATCGTGAAAATGTCTATGCTAACTAAAGCAATCTACACATTATATGCAATCCCTATCAAAATACCATCCATTTTTTTCAAAGAAATGGAACAAATAATCCTAAAATTTATATGGAACTAAAAAAGACCCCGAAGAGCCAGAGGAATGTTGACAAAGAAAGCCAAAGTTGGTGTCATCACAGTTCGACTCCAAGCTTTATTACAAAGCTGTCATCATCAAGAGAGTATGGTACTGCCACAAAAACAGCCACATAGATCAATGGAATAGAATAGAGAGCCCAGAAAGAGACCCTCAACTCTATGGTCAACTAAACTTTAACAAAGCAGGAAAGAATGTCTAATGGAAAAAAGTCTCTTCAACAAACAGTGTTGTGAAAATTGGACATACACATGCAGAAATTGAAACTGGACCACTTCCTTACACCACACACAAAAATAGACTCCAAATGGATGAAAGACCTCAATGTGAGATAGGAATCCATCGAAATCCTTGAGGAGAGCATAGTAACCTTTTCGACCTCAGCCACAGCAACTTCTTCCTAGTAACATCGCCAAAAGCAAGGGAAGCAAGGGCAAAAATGAGCTATTGGGACTTCCTCAAGATTGAAAGCTTTTCACAGCAAAGGAAACAGTCTACAAAGCCAAAAGACAACTGACAGAATGGGAGAAAGTATTTGCAAATGACAGATAAAGGGCTAGTATCCAAAATCTATAAAGAACTTATCAAACTCAACACCCAAAGAACAAAAAATCTAATCAAGAAATGGGCAGAAGACATGAACAGCCATTTCTGCAAAGAAGACATCCAGATGGCCAAGAGACACATGAAAAAGTGCTCCACATCACTCGGCATCAGAGAAATACAAATCAAAACCACAATAAGGTACCACCTCACACCAGTCAGAATAGCTAAAACTAAGAGGTCAGGAAATGACAGATGTTGGCGAGAATGTGGAGAAATGGAACCCTCCTACACTTTTAGTGGGAATGCAAGTTGGTGCAGCCACTCTGGAAAACATTATGGAGGTTCCTCAAGAAGTTGAAAATAGAGCTACCCTGTGACCTAGGAATCACACTACTGGGTGTTTAACCTAGAGATACAAATGTAGTGATCCAAAGGCACATGTGCACCTGAATGTTTATAGAAGCAATGTCCACAACAGCCAAACTATGGAAAGAGCCTAGATGTCCATGAACAGATGAATGAATAAAGAAGATGTGGTATATATACACAATGGAATACTATGCAGCCATAAAAAGAAACAAAATCTTGCCATTTGTAAAGATGTGAAAGGAACTAGAGGGTATTGTGGTGAGTGAAATAAGTCGATCAGGGAAAGACAATTATCACATGATTTCTCTGATATGAGGAATTTGAGAGGTAGGGTGGGGGGCTGTGGGGTATAGGGAAGGAAAAAATGAAATAAGATGGGATTGGGAGGGAGACAAACCATAAGAGACTCTTAATCCCATGAAACAAACTGAGGGTTGCTGGGGGGTGGGGGGGGATGGATAGGGTGGTTGGGTTACGGACATTGGGGAGGGCATGTGTTATGGTAAGTCCTGTGAAATGTGTAATACTAATGATTCACAGATCTGTACCCCTGGGGCAAATAATACATTATATGTTAATTAAAAAAATAAAAAAGAAAAGTTCCCAGAACAAAAACTGGAATTGAAACTGGGAAGGGAATAGATTAAAATACATATGTAATTTAAAAATATGAACATATGTAGTATTTAATTAAGATCAACAATAAGCTAATGAGAAGCTGTGTCTATGTTGACATTTTGGTTTTTACCATAATTTTTGATTAACTTATATTTCATTATGTCTCTTGACATATTAAAGGGTTTTTTTTAAAAGGAAAGAGATTCTGAGAATTGGCTTTGCAAGTGAAACAATAAACACACACAGACACAGTTTCCCACTATATTATATTTAAATGGTATCATTTTTACTCTACTTCAAAGAGCGATCAGCTACCACTAATGAAGTATTTCTGCATTCAATGAATGACCAATAGCAGGATCAACACAGACTCATCCCCTGCACTGCTGGTCACTAACAGACCTACCATCTGACTGACATTAGTGACCATACAGCAAACAATAGCAGTATTTTGCTAAGGCCCAGAGGCTAAAAGTAATTGTGCTCTGGACTGTTGGCTAGAAGATGTACATAGAAGGATGATTTCTCCCCACCATCGAAAGTGTTTTCTGAACTAGATTTTTTTTCATCTATTAAACAGCAATGAATGCAATTCAGCATCATGGGAGCGAGAAGTTGCTCATTTAACAAAAGTCCTTGGGAACAGATCAGGTGCCAGGCAATCTGCTTGCTACTGGGGAAACAAAATTGAACATACTCTGACGTCAAGGTGCTCACAATGTAATTGTGACCACAGGCCTGTAAACCAGAAGAAAACAACTTTGTTTGATATTTAAAAAGGGAAAAACAAAATGCTGAATGGGGTAGAGGAGGGAGGAGTTGGCCTCATTCATACAAGTTGTGGTTTTGTTGTTTTTCTCATCCGAACCTGGTATTGATGGAGTCATAGCTAATTCCCTGTAGCCAGAGCATTCTTTCCTAAGTGAAAATTGGGGATCGTGTTGCTGTTCTTTTAAAATGCTTTCATGTGTCATGTCCATAGCCCCGTTTGGACTCTCAGACCAGGAGGCCACGTAGAGTTTGTCTTGCTCACCTCTCAAGACTTCATGCTCATCACCTGGTCTCAAGCCAGGTAGGGACTCAAGTTTATTTGTTGAATACACGACTGCAGCAGAGAACTAAAGACCTCAAAACAAGCCCATAAAGTCTTAGGACCCATAAACTTCCTTCTCTTTTTCAGTCAGTGTCTGCACTGGTTGTGGTTTGTAGAAGTTCTGCATGCAGAGCCTTGTGGGGATGGAGAGCATGACCTTTGGAGCCCACGAGATCAGGGTTCAAGTGCTGCTTTCCCTTTTCCTAACCACCTGACTTTAAGTGAGTTATTTACCCTCTCTCAACTTCAGGTTCCTTGTCTATAAAACAATAATGATAATAATTAATAATAATATCTGCTTAAAAGGATAGCTAAGAGGATTATATATTTATGTATATTATACATGTATGCATTAAGTCAATATTAAGTCTTCCACAAATGTGGGTATTATTTTTTAAATTCTTCTCCAAATTAAAAATGAATCTTTTACCATTGGTCAAAACTGTGGGGATTTTTCCCTCTTGAGGACCAACTTCTCCTGGGTGGGGACTCATTTCTCAGCCTCTCACAGAAATCTTCAGGCCCAGCCCTCTTCTCTCATCCCAATCTAAGGGATATTTACTGTCTCCCACTTTGCCATTCAGCACATTCACCGAAATTGCCCCCAAATGACTCAGGATGATTCTCAAATTTCAGTAGAAAAGGCCAAAGACTTGCCCTCCCTGAGAACCAATGCTGTGTCTTTGACAACCTGGGGTGGGGGGGAGGGTAAAAGGTATACTTTCTAGAAGGGAGCTCTCATCATTGGCTACAGGGGCTGCCTTTTAGTTTGGTACTTTGCCCACTGTAGAAAAGGTTTGTTTGCTTATTTATCTATTTATTTTAATTTTTGGTGGTTTAAAAAATTTTGTCTCTTTGGTCTGACAATTAAATTTCTGCAAGGAAAAAAAGTAATGGTGTGAAAGATGTTGGAATGTTGGAGATTTGGAAAAGACACACTCGTTTTTTTTTTTTTTTTAAAGATTTTATTTATTTATTTGACAGACAGAGATCACAAGTAGGCAGAGAGGCAGGCAGAGAGAGACGGAGAAGCAGGCTCCCTGCTGAGCAGAGAGCCTGATGCGGGGCTCGATCCCAGGACGCTGGGATCACGACCTGAGCCGAAAGCAGAGGCTTTAACCCACTGAGCCACCCAGGCGCCCAAGACACACTCGTTTTAATATGTGACATTTGATATTTGCATCTCAGGACAGGTCTGGGGGAGTGGAGATATACAAACCACGAGAAGAGAGAGCAAGGAATATGTACATTTACTTACTAGTATGAAACAGGGTCACCACTGATCTGAAGAGTCTGGTTTTATAGTTTTGAAGCAGCCGTGTGAGTAGATGTGGTCTGTGTTATGCGTCATGCAGGAAAGGACCCTGGAAGGGGCTGGGAAGCCAGAGAGCCCTAGCCCTCCATCTGCCTTCCTGCAGAGTTGTCTTTGAATACATGAACTCCCTGTTCTATGTTAGTTGACTTATATTTGCAAAGTAATGAGGTCCTTCATACCCATCCTTTTCTCTACCATGGACCCTCTTTTCATTATTTTCCCCACAGGACCCCATTTCTTGTAAGACTTTGCCTATTAAACAAACAAGATTAGGAAGCTTATGAATAATGAGCTTGTGCAGGGGGTACTGGAGGCAGGCAAATTATCCCGGAGGCAAATGAGCCTTTGGAGGGCAATTCTGTCCCAACAACAGATACAATCCCAATAATAATTCCAGTTGTACTAACCATGATCATTTATAAGGGAGTTATGCATGCCAGACTCTCTATACACACTGACTGAACCCTTCCCACAGGAGGAGGAAGGTGAAGAAACCGAGGCTGGGGGAGGTGCAGTAGCCTGTCGGAGATTACACAGCAATGAGAGTCAGAGGAGGGGCTCACCTCCACTCTGTCTGACCCCACCACGCGAGCCCTGAACCACCAGATTCAACTCCTTTTCAGTTCCAATAGAATAACGGTGGTTGCCTAGGACTCACACTGCAAAATCGAGAAAATGTGGAAAGCTGCACGTAGTTATCACTGTCCCTGAAAGTCTTGTGAAGTCACAAGTGAGACCAAACAAAGAAGCAGCATCACGGACCCAACTCACATCTGTTCTGGGCACAACCTGTGGGCAGGAGGGCAGACAGAACTGCTGCCCTGTTACATATCTTTATATCATCTATTATTTTTCCTTTCCAATTTATCTTTTTTCCTCCTTTTCGTTATTGAACAGTTTTAATTGAAATTGCTTATATTGGTTTCTTATTGCTGCTATAACATGACCACAAACTTAATGGCTTAAAACAACACAAATTTATTATCTTACAGTTTTGAGCTCAGATATCTGAAATGGGTCTCACTGGGCTAAAATCAAGATGTTGGCAGCACTGTGTTATATCTGGAAGCTCCAGGTCTGGAGGCTGCCCATACTCCTTGGTTAATGGCCCCTCCTACCTTTTAGGCCAGGAAACCACATCATTCAGACCTTGGCTCCTACCTCCCTGGGCTCTTTCCTTGACTTCCCTGATTCCTTCTTTCATCAGGTCCACCTGGACCACCCGAGATAATGGTCCCATCTCAAGATCTTTTCTAAAATTCACACCTCCAATCTCCCTTTTGCTGCATAAGGTAACATATCTACAGGTCTGGGCATCAGGGTGTGGACATCTTGGGGGAGCCTTTTCTGCCTACTGCACTGTTTAAATTAAATGCACACACACTGGGGGGCGCCTTGGTGGCTCAGTTGGTTAAGCATCCAACCCTTGATTTCAGCTCAGTGTCTGATATCAGGATTGAGGAATTAAGCCCCACTCAGTCGCCATGCTCAGTAGGGGGTCTGTTTGAGATTCTCTCCCTCTCCCTCCACCTCTTCCCTGCCCCCCCAACTTGTGTATGCTCACTCTCTCTCTCTACAATAAATAAATCTGTTAAAATATATATATATATATATATGACAAGTGCCCACTGGTCTACTACCCAACATCGACTATTGTCAACGTTATGCTTTATATACATGTTCTTTCTTTAGAAAATGAAGTATTAGTTTGATTGTGTGCAAATCATGCTGACCCATGAGCCATTTTCACTACCCTGTTCATTTTTGTGTTGTTGTGTCACAGAGCTTAAAAAGTGACTCTTCTTTTCTTTGTTTCTGCTAAAACTCTGAGAAAGTATGTCTTATACTGCTAATTCCAAAGTGAAGTGTGAGACCCTCGGCGCTGAGATTGGTCAGACATGGTATTCACAGACCCCAGGCTTTAAAGAACCAGAGGGGCTTAGGAAACATTGGGGAATCTTTCCAGAAGAAGACTTTAGTAAGCCTCTGGCCCCAGCTTTGCCCTTCTCTCCATGTGACTAGGGGACAGCTTCCATGTGGCCACGTAGAGAATTCCATATGGTACTGTGGAGCATGGAAGACACTTTGTCCTAAGGTCCACCTCACACCGTATAAATCTAAAGAGCAAGAGATCATGCCTCACTCCTGCACAGACCAGGGAGCAAAGGTCTGGTGCTGGACCTGGGACAGCTGCCTTCCCTGAATTTCTCAGCACCAGGAGTGGGTTACCTGAGAAAGAGCAGGCCCAGGTAGGTCCACATGCTGTCAGTGAAGGGCATCTGAAGTGGCCAGGAATGGGCAGAAATAAAGGGACTGAGAAAGGGTCACAAGTGATCAGAGGAGGAGACTTGGGTGGGTGAAGAAGATTGCAGGGGACCCCCACCCCCATCAGCGTGGAGGTCTCAGAAGCAGTGAAGAGAGTGCCCTGTAAGAGAAGACTGGCCAAGCCAGGTGCAACTTCACAGCCGGTAAGGGCACCATTCAGGCACAAACTGCCTGCCCTCACTCTCTTTTCCTTGCTCCAACCCTGACAGCACCTGCCCACCAACGGGGGCACCCTGAAGCACCTCCAAGTTAGGGACTGGAAGAAGCTATCAATTTAAATGAACTTGGATATTACGACTATTACATGGACTCCTTGAAGTAATTACTGAACTGAGCCTTTTTTTTTTTTTTTTAAGATTTTATTTATTTATTTATTTGAGAGAGAGAGATCACAAGTAGGTAGAGAGGCAGGCAGAGAGAGAGAGGGAAGCAGGCTCCCTGCTGAGCAGAGAGCCCGATATGGGACTCGATCCCAGGACCCTGAGATCATGACCCGAGCCGAAGGCAGCGGCTTAACCCACTGAGCCACCCAGGCGCCCCTGAACTGAGCCTTTTTTTTAGTGACAGAAATGACTGGAGGCCTTTTGGTTACCCAGTGGTGGACCTTAGATTTTTATGAGGGGAGAGGGTAGCTTGAACTACAGGTTGAACAAAGCTAGTTTTGGATTACCCCACAGGCAGCCTGCTCAGAGGACATAATGTTAATGACTGTGTATTGTCAGTCTCAGAAAAAAGTCTTTCTTCATTTCCAAGTTCTTGTGGAGTGTGCTCCATACTGCTTCTCAGGAGGCCTCAAATTGATTCGGGTTTTCTTGGTTGTCTTCCTTGTACTGTCGGCAGCTTAAGAATTCTTCTGCTCTTTGTATTTGGTCTTTGATCTCCCTGCCTCTGGCTTTCTGTTCATCTGAAGGGTCTTGCAAGGTATGAGCATCCAACTCATACCTGGGGGGAGGGGGGTGGCGGGGCCGGGGGTGGTAGGGCTTAGCCATGTCAGGCAATGATGTTTTCCTGGCTGGATTCCGGGGATGTTGGGAATGCCTCGAAAGCACTCATCGTTCATGAGCTTTCAAAATGGCAGTGCCTGGGAACCTGCCTACAAGCTGTCCTGATTGCCTTTTTCAATAGGCCAAAGATGAGAGGGCCTTAATGCTTGAAGGAAAATAGAAGTGTGCTCACTGTCTTCTCCAGGGACGAGGACTCTCTCTGCAGCACTGTGGATGTGCTTTTGACTGGAGACATCAGGGAATCACAATGAGTGAGAGACACGAGAAGGCTCCGATGGTGTTGAGCCCAATCCTTGAAAAGCACAGGACCCCGTGAGGTTATGACCAGACGAAGCCTGTGTGGTAAGGAAGTGGCAGAACCCATGCTACAGGCCCATGTGGTGGTAAGGCCTGTAGCATTCCCCTCACCCTGCTTCCTTGTGTCATAGGATTGGAAGGAAAACTCCAGTATAACTAAATTGATCCTTTCATTAAGTGAGTGAGGAAACAGAGGCACAGAGAGACAAGAGATTTCTCCAAGCACCCAGGTGGCTCATTTCGTTAAGCGTCCAACTCTTGCTTTTGGTTCAGGTCATGATCTCATGGTTGTGAGATGGAGAGCCCTGCTGGACGTAGAGCCTGCTTAAGATTCTCTCTCTACCTCTCCCTCTGCCCCTCTGCCCTTCTGCCTCCCCCTACCTCTCTCTCTCTTTCTCTTTCTTCCTCTCTAAAAAAAAAAAAAAAAAGAGAGAGAGAGAGAGAGACAGAGAGAGGGACAGAAAGAGAGAGAAGAGATTTCCTGAGAGATTGGCAGGATCTAGAAACAAGGTCTGCTGATTCTCAGGATGGTGACCTTTCTACCCTCTCTTGTGCCAGGATGGAGCCAAAGCCTTCTTCCTCCTTTCCTTTACATTTGTGTTAGATTTTACGTGAAACAAGCCTCCGGTATGGGAGGCAGGAGAGGAGAGTGAACAGAGTGTGGAGGTCACATCCGTGGTAATACCTACATAACAGTAACAGCCAACAAAGACATGGCACTCACCAGGTGGTGGTGGGCACTGTTCTAAGAGCTTTACACATAGAAATTCACTTAATGTTCTAACAACCGTAATTATCTCCCTGCCACAGATGGGGGACCTGAGGCTTGAAGTTCTGTGGTTGGTTATTGAGACAACCACTAGGGAGACAAAGACTAATACTCTGGGCTCCAGGAAATAATCCAGCCCAGTCCAGTTCAGTTCAGCCTGGGCCTGAGGACCATGTCCTGGTGCCCAAGACTAGGACTATATCCATTTAGAAAGCATACATTCTGTTTGTTTAACAATCAGTCTTAACAATGGAGAGCCATGCTTCAATGCTCAAAAAACTACTTCCAAAAGTTTCCTCACTCATCAAAAAACAACGCTCCTGAGAAGGGACAGAGAGTGGTCTTGGCTTCCAGTTCTGACTCCACCCACTCTGGGAGCTATGACAAGTTACTGTTCCCTCTGAATCTCAGTCTTCTCATTTGTGCACTGGAGACAATAAAAAATCTATTTGTAGGGCTATTGTGACAATTCGATGACTTGAAATGTAAAGCTGTCAACTATGCCAGTGAATACCCCAGTCTTCATGGTGGAAGGGAACTTACTGTCCATCTGTCTCTCCACTCAAAGGGCAAGCCCCCTCCCTAACCTCCCTGCTGAGCATGGGTGTGGTCTATGCCTTTCGACTTGGAGTGATGGGACATCATGCCTGGTGTTCAGCTTGACTGTGGGCAACCACTGGTCCATCAGTGTTCAAACCTTTTTTGAGGACGTTCATGGAAACCCCCAGCGAGAGTGGGAGTGATAACAGTAAGGACGATGACTATAATAACAGTGACGATAGTGATCTTCTGAGTGACTGCTATGTGCTATACACAGACTGAATGCACTGGCTCACTTAATCCTCATAGCAACCCATGGGGTAGGAACAAATTTATGTCTGTTTTTTTAAAAGACTTATTTGTTTATTTTAGAGAGAGAGTAAGAGAGCAGGGGATGGGCAGAGAGAGAGAATCTTAAGCAGACTTTGGGCTGAGTGTGGAGCAGGACGTGGGGCTCAATCCTGCAACCCTGAGACCATGACCAAGAGTTGGTTGCTCAACAACAAGGCCACTCAGGCACCACTTTGTCTACTTTTAAGATGAGGGAACGGAAGCTCAGAAAGTTTGAGAAATTTGCTCAAAGTTGCAAAGTCAAAATGTGATGTAGAAACAGGATTAAAACCCGGATTCACTGACTTCAGAGTATATAACCTCAGTCCTTGGGATTTCAGACTACCCACAGGAAGAGGCCAGACAGGTCATTTGGATGATGCCGGGGCGGAGGGCAGGTATGACTGTGGTGAACTATAGACCTCTTGTCCCATTTAAATGCCTCTTGTCCCATTTAAATGAGATAAGTCAGCTTCTGCTCAGGCTTCTGAGGTCAGTGGGAGAAATGCAGATAAAGAGTTGCCAAATCCTCTTATTTTGTAACCAAACCCATTAATTTCGGTATTTTAATGTGTTATATATATACCATGATTTTTAAAATATTACCTGAAAATTTTTGAAATTCCTTATGACTTCTCTAACTTCAAAGTGCTACCACTGCCCTTTAAATGCGTATTGAAACCAGTCTCCTGTGGGCTGATATCCTGTCCCTTTTGCTCCCTCACAAGGTCTCAGGTTTCGATGGAAGTGACAGAGAGGGGCTTATTGGCCAGAAAACCCTGCATCCCCTCTAACTGTGTGTTATGTGAACACTGATCCTGAACAAGGGAACTTGAACCATTACTTATGTTTGGTTGAGGGCCCTACTGCTGGGTTGAGGACAGGGAGGGTGTGTGCGTGCGCGTGCGTGCATGTGTGCGTGCATGTGCGTGTACGTGTGCGTGCGTGCATGTATGAAAGAGAGAGGTGGAGGTGGGACCTGGGAAGCTGGAGGGGTGGAGGCCAGTGCAAGGTAGCCACTCTTTGGCTGCATACCCAAGAGGGAGGGAAGCAAGGGAAGCCTAGTGGTTTACAGGATCCCCACAGCTACCAGGCACCCCCCACCCCTCCCTGCCGTAGCCCTGCCAACCCAGGAGAGCAATCTAACCCTTCCTCCAAAATCTCTAGGCAAAATAGATTTCACAAGCTCCCGGAGGAGTACCGTCTCCTGGCCCGTGGCCCAGCTTCCAGGCGCTTTCCCAATCCTGCCTGATGAGCAGTTTAACCTCAAGACCCCTCCTGGACTAATTAAAATACTTGTAAATGTGTCATTTACTGATTGGTTTAAATCATCCCTTAGTCCACAAGAAGGATCTGAGGGGTCTACAGGTGCACAGCAGGGACCATATCCTGAAGAGCTTTCACACTTAATCCCCCAAACTCCTGGGTTTCCATAGCCACAGCCTGGGGCCAGGAGACTGGCCCAGGGCACTCCGTGGACAAATTCTGGAGCTGGAAATTCCAAACTGGCCTCCCGATTTTGATACTAATATAATGTTTCTTGTGGTGCCCCACTCTTCCAGAGCAAGGAAGCTTGACTCCGAAAAATGAGGGTAATGCAGAGACCCTCCTCCCTCCTCTCAGCAACACCAGGAGCATCAGCAGTGCACCAGGAACAAAACAAAGCAATCCCAACAGCCCACCTCCCATCTCCCATTCAGGAACTTCTTCCTCAGCTCTCTGATGGCAGCAATTACTATCTACAGAAGGCCTCCGAGGATGTGTTCATACCTCCCACAAACGTTTAATCCTCTGCCCTGTGTCTCACAAACATGAGATCATAGGCAATCCTGGGCCACCAAGTTGGACCATTGCATCAGCTGATTTTGTAGTTTCTTAGTTTGTGTTTTATAGACCCCCCCAATAATTGAAGATAAAATGGATGTCTGGTACGTTTTTAAGATGTCAATATGAAAGATTTTTTTTTAACTTATGTTTTATTCCTTTTCAACTTTCTTGGGTATCTACAGAGAAAGTTTCCCTTTTCTTTTCAAGTTAAAAAATGTATATAAATCTCTCTGGTATTTATGTTCTCATGATATTTTCAAAGTTCCACGGGACACTTATAAACCCATGTCATAGTTATGTTAAGGCAAGGTGGGTAAAGAGATGTTGGCATATGGTTGCTTATATATCGATCTTTAACAAGATTTAAAAATAGGTATAAATCATATGTGATGCCTCTGATGGAATTCTCAAGAAATGCTTGGATGGTAGAAACACCGGGATCCTATAGGTGTCACAAAACCTCAATATTTAATTTAAAATTGTTCCTATTTTACAGCGGTGCAAACTGAGTGCTATTACAGCCAAACGATCTGTTTTAGGTTATGCAGTAGGCTGTCTCAACAAAAGCTGGCTAGAGGAGGTGTGACGGCCACTGCCCTGGATGGGGATACATGGCTTTCCTTTTAGACCACTGACTGTTCTCCCAAGCTGGGATTATATGTCTCTGGCAATTTCCATTCTTGAAGAATAAGGACCTTTTGTTATGTAATCTTATTTTGGGGGGTTAAATTGGGATGATGTTTAAATCCCAGCATTTTTGGGGCGCCTGGGTGGCTCAGTGGGTTAAGCCGCTGCCTTCGGCTCAGGTCATGATCTCAGGGTCCTGGGATCGAGTCCTGCATCGGGCTCTCTGCTCGGCAGGGAGCCTGCTTCCCTCTCTCTCTCTCTGCCTGCCTCTTCATCTACTTGTGATTTCTCTCTGTCAAATAAATAAATAAATAAATAATAAAAAAAATAAATCCCAGCATTTTTGGAAGCCGATTAAAGGCTATAAGGTCTTCTTCAAAATTTTCCCTGGGAAAGCGCATGTCCCTTATGCAAATAAGACTCTTTGTCTCTTCTGAGTTCTCTGGTAAAAATATCTCAGGAGGCAATCAGTCCTTGACATTCTAGTGTGTTTTAATTCTCTCTAAAGAGCTAACTCTTTGAAGCTAAAACTCTGCAGAGGGGCAGAGGTGGAAGATAGGGGAAAGCGAGCAGATGAGTTCTCTCATTTCTGTGCGATGAAATTCTCTTTATCTTTAAAGATCCCCCTCAAATGTCTTTTCTTCCAGAAAGCCTTTCTCGATCTCTCTTTAGAGAGACTGTTCCCTTCTCCCTTCTCCTTGCTTTAGGAAATAGTATCATTTCTCATGTTTATCCCCCTGCTTCTCATAATCTCTTCCACACAGGTACTTATTTCTGTGTTCTTATAGTCCCCTCCGAAGTAGGAGCTCTTGAGGGCAGAGGACACTTTTAATTCCTTACCCCCACATACTGTCCAGCTTTGAGAAGGTAAGGTTGACATCTTAAAAACCTGAAATTACTTAGAAGTTGGATGCACCGTGGCCATGTCCTGTTTTATATGATCTTTTCTAGCTTCTCAGACATCCTTCTGCGGCAAAGTCTGCACCACCTGGAAGGGAGCTTCCCATCTCCTTTCCGCTCTTCTATTCTGGCGCAGGCCCAGTGGTCCCCACCCAGGGTCCACCTCCTGCCAGCCTGCTCTGGTTTTAGCTCATGCAGGGTGGATCGCAGCTATGGCGCTTCCTAGCTTTGTGACCTTAAGCAGGTTAGATCATCTCTCTCTTGTGTTTCATCTTTTATAAAACAGTCATAATACCTGTCTCTTACTGCTGTTGTTCTGGAGGATTGTAGATATTACATCTGTAGTACTTAACACAATGCTGTGCACATAGTAATCTTAATAAGTAGTAGAACTTCATTTTTTTCAATGAGATATAGAACAAAAAATGCTTACTATAGTGTCAGGCATGTAGGAAGGGCCGTAAGGGCTGTGTGTAAGCTGTCATTTTTATTCTTGTTTTAGGAAAGCAATAAAATGTAGTTCTAAAGAGTGAGAGCTTTGGAATCTGCTTTGGGTGAAATCCCTGCTCTGCTAATTGCTAGCTAACACATCTCAGAAAAATTACTTAATACTTCTGGGATCAGATCCCTCATCCCTAAAATGGGGAATAATACTACCTTACAGAATTGCTGCTATGATTTAGGGGAAAAAAATTCAAAAGTTGTGGCAGATTGTATTTACCAAAGACAGCCACAATAATATCACTCTTCCACATGCTCTTCTAGAACCTTGCCAATGTCCCTCCACCCCCTGGGCCCCAATTTATAGCTGGGATCTAATTTCTTCTTTGAATCCAGGTGGGCTGGAGGGTTGCTTGGGATCAACAGAATGCAGCAGTCTGCTGGGCGACATCCTGGGTTAGGCTATAAAATGCCATGCTTGGTCCACCGTGTTAGTTGTCACTTGCCTCCGAATCCCTGGGATGAAAAAGTACAGGACACGTGTAAGTGTCCTAGCTGAGGCCCCACCCAACGGCCAGTGTCAGCTGCAAGGATATGAAGAGAAGACGCTTCCAGATGATTCTAGCCTTTGAGCCTTCCCAGGTGAGGACCCAGACATCATGACCATATTGTAGAGACAAGCTATTTCCTCTTGACCTAGCATTGCTTTGAGCTGTGAATTTTGGGGTAATTTGTTGCACTGCAATGCTAGTACATACTAAAAATCAGGTAAGAGGAAGGAGGGATTAATAGAGCAATTATTAGAATTACTGCTGTCATGGGGGTATGTCCACCCATGGGGCCACAGCGTTCCCACCAGCTGCCAAGCAAACTCCTTCTCTCAACCTTCTGCCCCACCCACCAGCCTCTCAGCCAATGAAAACCCAGCCTCCGAGTCTCTCCACACTCCTGCCTCCAAGGTCATGGGGGCGAAAGAGTTGAAGTGGTCACAGGCTGTGAGGATGTTGGGGGTACTTCTTCCTTATTTGTACACAGCGGTCCACTTTGCTGGAGAGCCAGGGTTCAGCAGCTTGTAGCTGCTTTTGTGCAGGGCCGGCTGGCCTTGCCTGAGTGAGGACAGCCTCGTTAATCTCCTGTCCTCGGCTGCTGTTACATATTGACTGGACAGAGGTCAGCTTCACTGGACACATTCTTTGTTGCAGTTAAGCTAAGCCCTTCGGCTCTTAGAATTGGTTTAAGCTTGATTAACTCTTGAGGAAAGGAAAATTTACATTTTGGGGACCAGAGAATAAGATATTTAAGCTGCTCTCCTAAAAAATAAATGCTTTCCATCTTGCTACTTTCAGAGGCAGGCAGGCAGGAGCAGGCTCCTTCTTTCCCACCTCCTCTGTCTGGACATGTCTCTCTCCCTTCTCCTTTTGCTCTGGAGCTGGCTTTTTCTTTCCTCTCCTCCACTCCCCTGCTCTCTGTGATCTGCTCCCTTTCTTTCCCATCCTCCTGCAGATCCCACCCTCTCGGTTCTCCCCCATCCCTGCTTGCTTTGTCCCAGATTGGCTATCTGTCACTTTTCCGCACCTTTCATTTCTGAATGGCAAAACATAGCTGTCTTTGAAGCCCACATCAAGTGTGGTCCCCAAATGGCTGCAGAGTGAGGCTGGAATTCTGGAATTTCTGCAGTGAGCTCGGCTTATACTCTGAGCATCTTGGTGGAGAACGTGGCCAGCAGTGTGTTGGCCAGCAGTGTGTTTCCCATCGGATGGGCCCATTCTTCCCTTGTCAGCAGGGGGCAGGTGGAAGCCACACTGTGGGGTTGATGGCCCATCCATTAGGGCTCACTGTGCTATCTTGCCAGGCTATCCTTTAGGGGACAATGGCAGGGAGCGTACAAGGAAGAGATACAAAGATGATTAAGCCTCTCTCTGAAGGCTACAGAAAGAGACCTGCGGGGGTAAAGACCTCTGGCTCTCCAGCTATGTGATCTCAGGATAGTCTCTTTACCTCTCTGAGCCAGTTTCCCACCCATAAAATGGAATAACGACAGTCATCTCGCCTTCCCCAGGGAGCTGTTACGAGGCTCACATGAGCTAATGAATGATAAAGCATTTTGTAAAGTATAAAGAGCTCTACAAATTTAAATGCTTTTTATTATTGTTGTTATCATGATCATAATTTTTATGTCCCACTAATGCTCATCTTACAACTCATCAGCATTAAGAAGAATAAGCTCTAAGTGGAACGAAATCTTGTTTCTCCCTTGTGCCTGAATTTAAGGTGTACTTGCGGGAAATAAATATTAGTGTTTCAAGAGGTCTTTATCAAGCCCCTGCTTCTGCTCCATCCTGCTTCTTAAAGCCCGGCTGATGCTCCCCTACAAATGAGGCTGGAAAAGCTAGAGTTAGCTTTGCAGGGGACTTGATTCCTCTGTCCCAGCCTTGCTCCCACATCCTGTCCCCTTCCTGCGTCTACCCTCTGTCATGGAAGCTCAGTGCCTATCTTTGTTCCTGAGACAGCAAGGCTTGTCTGAGGGTAGTCTGGGGTGCCCCAGGACACAATCTTGTCCCTCCCTGATATTCTGGCCTTGCCACCGCCTCCCTTCGCCTCAGTATCATGGGCTCCCCCTTGTGGCAGGTCCTGGCCAGGCCCACTTCACTGACCTTCCTGGAGGTCCTGTACTCAGGAAGCAATAAACTGCCCATTTAGGGAACTGACTCTTCAGACCTGCAGGGTTTTCCATCCTTGCAGGCTGCCAAGGCCACTGACCACAGGGCCTGTGGGAGGAGTAAGGGCGGCTCCAGTGAGCAGTCATCTCACCACCTGTGCTCAGCTTGGCAGCGGCTCTGCAATTAAAACCAGTCGTCATAACCTGGATTAGACCCATAACTCTCAGTTGTTGAGGAAAAGTTTAAAAGGAGAACCAGAAGAAGGCAAGAGACAGGAGGTGCATTATCAAAGAGTTTGGTTCCATGCAATCCTGGGATCTCACTCCAAGGGGTGGTACCAGCTCGGCTAGCCTCAGGCTGCATTTGGCAGACTCTGTGTTCTTGGCACTGCACATTGTCCATTCTTGCTCCTCTCCAGGTTCTTCTTTCCCCTTTCTGAATCCTGGGGTGACTCCACTTGGTCTTTCAATCCCATCCCATTTTGGCTCCCATATCTATAATACAAGGAGCTATGACTGTATCTTACAGAGGGGGGAATTGAGGTCCAGGAAGTAAAATGACTTGTCTGAGGTCTGAGGGCCCTTGGAGTGGTGGATGCAGAAGGTGGACTAGAGCAGAAGCTCATTCCATTACAATACTCTGTCTCTTCTTTGGTTTTATAGAAGTGATTAAGGCCCGGCCTCTGCTGTCAAGGAATTAGGGCCTCATGGAGCAGAAAGGTGCACAAACAAACGCCTACCTCAAACCAAGGTGGTGGTCAGATAACGGAAATACACATAGCCCTGAAAGTACAGTGGAGCTAGACTGTTGATTTTGCCTGCTGAGCTGGTGATGGTGGTGATGGTGGTAAAGGTGGTTGCAGAGATGGTGGTGGTGATGGTGGTGGTGGTAGTGGTATTGGTGATGGTGTTGATGGTGGTGGTGGTGGTGGTGGTGAGGATGGTGAGGATGGTGATGGTGGTATTGGTGATGGTGTTGGTGGTGGTTGTGGTATTGGTGGTGGTATTGGTGATGGTGTTGATGGTGGTAATGGTGGTGGTTGTGGTTGTGGTATTGGTGATGGTGTTGATGGTGGTAATGGTGGTGGTGGTATTGGTGATGGTGGTGGTGGTATTGGTGATGGTGGTGATGGTGGGGGGGTGGTATTGGTGATGGGGGTGGTGAAGGTGGTGGTGGCATATGTGTAGTATAACTTCTAGAAGAGGCTGTTCTGAAACAACCTTTCCAGTGTTCCTCAGAGGGCAGAAACTTCAGAGAGCAAACGCCAAGTTCATGCACCATCACTCCTAGAAGACAGGCCATGGCAGGCACTGCTAAGCAATCTTCCCCACTGAACCTGGATAGGGCTTCAGAATCTTTTGCAAGAAAATGTCCAGCCCCTAAGTCTACTGGTTGAGGCTGGAAGAAAGAGGTCATCTGTGGTATTCCCAAGTCTTAGATGAAGATTCCTGTTTTTCAGAAGAGGAAACAGGCCCAGAGGAGGGCATGCGTTCTTTATCTCACTGTGGAACAAAGCACCTGAAATTCTACCAGGATCTGCTTCTATGAGTGATTTTCTTTTTTTCTTTTTCTTTTTTTTTTGTAAGATTTTATTTATTTATTTGACAGAGATCACAAGTAGGCAGAGAGGCAGGCAGAGAGAGGAGAAAGCAGACTCCCTGCTGTGCAGAGAGTGCCATGTGGGGCTTGATCCCAGGACCCTGAGATCATGACCTGAGCAGAGGCTTTATCCCACTGAGCCACCCAGGTGCCCCTGAGTGATTTTCTTATCTTTTCTGCATTAAGGAAACGACATTTGTTGGGTTCTTGTTATGAGCCAGGTTCTGTGACGTGAACTGGATATTGCCTGTGTTACCTCTCACCTTCTTACACCTACCTGTGAGGTAGTCACGATTCTTGCCATTTTACAGAAGATAAAACTGAGGCCCAGACATGTAAATAACTTGCTCAAGATTATACAGCCAGGAGGCAGGGCAAACAACACTTGCATTCAGGTCGCTCTTACTCCAAAGCCTATTTATTTTTTCTTCCTCTAAATTTATGACAAAACATTTAAAATTTTAAAAGGTTTAGACTGAATACAATGCATACACCCCTGTCCCTAGTCCCCAGTTAGGATGGGAAACAAAGCCCGTTTTATTTTTGCAGAACACCAGACTGCTCTTTATAACACATTAAAAAAAAAAAAAAAGGATTTAATAAAGTAATTGAGCAATGTTGAAAATTTCTCAATGAAAGCTGCTTTTAGTGTTTTAAAATGAATTTTCTTTATAAATTGAAATCATGTCTTTGGATATTTCGGAGATTGCAGCAAGGGAAGCCTGCAATTCACAGACCCACTCATCTGAGGAGTCATTAATGCCACAGACATAGATCTTGATTTCTCTTTTTACCTTTAATCAATTTTAACAAGCCAGATGGTCATTGCAAGTAGGTCCTCCAGCATCTCCCTTTTCTGCCTCTGCTGCTCTCAGAGATTTATTTAAATTTGGCAACAATTTTATACTTTCCTATTCTCTGCCATTCCCTGCCACTATTAGGGTCACTCCATAATACTCATAACTATATCTTCTCTAGCTCCCCAATTGGAATTAACTTTTCCTTTTATCTCCCTCAGCGCACAGTAACCCTAGTAACGCATGCATATGCCTTGCGTTAGTTATTTATGTATGTAATTTCCCCAATAGACCCAGTCTTGCTCATCTATAATTTATGTAACAGTAATTATCATAACTGCTAATGCTTTACAGTTTCTAAGTACTTTTCCTAGTCATAATATTATTTAATACCCACAATATCTTGAGGTAAGTCTTTTTTATTGTATTCAATTTTACGGATGTGGCCATGGAGCCTCAGAGAGGTAGTGCAACTTGCCCAAAGTCACACAGCTAGGTAGTTGTAGGGTTTAGAGCAAATTTAGCACTCTTACCCTGTAATTAGAATATAGACTCTTCTACTAATAATTTAAAAATACTGATATTTTAGGGTGTGCCTTGGTGGCTTGGTCAGTTAAGCATCTGCCTTCTGCTTAGGTCATAATCCCAGGGTCCTGGGATCAAGCCCCACATGGGGCTTCCTGCTCAGTGGGGGTGGGGTGTTTCTCTTTCTCCCTCTGCTTGCTATTCCCCCTATTTGTGCTCGCTCTCTCTGTCTGTCAAATAAATACACAAGATCTTTTTTTAAAAAAAATACTGAGATTGGTTATAGATTTATTCAAACTCCCACCCATCAATTTCTTTATCCTGGAAATATTTATTGATCACTTATTATGTGCCAGAATTATGCTGGGTTCTGGGAAAACAGCAGTGAATCAGACAAAGAAAACCCCTTTTTCGCGGGACTTAGAGCAAAGCGGGGAGCAAGTAAGCAAGTAATCAAATACCTAAGCAGAAGATGGTCGGCTGAAAAAAGATGGCCTTCCAAAGGTGTCTACATCCCAATCCTCCAAAACCTGTGACGGTTCTGTCACTTATATGATAAAAGGGACTTTGCAGAAGTGGTGAGGTTAAGGATTTTGAGATGGGGAGGTGAACTAAGTTATCTGGGTGGGCCCAATGTACTAATACATGCTCCTGGAAAAAGGAGGCCATGTGGCCAGAATCAGAGAGGAAGGGGTGACAAGGGAAACAGAGGAGCTGGTATGATGGAAGATAGAAGGAACACCAAGCCAGGGCCTGGAGGACAGTCCTAGAAGCTGGTAAAGACAGGGATAGGGATTCTCCCTCAGAGGTAGCTTCCAGAAGAACATGTTCCTGCTTACTCATTTTAGGCTTCTAACTTCCAGAACTGTAAAAGAATAAATCTGGGCTGCTTTAAGCCATTGGGATGTCTTACAAAGGTAGTAGGAAACGAATACAGGAGGTAGTTAGAGATTACAATCAAAACTCTGCATAAGAGAAACATTTTGATGACATAAATATTGGGGAAGGACACTCTGAGGAGAGGATGAGCGTGAACCATTCCAAGGAAGAACATTCCCTGCAGAGGGGACAGTGAGTGAGTGTAAAGGCTCAGAAGAGACAATGGGCTGAGAAGTTAAGAAGACAGGGCCAGTGTGGGTACACTTTAGTGAAAGGAGGCTGGAGAGTTAGATCAGAGTAGGATCAAAGCAGGCCTTTTAAAAGGTCAAGGCAAGGAGTCTGGAGTTTTAACTAAAAGAAATGGGGAGGTCTTGAAGAGTTTTAAGCATTGTGTACTGTTCCCAGCAGGTTGAAGGCCCTTCCTTAGGGCTTGGGGAAAACATTATACCCAATCAAGACCAACCCACCCTCCAAAGTAGCCTTCTTATGTTCTACCAGATTCTCAGAACATGTCCTGTTTCCATTAGGCAGCATGGGGATTTCTTTCTGCCAATCTGGCCTTCTAGTTCTATAGGGAGCAGGTGCCCCCAATGTGAACCAGGGGCACTAGGTGTCCCCTGCAACTTTGGGTGTGATTTATTGCCGGGAAGGCTGACATGTGGTGTGGAGGAGAACTCAGTATTACTGAGCTTACAAATACCACTGCCAAGGAGCAGAACTTATCATTTGAGATCCTACACAAATATTTTGCTTATTTTTTGCTCCTGTCTTTAGAATGTTAAGCTCTATGAAGGCAGGGAGTATCTGTACTTTAATCCCTGTGTTTCCAGGGCTCACACACAGTAGGTGCTCAAGAGGCACACATGGAAAGCACAGATGATAGGAGGGAAGGGGCACCAATAATTTAGCTCACTTTTGGTAGGAAGCAGAAGAAGACTAATAAGTAGTGATATACAAACATCAAAAAACCTACAGTCAGTTATGCTAAAATACTTGTTTTGAAAATGGGAATTTGTTCTAACAAAATTTATAGTAGGGAACAACATGAGCATAATGTAGCCTTCCCCAGCAAGAAACACTAAGCAAATGCCAAAAACCCAGCTGAACGGAGCCACATCGAGTAGGCCAAGTGCACACACGCATACATATCAAACACCCACCAGTTCCCTTAGTTTGCTGCCTGTGTATGAGCCACACCCATCTGCATCTGGGCCCAGGCTCTCTGTCCAACTTCATAACATTCTCCTTCACAACAACTCAGGGCTCTGATGTCCACTTCCACAAGCAAGCAGCTGGTCCTTTTCAAGGTACAGTGCCAGACTTACTGTAGGATTTTGGCATTGAACCACTGAACATATTTAAAACTGTGCTACTATTTTTATTAGATTCCATCTTAAAACAAAACCCAAGACAGAGCCATTTGTGAAATTTTGGAATGTGGTGCTCTTACCTCCATCTCCTCTGCAAGCCCGTGATTTTTGTGCACGATTATGCGCAGTGATTTTTAGAACACATACGCGCCATCGTAGCAGAACAGACTGTACTTTCTTCTGTCTATAACACCAGAAAATAAGAAAATAAGAAAATCCACACAATGAATAGCAAGAAATTGAAATCAAACCACTGAACACGAAGGGATGATTCACAATGGTCTTCTGGTGTTTAGGACAATCCTCTTAGTATTTTTTTCATGTTTTGCCCATCCTGCGATTCATTGATTTATCCTAAAAATATTTATCAAATGTCTACTACATGTCAAGTCTTGAGCTAGACCCTGGTGATATAGCCGAGAACAAAAATAGAGTCTTAAAAACTCTTAGGGTTGGGAGAAAGTAACAGTGTCATAATTTATATACAAAAAGCAATGATAGTCGCAATGGACTGCATGTTTTTGTTTCACGCCGCCCCCCATATTCATGTTTTGAAATCTGTTCCCCAATCTGATGCTACGTGGAGGTGGGGCCTTGAGAAGGTGATTGGGTCCTGAGTAGGACTCATGATTGGGATGAGTGTCTTTAGAAAGGAGACTCCAGAGAGCTCCCTCTTCCCTCCGGTCATGTGAGGACACAATGCGAAGATGAAAGTCTATAACCTGGGTGGTAGGCTTTTAGCAGAAATGGAGTCTGCCTGCACTTTATTCTAGGACTTCCTAGTCCCCAGAACTATGAGAAATCAGCTCATAGTGTTTAGAAGCCACGAGGTCCATGGTACTTTGCTATAGCAGCCCGAGCGCAGGCAATGTTAATCTTTATTGAAGGCTTACTACATTCCAGGCGTCTTATATACATCATGTTATTCCATTCTCTCGATATGTTGTGGTTATTGCGAGGTATTCCCAACAAGTGAGGGAGGCATTTTACAGATGAGGCTACTGAGGCTTAGCAAGAAGTGATGGGGCTAGAATTGATACCCAGGCCGTCTGACTTCAGAGCCCATGCTCCTGAATGATACTGTTGACATCTGTCTCCTCTGCCTCTGCCTGATTATCTCCAGTGGTAGGGAACCCAGCACCCCTCAAAGGATCCTGGTCCGTCTGTGGCAGGGTATCAAAGGAGTGAGGTGGGGTGAAAAGACACATTTAACAGCGGGCACTAAAGCTCATTGAATCTAAGGAAATACATTGGGAAGCCACTTCCTTCGGGGATGCAGAGGAAGATGAGGGGCAGGCTGAAAGACATTGAATTCTACTGCTTGGCATAAGATTTTGATAGAAAATTATGGATTGAGGCAGAGGAGAGGAGAGTGAAGAAGAGACAGAGCATCTGTGGAACCTGGCGGAGCACTGTTGCCGTGGGGAGCAGTGGCCAGTGAGGAGGTCCTGCGGTGCAGGGTGGGAGGGGTGGGGTGGCTACAGGGCTTCAGAGGCAGGGGAAGCAAATGTTCCTATTCACATCATTTGCTTTGCTGTGATGTCAACCCTTCCCATCTCCCAGACTTCCATAAAGTCTATGGCATACCTGGGAGAAGATCAAAGCTGAACGGTCATGTCCCGGAACAGGCTAGAATGGAGCATGCCTGAGTAGGAAAGGGTCCCGGTAAACTACAGCCAATCCCTCCAGGTCTTCCTGGGTCAGCTGAGTGATGTGGGAGCCATTGTTGCAAATGGAGGAAATCAGAACTGGCTGTGCAGTGAAAAACCTGTGCTCCAGGGAATTTGCAGATGTCTGAAGAGGGCTTGGGTATAGATCAGGGGCTTATAGGTGCCTTTTTAGGTGATATTCAAAGGACCAGGAAACCTCAGATGGCTTTGGGTTATATTTGTTAGGATCAAGGGCTTTCAAGTAGAGAAACTCTGGTTTGAATCCCAGTTTGGCCATTTAATGGGTGACCCTGGGCGATTTACTTAACATGCCTGCCCCTCCGCTTTCTTTATCCACAGCTTGAAGATGACCTTTCCCACTTGTGGGGTTATTTTGAGAACTGGACGTATGTAAAATGTTTAGCACAATGCCCGTCATAGCCATCAACCTGTCCGTGGTGGCTGTTATAACTAAGTCCAGCAGCACAGGGCAAACAGCCTAAGCCTTCTGCTGGGGGTAGGGGAAGGGGGTGAGGATCACGAAGCAAGATCCACTTGTGTGGCTTTCTAGCTCTGTGTACCTGGGTATGTGACAGAACTTCTCTGGCTCTCTGTAAAGGTGGGGAAATAAAACCAACCTGTTAGGGCTTTGAGGATGAAATGAGCCAACAGAATATGCTTAAAACTCCTCTGGGCATACATAGATGCTCAATGATAGGGACCAAGGTTAATCCACATAGTGCCTTTTGTGAATTAGGTTTTGAAAAGTGTGTCCCTTTGTCTGGGTAACACAGCCCATGCTAATTTCAGCCCCACTAACCACCCTGGCTGGGGGGCCTTGGTGCAATGTGCAGCTAGGACATGCGGGCAGTGACGGTCTGCTAGGGATGGATGGCTGTTCCGACTGTGCCAATTCCTAACCTCCTGCCCCGGACTTGCGCTCTTTGTTCTGGCTCAAGACCATTCCAGTTTGGAAGAAAGCACATAGCCCCTTCTTGATTTTCTCTCTCTTGGCTCCAGCTGCCCTCCTCTGCTGACCTGGTTTTTCCACCGCACTTGCCCCACTTCCCAGCCTCCTTCCCCACCGTCCCCTTCCCCTAGCCCAGGACCCTGGCCACCCCTGCCTGTGCAGCCAGCTCGGAGACCGCTCAGATGGGAGGCTGGATCCATGGCCCCCTCTAGCCTCGTGGCCCCAGCCTAGGTTCTGGAACAGCCTCTGCCGAGATAATCTAGTGCTTTAATTGCCAACAGCAGTCAGAAGGAAGCAGCCGATCACTGCCCACAAAGGGTGAGAATCCTCAGTGGGGAGCTGGGCTGGCTGCAGAGCCATCGAGGGCTATTTTTAGTGCCTGGCCACAGAGGTGCCAGGAGAAAATGCCAAGCCGGAAGGCAGCCTAACTGAGGGCTGGGCTCTGATGGGCCTGCCTGTAACTTCCAACCTCAGCCCTCTGAGTTTCCTCTTCCTCAGGGATGTTTAACTCTCTGGCAATCTAGGTGCCTTTTGCACACGAGGTACCTGGGCCTCGCAAGCAGCAGGTGACTTCCTTGTGGCCATTCTGCCGAAGTCCTTGGTGCGGTGATGTCTGTGGGCAGAGTGTGTGGCAGGTGTCTGGCAGAGTGGTGGACACTATGTCCATCTCCCAACGGCTCGCTGCTCTGTCCTCTTGGACGAGCTACATGCCCTCTTGAGTCTCAGTTCCCCACTGGGAAGAGGGGCAAGAAGAGTGCGGCCACACAGGGAGAACTAGAGGAAGCCCGGAAGAAGCCTGCAGTCCCAGCGTGGAGGAAGCACTGGATAAATGTTCGCCGTTGGCTAACCTTGCATCTCAGCAAGGCCTTCGCAGCCCCTTTTGCAGTTGAGGAAACTGTGTCCCGCAGGCACGAACGGAATTCCCACACCATCCCACTGCACCGTGAGGAATTGAGCCTTGAGACCAAGGCTCTGCCCTTGCACATCTGAGATCTTTCTTCCCTGTAGGCTGAAGCTCCCTGTGGGCTGTGTTCCTCAGGAATGTGACCAGAGAGCAGGTGTCGGGAACCTGATGATGTACGTGCGTGTGTGCAAGTGCGTGTGCACGGGCGTGTGTGTAACAGGTTGGAAAGGTTGATGGGGAGGAAGAGGAAACGTGCTGGAGCACAGGGCTCAGGTTAGCAAGGATTTAGCTCCCCTTCGCTCCCTTGTGGACTCCAGGGTATTCCTGAGTCACATTTTAAGAGAAGGAGCCCCACAGTAGTCCTGAGTGACCATTCCTCAGCCCTTCCGTGGGATGACTCCCATCCTTCCTGTGTTCAGTGTGTGGCAGGAGATTGGGGAGGGGGTGTTGCTGCAAAGCCCCAGGCGAAGCCATAGGCTTCCCTTCCATTGCTGGGTCTATCAGGGTCAAGGTAGTGCTCCTATAGTCTGATGTCCAGGGTTTGCCTCCATCAGTCCCACCTGCATTGCTCTGTCCCTGACATTCTGTAGAGGTACCCTTCTTTTCTATCCCACGGCCACCACCCCCAATTTAAAGCTGCCTCTCTCAGCGGGGCCACAGCCTTCTAACTGGCTTCCTTGATCTAGGTTGAGGCCACCCCAATCCACAGGGGCTGCCTGACAGGTGGCCTCCTCAAATGTGACTACCACTAGGTCACATCCCTCCTTGGATCCCTCCATCCCCTCTGGAGCTTTCCAGGGCAAGAAAGATGCATGGCTTCAAGTCCTAGCTCTCACCTCCATTCCATCTACAGTTTCTCTCCAGCCCCCAGAATCGCAGCCCACCTTTTTCCAAAGTTGTGTCCACCAGAAAACAGGCCTGTGGATTATTAATAGGCTAACTGGGGGGTGAGAGAGCTTTCTTTGTGGGAATTAGTATGGGAAAAATGCTGAATGAGGCTCAGCAGGTTTATTTGTGGTGAGACATCTCAGAGCTCCTGTTATGCTAATTTATGACACAAAAGCCCTTCAGCTGGTCACTGGCCCGTTCTTATTGAAAACAGTAGGACTTCCTAGTTTGAACAAAGGCTGACACTAACAAAGCACTTACTAAGTGCCACGCACTGTTCCCTGTGCTCTAGTATATTATTATTTTTTTCTTCTTTCAAGATTTTATTTTTTTATTTGCCAGAGAGAGAGCACAAGTAGGGGGAGTGGCAGGCAGAGGGAGAAGAATTTTCCCTGCTGAGGAGGGAGCCTGACATAGACCTCCATCCCAGGACCCTGGGATCATGACAGCTGCAGGCAGAGGCTTAACCTACTGAGCCGCCCAGGCGTCCTGCTCTAGTACATTAAGACATTTCCTTCTCACCCCTTTGGGAGGCAAGTACTATCTCATCCCCATTTCATGGGGCAAGAGGCTAGTGAGAGGAGGACCCAGATTCAAATTCTAGAATGCGTCAAAGCCTATGCTGATTTCTTAGTTAAGTTTCCAGATAGGGACAAAACAGAGCCAAAGGCTACATGAAACCAAATGAAAATTCCCAGCCTTTAGGGTGGCTGCTAGCCAGGAACAAGGTGCATCCAAAGCAGAAAACAGATGGAAACGTGAAATGGACCCCAGGCTACTCCTGCAGAACCAGAGCTATAGACTGAGCTTTTGGTCAGCTTGGGATGAGGTATGATGTGTAGAAGCTACTAGTCAGCTCTGACTATGGCCATAAGTCTTGGCGGGCAGGCGGGGACCTGTCCAGCCCCCTGCCAGGGCAACTGTGGATAGCAAAGGGCCCAGAGTGTCAGCCTTAGCTGATGGGACTTTAACTAAATTAACATAAATGTACAGGACCCTATAAAACAAGAGAAAAGAATATGAAGGGGAAAAGGAGCAGAAAATCATTTTATATATATTGTAATAAATAAAAGACCTAAACAAAACTATCTTTATTAATATTTCCACACCAGTGATAAGATAGATTGGAATTAGATATGGAAAAATGTAATATTCTACAAAGGAAACTCTAGGGAGACTCAGGGAGTTATGAAGGTCATTTCTCATTAAGGGTGAACTTGTCTATTCTTTTCTCCTCTGCCTTTATCCTAACTAAGCCTCCACCACAGCCAGCAATTCCCCACTCCTTTTGTATACTAGAAGCGGACTGTGGCACCAAATGCCCCCTCAGCTACTCAGTGCAAGGCTATTTTTAGTTCTGCCAAACAACTAATAGGATTTTTGTCCATTCTTGGCAATGTTTTTTTTTTTTTTCTTCTTCTTTTTAATTGTCTCAGCAGCTCTGCAGTAAAAGCAGCATATTCACTGTAGCTCTGACACCTCGGATGGAGAAAATGGGTTTTCCTTCAAGTGAGCCACAGGAGTAGCAAAGATCCCCAAATTTGGGAGGTCACAGCCACTTAGGGAGGACCGTAGGCTTTGAGGTGGACCTGAAGTCCCAAGACATCAGTCCCTTGGCTGTGCAGCTTAATAAGTTGTGTTGCAGTCTGTGACATGCTCCTAATGGAGTCTGGAACATTCAAGGAAGAAACATCTGCTCAAGGAGTAGATGGGTGAGATAACATTAGCCTGGTTCCCACCAGAGCAAATGTTTGTGGCATGCATGAGAGTGCGTGTGAAGTCTTAGAAGAAAAGGGTATCATTAGGCAGTGTTATGAGTGGAATTGTAGCTCCCAAAAAAGAAATGCTGGAGTCCTAACCAGAATGTGACCTTATTTAGAGAACGAGGCTTTACAGAGGCAGTCATGGTAACATGAGGTCTTTGGGGTGGATGCTAATCTAAAAAAGACTGATGTCCTTATAAAAAGAACAACTTTGGACATAGACACATACAGGGAGAGGCCATGCGAACATGAAGGCAGAGATCAGTGTGATGCTTCTAAAGCCCATGGAATGCCAGTGAGCTCTAGCAAACTGTCATCAGAAACCAAGAGACAGGCATGGGGCAGATTCTCCCTCACGGTCCTCAGAAGGACCTAACCCTGCAGATACCTTGATTTTGGACTTTTAGCCTCTAGAACCATGAGGCAATTGCTTTCTGTTGTGTAAAGCCCCCTAGTCCGTGGTGCTTTGTTAGATCAGCCTCAGGAAACTAATATAGGGACCATTAGTGAAATGAAGCACTGTGGAAATCCTGGCTCTGGTCTGCCTCAGACTACAAACTCAATACTTGCCTCTAACATAAATCCACGTTATAATGCAGAGCGACTGCCTCACCCGGCAACTGGTAAGTAGTAGGTCCTTATTTAATACTCACTGAATGACTGAATGAACAAGGTTATACTTAAAGCATGTACTGCAGACCTTGGCTTATGGGCAGATGTTCAGGGAGGACTTGCTCGCTGGAGGGGCAATGGAGCTAACAATTCCAGATCCTTTCCTTTGAGCCAGGCAGTACGCAGAGTGATTGATTGCCATGAATGTGACCACGTGACTGAATCCTAACAACCGCTCTGTTATTTCTCCCGTTTTTAAAAATGAGAAAACCAAAGCACAGGGAGATTAAATAAGTTTTCTGAATCATCTAGCTGAGTGGTAGAGTTAGCTGTTGTCCAGAGCCAGGGTTTCTACTCTTAACCACTGTTAGAAATAATGCATGTGAAGAGCCTGGCTGTGGGTGCTCAATTCCAAACCAGCAAGTAGATGAATGCAGCAGGGCCAACCGGGGAGGCAGGGTCCCACCGTGATGGCCTTAGGATAGAGGTGGTCCTAATCCTCCTTCCTCCCCTGCCACTCTGTGTTCTTTCTAACTCCAACTCAGTCTCTACCAACCTTTGGGGTCTCACCCTCCTTAAAGCCCAGCCGGAATTAGTGGGTCTTTCTTTGAATGAGGCTACTCCTATGTCTATCCCCCCCTTACCCCAGGGTTAGAGTGGTATGGACCCTAAAGAGGGGAGTGGAACAGAGGGGGCATCAAAGCTTCCCTCTATCTGTCAGCAAGGTGATGGGCTGTCACAGGGCTGGCCCCATGAGTGTCCCGCCTCCTCTCCATAATTCATCCCAAACCAAGTCCAGAGCGCTGACTCGGCGCTTCCCAGCGGCCCCAGGGCCACGCCGTCTGTTCACCCACTTTCCCAGACGCTTCTGGGCTGAGCCAAGTACCAGGAATGGCAGTGATTTACGATGTCACAGGCCAGCGTCCTCTACCCTGACCACTGCTCTTGGCCACAGATTTAATTATTTAAACAGATTTTACATTTTATGAGCATGCCCTCAGGCCTGGCAGAGAAAAGCCTGAAAGAAAAAATAATTTCTTTTTGCTCGAAAGATTAAATTGAAATATTCAAGGACAGAGTTCAGGAAACATTCCAAATTCCTGAGTGAAAGTAGCATTCAAGGCCCTTCCAAATTTGCCTCCTTTTACCAGCCCCATCTCTCATTACTGCCTTCCCTTTCCTCAGCAAATAACACGTTCCTGCCTCACTGTAGCACAAAGTAGTTCTTCATCATCCTTGCAAGTTCATAATTTTGCTTCTGCTATAGCCTGTCTGTAATGCAGGTGCCAAAAACACTCATAGGATCTTGCTATGCACCTGCTACTATAGAAGGGCTGACGATTCTGGGATGCACTAGCGAACCACACACAAATCCCTGCCCTTGTGGACCTTCTATTCCACAGCAAGAGCCTTCTTTACCGCATCCTGGGGAGACCCCGTTCTTCCCTGAGGTCGAGCTTGAATGCTATTTCCTCTGTCTTCCCTGACCTTCCAGATGAAAGTAATCCCTCATGTGACACTTGAGTGTACTAGAACCATCCGTGAAGCTGATACTCTGTGCCTTAGACTGAGGACCCCTTGAAGGTAGGGGCTGTTGAATTTGTTTCTACCTTCGCAGCAGGCACGGCACCTGACACATAGTAAGTGATCATGATATGGTCGGCCACTGGGAGATTTCTCGGCTTCTCCTTTCAGGCTAAGAGAATCTCCTACATGTTTTCTCTTATTTGACATCTTCCAGTTTATTTTGCTATTCATTGTTTGACTCACTCACTTACTCCTTCCAATCACTCACTCCTTCAACATATATTCCTTAAGGACCACTATGTACAAGACCCTATTCTAAATGGTGAGGATATGCCAATAAAGGCAGAAGACATCCCTGTCCTTGGCATGCTTGCATTCTGGTTGTGGGGACAGGTGGTATACTGTTGTTCTAGGGTTCTTTGGATGTCAGCTTCCCAGATGCTGGTGGGTGGCCATAAGCCCTCAGGGCTACAGCACTATCAGGCTGGGTGTGGGACGATGCACCCTAAACTTCAGGTCAAGAGGTATCTGTGTTTCCATGCCTGGCTCAGAGGACAAAGCTGGAGAAAATGAATCTTACCAATCTCCCTCTTCCAAGCTCTCCACCTCCGCGAAAACTGGGGATACCTAAGTCCAAGGCTATTAAAGCAATAATGCAAATAATCCATATTTTTCATCTTAAAAGCACTTCTGGAGCATCTAATTTATCTTTCTAGTCCCATCGTGTATGAGGAAGTATAAGTTTTTGCTTATAGATGAAGAAAATGAAACACAAGGTGATTAAACTATTGGCTTGAGGCTGTAGAGAGAGCAAGGTTCTGAACAGGGATTCCATTCATCAGCCCTTGGTTAATAATCTCAGACTCAGAGGCCTGTGTTCCCAGGGCAGCTGCTAGGGGAGGAAGCCAGTGTGACTTGGCGGGGCAGTGCAGGTGGTGGGGAGGAGTCCCAGCCCCGCAGGTGCACAGAACCTGGTCCGGCTCCTGCCCCTACCAAATACTTGGGTGACTTTGAACAAAGGACTCAAACCTTTCTCACCCCAGCTTCCTCATCTGTAAAATGAAGATGAAACTTTTGTTGCAGGATCAAGAGGGTGAAAATAAGTGACTTGAAGTTTGTAGAACGCTCAGCACGGTGCAGGATACCTTTTTCTTAAAAATATCTTGTGATGGATGCGTTTGAGATGGGCAAGTTGCTTAGAGCTACTAATAATCATTGCCACCATCATCGTCCAACGTCATTTAGGCACATGGTCTGTTTCAGACACAGAGGTGTCTTGGTATAACTGAATTAGAGGCTTGGTGTCTTTTTATTTCTTAATACCAGGTGGTCACCACACTTAGGTCATGCCATCCATTTGATTTCTTTTTCCATGAACAAATGCCAAGCCTCTGTGCTCCGGGCTGTGGGAGATACAGAATCGCCTTGTGTAATTCTGTGTGTTCTCTGCCCCTTGCCATCAGTCCTGACCTTTGCAACCCAATAGAGTCATGAGCACCTGAGTCTACATCTACAGTTTCCGCAGGTGCTGGTTATTCAGAAACTTCCGCGTCACTTGCAGGCAGAGTCAACCTTTGTCTTGCTAAAAATAGCAAAATTCTAGATGTGCCTGGATAGTGCCAGGAACATAACAAGCACTTTGTTTAATCCTCATCACAATCCACTGGGGCAAGAACAATTCTCACTCCACTTTTGTAGATAAGGAAACTGACGTACAGAGAGGGAGGTCCCATAGCCAAGTACCTTTTGGTCCACCTGCAAATATGACCGCTGAGTTTTAACTCATGCCAGGTTGTGATGGCTGTCACTCCTGTTAGGGTCCTGTCTGAGAAGCCTCCTGTTTTATTTCCTCCGTTATGGCTCGAGTCAGTGTTCTCCTCCAGCAAGAATGAGAATTAATAGCTCTAAAGTTGGAAAAATCCTTTTTTTGGTTTATATGCTTTTACAGGGCTGCCTTGGGAGGACACTTCACTTCTGTCTGTACCTCCATTTCCTCGTCGCTAACATGTGCCTGCCTCCTGGGGGTGTGTTTGTATTAGGGATGATGGTAAAGTAATCGGGGCACCCAGCACCGACATTCATGAGAAATGTAACAGGCTGACAGGGCTACATGGAGCTGAAGAATATGGACACCCTTCATTGCACAGGGAGTGGGCGTACCTGCATACCCATCACTGTCATGTCTAATCCTCTCCAACACCTTGCACTGTAGGCTGCCTGAGAGATGGGTGAGAGCCTATCAGGGCCACTGGTTCCCATGGAACTATGGGAGGGAAAAGAGAGAGTCAGGACCAAGGAAAATCATGTGGTATGAACGATGAGCACTCACTAACATCACTGCTGTACCAATTTCCTAGCCGTCTCTGCAGGGAGGTGTGTCCCTGTGAGCCAGGCCTGCACGTGGCTGGAAGGAGTGTATGTCACTGCTGGCCTTGGCTCCTAGATACCTCCCATTTGGGATCTTGCTCCTTATTGCCACCAGACTTCAAAGAGCATGGAGCCACAGACCAAAGGAGTGTCAATCCCTGAATGACTATGTGGTCTGCTCACCAACTCAGAATGACCTGTCATATGGAAAATAAACTTTTACCATGTTAAGTCCCTGAGATTTGAGGGTTTACCTCTTGCCTTCATTAGATACCTCTGTATCTATGTGCCTAATAGATGATAAAATAATGTGACCTTTATAGCATGCATAGTTTTCCAATCACTTTCATGTATGTTACAACGAGAGGATCCTCGGGAGAACTTTGTGGTTTCAGTATCACAACAGTTGTGTATTTCTGGAGAAAATGATTGGTCTTCAACCTTATGAATGTCTTGTGAATTGAACATTGTTTCCTCTGATACTATGGTTGCTGAAAAGCTCACACAAACTATGGCCCCAGGATCAAAGCCACATGACCCACTGTTTAGGTACCAACATCACTACTAGCACCTTATGGCTTCTGGAGTGATAAACTTTCTCCAAACCTCAGTGGTCTCATCTGTAAAATGGGGACAGTCAGAAGGCCATCTTGGCTGGGTGGTGATGAGGATTCTATCAACCTGTGTACCTCATGCCCAGCTCTGCTCTGGAACCAGTTTCCAAAGCCTGGGTCCCAGAAGCGGGATGCTGGAGGAGTCTTAGGGATAGCCATGCAGACCTTCTGTTCAGTGCTTTGCAAACTGGTAGGGACCCGGTGCTGTGCCAGGAGGAGGTGAACAAAGCCACAGAATAAATATGACATAATTTTGTTGTCAATGTACAGCAGGGACTCTTTGAATTTCGATGTGGCATATGCAGAAGTAACCTCAGGGAACGTTTTCGTCCACGTTACCAATCTCGAGGTCCCTCCCACCCCATAAATACCTGGAAGTAGAACATTATTTTATGCACTAGTGAAAGGTCTGACATTTGGCTATGATCAAAGTGCTACCGGATGCACCCTCTTGCCCCAGCCACCTGGTCCCCTGAACTGCCCCCTGGCTGGCTCTGCAGGGCGAAAGCTTTGGTTTTGGACAAACTCCCTTTAGCAAACGGGAAGGAGCCTGTGCACTGTCTTTTCACATTTGCCTGTCATTCCTCCTTTTAGGAAGTGTACCCACATCAGGAATTTCTTTCTTTTCTTTTCTTTTTTTTTTTTTTTTAAGATTTTATTTATTTATTTGACAGAGATTACAAGTAGGCAAAGAGGCAGGCAGAGAGAGGAAGGGAAGCAGGCTCCCTGCTGAGCAGAGAGCCCGATGTGGGGCTTGATCCCAGGACTCTGAGATCATGACCTGAGCCGAAGGCAGAGGCTTTAACCCACTGAACCACCCAGGTGCCCCCCACATCAGGAATTTCTTACCGACTTCTCTACAGGGAAAGAATGTCCTATTGTAAGAATCGGTCATCCGCTCTTCTGCTGGGATAAGAAGCCCGGTGTAAGCTATCAAACAACTCCCTTTGCCTTGACAGCCCAGGAGCCCCGGCACCAGGCTTTTGCACCCATTTGTTTTCTCCTATTTCGTTGACACAAATTTTTTTTTTTCTCTCTTCCTCTGTCCCTTTTCTTATGTTTTCTTACGTTGATTATGAATGCATTTATTTTTTTTTTTGGTAACTTTCCTCAAATCCCTTCCAGAGTGAGGCAGCATATAAATCAATTCAAGAAATTACATAATGCCCATGAGGCCAGCCTTGTTAAAATTCTAAGTGGGCCAGATGTTGTTTTTTTGCTTTCTGCCACTCCCTCTCCCTTCCCCCACCCTGTGTTCCTCTTGGCCATTGCAGGGCCTCATTCCTCCCCGGAATACCTCTTGGGCTGCCATCCCACCTTCTTCCTTGCCTCCTCGTCCTTTATTACCCTGGTAAATAATTCTGGCAAAGCCATTGGGTAAAAAGAACTAATAGCTTCAATAAAGCAAAAGATATTTGACTCTTCATTTTTATATCAGCCTCAAACTTTGGGAGGCACCAGAGGTCGTCCTGAGCCATTAGCCTCAGGAATTGCAAACAGGGCTTACCTGCTCCCACCCGACAGAGGGTATCTGCAGGGGAGGAGGGTCTCTTGCAGAACGGTGCAGGGGAGCGGGGGGGGGGGGAGGGGGGGGTGGGGGTGGGGGGGGTGGGTGGGGGGGGGTGGGGTGGGGGAGGACTGACAATGGAAGCTGAAGGGTTAATGCAGGGAAGAGGGTGGTCAGGTGTGTTAGCAGTGCTGAGGCTGGCTGAAGAGCTGGTGTTACTATTTTTAAGTGGGTTGAGAAAAATAGGCTTTTTTTTTTTTTTTTTAATTGTAATATTGGAAATTCATGCTGAAAACAAGGCCACTGGAAACCAAGCTCAGGGAATTAGGCCTCCGCCATCAAACACTAAAAATCACTTTAGACTTCACAAAAACCATTTGCTAGCTTTAAATGCTTTTAATATATATGTTTAAAAGCTCTCACCCTCTTTGCTTTCTATTTTTTGGTTGTAATGTCTCCTGCCTGCCTCCCAACTATAATGTCTCAAGTGTTTTTTTGTTTTGTTTTGTTTTGTAACTGAATCATAATTCATTTCAACCAGGTTCACTGTCAGGTCATCCCTTCCTCAGTGGTCAGAGACCCAGGCTGGAAAATTGAGGGCCTGCAGTAACCACAGGGGAGGGGGTGGTCCTGCCAAATCCTGTTGACCCCCGTCAGTTTGCAGGAAATCATTCTTGCCTATTTAGGTTCTGGAGACCATGAAATGGGGACACCAGGTCCCCCTCCACTCAGCACATGCACGCTGACGCCCTACTGTATCCCAAGGGCACTTCAAGCAGGATCCTTTTAGCTCAACTTCTCAAGCTGAGAGAGGGGAAAGTCAGAGTCCAGAGAGGTAATGTGACCCCCTCTAAGGACACAGAGGCTAGAAGAGACAAAGCCAGCCCCAGAACCCAGGCCCCCAGATTCTTGGCTTGCAGAAAGCCTGGGGCATTAGAGCCTAGGAGGAGGCACATGAGAAATGGTTTGTATGGGGCACTTTCACAGTGTGTCAGGCACTCTGTTTGATGTTTTACTACTCTGATGGCTACCGCTAGTGTCAGCTAACATTTGACGAATACCCGCTACTTACTAGGCTCGATGCTAAGTACTGACACACATTTTCTGTAACCCTTATGTAACCCATGAGACAAGCATTATTCCCGTTTTTACAGATGGGCAATCTGCCCAGACCAGCTCACTAAGTTACCCAAGGACACATAGCGAGGAAATGTAGGAACTGGGATGAGAATGAAACCCAGGGATGTCTGACCCATGTTCCTACCTGAATCTCTGTCCTTTCCTTGCAGTAACACGTTCTCATTCAGTGAGTCCAGCTTTTGCAAATCCTACGGTTGGTATTTGTGAATCAGTGTGTGGGTAAAAGATGTTCCTTAGTGAGAGGCTTTCTCTTCCTCCCCTCCCTGCTGTGCTTCCTGCTCTTCTGGTCAAGATGCATAGACTTGGGGGAATCTATACGGCAGAATGGCATTGATGTCAGCTCCGTTCCTGCTACAGCTGGATGTGCCATGATATTGGGCAGTTTGAGCCTCACTTTCCTTATCTTTTAAAGTGAAAAGTAACAGTGTCTACACTTGCAGATCATGAGTGGGTCTGGCTTGTAAGTGCTCAGGAGGTAATGATTCTAAGCTATTAGCATCTCCCACCACTTCTGGATGGCCTTGTTCTTGGAGACGCTACCGAGAGAACACAAAGTCCCTCAAACGTCCCGGGAAACCCCAACTCCTATTCCTTTCCGACCTGGGTGTGACCTTGGCCTGGAAGATCTGGGAAGGCAGGGCTGACTAAACACCTGTGTGAGTCTGTTCTGGGTCATGAATCATTGCCAAAGGTGGGAACTGTTAGGTTCTTCAGACTCATTACCCAGGACATGTTCCCACCCTCATTAGAGGGTGATTATAAAGATTCTCACTAGTTCTACATGTGCTATAGTGGAGGAGAAGAAAAAGATCCCCACATCATGGCTTGGGAGGAGGAGTTCCTACAGGTGGATGCCAACAGCTTCCTCCCAGACAGTGAGGTAGGGCAGTGGCCAAGAGCCACACGGTTTGGTGATGGAAGCTTTCTACTGAGGCATGTGTGCGCACACGCTTGCTTGAGCTTGGTTTGAGCTATTATATTTATGTGAAGGTTCTTTAGGCCTCTGAGAAACTACAGGCTTGGTCTGTTTTAACCTGCTCTGTTGGAGACACACATGGGCACAGACACTCTAGTTACTGGGAGGATCACTGAGGTCTGGTGTAGTAGTTCTCAAACCTGGCTATACCCCAAATCCTGGAGTCTCAGGCCCTATCTCTAGAGAGCTTGATAAGAAGGCCCTAGGAACAAACTAACAAATAAAAAAAAAAAGACACAGATAAACAATAAACTCCCAGACTTTAATTATTATTTTTTAAAAACATTTTTAAAAACGATTTGCTTATTTATTGATTTGACAGACATCATAAGTAGGCAGAGAGGCAGGCAGAGAAAGAGAGGAGGAAGCAGGCTCCATGCCGAGCAGAGAGCCTGATGTGGGGCTCAATCCCAGGACCCTGGGATCATGACCTGAGCCCAAGGCAGAGGCTTTAACCCACTGAGCCACCTAGGCATCCCCCCCTCCCCGCCCAGACTTTTAAATGCAGACAACAAACTGGGGGTTGCCAGAAGGGGGGGCGGGGGATGGGAAGATGGGTGAAACAGATAAGGGATTAAGAGTACACTTATTTTGGTGGGCACTGAGAAATGTATAGAGTTAATAATATATATTCATTATACTTGAATTTAAAAAAAAAAGAAAGAAAGCTCTAGGTAGAAACCAGATAGGAACCAGGTTCCATTCGTATTTTAAAAGGATGTCCCTGTACTGTGACTGGGTGGTCAGATTTGGAGCCACTGGCAAAGGTTAGGAGCCTTGGGATGGTGGACAGGTCATGGCCCGGGAACCAGTCATGGGTCTGAGCTCCTTCTACCAAGGACTAATCAGAGACCAGAGGCTTTGACTACCTATTCATTAGCTTCTTGAAACCCCTCTCTGGGGCAGGAAATCAGAATCTCTCCTGTAGAGAGGACGAACAAGCCTTAGAGAGGTTGCCCAGCTAGGCAGGGTCACCCTGGATGAGTGCCTTCTCCCATCACTGCCACATCTGTGGACATGAAGTATCTGGGCACCGAGTATGTTGGACAGCCAGGGTCGGACACACCCCTCTGGGCAACAATGGTCATTTACTTAAAAAAAGTAAATTACAATTGGCACATTTTTAGTCTGTAACAATAAAGAATAATTTCTCTTCCTTGTGCACAAGAGCTCCAATTATGATTTAATTCAATTCTGATTAACTATGCTTTGATGGCATTTCCATTACATAAAAAATAAATGTATTAGCCAAGCATAATGTGTTTTGACTATAGTTCTGATGCTAATAAGGAGGCTGTTTGGCGGCTATGATCCCACACTTGTAAGAACGAGAGAAAAAGAAAAGGATGAGGCGAATAACTCTGAGAAATCCCACACAGAGGGGTGTCGTGATTTGGGAGCGGGGTGGGTGCTGTCAGCATATGCTTGGTATTCACAGGTTTGCTCTCACAGGCGTTGCTCGAGATGCTTCTAGATGTGTGGGCAGGTACCAATGGCTACTGTGCCTCTCAGGGTAGACTTCAGGACAGGGGCGGGAAGAGGCGTGAGATGGAGCTGACTGCATGTGGGAGTGGCCGGCCCATCCCGGTCCCCACTGTCCTCACCGTGGCAGTGAAAATGCCTCTCCCATCCCCTGGGCTCTCTCAGAGTCTGAGTCGCCTGTGGCCTATGCTTCAGCTCCTGGTCTCTGCTCCCCTGGTCTCCAGCTGGACAATGCCACTGAGATGTCCGGTGGCCCTCCTGCCTGTCCCTGAGGCACCCGCACAGCTGCTAATGCCCTCCATGGGTCCCATGGCACCTGGCATCCTTCCATCCCTGAAGAAGGGGACCCATGTGGTGAGCCCTAGTGCTGACACTTGGCTTTTTAGCATTTATTCTTTTCAACAACTTCCCAAGGTAGGTTTCCATCCCTGCTTTATGGGAGAGGAAACTCCTGGATCTGGGCCTATTTGCCCTCAGATTTGTCTCTTGAAATTTGGTCTCCTCGCAATTTGGCAGGGGTGCTGACCCTGGCTGGCTGGATTCCCTGGGGTGCTGTCAGTTGGGGGGCACTGGCCAGAGGGGGGATGGGGCGAGGCTGTGTTCCTCTGCAGCACCGGCTTCCACTAGACATGTGGCTGTGGTTTGGGCTTCTCTGGGGAGACCCCAGTCCTGGGCTGTGGAAACATCATGACTCCCTCTGACCTCGGGGGTGGGCTTTGCAGTTTCTTGTTGTGGCTCATGGTTGAGTTGCCTAATTTTCCCTGCTGGGCTTTTCAGCTCTCCACCTCCTGTATATCCACTTCTTTACAATAAATTTCCTCTGTTTCAAATACTCAGAGCAGTTTCTGTTTCCCCGGATGTAACGGAAGCAGCAAGAAGTTAAGTAAACCACCCAGAATAACAGCCTTCAACACCTCAGTGTATTTCCTTCCAGGCTCTAAAAATGCGTATGCATATGCATATCTTCTCTTTGGATTCTTTTTCTTTCTTTTCTTTTCTCTCTCTCTCTTCTTCCTTCTTTCCTTCCTCCCTTCCACTCTCCCTTCCCCCCTCTCTCTCTCAACAACCAACACATAAATGGGTCATACTATACATATGCTTTGATCTAATGCATATGACACTGTGAAAATTTTATTTCCTCATATAATAATTTCAAAAATCTATTTAATGACTATTTGCCATGCTGTTATAAGGATTATTTATTTAAATCATTTGCTGTTACCGAGCACTTAGATTCTTTGTACCTTTTCAGTTACATAAATAATTCCATGGGACTTCTATCTAAGGTGGCAAAATGAAGAGTGTCCAACAATTGCTCTCTCCTAATTTTTAACTAAATAAAAGATCTGCTCACTCGCCCTCCCCCACCAAATTATCAGGAGCCCAAATAAGGAAGAAGTTTCAACTTCATGCCTTACAGTTCAAGGAAAGCTTCTGACCCTGGTGGTGTGGTTCCTAACCCAATCCCACCAAGTCAGAAGACTGGGAGAGAAGGTGGCTAAACCAAGGGCTGGGCTTCTCCCTAATCACCCCGCCTCTGGGGAGAAGCAGAGAAAGGGTATGAGCATGCTGTCTGGAGAAAAGCTTCATATCCTCCACTCTTTATCACCAGGTCCTTAGGACCAAAGCCAGTGCAGACAGTCTGTTCCAATTCATGAATTTTCTAGGATATTATGTTCTTGTGTGAAATATGTTAGGATACATTGCCTAAGGCCACCAAAACGTGCTTGCATTGTAACATAACAGCTGTTAACATAGAACTAGAGAAGGAAGAAGAGTTATCAGATATGATGGGAAGTGAGTCTAGAAAACTCTACCCACATTGCATAAAAATAGAAAGCCTAGTCAGAACCACCTGAGTCAAGCACAGGAGAGATGAATAGAAGCCATGTAGCAACTAAGCAAACATATTATCGTCCCCATCCCACGTGAAAAGAACAAGGCAAACAAATGAAAGAAAGGCTATTGCTTGCACAAGACAAATGAAAAGCTCCGCCTGGGAGAAAACACAACCCAAGATAAAAAGAAAACTTCCAATGTGTGTTCTACTACAGAGGAACTTAACCAGGATCTGAATCCAGTGAAATAAGGCTAGAGCATCTGGGTGGCCCAGTTGGTTAATTGTCTAACTCTGGAATTAGGCTCAGGTTGTGATCTCAGAGTTGTGAGACTGATCCCCACATAGGGTTCCACATGGGCATGGAGCCTATTTAAGATTCTGTCTCTGCCCTCCCCATAAGAAGTTTCTGGCAACCCCAATGCAATGAGATGAAAGGAGAGCTCACAACAGTAAGGAAATCGGGGACTCACACCACAACATCACAGAAATCATGAATGATGTATAAAAGAATGAAATCAGACAGCTGACAACTGTATTTCTGACATACAGAAAAGGATTGCTCTAATAATGGTGAAAGCTGAGGAAAAGGACAGAGAGACAGGCAGGTAGAAAGACGATAATACCTGTGAAGGGACTATGCTGATTCAGAAGACACGGATTCATAATCAGTGTCTCTCCTGAAGAGAACACACGCAGGATCAAAAATACACTCATTCTGTTACCTAAGAATTGAAAGGGCATACCATGCTCCAGAGGAAAACAGAACCAGAGTGATAAACGAGAGAGAGTATCTCATTACCACCAAACTCGAATACTGAAGAAAGAATTCTGGCATCTAAACAGAAAAGCAAATCACCTTCAAGGCGGGAAATCAAGCTTGAGTTCCAAGGTGTTCAGTGCTTAAAGAGTTCGGAGGGAATGGCAGAGGGAGTAAACGTGAACATAACTGACCAAGCGATTGTGGGAGTGTAAAGGCAGAAGGCAGATGTTTAAAAAAAAAAAAAAAAAAAAAAGGAAATGTAGGGACTCAGCGTCTAGGAACCCTTCCAGAGAAACTACTCAGTTGAAATCCAGCCATTGCCAGCATGAATGGAGAAGAGTAGCAAGAAAGCTGGTGCCACACACCAAGGCAGGGGATGGTGGAGCCGTGTCGGCATGATCCACGGGGGGAACGTGTGACTCATGATTGTTTATTCAATCAAATTGTCTGGTATACGTAGGTACAATAGAGGAGTACTTTATTTTCAAACTTTTAGGATCTCAGAGATTATAAAGAAGAGCCCTCTTTGGAAGAAAACAAAAAGCTGATTGATGGCATTGAGCCACCATACGATGAACCAATACACAGAACTCTAGAAAGGAGATGCTTTGTTAAAAGAACTACATTAGGATTAAACCAATTTTAAAAAAGCAGAAATAAACCAGAGGGTAAACAACTGCAGGACTTATAGTTACCTAACAGAATTTAAATCTAAAAAAAGCAAAATTACTGATAGACCCCAAAATTGGGAAATAAGGTAGGGAAGGAGGAAATACAACAACAGTCCAATTTACTCATCTTCCACAGCAAAGGGCCAATGAATACTGTCTCAAATTGAACCATGGAGCTGAAAATCATTAACTCAAACTTCTTATGATATGTTCAGAATATTTTTCTCAGAAGAGATTTACCTCATTTATAAATTTGTTATGGGTTGACTTATAACTCCTAAATAGATACATTGGTGTTCTAACCCCAGCACCTTGGTACGTGACCTTATTTTAAGATAGGGTGTTTTTGTTTTGTTTTGTTTTGTTTTAAGATTTATTTATTCATTTGAGAGAAAGGGCACAAGTGAAGGGAGGGGCAAAGCAAGGCAGAGAAAATCCTCAAGGAGCCTCCCCTCTTAGCGTGGAGCCTTACTAGGGGGCTGGATCTCAGGATCCTGAGACCTTGAGCTGAGCTGAAGTCAAGAGTCAGATGCTTAGCCAACTGAACCACTCAGGTGCCCCAGGATAGGGTTTGTAACAGAGGTAATCAAGTTAAAATAAGGTCATTAGGGTGGCTTCTAACCCAACATACTCAGTGTCCCATACAAAGGGGAAAATCTGAACACAGGGACATGGACACATAAAGATGGCCATCTATCAGTCAAGGGATGCCTGAGGTTACCCAAGCTGGTACAGAACCTGGAGCAGACCCTTCCCTAGTGATTTCAGAGGGAGGATGGCCCTGCCAACACTTTGATTTCAGACTAGAGACCTCCAGAAATGTGAGATAATAAATTTCTATTGTATCACCTAGTTTGTGGTCCTTTGTCACACCATCCCTAGGAAACTAATACAATATTTTTAAAGGTATTGTTTTATAAGTGAACTCTCTTGTGGTAAAGAAACATTAAAAAATCCCCTAGTTTTACTTCACTTTTGTAAAGTGAAAAGTGTAAAGTGTAAAGTTTTACTTCACTTTCACTTAATGTAAATTAAATAAGTGGAACAGTTTGTTTTTCTAAGAATAGTATGATATGAAATTAGTTTATGAAATCATTCCCATCTACCCAAACACTTAACAACCAACTTCATCTACCCATCTTTCTGTATACAGGTTCAGAAATGCATCTGGAATGTGGTCACCTTATTTTCATGTCAGTTATTACGTAGGTGGTAATATTTTGGTTGACTGTTTTGCTCTTTTTTATACTTGTTCTTGTTTGAATGAGCAATGAATACTTTCCTTAAAAATCCTAACATTCCAACAAAAAATCCTTATATTTCAGTCTACATCTACATATCTCATTTTTAAAAAGCTATAGAGTCTTAGATGGAGTTTGAATATTTTTAACCCACTGAGCCACCCAGATGGGTATTCATACTCCAGGGGGAGTTTGAATATTTTTAAGGTTCCTTGATACCTGTGTTTCAATTCCTTTCTGGATTACAATAGTTTATAATCGTACAAGTATTACAGGATGATGTTTGTCTTTTTAGACTATTGCTGCATTGAGTAGTATTAGTAAAATTACCATTTGATGGACTAAAGCTGGCATCTCATTTTAATTTGCCTTTCTTTAATTACTAGAGAGGTTGAATGTTTTCTTTTTGGGAAATCCAGGTGCTACTTGTATTTCTTGTTCTGTTCATGTTTTTAAATCTTTCCTATAGTTGTTTCTTATTTACGAGTAGTACATTACACACACACACACACACAAAACCATCTATTCTGTTCATTGCTAATATTCTCTTAGCCTATGCTTTGCTTTTTAATTTTTTCATGCTTTGAAATGTTTATACATTTTTAATATTTTAGTCTGATATTTTGTTTTCTTCTGATTTCCTTCATTGCTTTTCACTGATTAATTGGGGGGGTATGTTTTATCTTTTTTTTTTTAATATAATTTTTTATGTTTTATCTTTTGTTATGTATATATCACATCCTTGAAATTAGTCTGGCTATTCCTTGAGGATAGCATCTTTCACCCCTCCTTGATGACCTAATGCATTTTTTTCTCACCATTTAACCTTTCAGGAGTATACAATTCAGCGGCTTTTAGTACAATGATATTGTTGTCCAACAATCACCACTATCTAATTATAGAACATTTACATCACAACAAATAGAAACCCATGTTCTTTAAGCAGTCATTCTCCATTGTTTCCAGCCCTCTATCTCCTGACAACCACTTAATCTGCTTTCTGTCTGTATGGATTTGTCTATTCTGGACTTCTCATATAAGAGGAATCATATAATATATGGTCTTTTGGTCTTACTTCTTTTATTTACCTAACACTTTCAAGGTTTTCCATGTGGTAGCATGTATCAATACTTCACTCCTTTTTATAGCTGAATAATATTCTATTGTACAGATAAACTTTTGTTTATCCATTCATCAGTTGATGGATCTTTGGGTTGTTTCCACTTTTTGGCCATCATGACTAATGCTGCTGTGAAGACTTTCATGCATGTTTTTTTCTTGAACACCTGTTTTCAGTTATCTTGGAAATATACTTAGGAGGGGAATTACTGGTACATATAGTAATTCTATGTTACGCTTTCTAAGGAAATGCCAAAATGTTTTCTAAAGTCACTGCACCACCTTACACTCCCACTAGTAATGTATGAAACTCCAAATTTCGTCATATCCTCCCCAACATTTGCTGTTTTTCATTTTTAAAAATTTTAAGTGTCCTGAACACTTAACTGAACCTGGCTGGTTCAGTTGGAAGACCATGCAACTCTTGATCTGGTTGGGGTTGTGGGTTTGAGCCCTATGCTGGGTGTAGAGATTACTTAAATAAATTACAAAAATTAAAAAATAAACAAAATTATAACTGTCCTAATGGGAGTACAGTGGTATCTCAGTAGTTTTTATTTGCATTTCTCTGAATAATGTTGTTGAGTATATTCTTTTCTCCAGGTTTATTGAGATATAATTGACAAATAACATTGTATAATTTGAAGGTATATAATGTGATGGTTTGATATATGTATAAATAGCAAAATGTTTACTTCAATAAGGTTAGTTAATACATTTATCACCTCAGAGAATCACTCTTTTTTGTTGTTGTTGTTATGGCGACAGCATTTGAGATTTATTCTCATAGCAACTTCTAAGTATACCATACAGTATTATTATTTTTTTTATTTATTTGACAGAGAAAGATCACAAGTAGGCAGAGAGGCAGGCAGAGGGGGAAAGCAGGCTCCCTGCTGAACAGAGAGCCCGATGCTGGGCTCGATCCCAGGACCCTGAGATCATAACCTCAGCCGAAGGCAGAGGCTTAACCCACTGAGCTACCCAGGCATCCTACCATACAGTATTAGTAGCTATAGTCACTATGCTGTACATCACATCCCTGGGAATTATTCATCTTATAACTCGAAGTTTGTATTCTTTGAATAACTCTCCCCATTTCCCCTACCACCAGTCCCAGGTGGCCATCAATCTGTTCTGTTTCTATGAGTTCACTGTTTTTAGGTTCTATATATAAGTGAGATCATACAGTATTTGTCTTTCTCTGTCTGACTTATTTCACTTTGCATTGTGTCCTCAAGTATCCATATTGTCACAAATGGCAGGATGTTCTTTTTTCATTGGCTGAGTAACATTCTATCATACATGAATACACCATAATTTCTCTATCCATCCATCCATGATGGACGCTTAGGTTGTTTCCATGTCTTGGCTATTGTGAATATGGCTACAATAAATATGGGAGTGTAGACAGCTCCAATTCCTTTGGATATATACCCTGAAGTAAGATGGCTGGATCATACAGTAGTTTAATTTTTAACTTTTTGAGGAGCCTCCAGACTGTGTTCCATAGTGGCTGTACCAGTTTACATTCCTACCAATGGTATACCAATGTTCCCTTTTCTCCATATTCTTGCCAGGATTTGTTATCTCTCTCTCTCTCTCTCTCTTTTAATATAATGATTGTTCTTTTGTTTTTTTTTTTTTCAGGTCAGAGCTAATATCTAGGATCATCATTATTATGATTTTTTAAATTTAAATTCAATTTAGTTAACATATACTATATTGTTAACTTCAGGGATAGAATTCAGTGATTCATCAGTTGCATATCACACCCAGTGCTCATTCCATCAAATGCCCTCCTTTATGCCCATCACCCAATTACCTCATCCCCCCCCCCCCCCAGCAGCAACCCTTAGTTTATTTCCTATAGTTAACAGTCTCTTCTGGTTTGCCTTCCTCTCTGTTTTTATCTTAATTTATTTTTTCTTCCCTTTCCTTATGCTCATTTGTTTTGTTTCTTAAAATTCCACATATGGGTGAAATCACGTGGTATTTGTTTTTCTGACTGAGTTATTCTGCTTAGCATAAATGCCCTCTAGTACCATTCATGTCATTGCAAATGGCAAGATTTCATTCTTTTTGATAGCTGAGTAATATTCATATATCTATATCTATAGGTATATCTACATGTCACATCTTCTTTATCCATTCACTTGTCCATGGACATCTGATTTCCTTTCATATTTTGGCTATTGTGGACATTGCTGCTATAAACATTGGGGCGGGAGCACCTGGGTGGTTCAGTGGTTAAGCATCTGCCTTCAATTCAGCTCAAGATCCCAGGATCCTGGACTGAGCCCCGCATTGGGCTCCCTGCTCAGTGGGAGACATGCTTCTCCCTCTCCCACTCCCCCTGCTTATGTTCTCTCTCTAGCTGTCTCTCTCTCTGTTAATTAAATAAATTTTCAAAAATCTTTAACAGAACAAAACAAAACATGGGGGTGCATGTGACCATTCTAACAGGTATCAGGTGATACTTCAGTGTGTTTTGAGTTGCATTTCCTTGATAATGAGTGATGTTGAGTACCTTGTCATGACTTGTTGATTATTTATATACCTTCTTTGGAAAAATGTCTATCCAGTTCCTTTGCCCATTTTATAAATTGTGTGTTTGTTTGTTTGCTATTAAGTTTAAAGAGTTCTTTAAATGTTCTGGTTAGTAAACTCTTGTTTTAGATCTGCAGATATTTTATCCCATTCCATAAACTGTCTTTTCATTTCTTGATAATGTCCTTTAATGCACAGAAGTTTTATTTGATGATATGCAGTTTATCTATTCTTTTTTTCTTTTGTGGCCTCTGCTTTTGGTATCATATCTAAGAAACCATTAGCAAATCTGAGATAGTGAAGATTTATCCTTATGTTTTCTTCTCAGAGTTTTGTAGTTTTGTATCTTATATTTAGGTCTTTGATCCACTTTGAAATAAATTTTGAATACAGTATGAGTTAAGGGTCCAACTCCATCCTCTTCTAAGTGGACATCCAATTGTCCTGGCCCTGTTTGCTGAAAAGATATTCTTTTCCCTTTTGAATAGTCTTGGCACTTATATTGAAAATCAATTCATCATAGACCTGTGCTTTTATTTCTGGATGCTGAATTCAACTCCATTGATCTACATGTCTATCCTTATGCAAGTACCACACTCTCTTTAATTACCATTGCTTTATAGTAAGTTGAAAAACGGAGAAATGTGAATCCTAGTAATCCCTGCCCCAAGATTGTTTAGGCTATTGTAGGTCCCTTAAAATTTCATATGAATTTTAGGAACAGTTTGTCAATTTCCCCAAAGTGAGCTGGGATTCTGACAAGGATTATGTTAAACCTAGAGATCAATTCAGGGAGTATTGCTATCATAGCAAAATTAAGTCTTCTCATTCATGAACATGGGATATTTTCCCATTTATTTTGATCTTTTAAAAATTTCTTTCAAAAATGTTTCATAGTTTTCAGAATACATTTCTTTTGTTATTCTTATGTATTTATCTCTATGTATTTTACTCTTATGAGACTGTAAATGGAATTCATTTCTTAACTTAATTTTTGGATTGTATAACTGCAAGTTATAATGGAAATGTAACAGATTTTTGTATATTACTCTTATATCCTTCAACCTTGCTTAAGTTGTTCACTAGTTACAGTGTTTAAAGTGGATTCCTGGGCGCCTGGGTGGCTCAGTGGGTTAAGCCGCTGCCTTCGGCTCAGGTCATGATCTCAGGGTCCTGGGATCGAGTCCCGCATCGGGCTCTCTGCTCAGCAGGGAGCCTACTTCCCTCTCTCTCTCTCTCTCTCTGCCTGCCTCTCTGTATACTTGTAATCTCTCTCTGTCAAATAAATAAATAAAATCTTTAAAAAAAAATAAAGTGGATTCCTTAGGATTTTCTATATACAAATTCATACCGTCTGTGAATAGACAGCTTTGTTTTTCCCTTTCCTGTTGGATGTCTCTTATTATTATTTTTTTCCTTGTCCAATATCCTGACTAGGACTCCCAATACTTTGTGGAATAGAAATGGTGAAAATGGACATGATCTCAGAGGCTTTAAGTATGATATTAACTATGATATTAGCTGTGGGTTTCTGTATACTCTATCAGGTTGAAGGAGTTGCCTTTTATTTTCATATCTTGAGTATTTCTGTTTCCTTTCTCTCCTTCTCTCTCTTTAAATCATGAAAGTTTATGGGAATTTTGTCAAATGCTTTTTCATATATTTAACCAGACTTGTATTCTTGGGGTAAGTACCACTTGATCATAGAGTATAATTCTTTTAATGTGCTGCTATATTTTGTTTGTTAGTATTTTGTGAAGGATTTTGTATCTATAGTAATAAGGGATATATTTTTTTCTTGTGAGGCCTTTGCCTGGCTTTGATATTAAGATAATATTGGCATTTTAGAACAAGTTTAAAAGTGTTCCTTTCTCCTCTATGTTTTGGAAAAGTTTGAGAAGGATTGGTGTTAATTCTTTACATATTTGACAACATCTGGTCCTGGGCTTTACTTTTTTCAGAGGTTTTTTTTTTTTTTTAATTTCTAATTAAGTCTCTTTACTTGTTACAGGTCTATTCAAACTTTCCATTTCTTTTTGAGTCTGTTTTGATAGTTTAGTGCTTCTAGAAATTTGTCCATTTCATTTAGACTATCCATATTGTTGGCATACAAATGTTCATGATATCCTCTTATGATCCTCTTTATTATGTAAAAATGGTAATAATGTCCCCAACTTTATCCTTGATTTTAGTAATTTCAGTCTTCCCTCTCTTCCTAGATGAGTCACTTCAATTGAAGATTTGTAAACTTTCATGATCTTTTCAAAGAACCAACTTATGGTTTTAATTCATTGTCTCTATTCTTATACTATTCTGCATTTTTTTAATCTCTGCTTTAATCTATAATGATTCCTTCCTTTTGCTTGGTTTTAATTTAGTTTGGTTTCCTTTCTCTAGCTCCTTAAAGTATAATGTTTGACTATTGATCTGAGATCTTTTATAATTCAAGGATTTAAAGTTGTAATTTTTCTTCAGAGCACTGCTTTTACTGCATCCCATAAATATTGGTATATTGTGTTTTCATTTCATTCGTCTAACAGTATTTTCTAATTTCTTTTGTGATTTCCTCTTTGATACATTAGTTCTTTAAGTGTGTCTTTAATATCCACATATTTGTGAATTTTCCATATTTGCTTCTGTTTTTTATTTCTAATTTCTTCCATTGTACTGAGAGAAGACACTTTGTATGATTTCAATCTATTAAAATTTATTTTAAATTGCTTTCTGGCCTAATACATGGCCTATTTTGGAGAATGTTCTATGTGCACTTGAGGAGAATGTGTATTTTGATATTGTTATGTGGAATGTTCTAGATGTGTTTGATCCAAATGGTTTATAGTGTTGTTCAATTTTTCTACTTCCGTGTTTATCTTTTTTTTTAAGTTTGTATTTAAATTCCAATCCTTCTTTAGGATTGGTATGTGTAATACCTTTTTATCCTCTTACTTTTAGCCTACTTGTCATTTTGAATCTACAGTGAGATTCAAATTAGATCTTTTGTATATAGCATACAGTTGGACTTTTCTTTTTAAAATTCACTCTGTCTTTTAATTTGGGAGTTTAATTCATTCACATTAAATGTTATTACTGACAAGGCAGGACTTATATCTGCCATTTTGCTATTAGTTTTCTGTATGTTTTACATATTTTTGTTCCTTAGTTCCTCCATTCCTGTCTTCTTTTGCAAAAGATTTTTTTTTTTTAGCATATCATTTTGCTTTTCTTCTTATTTCTTCTGCTAAATATTTTTTAGTTATTTTCTTAGTGGCTGCTTGGGATCATATTTAATATCTTAATTATAACTATTTAGACTGGATTAATGGCAACCTAGTTTCAATAGCATATGAAAACACAACTTTTATATAGCTCTGCTCCTCTTTTTTTTTTTTTTTTTTAAAGATTTTATTTATTTATTTGACAGAGAGAGATCACAAGTAGGCAGAGAGGCAGGCAGAGAGAGAGAGAGAGGAGGAAGCAGGCTCCCTGCTGAGCAGAGAGCCCGATGCGGGACTCGATCCCTGGACCCCGAGATCATGACCTGAGCCGAAGGCAGCGGCTTAACCCACTGAGCCACCCAGGCGCCCCACTGCTCCTCTTAATGTTATCAAAAATCACATCTTCATACAACTGGCTGTCACCATAAATGTATTGTCATTGTTTTATGTACTTGTTGTTTAAATAATATAGGAGAAAAGGAGATGTTGCAAAAATGTATTAATACTGGCTTTTATATTCACCTATGTTGTATATTTACTATGCTATACCAGAGATCTTCATTTCTTCATGTGGGTTGAAGTTACTGTCTCGTGTCTTTTCATTTAAGACTGGAGAACTCCCTTTAGCATTTCTTCCTGGGCAAGAATATTTGTGACAAGTTCTAAGTTTTGTTTCTTTGGGAATGTTTTAATTTATCCTTCATTTTTTAAATATATTGTTGGATACACTTTGAATGCACAATTGCAACTGCTTTCTAGCCACCATGGTTTCTAATGAGAAAGCGGCTGTTAATCTTATTGAAGATCCCTGGTATTTGAGGGATGTGATGAACTGCTTCTCTCTTGCTGTTTTCAGGGTTTTCTACTAATCTTTGACTTTTGGGTTTGATTGTAATGTGTGTTAGTGTAGAGCTTCTCCTAAGTTTATCCTACTTGGGATTTGTTGAACTTCTTGGACATGTAGCTTTATGTATTTCATCAATTTTGGGAATATTTTGGCCATAATTCTTTACATATTCTTCCTGACCATTTCTCTCTCTTCTGTCTTACTGTGACTTCCATTATGCATATATTGGTATGACCAATGGTGTCCCATAGGTTTCTGAGGCTATGTTCATGTTTCTCCATTCTTTTTTTTTTTTTTCTTTCTGTTTCTCAGTCTGATTAATCTTAATCTTCACATATCTTCATGTTCATTGGTTCTTTCTTTTGTCTGTTGAATCTGTAGTTCAATCCTTCTAGTGAATTTTTCAACTCAATTATTGTACTTCTTAATTCCTGAGGTTGTTTTTGGTTCCTTTTTAAAGTTTCTGTCTTTTATTGACATTTTCCATTCGGTGAGACATAGTATTTCTCTAGTTTTTGGTCCATGGCTTCATTTAGCAATTTAGCAATTTCAGCACATTTAAAATAGTTGATTAAAGGCTTTATCTAATAAGTACAATGTCTGGCCTTCTTCAGGGATAGTTTCTATCAATTACTTTTTTTCCCTGAGTGTGCATCATAGTTTTTTGTTGCATGCCTCATAATTTTTGTTGGAAATTAGACAATGTGAATATTATAATGTGGTAGCTCTGGAAAAACAGATTTTCCCTCCTCCTCAGACTTTGTATTAATGAGTGTTGTAGTTGTTGTTTGTTCAGTGACCTCTGTGAACAAATTTTCTAAAATTTGTATTGCCTTATATGGCCACAGGAATCTCTGTTCTGACAACTTAGTGGTCAGCTAGTGATTCAAAAGAGATTGTTGTAAATGCCAAAGTTTAGTCATTATTTCTTGATTAAATATTTGTGTGATTGTTGTAAACTTTCTATTTCTTTCATGAATTCTGATAAAGTTCATTCTTATAGTTTTTGCCAACTTATTTACTGCTTCTGTAGAAGTTTTTGAGCTCTCCATGCTACCATTTTTGCTAATGTCACTGCTTAGGCAGCATCTTTTTACATTTCTCTTTGTTAAATAGGTGAATAATTACACCTATTTATGGAACATCTACTATGTATAAGAAAAAGTGGTAAGCCATTCATATATTATTTAAACCTAATGATAATCTTATAAGTTATGCATTATCATCATTTACATTAAAGTTTCTTAGGTTTAAAACTTGTGGCTGTCTACCCTTGTTAGAAGGGAGGTGAGGGCTTAAGGAAGTCACTAATGGATACCTTGATTTCAGTTGCACAAGTGCCTCAGATTCTGATTGGGGAGGATTAGAGCCAGTCTTATATGCCAGATTCTCAGGACCAGTGGCAAAGGTGGCTGTCAGGAACCAAACAGCTGACTACTTGCAGGGAGCCTTTGAGGCAATCTAGTATAATGCAAAGGCCACAGGCTTCTAAATCTCATTAGCTTGGGTGCTCATTAGCACATTTACTAGTTGTTACTTATGATACCTTGACTGCTTTGAAGCCTTTCATACCTTCAATACGGGCTTAATAGTAAATGTCTTTCAGTGGGAAGGCTTTTTACAATGGGCATGGCTCAACAAATGGGGAATTTCAGTTTGCTTTGTCTTAAGGAGGAAGGAACCTATGTCTTGTGGAGACTACTAGATTTAGGTAGTGTTTTGGCATTCTAGGTCCCAAGCTTTTCTTCACTCAACTCCTAATTCTATAAGAGATTTGTCTGTTTTTGCAAGTCTAGTTTTGGGGCCTTATGTTGTCCACGATTGTGCCTCTAGTCAACCTATTGTCTCACCTAAACCCTGTTCTTCTTTTCCCAGCTACATTTGTCAAAATTTTATCAAGGTTCATATTAAAGGTCACCAGTACTGGGAAGTCTGTTCTAGCTCTTCAACTGAAAGAAATCCCACCAGCCTCTGGGCTCCCACAGTGCTTTGCCCAGAACGCCATGCTTTCTCATGCATTCTCACTCACTTGCAACCACAGCCTTCCTTGAGTATGAGAATTAAAGCCAAAGAGTAGCTGGTGAGTCAGCAATTGCACATAATCTATCTTATGAATCCCCTAGTTGACAAGGAATGATCCTTACTGATGTTCTGGTAACAATTATACAGTACTGCAGTGATTATGAGGTATGATTTTTGTTGCTAATTTTTAAGATTTTTCTTTGTCATAATTTTCTGGTGAAAAAAAATTGGTTATTTGGGGAAGAACAAAGGATTTACTCATGTGAATATCACCCCTTTTGGTGGGAGAGGCAGGACAAGCCCTTCACAGGAATATGATCTCTGTGAGTTGTATCCTATTAAATTGTGTCTATGTTTCCAGCCCTTGACATCCTAGGCACAAAGCTGATGTTCTGGGAATGCTGCAGAGTTGAATTTATCCCATTTTCATAAGAATCTCTTTTCTGCCTGACCTTTATCTTTGTCTGACTTCTAGCATTTCTTTTTTAAATGAGAGGAAGGTGTACATCTCTCAGTACATTTTAAAAAATGACTTTTCTATCCATCCTCTCTTCCTTCAGATTCTTTCTTCCCATTGGCATAGAAATATCTTGTTTCCATAGTACATGCTATGACAAAAATAGTAATTTAAGGGGCTTGTTTGTCAGGTTCAAAAAAAGTCATGTTTAGGAACTTAACTTCCCATCTCACTTTACCTACCCTTAAGGCTAACTGTTCCTGAAGGAAGTCTGAGGGGTGTCAAGTAGAGATTGTTGATTAACAGGCAGAGATCTGCCTTCAGGAAAAGACCAATAGTGCTTTGGAGGGTCTGTTGTAAGAGCATCGATATGGTAAAAAAAACACGGGCTTTAGAGTTAAGACAGACTTAGATTCAAATTCTGACATTTTACCTATGTTATGGATTTCTTTCTTTTTTTTTTTTTTAAGATTTTATTTATTTATTTGACAGGCAGAGGTCACAAGTAGGCAGAGAGGCAGGCAGAGAGAGAGGAGGAAGCAGGCTCCCTGCTGAGCAGAGAGCCCGATGTGGGACTCGATCCTAGGACCCTGGGATCATGACCTGAGCCGAAAGCAGAGGCTTTAACCCACTGAGCCACCCAGGCGCCCCTGTTATGGATTTCTTTAGGCAAGTTTCTTTAGTTCTCTGAGCCTCAGGATTTTCAGTGCAAAAATTGGAGCCATAATATTTACCTCATAGGTTAATGATGAGGGTTAGGTGGGATACATAAGTTCTTGATGAATTCATGAGTGAATAAAAAAGTGAATGGTGTCCGTCATCAAATGCTGGATGGAGCCCTATATTTGGCTTAAAAATTCATTGACTTAGGCAATAGCTTACCAAATAATATGACAGAAGGAGAAAGAACCTGGGTAGGGTGTTTTATCATTGACATTGTTTTGAAACGCCAGAACATGGGTCTAAGAAAAGGCAGTTTGACTTTTGGTATTATCACTGCTATTACATTCACTATAGTGTATCCCCTTTTTGCTTATACCGCAGGTGGGAACCCCACCCAATGCCATTGGAATCTGGGCTGAAAATACTTCACTAGAGTTACTTCACTAGAGATGCGATGAGCATTACAGAGGTAGAAAACCTGGCCTGGCTGTCCCTCTGGGCCCCTGATTGTAGATTCTGAGCTATTTCTGAAACTCCTTGCTTGTTTAATCTGAAAAGTACTTTGCAATGGAAATTTCTCCCCCTTGAAATCCTTGTTAATCTAATTGCAATTGAAATGCATAAATGAAATGACAAAAGCTGCATTTTATTAGCAATTATAGCAATTTTCTTTTATTTACTGGAGTTTGACCTCTGCTGTATTGATGAATTGTACTTTTTCAAGGTCTATTTTCCCATCAGCAAAGTCAGGTTGTTTATAAAATGACTGGCATAAAATGTCGTTCTCCCCTCACCTCCTCCTCCCTGCCCCATATTATAGAAAATGTGTCCCAAGTCTAAAGAAATTGACAAGGAATTTATGAAGACTGCATATCTCTATCTGAGTGTATATTTTTACATGGAGCTTTAAAGTACCCAGCAACAGTCTTTTTAACACCAAAATCTGGAAAAGTAGGCAGCATTTAGCATCTTGCACCTCTGTCTCCTTCTGAGTCCTTAGAGATTTGGTGTGTTGAAATCTGTACCCATTATATTTTCAATTTTCTATCTGATCACTCCTTTCCAAGGTGACATTGTCAGGAAGTCACAGTGGTAAGTTTGAAATTAATGAAAAGCCTTGCCCCTCACCCTGCAACAGCCCGCCCTCGCAACGCCCCAGCCAACCAGGGTCCAGGCAATCACCGAAAGTTTTGGTGACCATATATTCTCCAGATCCTCCCTTTTTCTCCATCTGTACTGCCACTGTCCTGGTTCAGGCTTTTGTCTGTTCTCCCCTGGACCATGCAGTAGCCTCCACATGGATTTCTCGGCCTTTAGTCTTAAATGCCTTTCCTTGCTCCCTTTCCATCCTGCACACAGCTGCCAGAATGATTTTTTAAAACCACAAATTGAATATGGCATTGCTCTGCTTAAACTCTCCATGGCACCCTATCACCTACAGGAAAACATCTTGCCTATTTCGGATGACCTGCAGGGCCTTAGGTGACCTGAATCTGAGTCCCCCCACCTGTCCATGTCATGGCCCACCTCTCTTTGCCCTACCTCTCATCCTATATTCTGGGGACCCAGACTTGTTCTTGCCATCTACGCTGCACCTTCCCTCCACCACTCTATGCTATTTTCTGTGCCCAGGAAACATCTTCCCTTTTCTTTCTTCATGTGGCTAACTCTTATTCAAGCTTTATAACAATTTATCTGCCACCTCTTCTGTAAAGCCTCCCCGATTACTCTGATCTATGTCATGCCTCCATCCCTTTATCATCCTCTTCCTTATTCATCTGCGCTGAAATGACTATCTTCAGTCAGTGCTTCCCTATCAGACTGTGGACAGGTTCCTTGAGGGCAGGATATATATCTCTAGGTCCTAGCTCAGGTAGCCACTTACACACTATTTGCTAAATTATGCTACCTAGTAACTGCCCAATAATCACCAATTTCCTTTTCCACCATCCTCATTCCTCAGGATTGGTTTCCCCATTTGTAAACATGTCTTACTTAGCTCCATGCATTGCTTTGAGGGTCCAATGAACTATTGACTATAAATGTGCAATATAAACTTGAAAGCATTTCCTAGTGTTATTTTTCTATTATTGTTCCTTTCTGGAATTCTAACTCTCCAATCATGCCCCCATCAGTAATTCTGACTGAATAAAAACATTTCAGATTGTGAACAGAAGCCCCTTGGTGAACAGAAAGCAAACACCATAAACCAAACCAAAGCACAACACCAAACGAAGTAGACCCTGACTAATCTACATTGTTCACTCACATTAGGGGTTGATTCAGTGTTTGCCTCTTTCCCCTTCAAACCATATAGGTGTCTAGGCTTGAGATAGGTGCCCCTTCTTTTGTTCTCATTTCACCCTGTGGCTCTCATTTTCTTTTTCAGGGACTGTTGTATTCTGGGCAAATGATAGTTAACATTTTAATAGTAGCCGATACTAGCATTCACTGTGTGCCAAGTACTAATGTGAATGGATTGACTCATTTAATTCTCCCCCAAATCCTTGGAGGTGGATACTCTTCTTATCATCATTTATAGATGAGGAGACTTTGGACTGGTTAAGTCACTTGTTCAGAAATTCCACAGATGGTAAGACATAGAAGTAAGTGTAGAAGTTACACACTTGACCTTCACCTTTCACCACCACTCAAGGCTCTATGTCTAGTTCTCCCTCTCTGGACCATGGTTTCTTGAATGCCAGGGGCTTGGTCCAAGGTACCTTTGTCCCTCTGGCCTTGCAAGAAACAGTCCCCTAACATTGAAATACTCTCGTGGAAGTATCACACTGTAAGGGAATAAGTTCTGAGGATACAGAAGATCTAGACTAAAAATCCTGGCTTCACTGATTTAAAAGTGGGCCTCATTTTCCATTTCTGGAAGATGGGAAGAATAAAAAGACCTCATACATCTGTTAGGAAATTGAGTAAGACATAACAAGGAAAAACACATAAAATTCACATGCCTGAATCAGAGGGGGATGTGTTGAATACCAGTTTGAGCCTCTTGGAGTTTCACTTTTGTCATCAAAGTGTTTTTCTGATATACTTTTGTTAAAGCTTGACATAATCTTTTTGCTGTACATACGTGTGTGATTGTCCTTCCTGTTTTATGAAGGAAGAAACTGAGCTACAGGGAAAGGTAGATCTGATGTCCTCCAAGTACCCCCTGATTTGAGAAGCAGAGTTACTGGTTCTTCTGGAAGGTTTTGGATCATATAGGAACTCATTGCCATTGCCAGGCCTGCTCTAAGTCAACTTGGATTACTTTTACTTTATTTGCACTGTGCTGATGCTAGTGAAATTACTGTTAATGACTCTGTTTTACCATGTTTTTTTTTTTTTTTAAAGTTCCTCAACCAAGAATGTAAGCTGTTGTAGCTAACCAGGTACAGTTAGGTTTATAACCTCAGAGGAATCTCTTTGACTTCAATTTGTTGTACTTCAGTGTTTTTATTCTGATAGTTGTACTTTAAATGCCTTTCTTTGGCTGTGAGAGTGCTGACCATGCCATATAGGACTGAAGAGCTCGGACTGAAAGGCCAGACCTCTGGCACAGATGAGGAAAAGATGGTTCTTACCCTCAAAGAGGTACTGGATGTCTGGGGGGAGACAAACATGTAACCAGGATTCCAAAAGAGTGAGATAGAAATGGCCCAGGATGTACATTTGCTATGCTTCCCTGGAGGGAGGTATCAGGAAGTAGGTTTTGGAGTTGGACTTAGAGGACCTACGATAATTCACCAAAAAAAGAAAGTCAGAAAAGATGATTTTGGTGGAAGAAATTATGGTGGAAAGTTCTATGACATGATATCAACTCTTTTTTTGGAATGTGGAAGAGTCAAGTCTGCATTGTATCTTAAAGCTCCAAAGTGTTAGGGGTGTAAATATTTCAAGCACAGCTTCCAAGCCAGGAGAAAACAGTACCCATCAGTCTCGGTCCTTCCTTTCCCTGGGGACTTATTTCTATACCTGTCATCTTAGCTCTACCAAATATTTAAAGTATGAATAATGAGGACCATGGCAAGGAAATCAAAGTCTGATACTTCTCTTCATTGAGATTAATGATTGTAATTTTCTGTATGGTGGGTGGGGGGAGTGGGGAGTGTTGTGTAAGAAGAATGGTTTACTCCATAAAAACGTATGCCTCATTCAAGGCTTAACTTGTCAATTACAGCTTCGCACAGGGCTATACAGAGGAACTTGATGCAACAGAAATCACTGTTGGGATGGCTGACGTCATGACCAACCCAAGCCAGTTGAGTTTCTTTCTAGGACCACAGCCAACTTGTTCCTGGCCCCGTATGGCCTCTTTGAACCACATTCTTTAGCAGCTCCTGTGCTTTGCACAGTGCCCTATGCATGCAACACATAATTGACAATAAACTCAGCATAAAAATAAGACCTGGGGAAAAAAAAAAAGACCTGAGAGGCAATGTAGCATAGCAGTTAGGAGCAAGGACTGTTCAGCCAGGAACACAAAAACAAAACAAAACAAAACAAAAACAAATGTTGGGTGGCCACCTGCTAGCGGTGTAATCTTGGGTGGGGCAGGTCATTTCTCTAATCTTCAGTGGTCCTCATGTGTTGGTTGAGGGTATCATGAGGATATGTAAGGGGCCTGAAACATACTGGACATTTAGTAAATATAGGACCATTTTCTCCTTTTCTTTAGATATCTACTTTACTCCACATCAAACTCTGAGGCTCCCAAGGGTACCTGGAAAAGCTGCCTATTGCAAATGTTCAGAAAAGGCCCTGGGTAAACGGGATCCAGTCTTAGGAAATTTAAAGACAAGATGTTTAGGGGTATTTAGCATTCCTCCAGCTCTGCGTGTATTCTTTTCTTAGAGACAGGCTACTTTCAGGTGTTGAGATGCACTAAACTGTGACAAGCAAGAGATGGTAGCAGGATCGTGGTTGAGAAGGTCATCTCCAGCACAAAGCTGTGTATGCTTAAATTCCCTCTTTCTGACTCTCCAGCTCAGAGTCTGTGGGCAAGGGAATTCACCTCTCTGAGCCTCAGTTTTTTCATCTGTAAGATGGAAATAATAATAATACTTTCCTTAGAGGCTGTTAGCTCATTAACATATGTGAAGTTCTTAGGTTCTTGAAACAGTGCCTGGTGCACAAGAAATACCGTGTAATCATTTGTGTTCAGTCTTTCCTTTTATTGATTCTTGCCCCAAGGTTTCTATTCTTGTTGTTCAGATTTTTCTGTTTATATCAGAACTTCAACATTTCCCCTTCTTGGGAGAAGTAATGTCCAACTCTGTATTTCTCTCTTTTTGTTCTCACCTCTGCTTATGTGCCCTGAAATGTCAGAGTAATGGAGAAAACAATTTGGTATGTATGAATATTGATCATTTGAGTTTATGTCATTGTTTCCTTCTGTGTTTGTCCTTTCCTTTGGTGTTGTGGGAACCCTGCCACGTGGATGAGAAGGAAGATGAGAGGGGAGTCTACCTTTGACAAAAGAGAAAATCGAGGGAAACCTTAATCCCTCTGATCTCTGCTTTCATATCTGGAAACTGAGCAGTTTCAACTAGATGGTCTCTGAGGTCTCTCTCAGCACAAGATGTCTGACACTAAGACAGCAGGAATTTAACTCATCTGATGGTGAAAAAGAGGCTGAGTGCATGGAGAGAGATCTATTCCACATAAGAATAATGCATATCCAAAACAATAATAAATTCATGTGGTTACTTGAAATAATTATCAATTTTGTATTATCCTGTTTTAGCAAAAATTTTTAAAAATGCTATGTAAGTCTGAGCATGACTGTGATAATCTTCCTAACAATTAAAATCCTAAAATGCATTGTTCAAGATTCTAGCATAAATGCTCTTGCTAAATACTCTTTGGATATTCAGAAGAGGGGAGATGTCTCCCACAGAAATAACAACAGTCCCCTTAATTACAGAGCATTTCATTATTTTAATTAATTTCTTCTTATTGTCTTTTTGTTCAGGGTGCAGTTGGAAGTGCACATCATTAATTCAGAGACTCAGTCTTCTCTCGTTTCTGGTAGGGGGAGTAGGGGAGCCTCTCCATCCTATGATTAATAGCAGTTTTGAATAATTTGAGGTTCCATTTTGCTAATAGAAAGTAAATTGTCCTTGGCAATGACTCCTGTAATGGTTAAAAAAAAAAAATCAATCCTTGTGAAGTGACACATGGGTGTCTACCTTCCGGTCATATCAGTGTTAGAGATAGAAATTTCCGAACACCTGACCATCACAGGTCAAGTTGGGTTAAAGTCACCTTCCCTGATAAACCATTCCAGCAAAGCATTTGGGGACAGCAGATAAAAGATTTAGGGGACCTCATATGTTTTCTGATGTGATAACCCAATTATTTCCAGCATAATGAAAGCATGATGTTGGAGGAAGGACACTTGGACTTCAGTTCAGGTTTTATTTATGACTTGCTGTGAGACTTTTTGCCAGGCGCTTAACCTCTCTGAATCGTACGTAACCTTTCTGGGTCAACTGAAAAAAGAAGAAGAAACAAGGTTTCCCTTTTCTCTGCCCAGGATTGTTTAGACTATCACAAGACAATGATGTGAACGTATTTTTTAAATTCTAAACTTTTAGACTGGTAATTAAAGGATAATGATTAGCAGTCAATATAATATTGCTTAAAACGTGGTGTCTAGTAGTGACTCTCTGATTTACTTTGGCTCTGTAAAGTCTTATAAAAATTAAAGGTGATTGACGGAGTGAAACTGATTACGTGTTGATCAGTCAATCAAGAGGTAGTTATAAAGCACCTACTGTGTGTGACTGGCCTACTTTTGCTGGGTTCTGTGGAGGAAATGCACAGTAGGAATGCAATTTGCCCTGCTCCTTCCTAGTGCTTTTGCAAGGGTTATATGACCTCATATACAGCAATCCTTTCTCCCCTCCTCCCTCCCTCTAACTGAGATTCATTCCCAAGTGGAATAAGGGGGTGGAAAGTGCCTGGGGGACTATTTTAGACATAATGGTTAGGAAAGGCTTTCTGGAGGAGGTGCCAAAGCAGAGACTCAGAGGGAGTAAGCCAGCGAAGTATGTGCAGACTGTCTGTACAGAGGAAATAGTGGGGCAGAGCCTGTGAAGGACAGAGAGCAGGGAGCGTCGTCATCTGATTAGGGTTTAGAGGGGTCACTGGCTGCTAGATGGAGAGGAGACCATGGGGTGAGCAGAGAGAGGGGCCAGTCAGACTGGCAGGGTGCTCTTGGCCTGGGACAAGGTGGAGCTGATGGTGGCTCCAGAGAGACCAGCGGGGATGGGGTTGGTGAGAGGGGAGCAGACTCAGGGTAGAGGCTGTAGGGAAGGAGCAACAGGACTTGTGGATGGAGGATATGGGGTATGAGAAAGAGCGATCAAGAAGAGCCCCATTGTTTTTGGCCTGAGCCACGAGGCTGGGAGAGTTTCCACAGGGACACATGTGGGAGATGAGAGAGGGGCATATCATGGTCAGGGAGTAGGAATCATAGGTACACCTTGTGAGACATCAGAATAGAGAAGCATATTCACCATGCATATGAGTCAGGAGTGAGATTGGGGCTAGAGGCACTGTATTCACCCAAGGTTCACTAGACACTTGCAATGTACCCTTCAGGTGAGATCTTTATCTCCTCTCATTCTTCTCCTTTAATGCTTGCTTAGTGCAGTACAATGCCTTGCACTGGCAGTTAAGTGCCTGTGTACCTCAGTGTAGAGATTGTAGAAACCAGAGGAGGGAGGTCCTGTGAATTCCTCCTTGGCCACTCTGTTGCTGCCTGGAGCCCTCAGTTCTCAGCTCTTTGACAGTCTTGACTTTACATGCATCAGAAGGAAATACTGATTATCCTGTTTATTCTGGTTTCTAATCATAACCTCCAGACTCAACTCAAGTACAGAGTCACAGATTGCACACCAGGAGCCCCCATCAGTCTCCCCCTGGTTTCCGGGCGTCTCGCTGGGAATGCAATGTGTTTTGCCTGAAGCTGTGGCCGCGTGTTGAGAACTCACATTTGGGGAAAATTAAGAAGTCGCGGCAGACAACTACTGCTGGTTCATTAGCTGACTGGAATCTGTCACCGGTCATTCCTCCAGACAGAGAGAAATAAGGCTGCTGTAGAGTTGTGAAGAATATTAGCTAGCTGAGTGCCTACCCAGATGGGACAGAACACACTGGTTGCTTCTGGCAAACCCAACAGTCAGGGCAGAGGAAGGAGCCCAGACTGAAGTCAGGAGGGTTTGGCTCTCATCTGGCCACAGGTTCTATCATGGGTTACACTGGTTTACAGGTTACATTGGGTCAATCACTTGACCTGTTTTCTTATCTATTCATGAGTAGGTTGACTTATGGGCTGTCTCAAGGTCCTTTCAACTCTAAAATGCAGGGAGATGCAGGCAGACTCAGCAACAGAGCTAGCAGTAACTATGCCATTGTACTTCCTCTGCTTCCTCTCCTTTGTCTCACTTCCTAAGTGCTGGGGTTCCCCAGGTTGAGTTTTCTGCCTCCTTCTCATCTCTCTGTGCATACTTGTGATGGGTGTGCCCTCCTGTGTCAAGGCATGACCTACACTGCCCATGTGCTGATGATCTAGATCTAGCTCTAAAGCCAACATGCTAGGTACCTTCATCCAGCTGTCTGCAGACCCTTAAGAACAAAATGCTTAAAAGTGAACTCATACCTTCCCTTCCAGAACTTTCTATGCCTCTTCAGTTTTGTGCCCTCCCTAAGGCCTCTTAGTCTTCCAAGTGAGAAACTAGAGGCCCTCCTAGGTCTGTACCTCATATCTAATCAGTCATTAAGGCATGTCAGCTCTATTTTTTTGCTATCTATTCTATCCATCCTAGCAGTCCAATCTTCCTTGCCCATGTCCTGGTTTAGCTTGACACCATCTGCCTATCCTCCCAACCTCTGGCTGTCTTGCACAGTGTTTTTCTATTGCTAAGCCTGATTTGTTAATCTCTTGCTTGAAGCCTCCAATGACTTCCTACTGCCTAGGGGGAAAAATTCAGCCCCTTGGGCAATTGATCAATGTTTGTTCAATGAATCAATGCTTGGAAAATGATTTAAGAAAATCATTTTATTTTTTAATAGAGGTAGTTACTGTTCATTGTACTGGGCTTAAAGCTTCTTTCCATTATCTTATTTAATCTTCACAGCAACCCTTTGTAGAAGACGTGGTTATCCCCACTCCACAGATGAAAATTAAGACTTAAAGAGGTTAAGTAACTTTTTTGAAGAGCCCTACTAGCACATGGTGGGTGTAGGAGTGAAATCTAGGAGGAGTGTGTCCTTTAGTGAAGGTCTGTCTTTTACCTGTGTCCTGCTATAGCATGCAGAAGCCTTCACAACTCTCTCAGCATAGAACTTCAATCTCCCACTGCTGTCCTCATCTCCTCCCAACACATACAATTTATCTACTTTCATTAGAGTACCTATTACAAGTCAAATTCACCAACAACTTTCATATCTGAATGCTTTTGCCTTTGCTATTCTCTGTGCCTGGGATGCTTTTTCCATCCAACAAATGTCTACTTCTGGAGGTTGCATTCTAAGAGCATCTTTGTAAAAACTCTTCTCTTAGAGGCTGAATCCATCATAATTACCTGTCCTGTCAAAGCACTACACTTTGCCTTCTTCCATAACATCTACCATGCTGTGATTTGAATGGCAGCTCACTCTGAATATGCCAGAAGATTCTGAGTTCTTTGATGACAAAGACTGTATCTTTTTCCACTTTGTAGCACTTTGTATCAACTCTCAATGCCTAGGCAAGTACCTGATGTATAGGAACAGCTCAATAAATGGCTATTGAATTGAATTGAGCCCAACCCCAAATATTGTGATAGCACTAGATGGAATCACTGGTAATGGTGGCATTAGGAAGAATAGTAATGCAATTCAGGTTCTCATACTCTACAGTTGTATCACCCATTGACTGTGCATCCTTCCCTTTGCTATGAATTTTGGAGGAAACTGAAGATGAAAATGGCACTGTTACCATATTGACTAACATTAATTGAACATTTACTATGTTCCTAGCTGTGCCCTATGTGTAGTTTCTCATTTAATCTTTATGCTGAGCCTATGAGTTACAAATTGTTTTGCTCTTATTTATAAGTGAGTAGGAGTATCTAACTTTATTGAGAAGACAGAATCAATACACTGCAACATAAATGATTATATATATTCTAATCCTAAATGATACTACAGGAAAATGCACTGGACCAGAGATCAAGGACATGTTCATTCTCAGTGTGACTTTGAGACCTCAGGTTTTGTCATCTCTAAAAACCGCTAGAGGGTCAGACAAGGGTAATTGTCATGGGTCATAATTCTTCAAATAGATATGTGGCTTTCCATTACTGCCATCTCTAATGTTTGCTGTGAGTTTTGAACTCCCAAAACAGTCATTACTTTGTGTTCTAGGTTGAATATTGTTGCCCTAATTCATGCCTACCTAAAACCTATGAAACTGACCTTATTTGGAAATAAGATCTTTGCAGGTGCAATTTTTTCAAGACAAAGTCACACTGGATTAGGATGGGCCCTCTTCCAATGATTGGTATCTTATAAGAAGATGGAAATTCGGACACAGACACAGCCAAGGGAATACCATATGAAGATGAAGGGAGAGATTGGAGTGATACCGCCTACACGCTATGGAACACCAAACATTCCTGGCAACGACCAGAGGCTAGGACAGAGGCATGGAAAAGATTCTTCTGGAGCCTCCAAACAAACACCCACCCTACCAACCCCTTGATTTCAGACTTCTAGCTCCCAGAGCCAGAAGAGAATAGAGATCGGTTGTTTTAAGCCACCCAGTTTCTAGCACTTTGTTATCACATCCCAGGACACTAATGCACTTCGGAGGAAGAGGAGGAGGATTTTGATAATAATGGTTCTAATACTAGTAATAATCTATAGACATAGAATCAAATTTCTTTCTGTGGAAGTATTACTTCATAACCTTAAAATACCTGAGTGCATTTTGGCCCATCTGTTTGGGGTGGTCTGGCTTAAAATACAAGGTCATACTGTTGACATATACTTCATTTGACTGACTTAGAAGGCTCCTCAAAAAAAAAAAAAAAAATAGACAGCTGCTCTCTAGGAAAAATGTCATATAACCACAGCTTGGGAAAGGTATGCCATACTTCTCAAGGCACCTTGGGCAGAGAAAAATAGTAATTTATAAATCAAGCCAAACGAAAATGCCCAAGGCCTGAAGCTAGACCTATAGGCTCTGCTTTGTGAAGGAGCCACTTCTTACAAGGCAACTCTACATCCCTGCCTTCCAGGTAAGCAGCAGCAGGGAGCAGATCATTTCAGTGTGGTTAACGATTCTTCAGCCTAAGCCTGGGAAGGCCAGCTGGCACTGCAGAAGAACCAACCCTTGGGATTACTTATTGTGTGCCATATACTTTGTGAAGCACATAACATTATTTCATTTAACACTGAGAAACACAATCACCCAAATCTTACACAGGAGGTTTAGAAAATCCAAGCAACTTTCCCCAGGGCACAGGATTTGAACCTGGAATTTTGATTCTGGAAACTGAGTTCTTGACTAGAAAACTACCCTTGGTGAATTCTTCACATTTTTTTCTGACCAGAGAGACGTGCCAAAGGGAGTCGATGGGATTCTTCGTTAAAAGCCTCATCAACTATCCTTGTCTATTCATACATCCCTTGTCCAGAGTGAATGAACAGTTTCTTCCATAAAGTTCAAAGAATTTTGTTCCAGCAAGTTCAAAGTATGTCGTCTCCCTTCTTCATTAGCACACCTTTCATCCCAGACTGCATTCTCATTGGTTTTTATACATGACCAGAATGCCAGTTGAGGTTCTCTATCCTTTGACACTCAAATAAAGTTGATTTGAACCCCATCCATGGGCAGTGGGAGCCTCCAATCCTTTCCATCTGTCTGATGATGAGTGTGCATGGGTGTGAGAGAAACTGAAAGACAATGAGAGAGAGCAAGAGACAGAGAGAAGAGAACACGAATATAGTTTTCTTAGTCTCTTCTACATTCAGGGTTCCCATTTCTGCTTCATTCATGGATTATACCATTCCTTTCATTTGTCTCGGTTTTATAGTACTGTAGATGGGGGACAGAATTCTTCCCTTTGATTTTCCCTCAACCCGTTGCTCACAGGTGTTTGTGGATAGCTTGCGGTTTACAGGTCATGAAGCCACAATGCTCTGTTCCCTTCCCCTTATGCTTTTCTGTTTCTCCAGCTTTCCTCTCTCCTCATTCTCCCCACCTTCACCCCTGCCCCAGGTGTACTTCGCTATGTCCAAAGATTCAGTGATATGCTCTGCCGAACAAAGGGTCATTAACTCTCGGCCTATTATTTAGCAGAAATAAAAGGTTGGCAGGGACTTTGGAATTTGGGTTCATGCCTCCCCTGCCTACCTCAGTGAGGGCAAGGGAGCAATTTAGGAATGTGATGATCCTGATATAAATTAAATTATGTCCCATCCTCTTAGAAAGCGAAAGTGGTTACTGTTAATTTATGCCGTTAATTGCAGAACATTTCCCCTCCTCTCTTGGTCACTTGTCTGTCTCCTCTGCAAGACCACATGCTTCCTTAGGGGAAAGGACTGGGTGGTACCATTCCTGGGTCCCCCTGAGGACCCACTGTAGTGTCTGCCATAGCATAAGGGCCCAAAGGGAGCTGGTGGATGAGCTTTGCTTCTGTAGGTGGTCACTTTCTGGTGGGGTCACCTTCAGAGAATGTAACTTCTTGCCTTGGACTTTTATATAAAAAGGGAGAAGAATGTAAATAACTGAGAGAGAGTTAAATGGTGGGATATTTTAGGGAATGTTCCCAGGATTACTACCACTGACTCCTCTTATCTCTGCCATTACAGGCCCTGGCATCCTGGCTCTTTTGTTGGGAAGCACTGCTTGATCAGGATGCCCTATTTGGATCGGTGGGGATTCTTCACCATGCAGGAGAACTCATTCCCTGCAACCCCAGGCAGGCCTGAGTCAGGCACAGTGGGGACAAAGCAAGCAGCCCCCACATTGGTAGGTCTCCATGTTAAGTGTCCAACTAATTAACACCACGCAGTGGAGGGGACATCCCTTTGATTAATCACGACTCACAGAGAATTCAGAGACCCCAAAAGCGACCCCTTCACTTATTTCACACCTACTACACACTAGGTATCTCTACTGAGCCTTTCTCTTTACCCTGAAATTAAAAAAAAAAAAAAAAAAAGGCTTTGTGAGGCAATTACGGATAAATTCTTTATCTTTGAAAAACCTGCTTGGGAAGTTTTATATAATATGGTCAGGGAAACAGAAACTAACCAAGCTCAGAAGCTTGTCTTAGAAGAAATCCTTCTCAGCAGTCTGAAGAAGAGGGTTTCAAGAATAAGAATTTCTGGGGGTAGTCTCTGACTTCTTTGCGTCTTTGATGCCCCGTTGAGATTATATGGAGAACCACACTGTGCACATAGTAGGTACTAACTGAATGAGTAAATGGAAAAATAAATGCGAGAAGATCTTGAGATAGCGAGGGGGCGGGGCCTTTCTCCGTGCCCCACCACACTGGCACAAGGCACACATGCACCTAGAGGCCCTCCACCGATGTTTCAAAACAGAACTCTTTAGTCCCAGAGCATATACATAGCCCTTGGGGTTGAGGAGAATTTTAAATTGCTGATATTCTTGTGCCTCATTTCTAAAATTAAGAAAAAAAAAAAGCATCATCCTATGGCTTAATTAGTGGAATTTTCCCCTTTATTAATGTACATACAATAGTAGTGAGTCTTCAGTGACATTTTAGATTTGACAATACAGTATGCGGAATCACTGTTAAATTTGATTTTTATCGATTATTTTATTATCTAAGTAAATAATGTTTTGTCCTTTTTGGTTGTTATTTCTGCTCTGCTAACTCTTCATTGTCTCTGAGTCCCTTTTCAACAGGGAAGAAAATAAAGGTGCTATAGTTGGGCTGCAGTGTCTTTGGACTCACAGTAGCAGGCTCTGCTGAGGGGAAAAAAAAAAAAAAGACTTCTGCCCCAAGACAGGGTGCATGTACAGAGAGTCTGCGCCATCCCTCCTCTTTCCTGTGCCTGTGTCAGACATCATGAATTGATCACCACACTCTTTCTTGTTGAGCTCAGATAAGGGCTCACAATCCTTCTTACTACAGCCTGTGGGGCAGTCACTATCAATTATCTGGGCTTGGCATTCATGATAAACCTATCTGACATCACACGCCTTCTAGATCGTATTTGTGAGTCAAGCCAAACCACACTAAAGCCAATAGGCTTTGTATTTGTATCATATTTTCCTTGCATTTGGCAGCTATGCTTTAGTTTTTTATTGAGGAATTGCCTTATGAAACTGTTTTCTGAATTTCTGTAGGGAAGTTCTTAAAGTCATGATTCACTACATCATTTGGTAAACTTCATAAGGATTTTTTTTTTTTTTTTGAACATATTAACTGCTAGGAAGTACTTAAATACTTTCTATCCCAGAGAAACAGCTCTCTTTCTTCCTCTGGTGATTAACAAACTGGGTATTCCTTTTGGTTTTGTCCCTCACAAAGCTCAGAGCCAGATCTGAGAGATTTTTATAGATTTGGTTAGCGTTTATATTTGTGTTCTTTCTCCAGCTCCAATTTTGACATTTAGCCTTTATATATTGTAAGAATTCCTCTTTTATATTTCATCACACACTCTGCTTTCATTGTATTCTATCTGTTCTTATTGTAAGGCTTCCTAATGGCCGTGTTGACTTAAAAAGTGTTAGATTGGGGGGCCAGTCTCTCAGGCACATAGGAGTTGAGGCAAAGGGAGAAAGATATAGCCGAAGGTTTCATGGAGGCAAACAGGCAAGCTCCCACTATGACTGAAACAGTAACCCTTCAGAGCCAGGGGACTGTGGTGAGCAGTTTCTACAATGGCACTCACTGATCCTTGCTTTCTGGTCTGCAGCCCCCTGTGTAGTCCCCTCCCCTTTATTGTAGTCTGTGAGAGACGGGGAGCCAGAGGACCCAGCTGAGCCAGTAAAACAAAGCAAACTTTGTTGCTTCAAGCCATTAAGTTTGGGGGTCATGGTTTCTGTTTTGTTTTGTTTTGGGTTTTTGTGCAGTAACAGACAATTCAAATGGTAAGACTTCATAGCTTATGCAGGCCTCTCATTTGATTCGTATGTCAACACTAACAGCTCAGTGTTACTGTCACTCCAGATGCATAGAGGAGCTTAGAAGGGAGCAATGTGATGGTTAAGTTCATTCAGAGAACAGCAGGGAAGTTCAGATCAGGTTGTCTCACTCCAAGTCCAGTGTCCTTTGCTTTATGACAATGGGTTCTTAACTCAGGGTAGATAGGAGCTCTGTTTTATGGCAAGGGACTCGCTAGTTAAGCTAATGCAGCTTGACAACTTTCATCTGTATTCTTGTGCTGCGGATACAGGAACATATTTTTTTTTTTTTTTAAGTCTGGAGTCTCCTTTATTCACTGGAGTTTTAGTCTTCATGTACAAAGTAGGTTGCACAGTGAACATATTCAGTAATTATAATCTTATAATAAGCATATAATGAGAATTTGTTTATTATTTACTTTTATACCTGTTATCTCATTGAATTTATGGCATTGGAGCCTTATGGCTACGCACTGAGGTAGTTTACAGAAAAGGAAGACTGAGTCTCAGAGAGGTTGAAGGACGTGGCTGAGATTATCTAGCTAATAAGCCACAGGTGGGCTTTATACCATGCTCTGCCCAATGCTAAAGCCCATGGTTTGGGTGGATTCCTTTTCTCTAGCTAGATTAATTCCAGAAAACTAGCAGGTGTTAAAGCAGGGGAAGTTTCCTTCTGAAGTTTAATCTCTTTGTCAGTGGAAACAATGTCTTTCTGAAAAACCCTAAAACTCTAAAAAACAAATTCAAACACCTACATATACCACTGTTAAAGTTTAGGACTCAGCAGCCTCAAAATCCCCATTGTACTAAAGGACATCTTCTTGTCCCCAAAGGAAAAAGAATAAAGCCATTTTGAAACTGGTATCAGCTTCATCTTTAACAGACTCTTCTCAAGGACTTTTACATGTAAACAAGATCGTTAAACACTTAATTTGACATTTATTACCTTTAAATATTCATAAGCTACCGAGTACTGGGAAACACCTACTGCACTGTTCAAGCCTGACTGAGCCTCTCAAAATATGATGTGCACGTGACTTACTTTTAGGAACCACTAGGAAACTTCACGCTGCAGCTTTCTCCTCTGAAACTTTAATGGCATGCACTAAGTTTATAAATTGTCTTGTTTGCAAACACGGTAGTAAACCCAACAAAGCAAACCCACATCTCGTTACGCATGTGAGTACAATTCTGCTTCATTTGGAAGGAGTTAACAGAAAGGCATGAGTATTTTATCTTGAATTTTTCTCTCAGACTTTTCCCTTCCCATTGGTTAAAAAACCAAACTCTGAAAGGACTAAACACTGGCCCCTTTTCAATGCTGATCATTGTGACCAACATTCGACATCAGTTCGAGGATGTGAGATGGGAAACGGACTGTCTGACAACAGGGAAAAGGAAAATGCATTTTTTGGTACACTGCAAACACTGTCCTATGTAGATGGGGAAAGAAACCTTATACATTGATACACTGGTGAAACTATGGCTGTGCATTACTTTCTTCCCTCTGATACTGAAGTGGAAAATATTACTTGGGTGTGAAGAACAGTTAAGAATCTGCCTAAGGATGTGGAGATGGTAGACATGGGGCTGGTGAGGGAAAGTCTGTTCTCACTCTTTGTAACTCCTTAGGGCAAAGTCTCATAATATTGTTGATACTTCAGTTATCAGTATCATGCAAGAGCATGTTGATATGAATCATAATAATAATCACCATGCCCATTTTATAGGTAAGAAAATTGAGTATCGGGGAGTTTGAATGATTAGTTCAAGGTTGCAAAGCTGGGAATCAAACTCAACTATTCTGACCTTAAGCATAGGACTCCATCCACTCTAAATACTTAATTTTAAAAGTTCTGCCCCTGTCTTTTGGTATTTCCCAAAACTCTGCACAAGAACTAGAGATTCAGAGCATGAATCAGAGAAGACCAAGGGAAGATAAGCTGTCTCCAAGTACATGGTCAGATGGAGAAGGAATTAGTCCTGTTCTGTGTGGTTGAAGATAACAGAATTAGATCAATTACTAGAAACCCCAGGAAGGAGATAAAAGGAAGAATTCTCTAACCATCAACACTATCCAACAGTAAAATAGGTTGAGTGTTAGGCAGTGAGCTTCTTGTTCTGAAAATGTTCCAACAGAGTCAGTCAGATCATTTGATCGGGATGCTACAGCTGTGATACCTGTATTGGGGAAGCAGACAAACCAGAAGGAGCTCAGATTCCCTGGTATACTGGTTTGCAGAGTACAGAGGCCTCTGTTACAGCCCCACTTGGTGCTTGATGACATGCACAAATGTAAAATTAGTGTAAAAATGTTAGGATTTCACAGGTGTACTATGGGTCCATACAAATGCTAGATTTGAATTTGAATTTTAAAAATCTTATTTTTTTTCTGGGCACTTAGGAGGCTCTGCCCATGAAGCATCTGACTTTTGATTTTGGTTCTGGTTATGATCTCAGGGTCATGAGATTGAACGTGATGTCAGCTCCATGCTCAGGGGAGTATGCTTGAGGATTTCTCCCTCTACTTCTCTCTGCCCCTCATACCTCCCACTCTCTCTCTCTCTCTCAAAAATAAATAAGTAAAATCTTTTAGGGGAACCTGGGTGGCTAAGTCAGTTAAGTATCTGCCTTCGGCTGAGGTCATAATGCTGGGATCCTGGGATCCAGCCCCACACAGGGCTCCTACTCAACAGGGAATCTGCTTTTCCCTCTCCCCATCAACTCCCCCAGCTCATGCTCTTTCTCTTTCTCAAATAAATAAATAAATAAATAAATAAATCTCAAATAAATAAATAAATAAATAAAATCTTTTTAAGAAATCTTGATTTTTTTCTAATGAAGCAAGAAAAAAACCTCTTGAAATAGAACCTAAACATATGGGAACTTAGTAAATGATTAAAGGTAACAATAAAAAAAAACATATTTTTTGTCTCAAAATACATATTTTGGGACAAATGGCTAGCCAGTAAGACAAAAAACATAAAGCTGGACCCCATTCTTTATTCCTTATATGAAAATAAATTCCAGATTAGTAAAAAATTCATATTTTAAAAATAAATATTAGAGGGCTCCTGGGTGGTTCAGTGGGTCAAAGCCTCTGCCTTCAGCTCAGGTCATGATCTCAGGGTCCTGTGATTGAGCCCCACATCAGGCTCTCTGCTCCGCAGGGAGTCTTCTTCCCCCTCCCCCATGCCTGCCTCTCTGCCTTCTTGTGATCTCTCCCTCTGTCAAATAAATAAATAAAATATTTAAAAAAAATAAATATTAGAAAATAATTAAAAGGTATTCAAATTGGCAAAGAAGAGGTCAAACTCCTTCTCTTCACAGATTACATAATACTTTATATGGAAAACCCAAAAGACTCCACCCACAATCTACTAGAACTCATACAACAATTCTGTAATATGGCAGGATACAAAATCAATGTACAGAAATCAGTTGCTTTCTTATACACTAACAATAAAGATATAGAAAGGGAAATTAGAGAACTGATTCTATTTATTATTGTACCAAGAACCATAAGGTACCTGGGAATAAGCCTAACCAAAGAGGTAAAGGATCTGTACTCAAGGAACTACAGAACACTCATGAAACAAATTGAAGAAGACAAAAAAAGATGGAAAAGAATCCCATGCTCATGGATCAGTAGAATAAACAGTGTTAAAATGTCCATACTGCCTAGAGCAATCTATACTTTCAATGCCATTCCAATCAGAATTCCACTGGCATTTTTCAAAGAGCTGGAACAAACAATCCTAAAATTTGTATGGAAACATAAGAGACCCTGAGTTGCTAAGGAAATGTTGAAAAAGAAAAACAAAACTGGGGGCATCATGTTGCCTGATTTCAAGTTTTACTACAAAGCTATGATCACTAAGACAGCATGGTACTGACACAAAAACAGACACATAGACCAGTGGAACAGAATAGAGAGCCCAGATATGGACCCTCAACTCTGTGCTCAAATAATCTTTGACAAAGCAGGAAAAAATATACAGTGGAAAAAAGTCTCTTCAATAAATGGTACTGGGGATATTGGACAGCTATGTGTAGAAGAGTGAAACTCGACCATTCTCTTATACCACACACAAAGATAAACTTGAAATGGATAAAAGACCTCAACATGAGGCAGGAATCTATCAAAATCCTCAAGGGACATAGGAAGTAACCTCTTGGACATCGGCCACAGCAGCTTCATTCAAGATATGTCTCCAAAGGCAAGGGAAACAAAAGCAAAAATGAACTTTTGGGACCTCATCAAGATCAAAAGTTTCTGCACAGCAATGGAAACAGTTAACAAAACAAAGAGGCAACCCATTGAATGGGAGAAGATATTTGCAAATGACACTACAGAAAAAGGGCTGATATCCAGGATCTATAAAGAACTCCCCAAACTCAACACACACAAAACAGATAATCACATCAAAAATTGGGCAGAAGACATGAACAGACTCTTCTCCAAAGAAGACATACAAATGGCTAACAGACACATGAAAAAATGTTTATCATTAGCCATCAGGGAGATTCAAATCGAAACTGCATTTAGATACCACCTTACACCAGTTAGAATGGCCAAAATTAACAATACAGGAAACAATAAGTAAGAGGGGAACTGTCTTACACTTTTGATGGGAATGCAAGTTGGTGCAGCCACTTTGGAAAACAGTGTGGAGATTCCTTAATAAATTAAAAATAGAGCTTCCCTATAACCCTGCAATTGCACTACTGGGTATTTACCTCAAAGATACAGATGTAGTGAACAGAAGGGCCACAGCAGGCCACAGTAGTGAACAGCAATGGCCACAATCGCCAAACTGTGAAAAGAGCCAAGATGCACTTCAACGGATGAATGGATAAAGATGTGGTCCATATACACAATGGAACATTATGCCTCCATCAGAAAGGATGAATACCCAACTTTTGTATCAGCATGGACGGCACTAGAAGAGATTATGCATAGTGAAATAAGTCAAGCAGAGAGAGTCAATTATCATATGGTTTCACTTATTTACGGAGCGCAAGTAATAACATGGAGGATATTAGGAGATGGAGAGGAGAAGCGAGTTGGGGGAAATCGGAGGGGGAGACACATGAGAAACTGTGAACTCTGAGAAACAAACTGAGGGTTTTGGAGGGGAGGGGGTAAGGGTTGTGTGATCCTGCTGTTGGGTATTATGGAGGACATGTATTGCATGGAGCACTGGGTGTGGTGCATAAACAATGAATTTTGGAACACTGAAAATTAAATTAAATTAAGAAAGAAAGAAAATAGCTGTGAACATACATGCACATTAACACATTAATGCACATATATAACCACATATGATAGGTGAAGGGCTGGTTTCCTTGGTCTCTATGGAGTTTTTAGTGCATAATTTGATGTTCTTGCATATGTGTTGTTGATTACAAAAGTTGTAGCTCTATATATCTTGGTTATTAAAAGTCAGGTTCAAAATTTATGTGGAACCACAAAAGACCCTGAATAGCCAAAGTGATCTTGAAAAAGAAGAACAAAGCTGGAGGTATCACAATCCCAGATTTGAAGATATACTATAAAGTGATAGTAATCAAAACAGTATGGTAGTGGACAAGTGTTGCCTAGTTAGTGGAACAGTTGACTCTTGGTTTTGGCTCAGGTCATGATCTCATAGTCATGAGATCAAGCCCAGCATTGGGCTCTGTGCTCACAGGGGAGTCTGTGTCAGACTCTTTTCTCTCTCTCTCCTCCCCTCCCACTGCTCATGCTCATTGTTTCTCCCTCTCTCTCAAGTAAAATAATAATCTTAAAAAAAAAAAAAAACCAGTATGTTACTAGCACAAACATAGACACAGAGATTAAGAGAACAGGATAGGGGCCCCAAAACTGACAACTATATAGTCAACCAATCTACGACAAAGGAGACAAGAATACACGATGAGGAAAGATAGTTTCTTTAATAAATGTTGTTGGGACAACTAGACAACTACATGCAAAGGAACAAAACTGGATCATTTGTTTATACCCTACATGAAAGTAAACTCAAAATGAATTAAAGATCTAAAAGTAGGACCTGAAACCATAAAACTCCTGAAAGAAAACAATGGTAGTAGTCTCTTGGATATCAGTCTTAGCAACATTTTTCTGGATATGTCGTCTCCTCAGGCAAGGGAAACAAAAGCAAAAATAAACTATTGGGAGCAATCAAACTATAAAAAGCTTTTACATAGTGAAGGAAACCATCAACAAAATGAAAAGGCAATCTACTGATTGGGAAAAGATATTTACAAAAGATATATCTGATAAGGGATTAATATCCAAAACATATAAAGAACACATACAACTCAACACCAAAAAACTGAAGTAATCCAATTAAAAATGGGAAGTGGATCCAAATAGACATGAATGGCCAGCAGACATATAGAAAGATGCTCAGCATCACTAATCATTAGGGAAATGCAAATAAAAACCACAATGAGATACCATTTCACATGTGTCAAAATGGTTACTACCAAAAGCATAAGAAATAACAAGTGTTGATGAGGGTGTGGAGAAAAGGGAATCCTTTTGCACAGTTGGTGGGAATGTAGCCACTATGGAAAACAGTATGGAGATTTCTCAAAAGATTAAAAAGAGAAATATCATATAAACCAGTAATTCTACTACTGGGTATTTACCCAAAGAAAATACAAATACTAATTCAAAAAGATACATAACACTCCTATGTTTATTGCAGCATTATTTATAATAGCCAAGGCATGGAAACAACTCAGGAGCCCATTAGTAGATGAATGGAACAAGAAGTGGTATACACACACACACACACACACACACACACACACACAGGAATAATAACTCATCCATAAAAATGAATGAAATCTTTCCATTTGCGACAACATGGATGGACCTAAAAGGTACTATGCTAAGTGAAATAAGTATGACAGAGAAAGACAAATATCATATGACTTCATTCATATGTGGAATCTAAAAAACTAAATAAATGAATAAACAAAAGTTGACTCATAAATACAGAGAACAAACTGGCGGTTGCAGTCTTTGAATATCACTGATTTTCTCTTTCTCTTTATGCCTTCATAACCAGGATGTTCAAAACTATGATGTTTTCAACTGAAATAATGCCCATAGCTTAAGTTTTCTAGGATAATCATTTCTCTTCTCTCCCCATCACTATCTGAATTCTTTCTTTTAAGGGTATTTGTTTTTCTATTATCTATAGATATATTGTCTTTTTTTGGAGGAAGGGTGTATATTCATTTAACAAATATTTAATTTAACAAATATTGAATAGACAATAAGCAAATAAATGTATACTACATCAGGAAATAAGAGTTACAAAGCAAAGTAAGTTCAGAGGGTGTGAGTTGGAGAAAGGGTCTCAGATGGCCTCTTTGAAAAAGTAAGATTGGAACACAGACTTGAATAAAGAGAGGAAGCAAGAAACAGTGACATCTGAAGAAAGAGCCCTCTAGTCTGAGAAAGCAGCAAAGGGCAGGAGGCATGAGCAGATCTGAAGAATTCAGAGAGAATCCAGAGGACAGTGGTTGCTGGAACAGGCTGAGTGAGAGGCAGAATCATGGGAAATGAGTCTAGAGAGGTAACACGGAGCCTTGGACACTGTATGTACACATTTAAAAAGTGAGTAATACATGTGATTGCATTTTCTTCCCATGCCAATGGCAATGACTTGCATGCCGACTGTATTCCCTCACACCATGCCCTTTTGCTGCCCACTCACTTTTGTGGACACTGTTGACCAGGGCAGGGCCAGAGTCTTTCTAAAGAGCTCAAAAGCCACAGAAATCTTTCCATTTCTTAGGTTTTCAGTCCCACTTTTCTGTAGATGCTGATGTCTTCAGCCTTCTAAGATGAACTTTTGGCTGCCAGGTTAGTCCTGGCCAAGAGCTGATCCAGAAATGGGGATTATTAATCTCCACACTTTTGGCCTCACGTCTTGGCTGCCAAAATGATGACAATGGCAGTGACAAGAACTGTACCTACCATTTATCAAGCGCCTCCTCTGTGGCAACCCTAACAATCTCATAGGACAGCTAATATTCTCAGTCTAAATGAGAGAACGGAATCGAAGAGACACATACACCCCCTAGGCCTCACATTTTGGAAGTGGTAGGTAGGTCTTGAACTTAGGCCTGACTCCAGGGAATGAGTTCTTTCTGCTAAAAGATGCTTCAGAGTAGGAAATCCAGTCTCTTGTGGGGTCACTAAAACACAGCTTACCCCACATGCATGCCCTTTTTGACTTCAGATCAAGGACAGGGCCTCTTTCCTGGTCCCTGATCAATACTCTAGCTACTTGTTAGAAGTCACCTTCCAGGTATTTTCCAGAATCTTATCCAGGGATATGGACCCTCTCCATTGTTACCTGAGAAACCACTGAAACAAGTCCTCTCTAAATGTTATGGACAACGGTCACTTTCTGAACCTTGGACATCACTACTGTTAGGCATTTTGGCTATTGCACTTCAACCACCATGGACCTGGGCTTGCCCAGGTTTGTCGCATTTTTTTTTTTTTTTTCATTAGTCCACATAATTTAAACTTCTGGTTATTTGCTTCAGGGGCTGGTCGTTTGGCTAGTGATTTCCTTTAGCTCGAGTTCCAGACAGATCCCGCCTAGTTTACACTTCTCTCTGAAATTCCCCAGGGTTATGATACTCTCCTTAATGTAAGAACATATTCTACAAATGCAGAACTATTTTGAATATTTTTGCCAAGATTTTATCCCTCATGTGCTCATTTTTTGGGGATATGTTCCAAAACTGTATGTATGTATGTGTGTGTATATATATATACACATACATATGTGTGTGTGTGTGTGTGTGTGTGTATATATATATATATACACACATATCTCAGTATAATTTCTGGGGAGGTAGATTACTGTATTTAAAACTTGATATTTCAAGGGTAGATGAAAGTTTTTTCAGGAATTAAGAAAACACTCCATCACTTATTTCTTTGGCAGAGGATCTACATTTGTTTCCCTTGAAATCCTCAGAAATTAAGACCATACTGTATTCATTTTTTTAAATTACAGAAAATAAGCCAAAAAAGAAGTGAATAGAAAAAAAGAAAGACATTTTGCTGAAAGCAGAGTTTTCTTAAACTGCTTGGTATCATAGATTCACTTATTTGTTTAAAGAAGGAATTGGCAAACTTTATTTGTAAAGGGCCAGATAGTAAATATTTTAGGATTTGTGGCCATACAATTTCTTATAACTACTCAAATCTATTATAACATGAAAGCAATCATAGACACTAATAGTAACTGAAAGGGTGTCACTGTGTTCCAGTAAAATTTTATTTCCAGAACTTCATTATTTTATTTTTTTTAAAGATTTTATTTATTTATTTGACAGAGAGAGATTACAAGTAGGCAGAGAGGCAGGCAGAGAGAGAGAGGAGGAAGCAGGCTCCCTGCTGAGCAGAGAGCCCGATGCGGGACTCGATCCCAGGACCCTGAGATCATGACCTGAGCCGAAGGCAGCGGCTTAACCCACTGAGCCACCCAGGTGCCCAGAACTTCATTATTTTAAACCAGAATTTGCTGACTTCTTTTCTAAAAAAGAATGCCTACTATGTGTCAGCTTATACCAGAAATAAAATAGAAACAAAGATAACCAGAACTGGAAGGACTTTTGCAGATTATCTATTTCAAGTCCTTCCTTTTGTCTCTGAGGATTTGTTGATTACTCAAAGTGACACAGTTTGTTAACAGCAGCAGCAAGAAATGAAATATATTTATTAACTATCTACCATGACAAAGATTGCTATTGTCCCTAATATCCATTCTCCCCATGATATTTGATAATGGAACCTCAGGCTTCTATCTGGATTCATGGCACTAGAATTAAGATTTTATTTCTCAGGGGTGCCAGGTAGCTCAGTTGGTTGAGCCTCTGACTCTTGGTTTTTGGCTCAGGTCCTAATCTCAGGGTTGTGGGATCGAACCCTGCATTTGGCTCTGCACTCAGCATGGAGTATGCTTGTACTGCTCCCTCCTCCCCAAATAAACAAATAAATAAAATGATTAAAGAGAGAGAGAGAGATTAACTATACTTCCTAGCCTCCATTCCCTTTTGAGGATGGCTATGTAATTATGTTCCACTCAATGTTTGTGTGCTACTTAGATGAAGTGTCCTTAAAGAAAATCACTGGGTCATTTTTCTTCCCTTTTCCTTTTTTAGTGGCTGAAACGTGAATGGGATGGCTAAAGCTTGAACAGTCATCTTGTGCCACAGTGAAATCACTGCACTGAGAAGGGTGAAACAGACATAAAGTGCTCAGGTGCCTGATGTTATGGAAAACTGCATTTGGACTGAGTCATCACCAGATTTCTTCTATTTCGGCACATTGAGGATGTTATTCCATTGCCTTCTGGTTTGGACTGCATCCAATTATTGTAAGTCTATAGTCACTCTCATCTTTGTTCTTTTATGTAATGAATCATTTTCTTTCACATGTTTTAAGATTTCCTTTTTATTTTGGATTTTTAGCAATTTGATTATTATTTGCATTTTTGTGATTTTCTTTGTATTTATTCTTTTTGAAGTGTGTAAATCTTGAAAAATTTTAAGCCATTAGGATAGCATTTTTTTGTTGTTGTTGTTCCCCACTCCTCTCCTTGTTTTTGGAACTTTAATTGCATGAATGTTAAATTGCTTTGTATTGTACTACAGTTCACTAAGGCTCCATCTTATTTTTGTAGTTGATCACCTCCGCTCCTGATTCTGTTCTCATAGTTTCTATAGTCTTGTCCTCAAGGTCACTGATTGCTTTTTTCTGCTGAATCTAATTGGCTGGTAGACCTACCTAGTACGTATTTATTTAAGATATTGTAGTTTTCAGGTATGGAAGTTTTATTTGTCCTTCTTTTTAAAAGTTTCCTTTTCTTTCTTCATTATGTTCACATTTTCCCTGAAATCCTCCAACATATTTGAGTCATTCTCTGTTAATTCCAAAATACTGGTAAATTCTGTATCTTTTTCTATTGACTGATTTCCTCCTCTACTCATGGGTCACATTTTCCTTCTTGCTCACATGTCTGTTAATTTTCACTGAATGCTGGATATTATATATACTATATTTTTAAAAGTCTAGATTTTTGTTATCTTCTTTTAAAGAGTACTGAATTTGACTTTAGTAAGCAGTTAATTTACTTATTGATCTGCTTGATCTCTTTGAGGCTTAAAATTTTTTGTTATTGTTATTAGGGCAGGTCAAGAGCTTTTAATCTAAGGATAGTTTAGTTCTCTTCCTAAGATGTGATCTTTCTAAAGTCTCTACTGAATATTTACTGTGTATTCACTACAAATTCAGGAGCTGTTCATCTTTCAGCTTTCTCATAGCTATTTTCTTTCTGTTAATTTTTTTTTTTTTTTTCCGCCTGGCCTCATGGAGTCTCATTCTACATATGTGCAGCTTAGTAGTATGCCAAAAACTCCAGGAGATAACTATGTTGAATTTTTGGAATTCTTTTTTTCTATAGTTTCTACTTCTCTAGTATAGTACTCTGCATTTCAACTTCCTCAGTCTCCATAAACACTCTATTTTTGCAAGATTTATATTTTTCTTGGATTTCCCTCACTGTTCCAAAGAAAAAGTCTCTAGATCGAAATTGGGGCAATCATGATCTCACCTTCTTTGTTTCCTTTATTTCAAGGGCACAGACACAGTTTTTGGTTGCTTATGGTAAGAAGGCTAATCTATTACCATTAATTACATCATAGCAGGAAGATTATACCTAAGTGCAAAAGAAAGAGAACAAGAAATGTCTACTTGTGTCTTGTTTAAACCATTGCAATTTTCTGTTTTTCTGTTATTTGTAGCCAAACGCAATCTTAAATATTTCAATATGCCAAGCACCAAGGTAGGTGTTTCATATACATTATTTCATAAACCCCATTTTAGCCCCATGCAAATCCCATAAAGTAGTACTATATGTTACTCCCATTTTATAAATGAAGAGAACTAAACTATAAAGGTAAAGAAAATGGAATTAAAAAGAGTTTTCTTTTTTTTTTTAAATCCTACCACATAATTAATAAGGAAGGGTCTGTGTCTGAGTGATCACAGGGAGAATAAAAAGTTACCTGAGAAACATTGGGAAGGTAGTATTAGCTGATATCAAAGAGTGATTGATATAGAAAGAGAGGAAGAAGCTGTGATTCTTGGTATCCAGCATAATTTAATAGTATCCTGAATATGTGGAGGAAAGATTCCATGATGATTACATGCTTACTAAGGCAGGAAAGAGCATGGTACTGTTGTACAAAGAAGTTCAAAACTCAGGGCAACATACGGCACTTTCTTATAATAACATCAATCAGAAACTCACAATCCTTAATTTTTTTTCAAATATGTAACTAGAATTTCACTCTTTGGGATTTTTAGCTATCAAAGAGGACTTCTATAAATATGGGGACAGTGCAATCGGCACAAGTTAGAGTGGCTTCTTCCTGGACAAAACTTATTATATACTGGACGCCTCCCTCTTATGCCTTACCCCGCCTCCTCTAGGCCCAACTTTTTACTTCAGTCACTTCACTCATGATCAGTTTCATGGAGGCTTTGACAGCTTTGTATAGGTATGATTGAACAGCACCTGGCCTTGGGACTCAGGCGATGTATCTTTCATTTCTTTTCTGGAACTTCTCAGACACCATAATTTAGGGTATCTTATGGAATCTTCTCTATTCCCATATATACAATTAGGAAGTTCAGGATAGTTAACACCTATGGCAACATCCTTGACAAATGAGAGAAAGGATAAAAGGGACAAGTATAAATACGTCTCCCTTTTATCCCTCAGGTAGTTAACTGTGAGATCCGTTTTATACAGGTTCTGGGAATGTCCTGGTAGGATCCAGAACCAGCTGCTTTAGTAATGATCAACTCAATATTACATCCTTATTAGGCTTTCTCTCTTTCTCTTACATCCCTGCTCCCAGATCGCATTCACATTTGTAACTTATATACAAATCATGGCCTTAGGTTCTACTTTAAGAGAAACTTCAACTCAGACTCCCTACATAGTGGGACAATATACAGGGAACAATTTTGAGAGCATTTCAGGTCAGTGTTTTTGGGTCAGTCTCCTAGAGAGAAGGCACTACAGGGACTAGAGGGATGAAGACAGAAGGAGATGTGAAAAATGGAATCATTTCCTTAAAAACATAACAGGAGGTGATGTCATCTATCATATGAAATACTTGATCGTAGAATTAAGAAACAAAGCTTCTCTTATGGCTGTTTGTCTAGCAATCAACCTGTCTTTATGAAGAGAAATTGGACAATTAAAAGCAATTTAATTTTCTCTAAAGATAGATGGTTAGAAAAGGGAGGGATTGGTATATACAATTCTGTTTATACACACTTGATTTCTTTGGATCGACAGGGTTAGGAGTCAATAGAACTAGACTTTAGATTACAGAACTGGCTAAACAATGCTCTTATAATAGCCTCTTAACCAAGCTCCCACGTCATGCATCTTTGCCTTACTTGCAATCAATTCTACTCAACAGCAGCCAGAAAACTATTCCTAAAGCTTAGCAATGATAAGACCAGCCTTCTTCATCAATGACCTTAAGTGTATCCCCATTGCTTAGCTTAGCTTTTAAGGTCTTCTACAAGATGCTCCCAATTTGCCCAAATTTCAGGTAAACTGGGCTACTATATTCCCTGGAGTGCCCTCCACACTTTCCTGTCCTCAGGCTATTTCCTCTGCTAGAATGTCTTTACTTAACTATGTCTATTGTAGTCATATCCATCATTTGAGAATCTCCCCCTCAAGTGCTACTTTCTTATAAAGCCTAAACAGCCAACCAGAGGTGACCACTTCCTGCTAAAACCTCATGGCATCTTGTATTTTCTCTTTAGGGCTTATTGTGAGCTGCCTTGTATTAGAGCTATTTGTGAAAAATGCCTGTATCAGTTTCAGGATATGGAATGTTCTTTTCCATTCATATGTGTTGAGTTGAGTTATTAAATGGGTATGTAACCAAAATAGGTACTCAGAGAGCTACAAAGTAAGAATCCACCTTCTTCTGACTTATATAGGGTTGGGTGAACGGAAAAGGAGGAGAATAAGGGAAAAAGAATTTACCTTTATGGATCATCTACTCTGTGCCAGGTGCTTTCCATATTTACCCCATTTATGAGTCTTCACAATACCCTAGACAAACATGCATTATTGTCCTCATTTTATAGGATGACAATGTGAAGCTCAGAGAGGTTACTGAAATTACCACAGCTAGTATGTTGTGGAGTCAGGATGTGAACCCCAATCTCTGTGACTCCAAAACCTCTACTTATTCTATATAAATGGGGGAAGCATATAATTTATCATCTTAATTGGGATGCTCCTGAAAGTGAAAAGGAGTGTTACTGATAATAGCACTGGGGTGACTGGAGTAAACTGGGACTATCCTAAGCAAACTGGGTTCTATCGTTACCTAATTATAAAGCACCAGGCACTCCTTGCATTTGGAGTATAAACTGGCCTAAAGCAGAAAATGATATCAAGTCTCTTCTTGAGATCTTAATTTTTCAGATAGGATAACTTTTGGAGAAATAATGTGGTGCTGTAGAAAGCTCTCTTTATTGGTAATTGAAAAGGAAACCATACTATTTATTAGAATAGATGAGGAGTCATGTATTTTCATGTTCTTTTAGTAGACTTGAGGACACTCCTTGTCCCTTTTCTTTGCTTCTCTAAGAGTTAGGAGTTGAACAACCATCTACTGAGGCAAATTAGATGAGTTCACTTGGCCATTTATAAAATAGGTAATAATAGTAACAGCTCTTATGATATACAAGCCTTTTATATGTATTATCTAATTTAATTTATATTATGTAGTATCTCCTTCGTTCCTCATAATAAATCTATGAATTGGGAAATTTTTATTCCCACTTTACAGATGAGAAAACTAAAGCAGAGGGTGACCAATGGAGTTACCTAAAGCCACTCAGCTATTTCAAAAGCTGTGTGCAAAACTGCTTGATTCTAAGACAGGCTCTGAAGTACTGAGCTATGTGGAATCCCATAAGCAGATCACAGAGCCAAACTCATGGGGTTAGTGGAGCATTAAGTGGTAACACATTTACAAAAGTGCCAAGCCCTGTGCCCATAGTAGATAGGTATTTTAAAAATGTCATATGCCATCAGCATTTTCAAGCACAGCTGCACCTTTCCAGGAAAATATGCTAAATACCCATTAGAACCCCACGTCTCTCTAACACCCCCTCTTTGATTTTACTATAGAATAACAGATTAGAAATGGAAAGAATATCCACCATTTATCAGGCCAGTGCCAAGTCCTGGAGACAGAAAAACAGGAGCATCTTCCTTGTTGCAGCTGCATTCCAACAGAGAAGACTGACATCTAGGATATGCAGATACTGCCTACTCTAACAAAGGTCTGCCCAAGATGCCTGGGGATCATTCACTCCAGAAATATTTGGCTCCTAAAGTTCTAGGTCTTAGCGATGTACAGACTATCTAAGTACAGAATCAAGAGGGGTTGGTTCTACATAACACAAGTCAGAAACATTCTGGGCCCAAATGGACCCTGGCAAGATGCCACTGATGCCTAATCTTGCTACCCCTGCATGAGCATCCCTCTGCTGGGGGTTTACTGCAGCATCTTGCCTTCACCCATTTGCCTAATTTCTGGGTCACACTTTGGAAATGTGTGCTTAGTGACTGCACTCTGAACACACCAGGGAGGGGCGTGATAGTTGACTTTCCTTGGGGGGTTTGGCATTTCACAATTAAGATGTGTAAAACTCACATCACACCCTCTCTGTCGGCGTCTGGGCATGGCTCCCTGTGGTGGCATTTCTATTATGGCTTCGTGCCTTTTCTTTTCAGCTTTTGCTTTGCTGTTGTCAAAGTACAAGAAGAACCTTTTTGATTGGGGAATGTACAACACAGAAACTCCCAACCTATAAAAGAGCACAACTAAGGGTGTGAGTTTTCCAGAAACTAGTGAATGAACATTGGAAAGATGCTAAAATAAAGAAATCTTTAATTTCTATTTCTGTAGAAATTGCCCTCATGAGCCTCTGAAAGTTTAAGGAAGTTGTTTGGATTAGTGTTGAGTGTTAGGGAAGGGAAACGCATTTATTGAGCACAAACTCTGTGCCCAGCACTGTAGGCAAAAAGACTCAACTCATGTAACATTTATTGAGGGTCTATACCAAGGTTTTATGGGTTGAATTGTATTTCCCCCAAATTCATATATTAAGTATCTCCCAATATGACTGCATTTGGAGAGAGGGTCTTTAAAGAGGTGACTAAATTACTCTGAAGTCATTAGGGTAGGCCTAATGTGATGTGATGGATGTCCTTATAAGGAGAGAATAGGTCATAGTCACAGACAGAGGGAAGACTTTGGGAGGACGCAGAGAGAAAACGGCCATCTACAAGCAAGTAGAGAGGCCTTAGAAGAAAGTAAATCTGCCAGCACCTTGATCTCAAACATTCAGCTTCCAGAACAGTGAAGAAATAAATTCCCATGGTTTAAACCATCCAGTCTGTGGTACTTTGTTATGTCAACCTTAACAAACGAATAAAGCAGGGATTGGCAAACTTTTGCTTCAAGACTCAGGTAGTAATTATTTTAACTTTTTCAGGCAAAACGCTCAGTATTGCAAATGCCCAACTGTGCTGTTGCAGAGCAAAAGCAGCCACAGACACTGGGTAAACCGAGGGACATGGCTGTGTGCCAATAAAACTTTATTTACAAAACCGGGCCGCAGCCAGATGTGGCTGTTGAGCCATACTCCACTGGCCCCTGCTCTATACTGAGCAGGTTCTGTGCTGTGTGAATGAAACTTGACCCTGACTGAAGGATTTCCATTTGAGAGAGACACACAATAAATAGCTATATATAGATGGTTAGTTCATGACAGTGGGAAACTCAGGATGCTGAGGAGTGCAGTGGAGGAGTGTGTGGTCTAACCTGGAGGTGGCTGGGTAAAGACAGGGAGGCCTTTCTTGGAGGAGGTTAATGACTGAGCTAGGTATGGATTGAGAAACATATTATTGATAATTTCTTTTTATACTCTGAAACAAAATCATGGTCTTCCAGAACTTGGGATAAGGTTTTGGGCCTGCAGAGCTGACATGTTCAACAAGAGTGTGGTCACAGTCTCCAGGGCATTCCTGGCTCAGCTGGGCAAGGACCCTGGGCCTCCAGGCCCTTTCTCTAGCTTTCTCACCCCACAGTCCACTGAACAAAAACAACGGCCTTCACTGCAAGATGGAGGCCCCTCTACCTGCTGCATTCCATGGCTGTGCCTCCTAGCTGCTTGGTCTGCACCCCGAACACTGAAGGATCCCATGTGAGAAGCCCCTATCCTCACCAAGGCCCAAGGCCCAGAGATCAAAGGCCTCTCTCTTTCAAGGCCCTAAGTCTCTCAAGCAGCACTTCTTTTCCACAGGATGCCAGGGTGAGGAGGTGCCCTGAAGCTCGGAGGGGCTGGTCTCCCCATTTTGCAGATCGGGAGACAGTGGTCTAGAGAAGGCAGTGTCTTGCTCTGGCTTTATACTGTGGCAGCCAGGACAGAATACAACTTCACACCTCCTGGGCTGAAGTAAGGATTGACTCTTTGGACTCCATCTTGGGGGTCCGTGGAGAGGCTCAGCTCTCACAAGAGGATACTCTTCCAGACAGCGTTCACTACTCTAGTATTGGGAGGGCATATTACATTTTTTCTGGTTATAAAATTAATCTGTATTAATTGTGGAATATCTGGAAAGTATAGAGAAGTATTAGTAATGAGGAACATCCACCTCTGGTCTCATCTTTCTGAGACAATCACTAAAACCATGTTCACACATTTTCTTTAAGTCCTGTTAATTCATTAAAAAAGAAACAACTATAATTGAATTCAGCTTTTAATACAATATTAAGAATTTACTCTGTTCCTTTAATATAGTAAGCATTTTCCCACACCATTAAGAATGCACAACTATCTTCTTGCCTTCCCTTACCTGAATGTCAAAGTTGCCCAAGTAAAGCTTTCTCTGGGCAACCAGCAACCTGTAAGCTGTGGCCTGTTGGAATGAACGCTTGAAACTAGAACCAGGAGTTCCTGCCAGTGACTTGCTGTCGAGCTGGTCTGTTCCTACCTATTTAGCAGCCCTGAGATTCTTTGTTTTTATGGAGCGGGCTGATCTGAATGCCCTCCAAGGTATCTTCTGGCTCCAGGATGCTGTGGTATGCACTGTTCTTTTAAGAAAATTGCTCGGATACGTTTACTGACAGGTGGTTAAGAAAATTTCCAAACTAGCTCTCCTCAAACACATTATTTTGAATGCACTGACTGTATCAGGCGTGCTTTGAACAATTAAAGAAGACAGATTGCCCCACAGGGGCAAACAGCTGAATGAATAAATTACATCGTATATTTCAAGTCATGCCACTGTTTAACAATATTTTGAAGGAGGAGTGAACGGTGGGAAAGTGACCTCGTTTGGGAGGTATCCTCAGAAGACAGCTTTCTCCCTAGTGGCCTGGCTGGCCCCTTCCCTCTTCTGTGGCTCTCAGGGCTCCCCCTAGGCCTCTTCTTCCTCCTTTGGTAGAAGAGTCAGTAGAACATTTCTCTTATACTGCTTTTCCCTATAACAATAGGGGTGCCAGAGTTTGGATTGTATTCCAAAGATAGAAGGAAGGCACCAAAGGGTTTTGGTTTACCTTAGTGTCCCACGGGCTTTGGAGCAGTGTTGACCTGGATCTGAATCTTGGCTCTAACCCTTTTATCTGTGTGGCTTTGGGCAATTGCTCTGAGCCTAATTCCTAATCGGTAAAATGGAAATGGCAACATCAAGCATGATAGAATTGTTGAAAGAACAACAAGAAACGGCACATAGAACGTATTTCACATGATGGTTAAGGACACTATAGGGTGTGTTAGAATTATTGTGATGGCAATGGGTTTGGTAAGTCTGTGCATAGACATCATTTATGTCTTAATTTTAAAGAATGGGATGATTAAAATTCCCAGACATAATTCTCGAGGCATAAACTACCTGTAGCCTCTAGAGCGAATGTGTACATTCTCTGTGTACAGAATGCATAGTGAATGAAATGCCTTCATAATAATCCAATAATTTTTCCTTGAGCAATGACAGAATTTGAAAACCTTCCCTGAAAGAGATTTTGATAAGAGCTTCAGGTTGATTACTTTTTATATCCCCTGTCCTATTTGGCTGATAAGCTCCCAATCTCTGCATTTCACATTGTTTTTATCTTCCTGGGCTGTGTCCATCTTGTCACTGTCATCTTTTCAGCTGTCAAAATGAAATTGAGGGAAGACAGAGCAGGAGTGAGGTGTTGGGAAGGGGTGGCTAAACCCCCAAGGCGAGGGTGATAGGTCAGTGCTTCCCCAGAAATGGCTTTTCAGGACATGGAATTAAACAGATAATCTCCAGGAGACAGGTCCTTTCCTAATCCCGTACACAGAGCCTGGCTCCCACATGATGCTGAAGCTCCGGGCCACACCTTCCTCTGCCTTGGGCTAACAACATCTTGGATTTCTACAATCTGATCCACTTCAGCATGCTCTCTGCTCCCATTGGCATTTCTTGGGAACCAACGTGTTTTGAAAATCACAGACTTTTACAGGGGGAAGGACCTCAGAAAACAGCCATCTAGTCTGGGAGTTGAAGCTAGAGAGGGAGAAGAGGTTTCCCCAAGTCACTCAAGAGGTTAGAGATGCTCAAGAGGTTAGGAATTCAGTGCACCTTCCCTCTGAAGGATGTGCAGGCATCTCACTGTGGGTGGGCTGGTCCTGGAGTTACTCACAGTCATACCGACAGATCTGTGCTGAAGCAATCTGTTAGCTCTGGGCAGTTTTTTCCATGGTGTGGTTTCAGTTCTCAATAAGTAATTCCATGAACTTAAAGAGCCCTGACTTTAAAGGACTTCTTCAGGCACAGTTAGAGAGAAGAACCCAAACAGTTTTGGAACTTTTATGCTAGAGCCCCATTTGAGAATCCTAGAAAACTTGGGAATCTTATGAAATGGAATGAATCTGCTTCTGATTGAGAACTGGTGAACGTGATTTGCTCAACATCAATTTCAATCTCCTTTTATCATGCCTGCCTATGATGGAGAGCCTGGAAAGCTAAAATCTATTTCCCCAATTGTTGTATCACCAGGGCCTAGATGTGATTTAGATTTTCCCATTAAGATATACCCACGCAAGGGGGAACAATGTGCAGCTGGGATTCTAAAGTTTTTGTTAGCAAGGATAGTCATGGACATTTTGTGAGTATGTGTGTGTATACGCGCACGCACACACACACACACGTGCATGCATAACTATAGCAGGACTCCCTACTGGGATATTTTTATTCTAGCAAATGGGGTACCACACTGTAGCCAGCAAGAGCAGTGGCTTCCCACTCTCTTAGGCAACTTCCTGTTTCCACCGCTTCCTGATGACAGCAGAGCCAGTGGCTCTCTTGGAAGCTTGATTCTACTTTGAGGTTATTCCTGGAAGCTCAGCCTAGTGTCAGTTTCTTCAACTTTCTCAGTGGCTCTATTAAGTCAGGGGTCAGAAAACCTTTTCTGTAAGGGACCAGGTAGTAAATATTAGAGCCTTTGTAAGCCATATGGTCTCTTGCTGTAACTATTCAATTCTGCCATCATAGGAAGAGAGCAGCCTTAGACTACACATAAATGAGTATGACTATGTTCCAATAAAACTTCATTTACAAAAGCAGGCAGGGGGCCAGATTTGGCCCTTGGGTTGTAGTTTGCTGACCTCTGCATAATACCTCCCTTTTTGCTTAAGCTAGGTAGAGTGAATTCTCCTTTCTGCCTCTGGACCCTGACCAATGTTGCGGTTCAAGTTTGAGAGTAGCTGGAGTGTGAGAAAAGAGGGAAGGGAGTTGTTGTCCCAGGTTTCTGGTTCAGGGTGCTAATGAAGGCGTAGAACATGCATATTCTTAGCTAGCTGTAAACGTGGCGGTATTCTCTTCTTTTAGTGTCCTGCGTCAGTTACAAAGCGCTTTCACATGCAGTATCTCCTCTGACTCTCATGATACCTTGTGTGGGATATGAAGGAAGTATAGTTGGGAAATCTCAGAAACATTCAGACACGTGGTAATTTTGTCAAGATCACATGGCTAGTGAGAAGGAGAGGCAGAACATGAAAGCAGGCCTCTTGACTCCCTTTCCAGTGCTTCCTCCAGGGCTCCACTATGGTTTCAGGAACTTGGAACTAGTGTTGGATCAAGCTTTGAAGAAGAATCCGATAACATCTGTGATTCCACTTGTGGAATTTTTGGAAGCATTAAGGGACTTGGTGTAGAAAGGCCTGGTAGAAGCTATCTACCGCTTTTCTGCTCAATGTGTGGGCTGCGGACCAGCAATTACTGGGAGCTTGCTATAAATGCACACTCTCAGGCCCCACCATGGACCGACAGAATTATAATCTGCTTTTCAACAATATCCCAAGGCAATGCACATGCATGAGAAAGTTTGAGAAGTAAAGCTGGAAAGACACATATTCAAAAGTTTAGTGCTTGTAGTTATATTATCAGGGCTTGGGAGACTCAGTATACATAGCACAGGCAGAAATCAATAGTCATGGGGAGGTTGAATCACATTAAAGGGTGATATTAAGATGTTGTTGTTATGCTATTTACCCAGATGATCCCAAGATACCTGAAGGCTCTCTGACCAGCCATTTCTCCTCACTGAATTTACTGACTGAGATGTAAATGCACAGAAGAGCAACAGAGAACAAAGTAAACCTTAAGCTAGAACTGGGGTAAGCATGTAAAATACTTAAGGAGTATTATGTAAAATACTCCTTTTATTTTTCATTTAATATTTTTCATTTAATATTATCCAACAACCCTGTAAAAAAGGTGCTATTTTATTTTCCATTTGAACCCATCACTACCACCACTACCACCAATCCTGCATAGCTTATATTTAGTCCCTTTGTTCAAGTCCTTTATACACATAACCGACTTAATCCTTGCAGTAGTTTTATGAAGCTCTCCAACCTCCAGATTGGAAGACTGAGGCACAGTGAATTTAAGCCACATGCCCAAGGTCACACAACTAGCATGTGGTAGAGTTGGAATTCAAGCCTAGGAAGTCAGGCTTCAGACAGCATGGTTATTATCAACACATCTTATCCTTTTGCTGAGCAGAGTGGCCAACTTGCCCAAGATCACACAACCAACAAAAGGCAGAAGCAAGTTTATACCTGGTCTCACTTTAGACCTGTGCTCTTAACCAGAATACAGTGTTCTCCAGCAGGGCGAGATTCATGGTATCTATGCTCGACTTCCTGCATCTCTGGAGATCCAATCAATTGATATGTTGTCTATTAAGAGAGTCTACTGTTCAGCTCTGGTCAGGCAGCACAGTACTATACTACCCTGCCTCTGCTTCGATATATTTTGTAGTTTTCAGTAGATGTTAGTGTTTCAAAGAAATGTTCTGTGTCTTATCCATCTTCTTGTCACCAGTCCCCAGTGCCTAGTTCAGAACTTTGCTTCAGAGCAGTTTCTCTATAAATGTTTGTGATTTGACCTGAACTGTATACTCTCCAAGGGCCACCTGCTCTAGGGCAATGGTTCTTGAACTTTAGCATGCATCAATCAGCATCATATTGAAAGTTTGTTAAAACACAGATTCCTGGGCCCCACCTCTAGAGTTTCTGACTTGGGAAGGATCAAGAACTTATAGTTCTAACAAGTTCCCATGAGCTGCTGGTACTGTTGGTCCAGGGACCACATTTTGAGAACCACTTATCTAGGGAGCCATCAGAGAGGGGAAAGGATTGGGTTGGGTCTTTAAGGATTTGTAGGGAACTTAGACAAGTGAGCAATGTTACCATTATACTGTGTAAAGTTTATATTTCAAGGGATGATTCATCATACTCTTTTATGAGTACCTGACCCTGTAAATTCAGTATGGGAAAAATATGACATCTGATAATATATGCTTTGAGATAATGTACCGTTAATTTCATCATATTCATTAATATGGACAAGCACAGATGTAGCCTTCAGCTATCATCAACTAATTGGGGATGTGTGGCCAATCTTTCTATTGATAACAATGGATCATTGTCATGAATGACATTCCTTGGTATTGATATGAATGTAACATATTTCATTAAGTCATATTTGGGTTAGAATCAAAAAAGCAAATCTTACCTAAATTAGACAAAATGAACAGGTAACGAGAAGCTATATGATGCTATTTGCTCTTACTGTTTCCTAGCAATGCAGAATGGAGACAGCTGGTCATTGAGAGCAGTAGCACATACATAGACCAAACTAGTATACTATCTAGAAAGCGATTTAGAACTTCTAATCCTGTAGTCTTCTCAGTTAACCATTTAATTCCAGCAACAGGATATGGGATGGGCAGGAAATGTTTCTCCATATGATCCTTTCTCCTCCCCAACCAGATTTGCTCAGGAATCACATTCCAAGAAAGTTGTAGACAAACTGGAACTACCCAGAATATGGTGGCCAGTTTGGTTAGGGTTAGGAAAAGAGTCTGTAGGAACAGTAAGTTCTTCCTAGAGAAGGGAATATCAGGAGTGGTGTATATGATTATTGCTCATATGGCCAACTCTCATATCTTCTCTCGAAACCCTAAACATTCTTTGTGTGTGCTGTTTAGCAGACCACACTATAATCCATAAATTTCTTTACTTATGTATCTCTTCTGTGTCACCATGAGGTTTTTGAGGGATTTGGTCTTATCTACCCCTATATGTCTAGCATCAAACAGATTTCCTTGAATAGCACGAGAATTCAAAAAGGACTGACTTTAATTTGAATACTGGATTGTTGGGAAGAGGGGGAACACTGGTTTGTGTAACTCTAGATGAGAGATATGGCTCTGGGTGGATATGGAGAGGAAAATTTATTGTGGCCTATTTTATCAGTTTTTGCATCTAGGTTAATACATGAGTAATAATGCTGCTGTGATGGGTAAATGAATTCATTGTAAAAAATGCTTAGAACACTGCCTGGGGCATAGTAAGTACTCAAAGTTTTCTGGTACTATTACTATTATGAAGTGGCCCTTTTAAATTCTCTGCTGTAAATTTTCAAGAATGTCATAGCTTTGGTCTGAACCATCTTTCTTCGTTCCCTCCTCTTCTCCCTCCTTTTCTTCTTTTAATTATCATCCATTCTGTCATTCCACTCATCTATCCATTTACATATCAAACCACCAAATGTCCATCCACTTATCCTGTCTTCTACTCTTTCATACATTCATATCTGTATCACTTACTTAACCCATCCATTTGTCTTTAATTCGGTGGCTGTGGTATATTGGAAAGTGCCAGGATGTAGTCATTTCCATATCCTGTCAGAATGCTTGGATGATTTTGGCTGCAACACAGAGTGGGAGATGTTGAGGTAGGTGTTTTGTGTGGCTAAGAAACAGACTGTGGTCCCTGCCCAAATTACTTTTCATGGATACTTCTGGGAGCCATTGAGGTCTGTAGTCCCCATTAGGACACTCTGGAAGCCACTTGAACCAGTGGTTTCTGAGCTGCATGTGCATATTTACAATTAGATGGAATTATTCATCACAGTACTATTTTATTTGAAGAAACCAATAAAGCAGATGGAGACTGTTAAAGATGTGACTATTTTAGCTGGTATGTTTATTCAGCAACTGGCACAATGAGAGAGGTGCTGAAGAGCAGATGAGATGGAGAGCATCAATTATTTTAATTTTCTTGAAGAGGGGAGGTGAGATTACAAATTTGACCTTACAAATCAGAAAACTATCTGGATTCTTGGAAATTCAAGATGATGGCTGGACATTTGGCAGAACAGGAGGAAAAACAGGCTGTAGCTTTTACATTTGACTCCCCTTTGCTGCTGAGTTAATGGAATATCTAGAGGATAAGGAATGATTCTGGTAATGCAATAGAACGAATATGGGTTTGGTGTTGTTCAGATCAAGGTTTAGATTTCTGCTCTGCTACCTACTAATGTGCATCCTAAGGAAAGTCACTTATTCTTTCCAAACTTCCATTTCCTTATTGGGAGATATGATACAATAATACCATTTAATAATTCAATGAAGATTAAAATGAGATAAAGTCAATAAAACAGCTGGCAGAATGCTAGATGCAACTCAATACATATTGGTTCTCTATTGGTTCCAACATTGTGTGCTGGTCATATGACACCTGGAATATTCTGTTCCCTCCTGCACAAATGCTATGGTAGTTGAGCATGTGCTATTAAAAGAGTGACCAGGATAATGCGGAACTTGAATCCATGTCCTGTGTCCAACTGAAAGGAGATGAAATGTCAAATCTTAAGAGGAAAAATTTGAGGGAGATAATATCGGGGTCTTTAAATACTGAATAGTGTTGAAGAAAGAAGGTATAGACTTATATGTACGTGTTCTGCATCTGTTCTCTGAGGGACAGATGAGCAAAAGCTATAGGAAGATACATTTTAGCTCACATATGGGAAAAGAAACAAACTAAAATCTTTCTACCAGTGAGTCCAACCAAAGGGGAAAGGAAAGAATGCTTAGAAGATAAGATGAATGAGCTGAGTCTTGAAACTACAGGGTGTCCTAGAGAGCTTGGGGACATGGGTCATGTTGGGGGGTGGTCCAGGGTGGAGGGATATCAGCTGCAAAGCCACTGTGAGGTGAAACAGCATGATGCAATAAACTGTTAGCAAATTCTGGAACTTGGATTAGATGGAGGTAGGGATGAGTGACAGAATGTGACAGCTGGATAGGGATCATGAAAGATTTAAAATTTAGATTTTTTTTTTTTAAGACCACAGAAGGTTTTCATCTGGTGAATGATGTGATCAGATTTGCTTATCAGAACAGAAACAATTTTGGCAAACAAGACAGCCACTACAGCCACTTATAGCTTTACCATTTCGTGTTTAATCTTGGGCTAGCTATTTCAAGTCTCTGACACACTAGTAACATAGAGATAATAATCCTGCCTTGCTTTCTTGGATTTCCCTTAAGACTGAAAGCATCATGGATGTAGAAAAACATGAGATTGGCAAAGTGCAAGGTCCCGTTAAACAGCTCTTGTTTTATTACAATTTTTATTTTATAGCAATTTTCCCCCATTCCTGATGCAAGTGAGGAGTTTCACAAAGGGTTGAGAATATTTCTTCTTTCAAGATCTTGGTTCTTTTCCTGCATTTTTTTTCTTTTTTCTTTTCTTCTTTCTTTTTCTTTTTCTCTCTCTTTCTTTCTCTTTCTCTCTTTCTCTCTTTTGACTTGACAGTGCTCAAACATAGCACAGCAATACTCTCCTTCCCCACTTTCCCTTTTGGCCACTTTCCCAGGCAAAAAATGTTCAGGCCATTCCCTTTCTGGTGGTCTCCATCTATCTCTGCTGTGCAGCTGGAACTTGGACTGACTGTGCTGTGTAAATTGTGTAGTGCTGTCATATAAGGCTGCTGTATCCATATGTCCCTTAGAACATCAATTTCATGGTATCATAAAATGAAGGCTGAGAAAAGTTACAAATATGCAGTGGTTCCTGGTTCCTCCATCTGTAAGTTGGGGATCAGATTCCCAATACCCAAGACTATGGTAAGGAAAAAATGAATAAAGTGACTGGCATATAATATATTCAGGTGGGATTTATTTTGGGGATGAAAGGGTAGTTTAATACTCACAAGTCAATCAACTGTCATAAACTACACCAGCAAAATGAAGGATAAAAACCATATGATTATCTCAGTAGATGCAGAAAAAGCATTTGACAAGATTCAATATCCATTCATGATAAACACTCTCAATTAAATAGGATTAGAGAGAACATATTTATTTTTATTTTTATTTTTTTTTAGATTTTTATTTATTTATTTGACAGAGAGAGAGATCTCAAGTAGGCAGAGAGGCAGGCAGAGAGAGAGAGGAGGAAGCAGGCTCCCCGCTGAGCAGAGAGCCTGATGCGGGGCTCTATCCCAGGACCCTGAGACCACAAGCTGAGCCGAAGACAGAGGCCCAACCAACTGAGCCACTCAGGAGCCCAGAACATATTTAACATAATAAAGGCCATATATGAAAAACCCATGGCTAACATCATCATCAATGGTGAAAAACTGAGAGCTTTCCCTCTAGGGTCAGGAAAAAGGCTGTCTGCTTTCACCATTTTTATTCAGTATGTTACTAGAAGTCCTAGCCACAGTAATCAGGCAAGAAAAAGAAATAACGGGCATTCATATTGGTAAAAAAGGAGTTAAAATGTTGCTATTTGCAGTTGGCATAATACTAAACATAGAAAATCTTAGAGATTCCACCAAAAAATCTATGGGTAATAAACAAATTCAGCTAAGTGGCAGGATGCAATACTGATACCCAGCAATTGGTAGCATTTCTATACACTCACAATGAAGGTGCAGAAAGAGAAATTAAGAACAAAAAACAAAAACCAAAACCACCATTTACAATTACACCAAAAAGAATAAAATATCTAGGAATAAACTTAACCAAAGAGGTGAGAGACCTATACTCTGAAACTATAAACCCTAATGAAAGAAATTAAAGATGACACAAACAAATGGAAAGCTATTCTATGCTCTTTGATTAGAAGCACTAATACTGTAAAAATGTCCATATTACCTAAAGCAATCTATAGGTTCAATACAATCCCTGTCAAAATACTAACAGCATTTTTTTACAGAATAGAAAATAATACTAAAATTTATATGGACCCATAGAAGACCCCAAATATCTAAAGCAATCCTAAGAAAGAAGAATAAGGCTGGAGGTATCATAATTTCAGATTTCAAGATATACTATGATGTTTTAGTCACCAAAACAGTATGGTACTGGCACAAAAATAGACACAGCAGAACGATAGTAATCCCAGAAAAAAACCCACATTTACATGCCCAATTAATCTATGACAAAGGAGGCAAGAATATACAGTAAGGAAAAGACAGTCTTTTCAATAAATCATGGTGGGAAAACTGTACAGCTACACAGAAAAGAATGAAACAGGACTGTTTTCTAACACCATAAACAAAAATAAGCTCAAAATGGATTAAAGACCTAAACGTGAGACCTGAAACTATGACAAACCTAGAAGAGAGTAAAAATAATGTCTCTGACATTAGCCATAGCAACACTTTTCTCCATATGTCTTCTGAGGCAAGGGAAACAGAAGCAAAAATAAACTATTGGGACTATATCAAAATAAAATACATCAAAATAAAAAGCTTTGCATAGTAAAGGAAACATCAGAATGAAAGGACAACCTACTGAATAGGAGAAAATATTTGTAAATGATGAATCTGACATGAGGTTAATATCCAAAATATATAAAGAACTCCTACAACTCAAGACCAACCCCCCCCAAAAGAAATAAAAATACAAACAGAAAAACATACAATCTGATTAAAAGCTGGTCAGAGGACCTAAATAGACATTTTCCCAAAGAAGACATATATAGACAGCCAACAAATCACATGGAAAGATGCTCAACATCATTAATCATCAGAGAAATGCAAATCAGAATCACAATGAGATATTACCTGATATCTGTTAAAATGACTAAAATTTAGAAGACAAGAAATAACAAGAATTGTCAAGGATGTGAAGAAAAAGGGACCCTCATGCACTGTTGGTAGGAATGTAAATTGGTAAAACCACTGTGGAAAACAGTGTGGAGGTGCCTCAAAAAATTAAAATTAAAAATAGAAATTAGAAATACTAGGGCACCTGGGTGGCTTAGTTGTTTCAGTGACTGCCTTCGGCTCAAGTCATGATCCTGGAGTCCTGGGATCCAGTCCCTGCTCAGCAGGGAGTCTGCTTCTTCCACTGACCTCTCTCCTCTCATGCTCACTCTATCTCTCTCTCTCTCAAATAAATAAATAAAATCTAAAAAAAAAAAAAAAGAAGTACTGTATGATCTAATAATTCCACTATTGGGCATTTACCCAGGGAAAAAGGAAACACTAGCTCAAAAAGGTATATGCACCCTTATATTTATTGCAGCATTATTTACAATAGCCAAGACTTGGAAGCAACCTAAGAGTCCATCAATAGATGAATAAATGAGGAAAATGTGGTGTATACACACACACACACACACACACACACACAGGAATATTACACAGCCATAAGAAAGGTGAGATTGTGCAGTTTGACACAAATGGATGGATCAGAAAATATTATGCTAAGTGAAATAAGTCAGACTATGAAAGAGAAATACCATATACTCATAAATGGATATTTATTTAAATACCATTTACCTCATAAATGGAATCTAAGAAATAAATAAACAAAAAGCAGAATCAGAACTATAAATACAGAGAACAAACTGATGATTGCCAGAGGTGAGGAGACTGGGGGAGTCTGGCAACATAGGTGAAGGAGAGAGGGAGATACAGGCCTCCAGTAACAGAATGAGTAATTCATCAGAATAAAAAAGCAGACCATAAAGAATACAGTCAGTGATACTGTAATAGAGATGTAATGGGACAGATTGTAGCTATACTTGTGAACATAGCATAATGTATAAACTTGCCAAATCACTGAGTTGTACACCTGAAACTAATGTAACATTGTGTGTCAACTACACTCAAATAAATATAAATCAATCAATCAAACAAAAAAATAAACAACAAATAAAGAAGATAGGAAGCAGTAATCATTTAGGGGGACACACATACGAACATATGTATATATTTTTTAAAAGTATGTGCATATGTATTATATAGTCAGGGCTTTTGTTGTTTGAATTAAAAATGAAATCAAGAAAAAAAAAAAAGTGCTAGGTGAACCCAACTTCAACATTCAGTGAAACCGTATGTTTCCTCAACACCGAGGCAGGACTGGAATGCTGCATTAGAATGTTTCCCAGCCCATGGGACGCCTGGGTGGCTCAGTTGGTTGGATGACTGCCTTCGGCTCAGGTCATGATCCTGGAGTCTCGGGATCGAGTCCCGCATCGGACTCCCAGCTCCACGGGGAGTCTGCTTCTCCCTCTGACCTTCTCCTCGCTCATGCTCTCTCTCACTGTCTCTCTCTCTCAAATAAATAAATAAAATCTTTAAAAAAAAAAAAAAAAAGAATGTTTCCCAGCCCAGAGTGCTATACTGTTCAGTTCAAGCTACAGAAGCATTTTGGCGGCACAACCTCGAAGCAGAAGGGTGGGCTCTGCAGTCTGAGGAACATCAACACAACCTCCAACCCCTGGTCATGGATTCTGGGTAAAGCTCTCAGCTTCCGATGGCTCCTCACAACTCAGCCATCTTGTTAAGCTCTTGACTGCTTTATTTCCTTGCAAAGCTGCTGTACTATATCATTTCCACCATCTCCTATTGTGGACTGGTGTGAAATTCAAGACCAGAGTCTGCTCCACTCTCCAGGGGCCTGCATTTGGAGATGGACTTTGAGATTGATTATACGTTTCTATAGAAATGCCTCTCTATTTCTCTGGAGTGTTCCTGCCAGAGGCAGGGGCCTGGCCCTGATAACTATGACTGGGCCCTTTGAGCTCTGAACATTAGAGGCTGTAGGGGGACCCAGGGGCATCTCTAGGAGGGGTACTGATGCTTGCTTTTACAAGGTGAATTTCATAGTATCTCCAATTTCAGCTCTAGAAATGGATTTTGGAGATCTCAATATCCCATATAAATTCTTAACATTTTTGTAGGCATTTTTCCTTCTACAATTCTGATTTTGATAGCATGTGTGAGTCACAGTGTTCTCTTTAATAATGTATACTCACACTATTATATCATAGAACAATTTTGTACTTAGATCAACACTGGGGTCTGAATCTGGGATCTACTCCTTATTAAATTATGATTTAGGGAAAGTCTCTTAACCTATTTGTGCCTCACTTTCCGTATCTTAGAAACAGGAATGATAGCACCAGAGTTAAGATTTGTGAAGGGTAATACAATTTGCCTGAAGACCAACCCTACTTAGTGTCCTATTCCAAACGGCATTAAAAGTAATTGACAAGCTATTTAATTTCTACCACATTCTCTCTCAAATAACAATGCTTTCTCCATCCCTATATTTCTCAACATCTTTTGCACATTGCAGTTTCCCCAGAGACTTTCTTCTGGACACCAGTTCTCTCATAAAACCCGTGCTTGTGAGTTCTCTGTTCCCTCTTTGCTCCTATTCCTGCCTTCCCTGGCTTTCCCCCATGCAGGAGGTCTTGGATCCGATGCTGCACACTGGAACCCTTCCCTGGGAGAGGAGCGGGGAGGAGAGGGAAAGGTCACAGACATGCCAACTAGGGTAAATGATAGAGAGCAGAGAATATGCTGCCAGACTCTAAGTCAGGAAGAAAGCTGTGCATGGCAGCGTGGTTAAGGAAAATGTTCAGTGGCCACATGTTGTGGCCCTGACCTCCTCAGCCACGTAGTACCCTGCCAGCTGCTTAAGCAGAAGACTAGGGACACAGATGGAAATTCTTCAGCTGCAAGTCACCAGCCTAGCCCATGAGCAGGGTAAAAGGATTACCCACAGGGACCTTGGCTATATGACACTGTGATGACAGAGGTGTGTTGGGGGGAGCACAGTCAAGGGCAGATGGGGGAGGGAGCACACTTGGAAGAGGTTAGCCGAGGTGTGACCTCCTTCCATTCTCACAGAGGCATAGGAAGCCCTAGGAAGAGCTTCTGCCCTTGCTGGGTCCCCTGCAGCTTTCTCACATGAACTCACAGCCAGTGTTTGAACACCTCCCATCCATGCAAAAGACCCTGTACAGAGCCTAAGAAGCTCAAAACAGAGATGAGCACAACAGAATCCAGACAAGTAAGAATAACTGGTTTTGCCCCATATCCCATCCCCTACTTTCAGTTGCAGGCACTCTTCCCTCTTCCCTACCTCCATGATGAGTCCCTGAGGCTGAAGACTGGCCAGTCCCATGGAGAGAGGATGGGGTAAACATTAATGAGAACACAGGACTGAAGTTTCCAAGACAGGGCATTTTTAGATCCAAAAGTAACCACAAAAGTACAGAATTTGCCAAAGGTGTCATTAAGGGGAAGGGGAGGGACATTTGACCCCATGGTTGAAGAGGATTAGAGAGAGAGAGGAAAAAAAATCAGACCTGTTTGTATTTGTGCCCTGATGAGTTCAGACTGTTCAATAATCCAGTCGTGGTTGATGAATTTTCTTTTATCCCTGATATAACAATATAGATGAAAATGTTCTCTAAACTGGAATATGCTATACAAATATTAGTTATGATTAATAATCCTGACAAATAGGAGTAGAGAAATAACAGGAGGGTTTTCTTAATTTCTCTCAGTGTTCTTTTAGAAACTGAAAGCATGATTCCTCGTCTGGAGTGACACAGAATTAAGCAGTGTTTCAAAATACCTACCTAGCACAGGGTAGAGGAGCAGCATAAGGGAGGTGTTTTCTGAGTTTGACAGGGCAGAAGGTATCTAATTCCACATCCTCCCTAATGACATCACCATTTCTGCAAATACCCAGAACCTTTTGACTATTTATCTTTCTCTTGTCCTTACCTTAGAGCGGTAGCTCCCAATTTTATCATTATTTGCTGGAAATGCTTCAGCTAGCAATCATCTCTCTCTACATCTATTTATATAAAAACAGCCCAATGTGTCTCAGGTAATGTTTCTGCTTCATCCCATTCACCCCTCTCAGTAGCCCTGTGAGGCAGCTACTACATTATCCCCATAACACCAACAAGAAGACTGGAACCTAGAGAGGGGAAATCACTTACCCAACTCACACAGCTAGTGGAGGACAGAAGGGAGTCTTGACTTGAAAGCCTTAAGCCTGAGCCTAAGTGGACTCTACGCGCATTCTTTCCATTTCCATCCATCCTCCATGCTGCTGTCAGAATGCTCTTTCCCAACTGGTGTTCTCACTGTCCTGATTTAAATCCTTCAAGGGCTCTATAGTTAGAAAAATTCCACGTCTTCATCTTGGTGGTCAAGGATGTCTATGATCTGACTCCAATCTCTTTCAGGTTATGTAGCCCTTACAAGCCTGGACCACATGATAGTCTCTGAATACCCTTGCTTTGTGTTTTTTTCCCTCCCTTCAACTTGTCCATCCACCTGGACACCCGATGGACCTTCTTTCTTCTCCTCCAAGTACTGGAGAAGTACTGTCTAAGCATGGCTGGACCTACACAAGCCACTCCAGTTTTCCAGCTGGAGGCAGCTTTGTGTCACTGCAAAAGGAGAGGCTGCAGAGCAGAGAGATGTGGTTCTTAAGTGCGGGTGTAATCTGTTACTGGGCCAATAGGAACTAGGACAATGTGCTGTGCCTCTGTGAATGTTGGTTTCCTCATTCATAAAGAGAAATAGCTATGCTAGAGGGCATGTGAAGATTTACTGATGCTGCTGATGCAGGCCAGGAGATTAGCATGGTGCCTGGATCATTTTTTTTAAACATTTTATTTATTTATTTGACAGATAGAGATCACAAGTAGGCAGAGAGGCAGACAGAGAGAGAGGAGGAAGCAGGCTCCCTGCTGAGCAGAGAGCCCGATGCAGGGCTTGACCCCAGAATGTTGAGATCATGACCTGAGCCGAAGGCAGAGAGGCTTAGCCCACTGAGCCACCCAGGCTCCCTGTGCCTGAATCATTTTAAGCCCTTTGTTCATTAACTTGTGTGCCAAAGGAGAAGGAGCAAGATGGTGGAGGGTAGGAGACCTACTAAATTTCGTCTGGTACCAGGTGTTCAGCCAGATAGTTTTCAAGCCATTCTGAACACCTTACAAACTCAACAGGGGATTGAAGAAAAGAATAGAAGCAATTCTAAAGAGAAAAGCAACCACTTTCTGGAAGGCAGGACATGCGGAGAAGTGAATCTGAGATGATATATACAGAAAGATAGATTGTAGGGGAGGGTTGGCTCCCAGCAAGTGGTAGAGCAGTGGACCACAAAATTGGAAGTTTTAGAAGTCTGCTCCACTGAGGGATGTCGCTCCAGAGGCTAATCAGGGGGTGGAGCCCTCCAGTGTGGTCTCAAGTCTTTTGGGGTCAGAGAAAGACTGGGAGACTTTCTAAAAGTGTGGCAGAGCTCCCAGGTTTAGGAGCAACAAAGCCAGCTGCAGAGACGGAGCCGAGGTGAGGGCTCTCGGCTCGGAGTTACTTTAAACTGTGATCCAAGGCACAGTTGGGTCTTTGATCTTTGAGTAGGTGACACACAAGTGGCAGATCTGGGGAGACTCCCCCACTTCTTCCACTGGGAGGTGGAGCATGGGAATGTGCTGCAGGAAAATTCTAGATTTGGAGACTCCAAATGGGACTGTGTGCCAGAGATAGAAACGCTCGGTTACAGGCCAGGTGAGCACAGAGCATGGCTGGAGACCAGGTAGATGGGAGTGATTGACTGCTTTTCTCTGAGGGTGTACTGAGGAGTGGGGGCCCGAGCTCTCTGCTCCTCTGGGTCAGACATTGGGAGGCCACCAACTTCATTCTCATCCTCCAAAGCTGCATGGAACATGTTCAGGAAACAAAAGCTACCGAGAGCAAACCCAAGCAGCTTACTTAGCCTGGCCCCTGGCAAGGGCTGTGCAATTCTGCCTCAGGCAAAGACACTTGAGAATCATTGCAACAGGCCCCTCCCCCAGAAGATGAGCAAGAGCATACAGCCAAGACCAAGTTCACTGATCAATGAGAACTGCAGAACTCCAGAGCTAGGGGAATAGAGCACATAGAATTCATGCCGTTTTCCCATGATTCTTTAGTCTTTCAAAGTTAGGGTTTTTACATTTTGTTTTTTTCTTATTCTATTTTTTAAAATTTTCTTCTTTCCTATTTTAACTATTTTATCTTATCAATGGCTTTTTAAAATCTTCTCTAATTTTCATTGTTATACTCATATACTATCCCTTCATTGGATTTAAACTTATGTCTTATATACATATAAGTTTTTCTTTCTTTAAAATTTTGGGATACAATATCTTCTAACAGAAGAAAATGTAACCTAAACCTAGTGTATGGCTTTGTTCTAGTCCCCTACCTGATCACATTCTCTCCTTTTTTTCTTTATTCAACCAATTTCTTATCTTATCAATTCTTTTTTAAAATCTTTTTCAATTTTCATCTTTACAGTCATATTCCATCCCTTCAACATGTTTACCCTAATTTTTTAATATAAACAAATTTTTCTTTCTTTAAAATTTTGGGAGGCAATTTCTTCTAACAGACCAAAATCAAGTGTGTGGCTCTGTTCCATTCACCAGTCTAATCATATATGTACATATATATGTATATATACATTTTTAAAAAATTAATTAATTTATTTTTTTCTCCCCCTCCCCCCCGCCACTGGTTTCAGGTCTCTTCTGATTTGGTTAGTGTGTATTTTTTCTTGGGTCTTTGCCACCCTTTTAGTATTTTGTTCTCTCATTCATTTATTCTTCTATGGATAAAATTACAAGGCACAAGGGGCAGTACCAATGGCTAGGGACCTAATCAATATGGACATTAGTAAGATATCAGAAGTAGAGTTCACAATGATGATTATAAATATCCTAGCTGGGCTTGATAAAAGCATAGAAGACAGTAGAGAATCCCTTTCTGGAGAAATAAAAGAACAAAAATCTAACCAAGTTGAAATGAAAAAGCTATTAATGAGGTGAGTAAAAAAAAATGGAGGCTCTTACTGCCAGGATAAATGAGGCAGAAGAGAGAATTAGTGATATAGAAGACCAAATGATGACAAATAAAGAAGGTGGGAAAAAGAGAGATAAACAACTACTGGACCATGAGGGGAGAATTCCAGGAAATTAAAGAAGAATTTTTAAAAATCATTGAAACAAATGAAGATTAAATCACAATTGTACAAAATCTTGGGATACAGCAAAGGCAGTCCTGAGGAAAGAATATAGCAATACAAGCCTTTCTCAAGAAACAAGAAAGGCTCAAATACACAACCTAACCCTACACCTAAAGGAACTGAAGAAATAAAGCCTAAACCCAGCAAAAGATGAGAAATTATAAAGATCAGAGCAGAAATCAATGAAATAGAAACCAAAAGAACAGTAGAACAGACCAATGAAAGTAGGAGCTGGTTCTTTGGAAGAACTAATAACATTGATAACCCCCTGGCTGGACTTATCAAAAAGAAAAGAGAAAGGAACCAAATTAATAAAATCACAAACGAAAGAGGAGAGATCACAACCAACACCAAAGAAATTCAAACAATTAGAAGAACATATTATGAGCAATTATATACCAGCATATTTGACAATTTGGAAGAAATGAATGCATTCCTAGAGATGTATAAACTACCAAAACTGAACCTGGAAGAAACAGAAATCTTAAACAGACCCATAACCAGTAAGGAGATTGAAGCAGTCATTAAAAGTCTCCCAACAAACAAGAGCCCAGGGCCAGATGGCTTCCCAGGGGAATTCTACCAAACATTTAAAGAAGAATTAATACCTACTCTCCTGAAACTGCTCCAAAAAAATAGAAATGGAACAAAAACATCCAAACTCATTTTATGAGACTAGCATTACCTTGATCCCAAAACCAGACAAAGACTGCATCAAAAAGGAGAATTACAGACCAATGTCCCTGATGAACAAAGATACAAGAATTCCCACCAACACACTACCCAATAGGATCCAATAGTACATTAAAAAGGATTATTCACCATGACCAAGTGGGATTTATTCCTGGGCTGCAAGGTTGGTTCAGCATCTGTGAATCAATCAATGTGATACATTACATTAATAAAAGAAAGGACAAGAACCATATGATACTCTCAACAGATGCTGAAAAGCACTCGACAAAGTACAACATCCTTTCCTGATTAAAGCTTTTCCAAGTGCAGGGATAGATGGTTCATACCTTAACATCATAAAAGCCATCTGTGAAAAACCCACAGTGAATATCATTCTCAATGGGGAAAAACTGAGAGCTTTACCCGTAAGGTCAGGAACACGGCAGGGATGTCCACTCTCACCGCTGCTATTCATCGTAGTACTAGAAGTCCCATCCTCAACAATCAGACAACAAAAAGAAATAAAAGGCATCTGAATCAACCAAAAAGTCAAATTCTCATTCTTTACAGATGATATGGTACTTTATGTGGAAAACCCAAAAAACTCCACTCCAAAATCGCTAGACCTTATACAGGAATTTAGTAAAGTGCCAGGATATAAAATCAATGCACAGAAACCAGTTGCATTTCTATATACCAACAAGAAGACAGGAGATAGATAAATTAAGGAGTCAATCCCATTTACATTTGTACCCCAAACTGTAAGATACCTAGGAATAAATCTAACCAAAGAGGCAAAGGATCTGTATTCAGAAAACTATAAAGTACTCATGAAAGAAATTGACGAAGACATAAAGAAATGGAAAAACGTTCCATGCTCATGGATTGGAGGAAAAAATTTCTTAAAATGTCTATGCTACCTAGAGCAATCTACACATTTAACATGATTCCTATCAAAATATCATCAACTTTTTTCAAAGAAATGGAACAAATAATCCTAAAATTTACATAGAACCAAATAACCAGAGGAATCTTGAAAAAAGAAACCAAAGTGGCAGCATCACAAGCCCAGACTTCAAGCTCTATTACAAAGCTGCAATCATCAAGACAGTATAGTACTGGCACAAATACAGACACATAGATCATTGGAACAGAATAGTGAGCCCAGAAATGAACCCTGAACTCTATGGTCAACTAATCTTTGACAAAGCAGGAAAGAATGTCCAATGGAAAAAAGACAGTCTCTTCAACAAGTGGTGATGGGAAAATTAGACAGCTACATGCAGAAGAATGAAACTGGACCATTTCCTTACACCACACACAAAAATAGACTCAAAATGAATGAAAGACCTCAATGTGAGAAAGGAATCCATCAAAATCCTTGAGGAGAAAACAGGCAGCAACCTCTTTGACCTCAGCCACAGCAACTTCTTCCTAGGAACATCACCAAAGGCAAGGGAAGCAAGGGCAAAAATGAACTACTGGGTCTTCATCAGATCAAAAGCTTTTGCACAGCAAAGGAAACAGTCAACAAACCAAAAGAGAAGTGACAGAATGGGAGAAGATATTTGCAAATGACATATCAGATAAAGGGCTAGTATCTGAATTCTATAAAGAAATTATCAAACTCAACATCCAAAGAACAAATAATCCAGTCAAAAAATGGGCAGAAGACATGAATAGACATTTCTACAAAGAAGACATCCAGGTGGCCAACAGACACATGAAAAAGTGCTCCACTTCATTCGGCATTAGGGAAATACAAATCAAAACCACATTGAGATACCGCCTCAAACCAGTCAGAATGTCTAAAATTAACCAGTCAGGAAATGACAGATGTTGGTAAGGATGTGGAGAAAGAAGAGAAAAGAAAAGAAAAAGAAAAAAAGAAAAGAAAATTTTCATCCTACAATGTTGGTGGGAATGCAAGTTGGTGCAGCCACTCTGGAAAACAGTACGGAGGTTCCTCAAAAAGTTGAAAATACAGGTACCCTACAACCCAGCAATCAGTATTTACCCTAAAGGTACAAATGTAGTGACCTAAAAGGGCATGTGCACCTAAATGTTTATAGCAGGAATGTCCACAATAGCCAACCTATGGAAAGAGCCCTATGTCCATCAACAGGTGAATGGATAAAGAAGATGATACACAGACATACACAGTCACACACACACACAATGGAATACTATGCAACCATCAAAAAAACCGTGAAATCGTGCCATTTGCAATGACGAGGATGGAATGAGAGGGTATACGCTAAGCAAAATAAGTAAATCAGTGAAGATAATTATCATATGATCTCTCCGATATGAGGAATTTGAGAAACAAGACAGAGGATCATAGGGAAGGAAGGGAAAAATGAAACAAGATGAAACCAGAGAGGGAGACAAACAATAAGAGACTCTAAATCTCAGGAAACAAACTGAGGGTTGCTGGAGTGGAAGGGCATGGATAGGTAGAGTGGCTGGGTGATGGACATTGGGGAGGGTATGTACTATGGTGAGTGTTGTGAATTGCCTAAGATTGATGATTCACAGACCTGTATTCCTGAAACAAATAATACATTACATGTTAATAAAAAAATAAAAAATAGATCATGTGCCAGGGCTGTGCTAGGTGTTAGAAATGCAATGATGAACAATCCAAGTCTAGTCCTTGTCTTTTTGGAGTTTATGGTATAATTGATGAGACAGATATTGAGAAAACAAACACTTACTCAGGATGCTTTCTGAGAACATTCCCTGAGATATGGCTAGGTCGTAGGGGGCTACACTGTCTTTCATAATAGGAAACCCTGGGAAGTAGGCATTACTAGCCCCCTTTTACCACTGAGGAAACTGAGGCCTAAGGCAATTAAGAGATTATCTCAGTATCACCAAGATAGTAAAGACTGGACACAAGCCTGGAACCAGATCACTGTACTTCAAACACGAACTTTGTTCTTCTATATCTACTTGCCCTTTGCTATTGATGAGGACTTTGGCTACTCTGAAACAGTCCTTGTAATCTTCTGCTCTTGAATGATTACATGGCTAAATGAGCAAATGAGCGATAGAGAACTAATTGAGTAAACGTTTATAGGAAAACCTCCTAGGCTGGGAAGGAAAAGTCTTACTTTCTTTTAAATGGATGTGTCCAGTGGGCAGAGGCCCTTCCCTGATCCCTCAGGTGTGGGAGGAAGACTTAGGCTGGCCAAACCTAGACTTTCAGGAGTATTAGTAAATGCATTCTAAATAAATGGAAAAGTATTTTAGTTTTTGTGAATTGGCACCTAAGGAGTTAAAAATAAAGACATGGCTCTGTCCCACCTCCCCACCATCTAGTCCCAGTCTAACCAAAGCAATACTGCTATTATGAGCATCACATCTATGGGTCCTGTGAACTATTTCTTTATAAATAAGAATTCTTTGCTTTAACACATAGTCGAAAACTACTGCTCTAAGTGATCAGCTGCCACAAGATGGCTCAGGAAGATCCCCAGATCTTCAGAGCAGAGGAGAGAGGGGGTGGCGGACAGCTACTGTTTACCTTGAATGCTACACTCTTCCTCCCCTCATCACCAGCAACTTCTAATTTAGAGAACACATCTGGCTGACTTCTGGGAAGTGTTTTAGGGTTTACAAAGAGCTTTCAAATATTAGCTCAGCTGATTTCAGCAGTAATTCCTGAAGTGCATACAGAAAGAGTGGGGTCCTTTTCAATTTAAAGATGAAGAAGCAGGATGGAAACATGAGTAAACAGCCAAGTTGCAGATTCTGGGTTCTGGTGGTGATGCCAGTCCTCTGTGGGTCTGCCAGTCTTTGTGATAACTTTTCATGGTTCAGAGCCACTTTGCTGTAAATTCTTAAAAGAAACACAAGCCTGCAATCTTACCTGGACTAGGTTGGGTGTGATTTTTCTTCAGAAGCCTATATGTGAATTGGGGATGGAGGCCTTGGAAGGAGAAAAGGGTCACCAGACTACAGATTTCAGGGGGCACTTTGTTCTCAAAACGTAGCTCCCCCTATGCAAAAATCCTTGCACTTCTGCCAGACCAAAGTAATTTGGTGGGGAGTGGGTGGAGAGGGAGGATTTGGCCCACTGGGGAGCCTGGCTTCTTCTAGAAACTGTTTTGTCCAGACAACTTGGGATTCATCATGACTACATTTCCACAAGAACTCAACTGACCACCTCTCTCTAAACAAAATATAGGCAGAATGTTTTAGCAGAAAGAGCATTGATGGGAGTGAGTGAGGCTGGTTCCCACTTTGCCTCCATCACTGACTGCTTCACAACATTCCTTCTCAAAGCCTTTTCTTCATTTGTAACCTCAGTGACTTCTCTTATAGTTATTCCTGCAGTGTCCTACTTTCCTTCTAAGCTCTGCTTCTCTTTGTTGCGATTTCCAGACTCAAATCTATTTGACCAGAGATGTTTGTCTGAGCTGGATACAAGTTGGCCTCTCCCGGTCCTTGGCAATGTAGACCTGTACCCAGACCCGAAGTGTCATGTGTCTTGGGGTATATTTGTTCCTGATGCAAGTCCATGAAAGGCGAGCTCACTACTTTTTAATATGCCTAATGGGCTCTTTCATCCCCTGCTCCAGAACTAACAGAAGTCATGTGGCCTTTCTGTCCAGAAGGTCAAGACCATTCCTCATCATCAAGATCATTTTTTTTTTTTTTTGCATGATCAAATCTAGCTACTGTTAATCACCTGCACAACTTCTCTCTTGTTATCTCCTGAGGGCCTTGTACTGAGCTCAGAGCAATGACTAACTTCAAGGATAACAGTCCTGCTACTGGGAGGTTAATTAAAATTCCAGGGCCTGAGGTAGATTTGCTGTCCCTGCTGGGTAGGAGGTAAAGGATCTAGAGGCCATAAATCCAGCACTCCTTCCATTCCTTCCCCAGGTGTCTCTGATCTGGAAGATAGGAGACTAAGAAAAAAAGGATAACCGTGTAACTGGGTGATGTTAAAAGAGGGAGAAAGAAAACAAAGACATGTGACCAATGGAGAGATCAATCCTTCATGCTCTTTTCGGGGAGTCCACAATGGGGCAATGACACTTGGAAAATAGTGAGCACTTGAAAACCATTCCTGCCATTGACTGTGTAATTTCTCTTCCCCAAACCCAGACTAAGGATTTGATCAGAAATGGAAATAGAGCTTTCCACACAAGCATGTTTATCACGGGACTGCTTATTATAATAATGAATATTGGAAATAATCTAAATGTCTGATCTGGGATTGGTTATGTAAATTATGACTCCTCTCTATAGGAGGGAACGTTCTGTAGCAATTTAAAATGATGTTTATGAAGACATTTGAATGGCATGGTTAAATGCATATGGTGTAATGTTAAGCAAAATCAAGCAGAACAAATTTTAGAAAAAAATTATCAATAATAAGATGTGAAGATAAAATATGCTTATTATTCTGGAAAGAATATGGAAACATGTTATCAGTGGTTAACTTTTGAGATGAAATTTGCTTGACTTTTCTCATTTTTTATAATGATCAAGTAATTCTTTTATAATTAAAAAAAAAGAAGGGATACAATTAAAGATAACTATAGAGCTTTTTTTTGTCTCTTGAAATGGTGAATGCTCTGGACTTCTGTTGGGGCCTTAAGTCTGTGAGTTGGCCTAAAGGCAGCAGACTCTCTGCCCTGTCGACAGCCAAACCAGGAGAGCCCTATGTTTAAAGTCCAGATACAGATGGTGTTGGCAGTGATCTTCAGAAGGTTACAGAATCATCTTCTTGAAGAATTCTTTCCGAGCTCACTTCAGGCATCTCTTCCTGTTCCCTGATCCCTCAAAGAGACCTACTGTGCTTTACCATCTGAAGGATTTTGTAATGTTGTGGGGGTTTTTTGTAGTTTTTTTTTTTTTTAAGATTTTATTTATTCATTTGACAGAGAGACACAGCGAGAGCGGGAACACAAGCAGGGGGAGTGGAAAAGGGAGAAGCAGGCTTCCCACTGAGCAGAACTCGGTGCAGGACTCAATCCCAGGACCCCAGGATCATGACCTGAACTGAAGGCAGACACTTAACCACTGAACTACCCTGGTGCCCCAAGGATTTTATACTGTTTTAGGGATGGGAGCAATCCTAAAGATCATTTAGCTCATTCATTCATTCTTCCATTCATATCGCTACTTGTTCATTTTAAATCACGTTTCTTGAGCTGTGTGTTAGTCATGGGGGATTCACGAGACATGGTCTCATCTCCAGAGCCTCTCAAAGCCCAGTGGGTGGAAACAACAGAGAAGGAAACACATAATGGGGACAAACTGAGTGAGGATTATCTTCATCATCCCTGGCACATAGTCAGCACCCAGGAATTATCTATTTAAAGAATGGATGGGTTGTGCTATGATGGAGGTCACACAGGGTATTATGTAACCTTGAGGAAGAGACATTTGATATAGTTTAGGGTGGTAGTATTCAAGGAATGACTACCAAAGGGACGCTCCATATACTGATAGGGTCTCAATAGTCTGTAACTTGATGAGTCTGACGTGCCTTGGTGACACTGTTGAGAATTTGAATCTATGTCTTACAACTCCTAACTCTTTCTACTCTACCTCAGTGTATCTACCCTTTCAGGACTCCCAGGGGCTCCCCCATCTGGGAAGCCTTCATGGCCCCTCTCCTCCCCACTTTCCTCCCCTACAGTTGGCCAGGTGGCTTTCCTCGGTGCTCCCACAGTTCCCTGTGCTTACTGCCGCATAGCATCAAATGCCACCTTTCAGTGCAGGGCCTGTCATTGCATCCTCAGTGCCTAGCCCAGAGCCAGGTGCTCAAGGAGTATTTTTTGAAAGACTTCTAATTGATCCTAATTAGTGCTGATCCTGTGAGGTTTTTTCAAGCTTAGGCAAATTGTTCCCTTTGGGGCTATCTCATGCCCTACTGGCTTTCCTGGACTTCTGAGGCAGGCTCATCCCTGGTTACTTCCATGTTTTGACCTGGAAGCCACTTGCTGCCCTAACGTCCAGAGGACCCACTCTGCCTGCCAAATTCAACTTCCTCCCTGTATTCCCTGCACATTGATTATCTCTTTGGTTGGTCCTGGGATCCAACTTTTGCTTCTCTGCCCATCGTCTATGGCAGGTGCCTGGTTATGCTTTGCCATATCTCACAAAGTAAAGGCTGAGAGAGCTGTTCAAGCTTGGATGACCTGGAGGGTTTGCTTCATGCCCTCCCCTTCTCTAGCCTAGCATGGACTGTCCCTTCTTCTCCCTGACTTGGCTCTTATGATCACTCCTACTCTAATACTTACATGAACCCCAGTCCTGAACGTTGGCCTAATTTCCTAGCAGAAAGATTGCCAGGAAAGTGGCCAAGGAACGAGCAAAGAGTGCTGGAAAATGCCTGGGCTTGGAGTTAGACAAAAAGGTGTGAGTCTAGCAGTTATGAGACCTTAGGACAGTGACTGCTGTGCACCCATGGTTTTTGCCAAGTGGCTTCCATTTACTGTCTGTGGTACCTAATATTTGGCACCCAGTTACAATGTGTGGTGTCTTCCCCCACACCACCAAGCAATTTTCTGACACCAGCGGGGTGTGCTATAACTCACCTCAATTCTGACCCTATACCTGGCGTTAGCATCAGATCCCCCACATTACAGTTCAGTCCACGAGACCACCCTCCCCCCACTTCATATGCCAATCTCTTGTACTTCTGACTGACTGGCTATAGATGGGAGGCTCTAACGACTGCCTCCGTAGGTTTGATTAATTTGCTAGAGTGACTCATGGTTCTCAGAAGCATTTTACTCATCAGCTCACTGGTTTATTATAAAAAGACATAACTCAGGAATAGCTCAACAGAGGCATAGGGCAAGGTTTGGGGAAGGGGCTCAGAGATCCCATGTCCTCCCTCAGGGCACCACTCTTCCCAAATCTCCATGTGCTCACCAACCTGAAAATTCTCAGAACCCCATCCTTTTTTTTTTTTTTTTAAAGGTATTATTTATTTATTTGAGAGAGAGAATGCGGAGCAAGAGAGATAGTGGGAGAAAGACTATATGAGTGGGGGGCACAGAGGGAGAGGGAGAAGCAGCCTCCCCACTGAGCAGGACCCCAATGTGGGGCTCGATCCCAGGACCCTGGGATCATGACCTGAGCTGAAGGCAGACGCTTTACTGACTGAGCCACCCAGGTCCCCCAACCTTTTTCTTTCTCTCTTTTTCTTTTTCTTTTTTCTTTTCCTTTTCCCCTTCCTTCCTTCTTCCTTCTTTTTTTTAAAAAAGATTTATTTATTTATTTATTTATTTGAGAGAGAGAAAGTGAGTGCGTATGGGGTTAGGGAGGGATAGAGAGAGAAGGAAGAATCTCAAGCAGACTCCCCACTGAGCAAGGAGCTGGAAGCTGAGAACAGGGCCTGACCTGAGCCACCCAGCCAACCCCCTTTTGGGTTTTTATAGAGGCTTCATTACATAGGCACAATTGATTGGTGATTGATTTAACTTCCAGCCCCTCTTCCCACCCTCAAGCGTGGGATGTGAGTTGGGGGTGTGGGCACCGGAATGGTGAGACAAAAATTTCTAACCTTCTAATCACGTGGTTGGTTTTCCTGGCAACCAGCCTCTATCCTCAGGTTCAATCTAAAAGTCACTTCATTAACATAGCAGAAGACACCTTTATTGCTCTCAGCACTTAGGGAATTCCAATAACTTTAGGAGCAAAGACCGGATATATTGCCTATATTAAATCACTTGCTATAGTAAAGGGCCCCTACCTTTTCCCTGGGGACTGCTCTCCTCCTCACTGGGCATCCACATGGTGGAACATGGGACTCAAGTCCCTCAGCACAGAGCCTTCCTCTGGCCAAAGCTGGGCTCAGGGAGGGACATGTGGCATACTCAGAGCCACCAAGAGTACACAGGAATTTTGATAATACCTTTTGAGATGAAAATCCTGGTTTTTCACATGGGTTCTGAAACACAGAAAATGCAGGAACTACAGCTTTCCTGTTAGTCTGACACACAGGCTGAGGCCAATACAGCAAACGAGAAGCAAAAGAGAAGGATCTAAGAAATAGGGAGCCAGGCTCCCAATAAGAAAGATACATCACAGATCTCATTAGAGTCATGGTCCAAAAGGAAACAGATGGTTCACTTGAACTGGATCATATGAGGAAGGTTTAATAAAGGGACTATTCACTATGAGCAGAGGTGGAGGGTGATGAGCTCCGTGCAAAAATACCAGGGACTTTGGGTCAGTAACAGTGGAGCTGTTCCCACCTCAAGGTTCAAAGGGACCTGGGAAGGAGTAGTTACTAGCATTTACTGGCATGGGTCATGGAGAGAGGGCCACTTTGAGACAGACAGCGACCTTGGATTGAGGGACACAGCCAGGCTGGGGTGACCCTGGCAAGGAGACATTCAGGGCAATAAACACCGTGGCCTCTCTTTGCTCCCTCCCTCCAAGCTTGTGTTGGCATTTCCTGTTGTCCACACCGCCTAGAAGCCCAGAGGTTGTCCGAGTCAGTTGATGTGACCCAGAGAGAGTGCAACCTCCTGAGACAGACAGCAGGGAGCAAGCAGATCTGGACGGACAAACAGAAATGATCCGGACAGCCCTGAATCCAGCCCTACCCCTGGACTGCTTAGCTTCTGTGAATTAGTGTACGTCCTCTTTACAAAGTCATTTGGACTGGGCCTTCTGTCATTTGAATCCAGCAGAATTCTAACTGACACAGTGGTTTCTGCCTCTGTAATTTTTTTTTAAACTACAGTAAATATATAACATAATTTTTGTGCCATTTTAACCCCATTCTTAAATGTACAATTCAGTTAGCATTAAGTCCAATTCCATTCATGATGTCGTGCAACCATCATGACTATCTAGTTTTAAAATATTTCATCCCCTTAAATGGCAGCTCTGCAAGCATTAAGCAGTGACTTCCCATTTCCCCTCCCCCAGGGGAATCTACTTTCCATCTCTATGAATGTACCTATTTTAAATATTTCCTGTGAGTGGAACCATACAATGTCTCTCCCTTTGTATCTGGCTCATTTCATGTAGCATTCTGTTTTCAGTGTTCATCTACACAGCAGCATGTATTAGCATTTCATTCCCTCTTATGGCTGAATAATATTCTGTTGTCCAGATACACCACTTTTGTTTATCCACCTGGTGATGGGCACTTGGGATGGTTCCACCTTCTGGCTATTGTGAACAAGGTTGCAATGACCTCTTCCTCTATTCTGAATGCCCTTCTCCAGAAGAGGAGCCACGGAATGAAGGAAGGAGCTGATGGTGGTAAAAGGGATGGTGCCCTCACACCACAAAATGTAGTTAGAGGTGTGGTGTGAGCTCACAAAATGTAGTTAGAACTACTGCCATTTTGCATCTGGAACTCAGGAACTGTCTCTCCTGAGACTGTGTGCAGGCAGCCTCTGCAGAAGCCAAAGGGAAATGGAGAGAAACCTCTGGTTTCTGGAGTATGGAGGTCTACCCATTTGGGGTGTTGTTTTTAAAAATACTGGAAGCCCATGGGAAGTTAGTAATTAGACTTGCGCTGTCACTGCCATTTGTTTAATGGTTGAGTGATCAGAAGTTTTCTTCTTTCTTTTTTTTCCTTTCTCCTGTCAACTCTGCCTGATTAGAAAGGCATGTGAATCTTTCCTTACACACAATTTTCCAAGTCTGAAGTGAGAAATCGAACTGAACTCAATTACAGCAGCCAATCTAATGTCCTTAATTGCACGCAGGAGCGAGGAATTTGAAAGGTTCCTTGGAGGACGGGGGTGTACAAGGTGGACTTGGAGTTATTGATGTCACACGTCCCCATGGGGATGCATGTGGTCTCGAGGGCACCCATGTTCCCTCCCAAGGGCACATTTGTGTGCATACACTGTACACACTGATGAGATGCGGAGGCTGGGAGATCACGTCCTCCTCGGATGGTCGGGCTTATGAAGTCACAACTGCTTTCAAGTGCTAATTCAGAAGTCTGCTCCAGTTTTTAAAACTATGTATCCCCCCTTGAGAAACTGCAACAAAACTAATGAAAAGAGATCAAGCAGAGGAGGAAGAGTGGTTGGAGGGCAGAGCCTCTTCACCAAAGGGAAACAGAGAGCAGGACCTGCCGGCATCATGCTGTTCCTAGGCAGCAGCGGCACAGCACCCAGGAGGTAACCAAGACAGTTGCCCCGTCCAGAGGAGCTGAGGGTCTTCATGGCAATGGCGGTTTACCGAGTACTTCCCGTGTGCTAGGTACTGTCCCCCTGCCTTCCACATAGTACCTGCAATCTTCCAAACAATCCTACCTGGCAGGTGAAGTCACTCAGGTTTTATAGACAAGGACAGCAAGGCTCAGAGGACACACAGTCTTGCTTGAGCGAGCGACCACATAGGATTAGATCTCCGGCTGCAGCCCAAGCCCGGGACCCTTGCATTATGCCCCTGGGTCAGGTCGGAAGCCCAGGATCTGCTGCACAGGGGCTGCCCAGCAAGACGGACACTCCTCTCCTCCTCCTTGTCCCCTCCCTGCCTTCTACCTCTGTTTCCACCTTCCATACTCCTCCTCTTTCGTTTCGCTTTCTCTCTCATCTCCATCCTTCCACAGGAAAACCTCCTCAGTTTTTTTTCCTCCCCCCAAATGTTTGATTAAGAATCAGCCATAAGAATGTCACCCTGAAAACATAAAAAGGGCCCCAGGATGGAAAATTTTCCTTCAACATCACTGTAAGCTGCAAACTGTCAGGAACCACTGAGGGCGAGCCATGAAACTCTGAAGGGCAGCAAGGAGCAGCCTGGGAACAGAGGAGCCTGTGACTCTCACCTGGGACTGGAATGATGCTCCAATCCTCAGGCTGGAGCTCTGACTCTCCAAAGGGGTCCCACATATGTCTTTAACTGGGAGTGGTGGGTGCCGCCCAAATCCAGGGATGGTGGGGAGTTAAGCTTCAGATGAAGAGAGCTGACTTGGTCAACAGGGTGGGGAGCAGCCTAGGAGACAGGGTACAGAGCTAGGGAACAGAAGAGCCAGGGAGATGTGCACAGTGAGGTCACAGCAAAGCCGGTCAGCAGGAAGGTGGTTTGAGGTGAGCCCGGGCTTGCTGCCGGGGATCAGTTCTGATACGCCCGACTCTCCCTGGTGTGAGGCACGGTGAACCCAAGCCATTTCAAGGCGCAGGAAGAGGGTCACTGTTACTTTACCTGCTCCTTGGCAGGTATCACCATTCTCTACCCTTAACTCTGCACATTTCAGACCCACTTTGGTGAGCGTGACCAGGAAATCATCAAGACAAGAGTCAATGACACAATTATCCTATTTTTAAAGACAACAAAACCCAGAGTCAGGGGGATCAAGGATCTTGCTCAAGTTTACAGAACTAGGAAGTGGCAAAGCTGGAATCAAACAGAGAAATTCTTCCTACTTATTTTCCATGCTACCTGGTGCCCTGTCTGAAGGCCAGGTCACATGGGATGTGGAGACAAGTGCAGGACTGGCAGTCAGCCAGCCCTGGTCTCAAATCTCCACTTCAAAACTTATTAGTAATATAGTTCCACTCTCCATGTTTTCCTGCTGTACTATGCTCTCTCTTGCTGTCCTGTGGTCTGTCTCATACAAGCCAACATAACAGAATTCATAAGGGGGGACTGCCCTTCAGGGCGTGAGTGCTTGGTCTGTTAGCCCTTTGCAGAACGAACCTCCTGGGAAGGGAGCCTGGACACTGCCTGGAAGAGCCCAATTACGCCTGGAGAATAACTCCTACCTGGCAGGATCTGGGCCTTCGGTGATGTGCATGTATGGCAAAGAGCATTTTCCAAGTGAGAACCTGGACGCCGTTAAAGCAAAATGGAACGATTAGGGAGGCGCTGGACCATGGGAGTGTTTTCCCTGAGTGGGTCTTTTAACCTTGCAGCGGAGTTGACCCTCTCCCAGGCACTGACAGCCTCTTTGGAACTGAGGAAACAAGCTAAGTTCTTTTTAATGTATATTAAATGGAGCCTGTCAACCTTGACAAAGTCCCTTTAAGGAGATGGTCACTAAGAGGACAGCCTGCCCAGAAGGCACGCTGCTCGGGAGGCTGTGTGGACGGCCCTCCCTCCCACGAGCTAGGCTGAACGAAATCTCCCTCTCCTTGTCTCCCTTTTAACTTCTCTTCTTTAACAAAAGTATCTTCTATTAGTGATCATACGGGCCAAATCCTGTGCCAACAACCTGGCGGGTATTCTCTGATGTAGTCCTTACAGTGCTCCCAGGAAACACGTTCTATTTCACCATTATCTTGCTGATAAGGGAAGGGAGCCTCGAAGTCAATACCTTCTATTAGGCTAGCCTGATGCCTATGCTGTGGCTGTCCGTATCTTTGAATATTATTATTATTATCTTACCCAATTAAACCCTTTCCATTTGCTCTGTGTTCCCCCAGGCCTTGTCCATGTGTGTACATTATATTAGCATTTATATGTTGCACGTTAATTTTATAATTAGAACTTTAATTATTTTAAAGTTACAGTTTGGTACAAAGATTAAGTTTTATTTTTATCAAAGTAATACATAAATTGTTTTAGAGCCAAATAATGTGAATGTACAGCTGAGAAAACACCCATCCCTGTCTCAGTAGTTCTCTTCTAACTGTTGCTCCAAACATTGATCTCCGCACTGTAAAGAGAATGTTTACTTTGCTAGTTCTTGATTTCTAGGTTTTTGACATTGATTTCCTTAAACACTCAGAGAGGGCCTGCTCTCTCTTTCCCTTCATTTCCTGTACAAAGCACCCACAGTTATAGCATACTTTGATCCCTGAGTAATCAGGGTTTCTTTTCTTTCCTTTTTTTAAAGGTTTTAATTTATGTATGTATTTGAAAGAGAAAAGAGAGCCAGAGCAGGGGTACAGGGAGAGGTAAAGAATCTCAAGCAGGTGCCCCACTGAGCATGGAGCCTGATGCAGGGCTCAGTCTCACGACCCTGAGATCAGGACCTGAGCTGAAATCAACGGCTGGGTGCTTAACCGACTGAGCCACCCAGGTACCCCTCATCAGGGTGTCTGTTAAGGCTTGTGGGTATTATGTAGGGTCAAGCAGTGTTTCCTTTCTTGCATTATACTTTGCTTCTTGCAAAGTAACAATTGCCTTGCTTTTTCATTTGCATGCTTTCTACTAATCTAATTTTCCCCACATGTTCCTATACCTCTGTCACTTACCTACCAGTAATTTTTCTAAAACCTCAAGCATATCAATTTCTGTTTCTTTCTTCCTAGAGGTTATCCTTCTGCTCCAGGGTGAACTGTTCGCTTCCCAGCATAGTTGCATAGCTGGTATATGGGGTCTTCTTTGATCATTATCCTGGGAATCCCTTTTGCTGCTCTTTCCTGTTTCTTGCAGCTCATAGCTTTGTATGTTGTGATTTACTTCTCAATTTACTTTCCTAAGAAAGGGTGTGTGCATCATAAAATTTTTTGAGTCTTTGATTGTCTTATTACACATGTCAACTTATGTGATTGTTTGGCTGGGTATAAATTTCTAGTTTGAAAATGATTTTCTTTCTGAATATTGAAAGCAATTCCCCTTTGTCATCCAACATCTGATTTTAGCCTTGAGAATTTTGGGACTAATTGGACTCCAAGTTCTTTGCACATAACCTCTCAATTTCTCTGGAAGCACCTGGGATATTCTCTTTACTCTCTGAGTTCAGAAATTTCACAATGGTGTGCTTTCATGTAGGTCTTTTTGCATATATTACACTCAGAACTTGAGGAATCCTTGTAGTGGGAGACACTTGTTCTTTCCTACTGGGAAATTTTCTTGTCTCACATTGACTTATGTTGGAAAGACTCCCCAAAGTGTGACTTAATCTGTTTTATTCTACACAGAATTAAGGAAGTTAATTAGTGTTCATTGAATAGCTACTATGTGCCAGCCATTGAAATGGAGACTTTACACATGTTATTTATTTTATGCTCATAGAAAACCTCCAATACAGCTGTTGGCATCACTATCTTATAGGTGAGAATTTGTCCAGAGACACCACAGCTATTAAACATCAGAATTTACTCTAAATTTGGACAACTCAGTCTACTAGATGAGCAATTCCCTGTGTTCTTTGAAACACCAGTGCCTTACATATTCCTTCAGCCTGGTATCTTTTGGAAGTCCTGGGATAATTACATGTCTTAGTTATAGGATTTCTCAGAGTTGTGGGTACCCTAATCTGTACTGTGAGTTTCTAAGGAGGAGATTGTGCAATGTATAATTTCCCAAAGTAGATGGTGTGATACTGAGGCTATGCCTTAAAGGGTAGGTGGAAGTTGAATATGAGACTTTAGATCTGGTGGTCGATCAGCTGGCCTTAGCAGAAATGGACTCTGTGGGCCTGATTGCAATAGCTCCCTCTCCTCCAGCCTCCTCCTCATCTCATTCTCTGGGCCCACCTTTCTCTTCCTTACCTTGCTCTCTTGACACCAATCCCAGTGATGTTTTTTTTTTTTTTTTTTTGTTTTGTTTTGTTTTTTGTCTCTTGACTGCTCAACAGCCATACCCACTGTCTTTTAAATCAACATAAGCGTCTTTCTAACACATTGCTCTTTCTAACTGGAGTACACATTACCTCCTCACCTCGCTTACACCTCCTCAACCTTCAGAGCTCAGCCTAAATGAAGTTTCCCCCAGGGAAAAAAGCCCCTGAATATTTCATTAGGTTCAATCTTCCTACATTATGTTCTCAAAGTTTCCTGTACTTCCATGAGAACACATGCCATTTGTGTATGTTATGCAATATACCAAGTGCAATCATATAGTCACATTTTTGTTTATTTGTTTAGTGCCTATATATCTTTCTGTGGGCTCCAAGATCCTTTTGGGGCAGGGACCATTTCTGTCTTGCTTATTACCATATGCCTAGAACTGAGAGTGGTGCCTAATGTATGCTGGATGCTCAATAAACATTTGCTGAGTGATTGCATCAGTGATCAAATGCATGAATGAAAAAGGTGACTTCATTTGTTATTATCATTAATGATGATGCTGATTAATGAACTTTGCCAAAAATTGTGGCTCTTGTTAGAGTTCCAATAGCCCAATTCTGCTTCACAATAGGTCTGCACTGAGGCCAGGGAATAATGTAAAACACAACCTCAGAGGTGATGAATATTCCATGAAACAAAATTTAAATGTAAAAAAATCATTTCTGTTCTGTGCATGAATTATTTTGCCAACAGGTATCTCAGCATGAGACTGCCTTCACCCCAAAATACCCAGCCTCAAAAGCATTTTCAAGTAGTTCTTCATGAGTCTTGTAAATCAAGTTTTCATCACAGAGTCAGAGAGCAAATGAATATTCTCTTTTTTGAGAGTGAAAAAACAAATGCTTGAAATAAAAAATCAGGTTGGATATTTTTTAAGAGCTCATTTTTCTAGCCTTGGCTGGCTAAGCAGATAAGGCTGATGCCGAGTCCTTGGCCAGTACTTCTACCTCCCATGAAGCTTGTGATCCCATTGGGATGGGGTATTCTGACAGCTATGCCTTCCGCTTTACCAAAGAGGGCTTCTGGGAAGGCTACGTACTGTAAAATCTCCCAAAAGTTGTTCCCTTGCTCATTCTTTTCCTTGTGGCCCCATCTGCCCTCACTTCATTGATTGGTTAATTAGCTCTTCCTCTGGGTCACTCCATCTTAGACAATAGATGCTTTCAGGGCAAGTAATAATGCCTGATTCCTTTCTGCATCCCCAGCCTTCCTACAATGTCTGGCGCACATAGGACCCTCAATACGTGTTCGGTGATAAGGAGTGAATAATCCCATCAACAGCCCTGCAAAGTGAATTTGGGACCTTTTCTATCCCCTGTTAACACAGTGGAGGAAATGAAGCTTGGAAGGGCCATGAGACTTAGTTGCTACGATCTCCAACCTGTGTACACCGTTTATTAAAGATGAAATCCCCAGTCCTGCATGGCCTGGCCCCTGCCTACCACTGCAGGATTTGCTCCTGCTCCCCTTTAGCTCATTGTTTTCCCTCTTGTAAAGCAGACCAGCATGTGGCTCTTCCCTTGCATGGACCGTCTGAATAAATGTCACATGAATGTTTCTGTGCATGGCCAGGCCTTTTTCATTTTGTCCTCTCCATCTGGTAGGTCCTCCTTTTATTTACCTTTCATTCTCGGTTGAGGCATCCCCTCCTCCTGGAAGCCTTCCATAAGAGCACTTCCTCCAGCTCTGTGCACTTATCACTGCACTTGCAACATTGTATGGTGATAGTGTCCTGCCTGTCTCCCATGGGACTGGGAGCTCTTCTAGGGCAGGCGCTGGGGACCACTGAGGTGAACAAAGGACATGCTGCAGAGTAGAGCTCAAATCTTCGTGAAGAGTCACCAGGAACACACTCGGGAAACCGGCCTGGCCCTCCTGATCCGGTGCTCTCTCCCAGACACCACGCTGCTCCACACATTGCATAATATGAGCATCAGGAGAAAAAAAAAATAGATCAAATGGCAGCACAAACCCAAATTGGCAGCCATCCTCAAGATGCTGAGAGGCCGCCCATCTGCTCTCCTCTCGTTCTGAATCCACAGTTGTGCCCTCCATGCTGAGCGAGCTGGCAGCAGCTGGCCCCCTGCTGCGAGTGAAGAAAGGAACAATTTATTACAAAGGGCCCTCTCTAAATCAATCTTCCAATCCGTCCTGGCCTTCTGGGAGCGGAGGCGGCTTGTGGGCGCTGTCCCATGTGCACTCCTGCTACCTCTGCACTCCGGCCACATTTGGCCACAGCCCCACCAGGGCATGAAGAAGAGGCTCGGTGTTCACTTCTGGGAGCAATTTTAGGAAATCAGAGACTAGAACATGTGCTTCCCTTCAAAACAGACCGTCATAAGAACTGGCACGTCATCAGGCTACAGACTGCACGGCTGGCATCTGGGGGATATTCACAGTGCTGGGTGAGGGCTGCTGGCCAGTGAGGTCTTTGATGCACACTGGTTTCTAGGCCCGATGCTTCCAAATATCAAATGATAGCTCTGGCAGCCACATCTGGGAACGTCTCTTCTTTGGGAATGGCTTACAGTATTCTCACCCTCGGAGCTGGGACTCCCAGGCTTGCTCACGAGGCAGTACTCTGTAGGCTGTTAGCCTGCAGCCAGAGGCAGAAGTCGGCCCTGGTGGGTCAGTGTTGATCTTTTCTACGGGCCAAACTTACTCTGTTTAGTGCCCAAGCTGAAGGTGTCGGCCCTCTGACACCCTGAGCTCTACGCACGAGTTTGCCCTCTGGATGGCGCTGATGGAAAGAATCAAGAGGAGCCAAGCTAGGGGCGTCAGTGACCTGCAATGTGGTCTGGTACAAAAAGATCAACTGGGCTGTGACACTGTCCTGGGAATGAGAACTCCGAAATTCCCAGGGAGTGAGGCTGTTGGTGGTGATAGCTGAAGCTGAGAGAGCGGACGGAGACTAGAGGGTTATGGACAGCTGAGGGGAGGTGGGAGCAAAACAACCAGAAGGCAGGAGCCATGGTGTAGAGACATGCAGATGGGCGAGTGGGAGGGAAGGACAGGACAGGGGCATGGAGAAGGCAGGCATCCGGATTAGAGGGACCAGAGCTCCGCAAGGATGTCTGTTCCTTGAACCGCAAAAGCCCTGTTCATGTGTTTGCTCATGGAACAGGCCTTAAGTAAGCCCTGGGCTAACTGCAGGGGCTACAGGATGATGGGGCAAAGCCCTGGATCTTAAGACACTCACACACCTGAGGGGAGGAGGAATTTGTAAATGGACAATGACAGAGCTCCACAATGGGCAATAAATGCAGAAATGCAGAAGTTGGAATGCAAGCAGAGGAAAGAGCTTTGAAGGTCTTCCAGCAGGGCTGGGGGAGGGAGCCTATAGTTCTAGGCATCTGAGGTGGAGGGTCCAAAAGCCTGGAAGGGAGCTCAGCGTGTTTGAAACTCTTGAAGACGCAGAGAACTGCTGGAATGTAAAATTTGAATATTCATTCAAAGAAGAAAATACAGGATTAGGTGGCTAGGGGGCACCTGGGTGGCTCAGTTGGTTAAGCACCTGCCACAGGTCATGATCTTGGGGTCCTAGGATCAAGCCCCACATCAGGCTCCCTGCTCAGCAGGGAGTCTTCTTCTCCATCTCTCTCTGCCCCCCACCGCCCGTGCTCATGCTCTCTCTTTCTCAAATCAATAAAATAAAAAAGATTAGGGAGTTATGATGAGAAGGTGAACAATTTAGCAGGCATCAGCAAATTAGTGTTTAGAAGCAAAAGTCACAAAATTATGAAAATGGAAGGAAACTTAGAGATCATCTGGTCCACCTGCTTTTTTTTTTTTTTTTTAATGAATGAGGAAACTGAGGCCCAGAGAAGGGAAGTTACCCTCATGCTACTGGGAAGCTTTCTGGAAATGCCCAAGAAGTGATGGGGGTAGGGCAGGAACAAGACCCAGGCCTCTAAAGTGTTGGTTCCCAGCTTCTGTGTACAACACAGGTATCTGGTGTGACATAGTGACCTTTCCATTTGAGCTTGATGCTTAATGGGGAGAGAGGGGTGTCCACGTGCTTCTGAACTGATGCACTGAAAACCCAGTGCACCAAACAGTGACAGCACACTTTAACTCCATGAATAAAGGCATACGTGAATGTGGGTTCCACTGCTCACTGAGAACCTGGAATGCCCTTTTTTCATCTTCCCCAAATCCTGTTCTCCCCTCAGGGTCTGGTGGAACTTCCTCCTCCTGCAGGAAGCCTTCCATGACCACCCAGTACACATAGTTTGGAGGTTATTCTCTCTTCTATGGTTCTGACTTTCACAGGACATCTACGTTCTCTGCCTATTGCTATGGGAGTTTCCTCCTGCTCATCTTTGTAATTCTTTCTCCAGCTGGAAGCTTTGATCTGTGGAGGGGCTACCTCTCATATTTGTGTCCTGTAACACCTAGTCCAGAGCATGGCACAAAGAAACACTAATGGATTCTTTAGACTTTACACAACTATCTTTTCTGCCTTCCCTGATACCTTTGTAAGGCTAACTGGATTTATATATTGTCTAGTATCTACTACTGCCAGCTCATGTTTTCCCATTTTTTAAATTAATATTGAGTGATAATTTAATATCTTTTGCATTCATATGGAGCTTCACAGTTGACAAATACACTGCCATACATGTGGAGACCAAAGGTCGGGGAAGTTAAGAGATCCTTCCATGAAAATGGAAGGAAACTTAGAGATCATCTGGTCCACCTGATAAGTGGAGGCGATGCTGATCAAGGTGAGGGATATGTTCAAAGTCACACTTACGTGAACTTTTACAGGAGTTTAAGGAGAACCAATGCTTTATACGTCTTCAAGTACATGGAGTTTTGGGAAAAGTGTAGGATATAGAGATCACCCACTTTTGCATCTCCGAGTCCTCAGATGAGAAATGATTGATATGGACAAGAGTAGTAATCTTTGGCCTCTCACAAGTCCATGATAATGCAGTAGCTGCCATGTGAACCCATGCTCAATGCCCATTTATTTCACTGATCTGGGGTATTCATTTGGTTTTGACAGATAATGAGATGCTTATTCCCATTCTCCGATAAGTTCTAAAATACTGCTTTCACTTTCTCTTCCCACATCAGCTCCCTCTTAATTGATTGTATATTCGACCTCGGGCTCAATCACATTAATCACATGCCCAGTATATATCAGAGGAGGTTGTGATGCCAGATCTATTTCATGTAACCCCAAGATGCCCATTCCACTCTTCTCCAGCCTGTCTCTACCCCAGAAGTCATCCCTTCTAGGGACTGCATCGATGGACTCCCTTGACTTCTGGCACCTGTCTGGGGTTCACCAATGGAGGCCCTGGCAGGGGTGCCAGGGTGGGAGGAGAGTGGAGGTCAGGGTATTGGGTCCTCTGGCTCCAACCTGTCATGTCACTGTGGGCTGGCCGAGCCTTCTGGTAAAGCCCACAGCTCCTTGCGGGAGTCCTCCCCACAGCCACCTCTTCTGGTTCTGGAAACTGTCCCTGTAGGCCTAGGGCTGGTAACAGCTCCCCGCCTGTTGTTAGTCACATGGTTTACATCCTCCCTGCAGCTTCCTTAAATCCTGCCTAAATCTTTGGAGATACTGCCTTTCGGAAGTTCACCTCAATTATCCAATTTGAGTGTGCCATCTGTTTCTTGCTGGAAACCGACTGAGAGTCACCATACACTTTTTGAAAAATGGAATCCTTCTACCTATACCAGTTTCCTAGACTAGTTGAATTTGTAGAGACAGAAAGTAGAGTGGTGGTTGAGGTGCTGAAAGAAGGGGGAATTATCGTGTGATGGGTACAGATAAAAAAATTCCTAGAGATGGACCGTGGTGATGGTTGCACAACGATGTCAGTGGACATGATATCACTGAACCGGACACTTACAAATGGTGAAAATGGTAAATTCTATGTGGTGTATGTAATACTGCAGTAAAAATGAATAAAGAGGGGGACGTAAAAGCTAAATGCTTATTAATGCTTCTTAGGCTAAAGCCAAAACAAGTCTTTTTTCTTATTTATTTCTAATATTCCAGTGATGTGACCATGTTGGGTCAATGCAAGCATTGACTGTGAACCATTAATTAATTAATTAATTAATCAATTTTTATTTTACTTTTTCAAAATATTTTATTTTTAAGTAATCTCTATACCCAACGTGGGACTCAAAATCACAACCTCGAGATCAAGAGTCGTGCGCTCTACTGAGCCAGCCAGGCGCTCCCTCTGCACCTTTTATTCATGCCAAATAATGTAATCATGTTCGGGATGCTGTTTAATTTATTTGTGCAAGTACCCGTGTGCTGATCTTGGTCTAGAAAAAAAAAGGGGGGGTGCTGGTACAGAATACTGACTGACAGGAGCCTCCTCTGAACTTATCCTTGGCTCAAAGCACAGCTCATCTCTACTTTCTTTCACAAAGTTTTCTGGAATTTCACGACGCTTTCTACAACATGTTTTTGTTGCTCTTCTCCTTCCTGGAAATTGGCCCATTATTTTACTTCTAGTTCTAATCTCAAACAATTTTCTCCAGAAGGTTCAGAGATTTTTGCTTGTTTGTTTTTTAGATAAGGATCATGTCCTCATGGGCATAGATCCCCATTAACGTAGACCAGTCCTACCTGGTATTCTGCACACACTTAGCCAATGATTACAACCTTACTTGGATGATACCCTGTGATTTACATAATGGAAAGTACTGTAAGACAGAATGTGTATCTCTTATTTTTTTTTTTAAAGATTTTATGTATTTATTTGACGGAGAGAGAGATCACAAAGTAGGCAGAGAGGGGGAAGCAGACTCCCTGCTGAGCAGACAGCCTGATGTGGGACTCGATCCCAGGACCCTGAGATCACGACCTGAGCCGAAGGCAAAGGCTTAACCCACTGAGCCACCCAGGCACCTCAATATGTATCTCTTTGGCTTTAATTTCTGCTGGCAGGAAGACTAATTTTCTCTAACATACACATAGCCCAGACTCTTGACAGCAGTTTGACATCCAGGGACAATGGGTGCCTTGGGTGCTTTTTCTCTCCTTTCCTTCAGTTTCCATAGTCTCTGAGCCAGAACTTTGTATAAATAGCTAAAAGCTTCCAGGAACCGTGAACTGCTCTTCAGGAACCTCAGACAGAGGTGGGCAGCATCGACAGAGCTTCCGTTTCACCAAAGAAGAGCCATCTGTTCTGCTGGAATTGTTCTTAGAGTGGATTCCATCCTCTTATTTTCTCTTTTTTGGAATGGTAAACTACATGATCTATTTATATCATGATCCTTGTATTAAACATGGCTCTTTTAGCAGGAGAGAGAATTTGGTTTTATTCAGACTATAACAAATGCTAGTAAATTCCAGTCCCGTTTATGAGCACTGCTCAAATAACCAGGTAGAGTAGAGGCTTCGACAGGGGAGCCCTGACACCCCAAGACTTACTCTGCTTCTGCCCTCTGAATTGAAGACTTGAAAGTCCTCAAACTGGAATGTGAAGATGAATTAGAGTACTAGCATATTCAAAACCTTAGCTCATTTATTAATATCTGTTTTTTTATTGGTTTGCATCAACTCTTTCTATATTAAACATAACAGCCTACCATATATCACATTAATCACATTTTAGATTAGTTTTTTTGGTTGCTAATTTTATTTGTGGCACTTATGGAAAGTTGTCATTTTTATGCAGTCCTTATATATTAACATTTGTTCTGTCTGGGTGTTCTAGTGCATTGAATTCTCTCTTGTGTGGTAGTAATACACTTAATGCTAGTGAGTTAAATGGGCATTTTCTTCATGTAACTTTTCAGGAACAGTAATTCACCAACAGATTTCAAGTGCCTGAAACATGTTCATATTCTTTGACCCAGTAATTCCCCATCTGGGGAGCTAGCTAAGGAAGTTATAAGAAATATAAAATATTCATACCCTAGGATGTTCATTATGGTATTATTTACAATAGTGAAAAATTGGATATTAATATCTGGAAATTAGGACTTTCAGTAGATTAGTATGTAGCCATGAGCATTTTAATAACAAAGAAAATTTCAAGACCCAAGAAATACTTATGATATAACCAATGATATGCTAATAAGTGTTTAACAACAGGCTCTCTGAGAAAAATAAAATAGAACAGCCCTATTTTGTAGTGTCTGCCAATTTCTGTGGTGTAAATATTCCCACAATGGCTGATTCCAAGAGGATGGACTGTCACTGAACTGAGAGTTGGAAAGAGATGAGCTGGTCTCTCATGAAGAAGGATGAGCCAGCTCCAGCACTACTTGGTATGAGGCTATGGGACAAAAATGGCATGCAAAGGTTGTGTACAGTGTGATCTCAACAATGGAAATAATCTATTTAAAGAAAACCTTTGGAAGAAGAGAGGTCAACCTGGGGTAGTAGAATTATTAGGGATCACCTTTCCTCTGCATCTTAATATTTCCCTGAACGTCACAGGCTGTTGACAAAGCAATCATTAGGATCAGATAAAACACTGATGTTCATCCTGCTTCCCTCTCCACCCATCCACTTGTCATCATAGAGCTTGGCTTCTTGGTAATTCCACTTCCTCCAGTGATGGCTCTGTACTGGGGCCTTTGCTGGAGTTAACACTGAAGACTTGTTCTATCTTGCCAAAGCCTTTCCTTTCCTTCAGAATCTCCTGTCTTTCCTCTTGTCTCATTTTATCATCCTCCAGAAAGAAAGTGCTTAACTTTTTTAGTATAGCAGGAGCAGGGATGAGAAACATATACTTGGGTAGCCCCAAATTTAGTGTATGTTTCTATCTCACCAAGCTAATGGGAAATGTTCACCCTGGAAGGAATGAGTCACACTCCTTCACTGTCACATGGGGAGAGTGATGCCAAGAGGTTGATTTAAGGGTCTGCCATGAACTGGTGCCTGGGAATCAGGTCTCCTGACTCCCAGACAGTAGCAGGATTCATTGTAGCCCTGCTGAAGGCAATGGTTAGTCTAGAACTTCACATGCAGGCATTAGCCAGAAAAGGTAGTCTCTTCTTATTCCCTTTCTCTGTACTAAGACTCAGGTGGATAGCCAACTCTGTCACTGGGAACTTTGCCTCAGTTTGCAGGAGAGTGGGGCAGTTCTAGGTAGATCACATTTTTTTTCTTTCACTGTTCTCTGGAAAGCAAGTCCCTTCTTTGCTTGAATGAGTGCATTTTTGGATGTGGCCAGTTATTTTCCAAGAAGGCGGCATGGCAAGGGTTTGGGGGGTATTGAAAACCCGGATTTCAAAAGATTTATGCCAATAAGCAGTAACTCCATAAAGCTCATTAGCAATATATGCCATCACAAAGGAAAACTAATGAATAAAGGAGAAATCTTTTTTTTTTTTTCCCCCTATAATTAGGGCACACCTGGAGTAAAGGCCCATCAGCCTTTCACCCTGGCAATGCTGGACCCATCAAGTGGGGTCCCAGTGAAGTCTACTCAGCACTGGAATTCTGAAATGCAACATCTTGCACGAATCTCTCACTATTTTTAAGGACTTAACTCTTCTTCCCTGCTCCCTGTCTCAGAGAAGTGGGCACTAGTTAGAAACCTCAGCCATTGTCCTGACATGCCCCGATGCTCCATCCTGCTGAGCTGCATTATCCTGCAGTCCATCCACAAATGCTATGGTTTTTACTCCTGCCCTCACCCCAAGTCACTGTGCTGTGCAGGCATCCCAGGTTGCCCCGGATACCTCAGCAGCTTCCTACCTTGGCTGTTCTGCATGCACTCTGTCTCCCTTCCAGGCCATTCTATACACGGTAGCCAGGGTTATGTTTTCACCATGCCCACACGTTCCTGTTACTCATCTGACTGTAATCCGTTTCTCTCAGACAAGACCAGAATCCTCCACATGATTTACATGCCCCAAAGCACCCGCCCTACTCCCACCCCACTCTCACCTTGGCTTTCTGGGTCCTGGCTCCAGTTCTGGTTCTGAAATGTGCTATGCTCTCTCCTTCTACAGGGTACTTTTTGGGTTTATACTATAATTCTTAGTGCTACTACCCACTGTCCTAAAAAGCCTATCTCCTCCTCCCTAACTCAAGCATTACTTCCTCAGGGAATCTTCGGTGACCCTCCCCAGCCCGCTGGTGACTGTTCTCCATCACACCCTCTCAGAAAACCATGCCTCAGTCCCTCAGAACACTCACCCTACTCTGCAGTTACGCACTGGTTTGTTTAAGTTCACCTCCTGTCCCGGCTGGGGGCGTCACAGTAGCAGGGGTTACATCTTCCACTTTTCAGGACTTTCTCTCCAGTAGCTACCACAGTGCTTGGCCATTGCTCATTAAATGCCCTTTAAATGAATGCCTGAATGAATGAGATGGGACTTCCTCTGTGAAGCCTTCTAGACTGCCCCTTGTGTAAAATCCGGCTAACCAGAGGTCACAGTATTGAATGGAAGGTGAGTTAGAGTACTGTGGCCATACCACAGTGGCCATTATGAAGTAGGGGCTCAAACAATGCTTGTTTTCTTTACAATCATACTCGTTTCTTGGAATCAGGCGAATGGGCCCCACCCCATTTATTTCAGCAGCCTCACAGGGAGGGCCGTACACACCGTAGGTGGCCCTGGTGAATGCTCCTGCATTTGAGCTGTGGGACTGAGACATGCGCTTCCGTCGTCCCTGGCTGCCTCTTCCAAGACTAAATCCTTAATTACCTCATCTTCCTGTGAAGCATCTTTTCCGATAACATAACTCATGGCACTCTCTGGCTAATTCATTTTTGATCAACTGGATTGCTCTACACTTAGATTCCCATGTAATACAGCCTCTGGAGCTCCCCTCAGCACCGGAAGGCGGTCTGGCTCATTTGAACAAATTGCTTAACATGTTAAATTAGATTCAACCGTCCTTAGGAAGAAAAATTAAAAAGAAAAAAAGAAGATGAATATCAATTGTTCCAAAACTGCCTTATTCTCTCACTGACAGTTCCCAAGCCATGTCTGCATTGTGACTGTGACTTGGGCCCAGCAGGAGGTGTAAGTAATTTTCACTATCAGCAGCCAGCAGTTCCTGAGGCTGTCCTGAATGCTTGGCACTGAGCGCACAGCGTCGCAGAAACATTCTCGACCACAAGACCCATACACAGAGGTTGGGGTAATTCATTCATTAATCGTAAATGCCATTAATTTTTCTAGTCATGTTTCCCCCTCAACCATCCCTGACCACTGTGTACCTGCTGAAATCCTATTTATCCCCTAAAGCCCAGGTCAGATATCTCCCCTCCCTCGCCAAAAAGCTTCTCCATTCTTTTATTAAAAAAAAAAAAAAAAAAAAAAAATTGGTCATTCCTTTAACTGGGCTAAGTCCGTATCTTCAACACACTTCTGTTCTGTACTCAACCCTGTGTTTCTTTGTTCAATGTTTATTTCCCTTATTAGAGTGTGCAATATTTAAAGCTAGGGAACTAATTTTGTCCCACATTATAGTAAATTATATTACAGACTCAATAAATGCTTGCTGAACTGAACTGATATATTGATTCAGACAGCAAACATGTCCTGTACCTGCTATGTGTTATGTGCTAAGCAGAGCATCTAGACCCTGCCCTTTCACAAGCTGGCGGTCATTTCGGGAATTGCCAAATACATATATGGAACATAAAACGAAGCGTCAGAGATAGGATCACAGAGGTGTATGATGTAAAGTGCTGTGGAAACTCTGGGGTGGGGACTGATGACACGTATGTAATGAATACACACATGACCACGAGGCAGGAAGGAAATATTTAAAGGAGAACCACTAGGAATTTGGAGGAGGCAAAAATTAGTGTGACTGGGATGATCAGGCCGAATCCTCTGATATTCTGGGTATGGTATGATTTACACAAGGAGTAGTTCCTTTGACTATGATTATCAAGTTAAAAAATACAATATTTATCTGTAATAAAGAGGATCCATCCAGACCTAAGAGTGCGTGAAATGTGTGGCAGCCAACACCTAGGCAGTCTTGATCTAGAAACATGACTAGGGTCCCATCAGGTCTTGCCCTCTGAAACCGTCTGACTGAGTTTTAGAGCTTGGGCACTACAGAATACATAAGTAAAATTAAAAGAGTTTATTCTGGTCTTCAACTCTGAATGACATAACTTGGTTTTGCAGGTTCCCGCACTGTGTTAAGAGACACATTCCACTGGGAACCAGGCAAGGCCACCTGCCTTACTTGAGGAGCAGCACTAGTGGCTGGGTCCCTGGTGTTGTGCTGGGAGAGCTGATTTTATTTTATTTTTTTTTTAAATTAATTTATTTATTTTCAGAAAAAAACAGTATTCATTATTTTTTCACCACACCCAGTGCTCCATGCAATCTGGGCCCTCTATAATACCCACCACCTGGTACCCCAACCTCCCCCCCCCCCGCCACTTCAAACCCCTCAGATTGTTTTTCAGAGTCCATAGTCTCTCATGATTCACCTCCCCTTCCAATTTCCCCCAACTCCCTTCTCCTCTCTAACTCCCCATGTCCTCCAGGCTATTTGTTATGCTCCACAAATAAGTGAAACCATATGATAATTGACTCTCTCTGCTTGACTTATTTCACTCAGCATAATCTCTTCCAGTCCCGTCCATGTTGCTACAAAAGTTGGGTATTCATCCTTTCTGATGGAGGCATAATACTCCATAGTGTATATGGAATACATCTTCCTTATCCATTCGTCCGTTGAAGGGCATCTTGGTTCTTTCCATAGTTTGGCAACCGTGGCCATTGCTGCTATAAACATTGGGGTACAGATGGCCCTTCTTTTCACGACATCTGTATCTTTGGGGTAAATACCTAGCAATTGCGCTCCTGGGTATTTACCCCAAAGATACAGATGTCCTGATTTTATTTTTAATTTTTAATTTTTTAAAATTACTTCTCAGTGTACTAGAATTCATTGTTTTTGCACCACACCCAGTGCTCCATGCAATACATGCCCTCCATAATACCCACCACCAGGCTGGCCCAACCACCCACCTCCCACCCCTTTAAAACCCTCAGATTGTTTTTCAGAGTCCATAGTCTCTCATGGTTCATCTCCCCCTCCAATTTCCCTCAACTCCCTTCTCTTCTCCATCTCCCCATGTCCTCCATGTTATTTTTTACGCTCCAAAAATAAGTGAAACCATATGATACTTGACTCTATCTGCTTAACTTATTTCACTCAGCATAGTCTCTTCCAGTCCCATCTATGTTGATACAAAAGTTCGGTATTCATCCTTTCTGATGGAGGCATAACACTCCATAGTGTATATGGACCACATCTTCCTTATCCATTCATCTGTTGAAGGGCATCTTGGTTCTTTCCACAGTTTGGCGACCGTGGCCATTGCTGCTATGAACATTGGGGTATAGAGGGTCATTCTTTTCACTACATCTATATCTTTGGTGTAAATACCCAGTAGTGCAATTGCAGGTTCATATGGTAGCTCTATTTTTAATTTCTTAAGGAATCTCCACACTGTTTTCCAAATTGGCTGCACCAACTTGTATTGGGAGAGCTGATTTCATTTTTCTGGGGCAGCTGGTGGCAGCTAACATGCTTTCCTTGATTTAGGAAAGGACTCTCAATGGGAATCCAGCATTGTCAGCTGGGTCAGTGGGCTGAGATGTCCTCTAGGGGCTTCTGAGCACCCTCTGTGAGGACAGAAGGCCCTGGGACACACCCTAGCCAAACACACGCATTCATGGCAGCTGTCCCTCTGTAAGATGATGGTGTTAGAATGATCTGAAACAGTGTTACATCATGGAAAAATCAAAGACAAGAAATCAAGAGGTGTAAGTCTAAATTCTGCCAACCTGGTGATGCAGCAGAACCACTTGTGAGTTTCAAATGCTCCTTCGGCATCTTCAGCTTCATGTCTGGACTAGAGGAAGACACAGAAGCCTGTACCTAGACCACTTTCCTCTAACCTGTGCCACATTTGGGTTCCTCCTGATCTCGACAATCCAACACTGTTTTGTAGGAGAATGTGAGCATAACCCAGTCCTTTTCCTCCAAGACCAAATCCACGCCATCTATGTTTCCCTTTCCCTCTGTTCTTCTGTGGCCCTTCTTGGGGCCACCCACATTCCCTGCAAGCTGCCTGGGAGGGAGCTCAGGCAATCAGAATGAGGAGCCATGGCAGGAAAGACAGCTATGGCTTCAGCCCATGTCCTTTTATTACCCCTTTCACCTATCCTTTCTAGTCCCACCTTTTCTTAGGAGCCTGACTGCATGGACCTCTGCAGGGGGAAGAGGACTTGGCTTCCCCCAGCCCCTGGACTGTGCCACCAATGGGCTTGACAGCCAGGCAGGGAGCAGCATCGGAGGGACCTGCAGAGCACACAGGGGGGTCAGCTGCCACCTCTCCTTCAAAAAATTTACTGCTTTTTACTTTTAATCTTCATAACATCCGAAAAATGATAGTATTAGCACCATCCTATAGATATGGACATGGAGGAATCAAGAAGTGAAGTTAGTTGCTGGGGTTATAGCCTGGCTGGCATCAGCTTGCTTGCTGAAGGAAGAGGCCAAAGATAAGTTTTTGTCAATAAACCCATGTGTGGACCCAAAATGGAGCCCAGACAGAAAGATAGCTTCAAGGAGAAGACATTGTGACACTGCCTTGTCTCTTTTTCTGGAGACCTCCATGCTCTTTGCCCGTCTGCTCCAGACTCCTCTCTCGCACTGACTGGCCAACCCTCTCCACTTCCCCTGTCCATGGCCAGCCTGGCCAGTGGGAGCACTTTAATCATCCCCATTTCCCCAGTTGGGCAGAGCTCAGCTGTTAGGATACATCACTGGGCTATGAAAACAAGGACTTTTATATTTGAAAGAAATTCATAATGATCCAGTGTAAAAAATACATATTGCATCATGAGTAGGTATCCATATATATATTCACCTCAAGAGGTACAAATATAGGATGCCTGGGTGGCTCAGTTGGTTAAGTGTCTGTCTTTGGCTTAGGTCATGATCCCAGTGTCCTGGGATTGAGTCCCACATCAGGCTCGTTGCTTGGCAGGGAGCCTGCGTCCCCCTCTGCCCATCCCCCTACTTGAGCTCTCTCTCTCTCTGACAAATAAATAATATCTTTTTTTTTAAAGGAGGAACACATATAAATTCATATGCACACCACACACTAACACGGATGTATGAACACAGGTTTGTTTTATAGTTAGATACAATGGAAAAATATTTTGTGAAACAATACTATATTAAAAGTACTCTGACATTTTCCATGACTTTCTAGCCCATTCAAAAAAAGTATTGCCCAAATAAAAAAAAAAAAAAGAAAAAAAAAAGAAAAAAAAAAGTATTGCCTATTATCCTCCCAATTGATCTCATAATCCACAAAGGAGCTGCAACCCTCACTTTGGAAAGCATGAACCAAAGTTGGGGGGTTCAGGGCTCAGTCCTGGGGCCTCTTCAGTTCTCTCTTTCCTGCCTTCGCCTTTGAAGATCTCATCCAGCTTCCTGATTTAACACCACCTATCCTGATGATTCTGGAATGTCTGCCTCCAGCCTGGACGTCCTCCCACATCTCTGCACTCATATAACCAACAGCCTGTCTGACATCTGTACATGGATGGCCAGTGGCTTCACAACCCAAACACCCAAGCCCCCTCTTCTTGCAGCCCACCCTAATTCAGGAAAAGACAGCTCCATGATTCCATACAGCCAGGCAGAAGCCCTGGGAGTTATCCCTGCGGCCACTCCTTATCCAACCCGCCGTCAGAGGTCCTTGCCTCCAAACTATGGCTAGAAGTGAACAACTGTTCGGCACCCGCATCACCACTCTGATTCATCCACTATCGTCTCTCTCTGTAATCACCTCCTAACTGATCCCTTAAAAAATATGTCAGAACGTGTGACTCCGCCGCTCAAAACTCTCCAAGAATCCTGGTCTCACACAGCATGAAACCCAAAGCCTCTCTGTGCCCTCAAGGCCCTATACGTTGGGTCTGGTGACTGATCTCGCCCTGCTGCGCACCCTCTACTCCCTCTGCTCTCGCTTTCCCTCAGCCATTCAGTGGGAACCTTTCATGGTTCCCACTGCCTGGATATCTCCTTCTCCAAGTATCCACAAGACTCACTGCATTAGGATTCTCCAAAGACATGATGCCAGTAGAATGTGTGTATGTATGGAGAGAGATTTATTATAAGGAATTGTTTCAAGTAATTCTGGAAGCTGACAAGTCCCGAGATGTGCGCTTGGCAAGCTGGAGGCCGGGGAGAGCTGAGGACGCAGTATCCTGCACACCCGAGCCCCTGGAAGAGCCCAGGCCACAGGAGAATCCTGAAGGCAGGAAACGAACCCAATGTCCCAGCCTGAAAGAAGTCAGACAGGAGGACCTCGCTTTACTCTGAGAGGCCTTTTGTTCCGTTCTGGCCTTCAACTGATTGGATGAAGACCACACACATTCGGGAGGGCAATCTTCTTCAGTCGGATCTACCTATTTAAATGTTAAACTCATATAAAAACACCCTCCAAGACATACCCAGAATCATATTTGGCCGAATACCTGGGCAGCTGTGGACCAGTCATGGCACATAAAACTAACCATCACACCCACTCCTCTACCTGGTTTAGGTTTCTGCTCAAATGGGATTTTATAAAAGACACTTTCTCTAGCCACTTACAAATAATACTCCGACCTCCTCTTGTGTTCCCTCAAATGCCCTTACCCTGCTTTCCCTTTCTCCAAAGGACTTACTACTAACCTGACTTATGTATTTATTGCTATTATTATTTTTATATTTTGCTATCTACTCCAAACTGTAAACTTCATGAGGGCAGGGACCTTGTTTGGCCTTCAGCCATCTTTCCAGGGTCTAGAGCAACGCCTGGCATATAGCAGATGCTTATGTAACATTTATTGAATTAACGAATGAGTCTCTAGCCCACTTGAAGCCATCCTTGGGCTGGGTGCTTGTCCCAGGCCAGCCAGTGGGCACCATTTGTGAGGAACAGTGACCCTCTTTCCTGAGCTGGGGCTGGCAGGGGAGGAGGCAGAACCGAGTCTGCTGGACTCCTCTGGCCATGGGAAGCCCACATGTGCTGAATTACACATATGATCAACTATTCTCTTTCCTTGGTGTAGACTGTCAATAAATATTTTCATCTTCTTTATAAAGTCTCATGAAAAATAAAGTGACAAGAGCCGCGAGAAGCCTAAAGAGGCAATGCGTGCTTGGAGAAAGGAGGGAATGAATCTAGCCAGTAGAATAAAGAATCTTTGTGAGAAAGGTATCTTCACTGAGCCCCGATAGGAAAGATTCAGGACTGAGGATGGGGATTTGAAGAAAGGGCGTGTTAGGCCGAAGAGCAAGCCCACACACAGGTGAAGTGTTGGGAAAGTGTGTCTGTGTGCAGAACGCAGTGGGTCCTTTGGCTTCGCATCTTGTAAGTATCAAGTTCAGGCACTGCCCTGGGTGTCAGATCACAGGCAAATTCAGGAAAGATAGGATTCAAGTCCCCAAATTTCATTTTCCCATGAGGTTGTTTGGTGGCCCCGCTTATCCAGATCACTGCCCCGCCTTTCCCCGATGGCGGGCTCTGCATTAATGCAGGTAAAGGCTGGGAAATCCCGGGGCTGTCCTGTTCAGGACACCTTTGCTGTTGAACAGGTAGAGGTGAGACTGCAGTCATTCTCAGAAGCGATGGGAATCTGCACTTAAAAAATGCTTGTCTCTACTCTCTTGAGTGTTTAATTAGTTGGTTCTCACATCTTCAATGGTGTGGGGCACCTGGATAATCCTCATTCCAACACTGGCTTTTTCTACAGATCAGGAGCAGGGGGTGGGTGGAGACGGTAAGGATCTGACTGAACAATTTTAAGCTTGTCAGAGTCATGATTCAGTGATTTCAGTGCTGCTCCTGATTTATTCAAACTTGCCAAAGAACTGTATTCTTTTCACGCTCTTTTTAAAAATTACCAACTTTTCATCATGGTAAGGACCTCTTGGAAGAAAGAAGAAAGATTAAAAGATGTTCTTAGCTTATAGGACTCTGGTTTCCTTTTTCTTTATGTTTTCTCTGTCTGTCTCTATTTATGTCTGTATCTTTGGCTGCGGCTTTCTCCCTCTCTGTTCCTTTTTGTCCTCTCGATCTCCCTGAGAGGCAGTGGAGTGTATTATAGAGGAAAGAATTCTTGAGAAAGAAGGAGGGAACCTGGGATCTGAGTTTCAGCCCCTGTTCTGCCACTTCATAACTGAGGATCACCGGGCAAGATGGTTAACCTTCCTGGACCTTGATTTTTCTGAGCATATAATGGAGACGTGCCTGAAGATTGGGGAAGCAAGGATGGTGTCACAAAAAGCAAGGCAATTCTCCTTTAGGATCAAAAGACCTCAGTCTTCTGTGGGCCCTGTCATGGACCAGTTCTGTGCCCTGAGCAGGTTCTTAAACCTCCTGCATCTCAAGTGTCTAACTGGTAGAATGAGGATAGCACAGGGCTGTGGGAAGAAAAAGAAAAAGCAATAATCCAGCAGGAAGAGCATAGCTTCGTGGTCAGGATGGCTGGGGTTCGGATCTCACTGGTTTCTTGCTGCACGGTCTTGGGTAAATCACTTAGTGATCCTAGTTAGGATACGGGAAACATGTTTCACATCCCAGGCTGATGAGTTTTCCTAATCTGACAAGGAAGGGGTATCATTTTCCCCATTTTGCGTCTGACAGACTGGAGACTCAGAGACACTCCGGCGATGGCTCGGTGTCAAAGGGCAAGGACCTGGCAGAGCTGGGGAGCGAGCCTGGAGCTTCTCATTCCAGAGCCCACATTCTCTCCCAGTGGACTAACATGACCCCATGTCCCTGTTTGGGCATTGCAGATTCACAAGCAGAATTGCTTATAAGTAAGTACTAAGTAGTACTGACCTCACATATGGCTATTTCAAGGAGTCAATGAGATGCTATATATACATGACTTATCACAGTGTCGCGTATAATGCAACTCCGTAATAATTGTCAGCTCGTGTGTATATAACCCCTTAACTATTTCTTTCTGGGCATATGATGGGGTAAAATATATACACGTGCCTGTGAATAAGTGACTTGTGACCTTTTACATGCTATGCAAGTCGCTGTCATGATGACAACTTCTAACATTCCTTCTGGCTTTTAATTCAGACCTTCTGTGACTCACTTTCCCCAGGCTGTATCAGCTCCAGTGAAACTTCCCAGACCACCTTACACAGTGGTGATAAATGGTTCCAGAGCTCTCTGACTTCTAGGTTAATTAAATGTGAGAAAACATAGAGCTCCATGAAAAGACACCTCTGTGGTTTCTTGTTTAACTCTGTACTGCCACTATACCTTGCAGCTGCACCACTCAAAACAGCTGGCAGTAGAACAGTGTTCTATTCATTCTGCATGGTGACTCACAGATGAGTTATCCAAATTGTACCTCATGTTCCAAAAAGGAAAGATGCACCTTGAGAGGCAAGGGAGGAGAAAGGTGATTCAAGGGCCTTTAAGTAGTTGGTACAAAGGTACAAACACGATGTCAAGATTTACCTATTCACTCATCAATCATTGATTAAGCCCGTACTGTATGCTAGACATTGGAGAAGCACAGTCGAGTGAGTCCTGATTTCTTGTTCTGGAGGAGAAGAAGGGAAAGGATGTCTGTTCTACTGATTGCTTGCTTTGGGCTGGCATTGGGCTAGGCGTTTTATATTTAATCCTTCAAATAATCCTCTTGAGATATGTATTCTAATTCCCATCTTGGAGATAAAGGGATTGACTTTAGGTAATCCTAGGGGTTTGCCCAAGGATCACACAAGGCAGAAAGTGGAGGGGCTGAGACTGTGGGTTCCACCACCCTTTTACTATGCCTCTGTTTAATTAGATCTATGGGAAACAAATCTAACGTAATACTGTCTGGAACTTTAAGGTTCTGGAAGTTTAGTCCCATAGTACATGTGGAGCCCATAGTGAGAGTTTTCTAGTAACCATGACCAGAGCCTCCATTATCAACCTTAGAGAGAAAGGATGGATCAAGGTCTCTGCTACCTGTGTTCTCTCAATCCCTGCATGTCCATCTGTTCAATTCACTGGCTAAAGGAAACTTTCCAGGCTGCCACAGGTGGCTGAACATTGGCAGCCTTGGCCTTCCTTATGCAGACAGAAGGAGTCTGGGCAGCCCTGGCACGTCTACTGCATTGCAGGGCAGGGTGCTAAAACATGGGTCTCACCACATCGTTCCGCCACTTGAAACCCTTCAGTACCTCCTCCCTGGCATAGAAAAGAGACAAAGTCCTGAGCTGGGCTTTGAGGCTCTAGTGTGAGGCCCCAGACTCCCTGTGATATCCTTACCACCTCAACACATGTCCCCTATACCTCCAGCTATGCCACACCCCTCTTCCTCTTTTCAGGACTTTTTGCCTCTGCTCTCATAATCTTTCTACTACTCATAACTTAACTCAGACAACTGCTTTTCCAGTAAATCTACCATATGATCCCACAGTTCCACTTGTGGATATACAGCCAAAGGAAATGAAAACAGGAGTTCAATGAGATACACACATAATCCGTGGTTGTCACAGCATTATTCACAACAGTCAAGATATGGAGTCAACCCAAAGGCCCCTCAGCAGGTGAACAAAGAAACCAAGATGTGGTATATATGCACAATAGAATATTACTTAGCCATGAGTAAGGAGGATCCCCTGCCAATTTTGATAACAGATGGAACTTAAGCACATTATGGTAAGTGAGATAAGTGAGAGAAAGAGAAGTACTATATGATATCAGTATGATGTGGCATGTAAAAAAGTCAGATCTGTTTAAAAAAAAAAAAGCAAAACCGAGAATAAAATGGTAGTTACCAGGGGATGGGGAATGGGAGGCTAAGACTGATGTTGTTAAGATTTTTAATGGGTAGTAAGTAAGCCACAGAGACCTAATGCACAGTATATGAACATAGGCTACCGCACTGTGCTACAATGATGCAGTGTGATAAATACTGTTTCACTGACAGTCATAGTACAATATATTAAATGTATCAAAGTAACATGCAGTGTGCATTTTAAATTAACCAAATGAAACAGGTCAAGTTTATCAAATTAAAGGAAAGAGATCTACTTTTCCATGGAAGCTTCTCAGATATTCCCAGGTGGAATGAATCACTTCCTCCTCTGCTTTCTCATAGCACTTTGCTGACACTTGTGAAACAGCACAAAGCAGAGAGGGCCTTAGATTCTCTACCTACTTGTGAATGCACATTCCTGCAGGAGACAGGGTCATCTTGGACTCCTCCTGAGGGCCTGGCAGAGAGCCTCACTCACAGCGTGCTCAGTCAGGGTTTGTGGGGTTGACTAAGTAAGTGTAAAGTACAGTTGGTCTAGTGTCTATGCAGTCATTTGCCTGCTCTGGTTTACAGGGCCCCCTGGAAGACAAGCCATACTTTCCAGGTGCGTTTGCAAATCACAGTTCCCAGGTCATTTCTCAGGTTCTGAGATCGTATCATATAAGCATCGGGAAAATTAGATGTTGATTCTGCTCTGCCACTGAGCATCCTTGTGTAATTTATATCATTTCTTCAGGGCTTAGGTGGCTCTTTAATACAATGACGATATTGAATTAATGTTCTGTTAGGCCCTGAGTATCCATGCATGCATCCATCCATCTTTCTATCCACACACTCACAAAGAAGGTATTGAGCCTTTCCCTTCTACCCGGCAGCGGGGGTACAGAAGCAGATACAGCACGGTTCCCACAGTCTGTAAGCTCATATCGGAGCAAGAGAAGTACTTGCAGGAAGAAAGTGATGTGAGCGGACAGTTTCTTTAGGAAAGGTGATGGACAGCCTGCTCTGGGGGCCAATGGGAGTCAATTTCCTGAGGGCAGAACAAGCGTAATGGATAGAAGCCAGAGGAAGTCTGATTTCACCTTGAGACAACAGGGTGAATTTTCTAATACTTAGAGGGGCGCCACACTGGCATTACCAGGTAGTGATGTCCTGTCAACAAACATAACCAAAAAGGAACCAGATGATGCTCTAGCAGTTGGCGGGGAATATTTCCCTGCTTTGAAAAGATAGACTACATGCTTCCTAAGATGGATTTCTAATTCTAAGCTGCTATGAAGCTGAAGTCAAAACCTTTGTGATTCCCATTAGGGGTATTAAAACCCTTTTTAAAAAGCAGCACGGCTTTAACTTTAAACAAAACACCATGGAATCTCTGTTTATAAAACAAGGAAAACTAAAGCAACTCCAGCTAACAGGGAAGGGCCCTATTCTCCCAACCTTCCTCCCAGTATCTGGGAAAATAGGCAGCAAACCACAGCTCTGAAGCATCTAGAAGATTTGGCTTTCTTGTGGCTGAGCACCTGCCATGTAGCCTCCGCATGTGGTCCCTTTCACCACCTCTAAGACCCTCTCTGCCCTTGGAAATTAGATGTTAAGGATCCAGCTTGAAGCCATGCGACTCGCAGCATATGGCCCTGGCTCCGGGCCTGGCTCTGACTCTGCCGTGTTCTGATGATGGGGCTTCTGCCAGCAGCTGACTCCCAGTCTCCACCTGGAGTCCCCTTCAAGGCACGATGCACTCGTCCCCAACTCCTTCTCACCTCCTCTCCAGCCCATGCTCCCCTTCTTCCCTGGCCCCAAGAACCTTCACAGTGGAGTAGCACCTCACAGTTCCTGAGCACACCCTTGGAGTCAAGCACAAAGCTCATCCTTGAGCTTCATGCCGAGGCTGTGAGCCAGACATTAATATCATACCTAGGTCATAAGTGAGGAACCCAAGCCTCCTGGAGGGCATGTGACTTGCTTGTGGTCACTCGGCTGAGAATATGGTGACCTGAGATTATGTCCCAGCTCTGCTGGGTCCTGGATCCCATGTCCACTCCATGCCCAGGGTAACCCGGTCCCTCCTGGGGCTGGACTCTGCTTCGCTCTTCCTGGTTGTCCTCTTGGATGCCAGAGCTCCTCAATGCTTGAAGACAACCTCCTGCCTGGTTTTCTGAATTCTGCTTTGTCTTACTGTGTCTATATATTTTTACATTTATTAAGCCTTCACTATGGAGTGGACATGGTTTTAAACATTTTACTTTCATGAACTGATTTTATCCTCTCAGCAGCCCTATGATGCAGGCATACTTGTTATATCCATTTTACAGATGAGAAAAATCAAGGCCCAGTGAGGTTGAATAACACAGTCACACGACTATGAAATGGCAGAGTCAATACAAACCTGGGCATCTGGCTTCAGAACCTGAATTCTGAATAATTAGCCTCTGTTTACAAGGGTTTTGACTGGGAAGCTTATGTCCCCTTCACCAGCAGTTGAGATGTCAGATTCAAGGACATAGGGACCCAAAGAGACTTAGTAACTACTCCTCTCTAGAGGTGTCAGAATGGTAATGACCATACATAGCTACTTTGATATGGGACCATATTTTTTTTCAAGCTAATAAGTAAATAAATGAGTGATGAAAGCTTTGGGTGTTATGTGGGGAGTGGGTACATGGGATGGGGGAATAAGGAGATTTCTGCATTTGTTATTTGATGCAACAGCTCTCCCATTTCCACCTAGCGGCATCTATGTCTTGTTTTATTTCAGCGAATGGTTGAAGATGTGGGTTGACAGATATTAGCTCTTGTTCCAAATTTGGTCGATTTATTGTGGCTGCTTGGAACCATGAGTTGGGATAGGTTCTGCAGTCAACATTTGGTCTCAGCAGGAAGGCGCATCATGATCCATTAAGAAGGTCTGCCATGTGCAAGGGAGGTGAAGGTGATGCATGTGAGTTGTTTATCTGATAGCCATGAACTAATTTCCTATTCCTATTCTGGTTCTTTCCTGTTTTATCCTTAATCAGTTAAATGGGGGCAGACATGTCCTCATTCTAAAATACTACCTGGGCTTTGCCAGGATCTCCATTTGCTTCAAATCTGGTTGGTGATGAGAGGAACATGATGTAGAATATGGGGAGATGGGAAGATGGGGAGAAGGATTTACACCAAAAATGCTCCTTTTCATCTTGGCATTCCTTCCTAATTCCGATAGAACATAGATATTTTCATTAAAGCTTGGAAAATGAGTGGAGAGAATCTCTTTCTCTCTTCATTTCCTAGGTACATGGCTATGAGAGCCTCCCCAATGGCACTGTTCTGCATCCTATCCTGCTGAAATACATGGCAAAATGACCGTTAGGGACTCCGTTTCCTCTCAGTGCTTTTGGACCAGGTCTTGCCGGACTGTGGAATCTGCAGTGGTCTTCCTCAGGTCTTTCCAAAGCTGATTTTGCCTCAGCTCTCAGGTTCTAACTCAAATGCCTCTCCCTGAGAAAGTGTCTCCTTCTGTACCCTCTCAAATATCTCCCTCAGTCATTCTCTATTGTCCTATTACCTATCTATTGTCTCTATTAACCTATTTCATTTTCCTCAAATCTTGCTTCGTTGGCTTGACTTGTTTTTCTTATCGATGTGCTTCCTTGTTAAGTGTGTCTGCCCCCTCATGTTGGTAATGCAAGCCCCATTGTTATTGTTGTTTTATCTTTCTTGTATAAAACTGTAACGCCCACAACTCTTAAAGTAAAACAAAAAGTCAAGATGGATGCTAGAAATGCCATGTGTGGTCTCCTTCAAGGTCATTGACAACTGCCATTTCCGTGTTTATCATCACTTTGACCACCCGGCCCACAGGGTACAATTTAACCCTTTTGGCAACCTTGATTCTCTGAAGCGTTTTATCATCCAAATGCATCTCAGCCCTTGAAGATCTTTTCCCACACCCACAAGCCCTTCCCGTTGGCCTCCAGCCTACGGTTTCCATCAGATCTGACAGACTAGGGGGTATCAGCTAACTGGTAGTTTCCCTTCTGAGAGTGAACTGTAACTCTTCGCTCACAACCTTCTTGGACTAAGCCTGGGAGTTTCATGTAAGCAGGAAGAGCCTGTGTGTCCAATCTATTTCCTACTGACCTTACTTACTCTTTGGCCATTTTCCTCCTAAATCTCTAGCGGCTCCCCAATGCCCACAGCCCAAAGCCTAAGGTCTTTATACTAAGAGGCTTGAAGTTTTTCAGATCTGTCTCTTGTTCTCCTAAGTCAGAAATAGACCTTGGTTTGTTCCCTGAACATGCCTTGCACACATTCTCCACTCCTTGGGTCCTTGCCCAAGCATCACTCCTGCACAGACTTCCTGGTCTTGCTTATCTACTGAATAGAGGATTCCTCTGGGGGCCCCTAGCACCCTCCACCTTTCTGCACTGCTGCACACGGACACATGATTTTGAAGTACATTTTTTGCTTGTTATCCTAAATAATAAGCCTGGGGATAAGTACTATCTCTAATTTGTTTTTGTATCCTTAGTACACCTAGCAGAGTGTCTAGCCCAGATTACAAAAGAATGAATAGAATCACTTCTTTATTTTTATGAATAACAAACTTAAGCTCAAAGTATAATTGTCTTGCCCAAATCCATACAGCTGGTTGCCAGGGGAATCAATACGTGAACATCAGTCTGTTACATTTAGAGGTCCCACACTCAAATGTCAAAAGGGACTGGGAAGATGACATAAGCAGGAAAGCTTGTGGGTGAAAGACAATCCAAGTCAGGGAGACCTGTCTCTGAACCGAAAGCCACCAGATGCCTCAGCTGACAATCATGAAGAGAGCAGGTGGCCTCGGCTCTGCCACATAGATATTCAGGTTCCACGGAAAATTGAGAAATCTGATTTGTGTGGGAGAGCTCACACACTTTTTCATGTTGCCAACTAATTCTAATTAAAATACCATGTGGTTCAAACACATCCCCTCTGTGAGCCAGATGAGGCCTCTGCCTGCCAACTGGTGACCCATTCTTTTAATCTCCATCAGGCCGCCCTGGAGATGGGACCAAGGATCATGGGGCTCAGACTTGCAGAGTGAGAGACAAATTCCAATTGACTTTGTGGTCAAATTATTTAAAAACCACTGATGCTGGACTGATCTTGGGGCCATCAAGGTGAGTGGGATGAACACCCTTGGGTTTCACATAGAGGCTTTGAAGCTGTGTCCACTCTAATGACAGTTTTCTTGGTCTTTAAAACCGACCAAGAGCCCCAGTGATGGTCTACAAATGGGCTCTGCTGTGGATAAATGCAAATCAGTACAAATTATGAAAGGGGCCCTGTGCGGATGGGCTGGCTCTCAAGAAGGCAAAGTACGAAAGAATCGTTGCAAGGGGGCGCGCCAAATGCCTGGCTCTTTGGAAGCGGAAGGCGATTAGCTCCATAACATTTACATGCATGGGGTGGGGGTGGTGTTCAGTCGCAGAGAAAGTGATCAGCTAAGCCTTAATATAGGCACTGAGAGCCAGGCAATAGGAGTTTTGGCCACATTGAATTAGGCATTCGTTTATTATGACAAAATGAGCCAGTATTGACCTGGAGGCCCCAGTACAGGGTACTGGCGTATTAATAACAGGCTGTTACATGCTCTGTCTGAGTGTGGGGTTGAAAGGATTGCTGTCCTTTCGGATAGAAAGGAAATGGTGTCACTGAGATGTGCAGCGATTGCTCCCAGGTTATCGTGATGACATGCGAGCTGGAGTTTGTGGAGTGAACGCGGGCAGCATGGAGCAGCACGCCCTCACATCTTAATTCCACTCCCTCTTAGCCTGATGACCTTGGCCATGTTGCTGAACCCATTCTCAGTCTCAGAGTTATCATCGCTCAGATAGGGATTGATAACATTTTCCTCTAGGGTCGGCGGGAAGATGCCCTTGTAAGGTAGTCTGCGCAGTGCCCAGCACACACTGGGTGCCGTACGCATGTTTATTTCACTTCCCTGCCTGACTTCCGCAGCTGCACTTTGAGTCACTCTGACGACTTGGTTGGCTTTCTATCTGAATGTTATAGTCTCTCTGTCTCTATATTTTTCTCTCTTAGGCAGTGGATTCTTTTGGAGCTGAGTCTTGCACTGATTCATCTTTGCATCTTCCAAAGGGCCTGCCCATACTAGGTACCCAGCCCTGTCCCAGGCACAGGGACTATGCAAGTCTTGGTTCCCGGGCCCAGCCAGGATCTTGCGTCAGTTACTGCAGCATGCAAATGCTCTGTCACAGCCAGCCACGTACCTCGGGAAGAGCAGAGATGCCTGCTAGTCCTGCTGCATGCACGCTTCCCTAAACCATCCCCTGCTCCAGGTAGGGACTGATGGCTCTCAAGCATAGAAGGAGAAGCTGGGATTCCTGTGACTGCAGGTGTCAGGTAGAACCCAACAGGCTTCCTTGAAAAGATGACTTCTAAGATGGACCATGGAAGATCAGAGAGATTTTTCTAGGCAGAGAAATGAGGAAATGCATTCGAGGCAAAATGAACAGCCTGGGCAGAGTTTTGGAGGCACGAAAATAGAGGATGTAGAGTGAGAGAAGGAAGTCCCCTCGAGGTTGCTGAGCCTGTAGGATGGGCAGGAGCTTTATAGCTGCTCTCACATTTCATTCACTCTTGTCTTGCCAGGGAGGCGAGGAGAAAAACAGTGATCAAGTTTCACAGTTTGTTCAGACTGCATAGCTGAAAGTGGCAGGGCTGACTCTCTGATGCTAATGTTTTCCCTCTCACGGTGAATGGTGAGGAGCAGGGAGCAGCGGGCTTGGGGACTGGAATTCACCCTCGATTCCCCGACATACTGTCATCAACTTCAACCCAAAGGTGAACACTGTGTCTGCGTCTCTGAAACTATATTCTCTTTCAGTTTGGAATATTCCCCATGCGTTTGAAAGATGATCCTCAAATCTCTAGGAAGAAATGGGATCGGGCTTGGGAGGAAGGAGGTCTATCTCCGTACACAGGATTTGTTTCATTTTGCAAGTTGTAACCAGATTTCTTGGTCTCTTTTCATAGTTGGATTCCAGACAACTTGCTGAGGTTCATATTATCTGGTTTAGGGTCATTCTGCACAAAGTTTTTTTTTATTTTCTCAGGTGCATTTCACCCCACCACAGCCCAAGCTAATTGCCCCAGCGATGCCTAGGGAAACTGGGGAGGAAGTTTGCATGGGCGGTGTTATCAGGGAGCGCCCTATAGAGCTTCTCCAGGAGCTGATTTGGGAGGCTCCTTCCATCTGATGGAATCAACTTTTAGATTCTGGGGGCCTCTGGGCTCTGACACAGGCTGAGCTTTCACACTATCTTTTCCCCAACTTAAATGCAATCCTCAAACTGGATTGAGTTGGATGGAGACGTTTCTTTCCATAAGGGCATGTAAGTAGATGGGCACTCGGTAAACCACAGAAAGTCAACAGAGGAGCCACCCTGTTTGGAGGCTCACACTTTGGGGTCAGACAAGCTGGCCTTAGAATTCTTCTCCTCTCCGTAGCTGTGAGGCAAGGGCTGAGCATTCTAACTACCGCGCATCTCAGTCCCCTCAGCTAACACAGAAGCAATAATAATATATTTCTCCAAGGGTTCTTGAGACAATTCAACAAAACAGCATTTGTAAACCAGCATGTATCCTTCCTGGCATATACCTCCCTTACTTCCAAATCACTGATTGGGGGTGGGGGGGACCTTAACAAGTGATATGTAATTAAAGCATTATTTTTCTACTAAAAGACATGCTTTATGAAGCAGATATCAAAATTTGCATGACATTTTAAGATTAATAAAGGAACCCTCAATGCCATTTTAAGCGTGCAAGAGTTGCCTTGAGCTAAGCCTCCAGATCTCTAGAGGGAGACTGTCAGTTTCTGTTGTTGCGGAGATTCGGTGAAAAAAAATGCAAGTACAGCTCTGGTCCAGGCTCCCAGTCATGGGAGGAAGACTCTTAGTGCTGGTCTTTGATTCTGTTTATTTACTCAGTTGTCCTTTTCTTGGTTGGAATGTCAAAACTGTCGCAGGGAGTTGTTCTACAATGACTTTATTGAATCACAGAATTCTAGGGAGGTCAAAGGAGCTTTTTTAAAGCCAGGTACATCTCATGTACCATGCTGGGCCCAGGACAGTTCTGGAAGCAGGTTTGCTTCTTGGCAAGAGACCCAGAGACAAACATTTGCACAGGCAGGTGACGGTTCAGGTGTGGGGTAGCTCTTGAGTAGAACTTCTCAAGGGACTAAAAGTAAGACTAGAGACAATGGACTTTGCAATATTCTTCATGAAAGTGGTAGACTTCTTACAGGACCTAGAGTGGGATTTTGAGCCGGTTTCGTACTGATGTTAAGGGGCAGGGCACCAACAGGTAACCTCTGGGCCCCACAAGTGTTTAATAGAACAGCTAAATGTGAAGGCTCAGGAGCCTTTGTCAAGTTCATATTTTGGATCTGGAAACTTTGGGAAATTACTCAACCACTGTGGACCTTGATTTCCTCTTCTGTAAGGTGGGGTTAATATTAATAGTTACCTAAGTGTATAAAGGAGCATGTAAAGCTTTTAGCATGTAGCTTGGTCTGTGATAAATGCTTAATAAAAGGTAATTTATATTTCCTATATTTCCACTACCATGACCAAATTTAATAATATATTACTGATTATCCTCTTCCACATCTGTAACACACCATCTACACCTGTTATGAATCGTGTTGCCTTCCCCCTTCAATTAGCAACATCTGTATATATACATCGTACCTCCCCCCTAAGTCACTTCAACCAATTTAGCACTGTGCCCTTGCGGCATTCAGCCCGGGACTGTGTCTTCATTCCCCACATGCCCGAATAAACCCCCTTTTGCTACCTACTTCTCCCACACCCAAACACAAAATACTCGGCAGTGAGGGTTTCTCTCTGTGGTCACCAGGTGTTCCCCAGCTTAGCAAGAGCCTCTAGACCTAAGATCTGATGCTGATGCTACTGATTACATTGCAGTCATTTCTATTCAGGCAAAATACATTGTGACATGGGAGTGAGAAATGGACTTTAGCTCTATGTTCTCATGGGGGTGGTGGGCTTATTTGTGTCTGGGCCACTGAGCCCGGACAGCTGGATACTTTTACAAAGATCAGAACCACACCCAGATCACCCATGAATGATCAGGGTGCTAGAGCCACCTTTCCTCCCCACCCCTTTATGGCAGCTTGAACTGTAAGACACACACCTGATCTGAGCTTGGGCTGTTGCATCAGAGTTCTTATTGGGGACCACTGCCTGGACATCTTCCCACCCCATTCTCTATTGTAGAGTGAGCAGGACATGTCTCAAGGGGTGAAAAGCAATACCTGGACTCCCTGTTTTGACCAGGGATCCTTGTCTTCCTCTCGGAGTCTGGGGCGGACAGGAAGGGTTTTAATCCTGTATTCTCTGTATAAAGTCCTTCATTTAGAGGAAAAAGAGCCCACATCTCAATCCCTCTCTGGGACTAGAAAGTCACTCTCTGAGGGCACAGAGGCAGGCTGGCATTCAGTACGCAGTGACGTGTTTGATGGTAGTGTGGAAAGGACATGGGTTTAGAATCAGGCAGATCAAGATTTACGTTCCTGCTCTGCCACCGACTAGTTTAGGCAAGTTACTTCATTAAGCTCGACTGTCCTTAATTACAAAACAGGAAAGATACCATCCTCCTCTCAGGATTGAGGGAATTTAATGAAATAACTTATTAAAAGGACCTGGCAGCGCTTGCTTGGTGCACAATGAGCGCTAAACAAGAGTTACTCTCTTCTGTTGCAAGTCTATGGTAATGCTGAGGCCGGACTGGGCACCAGGGTAACTGGATTTGATGTGGGCCCAGCCATCAACTCCTGGTATGGCCAGGATGTGGTAATCCATCCAGATGTGTCTGCCTTCTCATCTTTAAAAGAGATATTCATTAGGAATCTGTTCTAGCGTGTCTCTAAGGTCCGTTCCAGTTTTAGAGTTCTAGATTTAACATAGACCTTCTTTAAGGACAAGCTGGTGGTCTGCTCAGAGGTCTTAGGATTCTTCTTCTCCCTCCCCTCCACTGATTGCTTTTCCCTCCGTTACACCAATGAGATTTCTCCGTTACACCAATGAGATTTCAGGTGTCCAAGTTGGCTACGCCTCACTGCATATCATTAACAAATCCACATCAACTCAGAAATCTGCTGCTTCGGTAACTCCATGGCTCAAGGAATATTTCAAAATTATGAAACTGGGTCTCCTGGCCCATGCAGAACTGCATTTTGATTATACCCCATTTCTGGCACACACACTTCTGTGACTCTCTAGTTACCACAGTCTCATCCCCTGGAATCAGGGACGTGGAGCACCATTTTGCACTGCACATTCTGTTTGCACACTGTGTAGACCAAGAAGTAGGATGTCACAACACGAATGCAGGATTTGTTTGCTGAAGCTACTCAAAACGTCTGCTTGGATTATATGAGAGTCACCACCTCTGTTAACCTCCACGTCTTCAACAGGAAAACGGGGACATTAATACGTTTTTGATAACATCTCTTAAGGCTACTCTGAAGACTGGGGTAACACGATATATGTAAATTTGGCTTCTGGAACTTTTTTTTGCAGATGTGAATTCTCTTTACTCATCTGAGCCTCAGTTTCCTCATCTGGAAGTGGGGTTGACTAGGTCATCCTCAGGGAAGGCACCTAAGGTAAGGGCTGGCACAGAGCAGGTACTCGGAAAGGTGGCTTTTAATTATCGGCACTGATTCTCACGACAACCCTTCAAAATTGAAAAAATATCACAACTTCATTTTACATTTGGGAATAGGGCTTCCTAAAGATTACTATAATACTACTTATCACAATTGTTACTTTTTGAAGTTTGGGGACCAACCAGAGCTAGACCATACACACTCTCATTGCTGTTCTCCAATGATACCATCCGGGAACTTCCGGTGTCAAGCATGCTTGTTAGCCATCGGCGACTCATTGAAAACAGCAAGACGTCAGCGAGAGTCCACTTCAAAGGGGTGCCGACGCCACCTACCACGGAGGGCACCCTGTCAGGTGTATGTGTGCTGCCCTCAGGGACTTCTGGCTCTTCCGGAGCCCAGTCCCCATCACTGTGGCTTTTCCTGCTTCCTCCATAAAGAGTAGTATGTGACAAGCCTGCTGGGGCAGGAAATAGTTTTGCGCTAATGAGTTTGTGCTTCACTGACGCTTTCCCATTAAAATCATGTTAACTGTGCCCCCCTGTTAATCATCCCAAAATCAGTTTATTAATTAACTCATTTTGGGAAATCGCAGTTTAGTCAGAGCTCTCCAGCTCATTAGCATGTTACCAGGACAGAGAAAATAGATGTCGCTGAAATTCTTCCTTACATGTTCAGCTCATCAGGGCACAGCGTCTTCTTCGGTCCCTTTGGTTTTTTCATTCATTAGTTCACTTGATAAAGAATTATTGAAAGCATCCGAGGTACGTGACTCTACACGTGGTTTGGGGATAAAAACTGGAAGGCATAGTGTCTGTCTCAGAAACATCAGAAGGTTGGGGTGTGAGGCTTGTAAGTGGGAATAAGGGATGGGGGGAGCCCTAAAGCACTCTTTAGACTATCCTTAAACCAGGCCTTGGCTCAGGCGCAGGCATCACCTTTCCAAGTCACTTCAGGTTAACCTGTAGCTGGCTCACTGCATTTCTGTAGGGAGCTCTGAGATTATCCAGTCCAATCACCATTTTCATAATAATGATAATATTATTAACAAGAGCTAACATTAATCGAATGATTACAGGGTTCCAGGCATGGTCCTAAAAACTCTTTACATGCAATAACTCCTTTAATAGCAATGACTTAATAATTCATTTGCTCAATAATAATAATCGAGTTAGAAACTCATTTAATCTCCACAACAATTCTCCAAGGTAGGTACTAATAGTACCCTCATTTACAGATGGGGAAACAGAGGCAGGCTGCACGGATCTGATCATAAGCACTTTGGCTTCAGGATAAGAGAAAGAATGAAAACTAGGAAAGGAAGTGCTTTGTCTAAGTCACACAGTGAATAGTGAGAACAGAACTCATGCCTCCCCAATGGCCAAATCTGCCACCTTCCCAGATAGCGGATAGTGCCTGCTATCCGCTTCCAGAAATTCCTACTTCTGGATCAGGCCACTATGTCCTGAAGGTTCCTTGTAAAATATAATACAGACTCTGTGACTCTTGGCAGGTAGGGTCCAGGACTCACTCTGACTCTGTATTGCTAGCATTTGGCACATAATATGCACACAACTGGTGTTTATGGACTGGCTCTATGAGTATGTAAATACTTAGGATTTAGCCATTTGGTAATGCAAAGGTCTCCTCCTAGAAAGGCTGCAAATTTCTAGCTGTGTGGCTTGATGAATTCCTTCTACACCTCAGTTTTCTCATCTGCAAAATAAATCTGAAAATAACTGCTGGTGGGCATTATGAGGCTAAATGAAATGAAATTGAAAGTGTCCCCTGACTTGTAACTCATCATGCCACCATCAGCAGGAGTCACCTCCTCATTAACATCCTGACATCCTCATGTCAGGATGGTCTTCACGAAGTGGCCTGAGGGCAGCTGGGGCCCAGTCTGCCTGAAAGGCAATGTTGGCTTATCCTTTTGCTCATCAGGCACTCAAAGGTCAATGCAGGAATTAGCAAGTGTGCCTGTTGATTCTGTGGTTTCCCTGGATGCCTTTGCTCACCCACGATCCAGGCACCAGCCAGCTGCCTGCAGCCCATGAGGGCACACGGGCCAGCGAGGAAGCATGCCAAGCCCTCTGCACCTTGCTCTTTGGAACCTTCTGGCTTGAACCTTTTCTGCATGAAGAGAAGGGATGCTGCCCGGAGGCTGGGCAAATCATGGTTCCGAGGGGGAAGTGGGGTCACTCACACAGCCCTGCAGTTCTTCTCACCCTTTGGCTTCCACTTTAGTCACCCTGGGGCCCTGGAAATATTTCTCTCCATCTCAGTTTCCCTTCCCACGTGCCCGTGTTGGACTTTTTTGCAATCGTCGAAAGAATCAGTGAGTGTGAAATATATGGCATCTGGATAGTGTTCAGATTAGGAGCAGAGGTTTGGGAAACAGACTAGTTGGGTTCACATCTCAGTCTTACAAGTTACAGGACCTTGGGCAAGTTACGCAGCCTCTCTGTGAGCCAGTTTTTGCAACTTAAAATGGTCTCATCCTAGAAAAGGTAAAATGGGAGTAAAAAGAAGTACCTCTTAATGATGCTGGGAAGACTGCAAGAGGGAATTCATGTAAGGAACTTCGGAATAATGCCTGGCGCTAAGGAGGAACGCCACACTGTGCCAAATGTGAGTGACCGCCATTATCATTCTGGCTTACTGTTCCCACTGTGGTTGGCCAGGTTGCCCGAGACCTGCCAACACTGAACAGAAACCAAGGGTCTTGGTAAAGCAGCTGTAGGGTAGACTAAACTTTCTCACACTGTATGGCCGGCCTGTGGGGCTGGGCTCTACACCTGGTCTTCACGGCGACTGCCAGTCTCTGAGCACACACGTAGCTCATGAGTGGTTATTAGCTGAAGATGCTGGGCCTTCATGGTAGATGAGAGAGGAAAGCTTCATTGGAGTATAGAGATTAAAATGAAGATGAAAAAAGTACATTTAGGGCTAAGAGGCAGGATCTGTGTAAATATAAATGCGTATTAAATAAATAAAGGGGGGTTGTCCTATTTTATTTAATATGTGCTAGCAACACCTGGGGATATTTCCTGAGGAAGGTAGGCAGAGACCCAGCCTTTGCTGTCAACAGACTGTCTGAAGATAAGGAGGTGGGGGTGTCCCAACGAGGCACAGAAGCTCGGGTGTCTTGGATTCTCTGGCAGTGGTCTCTGAAGTTTTTCTTGTGAGCACGAGTGTTTCTACAAGCAACACTCTACACAGAAGACCAATGTGTAAAACAATGAAGAGAAGGGAGCCGGAGACAGGGTTCATGATGTTCCATTCTTCCTGTCTCCAAAACAACAATGATGGCGACACCTTTGCAGGGTAACTGGGCATGAGCTCCTTCACTAGGGGAGACTCTAGGAGTCCATCCTCTTGTGGAGGCCCGCACGGCAAGATGCCCCATGACACACATGCTTGATGCGCTACCAGGTGGCAGGACTGGGTGAAGGATTGTCAGCTTCCTCTGAGATCTTCCTCAGGCATTTCAGGGGGAACTCAAGCCCATTTAGCAGGACTCCTCTAAGCTTTGTAAAGGAGTCTTAGAGTCATCACTAGAAAAGAGAGCTGTTTATCTCCTTTCTAGAACTAGTATGAGAAGGAACCAGTCCAGTGACAAGATTTTCAGAGAGCTGAGAGGAGCCTGAAAGATTTGTTTACTCCAATCCTCCTCACTCCACTTTGAGGAAATTGAGGCCCAGAGAGGAGAGGGAGCTCTGAGTGCTTGTTGCTAACCCAGCCCTGCTCAGACCCAGAACTAAGTTAGCTGGTGAGGACATGATGACAATGACTGCATTTTACTGAGCAGCTGGCATTTCCTGATACCAGCTGCAAGACCTCTTAGCAACCGACCTTCTGTAATCATCACATGTACCCTGTGAGGTAGCATAGTGGAGACAGTGCTATGCTCCATCATACCAGGGCTCTTCCTGGACACAGGGAAGGCATTTTCCATTCCAACTTGTGGTAACTTTGGGGCCCACTAAGATCTGGCCAAGGGTTAATGGGTCAACATCCTACCTCTTCCAGTCTTGGCTGTAAGAGCCCCTGTTAAGCCCTCCAATTTGTTCCTTCCCTGCCACAGCAATCTCAGAGGTCATCTGTTCCAGATGGGTAGCCACAAGATAGAGGAAGGCTACCCCACCCACCTGAGACTTAGCATAAGCAAGTAATATGTTGTGTTATAAGCCACGGAGGGTTGGTGGGCTATCTGTTACCACAGCAAAGACTTGACCTGTGCTGGTCAGTGTAGACATGTTCTATTGTGTTCCCATTTTACAGGTTATGAATAAGGCCTAAAGGGGCAAGATAGCTACTAAATGAGCAGAGCCAAGATTCAGACCTGGGTTGGCCCACCTTCTGTCATATCATGACTATGGGATAGCTGGACAGAGTAGTGGGATTGGAAAACAGGAAAGAATGAAGAGACATGGGCTTAGGTGTATAATGTGGGCAGTTTTCCTTATCTTTCTGAGTACTCTTTGCTAGCTGTGAAGGAGAAACCCAAACATTTCCCATCATCTTTGGATGCTGACCAAGAGCTGAGTGATGGTGAAGAGAATAGTATTGCCCTGGGGACCATGAGGTCTGGGTCCCACTGTGCACCATTCATTTGTGGGTCTTTGGACCTCAGTGGGCCTCCTTCCCCTCTATCTGTAGTAACAGCAAAGGACTGGGCCAGATAATGTGACCTATGATGCAGGGCTCTCGTGAGAGTCAAATAAGAGGTTATGAAGTGCAAGGGTGTGTAAACACTACCAGACACAGGAGAGGAAGGTCCATGGTCAGATCTTTAGGAGGGACAGAACTTAGGATCTGGTACATTGTTACCAGGAACAAATGATTCATTCTGGATTGTGATAGATGAAGTTATGGAGGTGGCTACTAAGGAACTGGGAGGCAACACCATGGGTGAGGAGCAGCTCGCATGGATCCTCTAAGCCACAGATGCACAGACTGTGGCTTAGGTTTATCCTAACTCAAGAGAAATGGTGAACCCATTGACTCCTTCCCTCTCTCCCTACCTCACTCCTTCCTCTGCTTAAATAGTGTCTTTCAGGCTGCTACCCATGCCATGTAGCTCCCTCCCATGCCCCCTCAGCCTACTCTGTTTTCTTCCTAAAATTCAGTGGCTTCTCCGGGTGATGCTGCAGACCGTCTGTTGTTCTACTAAACGGGATGCTTCATGGGAGCAGGCACTTGTCTGATCTCTTCACGGCAGCAGCCTCACTTCTGCAAGAGTGGGGGGCACCCAGTAAGTGTGTGTCGAATAAGTGAAAGAAACCATTGATGCATCTGCAAATGGTTATCTTCTTGTTACTGGTTAATCGTCTTGGGAAATTCATCCAGATGGAGAGAGAATTCCCAGAAGGGAGGAACCAGAAGGTACTTGTGGGATCAGGGACACTAAGCACTTTGCTTGTCGGAAAGCAACTAAGCACACCCAAAGATGGAGAACTTAGAGAAGAGCGGAAACCCCAAGAGTCACAGCTTGGACTGTAGATTCGAAGGCCCTTCTGAAATTGGAAGCAGGCTGCCATGCCCGCGCTCCTAAAATCAGGAACATTCTGTGCTGTGTATTAAGAAGACCAAATTGTAGGGCGCCTGGGTGGCTCAGTGGGTTAAAGCCTCTGCCTTCAGCTCAGGTCATGATCCCAGGGTCCTGGGATGGAGCCCCGCATGGGGCTCTTTGCAAAGCAGTGAGCCTGCTTCCCTTCCTCTATCTCTGCCTGCCTCTCTGCCTACTTGTGATCTCAGTCTGTCAAATAAATAAGTAAAATCTTTAAAAAAAAAAAAAAAAGACCAAATTGCAAGAACAGATTGTACAGCTTGGTCGACTGTCTTCACTGAAGTTCTGGTGCCCCTGAGACGTGGCCTCCTTAGGCAGGGACCATGACTGATTCATATTCTGTGGCCCTAGCAGCCAACAAAGAACAGCCCTTGCTGGTCAGTCGGTGCTGGAGGAGTGCAGGGAGCTGAAAATTTTCCTTCATTTGCGGGTCTCCCTGTTTGGACTCCCAAATTTTCACCCTCTATTTCTCATCTCATACCCCATTGCCACTCACTATATACAATCCTCTTGATCTTTCCCCCTCTTCCCATTTCTCCCAGTCCTGCTAATAACTCACATCCCAAACCCACTTCCTCTGTCAAAAACCCCCGTTCCTACTTAGAACAAATGTCTTTCTTGTCTCTTGGTTTTTCTTTTTTTCTTTCTTTTTTTTTGAGGCCAGGAACTCTGTATCATTCATCACTCTACCCTCAATGCCTCACACAGGGTCTGGCACCAAATATGCTGCTGCTGAAGATGATGATGATGATGATGATGATAACAGCTATTTCTATGGCGCACTCATTCAGTGTCAGATACTGTGTGAAGTATTTTACAGGATTCATTGCAACGGCCCCCTGCAGTTGGGGGAATTACCATCCCCATTTTACAGATGGTCAATTGTTAATCAACTAGAAGAGCTCAGAACTCAGAATCAGAACTCATAATCACCCAGCTAAAGGCTGACTGACTGGAAGGGTGGAGCAGTTTGAGCTCCTTTTTCTGCCCTGTGTGTGTGTGTGTGTGTGTTTTCTTTCTTTTTTTTCTTGAGCAACTTCCTTGAGCCTACAGGCACACAAGTGCATGAAATTGAGCCAAGCACAAACAAGGCACCACCATACCCCGCAAGCCTTTGGGGCTGATGAAATGAAGGCTTTCTATGAGGCTTCTCTCTCCCTTTCTTGGAAACTTCGTGACTCAGCAGAATCTCTTCCTCCCTCAGACACAGGTGGCACATGGACTCTCCATCCCATCCCCCAGCAGCAATTATGAAAGTCCACTTGAGTTGCAAATTAATATGCAATTATGATTTTGGCAAGTGCTCCAAGGAAACCCAAAAGGGTTTAATTGAGTGGCACTTTCCCATGTTCCCAACCCCAGACAAATGGGACAAAACCCTTCAGACGTGCTCTGGCTCCAGAAAGCACAGGGGAGGGTGTTGTTGTGACCTCCGGGGGAGAAGGGTGCTGACATCTGATGTGTAGAGATAGATATTCAACACAAGTATTTGCTATTTGGGTTTGCAAAGCTTCAGGGGGGAACTCACACCATTAGGGGATTCACAGTGTAGAGGAAGAAAAAGAATAAAAAAAACAGCACTATAATTAAAATAAAATGTCCTAAGTCTTCCCAAGTGGGATTCAAACACTAGGGATTTAGGCTCTTGTGGGAAAAAGTGGAAAAACCCAGATGCCAGGGTTGGGGTCCCCATAGTTTTAACTTGGACTGTGCAGCATAAAGGACAGAGTTAAGACTCAGGAGTGGAGAATGTAGGGAGACAGATTCAGGCTCAACCTAAGCAAACAATACCATGACTCTCCTGCCTCCCACCACATACGACAATAATGTCCAGGTGAATTAAAGATGTAAACAAGAAAAAGAAAGCAGAATATTTGTATAATCTTGGGTGTTAGGGAAACCTTCCACAGCAAGAGAGGAAATTTAGAAGCCTGAAAGGAAAAGATAAATATATTTGGATACATAAGGATTTAAAATATGTGCACGCCAAGGTACCATAATCAAAGGCCAAAATCCCAAACAAAGCAAAATGAATGATACTTTGAAAAAATATTTGCCATGCATATGAAACAAGGTTACGGGACCTAGAGTAATGTGCCTCTATATAAAGCAGTTTCACAAATTGATAGGTGGGAGTCAAGTAACTTAATTTAAAAAAATGGGCCCCAGATTTTGCTGGGCCAATTCACGGCAGAGAACATCAAATCGGCAAACGAGGGTGCGGAAGCCAGCCCACCTGACCCGCAGCCAGGGACAGAGAAATGGAAGCACTGTTGTGCTACCACTCTTCCTGATCTAGATGGACAGACACGGTAGACAGTGACAGCACCTGCTTACACAGAGACGGCAGGGCAACAGGAGGGCCCACGCAGCTGCTGGGAGTATGCTTTAGGGACCGTTTGCAAAGTTACCTGTCAATAGCTTTCGAAATTAGTATTACACATGCCATGCAACCCCAGATTTGGAAATCCAACCTACACTTAAAAAGATTGGTATGTAAGGGTGTAGTTATAGTGAAGTTTCTGGCAGCAAACAATTCAAAACATTAATAAAAGAAACTTAGAAATGATGCAAATGCCCATTAATGTGGGAGTAGTGAATAAATAGTGGTACATTTATATTGCAGAATATTGTACAGTTATTATGTTATAGGAGTTTTATATCTTTTTATAAATTTTGACCTGGGGCACTCTCGCAAGTTACTGCTGAATGAGGAAAGCAAGTGTAATGTATATATTACAATTTTGAGGGTAAAGAATAACAACAATGCTTTGAGGGCACATTATCTTTCTTCTTTCTTTTTTTCCCTCCCTTCCTTGCTTCCTTCCTTCCTCCCTCACTCCCTCCTTTAGAGCATGTGGGCGAGCAGGCGGGGGAAGGGCAGAGGGAGGGGAGACCGAGAATCCCAAGCAGGGTCCACGTCCAGCATGCAGCCCAGCACAAGGTTCAATCTCCCCACCCTGAGATCATGACCTAAGCAAAAAACCGAGAGTCAGATTTAACCCACTGAACCACCCAGGCACCCTGACACCTATGTATATTTTTATGGGCACAGAGAAGAGTGTGGAAAAGGGAGGGGAGTGGTGGATATATAGATGTTTACTTGTTCATCTTTAGTTAGGATGCACACAAATTGCCTCTGTAATTAAAAAACCCCAAGAACAGGAACACAAAAAGAGAAGCACTAAGAACAAATGAATACATTATAACAATGACCAGACAGGCCCAGGGGCTGGGCTAGCCACTGCAGAGAGAGTACTAGAAGAAGCTAGCTGGATGCAGGTCGTGTCTGTGTTCCTGCTTTGGGTAAGGGTTTTAGTTCACAACGTTTGAATTCCCCTGCAGCTCTAGGGTAGAGGAAAACCGGGAGAGACTCTCTTGGTGGGAGTGGCTCAGGCTCAGGCCCAGGCGACCAGGCGGAAGCCGGAAGCTGAGGTTACAGACTCCCCTCTCTGATGAGCAGGAGGAGGCTGGTGGCCTTTAAGGGAGCAGCTTCAGAAGGCCTGTAGCCACAGAAACTGGATTGCAGGGAAGTAGGAGTGAGGGGGTGAGAGGGAGTGTCCTTCCGAGTGTCAGTGAGCTCTGCAAAAGGGAGGGTGAGAGACGGTAGCAAGACAGAGAGAAGGTTTAGGCTTGGGTAGACGTGAGCATGTGCCAGGAAAGGCAACCAGTGTGAGCAGATCATCTGTCCAGTGAGGGCTACTGAGGGGTTGGGGGTGGGTGACTGTGCCCCGTGCGAGGGTGCCTGCCTCTGGCTTGGAGGTGGGGCCCTTGCTCTCTAAAACAGAAGGGCAACACAAGGTCAAAACCAGAGACTTGGTTTTGAGTGGGTACAGTCTTTGGAGACAGGCAGATCCTGGTTTGGAATCCAGGTTACTAGCCCTGTGGTCTTACCCGTCCAAGCCTTAGTTACACTTATGAAATGAAGTGTAACTTCATTTCTGGGTTCTGAGCCTGGGTGGCTCAGTCGTTCAGCATCCGCCTTTGGATCGGGTCATGATCCCGGGGTCCTGGGATTGAGTTCCCTGTTGGGCTCCCTGCTCAGCGGGGAGACTGCTTCCCCCTCGGCCTGCTGCTGCCCCTGCTTGTGTTCACTTTCTCTCTCTCTGTCACAAATAAATAAATAAAACCTTTTAAAAAAAGATAATTAATGTCTACATCTCCAGCTTGCTATATTTGGAAAAAAAAATTAGCAAGACTGACAGGCCCGTGGTTGGCCCAAACTTAAGGGGGCAGCAGGGCATGGAACAGAGGGGGCGCCGTGTGGAGTCGGACAGACCAGGTTGGAATGTAGGCTCAGACACAGACCAGCTGGTGACTGTGGGGGATCTCAGGGGAGGCTGGTCTCCCCATCTATGGTTAGGGCTACGAATGTCAGGTCGTTGTGAGGTTCACAGATAATGTTGGGCAAGCACTGTGCCTAGAAGAAGATGCTTACTGTTTGGAAGCTGTTATTGTTTATTTTTCTCATCATCTTTTTCATAGGGGTGAGATCATGGGATGACAGTTTTTGCAACACACTAGGAACAGCCCGAGAAATTCATGAATCATTCTCCGGTGGCAGAGAGAACCTGCTCCATTAACAAGGTGTGCCCTAGCCCCTCCTGACTTTCTGGAACTGGGAGTGGGGGAGGGAGACTGGAGGGGAGTGAAGGAGGAGGATAAGGCCGGTTGCTCCCTTTTGATCACCGGACGTCTCACCCTCTCCTGTGCATATCTGAGGTATGCTGGACAAGCAAGTGACAGGGGTCCAGTTTGATCGCTTGCTTGCTGGATGCTAATGAGTGAGGGGTTTTAGGAGCTTCAGATTCCTATCTGCGAGATGCCCAATAATTCCCATGTCAAGATTAAATAGGCAGGACCCGGGCATGGACTAGATGCTCAGTAAATACAAACTTTGTTTCCCTCGGCTGTTAATGAGGGCCCCTATCTCGTTCATCTCTGATTCTTCACAGCTGACTGTAAGGCCTGGCCCAAAGAAGGTACTCACATAACAATGCATGAGGAAACGAATAAATGAATGAGCAAGTGATTTTATGAGCGCTCCCGAAGACTATGTCCAAACGAATGATCCCTGCAGATATCGGTCCATAGCACGTAATAGCACTGTGTGGTACTGGTCTCAGGAAGTACAGTACCTAAGAGACTTTCCTTCCTGTTATCAGAGACGGGGAAGAATGATAAATTATTTTATGGCCGGCAGTCATTAGACCAGAAGGTCACTGCAGAGGCGCGCCTTCAGCTCTCTGGGAATGTTTATGGGGCACCGAGAGCAGCCATTTCCTACTGGCCCTGTATGTGTGCTGGTTCCTGTATTCACAGTTGCTAGGGGCTCAGGCCACTATAGGGTAGGCCACCACCACCTACCTCGGCAGACCCCAGGACCACTGGGTGACTTGAGCAGGGGCCTGGGGCCCCACACAAATAAGGAGAACTCAGTAGCTGTGTGATCTTTGCCAGCTCCCAACCTCTATCTGGTTCTCAGTTCTCTGAGCAAATGAGAAGTTTGTGTTAAATGACCTTTAAGGCTTTTTTCACTTTGAAATCTCATGTCTGTATCAATCTTTTTGAAGCAAGTATTTAGCTTGATTTTGAGTTCAGATATAGCCATAATTGAGAGCGCCTGTGTCGGTTTTCTAGAGTCCTCGAACGTTTATGGACGCTGCACTTACTTTAATAGGTTGCACTGGTGATTAAGACTACACACACCAGAGTTAATTCTAAAAGGAACCACACTGGTCTGCCGGTCGAGAGCTCACGCTTCCACGTCCTGCTTGTGCCTTGCGCCAAGTTTCACTCAGAGAAGGGTTTTGCTTGGCTGTCATTCTTAAATGTTTTCAAATCACTTAGTATCTTAGTATACATCCTGATTTACTGATTCTTATTGCCAACGGGCTCCTCGAGACACTTGAGTTTGTGCCTCTTAGAGTCAAATATTTTCATTTTATACATGAGTCATCCAGTCAGAAGGAGGGAAGGTGACCTGTCCAAGGCTGCTCAGCTGGGACTTGAAAAAAAGTCATTCTGACTCTCAACCACGAGCTTTCTCCTCCAGAGCAATCTAGAAATAGGACTCAAGTAGCTGAGCTGCAGGGAGGGGCAGGCCTTTGGCATAAAGCTACCTTAAGGGCTGACAGTGGTTTCCCCTACAGTAGATTTTAATGGAAAGAACAGAGAATTCGAACAAAAGAGGCATCTCAAATGGTGTTGGCCTCAGTTTTTTCATCTATAAAAACTGGGATAACCTCATTCTGCTTCCTACCTTGAAGAGTTTGGGGAGCTTTAAGTGAAATAGTGCCTGGAAGGGAGTCTACAGGTATTGAGGAGATAAGGGCCTTTTTCGTGGCAATGGCCTGAATATGGCCAAGGGGTTGATGGGACCTTGCTCTCTGAATCTTTCAAACTGTGAAGATCACATGCATTCTTGCTTTCAGGAACATGCCTAGGTGAGGAGGTTGGGGAATTACATGAAAAGGCACTTGAGCACTGTGAGCTCTCTACCCGGGAAAGCTTGGGGACGACCAAAACACAAGTCCCTGGCAGCAACCTCCAACCCACCCTCTATCCTTGAGGCCCCTGTGCCTGAGACAGCGTCTGCTAGGATGGGCCATGGGCTTGACCCCATTTCCCTTCATTTGCATCCTGCAGAAAAGCAATTCCTTTCACAGTCCTCCCTCTCTAGGCTGAGATGCATTTTCCTTTCCTGAAAATAGCCAGTGCAGATACATCACATCTCTGACAACACAGGCTCTCACCCAACAGATTGGAATGATCATTTAAAAGCTCCGAGTGAAAGCTCAAGCTTCTGATTGATCCGATAATATTGTCTCGTTCCCATTTTAAGCTACCTGTTCTTTAAATTGCATATAAAAATACAGCCCATGCAATATTAATACACTAATGAATAATACACTAACAATTTGAAGCATGCCAACCCACCCAAGGATTTTTCATCTCCTGCATGTTTCATCAGAGACACTCAGTATATACTGAATAATAATCGTTAGGGTGATGAAACTGATAATAACAATGAAATCAATAGAGAGGAGTTTTATAGTGGTGGGGCAAAACGTGAAAGGTAAGTCTCAATTATAAGTGAGAAATGGCTGCCTGTGATCCAGGGATGGACCTCTGCTTTTGATGTATCACCGGGAACGGCAGCTGTGGCTGTGGCGAGCGTGTGTATAACACAGCCTCGTCTGTTTTGAGCTGTCCGAGATGGCGGTACTTCACGCACATGGAGTTCCCTGACATCGGCTGTAAACCAGTGTGAGGGAAAGGACATGGACTTCAGGAACAGCTGGCCCTGGATTCAAATGCTGGGGCAGCCACTTCAATTGTCTTGTGAACTCTCTCAGCCTTTGATTTTCTGTCTGAAAAACAGGATATTGACTACCCCACAGGATTATGGTGAAGATAAAATCAGATCATGTATATGAAAATGCCTGCACCAGGGCCTGACACCTGGGAGGGGTTCGAGAACTGTTTCCTTCCCTAAAGCACAGTGAGTGGTGCCTGCAGAGATGCCATATACATTAATTCCCGCTTCCACCTGAAGCTGGAACTGTGAGGTAGCTGGTGGAAAATTCTAGAGGCCTTTTCGTCTCATTGGTGGACTGAGAGTACATCTCACACGGTTGGGGAAGCCTGGAAGGTATGCCAAATACGCTACCAAGAGTACAGTCTTGTGCCAGTTTACAAGCGTTTATAAACTTTGAACCATGAAGTGGATGAAAAGAAAAAGCACATCATTTTGGGATAAAGTGCTATAAATGGGATTTGTTTTGTGAAGAGTTGTAGGTTTTTTCCCAAGATAAAAAAAAGTCCATCCCTCCTTCCTTCCTGCCCTGCGCCCTTCCGTCCTCCTTTCCTGGGGGTTGACAGTGGGCTAGTCACCACGTTGTAAACATCAGAGGCATGTATAAAGGCATAGTCCAAGGAGGATGACAAATCCATACTGGTGACTAGTTACACGTAACTAAAAATGCCAAAAGAGAGGACAAGAAATGGCAGTCAGTTCAGACACCTGTGATCAGGGACTCCTTGAGAGAAGTGGCATTTAAGGCAAAGAAGGTAGGGGAGTGTGTTCAAGCTCATGGCGTAGTGTTGGAACCAAGAAAAGTGTATGGTTCTGCAAAGATTTGGGGAAGTGGTGAAATGTCAGGTGGTGGCAGGTAAAGTCTGCAATGCACCGTGTGCATGAGAGGGTGCTGGCTGGGGACAGTTCTAGTCTGCTATTCGTCAGCGGCTTGAATGTGTTCCAGTGCACTCTGCAAAGCCCTCACCCACAGTGTCTCATTTGGTCATCGTACCAACCCTGCGGGCTATGCCTGCTTGTCCCATTTCACCTCTGAAGAAACAGAGATTCAGAGAGGTAATGACAAATTCGTGCCATTCTGGGAATTCTATTCTATCTTTCCAGTTTAAAGGCTGTATTTGAGCCCTCCTGAGTCCCAAGGTCCCAATCAGAGAGGATCCAGAAGAGATAAAACAAAATCTTGCACCCAAGACACTAGCGATGACAGTAAGAGTTTGATGCAAACGTAAGTTTTAAGATCTTAGTCAAGATGTGATCAGTCCCAACCTGGAGACAGGTGAGCTGCTATGTTCAGGGCTAAGATGAAGTTTAACAGAGGGTGCTTTCTCAACTAGGTCTTCAAATATGGATGGGGCTTTGATGGTCTGAGAAGGGAAAGGGGGAAGTCAAGAGCTTGGAACACACGCCTCGGATTCTGTTTGGGGGATAAACAAAGAGGAAATTGGTGAATAAGGGTAGGAGTAGAAGAGACTGGAAAGGAGCTTCAAATCTGATTGTAGGACAACAAGAATTTTGTGACTAAATGTGACACCTCAATTAGGCGAGGCTTCTGACCTTTATGTAATCCTTTATTCCCCCATTTGTCTGAGGAACTGTCATAAGGTTAAGTCTGATGCTATGGAAAAAGGAATCAGTAGTCACTGATGGGAAAGCACTCCATCAATCTGGGGAATTATATTCTAATGAATAACAGCAATGTGGCGCAGAGCAGTCGGTCACCATGGCAGGGGAGAGGGAATGAACTTGACTCTCATTTCTCCAATGAACAGCAGACATCAGGGCTTCTTCCTAGCCCAGCTGGGGGAACTCAGCTCACAGCTCCTTAAACTGTCACTTTTTAAGACTTTAGCGGTCTAGGGAGAGTTTTGGACCACGTGATTTTGATAGACTACTTTTTGACCAAACTTAATTTGACCACTATAAAAAGTGAATATGCTACTATTTATGCTGTATGACATAGGTAATGCCATTTCATCTCCCTGGATCTCAGTTTCCCCAACTGTTAAATAAGAGAGTAGGTATAGAAGGTTGTCTTCAGTATATTATCTCATGACAATGGAAAATGACAATTCATCCAGGGTCACTTGCATGTGGTCAACATTTTTCAAAATATTGTTTTGTAAGATGCTAGCTTAGATCAAGCAAAAGTCAAAATAAAACACAGACCAAACAGAACAAAGAAAACAATAAGGGGGATGGAAGTTATGGACATATTGTAGTAAACATAATTAGACAAAGTTCTTTACTGAAAGCCTTTAGTAAGTTGAAATGCACTGAGAATCTCCAGGAGCATGACACAGAGAATTTTTCGAAAACCTATTTGTCCACATAATCGTATTCTTCCGGAGCTAGTGTTCAGCAGATCATCCTCCCAGAAATGTTACTCTAGGTTTGGCTTAATGAATTAAAACCCTTGGCCATTCTTTCTGAGGCTGAGGACCAAAGGTGTCTGGACCAAGAGGCACCCATGTTTTAAGTCCAGTTCTGCTCTCTTTCTTGTGGTGTGACCCTGGGCAAGTCATTGAATTTCCTTCCCTATAATTAAAATGAATGCAATGAAATGATCTCTGGGGGTTCTTCTGGTTCTAGTATTTTTAGAAATACATAACACTCTGTAGCTCATTCATTTATTCTTTCATTCTGTCGGCAAACATGTATAGAACATAGACTGTGTGCTCACCACTGGGGAAAAAACCACAGCTGGAGGGAATCCCAGGGCAAGGGGAGTGAGGGACACATGCACAGGCACCAAGAGTCCAGGGTGATGAGTGCTTGTGTTCAGGCGGGCTGCAGAGAGGCACGTCATCATCCTGGGAAATGGACAGTGAGGAAAGGCTTTATGGGAGCAATGCCCCTTGACAGATGGATAGCAATTAACCTGGTGGTAAAAGAAGCTCTGGATGAAGAAGCTTCATGGATAAGGGGATGAAAGGAGGAGCGAATGCAATGCATTCTGGGAACTCCAACAGCAACAGCATCATCGACAACAAAAGCAATGATAACATAATGACAAAAACAGTAAGTATGAGGTTTTGAGCAAATACGAAGTGTCAGGTCAGAGCTAAATGCTTGCATTCATTAATCTCCAATTCCTACAATGCTGTAGAGTAGATATTATTATCTAGATTTTGCAGTTGAGGCACATAACAGGCAACTCATTATGCTACATGGGGATTTCCCCTGAATACAGCTAACTTGTGGCTGATCCCAGCTGATCTATCCATTTCATTTATTACTCATGTCGCTTTCAGTCCAAGATTGATTTTTTTCCTGTAAGTTACTTCTGACAACTTCTTACTGACTCCAGCGAGGACATGAAATGCAAACACCTTTCCATCTTAGCTTAGGCAAAACATTAGGATGCTCAAGGATTATGATGCATATTCTAACCAAAAATGAATGATTTGCAGATTTTTCAAGCAACAATTCTTCCCTCTATTTGTTGGGCCATTATGATTAAAGCTTAATTAATGTAGTTGTCCTCCTTGAAGGGAAGGTTTGAACATTTTTTAATTCATTTATTCATACGTATTCATTCCTCAATCATTTACTGAAAATGTACCCCATGCCAGACACTGGGGTGTCTGGGGATATTCTGGGGATTACCTCGCATCTCCCGTGATTCAGTGCAGGTGGTACCTCTTCCAAGAAGTCTTTGTGGCCCTCACCCTTCCAAAAAACTGGGTCAGATGACTTTTTCTGCACTCTAAGACTGTCTTGGATCTTGCTCGACCATATTGATCAAATTGATTCGGGGTGGGCACCTGAGTCAATTCTTTTTTCTTTCTCTCTCTCTCTTCCCTCCTTTCCTTCTTTCTTTTATGAAGAAGACCAATTTTGAGGCCTCTTGTCAGAGAGAAAATATGAGCCCCAGGTCTTGGCATTGAGGGTACTGGAGGGGACCCCAGCTTCCACTGGAATTAGAAAGAAGAAAGGATATGAGGCCTGAAGCTTCTGCAATCAACCAGCTACTATGAGAGGAGTGGGTGGAGTGCAGAGCCAATCCAGAGGGAGTAGATCTAAGAAATTGTCCTAACCCAAGCTGAGAGCCAGTGTAATTCCCTTTACTGCTGGTAGTGATATGAGCTAGAAATATTAGTCATTTGTAACAGAGAGTTCCAACTGATAGAGGTATGGACTCGTGACATTATAAAGGGAGAGGGTTCTGGAGAAAATGCTGAGGTAAGTCAGAAGAGAGTGACCAATTCAGCAAAGAGCTCAGGAAAAAGGTGGGAATGTGTGAATGAGGCCTTAAGAGATAAACAGGATTTGCCTACCCATATAGGAGAAGCATTTCCAGAAGAGGACACAATAGGAGGTAAGTTATGAGGTCCAAAGCACAAAGAACATTTGGGAATAAATTTTTGGCTAGAGCCTGAGATCTGTCGTAGGCAGTGGCAGGAGAGAAGCAAGGACAGGTGAGCAGGGGCTGGCTCCCCAGAGGCCATGAGTGACAGGCATTGCAGATGGGTTCTGCAGCAAATCTGAATTTCTCTTCCCTGGAGGTATGGCCTACACTGGTACTGTCCTACTGAATGCCCACTGGCCTGCATGATCAGACACAGAGAGAATTCCCCGAGTCCACTCCAAACTTTTTGGATCAGAGGCAGAGCCCACCCATCTGCTTCATGACACATACCTGCCCCTATCTCTTCCCTGGTGCCATATGCAGACTTCCAACTAACTTTTTATAAGGAAAGGGAGTGAAGAAGACAAAAGAGATGCACCTATGAGGATTCAAAAGCCCTGTGAATCCACAGATCCCAAGATGAAAACTGCATCCCAAAGATACATGCCCCCGAGATGGGAGTGAACTGAATGAAAGGAGACAAGGAGGGAAGCACCAGAAAAATAGATCCTCTTCCCTTGTCAGGGCTGGAAAGAGTGGGGAATAGAAATTTCCGGATGGCAATCAGGGCCATCCCAAGAATTCCAGATCTTCCTGAGGCAGAGAATAGGTGTTTGTCTTCCACCCACTCTGCTGCCTTGACCAAAGGGGGATTTTCAGGCCATTTCTATACAGCTCATCTTCATTGGGAACTCAGGTGAAACACGCTCTCTGCATGGGGCCAGCATCAGGGACACAGGGGCCCATGCTTCCAAAGGCCTCAAGCTTGTTTGCTTTGTGGTCACCATCTTGAAATTCTTAACACTTTTTCAAGGCCTTGTATTTTCATTTTGTACCTGGCCTTGCAAGTTACATAGCATATTCTGCTTTGTTTTTTTTTTTTTTTAATATTTATTTATTTATTTGAGAGAGAGACAGTATGTATGCAAGCTGGGGGGAGGAGAAGAGGGAGAGGGAGAAACAGAATCTTAAGCAGCCTCCATAGTCCAATGCTGGGTCCCACCCCAGTCATCTCATGGCCTTGAGATCATGACCTGAACCAAAAGCAAGAGCCAAAATCAAGCCACCCAGGTGGCTTTTATTGTCTCTGAGAATAGAATAAAATGCAAACGTCATTCAAGTTACTAACATTCAGGTCCTCTCCTTTGGCCATGCTGGGTGGTGGGAACTTGCTTTACCTAGTAGGTCCTTACACAAACCTAGCCCTTGCCTAACCCCTTCTTTTTATCTTATTCTCTCTCCCTTCGAAAATGCAGCTTCTGTGAGTCTGAATCCTCCCTACCTTTCAGGAGTAGGTAGAAATGGCATATTTCCCAAGCACATTTTCCCTAATCCTTCCTGTAAAATGTATTTCCTCTTTTTCTGTCATCTTGCAATGAACTTTGTCACTTTTGCATTGTATTATCATTACTTTTGCCATGTGGGATGGAGCTGGCACAAGCTTTTAGAGAGACAGACTTAGATTCAAATGCATGACCTTGGACATCTCAAACTTTCCGAGCCCCAGGATCTTCATTCAGGGAGTGTCTGGAAAGGGACCCCCCTTCCCCTGCCATTGTCCAACTTGGAGCCGTTTAGTGAGCATCTACTGTGGGGCAAGTGTCAAGGCCAACTCCTTCTATTGGCTACAGTGGGGTCAGCATCCCCTTGCAAATGTTTCTGGGGCAAGTGGCTTCTGCAATTTTCTTCAACTGGCAGATTTCCCTCTCCTGCAGTCCAGGGAACATCTAACTGTGGAGCTGGTTGGCACAATCTGCCCAGCTCTCTGGCCAAACACCTCCTCACAAGGCCCTGTTATAATAGAGATAGAGCAGAAAACTTGGAAGGGAGGACATTTTGATCTTGTTGTTCGGGCCAGAACCCTGCCCATATAGTTTTCAGTTTTTACTTTACTTGTTTTTTTTTTTTTTTTTAATTTTTCAAAATAAAAGTTGAATATATTTAAGGTATGCAACATGATGATTTGATATTCATATACACAGTGAAATGATTACTACAGTCAAGCTAATTAACATATATGTCATCATACAGCTCATTTTTTTTTGTTCTGAGAGCATTTGAAATCCACTCTTCTAGTGAATTTCCAGTACTCAGTACAGTATTATTAATTATAGTCATTACGTGTCCATTAGATCTCTAAACTTACACATCCTGTAAAACTCTGTACCCTGTAAATTGACGTCTCCCATTTCCACCTCTCTATGCCTGGAAACTTCTGTTCAACTAACTCTCTGCTTCTGTGTATTTGATCTCTTTGGAATCCACATAGTGAGATCATGCATTTTCTTTGTCTGACTTATTTCACTTAATATAATATCCTTCAGATTTATCCATGTTGTTACAAATGGCAGCATCTTTTTAAATGCTGAATAATATTCCATTGTATGTATATACAATATATATGGCATATATATATACACATATACATATTTATATAGAATTTCTTTTTTAAAATATTTTTAAAATTTATTCATTTGAGAGAGAGAGAGAGAGAGAAAGAGCAGCATGAGTGGGGGTGGGGGGAAGGAGAAGCAGACTCCCCACTGAGCAGGGAGCTCCACATGGGGGTTGATCCCAGGACCTGGAGATCCTGACTTGAGCCAAAGGCAGAAGCTTAACCATCTGAGCCACCCAGGTACCCCTATCTCACAATTTCTTTATCCATTCATTGGTTGATGGACACCTAGGTTATTTCCATGTAAGTGATGCTGCAGTGGACATAGGGGGTGCAAAACTTTTTGAGTACTCACTTCATTTCCTTTGGGTATATATTTAGAAGAGGGACTGCTGGCTTATACAGTAGTTATTTTTTTATTTTAATTTTTATTAGTTTTTTAAAGATTTTATTTATTTATTAGAGAGACAGAGATTATAAGTAGGCAGACAGAGAGAGAGAGGTAGAAGCAGGATCCCTGCTGAGCAGAGATCCTGATGTGGGGCTCAATCCCAGGACCCTAGATCATGGATCATGACCTGAGCTGAAGGCAGAGGCTTTAACCCACTGAACCACCAGGTGCCCCCAATTTTCTTATTTTTTTGAGGAAACTCCACACTGTTTTGCACAGTAGCTGCACCGGTTTGCATTCCAGCAACAGTGCCCAAGTTTTTATCTTTTTGATCATAGCCATCCTAACAGGTATGACGTCATCTCCCACTGTGGTTTTGCTTTGCATATTCCTGATGATTAGTGAGGTAGACAACATTTTCACATACCTGTTGGCCATTTGTGTGTCTTTGGAAAAAAATTTTATTTAGGTCCCTTGTCCATTTTTAAATTGGGCTGTTTAGTTTTTTGCTATTGAATTGTATGAGCTCTTGAATGTTAACCCCCTATCAAATACATGGTTTACACATAGGTTCTCCCAATACATAGGTTGCCTTTTCATTTTGTTGATTGTTCCCTTCACTGTTTAAAGTTTTTTTCATTTCATGTAGTCTCATGTGTTCATTTTTCCTTTTGTTGCCTGACCTTTTGGTGTCATATCCAGAATATCACTGCCAAGGCCAACACCGAGGACCTTTTCCTCTATGCCTTCTTTTAGAAGTTTTGTGGTTTCAGGTCTTAAGGTTTAATCCATTTTGAGTTGATTTTTATGTACAGGGCAAGATAAAGGGTCCAATTTCATTCTTTTGCATGTGGCTCTCTAGTTCTCCCAACACCGTTCATTGAAGAGACTCTTAGTCCCCATTATATATTCTTGGCGCATGGAGTGTGTGGATGGGTTGGAACGAGTGGATTAAGAATGCAATGGGGCCTGCCTAGACATTAACATGATCCTGAAATGTCTGACGGGAATTGGACCTTACAAATTTACTAACACAGAAACAAGTCTATTACTTTTTAAATCTAGTACCTAATGAATATCAGTGGTGAAAGGATCAACCTTTACTAGAACTGAGGGCCATCAGATCTGATTTCTCCAGACTAGATTAGGTGCTTCTTGACACTCCTTGAAACTTGATGCTTATCTCTACCTTGTCAGGGGTCACGTTCTTCTCTAATATCTGAGTTTATGTGTCTTTTATGTTGACAAGACCAGAAACTCACTGAAAGCAAAAATTCTTGTTTCCACGTCTATGTTCAGTCCACAGCAGCATTTGTCCAGAAATCCAGGACGCTTCGAGAAGGTGAAGCAGCTCATCCATCGGAAACTTGGTCCCCCATTTGGAATTTGCTTTGCGTGTTTGGAGGAAACAATATGGTGCCTGGTAAGTCACTGATCTCTCTTGAATTTTATTTTGAATGAGTTGGCACACCATTGGACTGACATGATCTGGCTTTAAAAGGATTCATCTGGCTGCTGGGTTGAGAATAGATGTGTGGGGATGGAGGTGCAGAGACTGGCTGAGAGGCCATGTCAAGCCTTTAGGTGAAATACAATGGTAGCTTGAAGCAGGGAAGAAGTGGTGGAATGGTAGAATGTTCACAACTGTTCTGTATTACGAACACTAGTCTGATGGTACTGGCTGACAGAGCAAATGTGGGGTGCAAGGGAAAAAAAGAGGATTCAAGGATGAGTCCAGTGTCTTTGGCCTGAGTAGCAAATGGAATTGCCATAGACTGAACTGGGGAGGAGTGCGGGTGGGAGTAAATTTGGAATAATGTCCCTCTCTAGGGTAGGAGAGGATCACTGTCACTGGGCTCATTCCATAGCCCTTCCCAGCTCCACATTCTTGCCTTTGGAAAAACCTCAGTCCTGATGTTGCTCCAAAGGCACCAGCTTCTGACCACCCCCCTCCCCCCCGCCTCCTTCAACATCCCTTTACGTGCTGCCCTTTCCCTGGAATGTCCTCATGTCTGTCAGACGCAGCGGGAAGGAAAATCAGGTTCTACCTAATTAGCTCATCTTAAGTGGATTTCACTGTGCATTTAATTAAACCTGTTATAATCTTGAAGGGTATTTTGATACATAGTACTCGATACAGAGTAATTAGACTACTGTGGGCATGCACATAAATATCTTTGGGCTGAGGTTTTAAGCTGGGCTCTGCTGCTGTGGGTTCATATGAGCTGCCCTGCCAATAATTTCAAAACCAATAACATTTACACACTCGTATTTGCAGCCTTCTCAGCCATTCTGGCCGGTGGATGAAGTGCAAGGTCACTGGTTATGTTTTCCTATGGTTTAGGCAAAGGATTCCTGATCCTATCACTCCCCTGCTCAGATGACTGTGCAGCTTCTCACTGAGTCTGCAATGAGGTCAAAGCTGCTTGAATATGGGTTCCTGGCCTACCCAATGTAGTTAACCCACTATGTTAGGGGTATATTCTCTGTCTTCAAATATTTATTCAATGGAATTATATATCTCATGTGACTCCAAGCCTCTGCTTTAGCATTGTCTTCTGTTTTGAAATTCTTCCATCTTTTATTCTGTGGCTGTCAGAATGAGCCAAGATATCATGATATCTCAGTGACTTACAGTATCAAAGGAGTTTTTCATTCCCTTCTTCTGACCTTTCCCCTGTAGCTCGGCTCCACTGCCAGTTATCAGGGGACAAGGGAAAAGAGGGCACGGTGATCACGTATTGGATCTTAGAGCTTCTCCTCAGAAGCAGTACATTCGCTTCCACTATATCCTTGGTCAGGTAAATCCTAGGACCAAGTCTCCCATCAGTGGAGTAGGGAAACAGAATCCTTTCCCAGGCAGAGAGAATGAACATTTGTGAACTGTATATATAAACCAGAGATGCATTATGGATCTTTCTAGGATGACCCATCATTTTTTTCTTCCAAAGAAGTAAAGCAGTGATCATTCTGTACTTTCCATTAGGGTGGTTTTTTGTTTGTTTGTTTGTTTGTGTCTTCTTGTTGTTTTGGTTTTTTTTTTTTTGTTTGTTTTGTTTTTATTTATTTTTTAAGTTTGCGCTTTCCTCTTTTCATAGGCAGTGTTCCTTGTCATCTCTCTCATGTTCAGTGCCTCATGGAGTGCTCTGCCCTTAGACACTGGATACATGTTCTGTGAATTAAATGTTGCATTTCCAACATGGCACTACCCAGGAGGCAGCATATGAAATTGAGGAGCCTGAGAAAGCTAGAACTGCTCCCCTTACAAATATCGGCGGCTCTCTTCCATGATAATTTTATTACCTTCAATCGTTGTATCAGCCTTGGGATGTTGGCCCTATTTTACCCCAATTATACCTATGAGAACATGGAGGCCCAGAGAGGCACAGGCATGCTCACCGTGATATTGAGCTAAATTATTGCCAGTTTACCATTACTTTTAAATTTAAAAATATGTCTAGAAATGGTTACTGCTTCATGGCCAAAGGGATGAGCCCAAATCTTCTACCAAGGGAATGCTTTTGCTAAAACATACAGCCTTTGACTCCCAAGGAGTGGGAATGGGGGAAAATTACCCAATAATCCAGCAAGATTCAGAAAGATTTACTTAATTGTTGGAGTTGAGTCCGTTTGTAAATTCTTACATTAAATTATTTGTATTAGGGAGAACCACAGAATGAAAATGGATCCTTTGGGGTGAGAGTGCAGAAAAGGAAGAAATTTCAAGGATAAAAATAGAAGGAACTGAAATATGAGTGGAGACGTTAAAAAAACTTTTTAAAAGAAAGAGTCATTAGGTCAATTCATTATTTAGTGCTATTAATTGCCAATATATGTGCTAAGTATTGGAGATACAAAGATGGAAAAGAGCTGGTCCCTGCCCTTAAAGGGGTCTTGAGATTGGAAGCAGAGACTCCTCCCGACGCAAGGCACAGTAATAATCAGCCCCTTGGAGGCACAACCCAAACATGCTGGGAGCACGAGAGGAGGAGGAGGGGAAGGCAAAAGGGAGCAAAAGCTGCTGATCCCAGCAGTATCACCCGAGTCCAGGCGGCTTATTAACCAGATTGTCAATAATGTCATGGTAAATGTTTCTAATGTTTTTCTAAAAGCCTCCAAGCATTTTATTGCATTTGACCCTTCATCTAATAAAGCTCTCCACCTATGCCAAGTGGTGTCAGCATGCCACTTAACATGAGTAGCCAAGTCTACTGCAAGACCCACAAGGGGGAAGGGGGGCTCTTTCACAAATGTGGCCCATTCTAACCCCATGGCTGGTCTAACTCACACCCTAGCCAATCTGAGCTGTGTCCTGGGCGTGTCACGTGTGCTAGTGGCCTGCCACACGCCAACCAGCAGTTCCTACAGGAAGGCCAAAGAGCACTGGGCACAAATGTGGACACATAAGCCAGCCAGCGTGTCCAGAGTCACGGCCCAGCTCCCCCAGTGAACCCTAAGTTCATGGTGAGCATTTATTTTGTTATCTTTAAAGCAAAAATCATGAGCTCCTGCTTTGCCAACTCCTTGTGGTTCCTATGAATGCTTTAACAGTTCTCTATTCTAGCTCTGCTCCCATCAGCCATACTAATGTTTACTGAAAGCTAAGTGGGTGCCATACACTAGGGTCCTGTTTAACCCTGACAATGCCATGAGGTCAACTGTGTCTTTACCCCCATGGTATACATGGAATCACATGGCTTTGTTACCTCAAGGAAACTTCCCTACATCGCACAGGTATTAAGTGGCTGAGGTGGGGGGCGCCTGGGTGGCTCAGTGGGTTAAAGCCTCTGCCTTCCACTCAGGTCATGATCCCAGGGTCCTGGGATCGAGCCCCATGTCGGGCTCTCTGCTCAGCAGGGAGTCTGCTTCCCTTCCTCTCTTTGTCTGCCTCTCTGTCTACTTGTAATCTCTGTCTGTCAAATAAATAAATAAAATCTTTAAAAAAACAAAAGTGGCTGAGGTGGGACTTGAACCTGGATAAATCATGCTACCAGGAGAAACACTTTTGTGGTCACACTCTACTCACAAAGGAAGAAGTGGTCCCCAAGCCAGGATATACACATTACTTGGGAAAGATCTACTGGAACCCCCCACCCCCACTTTCTCCCTCTCCCTCTCCCATGCTCACCCAGCAGATTACGATTCAGTGCATTGCAGCAGGACCCAGCAATTACTTGTTTAAATAAACGGCTCAGGTAATATTGACAAAGCTGGTTCTTAGAAAAGCTTTTGGAACCTCCATTTGACTTAAAGGCTTCCTTGGTTCAACTCCACTGTGCTATGTGAATCTGGTCTATGTCCTCAGATTTTTCTACCTCATTAGAAAGTCATCCATCTACCAACCGAGACTGTGCATCCTTGTGCTGGATGTTGGTAGTGCAGGCAACAGGAAGGCATGGTTCCCAGTCTGGAGGTGCTCACAGCTTTCCTATGCTCGCTAGAACTCTATGTTCTCCCCGCTTCTATGCATTAGTTCTAGAATGTGCTCTAGAGACCTAGTGCATAAGTCTCCCTTTGGCTTCCAGTCCTACTTTGCTCTCTTCTTCTTTGGGCAATACCCCTGAAGGAAAGGATGGAGGAAAGAGTGGTTTATAAGGGCGGACAGGTCTCAGGGCTTACTTGTCTGTCCTGCGCTCCCCTCCCCAGGCAGTCAGCTTGGTGTGTATCTACAGTTGCTCTGTCTAACTTGCTGTTGTATCCCCAAAGGTCCCCAAAATAAACATTAGCAGCCACAAGGGTCGGGGGAACCTATCCAGTCTCCACCCTCCACAGCTGAGGAAGGGGTCTGGAGGCTTGGAGACAGGAATGGAAGGGAAGCAGAACCAAACGAAGGGCTCTTTTGGAGGTCATGGATGGATTATGGAAGGGCCCAGGAACCCTTGAGATTGTCCATATATGTCTCAGGTATACTGCCTATGGGAAGGCAAGGAGTCCATTACTGTTACTGGGTTTGCAAAGCATTTATGACTCTTGAAAGCTTAAGAGCTACTGCTGTCCATTCCCTCATAGGGAGCAAAACTCTGCCTTCAGAGAAGAATTTCATTAGGCTTCACATGTTCCCTCAACTTCTTGCTAAAGAGTCTTAACTCATTTGATCTTTGTTCCCATTCTGCAGAATAGTTATTAGCTCTACTTAATGATTTGATAGCTAAGATCTTGATAGATAAAAGAAACTTGGCCCAAGTCCCATGGCTACTAAGTGACAAAGGCAGGGCCCACACTCATGTTCAGCGGACCCCTAGCCCAAAGCTTAGGTCATCATGTCACTCAAACTCAGCCATGGCATGATCTGCTGCTGGCCAAAGACCCAAACCCTATTTGTGCTGATGAAGCCATTCATTCCATTAAAAGAACTGAAATTTCTTTCACTCTCAGAAAATACCAGGGAAGCAGCCAGTTTAAATTAGTAATGCAGCTTAAATTAGTATTTGCTGAAAGTGAGCAAATGAATGAGACTGGGATGCCTGGGTGGTTCAGTTGGTTAAACATCTGCCTTCAGCTCAGGTCATAATCCCAGTCTCCTGAGATCAAGCCCCATATTAGACTCCTTGCTCAGTGCGGAACCTGATTCTCCCTCTACCTGCCACTACCTGCCTCTCTCTCTGACAAATAAAATCTTTTTTTTTTTTTTAATAAAATATGTTACTAATGAGAATCCAATACCAAAGTAGGTATTTTTTGAGTACCTACTGTTATGTCAAGCATTTATGTATATTACTGCCTTTAAGTTTCAGAAAAATACTGAAAGTTCTATCTCTCCATTCTACAGACTTAGAAGATAAATCCCAGAGAGACTGGACTAAATTATACAAGCTTCCACTGCTGGAGGGCCAGGTTTTGAAGCCAGGTCTACTGAAGTCTTGACAGTTTTGTCTTTCTCCATCTTTCTCGCCCTCTGGTGACTTATAGAATTTGCATGGGAAGCAGTTGGCTAGTGCCTAAGGCAGAGAGTTGAGGAATGGGAATGAAAATGGTGGGCTACTAAATTTCTCTGAACCTCAGTTTTCTTATCTGTAAAATGGAAATAAATCCTATTTTGAAGGTTGACCATGAAGGTCGGATGAGGAGATGTATGTAAATGCTCGACACATGGACGGTCTCCTTGCATTTAGCCTTCCTATTTGTTGGCAAGAAGTGCTGCTGCCAACACTTGGGCTCCCATCTTGGGTCTCTGCTGGTAACAGTGGCTTAGTGGTCTCCTGTGAGGCGGAACCAGCATTATTAGAGGGTTTCTCTTTTTCATCCCGCCTGGAGATTTGAGAAGTTAAAAACCATTTTTCAAAAGATGTTTTGACATTTAATTATACACATCCTCCTCTTTAGTTGTAACTCCTCTTGTCACATCTGCAACAAACAGGGGTTTTTGATGTACGAAAGCATAGCTCCTGCCCCTCGATGAACAGTTTCCTGCCTTTAACAATTAGTGGTCTGAACACTGAAGTCCAAACACCAAGATAACTTAATTATTTCTCTTTCTCCTTCCCTTAACCAAGAACAACCAGCAAATGACACATCGGTTTACCTAGGAGTTTTTGAAATGTGACTTTATACAGTACACTGGAACCAATGACCCTTCTCTCAGACCACATTCAATTAATATGCAAATGAATTAGACCTTCTGGGTCAGCATTCAAGTTCAGAATCCAAGGAGATGGGGAGGGGTTTGGGGTGTGAAGGAAATAACAAGTGCCTAGAGGAGTCCTGCAGACAGAGTAGAGGGTCTGGACTGAGATCAACCAGGATTTGAATCCTGGCTCCACCATTTATTTAGTTTCTTACTTGGTCATGAGATTTGTCCTATTGGAGCCTCAGATTTAGCAGTCTTAAAATGGGGATAATAATTTTCTGCCCCTTCTGACTTCACAGATTGTTACAACACTTGCCACATGGCTAAGTGCTCCCTGTGGAAGTTTCTGTCCTTTTCTTTCAGGGGTTATTTTTCTCTCATGCAGATATTGCACATGCAAAGCTCAGCAGGTGCCAGGAAGGCAATGCAATGAGTCAAGGGAGCCATGCTTGCATGAGGGATGATAGGGAGCGGTAGGGACTATGGCAAACGAGAATGCACTCAAAATACAGACAAAGGAAGACTTTGATGGAGTATACCTGGGTTGTCACACTGATTTTTTTTTTTAAGACAAGGCTCAAATCCAGATTTTATGTAACTTCTCCAAACACTGTGTGTAAACAGCACATGTCTATAGGTTCCATTTACTGGCAAATAGCCAGGGTGCACTTGTGTCTAACATATTTAGGGACTGGAGGTTTAACTCACTTCTGCTTAGAATCAGTGTACCTTGCAGCTAATCTCCTTCTGTACCACCTCCAAATTTTCCTTTCGCTCCAATGACCCCCAGTTCCTGTCTTCCCCAACCGTAGAGAGAAAAGTAAATAAGTAAGTAAGTAACTAAGCCGAAGATCTGTGCTCTGTGAGATGAGTTGGTTGGAGTTGGGAGGAAGGGATGGAGAGCTCTGAGGGCAGCCTCAGCACCAGGGTTCTGCCTCTTGCTCTGGCACTGAATAACTGGGTGGAAATGTCCCCAGAGACGCTTCTGTCCTGGCATTTTCATGTCCACAACGGCAGTAATACCACATACCTCCCTCTCTCCCTCCCCATTACTTCAGGAGAGTAAATTACAAGATCTGGCAATGATTCACCATCATTTTCTGAGTGCCTGATCTAGACCAGGGCCTGTGCCAGAAGCTGGTGACACTCAGGTGAATGAGACCATCCCTGTGTTCAAGGGGCAAGCACACACGTTAACAAGCATTTGCCAGAGAAAAGTCTGCTGGGGGTGGGAGGAAGAGGTCAGGATGTGCGCCATAAAGAAAAATAACTTTTATTGGCTGGGTGAGAGAAAATCTGAAATGTATTCCGTCAAACAGCAGGGATATAGAAAGATACTGGAATGTCATTTGGTTTGTTTACTATTTATTAATTTTGTCAACACATTTACGGAGTTCCTGTGCTAAAATGTAAATCCCACTGTCTGATCGTGATTGGTAGATCAGTCTGTCAACTCCCCTAAATGAGCTGGTCTCCATATTTTCAGCCCCTAGGGGGGCCCTCAGAGTATTTGCTGAAAGTGAGCAAATGAATGAACACATGCTTGATGCAGTCCAGAACCTTACAACTGGCTTCTACAGGTCTTTGCCAAAAACCAGCTTTTGTCCTTCTGCTAATCTGGGTCTACAACTGTCATTGCACTGTGTTTGGGCAGATCGAGGGATGTTCAGAACTCAGGTTCCTGGGGCTTTAAGAAGACTGTTTCTGCTATGCAGCTAGTTGATCACTTAGCTAACTTCCACCAGGGAAGGACTTAGGAGACACAGGCTGGAGTGGGGAAGTGGGAGCCAGTACCAGCAGCCCTTTCTCCCCAGCTCCCTTCGCCCAGTCCTGCATCAGTATGGAAGGCTGTCCGTGTTCACTGTGGCCCAGGGCATTGGTCCTGCACTTTAGGAGACAATGGGCTGTCTCACTGCATCCTGGAGCCAGGTGGAGCTCCCAGGCAAGTGGAAGAGGACCTGCACAGGCCATGGAAAAGCAGGGTGAGGACTGAGAATGGAGGAGAAGGCTGGGAAAGATGGGAACCAGCCGTAACTCAATCTGAGCTTGTGGATCCCTTGAACCTTCTTTATGCATGTGTTTGAGGCATGTAGCGTATGGCAGCACGGCTCTCTTCTTGGCCACAAAGCCAAGCCTTCATCCATTCATCTATCCAACCACACACTCTCCCCTCCCTTTTTCTACTGACCTATGCACTCATCCATTCAACCTGTCTCTGTTGGCAGGCTGGCTTCTAGCCACTGGGGATATAGAAATGAATAGAGAGATATAGGCATGTAATCAGGTAGATGAGGAAACAATATAACTACAGTGGGAAAGAGACGCTAAGAAACCCAAAGGAAGAAAAACTACTGGGGTCAGCAGGAATGAGGAAAGGCTCCCCAGATTAAGTGCCAGTTGGGCTAGGACTGGAGAATCAATCTGAACTTGCCAGGACAGGTGACAGTGGAACCTTAACCAGGAGGTGTAAGGAGCCATTTCAAGGGCATAGAAGCAACAAGGGTCTGGAATATTCTGGGAAGCGGGAGTGCGTGGATGGAACAGAAGCCTGTGGAGTTTATATATTTCACAAAGATGGCTGATTTTTAGTTTGCTGTGTTTTTAAGCGCTGAGTAGATGGTATGAGCCTTGAGGACTTCAAAATATGCTTTAACACCAAACAAGATTAGGTTAAATGCCCCAGCTCTACATCCTCATACACAGGCCTCCTTTAGGTCCCCATTTGAAATGATGACTGACCTCACTGTTCTATTCACTTGTTTGTAGGACCTCGTAGTGCAATAGTAGTGTATCTGACTCCACTCATTTGAAAAAACCAACATTTGTTGAGCAAGTACTCTGTGCCTGCAAAGGTGTGGGGAGGGTTAGTTTTCCCCCATTCACCCAGCAGTGTCCATCACAGTTGGCGGGGTCTCTTCATGGGTCACTTTTGCTTTTGGGTATCAGTGAACAAAACAAATGACTCTCGTCCTTAAGGAGTTTACAATATAGTGTAATTATGGGGAATTACTTGTTCAAAATTGCTTTACCTTCCAGACATTAAGTGCAATGAGGCCTGAGGTTATGGCTCTCTTACTCACTGATCAATCGCAGTGCACTGCCTGGCACCTAGTAGGACCAGGATCCACACCCCCCCCCCCCGCTCCGCCCACCCTTTCCAGTCTGCCTTCGTGACTATGATAGGAAGTGACAGCTGGCAAGTTTTCATGGAGCAAGTCTGGTGTCATTTTAGAGAGGTCTCAAGGTGCCTCTACAGTCATGTTGTAGCCACAGTCATATGCGTGTCTCAGAAACAAATACACAAAAAGTGTGCCCTGCCAGGCATCACGCCAGTCGCGGTTCATGGGCTGGGCAGAGGTAACCTGTGGGGAGACACTTTCCTTGTAACATCTATTACCAAGGTAGAGTGAGGCTCAGAGTTGGAAGAATTCACGTTCCATACAGAGCTAGTACTTTAAGTTCCTTCCATCATTCATCTCTGGAGAAATTCACATCTCATGATGCTTGGTGTGCGTATGTGGAAGGAGCATGGGCTCTGGGATTTGGCTTCTCTTCTGTCACTTACAGCAATGCCCACAGCCAAGTGAAGTTGGAAAATTTCTTCTTTCCCATCTACAACATGGTGGGGGTGAGGGAGTGCATCAGTGAGTAACTGGAGTTCAGAGGCAAGTATTAAGTAAAATAATATATGGAAAGCACATGGCCCAGTACACCTAGCCCAGCGAAGGCCTGCAATAGACTCAGAAAGTGAGAACTGCCAATACTGTGTCTCAGACCCTTGGCGGACTTGTGTCAGGTTATTTGGGCTACGCAAAAAAAATTAAGCTAAAACAGTAAGTAAGCTGTGCTTTTCACTTTGAAGCGGTTTTGGCTACAATTTCGGCGCTGGGACCACCCGTAAGCTTTGCTCAGGGAGGCCTCGCTCAGTCACCCTCCTTAGAGCAGCAGTCCCCCACCCCCTCCGCCCACAGCCGGCGTTTCCTATCTCCCACCCCTCTGCCCGGAGCTCTTCCCACCCGCTGGCATACTGTACACTCTAAGTACTTACTGTTTACTTTTCTCTGAAGTCACTCTGGGCTGCTGTAACAAAATGCCATAGTCTGGGTGGCCTTAAAACAGAAATTTATTTAATCATAGTTCTAGAGGCTAGGGGTTCCGGATCAGGGTGCCCGCACAGTCGTGTTCAGACACCTGGCTGTGCCTTCATGAGGCAGAAAGATACAGAGAGGGTGTGTGTCAGCTCTCTGGTGTCTCTTCCTACACGGCACCGACCCCATCAGGAAGGCCCTGCCTCATGATCGCATCGAACTCTACCTCTCAAAGACCCCATTTGTAAACCCCATTAAGGTTATCAGGGTTAGGGCCTTAACATGGGAATTTGGGGGAGGACATCAACATTTAGTTCATATTAACCTCTTCCTCCCTGAAGTCCCAGATGGGCCAGGTTTGTTGGGCTCATCTGTTAACGGCTAGGTCCTTGGCGCCCAGAGCACTGCCTTGCCCGTGGTCAGTGCATGACAAATACTTGTAGAATAAATGGTCACACTGCTGGTTGGTGACACAGAAAGGAGACTGGCTGGGGTCTGTCTATTCACATTCCAGTACATTCCACATACTCCCCACTCCTCATCTCCATTTAGTGTTCTCCTGATTAGTAGCCATCTCCTTTCTAAAAGGGTCATTTTCCAGAAACATTCCTTTACCAATCATCACTCGCAGGAAGAGAGTTCTTTCCCAACAAGCCCTGCAGAGTGGTTACCCTAGGCACAATTTAGCTAATTTACTCAGTGCTTTGTCTTAATGGTTCACCAAGTGGAGATTCTTTCAGTAATGACAGTAAATGCATTTGAAATGTAGATATCGACCCAGGCAATGCTGCACATTCCGCTCATCAAATTTTCATGTTAAAATTAAAATCTTTTTTCTTTCTTTCTTTTTTTTTGGTGGGAATGGAGAAGCCTAAGTGTTGATTCCAATTCAATCAATGTGACATACTTCTCCCCTCCACCCCCAAATAAAAGGAGAGGCATTTAATTGCATATCCCTCCCATGGCTATTGCCACATCATCAGGAGGTGACAACATGAGAGAGGTCAAGAAGCCAAATACGTTTAGGACTGATCAAATTCTACCCACGGATAATGTGCATGGGCTCCTTTGCCTGCCATCCTCGGGGAACCATATCACTCCGTTATTTCTCCCAAGTAAAATCTTTCCAGAGCTTTTAGCTGTCTCTGTCATGAGCAGAGGCCCCGCCACCCATCACAAGATGAATACAAGACCCATGGTTTCCCTGCTGACGTAGCTGCTCCTCAGCCCTGCCCTACCAATCACACCATTCACCCGCGTAAGTATCCCTTTCCTTTATTGTCACAACGGTGACTTCCTCTTGCTGCATCATAATCTGCAAGGATTTTGCTCATCCAACAAAATGATTTGTTAAGTCATTTTTACTAGTTTATTTCCCTTTTTTTTTTTTGTCTCCTCTTGGGAAAACCAAGGCCCATAGTAACTCAGCTAGCCTCTCCGAACCACCACCTTATTTCTTACTAATCCCCCCGCTATACATATGGACTGGACCTAACTGCTTGCCCAGCTCTGAGGTAGGAAACAGTATGGCTGCCTTGTCAATGAGGCCACTGAGGCCCGAGAAGTGAAAGGACCTGGCTTGTGCAAAACAGAGCATAAGGGAGGGGAGCTCAGGTAACAACCAGGTCTGCCCAGCTCCAAGGCAGGGGTCAGAGCCAAACCTGCAGGCTTTGAAGCCAGTGGGAAGGGCTCAGGTTTGCACTTTTGTCCCTACCATCTCTGTGACCTTGTGTGAGTCATGTAAGATCTCTGTGTTTTAGTTTTCCCACCTACGAAATGAGGATAAGAATAGCACTTACTTTGTGGGAAGGTGAAGACTGAAGAATTAAAAATACACAGGGCTTGGAATAATAGCTGGCACATGATAATCATTCAATACATTCTCGCTAGTGTTTGCACTCCGCTGTGCTGGAGATTTATAATTTCTCACATTTGAATAAGCTTTTACAACAGTCTAACTCAAGATAGGTACTCCCTCTGCCCCACACCTCCCCCAATCATTCCCCCTTTTTCAGATGAGGAGACTAAGGACCAGAGATTTCTAGCTCATCTGTCAAGGTCATAGAGGTAAGAAGCTGGCAGAATTAGGACTAGGTCCCTAGGCGCTAGGGTCCCTAGAGCCCTGGCCTCCTCTGCTGGTCTGCTTTTTCAGGCCAGACTATATGGATTATGTGTTTCCAGGGTGCATTTGTGGCCTTAAGGGGCCAAGGCCTTCTCAATTTCTCTTTCTTTCTTTTTCACTTTCTTTCTTTTTCTTTCTGAGGGGGGATAGAGAGGGGCAGGTTGGAAGGACAGAGGGAGAGACAGAGAGATTCTTAAGCAGGCTCCATGCCTGGTGCAGAGCCCAATGCGGGTCCATCTCAAAACCCTGAGATCATGACCTGAGCCAAAATCAAGAGTCAGACACTTGACTGAATGAGCCGACAGGCGCCTCTTTCTGATTTCTTTTCTTTCTTTCTTTTTTTTTTTTTTAAGATTTTATTTATTTATTTGACAGACAGAGATCACAAGTAGACGGAGAGGCAAGCAGAGAGAGAGGGAGAAGCAGGCTCTTTGCTGAGCAGAAAGCCTGACACAGGGCTCCATCCCAGGCCTGTGAGATCATGACCTGAGCCAAAGGCAGAGGCTTAACCCCCTGAGCCACCCAGGCACCCCTCTTCCCAATTTCTTAAAGGCACTGACCAAACACATGAAGCAGAGAGAGTCATTTCTTTGTCCAACCAATGGGGTAAAAGCAAAGACTTTATGAGAAGGGTATAGTGGCCAGTCAGAGTAGCGATCTGGGTATCCTGGGTACCCTGTAAGCTCTCCCCGATAGGTAGGTGAGGGTCCTTCTGGCCCTGCTGGCATTTTCCAATAGCAAGCCATCTTTCATCCTCACGGCATGGCCTCAGCCAGTGACTGCCTGCACAGTGTGATTGGAAAAATTCTGCCTGAACTCTTCTCTTCTATCTAATACCTCCAAAATAATCTCTCTGGCCAGACTTCCAGCTCCACCATTCAAGACACTTCTTTTGGATAAAACACTGCCCCTCTGTTATCTTGCCCACAGGGCAGGAACACATTTTCAGACTCCCTTCTGAAATCTGGTCTTCCCAGGCTTTCCTCTAGTAGACCTGACAAATAATCTTATGAAGTGAGAGGGAAGGAGCCTCATATTGTACCTCAGGCAGCTTCTATGACCCTGCAGTGGGAGCACATTTTACATTCATCATTTAACTCCGTAGAGACATTGCAATGTAAGTAGTAATTTTTGTTTACAATAAATAAGGAAACGGATTTAGAAGGCTTAAAGAACATACCAGAGCTTACATAGTTCCTAGTGATGAATCTAAAATTAAAACTCAGGCATGCTCAGCTCTGCAATATTCATGCGGTCATGAGCTCAGCAGCTTTACTTTGTGTGAAACCTCATGGGTGTCCATGCAGCCTTTCCTGCCTTCTTGGGCCACTTAAAGATGATACAGTTGGAATCCCCCTTTTGAAAACTTGACTCTGGGTTTGTTGTTGTTGTTGTTGTTGTTGAGGTTCTAGATATTTGACATTGGGATTGCATGATGGCTGGAGCTGGAAGTCTTGACCTAGTTTGACTCCAACATGGCACCGTTCGTTTCTACCAAGACTCTTGTCACGTGGGCTGAAGCACTCATGATTCAGTACCCTTCGGCTCTACAGAAGGTCCCAAGGAGCAATTCTTCTTGTGGCCTCTCCCTTCAGATTAAAAGATGGTCAATTCCAGCACCCCAGAGACTTCTGGAAGCTCTGTTATGGCTCTACCCTGCACCAGTTCTGGGTTCTATATGGGCATTTCCCAGAGAGGAGTAGGTTGCATGGTTGGAAGCCATCCTCATGACAATATCGGCTTCTGTGTCTTTCTTCTGTTTGACCCACAGCTCAATGCTTTGCCTCACATGTCCACCACCGTGTGTAGTGTAGATGTCCAGCTTTTTAACTCTGAGAACCTCAGACCCTCCTTTCATTAGTTTTTCCTTTCTTTCTTCCTATTCTTTGTAAATAGTATATCTCTTTCCACTGCCATGTTATGGCTCTGTAACTCAGTGTACCCAAGTCTTGAAGTGGAATTCAAGTCCCTGGTGTTAGTCTTGAGTTTTCTTACTCTACTCCCAGTAACAAACCATAGACATCTTAAGTCCTATATAAAGTTCTCAACAGTCTCCTCTTGTCTCCCTCATTCTACCCAGTATAAAGCCTCACAAGAACATAAGCTCTATAAATCCAATCACTAAGGAAAGGAAATCATGTACTAAGCATTAATCATGTGTCAGGCGCTGACTTTCCTTTATGTCTTCTTAAAGGTCCCTCAGAACAACCATGAATTTTGTGGTAGGAATTTCATACCCATTGCGTGGAACAGAAAACTGAGGCCTAGAGATATTTAATAATATGGTCAAAGTTATACTCTTGAGGGTCAAAGTTGGGATTTTGATCTTTCTTTGTCTAACTTTAGAGGCTAAGTCTTTCTAGTACAAAGTACTGGCTAAGATTCAAGACCTTTGGACCCTTGATTTGTTGTGTTATCTGGAAGAGCTGAGTCCTAGATTATGCTGGTCTTTGTCACTTGTGACCAGGTTGAAATTAAAGCAAGCATGTCCACTTTACACCATAGCCATCAACTCTATAAAACAACCTGAAACACATCTACCTGCAAACTAAATTTAAAACAAACCGTGGGCTTCTAAAAGATGTTTTAAAACCTACAATCAAAAGGCCATTTATTAACAGTCCCACTCACATTCTCAATTAGGTGGCCCTGTCATTTATCTGGCTTGAACGTCAAGCAGATCTACAACTATTATTTTAATTAATTAATTCAGCCCTTTCTTCCCAGGGCGGGCCCTGGGGGACACCTGGCTTATTTTCACAGCAGTCCCCGATGCTCAGCTGTCAGGCCACGTCATGACTGGCACTCCGAGCTTCATGCAAGGCCAAGCACTTAATCTCTTTAACGGAGACCTGTCATCACTTTGACTCTGGCGCAGCCCCAGTCTATGTTGAGACACAAGGTCTCATGCACCTGTCTCTCCTTTCCTAGTCTAATAGCCACCATCTGGATTCAGACACTTCCCAATTCCTCTCTGAACCATTGTTCTGCAATTCATCGAGTGCCCACTCTGTGCCAGGCACCGCGCTAACATGTTTTGTACTCCTCTTCTCCCCTCCACAGAGCAACTGTGCAACATAGCATTATCGTCCCCAGATTCCTCAAGAGGAAATGGAGTCTCAGAAAACTGACGTGACTCGACCAACATCCCTTAACTAGGATTTGTACTGAGTTCTGTACGGGCTTCAGTAATTATGTTCCTTCTACTTTCTTGCACTGCCTTTGGCCCTGCCATTTATCTCTAGAATCTGGGAACAAAAGACAGGTGCCAGCTAGGCTATATACTGCATATAGGGTAAAATAAACTGAAGGTTCCCCAGGCCAGCGAGGGGAGGGGTGGGAAGGTGGCCAAAAAAAGTGTGGCAGAGAAAGGGCCAAGGGGAGATAAGAAATGTCAAAAAATACCAAAACCAACTTCAGAGTAGCTGTCTATGGATAGGCATGTAAACTCCCCTCACTGTCACCTCTGTGGACTCCAGTAAATTCTGCTTCGCTCTTGTCATTTGTGTTCCGTGTTTACTTGGTGGTGGAGCAGGGGTTCAGGTCTAAGAGGAGAAGGAAGAGATGATAGGCATTTGTATTACACTTGGTTTTAGAAGAGTGACTGATCTAAGATAAATAAATAAATGAAAGAGTAGATGAGATAGGGAGTCGAGGTGGGCTGGTCCAGAATGAGGAAGGAGGGCATGTGAGGTGAAGAAGCAGCTTGAGTACACGGGGCCCTGGGTATATGGTGGTTTTTCGGAGGGATCCTTTCCGCATGGAAGATGCTGAGTTTATCTGCTCATGTTCCTGACCAGCCCTCAATTCCAAGCCATAGCTTTTAATTTTTTTATTTTTATATCTCCCCCTGCCTCACTGTTAAGCATTTTTAAGAAAGAAGAAAAAGGGAAGAGGAAGAAAGAAAGAAAACCCAGCCATTTCAAATCCATTGCTTCTTAGCGGCCCTGAGGGTGCCACCTCTAAGCTGAAACCTTCCATAATTGTTTGGGGCACACTGGGCCTCCCAATGGCACCTCCACTTAATGCCATTAGAGTCTGGCTCCAGGTTCTTAAAGCTTGGTACCTGCCCTCTTTGCCTCTTGCTGCCAGAAGGAATTGCTCTTAAAAGCTATCCTTTATGCTACTAAATTGCCTCTTCCTGTTGCATATTGCATGCAGCTAAGATGGCACGGCAGTCACACTTTTCATTCTCTGGGCTGTGGAAGAGGTTTGATGCATGTCTGCTGAGGGTCTCCCCAAGTGTGTCCTGTAGAACACTGGGACTGTGATATGGTCTTTAAAAATGCAACTTTAGTGGTTAAATAGACTTGGGAAACATGGCACACCATATCCCAGTTTTGGAAGATTCCTGATGCTTATGGGCAGGTGAAAGGGTTGGAGATGTTCTACAATAAAACAAACCTCTTTACTCCAGTATTCCCTAACTTACTCAGGTAGGGCACCCTATTTTTTGCATCATTCCTACACCTTTTGAGAAGTGCTGCTCTAGATAATAACAGCCCTTCCAAGTGCTCAGTATCTACTATTTCATACTCTGTTAGAGCAGGAAGGGGGGATGATGGTATGATTCATGTTCTAGAGATGTCATTGAAGGGCACCCTTGTAAGTAACTTGGACTTGAGAAAGCAGCTGGCAGGAGGCAGACACAAGCCAGGGTTTCTGATTTGCAGACTGGGGATCTCATTGCATGGCTTTTTTTTTGGTTGTTCTTGAGGCCATTTGCACCCTTTTTCTATGTGCATCTGGACTATACACCCACACAGCAAAACGAGCTTTGTAAATAGCCAAGTTCTTACTACTTCAAAAAACAAAACAAAACAAAACCAAAACATGATGGGGTAAGGTGGGGAAACTAAGTAAAGAATACTTGTTTTGCACACAAAGGGTATTTGGCCTACATCACCTTTTAAATCTTCTCCTGAGAGCGCCTGGGTGGCTCAGTGGATTAAGCCTCTGCCTTCAGCTCAGGTCATGACCTCAGGGTCCTGGGATCGAGCCCCACATGGGGCTCTGCTCAGCAGGGAGCCTGCTTCCTCCTCTCTCTCTCTCTGCCTGCCTCTCTACCTACTTGTGATCTCTGTCTGTCAAATAAATAAATAAAATCTTTAAAAAAAAAAAAAAGTGGGTTAAATCTTCTCCTGAATCCTGAGAGATAAGTGTAATTATCCCCATTTTCCAGAGGGGCACACTGAGGCTCAGAGAGATTAAGTAACTTTCCCAGGGTCACACCATACTGGGATGATCAGCCACACTTTACATTTATGCTTAATTCCAAAAGAGCATAAGTCTTTTTACCCCAGTGCCTTTTTCTAGTGAATGACACCATCCCTGTTACCTAAGAACCCAACAGAGAAAGCTTGATTATCCAGATGCTTCTGAGGATTGAGCCTGTTTGTGTTCCAGCACGTTGCTCAGACAAGACTGGCTCAATCTGGAAGTTCAAGAAATAAGCTCATTGGGAATTAGGAAGTCTGTGCTCAGACATCAAAGGGAGTTTATGCTTAAGAGGTTTGGCAGTGTTATGTCCCACCCTATAAAGGATTTTGGGGGCTCTTATTCCTCAGACATATAAAGTGTTGATGTCTTCTTAGGTGTCTGAGTGAAAATAATCAAGATAGGACCTGGAAAGTCCTTAGGCTGGGCAGTGGCTTGTATGGAAACAGTGCAGGAGGAAGGCCTTGGTTCCCATGATTTGGGTTATGTACTCATGGGGTATGATCTTGGCAAATCTCTTAAGCCCACTTGGCCTCAGTCTCTCATATATAAAGGAAAGGAGTGTGTAGATGCCCAGAGATCCTCCAGACAGGGATTAACAGAGCACACGACTGTCTAGAGGCCAGAGGGACCAACTGTCTGGCTTTGACTGCAGCCTCTGGCCTAGTTAGTTCTGGAAAGAAAGGACGTTTTAGGTCCACGGGATGAGGGAAGTTTTGATGACCTCAACCATCCGAAATGAAAATGAGAGGCAGTGTCGCAGAAAGGGCACCTGGAAGCACAGACGAGGGGCATAAGAGCCACTCTGATCTGAGAACCTGGGTGCTTCCTCCCTCTGGCTACGGGGTTATTTGAGTCCCAAGCAGGGGACTGCAGAAGGTTTACTTGTTATCTATTTGGGGGAGGAGGTGGCTATGGAGGTGCAGGGCCTCACTGCTTTGGATCCTACCTCTTCTTTTCCAGCCAGGCTCTGGTGAGGAGGGCCCTCAGGGCTGGGATGGGCATTTGAGGACTAAAGAGAGAGAGGAAAACAGCATGAAAAAGTGGGGGCTGTTCACCAGCCTGGGTCCAGACAGGGGCCCTGAGCAGTAGAAGTTTCCAGAGGCTCCCATAATAGGAGGTTATTTTAGAGGCTTTCTCAGCCGCCCTCCCAGGGCACAGGTGTGTTGCTCTCACTTCCCTGCTTTCCTTGAGCAACCCCACAAACAAGTGTCTCCGATGAGCTTGGACTTGAGTGTGACTCACTGATGAGTGCCGGGGCTGCCAGGCCTTAAAAACCAGATTATAATCAGCTCCTTCACAGGCCTCTGCTCCAGAGGAAGTGCTTTGTTTCATGCTCTGGTTTCCATGAGGCAAACACAGTGCACAGGTGTGGTCCAGGCCCCACAGAGACCAGCTGTGTGCTGGATTCCAGACGTCACTGGGAGCCCCACCACCACCCCCGCCAGGGACCCTTGACATTTCACGGGACAGAAACAAAGATCTTAAACCTCACCTTACAGGTCCCTCACCAGATGAAAAGGAGTGGGGCCCCGTTGCTATTTGGGAGAGAGACACAAAGGCAGCCACACCTAGATTCCAAAGTGTGGGCAGATGGACGTCATCCGGCTGCTGAGCAGCTCCAGCTGTCAGGACCCACCCTTGGGCCTCCGCTCCACCCCGCCTTGCAAGGCTCACGGTTTTCCCACTGGAGAATGTCGAGAGCTCTTCCAGGATGCGGGCTGGATGCTGGAAAACTGTGCCAGCAATGCCATCGAGAAGAGGCTAAAAGATGCCATCTCCAGGGGACAGCCGCCATGTGGGTCATGGCTGAGGGTGCGGCTCTTTGAAGGCAGGGACAGGACCACAGTGCGTTCTTTGAGGAACAGCTGCTGAGCAACCGAGGAGGCTGGAGAGGCGGTGGGGGGAGGGTTACTGTGGGGGTCTTCAGAGACCGTCATCAGGTGGTGTTGGGAAGCTGGGGTCTCTGGAATTTGGATTGGGAGAGAGAAAGGGGGACCTGGGTAGGGACAGTTACCATGCTCCCACTCCACAGGTCAAACATTTTGGTAGCAACAGCCCTGAAGTCCTAACCAGTTCTTCTTCTGTGCGAGCAGAGCTTTGAGAGGCTACGTGCATTGCCCAAGGACAAATCGTTGGTAAGTCGCAAAGGCAGAATTCAAACCTCAATCTTCTGAATTATCTGCCTTCTTATAGTTGGGCTGTTATTCCATCCATTTTATGGAGGAAAAAGACTAAAGCCCAGAAAAGCAAGCTCACAGCTAACAGAAGGCAGAGCAAGGACTAGAACCCAGAACTCTGGCATCATGGCTTCACTCTTTTCAACCCCTCCATGGCTCACCTGTTCTCCCATGACCAGCAGGCCTCCCTGCAGATGGCACTGAGTGTATTCAGCAGCTTGTCCTGTCCCTGAAGGGTCTGGGACACCCCCCACCCCATTCTGCAATCCTCATCTTCTCCCTCATCTGATCATTTGAGAGGCAGAGAACCCCTTGTATCTCCTTTGGGATGGGGGGCAGACATTTGGCTCACAGCTGGCCTGAGTACAGCCCATGCAACCCTATGACAGAGAATGTGGGCTTCATGTATTTCTCTTTCTTTTCTCTGCTGATAATGAAATTGGATAATAAGCCCGATGAATGAATCCCTGCCAGAGACTAGGCAGAAGTCCTGGTTCTACCACTTGTTTGAGGTGCCCAAGCTGTGCCACTGTAGTGCCCTCTCCGGGCCCTAATGTTCCCATCTGTAACACATGAGGCTGTACAAAATGACACTCAAGATCTCCCAGCTCCGGTCTTCTACAGACCTCTTTAAATCAGGTCAGCACATATACCAGAAGAATCAAATACTTTTCTCCATGTAGCAAACTCTAAAATTAACCATGGGGTGCCTGGGTGGCTCAGTCAGTTAAGCAGCAGGCTCTTGGCTTCAGCTCAGGTCATGATCTCAGGATCCTAGGATTGAGCCCCACCTCTGTTTCTCAGTGGGGAGACTGCTTGGGATTCTCTCTCTCCCTCTGCCCCAACCCCACAATCTCTCATTCTGAAATAAGTAAATCTTTAAAAAAATGAAACACGCATAAAATATTTTGATGTTTAAATCAAACCCTGACATTTTTATTCCCTTTATTTATCCCCATATGATTTTAAAAAAATAGTCTGTTTTATTAGAAGAATTTATTTTCCCTTAACAAATGTATAGCATTTTGAATTGCTTTTGTTGTTCTCATGCTTTTTTTTCCCCTAAAACCTAAATAAAGACAACACAAAAATGCAATAGTTACTGTGGTCTAAATATAAAAACGTTTTGGGGACTCCATTTTTCTACATCTTGTGATGGTTAATTTTATGTGTCAATCTGGGTAGGCTGTGACACCCAGTTGTTGGTCAAACACTAGTCTAGATGTTACTGTGAAGATATTTTTAGGTATTATTAACATTTACAATCACCTGATTTTAAGTAAAGCAGACTAACCTCCCTAACCTCATCCAATCAGTTGAACGTTGTAAGAGCAAAGACTCAAGTCTTCCAGAGAAGAAGTAGTTCTGCCTCAAGTTTCAGCACAGAAATTTGGCCTATTGGTTCTGTTTCTCTGGAGAGCCCTGACTGATAAATAACTGCGATACTGAAAGTTTTTTTTTTTCACTATAAATGTCATAAAACACATTGTACTTAGACTTTCTCCAGAGATGTTGTCCCCATGTTATGTTGGGGTCATGAGTTCGGGATTCAAGCGACCTCTGTGTGAACCCAGCGGGGGGTGGAGGGTATGCGATGGTAACACCTTGCTCAGGGATTGCTGGAAGGTCCAGGGAGATGCTGCCCTAAATCACCTGACACGGCATGAACTTGAGAAAGCACAAATACTACTGACATGAGGAACAGCTCCTCCTGCTCCTTCTTATCATCACTACTCATTGGACTCAAACATTTATGGAGCAGGGACTGGTTGCTGGGCTCTGTGCTGGGGAGCCGGTGATGGGAGGTGCAAGTCCACATCCTTCCCCTTTGGAAGCACAGCCTCACCTGAGAGGAGAAAGCTACGGGTGCTTCCTGAGGCACAAGACAAGGTGGTATAAATCAAAGCTCTCCCAGGTTTTCAAGGCCCAACCAAAACCTTATCTCCTTCACGAAACCTTTTCAGATTCTCCTATTAGAAATTAATCTCCGGGCTTGCATGTCCCCAGGGCCTTTGGCTTGTACCTTTCCTTCGATACTTACCACTGTTTACCTTGTATTATAGTGATTTATGCACATGTCAGCCTCTCCCTCTAGAATGTGAGTTCCTGAGGACAGAAATATTTATGAAGGGCCTTTCGATGACTTTGACTATTGTATGAAGGACCAACATAACAGCATCAATAATCTGCCTCTCATTTTGAGGTGGTTTTATGGTAAAATAATTAAAACTGAATGTAGTTTTAAAAATGATTTTCATATTTTTATTATTATCACCATCATCTTTTTTTTTTTTTTGGTCCATCTTATAGACGCTGTGTAGGAGGCAGAGAGCTTGCTATGATCTGTGCAAGGTCACAGAACTTGTAAACAGGCAGGCAATCTAAGCCCAGAATCTGGCCTCCATGCGCCGAGTCCTCCAGGGCCGGCCCTGAAGCAGTCCAGCCATGTTGCATATTCCCCAGCCCATTCAGTCACCCTTACTGAGGGATTCCACATTCTGCTGTGCACGAGCAGTTGGGCTCCCATGTCACGAGTGTGGTCTAGTAAGTTCCCTCCCTATGTAGACATAACATGAAACCAGATGAAATAAACTGCATTTTTGACCTGCCTTTCCAGGCTGGTTGTGGCTCTTGCCCTGACGACTTTCAGGTTGGCAGAGGCTGGTTTCTAGCAATTTCTTCCACAAAACCACACGGCTTTGCATGACTGGAGCTGGGTGTGCTTGCACGCTGATATTTCCCACTCTTACTCCCTCAGACTTCTCAAAGCCTTGTGACAACACTGAAAGATGGGCTCAGTTGTTGGCTACCGACAGATGAGGACCTTGAGGCTTGGAGAGGTGGAGTAACTTATGTGTCCAAGGCCTTACACAGCCAGGGTTCAAACCCACGTCTGTTCTGTTGCTAAAGACTTTCCATTATACCCACACTCAGCTCCGTCTCTAATTGCAAGGAACTTGGAAAGCAGAGGCTGACTCTCCTATCACTAGCTGGCCAACTCTGTTTTTAAGATGCTAATTAGAGAAATGATTTGCTGGGAGAATTAGCCAAAATCATTAGATAATGACCCTCAACCCAAGAATCACTTTTAAGATTGGCATGAACACGCTGATATAAGGCTAGAAAGGACTTTTTTTCTCTCTCCCCGCTTGGAGTTTGAACATATTCATTGGCAGCACTCTACACTGTGATTTTCCACTACAACATTCCTTTCTGCAGCCATACCTACTAATGGGAGGACTAAAACTCTCTATCTTCCCACCCACATGCCTTCTGCTGTGTTTCCCACTTGGAGTGTCCCTTTCCAGCACCTACAACCAGGCTCCCTTCCCTTTTTCAAGGTCCTATTGGATCGGGTGTACGGACTGTCTAAATTGAAGTGATACACACTGATACTTTGACAAGAGCAGTCTTCTTGCAGCGGAGAGTAGGGTAAGAGTCAGAAGCAAAGAATGGCTAGTCATGGAAGGTCAGATAGGAAAGTTGGTGGGGGTCAGGACTGGTTAAGAAATCTGAATGCCCTTTGTTGGGTAGTGGGGAGCCATGGAACAGAGGGTGGACCATGTGATATGATTTATGTTTTAGGAAGGCAAATCTGGTAGGAAAAAGTAAAAGTGTGAAGACTGCTTAGTAGATTCCTAGAATAGTCTAATTATACAGTGATGAGGACCTGAGCCAAGGAAGTGGCTATGGACTGGAGAGGAGGGACAGATGGGAGACATTTTGGATCGGATAAATGGGAGCTATTTTTCCAATGGAATCTCAAAAAAAAAAAAAAAAAAGGCACAGCACTGAAGCAAGAATATGGACTTTGGAATGAGTCTAAACTAAGAATCTCAGCTCATCCACCTAGAGGAATGTGACTGAGCTTGGGCAAGCCACATAAACTCACTCAGATCCGGTGTCTTCATCTATCAAATGGTAGTATTACTAATCATTCATAGCCTTTTGCAAGAATCAATGGCACTAATAAATGCATAAAGCTACTCACATCGTAGGGAGTCAGTCAGTGATGGCCGCCATCTGGGAGGCAGGAGGGCATTCTGGTTAAGCTCTGGGCTGGAAACAGTTCTGTACTTCTATCCCTACTCAGCGGTCCAGCTTTGGGCAAATGACTGAACCTAAGGCAAATCTTGATAAAATGGGGATGATAACAGATTTCTCACAGACCTGTTGTAATGAACATTAAGTTAGATGTATGTGAAGTGATTAGCCTGGGATGGGCACACAGGAAGCACTCAAGTGAAGCGCTAACTAGTTTCTGTTGGACACGGTTGGTTGGTTGACCCAACTTCCATCCAATCCCCTTCTCTCTCTTCCTCTCACACTATAGAATCTACAGAAGTCAAATACTGTCTTTCTCAGCATCCTTCACACCTAGGAATGACAGAGTTTTTGACAATAAGGATGAGCACATGTCTGCTGGGGGATTCTGAGAAAGCATTTACTTCCGTAACTAAAGGAAAAGACCAGTCACTGTGGCTTAGGCTCCTTCTGCTGCTAATTCCTGCCTTAAATCTGGGCAGGGTGCCTGAGGCTAGGACAAGTGAGTCCCAACCATGAAGAAAAGGCCTAGAGAATCACAAAGATGTCAGCCAGTCCAACAGAAGCTACCAGTCTACACCAATGCCAACAGCCATCCATTTATCCAGAGGTCTTATCATGTGAAGAAAGTAAACTCTTATATTCAAGTCACTTGATTTGGGTTTTCTCTACACTTGTATCTGAACGTAGGCCTAACTGATCTTGAGAGGTAATGGAAAGAGCAGGAAAAGATCAGTAGTGGTTTTGAGCTGCAGCATTCTAAATAAAGAAAAATATCCCGTGTTCCCCATATTAGCTCTGTGTTCTCTTCCTTCTGTTCTTCTTATAGGGATCTCTTTAATTCTCTGCTCTGTGTCTTCACCCCAATCTCTGTATGCATAAATCCTTCAAGGCTCACCTAGTTCTACCTTGTCCACAAACCATATCTGTTTCCCCACGTAAAGTGAATCTCACCTCTTTACATTTCAGTTTTAAGCATTTTAGGTTTTTATTTTTAAAGCATATTTTCAAAGGACTGTGTAGTTTGTTACTGGGGTTCATATCTTACCTCCTGTAGTGGAAAATAAGCTCCTTTACATACATTATTTCTAATGGAGAACATGCACAAGAAAAATGCATGATACGATCTTATGAATAATATTTTGTACTTCTAATGATTGTGCTATTCACTCGACAAATATGTGCTAAGAATCTACTTAGTACAAACATATATTTAGAATCTATGTGTACTATCTAGATTAATATGATCTGAAAAGAAAAGATTAATATGATCTGCTCTGATGACCATTTTGGGCTCCATGGTACAATTTACTCAGTTTATCTTTCAAATAGGGAGAATGGTATTATAGGACTATTAGAGGGTGTAATTGAGTGGATATATATAAAGTGTATGGAATACTTTCTGGCATGAAGGAATGATGGTGGTGGTGGTGATGACGATGATGATGATGATGATATTTACCAGGCTGTCTATTAGTGTCAGGATATGTTTTCTATCATATATTAGGACCTCAAGAATTATTGAATGAATAATTTGTGAATAATGAATGTATACATGTGTACCTCTGGAATGTTTAAAAAAAAACTCAAATGAAATGAATTTAAACTCACATATATTGAAGTATATTAATGTTCATGAAGAGTTCACATTCCCATATATGTGTTTTTAAATTAATGTTTTGCAGACTACATTGAGAATTTCACAACAGCTCTTAAAGTAATTGGAGAAGTACTGACTGGCAAATACCGCAAAGCCACTTAGGTCAAATAGCAAATGTATTCACGTTTAAATTCAACACTGTCCATATTCTACCTGCTCTGGTTCAGCACCTGGGAAGGCTTCTATCACCTGTGTCTCCAGAATGAAAATCACCCTTCTCCTCTGGCTCACAGGGACCCCCACAGTCTGAGCCCAACACACGGCATCACCTCCCCCTCCCCCACCCCCGCCATCCCTTGCTAAGAGTCCGAGCTCTGCAATCAGAATGTCTGGGTTCAGATCCTTGTGCAGTCACTCTGGGGCTTAGTCTACCATGTATAGAATGGAATAACAAGAGTATTCCTCATGTTGAGTTAGTGTGAAGCTTAAATGAGTTAGTCCATGTAAAGTACTTAGCATAGCACCATGCTCAGTAGGTGGGAATCGCTGTATCTTAGTCACTAAGAGCCCAGGCACACGGTGCTATTCCCTGGCTCCTTCCGCACTCCACAACTCCACACTTCCACACTCCACCTCTCTTCACACAACGTAGTTCTTGTTGACTTCTTCCCTGGATAAACTTCTACCGACTCATCAAGACTCATTGCAGATGGTACCCCAGTAAGGTATGTGATGGGACAGGCTCATGCATTCCTAGAGTTTATAATCTTTGGTGGAAACAAGCAAATGATAGCACTAACAATAACAACAAATAACCTTAGGAGCAAACCCTTGCAGGACCCTTTCCCAAGCACCCACAGATCTCTCAGGTCTAGGATATTTGACACATCTTCCTATTCATCATTTGATCTAAGTGAGTGCTAGTAAATACCCTGGAAAAGAATCCTTTTCCCTTAAATTGAGGTGGAAAAATCAGATCTTTGCTGAGTCAGGGAAGGGACTACTAGTCGTTGAGTACCTACAATGTCCTGGCACTGAACGAGTGTACCATATGTTCTCACATTTAATCTTTACTACAACCCAATGAAATAGACAGTGTTGTTCATTTTACACAGGGGAAAACTGAAGTATAGAGAGGTCGTATTACTTGCTTGCATTACACAGCTATATATATTGGCTCTGGGATTTGAATTCAGATCTCTGTGCTGATGGAGCCTTGTATTTCCCTTGTTTTGTTGGAGAGGAGATGGAGAAGTACAGGGTTAGGGGAATAGGGGAAAAATAAATGGAGGTGTTAAGGCAGGCAGGAAAGCCAAATTCTCTACCTTTGCCAATCTTATTAAGGACCGATTCTGACGAAAATCCTGCCAGGTGCACATCAAAAACAAAGAAAAATACTTCTGGGTAGCTCATCTTATTTGCAGAATGGGAATTACTGGGCCATGATCACACAGAGAATGTGTTTCACTTGGAAACCAAGAACTTTGATCAACTTACTCTTCTTAATTCACAGTGAATTACTCACAGTACATTGGAAAGCCTGCTTTAAAATCAGTCATTCCTAAACCGGAAACCAGAAAGTAATACAAGAGTTGTCAGACTTCAGGCAGGTGATGTAACCTCTTTGAGCCTCAGCTGTCTCATCTAAAAATGGGATTATTAAAGATATCAACACAGAGGACAATAACAAGACACTATAAATGAGGTATGACTACGGTGTACCTATAAAGTCCTATAACATCGTTCAAACAGGGACAGTGGTGGCATGGGGAGGGCAGTCCTGCCAAGAACTGTGCTGGGACTCCAGCTGTGAACGCACCATCTTGAGCCAGCCAGATTGTGTGGTCACTCCAGGTGCGATCGATGAAAAGGGCCTAGCACAGTGGCTCGCATCTAGTTAGCACCTGCAAGTGAGCCTCCCTGCTAGGACTTTAAGCACAATTTAAAAATTAAGCTATCTTGAACCCCTGAAAGTCTTCTGAACATGTTAGACTCTGAGGCAGAGAGAACTCAGCCAGGGTCCCATTAGTCATCGGATATTCACGTTCTCGAGTCTGATAGACCAGTGGACATGGAGAGGCTCATCGGAACAACACGAGAAGCTTCTCGGGGTACTTAGGGGAAGAACTGGAGGATTGTTCAAAGCGAAAAGGAAGGGACATATGTGCTGTGATCTGTTCAAAAACAAACAGAAAACACACCGGCGTCAGATCAGAAGATGGGCCGGGGGATGGAAAAGAAAAGAAGGGAGCAGTTAGAATAGTTCATGAATTAACCAAGATCTACTAAGGAGTGAAGGTGGAGTGGCCAGAATGTCCCAGCAAGATGAGGGATCTCCAGCAGTTGCTCAGCAAGAATACTCTGATGGAAGTAGCAGGGGATGAAGGTAAAAAAAATCCCAGGATTTCGTTCTTCCCGACAAACAGTGCATACTTCGTATATGTTAGTTTCTTTCTATTTGCTTCCTTTGTGGTAAGGATTTGTACAATAATCCGAGAAGCTGGTTTATGGTTTACAGCCAGATAGCTTCCTATTAGCTTCTGGGGCAACTAGTAATAAATGACTAGTAATGACTCTTTAATCATTAATTTCTTGCACCGCCCCCCCCCCCAACCTTGGGCTCCCCTTCCCTCCCTCCACATCTTTCCACGGATCCAGGAACTCAGAGTTTGAAGGTGAAGAGACAAGCTTGCATTTAGCAGGGCAGACAGACACCGAGCAGATCATGAAACAAATGGAGTTAGTGCCCTGAGATCCGAGGCTGTTCCTCACCTCAGGCCCGTGTGTGTGCGTAGCTTTTTTTTTTTTTTTTTGGAGGCCCTTGACTTCCGATATGTTTGACATATCTGACACAACTTGCCTGACCCTGAACTCATGATCTTTTTCCTGCATCTAGCGCTTCGTCCTCCCTTCCCAGCCGAGATGACAGCATCAGCCACTCCCAGCCCCTTTCCTTCCTCGTCCACCAGTGGTGCAAGTTTACCGGAGCAGAGTCTCATGGGGATAAGATTTGCGTGTGTGAGTGGAGGGATATGGTGCAATCAGAGAGTGGGTGGGAGAAGAAGGGATCTCGGAGTTGAAGCAGCAATCATAGCACTGCCAAGTCCACTACGGACTGAGGACTGTTTCTCTCCTCTTCCTCTCTACAGCCACCCTCCCCTGCCTCGCCGTCTTTGTGACCAATAACGGAAAACCCAAACATGGTAGGAGAGCTCACTCTCCCGTTCAACCTGCTTCTGAGGGACACCTGGGTGGCTCAGTCAGTGAAGCATCTGACTTTGGCTCAGGTGCTCAGGCCCACTGATCTCAGGGTCCTGGGATGGAGCCTTATGTTGAACTCCAGGCTCAGTGGTGAGTCTATCTGTCCCTTTCCCTCTGCCCCTCCCCCTGCTCATGCTCTCTCTCTCTCTCTCTCTCTCTCTCAAATAAATAAAATCTTTAAAAAAAAAAAAAGGAGGAAAAAGAAAAAAAAACTTGTTTGCTAAATGCCTTCTGTGACAAGAGAACAGCAGCTCTTATAAAACCTTCACCCAGACACCCTCCACCCCCTCATCTATCATCTATTTATCCATTTGAGTAATGGGAGAAAAAAACCAGCTTCCTGATCAATCTCATTTTCTCCTAGTGTTTGGAATTAAAGATCATTTGCATTTCGACAATGGTGCCTCAGTCCCTTATCCCATCTATCAATTGGAATGGCAAATTGGCTGCGCAGTTTCCATCTGATCTGTAATTGAATAACTGCATGTTATCAACACAAATTTGCAGTTTGGCCTAGAGCTTGTTTTGGGGGACTTCGCTTCTTTACTAAAGTGTTTCTGATTTTCAATTTATATTATGTCAACAGACTCTGTGTGTCGGTGTGTGGAGAGAGGGTGGGGGAGGGTGTGGGGGGGTGTGCGGATTGGGGGGTGGGGAGGAGGAGAGAGAAGAGGTGTGACTGAGGGTGGGGAAGAGATAGAAACAAAGGGTTGGGACGACAGACCCACGTACCACTAATTAATATGGGAAAATAAAATTCTTTCACTTGGGGCCACGGGCAATGAATGTTCTTTGAAAAGGAGCAGTGAAGCCCCTAATACTTAGAGATTTGCAACCAGATAATATCTTTGCAAAATGTGACTGACAGTTACCAGATTACCTCCTTAATCACACCTTTATTTCTGTTAAGCAGGGCTTAGGCTCCCAGCAGGTTTCAAATGAGTGTTAACGCTGAACATCCCATAGAAGAATCAAAGGGTTGTAGCAACTGTAGCTTTACTGGACTCGACAAATGGAAACATTCCGAAAGAGAGCAGAAAAACCAGTGTGCAGCACACACAGCCTCAGTCTGCTCCGCCTCTAACAAATGTCTCTCGCCCCCACCAGAGCAGGATGGAGCTTCAGAGAAGGATGATAGAAATGCAGGGGAAGGCATGCAAATCAGCCAACCCAGCAGAAATTCGATTTTTTTTTTTCCTCTCAATGAACTCTTAGGATTCTAAGAGTTGGCTGTTTCAAAGGACTAATTCCCATAAGACATAATTAGCATTTATACGACATTTTATTATGACTGTTCTTTTTCTTTCAATCCAAATGTCTATCTACTCTGAGCAGTTAACCTGGCAGTAAACCCTCAGAAAGAGATGAGGGGCATCAGAGTCCCAGTCTCCGTGGTTTACAGTCGAGCCCCACATGAGGTCCAAGAATGACCTGAACCTCTTCCTGGGAGTTTACACACATGGGATAAAGGAAAAAAGACACTAGCGAAGAATATATACTACACTGCATGCATATTAACTTAGTCAATCCTGTCATCTGCACTCCAAGCTAGAGATTATTAACCCATGTTGGAGATGAGGAAACTGAGCCCAGAAAGACCCATAAATTTGCTCAAAGAACCATATTTAGAAAATCAAAAGAGTCAGAATTTGAACCCAGATCCTCCTTCATTAGCCAGCTAAGTGAACAGAGAAAAGCACTCAGGAACTGTTTGGAGCTATCCCCTTTGGATCTCATTTTGAAGGATCTCCACTTTGCCTCTGTCCCCTTCCTTCTTTTTTGTTCTAAAAATTTCCTGCCAATCTCCAAATGTGTGGGTATTTTTCATTGGCTTCTCCAGGTCCGCTCTTTTCTACCCAGCTCTGTGCTCTAGAGAACAGCCACTCTTGCCCTCTGGCTTTGAGTTGTGTTGGCCAATAGGAGGCCCTTGGTGGCAGGTTGGGTGAAGGGAGGTGACACTGCAGGGTGTGTATTTCCCAGGCATACACTCCGTCAGGTTGCTGTGGTGGCTTCCAGGTCCTGCCAGGCAGCCACCTTCCTCATCCCTCTCCCAGATGTGCAGTCACCCAACATTCCCCAATGCTTCAGTCTCAGGACTCCTTTACACTTCTAAAAAAATTGTTGTGGATCCCCAAAGAGCTTTTGTTTATCTCTCAGTGTTTACCATATTAAAAATCAAAGCTGAGAGTTCTTAAACACAAGAATACACAAACATACATTCCATTAGCCACCGGAGCAATGACTTTTTCACGAGTCATGTTGCCTTTGCGAAACTCCACTATGCACTGATGAGAATAGAAGAGCGAAGAAGGGCAGATGCAAGTCTTATTGTAAAGGCAAAAATGTATTACTGTAAAAATAGTTTTGACCTGTAGACCACAAAAAAAGAATTTCAGGGACCCACCCTCGCACCCAGTTTTCTGGCTTTGAGAATCACCGCCCAAACTGCTTCTTCAGATTCACTCTGGGATGTTTTCCCATGCCTTGGTGGATGTTCTCCCTCTGCCCATGCCTTTGTAATTACTCCTTTTACTCAATTCTCTTCAATCACTCCCCTGGAGATTGCCCACTATTCCTACAGGAACTCTGACCCATCACTGCTGGAAGGTGGCTGGAATTTCACCCTGGAGGAAGGGCTGAGGTCAGAGAGAAGTGGCTCAGGAATGCAAGAAGCAAAGAAGAGCTTTCCTCCTGCCTGCACCGACCTTCTCCCTATAAACTTTGCTTTGTCAGGCAAGGGAAGCAAGGGCAAAAATGAACTATTGGGACTTCATCAAGATCAAAAGTTTTTGCACAGCAAAGGAAACATTAACAAAACCAAAAGACAACTGACAGAATGGGTGAAGATATTTGTAAACAACATATCAGATAAAGGGCTAGTATCCAACATCTATAAAGAACTTATCAAACTCAACACCTAAAGAACAAATAATCCAATCAAGAAATGGGCAGAGGACATGAACAGACATTTCTGCAAAGAAGACATCCAGATGGCTAACAGACCCATGAAAAAGTGCTCCACATCACTCGGCATCAGGGAAATACAAATCAAAACCACAATGAGATATCACCTCATACCAGTCAGAATGGCCAAAATTAACAAATCAGGAAATGACAGATGCTGGCGAGGATGCGGAGAAAGGGGAACCCTCCTACACTGTTGGTGGGAATGCAAGCTGGTGCAACTGCTCTGGAAAACAGCATGGAGGTTCCTGAAAAAGTTGAAAATAGAACTACCCTATGACCCAGCAATTGCACTACTGAGTATTTACCCTAAAGATACAAATGTAGTGATCTGAAGGGGCACGTGCACCCGAATGTTTATAGCAGCAATGTCCACAATAGCCAAACTATGAAAAGATCCTAGATGTCCATCAACAGATGAATGGATGAAGAGGTGGTATATATATATATATATATAATGGAATACTATGCAGCCATAAAAAGAAATAAAATCTTGGCATTTGAGACGACATGGATGGAACTAGAGGGTATTATGCTTAGTGAAATAAGTCAATTGGAGAAAGACAACTATTATATGATCTCCCTGATATGAGGAAGTGGAGATGCAACGTGGGGGGTTTGGGGGTAGGAAAAGAATAAATGAAACAAGATGGGATTGGGAGGGAGACAAACCATAAGAGACTCTTAATCTCACTAAACAAACTGAGGGTTGCTGGGGGGAGGAAGATAGGGAGAGGGTGGTGGGGTTATGGACACTGGGAGAGTATGTGCTATGGTGAGTGCTGTGAAGTATGTAAACTGGCGATTCACAGACCTGTACCCCTGGGGATAAAATTATATGTTTATAAAAAATTAAAAATTAAAAATTAAAAAAAAATAAACACACACACACAAAGGGAGTACCTAGAATCAGAGAGAGGACAGTTCCTCTCTCCCAGGCCCAGGCCAGAACATGAGAGATTCATTTTCTGTTAGAGGTATAGACAAATTGGACCATCGTCCTAGGAGGACAAATGAGACTCTGGAAACCAAGTTCACCAGGAAGAGATAAAGGCATAGTTTCCTTTGAAGAAAAGAAGCCTAGGGGCAAGTTGGCCATTTCCAGATATCTCTTGATCAGCTGGCCTTTCTTGCTTCAGGGAAGAGTTCTTTATTCCCTTCACTGGGCTCCACAGAGTTTGGAACAGGTGTCAGTTGCCCAATACCACTTTTACTCTCATTATTTGCATACTTCTCTTCTCCCTTCCTGGCTGATAGCTCCTTGTGACAGTTTTATTCACCAAGGAAGTCCCATCTTGGGTGTGTAATAAATGTTTGTTGAAAGAAAGAGGCAAGATGGAACTCTTTTTCATCACTGCCATTTTATCTCCCATGGTCAGCTGGAGGTAGGTAAGCCTTTGCTTACCTGCAAAGCCCTTTGTTTTTAACAACTTTCTTGAGGTATAATTAATCTACAAAGACTGCACATATTGAATGTATACAATTTGATGAGCTTGGACATGCCCCAATACCCCTAGTACCATTAACACAATCAAGGACATGTCCAATACCTTCCAAAGTTTGCTTGTGTTTATGTCTCTTTTTCATTTACTTATTTTTCTGTGGCAAAAATAGTTAACATGAGATCGACCCTCTTATATTTTGAAGTCTAAATATTGTATCGTTAACTACAGGCACCGTGTTGTACAGCAGTTCTCTAGACTTTATTCATTTAACTGATGAGTAACTGAAACTTTATACCTATTGAACAACAACTTCTTAATTCTCTTACCCTAGCCCTGGACAATCACCATGGTATTTTCTACATGTAGGAGTTTGACTCTCATAGATACCTCATATAGGTGGGACTCTTACAGTGCTATTTTTATAAATCACCCAGGAAGTAACTGAATATGTCTACAGGAGTAGAAAGGGAAGCCCCAGAAATATTTGTGCAGATATTGTGATACCTTGGGGATAAAAGTGTATTTGAAATTTTTTAAAAAGCCTTTATTTCAATCTTGGCCCTATCACTGACCAGAGCTGCCTGCCACAAGCCACTACCTTTCTCTAAGCTTCAGGTTTTCAGAATGGTCTGATGCCAACTTCTGTCTGTGGTTCCCCATCTCAGAGTGTCACCATAAGGGATCTGCTAAGCCACAAAGATACCGGATATAGTTGGCTGCCTAAAAAAAAAATTAGAATATTGTTGGCTGGCTCATATCTGAATTATGTTTTTGCATATATGGAGATGTGGCTATAAAATATAAAATATAATAATATATAAATAATATAAATAATATATAAAAATATATAAAATATAAAATATAAAATATGACTCCTTTCATTCTTGAAATTGTTATATCTGTTTTATCTTTTATCCCAATTAACAGATAATAAACTTATCTGTCTTGTGGGCTCTTCAAAATACTCTGACACTAGAAATAAGCACTTGTTCTTGGAAAACTTGGAAAACATTGAGCCCTGAGTCTTGATTTTGCCTCAGAAGCCAGTGGATCTGATGCAGAGGGCAGGAACAGGACAGCTTTTGCCACCCGTGGATAGGAAGGCTTTTTCTAACTAAAGTTATAAATCCTGATGTAGGAAGCATCCAGCAAAAGCCAATGGACATGTTTTCTAATTTATTTCCTTCACCATAGACAGTATCCATGATATAAACACAAAGCCCTGTATGTGAGAAGATTATGAAGTGTTTAAAGGTATAGAGACAATACATTTTTTTCTGAAGCAATCAGAACATTATTGCTTTCATTTTCATCCATCCCAATCTATTATCACTCCAAAATATTTTAGAAATTTTTGGGGAAAATGAAAGGTACTGAACAATATATTTTAGATAGAGTGAAAGAAATGTTAACTTTCAGGGATATTTGCCAAAGCCCAGTTAAGGAAACTCAGTGACAACTGAACAGAAATTGTCAACTCTTTGAACTAGGAAACTAAAAAGCACTACTTGAAATTTTTCAGTAACATTTTTTCTACATTTTTTACTTACTAAAATAATAAACACCACTGAAGAATTTGGAAAATACAGAGAAGTTCAAAGGAAGGAAGCTACTATTAGTACTACTATTAGTCTACATAGAGTATTTTATAGTCTTGCTATATTTCTATCTCTATGTTTAGAAATTTATAATTATTTCATATTATTAATGCTGTTTGATAACTTGCTTTCTCTTAAAATACTTATTGTATGCTATTAGTCACATAAAAAGGACTATAAGAAAGGTATATTTAAGTTACAAAGCATGATAATACAACCATAAAGCCACCTCTCAACTTAAAGGATCAAATATCACCAGTAGGGTTGACCTATTTCTGAATTCCTCTCAAATTCTACCATGTGGTAATTATTATTATTATTTTAATTTTTATTTATTTATTTGTCAGACAGAGAGAGCAGGGGGAGCAGCAGGCAGAGGGAGAAGCAGGCTCCTTGCTTAGCAAGGGGCTCAATCCCAGGACTCCAGGATCCCATGACCTCAGGTTAAGCCAAAGGCAGATGCTTAACCAACTGAGGCACCCAGGGGTCCCACCACCATGTGGTAATTATGCAAAACTTTTTTTTTTTAAATACCTTGCCTTAAAAATCATTTTTTAAACTGCCTAAGCAATATTTTTATTCTAAGTGTGCTTATTTTGAATCTTATAACAGTAGTGTTTAATGTAAGCTTTTCCTCCAGATTGTCTTTTATTCAATTACATATTTATGATTCATCTAGTTATTTTATACATAACCATATTTCAAAATTTTCATTGCTGTATAATACTGTGAATATATTGCATTTTTATCTATTCTGTTGATGGACGTTTGGATTTCAAGTTGTCTTTTCTTCTTCCTTTTCTATTTCAAAAGAAAAATGCTATCATGCAATTTCTTCTATTTGTTTCCTGATTCATGGTGTAGGCATTTTTCTAGGGCATATAACAGGAGTGGACTGGGTCATAGATATGCACATATAATACTAAATAGTTTTCCAAAGTGGTTGTACTCTATTACCAGTACATAGAAATCTTCATTCTTGAATAACCTCAACAATATTAAATATATTCCATTTGATGTTGCCTATTTATATGGCCTCAGTTTGCATTTGGTTAATCACCTGTGAATGTATACTGGAGATTTGTGTGTCCTTCTCTGTGGCATACCTATGCAAGTCTTTTATCCATTTATTGTTTTGACTGACCTTTTCTTACGGCGTACAGCTAATACTTATTAGAAGAGAGGAACCCTTCACTGTTGTGGGCTTTAGGGCTGACATCTTAACTGACCAATCAGAAGCTACTTCTAACCCCTTCTCCCTTGCTGCCTTCTAATATTGAAACTGCAAATCCAAACACTTTCCCAGACTCCCTTGCAGGTAGGAATGGCCATGTGACTCATTTTGGAGCCATGTCATGTAGGCCTAAGTATCTGAGCAATCACTTGCTTTCCTGATAAAATTATACAGATGCAACTGTCACAACCCTGTGTCAACCTTGCTTCATCCTGACTTGTGATGCTGGGAACTATAGCAGCCGTGTGGTGAGCATGAGGGAAAGGCTAAGTGATTCTTGAAAATTCTGGCCTTGACAATTCATACACCCATCTATCTCCAAATTTCCAGTTATGCCATTTTCAAAATTCCCAGTTTTCTTAAATACTGTAAATCTAATTTTCTGTGAATGAGAGTTAGATGCCAGCCTGTCTGCTACGGCAGGTTCTATTCACTCGGTCCCCAAACTAGAGACTCATGTCCAGCAGTGTCCCAAAAAGTAGTAAAGAAGTTTTATAAGAAATTTTAATTCAGAATACAAATTTCTTAACAAGGCTAGTATGATCTGGCCACTCCCTTCCTTTTCATCCTCATGTTATATCACGCTGTCTTTTATGCCTTCGGCTTTGTGCACAAAGCCAAGAAAATACTTTATTGTTTCCAAGAAAATATTAAATTCTTTCCTACCCTATGGACTTTTCACATCCTATTTCATTTGGTTAGATTCCCTGTCCCCCTAACTTTCCTTCTCATTCTAAATAAATCCCCTTGTTATGGTCTCTTTGTAAACTAAGTCACCCTCATTGTCCTCCAATAGGCTTTGAGTGGCCCTAGAGTAGACCCTGTGTCAGTTTCATTAACTGGATACCTGGCATCACCTAGCACAGCACAAGGGAGATAGTGAGCACTCAAGAATATTTTGTTAGGTAAACAGGAGTATCTTGCGTGCCAACCAAGTGTCAGGCAAAGACTAATCTTAGTTTCTCTTTTCCTTTCTAAACTCCAAGGTTTTCATCTTTGGGATGGCTAATAACCCATACCTATCAGTGTGCCTGGAGAATTAAAAGTGATCATTGTGTATGTGCTTAGACAGGTGCCTGGTATGTGATTCAGTACGTTTCATAAGGGGAATCTTTATGCCCCAGCAGCAAATTTTCCTTACAACGTCTGTTCTGCACAATATAAAAGTAATACTTGGTATAATTATTATTAGTGATAAATCTTATTCAATCCATTGGGTGTCAAGTGCTTGCTCATCTACACTATAGGCCAAGCACTTTACACACATTACCTCTTTTTAAATGTAGTCTCTGTTATTATCCCTTTTTTATAGATGAGGCTCACTGGGACTAGGCTCAAACCTTGTGGGGCACTCAGCCATTGCCTGTGGACATCCACAGTGAAATTGCTTGGTCAGACCCTACCTAACCAGAAAGTCTGCTCTTCACAGAGTACGTTCTGTACACTTGCTTCATTTTTCTCTTTTTTCTGAGAAAAAAGCAAAGCACTGATATCAGATTTTTTTTTTTATTTGTAAGAAAAGTAACTTCCAAACTGCTCTGAGGTCAATACAGATTTTCATTTCAATCTTCCCTACTCCTAGATCCACAGACTCTGGAATGAAAATGGAAGTTCAGGCTGGTGACCCTACGGCAGGATCCTCAACCAAAAAAATGACTGAGTCAGGCTTTGTGTAGCAGCCTTCTGAGATACAGAAAGTAGATTAATACACATTACAGAGATCTGGCTATAATAATTGCAAATGAAAGACAGTTATTTTGGCCAGAGCTCCTACTTTAGAACCTTACATGTAGGAGGTGCTTAATAAATGCTGGTTGAAAGGCATTCCATGAGTCTCATGATATAGTGAGATCTTATTATAATGTTCAAGGCAGTTTATTCTGAATGCCACTCAATTTCATAAAGCAACTGACATTCTCCAAAATTTGTTCCAACCTAGCCCTCCAGTGTCTTCTGCTAACATTCTACCCTAACATGTGGCTCTAACTACATTCAAATACTGTCTATAAGATGCCCCCTAATCTCTAGCACCTCTGTGTGTTTGCGTGTACTCTGTCTCCTTCCAAGAATTCCTACACCCCAGACCCAACTCTTTAAAAAAGACAAAACAAACAAAAAACAGGTGAACTTATCCTGGAGGTCCATGTTAGGCTGACTTTTTCTCCATTAAGCCTGTCCCAGGTAAGACATATCTACACCCATAAACTTCCCAATCTTCTAGATATAATTATGGCAACATAATTATATGGAAAAACATGGGCACAAATCCCAGCCCTGTCACATAAAAGTCATGCACCCTGGTGTGATTTACCTAAATGTGAGCTTCCATTTTCTCTTTGGAAGTGAGGATGCTATGAGACGCCTGCTGTGACTGCTGTGGGAATAAGGAAGGAGACATTTCGAGGGCCCAGCAAAGAGTGTGGTTCATGGTCAGTAGCTGCCTTGCTCCGATAGTTCAGGTTCTCGGTTTAAACACCATCTTTTAAGAAAGGCGCTTACAAACATCCCACCCTCCCCTGCACTCCCTTCTTTAACATTGGGGCCCAGGTTGTTCAGGTTCAAATTTCAACTCTACCACTCCGTAGTTTGGGTACTTTACTTAGTTCTCCTTCTGCACTCTCCTCCGGTGGGAAATGGGACGACCATATCTTGGCTACTGTAGGATGGAGGCTATGCTTGTGGTGAGCATAGCGTAACCGACAGAGGTGTAGAATCACCGTGTTGTACACCTGAAACTAACATAACATCACGTGTCAACTTTACTTCAATAAAATTTTAATTAAAAATGGTGCTCATAATAATAAACTTACAGGCATGTCTTAGGGAGCAGAGAAATCTTAGATTAAACCTCAGAATACATTCTGGATGTAAGTGTATTGTTCACTCCTCTATCCTGGTGGTCCACATGAGTGTCTCGTTCATATTTGCCTAATGAATGAATGCATCTGCTCTCCCTTGCATCTATCCCTGGTTCTTAGAATGTAGGCTCCTCTGGGGAAGGGAGAGGGTGCCACCACTATTAGGCTCTTAGCACCCAGCATCGGGTCTGGCACCGGGTGAGACTTAGTCGGTTCAGTGGAATGGAAGGGATATTTTTCCACTGTGTATTCCTGCTGCATTCTGCTGGAAGTGAATTCATTAGCATCCGCTGGCAGAACAGTCAGCACACCGCCCACCTCTCAGCAACCTCTTGCCACCACTTACTCAAGCTCACTTAACAGGGGGTGACCCAGGAATGGAAAGCCACTTCCTCTCTGGCATGACAAAGACTCAGACCATTGTTTCTCTTGACTGGGTCCGAGATTTACCTTGTTCTGTTGGCAGATTTGTTTAGATGATGCCCTGTTTGGCTAGCAGCAAGAGGACTCTATTTCTTTTTTGGGGGCCTAATCCCTTGAATCAATATTTGTTCCGATCTCCTTCTGCTGACCAACTGAGACTGTAAAGCTCATATGGCATCTCCAAAGTTAGATGACAAGTGTGGGCCATGAGAAGGGGATCTGAGAAAGAGAAAGAAGGGCCCATCCTGACGGCATCTCAACATGCCAGGGACTTTGCTTTCCAGTAAAACTAATCACTTCCGTTGTGAATTCATTTAACTTCTTTACAAGCTTCCCAAAAGAGGGGGTGTAGAAGGAGTAGAGGGGCAGCCAATTAAAATTCAGTCCAATCGACAAAGAGAAGTAGGCCATGGCTGGCTAACAGAGAGGCATTGACCAAAAGAAGCCTTGGCACCGGGAGTCCACATTGCTTGAATGCTCTTTTCTTCCCAAACAAGAGGACCTCCCAAAGCATGAAGTCATGTTGCTATGTCTGGGTTTATACAGTGTGTGTTTCTCTCACAGGTGCCCACAGCATGCTCCCTCGGACTCCCTCTCCATTCTCTCCCTTCATCACTAAGGACACAGACTATTTTTGTCCATTCTCAGTACTCTCACTGAAATTTCTACTTATCGTCAGATGTAATATCTACACACAACCTGTAGGCAGATTCTGAGTCTGCTGCTAGACTGATGCCATTTCATACTGTAGTCTTTCTTCATGCCAAGGGACGTGTCCTTCCTCAAGTCTTCCTCTGGCTGATCACTTTTTAGATCCAACAAGAGGAAAGATGGGGAGAGAGGGAAGAGAGACTGAAGAAGTCAAGAGAGTATGAGACTTGAAATTGTGGACTTTTAAACCAAGTGCAGCAGATGGCTGCTCGAGAGAATGGCATAACCTCCTTACTTCTTTGTGCCCTTGAAAATGGGTATGGGAGCTGGAGCATGAAGACGTCAATCAAAAAACTTGTAGTATCAGGACATTGTCTTAAAAGCTAAAAGTCATGAAACATTCACTAATGTCTCTTACTTTTTAGATATAACCACTGATATAGTCCTTTCATTTTCTAAATGATGTCTAATTTGGCTCTTTTTTGCATAGCAGAACACAAGTCAGCATGATTCATTTTCAAATGTGTCCATCTGAGACAGGACTTTCTTTTCTGGACAGGTTGGAAACGTGTTGTCCCTCACTCAGTTTTATTATGGTAATAAGACCCAACTCCTACCTCTGTCGTTGTCACTCAGCTGTACTAGCTACTGTTACCGCTGTTCTCATCACAGATGAGGAAGGGGATGCCACTGTGGTCTGCGGCTCAGCATCCGCAGGCTCACAGTGTGCATTTCATCAACAGAATGACAATGGCATAGACAGTAGAGACGTTTTTGTTGCTAGACAGTCAAATGTTACATAGTCAAGGGCCTTCTGCGGTGGCCAAAAACATGGGCTTTGTAAACAAAAGAGGGTTAAATCCAGTGCACTGCTTCCAGAAATTCTTTTCATAGTTTCTGGCGTTCAAAAGACCATCCTATCTTTAAAGGTCAGTGCCATAAATATCATCATCCTAGTGAGTTGAATTCTGATAACGGGAGGAATGAGGCGTTAGAATAAGAACATGTTGTATTGTTAGCGAGTAGAGATATTTATTTGCCTTGGAGAGGCTTGGTTAGTTTTAACACTTGGCAAGTCTTTTGTCTGTCAGTGAACCCAAAGCCACCCATGCTGGGCTTTCAGTAGGGCGGGATGAAGGTTGTGGGCTTTGGAGTCTGGGAGACATGGCCCAGCTCTGGGCTCCCATCTTCTGCATGAACTTGGGCACATTAAGTACATTCTCTGAAATTTTGTTTCACTGTTAAAACCTTATAAAATGGAGATAGCACCAATTACTTAACACTAATTCTTACGAGTGTTGTGGGTTTAAGTGGATGTATAAAATTATTAGCATAATCTGACATATAGTGAATACGCAGACAGGTGGTTTTCAGCTGAAGGAGATTTTGCTTCCCCGGGGGATGTGGGACAATTTCGGAGACACTGGGGGTATGAGATGCTACTGGCGTCCAGGGGTTGGGTGTCAGGGGTGCTGCTACTCAGTCCTGACATGTACCTGATGAATACTACAGTGCACAGGACAGCCCCCGGAATACGGAGATATCTTAGCAACATGTCCATAGTGCCGAGGCTGCCCAACTCTGGCTAGATAAGTAAAAGTCATTGTCGCTCAGGCATTTTCTCAAAAGTACATTTCTGATCTCTTTCAATTGTACAGGTTCTAAAATGTGGATGCTGAACTTTAAAGCTGGTAAAAATGACAACATTCACTCATTTACAAAGAATGTCCATATATGTTATTTCATTTGATTTTCAAAAGCACCTGTTATAAATCATTTTAATGCCATCTTCATTTTATAGGTAGACAGACTGAGGTGACTCAGTTGGTAAATGGCACGTTCAGGTCTAGAGTCTCGTTCTCCTGCTTTCAGGTCTTACACGCTGTCCACAGGCATCCTATGTGCTGAGGTAACAAAGAAGCTCAGCTCTCAATACTTGGGGTAATCTGTTCATCTGTGAAATGGGACAAGTCATACTGACCTCTGGAGAGCCCTTATTATAAGGATGATGTGATGCACAGGGGAGCTCAAAAGTCAGAGCTCTGTCAATGTGCCTGCTTCCTCTGGATGCCTGGGCCACAAAGAGTCCTCACCCCCTGCTTGTAAGCCAGGAGATTCCTCAAACCTGGGCCAGGCCTCGTGTGCTTGTGTTCCCCAGCATTAGCCTCAGCACGAGCCTCAGGCCTCCCTGGTGGCTTTACGTGCTGAGGGATGCTGCCTGACAGGCACCACCCTGTGCTGCTCACAGGAACTTTGCAGGAGCCTTCAATCCTTCCAGCTCCCAGTCCCTCGGAGCTGATACCTTGAAAACCATGTCATTCCTCTCTCATTACCTAGCGGGAGGGTCACTTTTCTGACAGCTTTGAAAGTTTATATATTTAAAAAATATATATATGTATATATATATATATATATATATATATACATATATATATATTTTTTTTATCAGAGAAGACAGATTACTTTATAATTCTCACATGCTCTACTTATTATGACATTAAACAGTGTTCTTGTTGCTTTTGCCTGAGGGGCATTTAATGGCTGACTTTGGCTCACGATGCATTGGCAATTGGGTCCTACCTTCCATAAACTTTACATATTCATTCAATCATTCATACATTCATTCATTCACATTCGTTCGTTTGTTCATTCATTCACCCGACGATGCATTTGGATATCTACTGTGAACCTTGCACTCTGCTGGCCATTTATTGGGTTAGGAAATACATGTATATTCAGTCCTTGATCCTGAGTATGTCTCACTCTAGTAGGCAATGCAAAGGTATGAAGAAGATAAGTTTTTAAAGAGGTATGTGAAATAAAAGAGGTACGTGCTGGACCTAACAACTAAAGGTCTGGCAGAATGCAGAATTAGGGTGGATCAGCAGAGCAGGGTGCCTGGTTCACTCCGGATGGGGACAAGCCAGGCAGCGGCAGGGCTGGAGATGGGACAGTGTTGGAACATAGTGTAATCTGTGTGCAGGGGTTGGAGGAGGAGCGAGCATTCACAACTAACACAAGCGAATGATGCTTCATCTAAGAAGAAGGACTGAATGCCAATATTTTAGCCTTTAGTGACTTTTAATGGTCCTGACATATACCTGATGAATAACATCTTAAAGGCACCCCTGAGTATCTGAGTATATTAGCAGAAAGCTGTAGAAAAGGGATTTACTAACTCTGCCAGCGATGGGGTATGAGGAGTGCCCCAGAAGATGTGATATTTGAACAGGGTATTAAGTATTCTGACTGGCTCCCATACAGAGAAGGAAAGTAAGCGTGTTCTGGGCAGAGCCAAGGTGAAGGTGATGCCCTCTGAGGAGGATGGTGATGTGTTTAGAGCAAAATCACAGCAGAGACCAAGGAGAGGTCAAGTTTGAGGGCACACTGGGGCCACTGGAATGATAGGCCATGGCACCTGGACCCTCTCCAGCAGGGCTTGTAGGGTTTGTGGCTGATTTATGCAGAAAGGCCCCCAGTAGGATCTGCAACTTGGACAGGTTGCTCCGGGAGCAGTATGGGACTGGGGGATGATATGTCAGAAACTCAGAGAGAGGCAGCAAGGCAGCTGCTGTCGCCACCCCAGAGAGACTGTGAATGCCCCCCTGCCCAGGTTTCATGTAGCCGGACAGCCTAGTGCCCCATTCTGAAGGCTGGTCACCCCCCGCCCCCATTCAGATAACCCCAGTGCATATTTAGAGAGAAAAGCAAAGCAAAACAAAACAAAACAAAAACAGGGGAAAGGCCAAGGATGAATGAGTTTCTTAAATGTAAGACACAACTAACACGTGTTAAATACTGTGCTTTATCAGGCAAAACAGTCAGGTACCACATACATCATGTGAGTTCATCTTTTTAATGATTGCAAAGCAGGCTATATCAGGCCTGCGGTACGGTTCCACAAGTTCAGGGATTTGCCCAACGGTTCCACAAGTTCAGGGATTTGCCCAAGATTGCAGACGGGTAGGTGGGGAGCTAGGATCTGAACCCCCGTCTGTCCAGCTCTAAAGCCTTCTGCCCCAAGACATCCTACCAAGTACATCAAGTCCATTGTTGAGAAATGCCTGTAAGTTGTTAATACCACCTTCCTTTCTAGGGTCTGATTCAGCGTCTTTGAAGTACCAAGGTGGATGGATAAATCATAGATTTTGGGTAGGGAAGGAGGTGGTGGGAAAGAGGAAAAGGAGAATAAAATGTCTACCTCCAGCTTTTGTTCTGGTCTTGTGTTAAGCTCATTATCCGCTTTGGATCTCAGTAAGACATAATAAGGGAACAAAATCATATATAAGGTACATATATTGCAGTTGTACTAAAAGTCTTCATTTATCTTACCTTCAAATTGAACAGGGTTTCTTGAATTTTATCTGGGAACCCTAAATCCTGGACAACATAAAAACAAAGGCATCGCTGATAAAAGTCAGAAGGAAAGGTTGAGGGAAGTACAGAGGTGCTGGTTTCCTCTTGCAGAGTGGCAACTCATTCTTACCACCTATGGTGAAGCCTTAAAGAAACTGAGTTGTAGTGATGGTCACTACATTTACCGTGATGAACACTGAGTAATGTCTAGAATTGTTGAATCATTACACCGTACACCTGAAACTCACATAACGTCATGTTAATTACACTTCAATTAAAAAAAAATAACCTAAAAATGACACTTCGATTAGCAAAAAAGTAAAAAAAAAATAAAAAGAGAAAGAAACTAAAGTTTAAGTTTAGTATTTGTAGTTATCAAGGGAAAAGTAAAAACTGCTTATAAAAGTAGGACTGAGAAGGAAAATAAAGCAATAAAACCCCTGGGGAGGAAGGGAGGAGAAGAGGGAAGGGATACAAAGGCACCGAATCCTTCTTTTAAAGGAAGGAGCTAAGATAAGGCTGCAGCCAAAGAATCACAAAGTAAAAGCATAAAGATATTATTTAGCATGATGGTGGTAATTGCCGAAGAACTAAAAATGAAACAATTAAAAATGGCTTTCTCTGGGCAGTGTAGGGCTAAGAAAGTGGGTAGAGAGAGAAACAGTTACTTTTTATTTTATTCCACCCTCATTAGATTTTAAAATTTTATGCCATGTGTAAAATTAGATTAAAAATAAAGTAATTATATTAATCATTATTACTGCCAACCATCATTCAGCATATTATAAGAGTTTTGCTCCTGTGTAATCTCACGTTCTCGAGCTAAGGCTTTCTTATTCGCCTCCACCATCCTCGTTTGGGTGTAAAACTATTAACTACCAGGTTTGCAAACCCAAAGGATGCGGATATCTGCTCTCGCTTTGCCATGTGGGGCAAAAATAGTTCCATGTTTTCTAGTATTAAAAAAGGATAAAAACCTTCCCATAAATAAATGTGGTTTATTTAATTTAAAACAAATATTTGAGAATAGGCACCTCCCCTGCCCCCGCCAGCATGTCTTTAATTGTGAGTTGCTGTTCATTACTCTTCAGAAACTCACCAAAGAATTATGTTTACATAGCCGAAATCAAAATACAACTCACTCTTGAACATGGGTTTGAATCGTGCAGGTCTGCTTGTATGAGGATTTATTTTCCGATAAATGAAGATAGTGCTATAAATGTATTTTCTTTTCCTTATGATATTCTCTATAACATTCTTTTCTATAGCTTACTTTCTTATAAGAATATGGCATATAATATATAAAATGTGCATTAATCAGCTCTTTATGTTATCGATAATGTTCCCGGCCAACAGTAGGCTACTAGTAATCACATCTTGGGGAAGTCGGAAGTTAAATATGGATTTCTGACAGCACAGGGGTTGAGAACCCCTAACCGCTGTGTTGTTCATGGGTCAACTGTGTTAGCCTGAGCCATGTTTGGTTGATTTGCTTGTTTTGATCTAACTTAGCACTATGTGGATTTTCACTTGATACTTCTACTCATTTGGAGGGAAGCACGAGCTCTCAGCTGCGGTGATCAGATACATTCAAATACTACAAAGTCCCTTGATGATGAGGCCTGGTCCTGTGTGTGTGTGCGCACGCGTGCACACGTGCACATGTGTGATACAGCATGACTAAGAGACCCGCAGTTCAGACTGTATAAAAGTTGCTGATTCTGAGGTGAAGTCTCACTAAAAGATGCTCGTTAAGTACTGCAAAGATACACCACTGTAGCTTATGGTGAGTGGCGCTTTCACCCAAAATATCACTTATGCCTCCTGCAACCCACAAACTGCAGGTCACCTTTCTTCACGTGGATCTTTCTAGTCCTCAAACCCCGCCACCATCACCAGAGGGCTGTAGTCCTTTAGCACAATCTTCACGTGTGCTGAGGTACACTGTATTTGTAAGGGCACTGAAGATGCTCCAGGAGCTTGCTGGGGCTGCCAGGACGGAGAGGGGTACTGGAACCTCCTTCCTGGGCAGCCGGGAAAGCAGGCCACAGCAACTGCTTCTGGGCTAAGCTCTTCTTCTCACTTTGCCTTGTGACAGAATCAAACCCTTCCTTCACAGGCTGCCCCAAAAAGACACTGTGTCTCCCTCAAAGATCAGGACCTGATATCTTCCTCTCCACACCTTCCAGAATTATCTTGCAGAGTAAATAAGATGACAATGGAACTAATGAACCATTGGGCACTACAACAAAACTTATGACATACTGCATGCTGGCTAACCGAACACAGTAATGAAGAAAAAAATGATTATGGAAGCACACGCCCAGGGTAAGGAACTAATAATTTATAATATTTGAAAGGAGAACACCAAGACCTATCTGGTTCCAGTGCAAATGACATAAGGACTGTAAAAGTAACAACAACAGCTGCCACCATCATTTCCACCATTTATTGAGTGATTATGAGTATGTTAGCAGTTTTATACTTTTCATCTTATTTAATTCTCACCACAGGATGGGGCATTATTATTCCACATTTCAAAATGAGGAAAATGAAGCCCAGAAAGGTTAATATCTAAAATACATAAAGACCTCATATAACCCCATTGCAAGATTTTTCTTTTTAATGGAATTAAAAATGGACAAAGGAACTAAATAGATAATTTTCAACAGAAGACATATGGGTGGCTAATAGATACATGAGAAGGTGTTCTATGTCACTAATCAGCAGAGAAATGCAAATCAAAACCACAGTGAAATACCACCTCACACCTGTTAGAGTGGCTAGTCTCAAAAAGAAAATAACAAGCAGTGGTAAGGATGCGGAGAAAAGAAACTCTTGTGAATTGCTGGGAATGTGGATAGGTACAGTGCCTACGGATAACAATATGGAGATCCTCAAAAAATTAAAAATGCAACTACCTTATTATCTCGAAATTCCACTTCTGGGTATTTATCCAAAGGAAGTGAAAACACTAACATTGAAAGATATACACACCCCACACAATCGCAGCATTCTTTACAATGCCCAGGACATGGAAACCACCCAAGTGCCCAATGACAGATGAATGAAGATGTAGTACACACACACACTCAAAGGAATAATATTCAGCCATTAAAAAAAAAAAAAAATCCAAGGATATTCTGCCTTTTGAGACAACATGGATGGACCTTGAGGGCATTTTGCTAAGTGAAGTAAATAAGACAGAGAAAGACAAATACCATATGATGTCACTTTTATGTGGAATTAGAAACAAAATAAAACAAAAACACTGAACTCATAGATAAAGAGAACAGATTGATGGTTGCCAGAGGCAAGGGGTTGGGAGGATGGGTAAGTGTGATCAAAAGTTACAGACTCCAAGCTATAAAGTAAGTCCCAGGGATGTGATATACAGCATGGTGACTGTGGTTAATAATACTATATTGTGTATTTGAAACTTGCTAAGAGAACCCATCTTAAATATTCTTGTCGCAAGATACAACAGGCCCCTCCCCCAGAAGATCAACAGGAAATCCAGCCAAGACCAAGTTCACCTACCAAGGAGTGCGGTTTCAATACCAAGGAGAGCAGCAGAATTCCAGAGGAGGAGAAAGCCAAGCACGGAACTCATGGCTTTTTTCCTGTGATTTTTTTTTAGTCTTGCAGTTAATTTAATTTTTTCTTTTTCATTTTTTTTTTTTCTCACCTTCGGGTAAAATTTTTTTTTTAACTGTTACCTTTTTCTTTTTTAACGATTTTATACTAGTTTATCTAATATATATATTTTTTCTTCTTTACATTTTTCTTAGGTGTATTCTTTTTTTAAAAATTCTTTTCTTTTTTTTTTTTCTTTTCTTTTTGCTTTTTTTTTTTTTTTCTTTCTTCCTTTTTCAACCTCTTTTTATCCCTTTTCTCCCCACTCACAATTTTGGATCTCTTCTAATTTGGTTAAAGCATATTTTCCTGGGGTTGTTGCCACCCTTTTAGTATTTTACTTGCCCCTTCATTTACTCTTATCTGGACAAAATGACAAGAGGGAAAAATTCAACACAAAAAAAAGAACAAGAGGCAGTACCGAAGGCTAGGGACCTAATCAATACAGACATCGGTAATATGTCAGATCTAGAGTTCAGAATGACAATTCTCAAGGTTCTAGCCGGGCTCGAAAAAGGCATGGAAGATATGAGAGAAACCCTCTCGAGAGATATAAAAGCCCTTTCTGGAGAAATAAAAGAACTAAAATCTAACCAAGGTGAAATCAAAAAAGCTATTAATGAGGTGCAATCAAAAATGGAGGCTCTAACTGCTAGGATAAATGAGGCAGAAGAAAGAATTAGTGATATAGAAGACCAAATGACAGAGAATAAAGAAGCTGAGCAAAAGAGGGACAAACAGCTACTGGACCACGAGGGGAGAATTCGAGAGATAAGTGACACCATAAGACGAAACAACATTAGAATAATTGGGATTCCAGAAGAAGAAGAAAGTGAGAGGGGAGCAGAAGGTATACTGGAGAGAATTATTGGGGAGAATTTCCCCAATATGGCAAAGGGAACGAGCATCAAAATTCAGGAGGTTCAGAGAACGCCCCTCAAAATCAATAAGAATAGGCCCACACCCCGTCACCTAATAGTAAAATTTACAAGTCTCAATGACAAAGAGAAAATCCTGAAAGCAGCCCGGGAAAAGAAGTCTGTAACATACAATGGTAAAAATATTAGATTGGCAGCTGACTTATCCACAGAGACCTGGCAGGCCAGAAAGAGCTGGCATGATATTTTCAGAGCACTAAACGAGAAAAACATGCAGCCAAGAATACTATATCCAGCTAGGCTATCATTGAAAATAGAAGGAGAAATTAAAAGCTTCCAGGACAAACAACAACTGAAAGAATTTGCAAATACCAAACCAGCTCTACAGGAAATATTGAAAGGGGTCCTCTAAGCAAAGAGAGAGCCTACAAGTGGTAGATCAGAAAGGAACAGAGACCATATACAGTAACAGTCACCTTACAGGCAATACAATGGCACTAAATTCATATCTCTCAATAGTTACCCTGAATGTGAATGGGCTAAATGCCCCTGTCAAAAGACACAGGGTATCAGAATGGATAAAAAAACAAAACCCATCTATATGTTGCCTCCAAGAAACACATTTTAAGCCCGAAGACACCTCCAGATTTAAAGTGAGGGGGTGGAAAAGAATTTACCATTCTAATGGACATCAGAAGAAAGCAGGAGTGGCAATCCTTATATCAGATCAATTAGATTGTAAGCCAAAGACTATAATAAGAGATGAGGAAGGACACTATATCATACTCAAAGGGTCTGTCCAACAAGAAGATTTAACAATTTTAAATATCTATGCCCCCAATGTGAGCAGCCAACTATATAAACCAATTAATAACAAAATCAAAGAAACACATCAACAATAATACAATAATAGTAGGGGACTTTAACACTCCCCTCACTGAAATGGACAGGTCATCCAAGCAAAAGATCAGCAAGGAAATAAAGGCCTTAAACGACACACTGGACCAGATGGACATCACAGATATATTGAGAATATTTCATCCCAAAGCAACAGAATACACATTCTTCTCTAGTGCACATGGAACATTCTCCAGAATAGATCACATCCTCGGTCCTAAATCAGGACTCCACCGGTATCAAAAGATTGGGATCATTCCCTGCATATTTTCAGACCACAATGCTCTAAAGCTAGAACTCAACCACAAAAGGAAGTTTGGAAAGAACCCAAATACATGGAGACTAAACAGTATCCTTCTAAAGAATGAATGGGTCAACCGGGAAATTAAAGAAGAATTGAAAAAAATCATGGAAACAAATGATAATGAAAATACAACGGTTCAAAATCTGTGGGACACAACAAAGGCAGTCCTGAGAGGAAAATATATAGCGGTACAAGCCTTTCTCAAGAAACAAGAAAGGTCTCAGGTACACAACCTAACCCTACACCTAAAGGAGCTGGAGAAAGAACAAGAAAGAAACCCTAAGCCCAGCAGGAGAAGAGAAATCATAAATATCAGAGCAGAAATCAATGAAATAGAAACCAAAAAAACAATAGAACAAATCAACGAAACTAGGAGCTGGTTCTTTGAAAGAATTAATAAAATTGATAAACCCCTGGCCCGACTTATCAAAAAGAAAATAGAAAGGACCCAAATAAATAAAATCATGAATGAAAGAGGAGAGATCACAACTAACACCAAAGAAATACAAACTATTATAAGAACATACTATGAGCAACTCTACGGCAATAAATTTGACAATCTGGAAGAAATGGATGCATTCCTAGAAACATATAAACTACCACAACTGAGCCAGGAAGAAATAGAAAGCCTGAACAGACCCATAACCAGAAAGGAGATTGAAACAGTCATTAAAAATCTCCAAACAAACAAAAGCCCAGGGCCAGACGGCTTCCCGGGGGAATTCTACCAAACATTTAAAGAAGAACTAATTCCTATTCTCCTGAAACTGTTCCAAAAAATAGAAATGGAAGGAAAACTTCCAAACTCATTTTATGAGGCCAGCATCACCTTGATCCCAAAACCAGACAAGGATCCCACCAAAAAAGAGAGGTATAGACCGATATCCTTGATGAACACAGATGCGAAAATACTCAACAAAATACTAGCCAATAGGATTCAACAGTACATTAAAAGGATTATTCACCACGACCAAGTGGGATTTATTCCAGGGCTGCAAGGTTGGTTCAACATCCGCAAATCAGTCAATGTGATACAACACATCAATAAAAGAAAGAACAAGAACCATATGATACTCTCAATAGATGCTGAAAAAGCATTTGACAAAGTACAACATCCCTTCCTGATCAAAACTCTTCAAAGTGTAGGGATAGAGGGCACATACCTCAATATCATCAAAGCCATCTATGAAAAACCCACCGCAAATATCATTCTCAATGGAGAAAAACTGAAAGCTTTTCCGCTAAGGTCAGGAACACGGCAGGGATGTCCATTATCACCACTGCTATTCAACATCGTACTAGAGGTCCTGGCCTCAGCAATCAGACAACAAAAGGAAATTAAAGGCATCCAAATCGGCAAAGAAGAAGTCAAATTATCACTCTTCGCAGATGATATGATACTATATGTGGAAAACCCAAAAGACTCCACTCCAAAACTGCTAGAACTTATACAGGAATTCAGTAAAGTGTCAGGATATAAAATCAATGCACAGAAATCAGTTGCATTTCTCTACACCAACAGCAAGACAGAAGAAAGAGATATTAAGGAGTCAATCCCATTTACAATTGCATCCAAAACCATAAGATACCTAGGAATAAACCTAACCAAAGAGACACAGAATTTATACGTAGAAAACTATAAAGTACTCATGAAAGAAATTGAGGAAGACACAAGGAAATGGAAAAATGTGCCATGCTCCTGGATTGGAAGAATAAATATTGTGAAAATGTCTATGCTACCTAAAGCAATCTACACATTTAATGCAATTCCTATCAAAGTACCATCCATCTTTTTAAAAGAAATGGAACAAATAATGCTAAAATTTATATGGAACCAGAAAAGACCTCGAATAGCCAAAGGGATATTGAAAAAGAAAGCCAACGTTGGTGGCATCACAATTCCGGACTTCAGGCTCTATTACAAAGCTGTCATCATCAAGACAGCATGGTACTGGCACAAAAACAGACCCATAGATCAATGGAACAGAATAGAGAGCCCAGAAATAGACCCTCAAATCTATGGTCAACTAATCTTCGACAAAGCAGGAAAGAATGTCCAATGGAAAAAAGACAGCCTTTTCAATAAATGGTGCTGGGAAAATTGGACAGCCATATGCAGAAAAATGAAATTGGACCATTCCCTTACACCACACACAAAAATAGACTCAAAATGGATGAAGGACCTCAATGTACGAAAGGAATCCATCAAAATCCTTGAGGAGAACACAGGCAGCAACCTCTTCGACCTCTGCCGCAGCAACATCTTCCTAGGAACAACGCAAAAGGCAAGGGAAGCAAGGGAAAAAATGAACTATTGGGATTTCATCAAGATCAAAAGCTTTTGCACAGCAAAGGAAACAGTTAACAAAATCAAAAGACAACTGACAGAATGGGAGAAGATATTTGCAAACAACATATCAGATAAAGGACTAGTGTCCAGAATCTATAAAGAACTTAGCAAACTCAACACCCAAAGAACAAATAATCCAATCAAGAAATGGGCAGAGGACATGAACAGACATTTCTGCAAAGAAGACATCCAGATGGCGAACAGACACATGAAAAAGTGCTCCATATCACTCGGCATCAAGGAAATACAAATCAAAACCACAATGAGATATCACCTCACACCAGTCAGAATGGCTAAAATCAACAAGTCAGGAAATGACAGATGCTGGCGAGGATGCGGAGAAAGGGGAACCCTCCTACACTGTTGGTGGGAATGCAAGCTGGTGCAGCCACTCTGGAAAACAGCATGGAGGTTCCTCAAAATGTTGAAAATAGAACTGCCCTATGACCCAGCAATTGCACTATTGGGTATTTACCCTAAAGATACAAATGTAGTGATCCAAAGGGGCACATGCACCCGAATGTTTATAGCAGCAATGTCCACAATAGCCAAACTATGGAAAGAACCTAGATGTCCATCAACAGATGAATGGATCAAGAAGATGTGGTATATATACACAATGGAATACTATGCAGCCATCAAAAGAAATGAAATCTTGCCATTTGCAACAACGTGGATGGAACTAGAGCGTATCATGCTTAGCGAAATAAGTCAAGCAGAGAAAGACAACTATCATATGATCTCCCTGATATGAGGAAGTGGTGATACAACATGGAGGCTTAAGTGGGTAGAAGAAGAATAAATGAAACAAGATGGGATTGGGAGGGAGACAAACCATAAGTGACTCTTAATCTCACAAAACAAACTGAGGGTTGCTGGGGGGAGGGGGTTTGGGAGAAGGGGGTGGGATTATGGACATTGGGGAGGGTATGTGATTTGGTGAGTGCTGTGAAGTGTGTAAACCTGGTGATTCACAGACCTGTACCCCTGGGGATAAAAATATATGTTTATAAAAAATAAAAAATTAAAAAAATATATATTAACTATATTATATATTATATTAATATATAAATATTTCTTTGCAGTTAATATTAAGCAGTACTGAATGTCAAGATTTATGTCTTAATTGTATTTTGTATTATATAATTGTATTATATAATTGTATTTGTATTATATAATCAAATGTCTCCCCCATTCACCTTTCATTTGGTTAATAAATATTTTTACATTCCTTTGATTTAAAAAAAAAATTTTAACTATTCATGGTGATGGATGTTAACTAGAGTTGCTGTGGTGATCATTTAGCAACATAAACATATATTGAATCATTCAGTTGTACGTAGAACTAATATAATGTTATATGCCAATTATATCTCAATTTTACACACACACATATATATATATATATATATATATATATATATATATATATATGAAAAGATAGCACAGAGAGGTTGAGTAACTAGCCTAGAAGCACAGAGCAAAGCAGTGGCAAAGCCAGAATTCAAAGCCAGGTCAGTTTCACTGTGAAGTCTATGCTATAGACAAGTAGTCAGAATTGCCTCTTTGGAATTTACCAAGAAGGAAAAACTGATACAAAACAGCATTGTTTTGTATCAAGCATTGATACATCAACAAACAAACATTGAGAAATGTGTGTGTAGCTACCTCATCTAGTTTAAATCACATGCCTAAAGTCCCCTTCTAGGAAGTCATCCGTCCACCTGACGATTTTATGGCATGCATGCCAACCAGACATGATGGCACATTGCTGCATGGTGACTGTGTGCAGAGAACACAGGAGACAGTCGGTTGTCAGCAAACAAGAAGGACAAGGGGTTACACAGCCTGGTACACAGCCTACTGCCTCCGCCATTCTGAGCCAAGCAGCAAACGAAGCTGATCAGACATACCTTCTGGTGTCTGCCACTCTGGGGACCCCAAGAGAGACTGTGGCCACCTGACGGGGCTACTGATTGCAATGAGGATTTAAAAGCATAAAACAACATCTGAGTGTACTTGACCGACATTAGTTGTTCCACAGAGAGGCAGTTTTATGGGCTAGTCTATAGCATGTGCTTCCCACTGAAACTGAGCTGGGCTGGGATTACGGCGTTGCGGCTTCTTTGCTCTGTGATTCTGGGCTGATTATTCAACCTCTCTTTAGCTGAATTTGAAAATTTATTAAGACGGAAGTTGTAAAACCCTTAATAAGGCCATAAGAGGTATTCGGTAAATGGTGGAAATCGTGGTGGTAGCTGTTGTTGCTGTTCGGTTGTTTACAAGACAGCGTGCATGAGCGTGCATAAGTAGAATGAGAGGCAGAGGGAGGGGGAGAGAGAGAATCCCAAGCAGGCTCCATGCCCAGCATGCAGCCCAACACAGGGCTCGATCTCACCACCCTGAGACCGTGACCTGAGCTGAAATCAAGAGTCAGACACTTTTGTGTTGTTACTTTTATAATTCTTATGTCTTTTGCACTAACACCAGACAGGCCTTGTATTTTTTTTTTAAACTCCCATTCAGATTTGCCAGGTCCCATGCCAGCCTAGCAACAGTGGACATGCAGCTTCCTAGCTAGACCAGACAATGACTCAGGATTAAAGTTTGTCCATTGTCACTGTGGCTGTCCATGCTCCTTCCCTCTGACTCAGTTCTCTTCCTCTTCTTCCTCCTTTCATTTTGTCTGTTTTTTTTTTTTTTCCTTCCTGTTCCTGTGGGATTCCTGGTTTCTGTTGCAATGGTCTTTGTGTGGTTGCTTTTCCTGGCTTACCTAAGCCTTACCTCAACCTTCTTTCATCCTTTCTCCCTCAACACAGAATATTCTTTATTGTGCCAAATACTGTAAACACAGAAGATAAAGAGCTCTTTCCTAGGGACCTGACAACATTACAGGGGGGTGGTGATCATGTATATTACAATAATACAGGATAGACTACATTAAGTATCATCCTTAAGGTGTTTATTCATTCAGGAAATGGATTTTTAAAAATCCCCTTCTGATTACCAAGCACTGTGCTTAATGCAGATAAAATTATATGGAAATCTAAGAAGGGAGTAATGACTTCTGGCTAGCCATTGACAGCAAAGAGAGCCATACTGCGGAGGCCAGGAGTATAATACCGGGGAGACAAACATGAGGCTGCTATAAGAAAGCCCCATTCTTTTTTCACTAGTCCTCTATCGGCCAATTAAACAGGAATTCCTGCTGATTCTTCTACTCCTCAGGAAAGCAACTTCTTTCTACTCCTTTATCAGGTGTTACTTATGGACATAGGTATGGTGGTCGCATCACACGCACGCACGCACGCGCACATCAGCTCCCCTCCCTCCTCTCAGCAGTCCTCCCACTGCCTCTGACCTCCTCTCTTCTTTTCCTTCTTCCTTTTCTCCCTCTTTAGCTCGGTTCATTCTAGCAGCTTTCTTCACCTCTGAGTAGCACTCAGCTCAAGATACTTGTGGACTTCAAAGTGTTCAGCAGCGATATTTATTTTTTTTAATTTATTTTTAAAAGATTTTATTTATTTATTGGTCAGGGATAGAGGGAGAGCAAGTGAGCACAGGCAGACAGAGGCAGGCAGAGGCAGGGGGAGAAGCAGGCTCCCTGCCGAGCAAGGAGCCCGATGTGGGACTCGATCCCAGGACGCTGGGATCATGACCTGAGCTGAAGGCAGCAGCTTAACCAACTGAGCCACCCAGGCATCCCAGCAGCGATATTTATAGTGATAAATTTTCAACAAACCAAACGTTCAAGGTGAGGTGTGTGGTCATGTGGATTATTGTTCATGTGTTTCACGGACTGTTACAGAGCCACACTTTAGTCAGAACTTTGCCTAATTGTCATCTCCTCAGACAGACTTTCCTTCAAACAGCAGGCCTAATCTCTTTCTCTATTTAGTTTTCTTTCCTGCACTCGTGACTTATAAAGTGATTTACTTCTCGTGCTTCTTGTCCGTGATACCCTAAGCTCCATCACCATAGCCACGGGCTTGGCCTTCATTGCTAGACATCTGTTCGGGAAAACTTTCATGACTGAATGCATAAGTACAGGCACTCTAACTGTAGAAATGAATAATATTTAATAACACGAAATTTCCCTTACGTTAACTAAAATGGTAGATACAAAATGATGCTCTACCATGATCTCCAGAGAGTCAAATACATGATAGAGACCAACTATGGGAGGGAAGGATTCAGGTTCACTCTGCTTATCTCCATGTGGTGGTATTTTCTTTAGATTGATCTATATTCATCTGAATTTCCCCAATAACTTCCAGTGAACATGAATTTAAAAAAAAAATTAGTCTCCCTTAACACATAGTGGATGTCGCTGGCTCTGTGAGGAACTGTGTAGCGGGGGGACAGACAGAGGGGACGTGAAAATGACAGAGGGATCAGTGTGGTGCTTGGGGAAATCATCCAGATCTGGGTGACTCACGGCCCTGACCGAGAGTTGACGATGCCTCTGATTGCCAGCGGTCTATTTAAAGTGAACATTTTGATGACAGAAGTGAAAATGAAGACGTAGCGTCAACAGGCTGGAGATTGTTTTAGGGGTGTTAGGGCTGAAACATGAAAGGAAATGAGAGCTTGGCAAAGCCTGTGTTTTTCGTGGTGCCAAACCCAAAATGACCTCAAACTGTTTCAAGATGTTGATGAAACCTCAAATAGAGGTTGTACACAGGCCATTCATTCAGTCTTAATGTTTGCAGCCCAAGGACAAGCCAAGCTAGAAGGGTGACTCCTCCGGCTGGGCTGATGGAGGGAGGCTCTGTGGTGAAGGGCATTTATCTGCCCTGTCAGCCTTTTCTCTCCTGCCACTGGGAATGTGTCCTACCCACAGACTTGGGCTCGCTTCTTCTCTGCAACATCTGTTTTCAGAAGAGCATTTCAAGCTCAGCAAGTAGGGGTTTGAACAAGGGTTGCCCATTCATTCAACCAATGTTTATGGACTGCCTCCTATGTGCCAAGCACCCGACGGCATGGAATACAGGCACTCAGAACACAGACAAAAATTCTTGCTCTTCTGAAGCTTACTTGAGAGCAGCAGGCTTATCATCTAGCCTGGAGCGCTTGCCAAACGCTGGCCTCCTCTTACTGCTTTTCCAAAAAAATGTTTGGATCAGTCTCCTCTATACAATTGGATGGCAGCTTTAGTTTCCCAGTTAGCCCTAATTCCTGGAAGGCTCTGGAAACATCCTTGGAAGACAACCTTGACTATGACCCTGACTGACTCCCTGACTTGTTCCTAAGGGTTTATCTCCTGAGGAATCTAGAGACTTGCTGACCCTGGAACCCTTAAAGCCACAGCTGGGCTGTGACACAAACGGTTAATGAGAACAGCCACTCTGCTGGTTCCTCATCTGACCACTACTGATGACGCGCCACAAGCATGCCACGCTTTTCCTTCCATTGTCTCATTTAATAATTACAACATATGTAGGGTTTCTGTTTTCAGTATAGCCCAGAAAATGCCTACCAGATGCTACCTTTCCACAGATAACAACCATAAACTGTGGACTAGATATCAAACCAACCAACCAACCAAACAAACAAACAAGTAAATAAGAGAGAAAATAATGACCTGCAGGCACTGGAAAGTGACAAACTAGCGGGCAGATTCTGGAAGGAAATTTTAAAAAATGAAAAAAGGAATTAGCATGGAGTGGGTTTTTCATTTTTACAGTTTTTAACTGTGGAATGTGGAAAGGCCAAACTGGTGTTAATGCAGAGTGGGCAAACGTGAGACAGGAACTCCACAATTGTCCCAGCCTGAAGAGCAACATACATTCATCCCCTTCATCCACACGGTGTTTGTTCCAACACCCCCAATGGATGCTGAAGCCACAGATAGTACTAAATCCTATATATGCCATGTTTTTTCCTTATATACCTATGATAAGGTTTAATTTATAAATCAGATAAAGAGATTAATAACAATAACTAATAATCCAATTGAACAATGAAAACAATAGACGCTATAAAAAAATTATATGAATGTGGTCTTTCTCTCCTCAAAATGTCATATTGTGCTATACTCATCTTTCCTGTGGTGATATAAGGGGACAGAAGGCCCACGTAATGAGAGGAGGTGAGCTGAATGACTCAGGCATTGGGATCAGTGATAGGCTACTACTGACCTTTTGACAATATATCAAAAGGAGGATCATCTGCTTCTAACAGTGGTTGACCATGGGTCACTGAAACTCTGGATAAGGGGGATACTATACCAGAGTTCAGGGTAACCACAGCTACTGAAAAGTGAGAAAGATACCTTGCAAAAGAGACAGAGACATACTCTGTTTATAAACTCTGTTCAAGTCTCTGGCTTACTCCTGCATGTGTGGGGCAAACGGAGAGCTTGTATCTGAGGCTTGAAGGATGCACGTCTACCGTCATTCTGAAAATTTGCAGTGTGAGACTAAACAAGTGTGATGGTTAGACTTGTGTGTCACCTGGCTAACGTACAATATGCAGCTACTTAAACATACACTACTCTAAGTTTCACTACGAAGGCATTTTGTAGATACTACAAAATGTAGTTAACATCTACAACAGCTTGACATTAAGTAAAGGAGACTACTCTTGATAACATGGGTGGGTCTCATCTAACCAGTTGAAGGCCTTATGAACAAAAAGTGAGGTTTCCCGAAGAAAAAGGTATTCTGCTTCAAAATTGTACCTCAAATCCTGTCTGATTTTCCAGCCTCTAGCCTGTCCTACAGATTTCATGCTTGTTAGCCCCATAATTGTGTGATCTAATTTTTAAAAATGAATCTTCCATATCATAATAATATGTAATGGTTCCAGTTCTCTGGAAAACACTGACCCCGACACCATGTTAATTGCCTGCTAAAATAAAAACATCAACACTTAACAGAACTGTAACCAAATCTAGAGACTTTGCAACAGAATGACCACAAGGATCAGGATAAAATCCAAAATTACTGGGTGTACCAGAACGAAGAAGTTATAGGTCAGATGCTAGAGAAAAGACAACCAACTGAGAGTGACCTTAAGATAAGCCACGTGCTGGAATTAGCAGATTTAGCAGATGAGGGTTTTAAAGCCAGTGTTATAACTCTGCTCAAAGAAGTTAAGGAAAATATGCTATGGTGAACAATATATATATATATATATATATATATATATATATATATATATTCATAAAGAAAGACACTATCAAAAAGATCCAAGTGGAAATTATTGAACTGAAAATTTTAATATGTGAAATAAAAGTTCACTGGATGGGCTTAATAGCAGAAGGGAGAAGACAGAGGAGAGTTTAGATATTATCCAAAATAAGAGCAGAGAGGAAAACACAAGTATTGAGAAAAATGAAAGGGGACTCAAGGGACTATGGAGGGAATAATAAAAAAATTTCCTCTGGATATCCAGAAGGAAGGAAAAGAAGAAATAGGGGGCGCCTGGGTGGCTCAGTGGGTTAAGCCGCTGCCTTCGGCTCAGGTCATGATCTCGGGGTCCTGGGATCGAGTCCCACATCGGGTTCTCTGCTCAGCAGGGAGCCTGCTTCCCTCTCTCTCTCTCTCTCTCTCTCTCTGCCTGCCTCTCTGCCTCTCTGTCTACTTGTGATCTACTTGTGATCTCTCTCTGTGAAATAAATAAATAAAATCTTAAAAAAAAAAAAAGAAAAGAAAAGAAGAAATAGGGCAGAAAAATTATTTACAGATATAAATGGCTGATGTGATGGCACAGTTTTTTGTGTCAACTTGACTGAGCTAAAAGACGCCCAGATAACTAGTAAAACATTATTACTGGGTATATCTGTGAGAGTCTTCCCAGAGGAGATTAGCATCTGAATTGGTTGAGGGGGAAAAAAAGAAAGGTCCCTTCATCAACCCAATCTTTCCAGGACTTGAGCAGAACAAAAAGGTGGAAGAAGGGTAAATTTGCTCTCTCTGCTTGAGCCGGGACATCCATCTTCTCCTGCCCCCACACATCAGCACTCTTGGCTCTCAGGCCTTCAGACCCAGACTGGGATTTAAACTGCCAGCCCCTGATTTCCAGGACTGTGGATGCCCACTGAATTATACCATCAGCTTTTCTGGTTCTCCAGCTTACAAACAGATGGCATTATGTAGGATTCTTAGGCTCCATAATCACATGAGTCAATTCCTCTAATAAATCTCTTCCTGTATCTTTGAAGAACCCTGACTGAAACTACTGAAATTTTCCAAACTTGGGGAAAGACATAAATTTACAGATTCAAGAAAGCAGAAAACTCTAAGCAGGATAGATATAAAGAAAATCCTATCTAGGAAAATCATAGTCAAACTGCAGAAAACCAAAGATGAAGAGAAATCTATAAAGCATCCAGAGGAAAATGACACATTACAAAAGGGACAAAAAGGAGCAGCTGCCTTCTTTTGCATTCCCACCGGCAGTGCACAGGGTTCCAATTTTTCCACATTCTCACCAGCACTTGCTGATTCATAATCTTAGTGATTATTCATCAGTAACTATGGAGTCCAGAAAGTAGTACAAATATCTTTGAAGTGTTAAAAGAAAAACAACCTAGAGTAAGAATATCCATAGTTATTATCTATCCAAAGTGAAGCTTAAATAATGTTATTTTTAAAAGACTAAGAGAATTTATTGTCAAAAGATCTGTACTATATGAAATAGTAAAGGAGGTGCTTCAGGCTAAAGGGAATTATACCTCATGGAACCCTTACTTTGGGGAGAGAATAAAAAGGTATTGGAAATTGTAAATATCTGGGTACATATAACAGACTGTATTTTTCTTATATTATTTAAAATACATAAGACCATTTAAAGCAAAAATTATGACTCTGTCTTAGGGGGTTTATAATGTATGTAATTATAATAATATGGTAATAACTATAAACACAAAAGTAGGTGCGAATGATAATTGACCTATGGGATTCCAAAGGTTCTACATTTTATGACAAGTATTGCAAGATTAACTCTAAGTGGAAAAAAAAGTTAACAATGTATATTGTAGTCATTGAAATGGTCACTTGAAAAAATTCAGAGAGATATAATTAAAAAGCCAAGATGTAAGATAAAATTTAATTATAAACTGTTGTTTTAAAAAAAATCCCAAAGCAGGTAGGAAAGAAAGAAAGGAAGAAAGAGAAAGGAAGGAAGGAGGGAGGGGGAGAGGAAAGAAATCCACCTGGGCGGCTCAGTGGGTTAAGCAGCTGTCTTTGGCTCAAGTCAAATTGAGCCCCACATCAGTCTACGCCTCCGCGGGGAGTCCACTTCTCCCTCTCCCTGCCCCTCCCCCCTAATGTATGCTCTCTCACACTCTCTCAAATAAATACATACATAAATAAAATCTTTTAAAAAAGGAAAGCAAAACCAGAGGGGACAAACAGAAAATAGTAAACTTGCAGACTTAAAACTTAAAAAGTAGACTTTAACTATACCAATAATTATAATAAATGTGAACTGAGTAAACACTCCAGGTAAAAGTCACAAATTGGAAGAATGGATTTAAAAAGACAAGAACCAAAACTCTACATGCTCTCTAAAAGAAATGCATTTTAAATATAAAGACACAGACCGGTTGAGAGTAAATGGATGGAAAAAGATAAATCATGGAAACAGTGAATAGAAAGGCTGGACTGGCTGATTTAATATCAAAGAAATAGCATCCATCACCAGTTAGCAATTTATTGCTTAGCCCTTGCAAATCCGTCCTCCTTGGCCTGCTTTGCGGTACTGGAGGTGGACCCTGTAAATATTTCGCCTTTGCTGCCTCCGGTAAGTTTTGTCAGTAGAGGGCGCTGCAGGGTCACTGCAGGAAAAATGGGCTTCCTTTCCGGGCTGGTGTGCTTTTCCCCTTCGTTTCTCCTGGGGCACTTGGTGGCCAAGAAGGTGTGTGCAGGTCACGGAGTGGTGCTCACCCTCCAATGACTGTCAGTGGCACCCCAGTGGGTGGTTTCTTGGCAAGCTTACACCAGCACCCCAGCTAGCATTCTGGTGAATAACGCATCGTCCCAGTGGAGTTTCCGAAGCAGCCTAGTGGGTGTCTCAGTAGGTGGTTTTCCACTGAGCCTCAGTGATACCTCAGTACGTGATTCCTGGTCAGTTCCATCAGTGCCATCGTATGTGCTCTTCACGGCATGCCACCTCTGGTCTGCGGCACTTGAGTGAACTTCCCTGTCATTCAGCATGACAAAGTCACACACTTTCTAACAAGGTCTGAATCTTACGCTCTGCAAAATAGGTTCCTTCCTTGGGTAAGAGCTCTCAGTCCCAAAGGTAGTGGCTGCCCCTATACATGCTATTCTTGTGTTCTTTAGGGACCTCCTGCCCCTTAGTGATTAATTCCCTGATGCTTATTAACAATCCTTTATATACAGCTTGGCCTGCTCAAATTCTGTGAGATTTCTGGACGCCAACTGATACAGACTTCAAGACAAGGCACTTTATCAGGGAAAAGGAAAGAACCTTTTTAATGATAAAAGGACACTCCTAGAGAAGATATTTAAAATTGACATAATAAAAAAGGAGAAATAGGTAATTCTAGTTATAGCTGGAGACTTTATCACCCTTCCTTTAGCAACAAGGAAAAATAAAGGAAATAAAGACATAAATGTTCCGAGCAACATTATCAACTACCTTGACCTAATTGATATTTATAGAACACTAACTTCTACAACTAAAAAATACTCATTCTTTTCAAGTGCATGTGCTCACAAGACAGACCATGTGTTGGACCATAGATTACCAAATAAATAATACTTGAAAAGGATTGATAACTCCTAGAGCATGTTCTCTGACTTCAATGGAATTACCTTGAAGTCAGTAACAAAATGTGTTTGAGGAATATCTCAAACACCTGGTAATTAATCAGTAGACTTCTAAATAATACATGGATCAAAGAAGAAATCATGAGGGAAATTAGAAAATACTTTGACCTGAATGCTAATAAAAATACAACACACCAAAAATTTTGGGAGGGAACTAAATCAGTGTTTATAGGGAACTGTTGATTTAAAAGCTTGCACTAAAAATGAAGAAAGTTTAAAAAAGGATCTGTGACCTCTGGTTTCAGCTTAAGATGCCGTAAAAAGAATAGGAAAGTAGGGGCACCTGGGTGGCTCAGTGGGTTAAAGCCTCTGCCTTCAGCTCAGGTCATGATCTCAGGGTCCTGGGATTGAGCCCCGCATCGGGCTCTCTGCTCGGCGGGGAGCCTGCTTCCCCCTCTCTCTCTGCCTGCCTCTCTGCCTACTTGTGGTCTCTGTCTGTCAAATAAATAAATAAAAATCTTAAAAAAAAAAGACTAGGAAAGTAAATGCAAAGTAAGTCAAAAAAGAGAGAAAAAAGTAAAAGTATAGAAATGAAGAAAATAGCTAGTAAAAAATAAAGAAAATTAAATAAGTCAGTTTTTTTTTTTTTTAAAGATCTTATTTATTTATTTGATAGAGATCACAAGTAGGCAGAGAGGCAGGCAGAGAGAGAGGGGGAAGCAGGCTCCCCGCTGAGCAGAGATCCCGATGGGGGGCTCGATCCCAGGACCGTGAGATCATGACCTGAGCCGAAGGCAGCGGCTTAACTCACTGAGCCACCCAGGCACCCCTAAATAAGTCAGTTTTTAAAAAAAGACTAGGAAACTTAATAAAACTCTAGCTAGACTGATCAAGGAAAAGGGAGCACAAATAACCAATACCAGGCATAAATGAGGAATAATCACTACAGATCCTACAGACATAGAAAGGCTATGAAAAGAATATAATGGATAACATTGTGCTACAAATAAAACAACTTAAGAATTAAATAAATTCCTTGAAAACTACAACTTAGCCAAACTTACTCAAGGAAAAAAATCTGAATAATGTTACATTTAATAATAAATTGAATTCATTATAAAATTCTCTTCAAAAACAAAGAAAGAAAATAACTGTGGGCCTAAAAAGCTTTACTGATGAATCCTTTCAGATATCCGATAAAAGAAATAATATCCTATCAGACATTAAAGGAAAATTAAACTAGTTCTATATAAATTATTTCAGAAAATACAGAAGGAAAAACTTTCAGACTTATTTTATGAAGCCAGAACAACCAGGATACCAAAACTTGATGAAACATTAAAAAATTAGACTAGATCTTTTAGGAATATAAATGCAAAACTACTTAACAAAAGACTAGCAAATTGAATTAGCAATATAAAAATGAATAAAACATCATGACCAAGGGGATTTTTAATTCCCCACCATACAGAGGTGTTTTAACATTTAAAAATCAATTAATGTTATTTGCCATTTCAACACAATATATGAAAAAAAATATGATCACTTTAATAGTAACTTAAAAAGAAATTTATAAATTTTAAAATCCATTCATGGTAAAACAAAACAAAAGAACAACTCTCAGAAAACTAGGAATGATGGGAATTTCCAAAACCCCTCCAGAAATCATACAGCAAATATCCTACTTGTAGAGAAATATTGGCAAGAAGCAAACACACACACACACACACACACACACACACACACACACACACAAATACAGAACTGTTTCTATTTGCAGATAATCATTTACCTAGAAAAAAGAATAAACCCCACTAGAATACATATATTAGATCTAATAAATGTATTTAGTGAGATAGTAGGCATAATGTCAATATGCATAAATCATTTGTAGTTTTACATTCCAGCAGCTAATATGTAAATGATCTCATTTATAATAGTGTTTATAAAACATAAAATATTTTGAAATAAATTTAGCAAAATATGTGTAAAACTTCTACATTGAAAACTAAAAAACATTACTGAGAGAAATTAAAGTAGATCTAAATAAATAATCTCAGTTTCTTAAGAAATCAACTCATCTTGATCTATCGATGCAACATAATCCCAATCAAAATTCCAGGAAGAATTTTTTTTTTTTTTTTTTGGTGGACATTCACAATCTGATTCTAAAATTTTTGGAAATGCAAGGATCTCCATGGCAATCTTGAAAGAACCAAGTTGGAGGGCTAACATTACCTGATTTCAAGACTTACTCTAAACCTACAGTATTCAAGATAATGGGGTCTTGACATAAAGATCAATAAATAGATTGATGGAACAGAACAGAGAGATGGAAGTTCTTCCATTTACAGAGTCATTTTACTTTTCAACAAAGGAGTGAAATTCCCCCAATAGGGAAAGGACTTTTTCTTTATTGTGGTAAAATAACATTTATGAGATGTCATTTTTAACTGACATTTTGGTGGCCCTAACTACATCTATACTGTCGCGCAACCCTCACCACCATCCGTCTGCACAACTCTTCCCATCCTGCAAAAACTGCACCTCAGCCGGTACCCTTTAAACAATAACTCTTCCTTCCTCCACAGCCCCTGGCAAGTACCATCGTTTCTTCTAGCTCCATGAATTTGATTCCTCTAAGTATATAATGTGAGTGGAAACACAGTGTGTGTGTGTGTGTGTGTGTGTGTGTGTGTGAAAGAGAGAGAGAGAGACAGATAGACACTGGCTTATTTCACTCTCATGCCCTCAAGGTTCACCTATATTGTAACATGTGCCAGTATTCTCTTCCTTTTTAAGGTTGAATAATATTTCATTACACATACACACACACACACACACACCCCACATTTGGCTTATCCATTCATCCGCTGATGGCTATCTGAATTGCTTCCATAGTTGAGCTATTGTGAACGATGCTGCTATGGGCATGGGTGTACAAATCTCCCTCTGAGATTCCGTTTTTAGCCCTTTGGAGCATGTACCGAGGAGTACAAACGCTGACTTATATGCGATTCTGGTTTTCATGCTTGAGGTGCGGTCATCCCATCTCACAGCAGCTGCCCTCTTTTGCATTCCCACCGGCAGTGTACAGTGTTCCAATTTTTCCACATTCTCACGGGCACTTGCTGAAAACATTTACTTGTTAGTAGCCAGAAAGGATTTGTTTTAGTTGTCCCCCTGGCTAAGACATACTGCAGTAGGGCAGTAAAGGCTACACGGCTGGATTATAAAGGGGAAAGGTGCAGGAGGACTCCGGAGGAATCCACACGTCCCCGTTCTCATCCGACCCATGAGGGAGCACATATGGCATGCTCTTCCCCCAGCAACAAAAAGGCAGCAAACGTGTGCAATGTTTTTGCCCAGGGAAGCCCATTAGAGACTCCACGCTGAAGATTTTTACTGGGGGTGGGCCCACAGACTCCAGAGAGGAACCAGTGTAAACAAAGGCACAGGGATAGCTAGGTTCCTACAGAAAAACAAGAAACCCACCTCCCACCTCCAACCCTACCTCCCACAATGCACACAATGGACTCAGATGAATCATGTGAGTCCCTCTGAGCAACGCTGTGCATGTCCACTCAGGAGCCTGAGGCTCAGAGCAGTGAAGTCACAGGGCAATGCTGACAGGGGAACGGCTAAGTCACACTTGGAGACCAGATGAGTCCACCTTCTACACCTGTGCTGTTTATCGATCTTGGAGTTCCATCTTGAGTTCTACCTAATCATCTTTTTCATCACTGAACCCCCAGGGCCTAGCAGCAGCTGGTACCCAGTAGATGCTCTGTAAACATTTGTCAAAGAGATGATCGCATGACATCTAGAACCCCCTGCTGCTTCTCAGAGCCCACCCCTTACCAAAACATACAGCACATGCTCAGCAGCCAACATGCTTCCCTGGCCTCCGCCTCTGTAAGCGGATTTGCAAGCCCCATGCTTATAGACTGTAGCCAAATTACGAAAGAGAGAGAGAGAGAGAAAGAGAGGAAAAAAAGGCCAGTAAAACTCTGCACACAGAAATAAAAGTAATTTTTACCTACAGACCCAGTGACAAATGAATTTAAAATCAAATAAATATATTTTAGTTCAGGGGCACCTGGGTGGCTCAGTCAGTAAGCATCTGCCTTCAGCCCAGGTCATGTTTCCAAGGCCTGGGATCGGGCTTGGTGTCAGGCTCCCTGTTCAGTGGGGAGTGTGCTTCTCCCTCTCCCTCTGCTGCTCCCCCTGCTTGTGCTCTCTCTCACACACACACATAAATAAAATCTTAAAAAATAGTTTAGTTCAAAACCAACATAATTTTTCTTTGATTCCATTTAGAAACAGTTTAAAATATTCTATTAATTCTATTCCAATTAGAGGAGAGGGAGGGCCTGAAGGGGGAAGGGACTAGAAGAAAAAACAGAGAAAAAAATGTGGACGGGAAGGTAGGGAGAGAGGAAGGCCAAGGGATAAGGAGCGAGGGTGTCATTAAACAATGCACAGAACTCGGCTCAGTTTTCAGGTATGTCGATAGCCAGGAGTGTGTCCTGGTGAGTTCTACCTCCCTTGTGGGTTGTGATCCCCGATGCTCCTGGGGATGATCCGAGTTCCCAGGAATAGGATTGTTCTGCCTTTAAAAATGCAGCCACAGGTTCGAGAAAAGCCTTTGCCTATTTGTGTAGTGGAGCAACTGACATCTCTCAAAATAACATTGCCAAGCACTATAGGAAACCCCAAAGGAAAATAACAAAGGAAGGAACTGAGGGCACCAGAGCCCCCTGCAATGTTCATACAACACAGATTTTCTGAGTCTGCAAGATCTCAGCGTGGGCCCCCCAAGGAGCGGTGCAGACCCAGGGGCTCCCACCTGACTTCTCGCCATCTCGGGGCCAAGTCTGCCTCTGTATTGCCACCACCACCTTATTTCTTGCCACCTAGACTGCCTGCAAGAGTCCTTGTCACCTTCCCAATTGATGCCTCCAAAACCCTTTTTGTAGTTTCCCTGGGGAACTTAAAGCTCGTCTCCTTTTCTCTTCCTGTCGTGAGGAAAATGACACTTTCAGGGTCCTCAGCCGCCTGGGTTGATGGACAGAAGGACAGAGGAGGCAGCTGTTCAGCTGGAAGCATTTTATGATTTGATTGGGGCTCTTTATCGATATGTAGAATTTGTCCCTCAAACCTGGATCTTCTGAGAGCTAAACAGAGTCCTCCTAACAATTACACAGGGACAACCGGCATACATGGATTATTCTGGGCTGTATATGTGGTCTCCTTCAGTAGAGACTCACAGAAAATAAATACTCTAATCCCAAAATGTTGTCTTAACAGTTTGTAAGGAAAATTATCCCACAAACAGTAACAAGTTTACTTGTTGGAAGGGAAAGAGGAGGCAGGATGAGAACAGAAGAGGAAACACTGTAGGTTTCATCTTTACTGGTGCTAGAGTGATTGCTCATAGCTTAAGTCTCTTTTGTTTATACAGGAGATACTTGTCCTTTGAAATGTTAATTGCTCTTTTTCCTTAATTCTAAGAGGAATATTGGCTGAAATCTGAATGTGTATTATAAGGGATGCCAGAAAGAACTCTCTAGCTCCTCAGAATAGGAATAATTTGTGACACAGTTATCATTGCCTTTATGTGTATGAACTTGGCAGTGAGTAGAAGGTAAGATCTACTCAAATGGATGTCTTGGATGAGATATTTGCACTAGTAGCACTACATTTGGAATTTTACACCGAATTTAGATATCTACTAATTGCTCAAAATGTCCCCAGAGAGGTTGTACTACGGTGTCACGGGATAGTGAAAAGTTAGGACAGGCAGACAATGATCTGCACATCCCAGGCAGTGCAATTAAAGTCGGTGGATATCACCAAGTACCTCCTAGCAAGTCGCAGAATTTTCGCATCTAACAGAGGTGCATGCTAACAAGTCATGCTTCAAGAAGATCTGCCACTTAGGTGTCTGTGATCTATCTAGCAGAAGCTAAGGCTGACTTTTAAAATGAAATCTCGAGAGATCATTAGATCAATTAAGCAAAAAAGAAAACTATGTCCTTAACCACATCGCTAATGTAGAATCCAACTGCGGTCTCCTTCCATTTGCTTTGGAATCATGCCATCCTTTGCAAAGGTGTTAAAAAGGATGAAAACTCAACTCATCCCACGATGTAATGCGTAACTGCTGACGGCCAAAAGATTCCAAAGAATCCCAAGGGTTAAGACGATTTAGACTCAAGGTTTGCAAGTGACACTTCAAATAAGCAGTGTGTATATGAGTAAGTAAATTAATGTTGTTCATTAGGTTTTTTAAGTGTATTTGAACATAAATAAATGTACACTAAAGAGGTAGTGTACCAGTAACTATACCCATAACTGCCCCCAAACACTGTCATTGAATCATAATTGAGAATGTCTTAAAGTTAAGGAAATACACTTTTCACTTCCACAGCTACCTTAATCCCGGCCAGTAGAGGTTCTGCCATCAAATGGTTAACTCAGGTTGCCCACCCTGGTGGGAATCATTCAAGACAACAAGAGTAGTAATTAGAACCATATCATTTCCAGAACCAAGAAAAATCTTGGTTTAGAGAACCAAGGACCAAGTTTAGCTCTGAGATGAAAGATTTGTATTCCTGATATTGGTATACATCTATCTTAAGGAGAGATACCAGTGGCTGAAGAGGTCTGAACCAAGAAAAGTATATCTGATAGCAACACCACTGCAGAATAGGATACAATAACTTAATTTTGACAGCATTCATGTCATATTGATATAACAGTTTTAAACATTAGCCCAGTGTGAATTATTGAGTGGCTATTGGAATATTTAACAGTAAAGGTAAATGCCAGAAGAGAATATATTTATTTGTCTTTAATCTTAAGTAAAGCTTAGCCTCAAAGTGAAGCAAAGCATTCCATGACTCTGCTTCTTGGATTATTTTTTGCGATTTAAAAAATCTTAATTGGAAAATTTAGAACCCACCAGACCACTCAAAAACTTTAGGAAAATGGCTAAAACTCATCATCTAAAGGGGTAATCATTCTTGTGGTACTAACACTACTATTCTCCCAATCTGTAGAATATCTACAGAAACATTTTTGTTGAGATTGCGAACAAGTCATTCTATCCAACATGCCATGAAGATAAAAACTGATTTTGAATGAAGTTAACATACTATTTCCTGTTATATGAATAGTTGTACTGAAACATTTGATACTCTGTCCTATATTAATGTTAGCAAATTAAATTAAACAGTATTGTAGAGATACAAATAATTTCTACAGGTGTGCTGACAGACACACCAGAAATGTTCCTTGCAACTTATTTCAGATGGCATTTTGGGATTTTAAGACAGGGGTAATATGTTTTTCAAATGCAACTGAAATTCTGATTTTGCTTTTTATGATGTTAACAAAAAATGGAAAGATTTGAGTATACCAATATTTTCAACAATGTGTCAACAATCCAGAAGTGATTACGCTGTACTTGAAGGGAAAAATGAAATGGAATTGGCCTAGAACCAAAAGTAAAAATATGAAGGCTTTTGTGAGCTGTGGTGATGGGCATGTGGGAAGGGGTGAAGGAATATGGAAACAGGTGGATGGAAGGCACGTACTACCTTATATTCTGTACCCCAAATCAAAGCACATGGTCCCAGACTCCAGATATGTCAATGAAAGAAAGGATAAAATAATGGCTGCCCCAGAAAATTCAAAAATGATTGCTCCAGGAGTGTATAAAGAGGTACTGAAACACTGACAAAGGTGCTAATCGAGGGAAGAGAACTACAAAAAGAAACCCATTATTAGAAACTGAATTATATTTTTTGAACCTATTTCTGTTTTCTCCAAATTATTACTAGTCATACAGCCAAATGTGTGGGTATAAAAAAAATGTGTTACATTAACTGCCTTCTGAGTACATTCATTCTTCTCAATCTGCATTTCCACATCAAGAAATATTTTACGCTAAAAGCAAGGAACAACTTAGTCTCTGGAATGAACTCTTTTCTTTATAGGTACTGTGCCTCCAATAAACAAACTTCAATCAACCTTCTGCAAACAACAACAACAACAACAAAACAGAACAAAAAAGCCAGAACCACATCCCAGTCAATCATTCAAAAACTACAAAACACGCTCTGAAAAAGAGACCACAACAGGTATCATGTCTGGAAATATATTCCCTTCTTCCATGAGAATGCAACTTACAGAAATGTCTGAAATCTTTTCAGGAAGTCTTGAAATATCTCATTTTAATGTCTACTCTTTGAGTTTTTTCTAATCTGGGGCAAACTATCTCATCATCAACATTTCAACAATATTCAACAATATTTCAAACAAAGGCAGGTATGGACACAAAGTTTCGTTATTGAGCATTAGGCTTACTTCCAATGTGAATAAATGATCACATTTTGAAAAAGACAAAAAAGGAGTACTTATTAATTTTTCAGATATATTCATCACTTTATAGCAGGATTCCTTTGAATATAAAAATAATCTCCAGAGGATTTAAATTTGATATATGCATCACAAACATTTGCACTATACACAACTGATCAGCAATTCAACGCTGGCCTAAAGGGAGTTTACCTCTAAAAGGGTATAAAATACCTACACACCCAAGGGTGTACCTCACTACAAGCATGGGCAGAACTCGGAAGGCTTCAGCAGAAGGTCTGAGAATCATGAATACAAAACGGCCCCAGAATAAAAGTACTATTCAAGTCAAGCTTTACCATAATTTGGCTCATGACCAAAGATGATAAACAGAAGATAAAGAACCATGTAACTCACCAGCAAAACCGGTTCTTCAGGGAGAAGGACTGTGGAAAATCCAAGCTCTCTCAATGACAGATCTATAAAGACAAAGAGGAAACAAGTATTGTCACTCTTGTGGAAGTGGAGACATTTGTGAACAGAGGACCATATTCTGATAGAAGTGGATTGCAAGGCAGGCTCAGGTGTGTGGTGAGAAGAAAAAAGAGAACGTATAGTAGAAGTACCTTGCTTCTGCTTCTTCAGCTACAACCCCTATGTCTATGGTACCACTGTACCTTCTGGCCCACATATTAAGGACACTTCCAGCCCCTGGCCAGAAGTAACTAGCAAAGTTTTAAGGAAAACCCTCTAATGTACCATTAGATGCATTTTTGCTGGTCTTTCTAAAATACACATCTTGTCGAGTTATTTCTCTGCTTAAAATAGCTTCCCACTTTCAGGGTCAAGGCAAAACTCCTTCTCAGGATTTACAGGGTTCTTCAAGTACAGAGTTCAGGCTCTGTTCCTTCTCAGCTTGCTGTCTCCTGCCTGGCCTTCCTATCTCATTTGCATCCCTGGAAAGTCACTCACTTGCCCTCATCCATAGGGGTCCCCTCTGGCTGGAAAGACATGCCTTCCCAGTTACCGTAAGACCTCTTACCAGTCTGACCCCATTCATACTCAGGACTCATTCAGTCATCATCTTCTCTGAAAAGCCCCTGCTGACCACCACGCCTGACTCAGGCATATGTGCCCCGCATTCTTTTTTTTTTTTTTTTTAAAGATTTTATTTATTTATTTGACAGACCGAGATCACAAGTAGGCAGAGAGGCAGGCAGAGAGAGAGAGAGAGAGAGAGAGAGAGAGAGGGAAGCAGGCTTCCTGCGGAACAGAGAGTCCGATGCGGGGCTCGATCCCAGGACCCTGAGATCATGACCCGAGCCGAAGGCAGCAGCCCAAACCACTGAGCCACCCAGGCGCCCCTGTGCACCGCATTCTAACAGCACTGTATTTCTAATTCTACCTGAGCATTAACAGTTTGGGTTGTGAAATTTTACCAAAGAATCTGGTCTTTAGAGTCTTGTATTGTATTATATATCTTATTTTTTTGCTATACTATCAGTACCTAGTAGACTTGCTGACACATAATAAATGCTTAGTAAGTGTCTGATGAATAGTTCTATAGACTGAATGATTTAGAATATGCTAGAACAAGTCATATTAGAGTACAATAGACTAATTTATTCAATCAAGCATTTATATACCAGGCTTGAGCTAAATTCATTGTAAATATTTGCTTTCCTTTCTTCTTGCCTAGATTTTGTCTTCAGAGGGTGCAAGTGACTTGTCTTAATTTTCTAAATCTATTCTGTTCTCAAGACCATTTATTATTCAGCCTTGTAACTAGGGTTTCTGGTGTCTAATTATCAAAAATTGGTGTTTGCCTGGTGAGACCTGTCTAGGTGGACTTTCTTGACCTAGTCTCTTAACTCATGTAACTACAGGAGTCTGCCCAAACTCTTACTGGTTTTGAATGCGGCTTTCAGCTCTTTTTGTCACAATAAGAGCTTTGAAGCTATAAAAGGCCAATAAGCTCTTTGGTTTAGTTAAGCCATTTGGTTTGGTTTAAGAGGCTGGCAAACTACAGCCCACAAGCTAAATCTGGCCTTGTTTTGATAAAGTTCTATTCGCACACAGCCATAGCCATTTTGTTTACGCAGTGTCTATGTCTGCTTTGGTGCCGCAACAGCAGAGTTGAGTGGTTAGAACAGAGATTGTATGACCAGAAAAGCCTAAAATATTTACTATCTGGCCATTTATATTAAAAGTTTATCAATTCCTGATTTAGATCATCTTCTTGTCTAGGGATGGCACTTCCATTTATGACATTTCTGACAGGTGGTTTTTCAGTCTCTTCACTGAAGAATTTTTAACTCTTGAAAAAGCTCATTAAATTATTTGCTGGAAGATCAAACACAGAAAGCTCTCTCTTGTGTTAAATTAGATCTGTATGCTACTAAGGCATGGAACATGACAAGAAGGAAAATCCACAGTGTTAATCTCCTTTGGTCACTTGTATATTTGAATTATAGACTTTTTTTCCCTACTTATTACTTTTCCAGATTTTTTTTTTTTACATCTTCAATGAATGTGCACTGCTTCTATAAGTTAAAAACGATAAACACTTTTACCTATCTGTGCTATCTGTCTACTCATTTGAGTTCAGTATCGAGGTGACAGAAACTTTCCCATGAATATCTCTGTAAAGGGAGATCCTCAATTAAATACAAGGGTGAAAAGAAAATGTGGTAGCCCAAATACAAACATTAGGGGAAGCAGATAACTTCTGAAATTGTTGGTGCCCTTATTGGTCTAGAATAGGAAAGTATTGAGGTTTAGAAGGACATTGAGAATTACCCTATGAAAATAAAGTCATGTAATACTCTTCTCATTGGACTTTCTACCTTAATCTAGTTTTCCCAATCTTGAGACCACCAAGCCTCCAGACTGGAAGGGAATTTACAGGTCTTTGAGCTTCCTGGTCCAGGCCTTCAAATTTTTCCACATTCCCATCTCTACAGAATCATACTGCACATGTCCAAAGGTAGATCATTTACGTTCTTCAGAGGCAGCATATCTCACTCTTAGATTATACAAAATTCTTTATCTCTCATGTTGAGATTGATCTTCTGGAACCTTCTCTTCACTGATCCTAATTCTCTCCCACGTGATTGTACAAACCATTCTACTCTCTCTTCTTCACAGCAGCTCTACAGAAGTTTAAATCACCCAGTTTCCTCCTCTTTCAAGAGAACATCCCCAGTTTTTCTCATGTGACACTATTTCTGGTTCCCTCTCTGGCCTTTGTGGCTTCTCTGAATATACTCCAGTTAGTTCCCGTTTCAGGTGCGGTTTGCCCCGAGTCAGAGAGACACTATCACCTTCCCACTTTGATCTAATTCACTTTACCGTATTATCTATGGGGAAGACCACAAATTGATGTGATTGTTTTTATTTTGGATATGTAGTTTTTTAGTCTGTTTCTCCTATTATAAACAGTGGCACCTTAAGATTACCTCCCACCACCCCCGTGTCTTTCTCATACTTAGTACTATTTTTAAAGATTTGCTTCCTGGAAATTATTTCTTGTCAATAAATACTTTCTGATTGGAAAAAACCTAAGATCATATGGTACAAGCAAATGTTAAACATCATTGAACTCAATCTCCGGTTTTGAAACAAATACACTTGACTGAGAACAAATAGCAACTTAACAGGTGAACTCGTGCACCAAACTTCAAACTCAAGAATGCTTTTATTACCTCCCTCTTCCAGTACCACTCCCTCCCAAACCACTCTCTCTATCCATTTAACAAGGCACGTGAAGTCCAGGTGAGTAGAGTGTATACCTTAGAAACAGATACCGTGATTTAAAAATAATAAAAAATAAAACAAATCAAGAAATTACACAAAACGAAATCCACTCAAGAGGATATATTTTGAAAGTATTTCATTCTCAATAGTCTAGATTGCTATAGAAAACGATCAGAAGGATATGAATGTTTAGAATATGAAGGTTTCTATGTAGAGAATATTGTTGAATTATTTATAGCTCATGGAATTGCTCATCTTTTTCAAGCTTTCCTATATGAGAAAGTTTCTTCCATTACAAACAGGTGTATATAAACATAGCTTCTTGGATTGTATACAGGATGTACCTCAAAAGCCTTAAAAAGACCTCCAAGCACTAGTGCCACTTTTAAAATCCTAGATACTGAAAATGCTGATCCAGTGCTCACTTGGAGCAAGACAATTTCTATGTGCCAGTCAGACAGAGAATATACTCCAGTGCTATCTCTGATAATGTTAACTTTTCCTCATCTTTTCTTTTAAAGATTTTATTTATTTATTTGAGAGAGAGAGAGAGAGAGAACACAAGCAGGGGGAGCAGCAGAGGCAGAGGGAGAAGCAGGCTCTCCGCTGACCAGGGAACCTGATGCAGGGCTCAATCCCAGGAGCCCAGGATCATGACAGACACATAACTGAGAGCCACCCAGGCGCCTCTTCTGATCTTTTTTCTTCATTTTTTACTCTCACTTTTTACCAGGGAGGGAGTATAATGAACAGCACCTTTCCCTCGAGTTTTATGCATCCTTTAATTAGTAGATCTCCCATTTCCACTGACTGCCAGGCATCACATTGGACGTGAAGAACACAGCTATAAACAGACAGATGTGGTCCCTGCCCTCATGATTTTCACCATGCCAAGTCCCCTTCATAGTTGTTGCAAATAATCATTACGATCTTTAAGTCTCTGATTCTGGCTTTACTCTCCTCATTGTCAGAAGAGTGCTGAGAAAACTGATCTGAGGCAAAAGTAGAAGAATTATTTCAGAATCTTGTCAGTTTATAATTATCTCTATGTAAGCCCCTTACCTCCTTCCACAGAGTAGAGCAGCTACTTTGAATAAAGATACTACCTTCCTGGCCACAGTTGCTTGGACCAAGCAAGGCTTGGTCCTCAGAGTTCTTTCCCTAACTGTTTGGAAGTTTGATCAAGAAAATCAGGTGGTTTTCTTTCTTTCTTTTTTTTTTTTTTTCAGGTGGGTGAATCGCAATATGTACATTTGGGATCTGAAAATGGACACTGGGGAGATTTTTTCTTATGGCCCAAAGACCAAAGAAAGCCAGTCTTCAGAGGAAAAAGAATAAAGTGGCCATTGAGAGAGGGACAGAAATGAGAGACAGAGAGAGTCCAGATATCATTCTCAGCTTCATTTGTATTCTTGACCTTGTTTTTTAGGAGACAACATTTTCTCTTGTAATAAATCCCACCTCTTTGCTTAAGCTACTTCAGGCTGGTTTCTATAACTTAAAATCAAGTGGCCTAATATGTTGGGGGTGGGATGGTGGGGAAGGTGCCACTTCAACAAATCCAAGTATAATGGTCTCATAGTGAGGGTAACTGCAGTTACTCTAGGAAATACTGGTAGGCAGTAGTTATAAGATAAAAGGGAGTTATATGCCAAACTTGATGTAAGTTAAAAGGAAACATGAAAATGAGAGGTAATAAAAATTCAGGGCTGCCAGAATTTCAGAGTTAGCGCAAAGAGTCTACTTAATCAGACAGAAAGAGCCTTGGAAATGTAAATTAAGGGAAAAAAATGGAGATGAATTTTAGTTATCATCTTTCAAGATAAAGCATTAAATACTACTCTTGCATTTAAAGTAATGAGATGGATTGTTTTAACATGAAGACCCAAATTTAAACATGGAAATCCTCCCTAACTCATTAAAATGGTCACCTTAAAAGGTGGGATGGTTTTTCCCACCTTCATGTGAATCAATTCTAGAATGCTTGTTGTTCAGATCACATGGTACACAGCTAAAGAGAATGCTAGGGAGATCCTAGCGGGCTTCACAATTACCAGCTATGCGACATCAGGAAGTCACCGAACCTTATATAGCCTTTAAGTTTTCATCAGCAAAATAAGGTGGCAAACATGCAACTTGAAAGATTTCAGTGAGAATAAATGAGATACTATAAGTACCCTAGGGCCTAGTACAGAATCTGTCACTTAATATATGTTGGTTCTCTCTCTTTTTGGCTTTTGATGATATATTTATATTTTTGGTCAAGCCAAAAAGCATTTGGAAGACAGATTAGTAAATACTGATAAGGTGAGAAATGGTGTTCAAAGGAGAGATTTCATAACAAATATTTATTTAGCACCTAATGTTTGCTGGATCCAGTGCCAAACTATCAGATAATGAGACATATTAATTCTCTCATATTAGCTTTACAAACATAAACTTGGATTTTATTTATTTATTTATTTATTTATTTATTTATTTGACAGGGAGAGATCACAAGTAAGCAGAGAAGCAGAGCAGAGAGAGAGGAGGAAGCAGGCTTCCTGCTGAGCAGAGAACTCGATCCCAGGACCTTGGGATCAAGACCTGAGCTGAAGGCAGAGGCTTAATCCACTGAGTCACCCAGGTGCCCCAAACTTTGATTTTCTTAATCACAATCAACATTCCAAATGAGAACACAACATTCAACAGAACATAACGATGTCACAGAAACTGAGGCCAATTGCTATTCCAATGTCACATGTCCTGAAATGGGGAAACATGAATAAACAAACAAGTCCTCCCCTGGCATACATTATTGTGATTGGCTACTTTTCTAAACGTCCAGAAGGACTATAAGCTTTGTAAGGTAAGCTGATCTCTTTCTGCCTCCTTAAATTCCCAATTTGAGCATATTACCTGATATACAACAGCTATGTGGAAAGGAAGGAAAAATAAAAGAAGGAGAGAAGGAAAGAAGGGAAGGGAAGGGAGAAAAGAAGGAAGGAAGGAGAGAAGGAAGAAAAGAAGGAGTTTAGGTCAAATCATCTTTAAAGTTTTTCTATCACGAACACTCTAAGATTCTTTAAGTCCATTTCTAGATGATGTATAGTGGCGGAGGACCCCTTAGGCTTCCACCCTGATGCATCTACTGGGACAATGATACAGAGAGCCTAGTGCTTTTTATAACCCATTAGGCAAGAAACAGAACAATTTCCTCGGGAAGTTAAATTCACCTAGATGCCCTAGTTGTGAGCTGAAGTAGAAAGAATAAGGAATCAACTTCAGAGGTCCAGTTCTACCGACTGAAGTGTGTAAATATCATCCCAAGGTGGGTATCCACGCCCAGAGGGAAAAGCCCATGGGCAGCAAACTGCTCACTGCTCAGGAAAAAGGCATCTACTACTACTACTACTACTACTACTACTACATCCATCTACTACTCTTGTGCCTAAAATGTGGGTACCCACACTTGATTCTTAAGCAGATCTAATTTGGGGGTGAATAAGAGAAAAAGAGCAGCAGGATAAGTACTAGAATTCTAGCAACTTTGCTGCTGGGTCTCTGGGAGACCGTACAATTCATTTAATTACAGACATTCAGTTATTTACTTGGTGTTTACCAATCGGGAAGGCCAACTTTTAGGAGAGTACCACATGGCGGGGAACCACCAACCAAGTATTAGAATTTAGGGAGAATTGCAATTGGAGTTAAATGCCAGGAGGTAACATTTCATATGAGAAGGGATGAGTAGGAGTTGGCCAGCTGAAGAAAGGAAATTCCAAAGATGGACAACATATGCAAATATGTGGCAATTAGAGGGAATGCTGCATATTTGGGGGAGTTCAGTGAGGCTGTGGCATGGACAAAGAGGGGCTTTGTGAACCATGCTCAGGGGTGTGTGCTTTTGCCCCAGAGCAGCAGAAACCATTGAGGAAAGCTGGGAGAGCAGATAGAGGATTGCTCAAGCAGTTCAAGTGAGAGATGACAGTGATCTACTCTATAGAGTTGTGGCTGTGAGAACAGAGAAAAATGGACAAAGAGATAATTGGGTGGTAAGATTTTAAGTCTATCTCTGTTTTACAGATGGCTGAGGTCATATTTTCTCTGTGGTTTGGATCCCTCATTATAGGACTGGGTATAGATCCAGTGCTTAACAGAAGAGTCATAATCATTACATTGATGCTAACCTATTGTCATCACTTTTGAATGTTGCTCAGGGTCTGGCCTTTAGCTATGGTGTGATATTATCCAGATACCACATGGAGCCTGGGGGATATTTTTTTTTTTTAACTTTTTAGCTTGTCAACACCCAAGGTCAGGGACTCCATCTGCTTCCTTTCCATGAAGCTACGAAACCACAGCACAACTAATGCAGTACGATAGAGCAAAGAGTGACCCCAATTTTCCTGTTGGTTTGAAAGCTCTGCCGTCAGCTCTTCTCGGGGCTCTCAGGGATCAAGCTGTAACAGGATGGGGGAACCTCTGCCCTTCGGCACCACCTCTGCCCCATCCATGCCACAGTTAAATGTGCAATTTTAAGAGATGTAGAATTGAGTTCAGAAAGCGGCTGCTGTGGCTGTGCGTGTTTGATCTTGTGACTTGGGAGTCTGTGGGTGGTAGATGTTTATAGCCTAGTCTATGTGACCTTGCGGCCCCACGGATATGGATTCCTGTCTTTGCTCAGCTCCTCAAGGTATGAGTATATACCTCATTTATTTGTTTTACTCATTGACTATCTATTACCCCTTACTCTCAAGAGAGTGTAAGTTGTATATGAGGTGGCATTTTTGTCTGTTTCATTACTATGTCCCTAATGCCTAGAACAGAATCTGGCACAGAGTTGGTGCTCAATGAATATTTGTTGACTAATCAAAGTATGCAAATGAGTTTGAGAAATTATCTGAGATCAGGCTTTGGATTTACTTACACTTCAAATGGGATTAATCACATATGTTTTATAGTCCTTTTGGGACTCTTATGAAGCTAAAACGTAGAATGGGAGGCCCCAAGATGGATGCTCAGCAACCATCTTTTTGTCTTTTAGCTAGTGTAGTGTATTATGTGTTTCAGTCTAGCCCTCCATCCACCCACCCTCACTCCCCCCACCCAACCACCTATCCACCTATCCATCCATCACCCAAAACTTGAGTTTTGCACCTACCACATGACTTGTAGGGCATCTACCACTATTCCATACCAAGGATTGTGCTTAGACACTACATTAACCATCTCTGATATTTACCTCAATACTTCAGTGTGATTATCTATACTTTCTTTTTGTAAATGAGGGAGCTGAGACTCAGCAAATTTATACAGATAGAAAGTGGCCGAGCAGGGATTCACATTCCAAGACTGTCTCCTTGGCTGTTGACTCCTGGCTCTTCCATTTCCTCTGGAGAGTTTTCTTATCTGTGAAATAAGCCCTAGAGTGCCTCCTTCACAGGTTACTCTGCGTGTGCCTGGCATATACACAGTATATTATGAGAAACACCTCATGAGGGATGCTGTTATTCCCATAGGGCTCCCTGCATGGTGATCCTCATGATGATTCACACTCAGTGGCCCCATTCCACCTTTTTTTTTAAACCTCATATCATTTATTTTTTAGGGACACTTCAGTAGGAAAACCACAAATGTCATCATCCACGCCTGCTGATGGCTGGTGTACAGCGACATGCAGGTGCCCGTCTCTGAGCTTCAGAGAGCCCTCCTGGCTCTGTTCAGTCTCCCCTTCCTGGGGTGAACTCTCATTCTTGAATTCAGACACACCTCTCTCTGTAAAAGCTCTAGTGTTTCTTCAGGGCCTCTCATCCGTCCCTTCTTACTTACTTACTCTTTTGATGAGTCTCTTTAGTAAACAAAATAAAATTTGATAGGAATAGGAAAAGTATTGTCCTATGTATTGTTTTATGGAAACAATATTAAATACTGAAAAGAGTACAAATATTTCATTTCCTCCATTAAAGGTGGCGTTCGGGGGTAGTTTTCTGATGATATTGGGTGTCAGCATCTTGTTGGGTCATTTAGAGAGGCCTATGGATATAGAGGAAAGACAAACACAGGCCCCAGTCCAACCCCAGATCCTATTTTTAAATCAGCGTACTGTATGCCTATGTCCTCTCTGCGCAGTAATGACACCTTGGCAGCTTTCTTTTTGTTTGCTTCTGCCTTTTCACCACAAGAAGACGGCTATGTGAGCATCGTAGTGGCTAGTTTCATACCCCCGTTACAGAGAAGTAGGGCTGAGAAATAACAGTTACTAGATGCCTACAAGGAGCCAGGCAAAGACAAAGATGGTTTACATGTATTCCACATTACTCATTTTTCACAAGTGTGCAAGGCACAAATTCCCATTTTGTAGATGAAAAACACAATGCTTGGAGGCATAATGTAACTTGTCCACGTCAAAACGTACTGGAGGTAGAAGCTGGACCCCAATCCCTCCGACTCCAAAGTTGCCATCCTTCCCACGCCCACCCCCACACTTAACCATGGCCAGCCCATTTTTACTTCTCTGCCTTGTCCATTTGTGTGTATGACTTTTAGCCTCCTTTGATAGTGAAAATAATGTCTTCTCTTTTTTCCCCTCTTATCCTCTAGGACCTCGTAAAATATGAATATTTAGTGCATGCTTCTTTTACAATATATGTGAACATGCTTTGTCTTAATTGTTAACTGTTAACTCCATGCACCAGGCATGGGAATCAGACTTATTCATCTTACATCTTTTTTGCTGGCTTTTTTTGTGGCCATCCACACTCAGAACTGTCTTACAGATTTTGCCCTTGAAAAATGGAACTTTTTATTCTTTTAGTTATGAGAGTACAATAAAAATCCCCAAACTAATAATGCTTTGATTTTTTTTCTTACTTGCCTTTTTTGAACTTCTATTACTTATATAAAAATGGCAAACTGCCTTTTTTATTGCTTCAAATTACTTTTGTTAAAATACTTCTGTGCTGCCAAGTTTCAACCTGAAGCCAATGTTCACATCCAAGTCACAAATAAGAATGAGGAATATGCTTGAGTCCTTTCTCCTGCTCTCCTTTTTAGCAGCTCAATCCAAACTTTCCTCTATGTTAAAACTATACCTCTGTTACCATTTAAAGACACGAAAGAGAAGTATTTCTTTCCAATAATTACATCTGGAAAGAGTTTGACCCTACCTCTACTTCGATGGATTTCAGTGAAAGCCAAAGAGAAAAATAAAGACAGGCAAAACTGCTATGCTTATAAAGAACAAGAGTTCTGTTGACAAGCACAGCCCTGGCAAGATCATTGACACTGGTCACAGGATAATGTTTTCATTATCTCCCTCCTGGAGATGGAAATAATCTTCCATAAGCAGAAATATGGATTGCAGACAAAATGGCGACCTCAAGGGGATAAGCTATCACAACAATGATGGAGTTTTTTGATGTCAGCAACACACACAGAAGTCCTTATCTCATTATGGATTATTCCTTTTTTTTTTTAAGATTTTATTTATTTGACAGAGAGATCACAAGTAGGCAGAGAGGCAGACAGTGGGGGAGGGAAGCAGGCTCCCCACTGAGCAGAGATCCTGATACGGACCCTGAGATCATGACCTGAGCTGAAGGCAGAGGCTTAACCCACTGAGCCACCCAGGCACCCCTGGATTATTCCTTTAATCCTATGTTGGGAAGGTATACGTATGAAGAGAACCAAGTTTTTGGAGACTCCTACCTCTTCCAACTTTAGAAGGCAAGAAAGAAACAATGATGGACCAAAAGAAAGAAAATGGAACACCTAGTCTTGCCTCTGTTCTGGGTTGCATATTGAAAGGACATTAGATGTCCTTATTATCCCCTTCCCTATAAGTTCTTACCAAGATTTTCAGGACAGTATGTGAGATAAGGCCTGGCCTAGAACCTCAGCAGTGAGAAGGCAGGAGGGTATAGTTCCTTTAGGCATATATAAGAATCAGTTAGGGTTATAGAAGGTGGCTTGAAAGGGATGGATCCTGGCCATCTCTTCTTTGGAGAGTAAAACTAATGACTTGATTTTATTGGCCCTTGCTTTCTTTATCTATAACAAAAACACAGGTGTTGCCGTTTCAGGGTAAATAAATTGGGACAATGTGAAATTGTTTTGATAAGGCAATACTCACCTGGAGTCGAATTGCTAGGATTTCAATCCTAGCTCCCTCATTCACTAGTGTGCCTATGGACAAGTTACTTAATCCCTGTATCTTGGTTTCCCTATGTGCTACCTTGTTTTGGAACCGTGAGAAATGGCATGAGTTAGTAAACATAAGGCACTTGGAAGTCTGTTTTGCATACAGGAAATATGCAGCAATGTTAGCTATATCGTTGTGTAAGTCCAGGCTGGTTAAACAGCATATCCTAAGCATCCTAGGCTAGTAGTTCCAGTGACTCAGGGATATTTAAAACTTACATGGAATAAGAGAGAATTTAAATTTTCTATGCTTAGTAGAAACATGATTCCTGAATTTTTTTTACTCTGTCAACATTTATATGAGCGTCAAGTAGGCTAGACTCTGAGTTAGATACTAAAGATACAGAGGCATATTAGACACAGCCTCTGCTCACAAAGAATTCTCCATCTAAAGGGAGAAGCAGATGGACAAACTGGAATAATAATTGAGAGTATTCCTGACTGTAGGAACACACAAGAGAAAGCATCTAACTCAACCGGCTCAGGGTCCAGAAAGGTTTCAGAGATGACCTAATGCTTGAGTAGTGACCTGAAGGAATTTCTGGGGAGACAGTATTCCAGGAAAGGGGAATAGTCCATATGATGGGCTAGAAGTGAGGAAAAGCATGCTATGTGGGTGGGTGAGTTGGGGGGAGAGCATAGGGGAAGAGGAGGATAAGGGGGAAAAGAGAGGGGAGGGGAAGGAAAAGAGATTTCTGTGGTCGTCCCTGTTGCTAATGCCATGGTACTTAACCTCCAACTCCATTCCAGAGAGTTCTGGTCTCTTTGAGCATCCCAGACTCCCCTGACCATTGGGAAGGCGGAATTGGGTCATGAAAATGGTGGTGGTCCATTTATTCTGCTTCCTTTGACTTCCCTAACACATAACTCTGTACCCTCGTTTTTCATCTCCGCCCACCTACTCTATGCTACCCACACGGAGCTTCATCCTGTCTCTGGGGCATTCACAGAACTTCCTGGCACAGGATCTTTGTATACACATTGTACTCTCTGCTCGCAACACTCGCCTCCCTCTGTCTCCTCAGCTCGTTCATTTCTGCTCTTTCTTCAGACGTCTCTCGGACATTACTTCCTTTCAGGAGCGGGAACCCTTCTTCTACGCTTCCGTGGCCCCTTCCCTACCTATCCTATGTCTTTGGGCTCTACTACTCTGCCCTCAACCCCCAGCATGAGTCCTGACACACGGTGGGTACTTAATGAGTATCTGTTCAATGAATACATTACAGACAAAAGGAAATGTCCTTACAGACATTCCATACATTTCCCCTACTTAACAGGCCAAATGCAATTGATCACCAAGCTTTATTCTCTGATTGTCACTTCCTTGTCTCTGTACTTCTCTCTTGCCTGGATCACTGCCTGAACTGCCTCACATCTCCAAGGGTACCTTGCTACTGGATCCTGTAAGTCTCCAGGTAGAATCATTCTGTGACTCCTTATTGCCCCAAATTAACATCCAGCATCCTTGGAGAGCTGCAAAAGCCCTTTCCATTGCATTACTTAGGCCTCCACGTCTGTCCTCTAAGACTCTGGGCTCTTCAAGTGCTTGTTCTACATCTTCCAGTGTCTAACATCCAGCAGAGCAACTGGAACACAGGTTCGTGTTCAGTAAATGTTTGTGTAAAGAATAAGCCAGTCTATAAACCTAATATAGAAAAACACTGTTTTGTATACATGGGAAATATATACTAAAAAGGTCTTAAGAAGAATTTAGTTTTTTTTTTTTTTTAAAGATTTTATTATTTATTTATCTGTCAGAGAGAGTGCGCACAGGCAGAGGGAGAGGGAGAAACAAGCTCCCCGCTGAGCAAGGAGCCCGATGTGGGACTCCATCCCAGGATGCTGGGATCATGACCTGAGCTGAAGGCAGCCGCTTAACCAACTGAGCCACCCAGACGTCCCTAAACAGAATTTAGTTTTAAGGGAAATGTCTCAACAAGGAAATAGAGTGAAATTCAGCACAGCTGACCACTTAATAATGCCATTTGAGGATATAAATTAAATTAACCTCTCTTGTCCCATTTACCAACAGGCTGGTGAGCAGACCCTCGGGGAGGCTGTCTTCCACAGTTACAGAGAAAGCTCCTGCAATGGAAACCACCCACTGCTAAACTCAAGGCATGCTGAACTCCTGAAGTCTATCCCTTGCTGACCAGCTGGCATTCTGTGACTTTTTCTTTGGGATATAACATTTCTTTCTCTGTTTCCTTTTCTCTATTCCTCTCTCCTGCACTCCTTTCTTTTGCCAAAGACATGATACTGGCAAGTAACTTAACCCTTCCAAAAATCAGTTTTTTCATTTGAAAATCATCCCCTTCCTTACTGCTTCTATTATGAGTTACTAGTGATAGGAGCAGGGATTGTATGGGAAGCTAACATTTGACCTTCGCATAGTCCATAACAAGACACTGTGCTGAGTACTTCTGTTGAGTAACTTTACACAGATTCTCATTTTTTTTAAATATCTTATTTATTTATTTGACAGAAAGAGATCACAAGTAGGCAGAAAGGCAGGCAGAGAGAGAGGAGGAAGCAGGCTCCCCACAGAGCAGAGAGCCCGATGCGGTACTCGATCCCAGAACCCCGGGATCATGACCTGAGCTGAAGGCAGAGGCTTTTACCCACTGTGCCATCCAGGCACCCCAGATTCTCATTTAAGTTAAAGGGCTAACCCCATGCCCCTTAATTCTTAGCATGATGCTTAGCACTGAATCAATTCTCAATAAATGTTAGTCATTATTATAAGTTTTTTCATTTAATCTTAAAAACCATTTTCTGAGGTCAGTATTCCTTTCAAATTTTTTTATGCTTTAACAGATGAGGAATCTGAGGCTTTCAGAGGATAATGATAGTTAAGAATGAATGTGGGATCCGTGCCCAGGAAATCTGTCTACTAAGGCTCTGCAACGTAACAGATATAAAACCACTCCCTGAGCTGTAGAACTCTGCACAGATGTTACTTGTTATCACCACATTCAGGAGGTTAAGTAGGTAAGAGGTCAGCACCTAGGAAAAGTGAAGTGAAGTACTTTAATAAAATGGGGTTGCAATCTTCATCAAATGAGAAATTTTGTCTTAGGTTGGAGGAAGTGTGTGTGTGTGTAAACTTTCTTTTATTATGTTCACTTAGCCACTGTATAGTATATAATTAGTTTTGATGTAATGTTCGATGATTCATTAAGTATAACACTCAGTGCTCATCACAGCATGTGCCCTCAATACCCATCACTCTGTTACCCACTCATCCACCCTCCTCCCCTCTGAAAACCCCTAGATTGTTTCTCAAGGTCCATAGCGTCTCAGGGTTCATCTCCGTCTCTGATTTCTCCCCCCTTTGGATTTCCCTCCCTTCCCCTATGGTCCTCCATGCTATTGCTTATGTCCCACACATGAGTGAAACCATATGATAATTGTCTTTCCTAAGACCTAAAAAGGCAAAGTCTTTAGAATACAGAGTGGTCAGTGGGGACTTCTGAAATAATGGACATCTCAAGTGTTCGGGTTTTCTTTCAGGTTCAAGAGGCTTTTTTGTAGGAAGGACGTGGGAAGACGCAAGCAAGAAGAGTTTCTTCTCTGTAGCCTCCACCAAATCCTTCTGGGCCTATGAAGCATCCGGAACAGGGATTCTCTCCATTTTCTAAGTGTACAAACTGACAAGAAAGAGACCAAGAGACCCATCTGAAGCCTTCCTACTTCTTGCATTCATATTTCGGGCGTAAAGTTTCCTGACTTCCAACACTATACTCTTTGTTCAATAAAGCACTTAAAAATTCCAACTCTCAAGAGGTCCAATCAACTGTATCTGATATTTTCTGGGAAACTCAGAAATTTCCTGAGCACTGAAGAGGTGCTCAGGAAACCCCAGCCTCAATATTGGCTTCCTCACTTTTTTCATGACCTCAGTCAAACATCTCTGTGGCTCTGTTTCCTCATCTGTGGGCCAGATGATGGTGAGTCCCAGCTTGACAAGAATGGGATTCTATCAATGTTACAACATGCTTTTAGACACATGTTGTTGGACATTAACACATCTTTTAACTTACAAATACTAAAGCTCAAATCGATGTCTTGGCTCAGCGATGCTGCTGCTGCTTCTCTGTCTTCTCTTTCTCCCTTTTCTTCCCCTCCTTCTTTTTAAATAAACCGCATTCCCTTGTAGTCATGTCTCTTCCAAAAAGTATTAAGATATAGATCCATCCAGCAATCTGACTTTGGAGGGCTACCGACTGCTTGTTGACTGGTTAACTGCCGGCCTCCTCAGTAAGCGTAGAGTCACCGTTCCTGGCTCTGTCCTGGAGCTGCGTGTGACCCGGCTGTGAGCTGGGGGCAGGCAGGCAGGGGTATGATGGAAGGCAGCTGCATGTGGCTTATTCCATTCACTCAGTGGATTACTCTATTGGAGTCCCCCTTGCAGAGCCCAGCACATGCTTCCCCTACCTGACTGAAGAGATACAAACAAGCCTGGGCAATAGGCCAAACCAGAGCTTATCATCCACCATATCAAACCCAGCCCCTTACCCTTTGCGAAGGCAGACTGTGATTTCCCCCTGGTTATTTGGTGCTTCCTCTAGGTTCGGGTGCTACAGTTCATAGAGGCACTTCTATGCAGCAATGAAAACATATACTCAGAGTCTCCTTTCTGACTTTTACCTCTGCCTTCCTGGTAGAGGCAAAACCAGCCCTGAAGCTGGGCCTAGAAACTGCTGTTCCTGAGTGTGCCTTGAAGTGTCTCTGAATCAGCTGAAGGATCTCAGTTGCATCAAGAGAAGTTAAAGGGCCTGCAGGAGAGAGGTGAGAGTCCTGGGTCTGCTGTTCTGACCAGCAGAGCCTCAGCAGCATGCTTTATACACAGTGAGATTGCAGGTCGCATTCATTTTTTGAAGATCATGTATTCCAGGGAATAGATTTTACACTTATGCACATACTTAAAAAGATGTACATGTCTGGCTTATAGTTATGTGTGTGGTTTGTTTGTATCAGCTTTCAGTTCAATGCTTCCCCTTCCTTGTGGCCACCCCAACTCCTTTCCTGGGGCTTGGAGTTTCCCCATGATGTATCACCTAAGGTGTGAGGGCCGGGACCAACAGCATCACCCTGCTTTGGCTCCTAGATCAGGGCCTTTCTAACTCGTTACAACTTGTGTCATTTGATTGGCCATGATTTTTAATATTGGCCTCTTCAAATGAATTAGATCCATTATACACAAATAAAAAATAGCATTAAATGAAAGGAACAAATAGAAGCCCTGCAAAGGATCAGATCACCCCTGGTTAGGAGACCACTGACTTAGACCACTTTATTTTCTTTTAAATCCAACCTCTCGGCTCTTTGCTCTTTTCATAACCTGTATTCAATCATCATCCTTTCTCATGTGCAACAACCTTAGAGTTGGTTCTCCTGCCTCCAGTCTTTCTATCCTTAAGTATTATCCCCACGCAAAAGCAAGAGACATATTTCCGTAAGTGCATCATGGCCTGAGACACTCTGCCCTTCGATGGGCAGTGGCGTGCCCAGCAAAATACTGTTCTGGGGAGACAGTCTAAAGATGTGCAATCAGTGAGGTTTCCTTGCTCAATCAACTTGGAAAACACCAGGTTATACAGACTTAATGTTTGTAATATTTACTTTTTATAGTAAGGCTCGTGAATGTGCTACATGAATTGTGAATCTGATAAGAGGACATGGTGTGCGATTTCACAAACTTTTTGGTGAAAGATCATATTTTCCAGCCCATAACTACTACTATCACTCAGAATGTTTCACTGAACACCACTTTGCGAAACACTGGCCTTCAAAATAATCCCAACACCTCCTCAGGACTGTCAATGCCCTTCACCATCTGCTTCCTAAATACCAGTCCAGTCTTCTTGGGTATTCTCTTTTCTGATGGACCTCATGTCCACCCCTCACTTTAGTCCAATGGTTCTCAAAAGGATACGAGATCTCAGTAAGTTGCCAAGACCCCCTCAAAGGGTCTGAGATCAGACATATTATTTTGTTTCTTATAATTTTATATACATGCACGCACACACACACATAATCATTCTGTAATTTTCATAACAGGCTCAGCACAGTAGCAGATATGATAATCTAGCTCTTTTCTATTAAGCCACATTTAAAAAATTGGAAAAATGTAATAAAAATTACTCTTGTTTTGGAAAAAATAGTTACTATTCACCAACTATGTTATTTATGTTAACGTGGTCCTTGTTTATTGTTAGATTAAATGGTCAACAAATATTTTTTAAATTCCTAGTTTCAATTTCTTATACAGAAAGTATTGCTTGATATAACCTGCATAAACAAAAGCTCTTTAGAGTTTTTAATTTGGGGGGGGCATAATGGGGCCTTTTTTTTTTTTTTAAACTTTGTTGCAGAATAACTGACAAATGTAATTCCACATATTCAAAGTATATAATGTGATAATTTGGTATATATTTACACTACAGAATGATTACCAAGATCAAGGTAACAGACACATGCATCACTTTACCTAAGACCTCTTTTTGTGTCTGTGCAGTGTGAATGCTTTTAGATCTAGTCTCATTGATTTTCAAATATACAATACTATATTGTATTATTAACCATAGTCACCAGGCTACAAATCAGATCCTCAGAATCTGTTCTTTTTACAACTGGAAATTTGCCTCCTTTGCTCCTCATTGCTGTTTCTATTCCCCACCCTGCCAGAGTCTAAATAAAACACCTGGCCTATACCATTCTCTTCCCTGTTTCTATGAAATTAGCCTTTTCTCTTCTTTGGGTCCACAGTATTTGTCTTTCATTTTCTGGCTTATTTCTCTCAGCACCATGCTATCCGGATTCATCCATATTGTTGAAAATGGTAGGGTTTCCTTCTTTTTAACGGCTGAATACTATTCCTTTGTGTGCACATACCACCTTGTCTTCATCCATTCATCCACTGAAGGACATTTTAGTTATTCCCATATTTAGGCCATTGTGAAAAGTGCTGAAATGTGCTTCAATGTACATGGTTGTGCAGAGATCTCTTTGAAATCCTGATTTCCCTTGGTTATATATCCAGGAATGGATTGATGGATCATATAGTAGTCAAATTTTTTATTTTTTTGAGAAGTGTTATTCTGTCTTTCATAATGGCTGTACTATTTTTACATTCTTACTGACAGTACATAGGGATTTCCCTTTCCCCACATCCTCACCAACATTTGTCATCGCTTGTCTTTTTTTTTTTTTAAGATTTTATTTATTTATTTGACAGAGATCACAAGTAGACAGAGAGACAGGCAGAGAGAGAGGAAGGGAAGCAGGCTCCCTGCCAAGCAGAGAGCCCGACATGGGGCTCAATTCCAGGACCCTGAGATCATGACCTGAGCTGAAGGCAGACGCTTTAACCCACTCAGCCACCCAGGCTCCCCCATCGCTTGTCCTTTTGATAGTAGCCATTCCTTTTTTTTTAGATTTTATTTATTTATTTGACAAACAGAGATCACAAGTAGGCAGAAAGGCAAGTAGAAAGGGAGAGAGGAGGAAGCAGGCTCTCCACGGAGCAGACAACCCGATGCTGGGCTTGATCCCAGGACCCTGGGATCATGACCTGAGCCGAAGGCAGAGGCTTTAACCCACTGAGCCACCCAGGCGCCCCTGATAGTAGCCATTCTAACAGGTGTGAGGTGATACCTCATTGTATTTTGATTTGCACTTCCCTGATGACTAGAGATCTTAAACACCTTTTCATATACCTACTGGCCATTTGAATTTTTTAAATGGGAAAAATATATTTTACTCGCTCATTTAAAAATTTCATTGTTTGCTCATTTTCTAACTGAATCACTCTCTTCAGCTCACTACTTTATTCCTAACTTCACAGACTTCCTCAAAGAGCTATGTATCTTTGAATTTAGAAACCCTGGACTGGGAAGCCAAAGACTCTGATTTTCAGACCCATTCTTACCATTTCCTAGCTGTATCATCTCGGTAACAGTGATATTGACAACAAGTGTTTCCTTTTACCGAGTACTTACTATCTGCAAGGAGCTTTCTATACATTGTTTGAAATACCTCTAATCTCCCAGAAGTTTTCAATTTTTGTTTGAAGATAATTTCGTATATAAATTTTGTAGACAATTTTGTCATGCCAGGGATTCTGTCACAAAGATTTTTTTTATTTTTACAATATGGGATGTGACAGTATTGCTGGTATCATTTTGTAGAGGCTGTGGAGCTGCTAAACATTTGATAACCAACAGCTGACAAAACATGGAATTATCGGGCTCCAAATGTCTAAGTGTCAAGGTTGAGAAACCCTGCAATAATTTGTAAGGGAGATGCTGCACCCATTTTACAGAGGAGGACCTAGAGGCTCAGAGGGGTTTAGTCACCTGCCCCAGGTGCACAGGTAATAAGTAGAGAGCCAAGATCTAAGCATAGGTTAGCCCTGGCTCTAAAGTCCATGCTCTATAGACATGTAGTAGACATTCATAGACTCCTACATCCAGTGTCTCCTAGTAACTGAATTCCTTTTCAGATATGCACAATCCAGGCTGGGATCCTGAGAGTCAGAGCTCAACATAGGGGTGAACTGGAGCCCTGTGAAGAATAGAAAGGCAGAGTCCAAGCTCAGGGTCAAATCAGACTACATCAACTGCTCTGTTGCTGTCAATCCCAAGGAGGAGGTAACTGGGCATAAAGCAGAGTCTCCAGAAGAGAACACAGGGCTTTGCTGTAGAACACAAGAGACCCCACAGGATGAATCTAAGTGGCTCTAAAAGTAGAACCACAGGAATTTTTGATAGTAAGTGTGTGGCTTTGCACCACAAGGGGAAGGAATTGTGTACGAGACTATAAGGCAGAAGAAATCTTGAACAAGACACTTATTATCTCTGAAATTCAGTTTTATCTTCTGTGCAACTAGAAAAACTTCCCAAGGTCCTTAAAGAGGGCATAGGCTTGAAAAAGATCTGTAAATGACTCCCGTGCTAGATCACATGTATTCTAATTGTGATACTCACGTGTTCTTGGTCTCCTCCTCCCCCAATTACCTCACGTTCCAGGCTCCCTATTCTTAAGTTGCTGCTACTTCTAAGTATATACAATGAAAATAACCTGAATATGTTCCTGTTTTCCTGATACACTGTCCCCAGTGGACAGCAGCTTGGCTATTACTCCATCATCATTGTTCCAGACTACCTTTGTGTTGTTAACATTATTTGTCAATAAATCATTGCCTTTTCCTGTGTTTTAGTGCCCAGAGGCCGCTGTATTTGGGTTCATCTTGAAAATCCAAATAATGTAAGTAGAAAGCATAAATAATAGATCAGCTTCTTATTCCTCAGGGGTCCTGGCAGGCCTGTTCACAAATGTAGTTTCTCTTAGTCTCTGTCCAGCTCAATTTTAAGGTCTGTGGGAACAATGTTTAGAGCTGAATAAGAAAACATTAGTGGGGTAGATTATTTTTCCTATCAATGCTTTTCTTATGTGTGCAGAAGGGTAAGTTTGGGGAAACGTGGGATCAGAAATGGCAAGAATGGCAAACATCAGATTTCTGGCTTTTTCCCCCCTTCAATTTTTAGGATGGGAGAAGGGAGAGGAGATGATAACGCTTATAAAATTTCCATTTATACTTCAAAATAATAATGATAATAATAAAATCTCCATTAAAAAAGGAACAATTATCCTGCTGTGAATTTAACAAATCCTAGCCTCAGGCCTATTTCTCTGTATTAATTTGCTTTTATTTATTTATTGTTTTCCTCTCGTACTGTTTCATGCAAAAGCAAGGCAATCGATGAAAGCACTTAACACAATCCTTCCTCCCTACTATAAGTGCAAGTTAACGTGTGTGTTCTTATTCCCTAGATTTGCAGAGAAAGCTTATCATCTACCATATATAACCACATATATAATAATCTACCACTGTGCCCCCATTCTCTCTTCCTCTCAAATTATCTTCCCCATAATTATCAAGGTGAGTTTCTTAAAACACATCTTATACTGCCCAGCGGAAAGCCATCAACTGTTCTCTATGGTCCCTGTTTTTTAAAAGATAAAGTGTAAACTCCTCATGGAGTACTTAAGACTATCAAAATCAAATCTGAGGATTCTGACCGAAGTGGAGTAACTGGGACCAGTTAGAACTTCCCATCTGAAAACACTGAGAAAAAAGGAGGATAAAATAATAAAATAGTTTTCAGACATTGAATACCAGTCAGTGCAGAAAAATCACACCTGACAGAAGGAGACAAACATGTTCAGCCTTACTTAGCACTGACCCCGTTTACTGTCTGGAAGGAGTTTACATGGCATGAGGGTGTGTGGGGGTCTGGGCGGGGGGAGGAGGGTTCGCTCCAGTTGGCTCCAGTGGCTATTTTGGGCAGGGTTTTGCCTATTTTGCCTATTTTGGGCAGGGTTTGATCCCTGTGCTGCTAAGGGGACAGTCGGAGGCTACCCTGGGGTTGTGGTGAGGTCAGACCAGATGCCTGCCTTCATTCTGTTGCTAAGACTTCTGTTACACTGAACTGCAGGGAACTCTTTGTACTGTCCCGTGAGAAACTTTCACTGGTGGGCATGGCCTGCCTTCAGACCAGATATCTGCCCTCTGTCTGTCTGATGCGGCAGCAGTGACCCTAACCTAGGGCTCTCTGTGCTGTCCTTTGTGAAGCTTCTTTTGGGAGGCAAGACTGCCACTCAGACAGATCAGACGTCTAACCCTAGCTCACTGCTGGGGCTGCAGTTTAACTGCTGTGTGGGGTTGTTTTCCCCTTTTCCCATGACAAGGGGAGCTTTGGAGTCGTGCTGGTCACTGTCACGGCTGCTTGCAGAAGAATATACATCAGGGGGTACCCGGGTGGCTCAGGAGGTTTTGTGGTCAACTCTCGGTTTCATCTCAGGTCATGATCTCAGGGTCATGGTTTCCAGTTCTAGGTTGGGCTCCACCCTCTGCCGTCTGCGGGAGTCTCCTTGAGATTTTCTCTCTCCCTCTCCCTTTGCCCCTCCCCTGGTGCATGCCTGTCAGCACTCTTTCCCAAATAAATAATATCTTAAAAAAAAAAAAAGGGTGACACATCAGGCACTGCCTTGGAGGGACTCCTTCAAAGTGAGATGAGTTGAATGGGGTGGATCCACCGGAGAATTCAGGGGTAGGACACAAAGTTGGACAAGCTCGGCAGTGAGGCTTTGTGTTGGTTCCTTCAAGCATCAGGTATCTCGCTCAGTGGGGCATGGGCTGCTGGTGGGAAAAATGGTGCACACTTGCTATTTTGTTCTTGGAGAAGTCTCCTAAAGATCTATGCGCCTCCAGCACTTGTTCTGAGATTAGTAAATAAATTTTCTTTCTGTATACCCCAGACACTTTTCAAACTGCAGCTTCTATGCCGTTTGCAACTTCTATCCCTGAAGTTGTTTGTTATGCACTTTCTTTATAGGGGCTGGCTATTTCCTATAGCTCTCCAGCAATCCCAGAAACAAGCCTGCTGATTTTTAAAGTTCCTGGTGGTAAGCTGCACTGACTGTAAAAACTCAAAAGGTTAAGCCCCTCTGGTTTTTTTTGTTTTTGTTTTTAAGATTTTATTTATTTATTTGAGAGAGAGAGAGAGAGAGAGAGCGAGCGAGCACGAGATGGGGAGAAGGTCAGAGGGAGAGGCAGACTCCCCGTAGAGCTGGGAGCCTGATGCGGACTCAATCCTGGGACTACAGGATCATGACCCGAGCCAAAGGCAGTTGCTTAACCAACTGAGCCACCCAGGCGCCCACCCCTCTGGTTTTTAAAGCCAAATGTTATGTGTACTTGTCCTCGCAGTGCTGAGCCCCCATGTCAGCTTCTCTAGCTTCTCTGTGCTCTCTGTGGTTGTGGTGTCCCTCCCTCTTGTGCTACTTCTCACAAGTTAGTTTGGTTTTCAGCTGGGACTCTGCCCGCTTCCTGTAGTTTTTCAATGTGGCCTCCAATTTAGGATTAACTGTGGGGTGCCAGTCTTCGTTTGTTTCCTGGGTTAGTTGCGATGATATCTATATATATCCATGGAACAGGTAGGATTAGGATCATCCTACTCCTGCCATCTTCCCCTGAACAACAGCTACTACTACTACTTTGTCTTCTTCTTCTCCTTTTCCTTCTCCTCCTTCTTCTCCTTCTTCTTTTTTAAAAGATTTTCTTTTTAAAGGGGCCCCTGAGTGGCTCATTTGGTTAAGTGACTACCTTCGACCCAGGTCATGATCCCAGGGTCCTGGGATCGAGCCCAAAGTTGGGCTCCCTGCTTAGCAGACAGCCTGCTTCTCCCTCTCCCTCTGCCTGCTGCTCTCTCTACTTGTGCTCTCTCTCTGTCAAATAAAGAAAAAAAATCTTAAAAAAAAAAAAGATGTTATGTTTAAGTAATCCCTACATACAACGTGAGGCTCAAACTTACAACCCCAAGATCAAGAGTTGTTCATGGCTCTGACTGAGCCAGCCAGGGCTCCCTTCCCCTGACTTCTTAAAGAAAGATTATGATGACTTAAACATGAACACCATAAACTCCAAAGCAATCATTAAAATAATAAAACAGAGTTATAGCTAAATCAACACAAGAAATAAGTTGAATTACAGAATATTCAATTATTCCAAAAGATGGCAGAAAAAGAAGAAAAATGGAAGAAGAAGAGTTTAGACAGAGAGACTATAAAAAAGCAAGTTACTAAATTTAAAGCTAACTAGGTCAATAATCACATTAAATGGTTAAATGCCAATTTGATCCAGTAGAGATTATCAAACTGATTAAAAAAGAGAGAGAAATGTAAGCTATATGTTACTTATAAGAAACTCATTTTAAATTTAGAAACACAAGTAGGTTGCTGCTGAAGGGATAGAGAAAAAATGCCATGCTAGTAATCAAAAAGGATGCTCTAGTGCAAAAATAGTATATGTTTGTATCAGAAAGAGTAGATTATCAGAGATAAAATGTGACTTTTTGTGATAATAAAGGGATCATTTCATCAAGACGTCATGAAAATCCTATGGGGCATCTGGCTGGCTCAGTTGGAGGAGTGTGGACTCTTGATCTCAGGCTTGTGAATTTGAGCCCCACATTGGGTGTAGATTAATTAAATAAATAAAACTTAAAAAAGAGGACAAAAGAATCTTAAATATCTATGCATCTAAGAAAGAGTTTTGAAATATATGCAGAAAAAAACTGACAGAAGTGAAAGGATAAGTTCATCTACAATTATAGTCAGCGCTATCATCACTGTGCTCTCCAAAACTTACAGAAATACAATCAGTAAGAATCTAGTAGGTCGACCAATTACCTATCAATTTGACCTAATTGATATTTGTAGACAGACCACTAAACAACAGCAGAATACACATTTTTTCCAAGTGTACATGAAACTTTTCCCAGCTTGGGTCATATTCTGAATCACATTTCAAGTCTCAAAAACAAATTTTTTTTTAAGATTTTATTTGTTTATTTAACAGAGATCACAAGTAGGCAGGGAGGCAGGCAGAGAGAAAGGAAGGGAAGCAGGCTCCTTGCTGAGCAGAGAGCCCGTTGCGGGGCTCGATCCCAGGACCCTGGAACCATGACCTGAGCCAAAAGCAGAGGCCCCAACCCACTGAGCCACCCAGGCGCCCAACAAGTCTCAAGATTTAAGAGGATTCAAGTCATACCATGCATATTCTAGGAGTACAACAGAATTAAATTTGAAATCAATAATAAAGACTTCAGGAAAATTCCCAAGTACTTGGGAATTAAATAACACATATCTAAATATCCATGGGTCAAAGAATAAATCAAAAGGGACTTTAAATGTCTGAAATGAATAAAAATGAATACAATTTTGAAAATGTATGAGTGCAAAAAAATGTATATAGTGCAGCTAAAACAGTACTTACAGAGAAATTCACAGCATTAAACCTAGATTAGAAAAGAATATCTTAAACCAGTAATTTCAGTTTCTACCATAGCTATGAAACTCTTCAGAATCTGACTCTGTATATTTTTATAGTGGCATCTCTCTCTACTAATTACCAATAGATAGCAATACCATTGCCAGTAGTGTTATAATATCAATAGTACTAACAGATGTTGCTAATTTTTTGAGCACTTACTATGTGCTAGACATTTTCCCATATATTACCTCATTTAATATTCCAGTAAGTATCACTTGTAGGATTTATAGCTTTCTACAATTTTATGAGGTGGTGTTATTATTACCATCATTTTAATAAAGAGAGCACTGTTTTAGAGATTATAGAATGTGTCTAAGGTCCTGTAAAATTAAAAATTACCATGAAAGCCTGTTTTCGTTTTTCTTAAAGATTGATTATTTATTTGAGAAAGAGAAAGAGAGAGAAAGAGTGTGAACAGGAGGAGGGAGAGATCTCAAGCAAACTCCGTGTTGAGCACGGAGACCGACATATGTCTTGATCTCACAACCCTGAGATCATGACCTGAGCCAAAACCAAGAGTCACAGGATTAATTGATTGAGCCACCAAGGCACCCCAAGGCTCTTTTCTAAATATACAGCTAGCCAGACATGTAGATCTGCATGTCTTTAAAAACCACCCTCCTACCCATCTTGCTTTGCTGCCATTTGTATATGTCTTGACTCCCAAGAACTTTCTCTTCCAGAGATACAGGAATTGAGAAAGGAACATTCGTAATTTATTGTATGATTATTCTGTGTCTGCCTTTCAGATATATTATCACTTTTATTCTTTATTGGGATTGTGTGAATTTAGTAGTATTATCTGCATTCCAACTTCCAAATATATTTGATTCTTTCTTCCTATGTATTCTCTACTAGTTCCATAACCTAGGACAACATCATTTTCTGTCCAGACTACTTCTATGGTTTCCTAATTGGCTTCCCAATTTCCATCCCTGCCTCCTCCAAATCCATTTTCCACAAAATAGTAATCATAATCCTTTAAATAGCATTTTTAAATGTACATCAGGTCATGTATTGCTTGTGCTGGAAAACTGTCAAGTGCACTTGGATTAAAAGAAAAACTAACTCATTTAGCATAAACTGGTCCTTCTGCATCCTGTCAGTCTCATCCCTTTCCACGTTGCTCCCAGCAACACAAAGCCAGACCCTATATACAATTGGGTTTGGGTTCTGGAAGGTAACAATCTCTTTCCCATGTGTTGTTATTCCTTTTGCCTGATGTACTCTCACCTTTTTAATATCAGCTTGCTTCATTAATCCCTCTCGTAGCTTCCTATTCTTCTGCTTTGTTGCTTTTATCACAATTTAGAATTATCTATTTATTTATGGCACTGAGAGTCAGCAAAGATCTAGATCTTAAATGTATCAAAGGCAACTCTTTATCTTACTCTATTTCACAGCAGCATGTTAACCCCATGGGTGTCTACTTTTCCATTTTCGAAATAGTATCCTCTGTTGGCTCCCAGGACATCACGCTCTTGGCTCAGTCCTACATGACATTCTTTTCTCTATCTTATCTTTCTCTCATATCTCATCTTTATAAATGGCTTTAAATCCCAATCATGTACAGGTTATCATCTGCCTACTCAATATTTTTCCTTGGATATCAAATAGGCATCTCAGACAACATGACTGAAGACGACTATTCTTGCCCCGAAACACATAAAACAGATTCTTTCAAGCTTTCCCCATTTTAGTAAATTGCACCACCATCCACCCAGCTGCTCAGACACAAAATTTAGAAGTCACTGCTGTTGGGCACCTGAGTGGCTCAGCGGGTTGAGCCACTGCCTTTGGCTCAGGTCATGATCTCAGGGTCCTGGGATCGAGTCCCGCATCGGGCTCTCTGCTCAGCAGGGAGCCTGCTTCCCTCTCTCTTTCTCTGCCTGCCTCTCCATCTACTTGTGATTTCTCTCTGTCAAATAAATAAATAAAAAATCTTTAAAAAAAAAAAAAAAAAAGAAGTCACTGCTGATTGCTTTTCTTCTCAGACCTAATTATTAACCATCAGTAAGTCCTATGGACTCAAATTCTAAAAACATCTGAAATGTCATCTTTCTTACCATTTTGACTGCCACGAACCTAGCGTCAGAGCCACCACCAAGACTCAACTGGATCCTGGCATTAGTTCTTTTAGCCCCTCCCATGGACTATTTTCTATAACAACAGTCAGAGGGAGGAAACATTTCACAACATGAAGTGGATGATACCACTTTCTTAAAATCTTCTAATGACTTCCAGTTGCAACCAGAATGAAACCGAAATGGTGGTGGCCAATATGGCCCTATGTGTCTGGACCCACATGCATCCCCTATCTCATTTTCCTTCACTCTTCTCTTTATCCACTATGTTCCTGCCATAGTGGCTACTCTGTTCCTAGAGCATGCCAAATTCATTCCTATTTCTGGGATCCTGATATTGTGTCTTCCACTTGGAGTGCTTTCCTCCAAGATGTTTGCATAGCTGACTCCTTATTATAAAGGTTTGGATGTTATCTCCTCAGACAACCCTTTCCTCCCCTTCTCTAGCTAAACAACCCATTCCTCCCCTTCCATCTCCCAGTATTGCTTCCAAAACAGCACTTCTTAGAATCTAATATTAGAGCATTTTTCATTTATCTATCTATTTATTGCCTCTCTCCAACAAAATGGAAGTTTCTTAAAGATGCAGACTACCTCTCTTGCTCTATTGCTTTAGAACTTAGAAGAGTACCTGTGTCATAATAGCTAAATATTTGTTGACTGACTACCTATATTTTCTTTGCTGAAATTTTTTATCAAGAAAGACCTCAATGATCCTCTAATTGGATAGCAAAGATCTGAAAATATCTTTTCATGCCAACAGTACATGCTTTTTCAAAGCTGACTGGAGCAACAAAATCCCAATTATGGCAAAGATATATGCTAAATGCAAGAAATGCAGACTCACTCAAAATATAGATTAGTCTCTTTTGAAGCTACAGGTCCCCTGTGAAATCTCAAAGGCCTCCCAGTGAAACTGAAGTATCATCTAGGGAAGAGAAAGGTATCGGGGCCAACATCAGATCAGGAAGCGGAAATCAGCTTAAGCTGGCATTGATTAGTTTTATGAAATCTACAACTCTTTCAGAAATTTAAGCATGACTGCAACAACTTTGTGATGGAGTTGAGGCTCTAAAAACTAGGTGGCACTTTAATGGTTTCCTTGCATTTGCATACTTACCATGTGCTAGATATTACAAAAGGCTCTGAGAATACAAAGAGAGAAAGACCAGGAGGGTGATGGATACAGACACACACACAACCAATCAATGTCAGTGCACCAAAATCAGCACTATAACAGAACAGTAGAGAAGACCAAGTGTCTAAATACTGAGAAATAAGAAAGAATCTATACAGAAGGTGATGCTGGGAGGTCAAGTAAAGTACTCATTCAGCAGACCATATAGGAACATTTTGTGCAAGGCTCAGTGAAGACAGAGCATTCTGGAAGGTCTAGATGGTTAGATGCCTGGAAGACAGTAGTAGAAAATGAAGCAGGTTAATTCACTCTATAGAAGACCCTGAATAGGCTAAGGGGCATGAATTTGACCTTGAAATATAAGTCAAGATGGTTTTGAAACAAAGACAGAAGGAAGAAGATAACCTACACAGATTCAAAATATGCAGGGAATGATCCCAATCTTTTGATATTGGTTGAGTCCTGATTTAGGAACGAGGATGTGATCTATTCTGGAGAATGTTCCGTGTGCACTAGAGAAGAATGTGTATTCTGTTGCTTTGGGATGAAATGTTCTGAATATATCTGTGATGTCCATCTGGTCGAGTGGGTTGTATAAGGCCTTTATTTCCTTTCTGATCTTTTGCTTGGATGATCTGTCCATTTCAGTGAGGGGAGTGTTAAAGTCCCCTACTATTATTGTATTATTGTTGATGTGTTTCTTTGATTTTGTTATTAATTGGTTTATATAGTTGGCTGCTCCCACTTTGGGGGCATAGATATTTAAAATTGTTAGATCTTCTTGTTGGACAGACCCTTTGAGTATGATATAGTGTCCTTCCTCATCTCTTACTATAGTCTTTGGCTTACAATCTAATTGATCTGATATAAGGATTGCCACTCCTGCTTTCTTCTGATGTCCATTAGAATGGTAAATTCTTTTTCACCCCCTCACTTTAAATCTGGAGGTGTCTTCGGGCTTAAAATGAGTTTCTTGGAGGCAACATATAGATGGGTTTTGTTTTTTTATCCATTCTGATACCCTGTGTCTTTTGACAGGGGCATTTAGCCCATTAACGTTCAGGGTAACTATTGAGAGATATGAATTTAGTGCCATTGTATTGCCTGTAAGGTGACTGTTACTGTATATGGTCTCTATTCCTTTCTGATCTACCACTTGTAGGCTCTCTCTTTGCTTAGAGGACCCCTTTCAATATTTCCTGTAGAGCTGGTTTGGTGTTTGCAAATTCTTTCAGTTGTTGTTTGTCCTGGAAGCTTTTAATCTCTCCTTCTATTTTCAATGATAGCCTAGCTGGATATAGTATTCTGGGCTGCATGTTTTTCTTGTTTAGTGCTCTGAAAATATCATGCCAGCTCTTTCTGGCCTGCCAGGTCTCTGTGAATAAGTCAGCTGCCAATCTAATATTTTTACCATTGTATGTTACAGACTTCTTTTCCCAGGCTGCTTTCAGGATTTTCTCTTTGTCACTGAGATTTGTGAATTTTACTATTAGGTGACGGGGTGTGGGCCTATTCTTATTGATTTTGAGGGGCGTTCTCTGAACCTCCTGAATTTTGATGCTGTTCCTTTTGCCATATTGGGGAAATCCCCCCCAATAATTCTCTCCAGTATACCTTCTGCTCCCCTCTCTCTTTCTTCTTCTGGAATCCCAATTATTCTAATGTTGTTTCGTCTTATGGTGTCACTTATCTCTCGAATTCTCCCCTCGTGGTCCAGTAGCTGTTTGTTCCTCTTTTGCTCAGCTTCTTTATTCTCTGTCATTTGGTCTTCTATATAACTAATTCTTTCTTCTGCCTCATTTATCCTAGCAGTGAGAGCCTCCATTTTTGATTGCACCTCATTAATAGCTCTTTGATTTCAATTTGGTTAGATTTTAGTTCTTTTATTTCTCCAGAAAGGGCTTTTATATCTCTCGAGAGGGTTTCTCTAATATCTTCCATGCCTTATTCGAGCCCGGCTAGAACCTTGGGAATTGTCATTCTGAACTCTAGATCTGACATATTACCAATGTCTGTATTGATTAGGTCCCTAGCCTTCGGTACTGCCTCTTCTTCTTTTTCTTGTGTTGAATTTTTCCGTCTTGTCATTTTGTCCAGATAAGAGTATATGAAGGAGCAAGTAAAATACTAAAAGGGTGGCAACAACCCCAGGAAAATATGCTTTAACCAAATTAGAAGAGATCCCAAATCGTGCGGGGGGAGAAAGGGGATAAAAAGAGGTTCAAAAAGGAAGAAAGAAAAAAAAAGAGAAAAAAAGAAAAGAATAAAAAAAAATGAATAAAGAAAAATATAAAAAAGAAAAAATATATATATTAGATAAGCTAGTTTAAAAACGTTAAAAAAGAAAAGGGTAAAAATTTAAAAAAAAAATTTTACCCAAAGGTGAGAAAAAAGAAAAAAAATGAAAAAGAAAAAAATTAAATTAACTGCAAGACTAAAAAAAAAATCACAGGGAGAAAGCCATGAGTTCCATGCTTTGCTTTCTCCTCCTCTGGAATTCTGCTGCTCTCCTTGGTATTGAAACCGCACTCCTTGGTAGGTGAACTTGGTCTTTGCTGGATTTCTTGTTGATCTTCTGGGGGAGGAGCCTGGTGTACTGATTCTCAAGTGTCTTTGCCCCAGGCGGAATTGCACCGCCCTTACCAGGGGCCGGGTTGTGTAATCCGCTCGGGTTTGCTTTCAGGAGCTTTTGTTCCCTGAGCGCTTTCTGTAGAGTTCCGGAGGACGGGAATACAAATGGCGGCCTCCTGGTCTCTGGCCCAGAGGAGCCGAGAGCCCGGGGCCCCACTCCTCAGTGCGCCCTCAGAGAACAGCGCCCAGTTACTCCTGTCTACCTGACCTTCGGCCGCGCTCTGAGCTCACCGAGCCTGTGGCTGGTTCAAGGTAACACCGAGCTGTGAGCTTACTGTCAGCTCTGTCTCTGTAGCCAGTTTTCCCATTCCAATACCCGCAAGCTCTGTGACACTCAGACACCCCGGATCCTTCTGTAACCCTGCGGGACCTGAAGCCACGCTGACCCCGCGTGGGCTTCGCCCCGGTATAGCCTTTGGAGCGATGTCCCTCAGCGGAACAGACTTTTAAAAGTCCTGATTTTGTGCTCCATTGCTCCGCTGCTTGCTGGGAGCCAGCCCCTCCCCCCGGAGTCTATCTTCCCGTCGGTTTGGATTCATGTCTCCACCAGTCCTACCTTTCAGAAAGTGGTTGTTTTTCTATTTCCAGAATTGCTGTTCTTCTTCTCTTTGATCTGCCGATGGATTTGTAGGTGTTTGCAGTCTTTAGATAAGCTATCTAGCTGATCTCCTGCTAGCTGAAATAGTCTCAGCCTGTTACTTCTTCGCCATCTTGACTCCTCCCCCCCTACACAGATTCAAAAGTGGGCTCCTAACCAAATACATAAAATAATTAATAACAAACATAAAGGACTTGATCGATACTAATACAATAATCATGGGGGATTTTAACACCTCTCACTGATGTATTGAAGTACAGATCATCCAACAGGAAATCAACAAGGAAAACAGTGGCTTTGAATGACATACTGGACCAGATGGATTTAACAGATATATTCTGAGTGCTGCATTCTAAGATAGTACAATATACATTCTTTTCAAGTGCACATGGCCCATCCTCCCGAAGAGATCACATATTAGATCACAAAACAAGTCTCAACAAATTCAAAAAGACTGAAGTCATACCATGCATCTTTTCTGACCATAATACTATGAAATTAGAAATCAGCAACCAGGAAAAAATCTGGAAAGACCACAAAGAGATAGGGGTTAAATAACATGCTACTAAACAATAGCATGGGATGACAAAGAAATCAAAGAATAAATTAGAAAAATACATGGAAACATATGAAAATGAAAAGACAATGGTCCAAAACCTTTGGGATGCCACAAAAATGATCCTAGGAGGGAATTATATATCAATACAGGCCTACTTGAAGCAAGAAAAGCCTAACATAAACCACAAAAGGAGCTAGAAAAAGAACATCAAACAAATCAAAAAACAGCAGAAGGAAGGAAATAACAATAGAGCAGAAATAAAGTATATAGCATCTAAAAACAAACAATAGATCGGATCAATGAAACCAGAAGCTGGTTCTTTGAAAAGATCAACAAAATAGATTAGCCTCTAGCCAGACTCATCAAAACCAGAGAGAGAGAAAGAGAGCACGCGAGAGAGCTAGAGACAGACAGAGACAGAGACAGAAAGATGGGAAGGACTCAAATCAACAAAATCACAAATGAAAAAGGAGAAATAATAAACAACACCACAGAAATACAATTGCAGGATAATATTATGAAAAGCCAACAAATCATACAACGTAGAAGAAATGGATAAATTCCCAGAAACATACAACCTACAAAAACTGAAGCAGGAAGAAATAGAAAATTTGAACAAACAATAACCACCAAAGAAATGAAATCAGTAATCAAAAAACTTCCAGCAAACAAAAGTCCAGTACCAGATGGCTTCATGGGCAAATTATTAAACATTTCAAGAAGAATTAATACATATTCTTCTCAAACTACTCCAAAAAGTTGAAGGAAAAGGAAAGCTTCCAAATTCATTCTATTAGGCCAATATCACCCTGACACCAAAACCAGATAAAGGCACTTCAAAAAAGCAAGCTATAAGCTAATATCTCTGAAGAACATTAAAGACAAAAATCTTCAACAAAATACTAGCGAACCAAATCTAACAATACATTAAAAAAAATCATTCACCACAATCAAGAGAGACTTATTCCAGGGATGCAAGGGTGGTTCAATATTCTCAATCAATGAGATATATTACATCAGTAAGAAAAAGGATAAAAATAAAAATCATATAATAATTTCAATGGATGCAGAAAAAGCATTTGACAAAGTACAATATGGATTGGTGATAAAAATCCTCAACAAAGTAGGTCTGGAGGGGACATATGTCAGCATAATAAAGGAAAAGATGAAAAAACCCAGGAGCCCCTGGGTGGTAAAGTCAGTTAAGCATCAGACTCTTGGTTTTGGCTCAGGTCATGATCTCAGGGGTTGTGAGATCAAGCCCTGAATTGGACTCTGAGCTCAGTGAGAAGCCTGCTGAAGTTTCTTTCTTCCTCCCTGCTCTCTCTCTTTTTCTCTCTCTAAAATAAATAAATATGTTAAAAAAAAAAGGTAAAAGAAAAACTGACAGTGAACATCAAACTAATGGAAAAAAAGTGAAAAAAAACAAAAACAAAATATCAGAGGTTTCCTCCCAAGGTCAGGAACAAGAAGAGAATGTGACTCTCACCATTTTCTTCAACATAGTACTGGAAGTCTTAGTCACAGAAATTAGAAAATAACAACAACAAAATAAAAGACAGCATAATAAATGTGGCAGCATACAAAATCAATGCAAAGAAATCTGTTGCATTTCCATTACCAATAATGAAGCAGCAGAAAGAGAAATTATGAAAAGAATCCTGGAATCAGAAGAGACCCTGAATTGCTAAGGAAATGTTGAAAAACAAAAACAAAACTGGGGGCATCATGTTACCTGATTTCAAGCTTTACTACAAAGCTGTGATCACCAAGACAGCATGGTACTGGCATAAAAACAGACACATAGACCAGTGGAACAGAGTAGAGAGCCCAGATATGGACCCTCAACTCCATGGTCAAATAATCTTTGACAAAACAGGAAAAAATATACAGTGGAAAAAAGACAGTCTCTTTAATAAATGGTGCTGGGAAAATTGGACAGCTATATGTAGAAGAATGAAACTTGACCATTCTCTTACACCATACACAAAGATAAACTCAAAATGGATAAAAGACCTCAATGTGAGACAGGAATCCATCAGAATCCTAGAGGAGAATATAGGCAGTAACCTTTTTGCTACCAGCCACAGCAACTTCTTTCAAGCTATGTCTCCAAAGGCAAAGGAAACAAAAGCAAAAATGAAATTTTGGGATTTTTCATCAAGATCAAAAACTTCTGCACAGCAAAGGAAACAGTCAACAAAACAAAGAGGCAACCCATGGAATGGGAGAAGATATTTGCAAATGACAGTACAGACAAAAGGCTGATATCCAGGATCTATAAAGAACTCCTCAAACTCAACACACACAAAACAGACAATCATATAAAAAAATGGGCAGAAGATATGAACAGACACTTCTCCAATGAAGACATACAAATGACTATCAGACACATGAAAAAATGTTCATCATCACTAACCATCAGGGAGATTCAAATTAAAACCACATTGAGATACCACCTTACATCAATTAGAATGGCCAAAATTAGCAAGACAGGAAACAACATGTGTTGGAGGGGATGTGGAGAAAGGGGAACCCTCTTACACTGTTGGTAGGAATGCAAGTTGGTGCAGCCTCTTTGGAGAACAGTGTGGAGATTCCTCAAAAAATTAAAAATAGAGCTTCCCTATGACCCTGCAATTGCACTACTGGGTATTTACCCCAAAGATACAGATGTAGTGAAAAGAGGGGCCATCTGTACCCCAATGTTTATAGCAGTAATCACCACGGTCACCAAACTGTGGAAAGAACAAAGATGCCCTTCAATGGATGAATGGATAAGGGAGATGTGGTCCATATACACTATGGAGTATTATGCCGAATACCCAACTTTTGTAGCAACATGGACCGGACTGGAAGAGATTATGCTGAGTGAAATAAGTCAAGCAGAGAGAGTCAATTATCATATGGTTTCACTTATTTGTGGAGCATAACAAATAACATGGAGGACAAGGGGAGATGGAGATGAGAAGGGAGTTGAGGGAAATTGGAAGGGGAGGTGAACCATGAGAGACTATGGACTCTGAAAAACAATCTGAGGGTTTTGAAGGGGTGAGGGATGGGAGATTGGGGGAACCAGGTGGTAGGTATTAGAGAGGGAATGGATTGCATGGAGCACTGGGTATGGTGCAAAAACAATGAATACTGTTACACTGAAAAGAAATAAAAAAATAAAATAAAAATAAAGAAAAAAAGAAAAGAATCCTGGGGCCTCTGGGTGGCTCAGATGGTTAAGCAACTGCCTTTAGCTCAGGTCTTGATCCCAGGGTCCTGGGATCTAGCCTCACATCAGGCTCCCTGCTCAACAGAGAGCCTGCTTCTCCCTCTCCCTCTGCTGCTTACCTGCTTGGGCTCTCTCACTCTCTCTGTCAAATGAATAAAATCTTAAAAAAAAAAATCCTATCTACAAACACACCAAAATTATAAGATACCTAGGAATAAACCTAACCAAAGAGGTTAAAGGTTTGTACTCTGCAAACTATAAAACACTAATGAAAAAAACTGAAGATGACAGAAATGGAAAGATATTTAATGCTTATGGATTGGAAGAGCAAATATGGTTAAAATATCTATATTATCCAAAGACATCTAGAGATTTAATACAATCCCTATCAAAATACCAACAGCAGTTTTCAGAGAACTGGAACAAACAATACTAAAATTTGTATGGAATCACAAAGACCCCAAATAGCTAAAGCAATGTTCAAAAAGAAATACAAAGCTGGAGGCATCACAATTCCAGACATTAAGTTATATTACAAAGTTGTAGTGATTGAAACAGTATGGTACTGGCACAAAAACAGACACATAGATCAGTGCAATAGAATAGAAAATCCATAAATAAACTCACAATTATATGCTCAATTAATCTCTGACAAAGTAGGAAGAATACCAATGGGAAAAAGATAGTCTCTTCAATAAATGGTGTTGGGAAAACTAGACAGCTACATGCAAAAGAATGAAACTGGACCACTTTCTTATACTACCCACAAAAATAAATTCAAAATGGATTAAAGTCCTAAATGTGAGACTTGAAACCATAAAAATCCTAGAAGAGAGCACAGACAATTATTTCTCTGACATCAGCCATAGCAATATTTTTCTAGATATGTCTCCTGAGGCAAGAGAAATAAAAGCAAAAATAAACTATTGGGACTACACCAAAATAAAAAGCTTCTTCACAGGAAAGGAAACAATGAACAAAACTAAAAGACAACCTATGGAATGGGGGCAGATATTTGCAAATGACGTAGCTGATAATGGGTTAGTATCCAAAATCTATAAAGAACTGATACAACTCAACATCCAAAAAACAAATAATCCAATTAAAAATGGGCAGAAGACATGAATAGACATTTCTCCAAAGAAGACATCCAGATGGCCAACAGACACATGAAAAGATGTTCATCATCACTTATCATCAGGAAATTGCAAATCAAAACTTCAATATCACCTCATACCTGTGAGAATGGCTAAACACACACACACACACACTCACACACACAAGAAACAACAGGTGTTGATGAGGATGTGGAGAAAAAGGAACCCTTTTGCATTGTTGGTGAGAATGTGAACTTGTCCGGCCATTGGGGAAAACAGTATGGAGGTTTCTCAAAAAGAACTACCCTATAATCCAACAATCCCACTACTGGGTATTCACCCAAATAATGCAAAAACACTAATTCAAAAGGGGAGATACGTATCACATAGATAGATAGATAGATATAAACATTGTTTACAATAACCAAGATATGGAAGTAGCCCAAATGTCCACTGATGGATGAAAAAAGATAAAGATCTGGTACACACACACACACACTCAAATATTATTCAGCTATAAAAGAGAATGAAATCTTGGGGAACTTGGGTAGCTTAGGTGATTGACTGTCTGACTTTAGCTCAGGTCATGATCTTAGAGTTCTAAGATTGAACCCCGTGTCAGGCTCCCCACTCAGCGGGGAGTCTGCCTCTTCCTCTCCCTCTGTCCTTCCCCTACTTGTGCTCTCTTTCTCTCTCAAATAAATAAATAAACATATTTTTTAAAAAAGAATGAAATCTTGCCATTTGCAACAATAAGGGTGGAGCTAGAGAGTATTATGCTGAGAGAAGTAAGTGAGAGAAAGAAAACGCCACATGATTTCACTCATATGTGGAATTTAAGAAATAAAACAAATGAGCAACAGGGAAAGAAAGAGAGAGAGAGAGAGAGAAATCAAGAAACAGACTCTTAACTGCACAGAACAAACTGATGATTACCAGAGGGGATGTGGGTAAGGGGATGGGTGAAATAGGTGATGAGGACTGATGCACTTGTGATGGGCCCTGAGTGAAGCACAGAACTCGTAAATCACTGTATTGAACACCTGAAGCTAATAAAACACTGTATGTTAAGTACGCTGAGGTTTAATTTTTTTTTTTTTTTAACGTTGGGAGCCCTAAATTTAGAGATAGGGTCATGGTTCCTTCATTCTTTCCTTCTACCTTAAAAATGTCCAGGTATGTTTAATGAAATAATATTCAGGCCTATTCCAAGGTAAGAGTGGGAAAATTCCGAAGTAAAAAAGGGTAGTACTGGTCCTAGGCTGCGGTGTTAGAAGAAGGGGTCTTTGAAGAAGACATACAAGCATCCACATGCATCAGCACACGTGCACCCAGTCATTTTCTTTTTACTTGAATGTTCACAGCAGCTTTTTAAAAATAGCCCCAAAGTGGAGACCACATGTCTGTCAGTATGTCCGTCATGAGTGAACAAACAAACCCTGGTATTAATCTATACAATGGAATTCCATTCACAAACAAAAAGAAATGAATAGTCGATACACATTTAAGAATAAAAAGAAACATCAAAACAACCAGGCTGGGTGAGAAAGAAACCAGATAAAAGCAACAACAACAACAACAACAACAACACCGCACGCGTGCGTGCACACACACACACACACACTATATGATTCCATCAATTTAAAATTCAAGAAATGTCAACTATTCTATATTGAAAGAAAGTGTACCTGTAGCTGCCTGGGGTGTGGCCCTCTATGGGTCTCTCCAAGAACTGCATGGGATCGGTCCTTTTAAGACTCCCATTTTACAGGGGGAGGAGTCAAGATGGTGGAGAAGTAACAGGCTGAGACTATTTCAGCTAGCAGGAAATCAGCTAGATAGCTTATCTAAATATTGCAAACACCTGAAAATCCATCGGCAGATCAAAGAGAAGAAGAAAAGCAATTCTGGAAACAGAAAAACAACCACTTTCTGAAAGATGGGACCGGCGGAGAAGTGAATCCAAAGCGACGGGAAAATAGACCCCGGGGGAGGGGCGGGCTCCCGGCAAGCGGCAGAGCAACGGAGCACAAAATCAGGACTTTTAAAAGTCTGTTCCGCTGAGGGACATCGCTCCAGAGGCTAAACCGGGGTGAAGCCCACGCGGGGTCAGCGTGGCCTCAGGTCCCGCAGGATCATAGAAGGATCGGGGGTGTCTGAGTGTCGCAGAGCTTCCGGGTATTGGAACGTGAAAGCCGGCTACAGAGACAGAGCCGACAGTAAGCTCACAGCTTGGTGATACCTTGAACCAGTCACAGGCTCAATGAGCTCGGAGCGCGGCCAGAGGTCAGGCAGACGGGAGTAACTGGGTGCTGTTCTCTGAGGGTGCACTGAGGAGTGGGGCCCTAGGCTCTCAGCTCCTCCGGGCCGGAGACCAGGAGGCCGCCATTTGTATTCCCGTCCTCCGGAACTCTACAGAAAGCGCTCAGGGAACAAAAGCTCCTGAAAGCAAACCCGAGCGGATTACACAACCCGGCCCCTGGTAAGGGCGGTGCAATTCCGCCTGGGGCAAAGACACTTGAGAATCAGTACACCAGGCCCCTCCCCCAGAAGATCAACAAGAAATCCAGCCGAGACCAAGTTCACCTACCAAGGAGTGCGGTTTCAATACCAAGGAGAGCAGCAGAATTCCAGAGGAGGAGAAAGCAAAGCATGGAACTCATGGCTTATTCCCTGTGATTGTTTTTAGTCTTGCAGTTAATTTAATTTTTTTCTTTTTCATTTTTTGTTTTTTTTTTTCTCACCTTCTGGTAAATTTTTTTTTAACTTTTACCTTTTTCTTTTTTAACGTTTTGTAACTAGTTTATCCAATATATATATTTTTTCTTTTTTATATATTTCTTATTTGTTTTCATTTTTTTAAATTCTTTTCTTTTCTTTTTTTTTCTTTTTTCTTTTTTTTCTTTCTTCCTTTTTGAACCTCTTTTTATCCCCTTTCTCCCCCCGCACGATTTGGGATCTCTTCTAATTTGGTTAAAGCATATTTTCCTGGGGTTGTTGCCACCCTTTTAGTATTTTACTTGCTCCTTCATATACTCTTATCTGGACAAAATGACAAGACGGAAAAATTCAACACAAGAAAAAGAAGAAGAGGCAGTACCGAAGGCTAGGGACCTAATCAATACAGACATTGGTAATATGTCAGATCTAGAGTTCAGAATGACAATTCCCAAGGTTCTAGCCGGGCTCGAATAAGGCATGGAAGATATTAGAGAAACCCTCTCGAGAGATATAAAAGCCCTTTCTGGAGAAATAAAAGAACTAAAATCTAACCAAATTGAAATCAAAGAGCTATTAATGAGGTGCAATCAAAAATGGAGGCTCTCACTGCTAGGATAAATGAGGCAGAAGAAAGAATTAGTTATATAGAAGACCAAATGACAGAGAATAAAGAAGCTGAGCAAAAGAGGAACAAACAGCTACTGGACCACGAGGGGAGAATTCGAGAGATAAGTGACACCATAAGACGAAACAACATTAGAATAATTGGGATTCCAGAAGAAGAAAGAGAGAGGGGAGCAGAAGGTATACTAGAGAGAATTATTGGGGGGGATTTCCCCAATATGGCAAAAGGAACAGCATCAAAATTCAGGAGGTTCAGAGAACGCCCCTCAAAATCAATAAGAATAGGCCCACACCCCGTCACCTAATAGTAAAATTCACAAGTCTCAGTGACAAAGAGAAAATCCTGAAAGCAGCCTGGGAAAAGAAGTCTGTAACATACAATGGTAAAAATATTAGATTGGCAGCTGACTTATTCACAGAGACCTGGCAGGCCAGAAAGAGCTGGCATGATATTTTCAGAGCACTAAACGAGAAAAACATGCAGCCCAGAATACTATATCCAGCTAGGCTATCATTGAAAATAGAAGGAGAGATTAAAAGCTTCCAGGACAAACAACAACTGAAAGAATTTGCAAACACCAAACCAGCTCTACAGGAAATATTGAAAGGGGTCCTCTAAGCAAAGAGAGAGCCTACAAGTGGTAGATCAGAAAGGAATAGAGACCATATACAGTAACAGTCACCTTACAGGCAATACAATGGCACTAAATTCATATCTCTCAATAGTTACCCTGAACGTTAATGGGCTAAATGCCCCTGTCAAAAGACACAGGGTATCAGAATGGATAAAAAAACAAAACCCATCTATATGTTGCCTCCAAGAAACTCATTTTAAGCCCGAAGACACCTCCAGATTTAAAGTGAGGGGGTGGAAAAGAATTTACCATTCTAATGGACATCAGAAGAAAGCAGGAGTGGCAATCCTTATATCAGATCAATTAGATTGTAAGCCAAAGACTATAATAAGAGATGAGGAAGGACACTATATCATACTCAAAGGGTCTGTCCAACAAGAAGATCTAACAATTTTAAATATCTATGCCCCCAAAGTGGGAGCAGCCAACTATATAAACCAATTAATAACAAAATCAAAGAAACACATCAACAATAATACAATAATAGTAGGGGACTTTAACACTCCCCTCACTGAAATGGACAGATCATCCAAGCAAAAGATCAGCAAGGAAATAAAGGCCTTAACCCACTCGACCAGATGGACATCACAGATATATTCAGAACATTTCATCCCAAAGCAACAGAATACACATTCTTCTCTAGTGCACACGGAACATTCTCCAGAATAGATCACATCCTCGTTCCTAAATCAGGACTCAACCAATATCAAAAGATTGGGATCGTCCCTGCATATTTTCAGACCACAATGGTCTAAAGCTAGAACTCAACCACAAAAGGAAGTTTGAAATGAACCCAAATACATGGAGACTAAACAGCATCCTTCTAAAGAATGAATGGGTCAACCGGGAAATTAAAGAAGAATTGAAAAAAATCATGGAAACAAATGATAATGAAAATACAATGGTTCAAAATCTGTGGGACACAACAAAGGCAGTCCTGAGAGGAAAATATATAGCGGTACAAGCCTTTATCAAGAAACGAGAAAGGTCTCAGGTACACAACCTAACCCTACACCTAAAGGAGCTGGAGAAAGAACAAGAAAGAAACCCTAAGCCCAGCAGGAAAAGAGAAATCATAAAGATCAGAGCAGAAATCAATGAAATAGAAACCAAAAAAACAATAGAACAAATCAACGAAACTAGGAGCTGGTTCTTTGAAAGAATTAATAAAATTGATAAACCCCTGGCCCGACTTATCAAAAAGAAAATAGAAAGGACCCAAATAAATAAAATCATGAATGAAAGAGGAGAGATCACAACTAACACCAAAGAAATACAAACTATTATAAGAACATACTATGAGCAACTCTACGCCAATAAATTTGACAATCTGGAAAAAATGGATGCATTCCTAGAAACATATAAACTACCAGAACTGAATCAGGAAGAAATAGAAAGTCTGAACAGACCCATAACCAGTAAGGAGATTGAAACAGTCATTAAAAATCTCCAAACAAACAAAAGCCCAGGGCCAGACGGCTTCCCGGGGGAATTTTACCAAACATTTAAAGAAGAACTAATTCCTATTCTCCTGAAACTGTTCCAAAAAATAGAAATGGAAGGAAAACTTCCAAACTCATTTTATGAGGCCAGCATCACCTTGATCCCCAAACCAGACAAGGATCCCATCAAAAAAGAGAGCTATAGACCAATATTCTTGATGAACACAGATGCGAAAATACTTAACAAAATACTAGCCAATAGGATTCAACAGTACATTAAAAGGATTATTCACCCCAACCAAGTGGGATTTATTCCAGGGCTGCAAGGTTGGTTCAACATCCGCAAATCAGTCAATGTGATACAACACATCAATAAAAGAAAGAACAAGAATCATATGATACTCTCAATAGATGCTGAAAAAGCATTTGACAAAGTACAGCATCCCTTCCTGATCAAAACTCTTCAAAGTGTAGGGATAGAGGGCACATACCTCAATATCATCAAAGCCATCTATGAAAAACCCATCACAAATATCATTTTCAATGGAGAATAACTGAAAGCTTTTCCGCTAAGGTCAGGAACACGGCAGGGATGTCCATTATCACCACTGCTATTCAACATAGTAATAGAGGTTGTAGCCTCAGTAATCAGACAACAAAAGGAAATTAAAGGCATCCAGATAGGCAAAGAAGAAGTCAAACTATCACTCTTCACAGATGATATGATACTGTATGTGGAAAACCCAAAAGACTCCACTCCAAAACTGCTAGAACTTGTACAGGAATTCAGTAAAGTGTCAGGATATAAAATCAATGCACAGAAATCAGTTGCATTTCTCTACACCAACAGCAAGACAGAAGAAAGAGAAATTAAGGAGTCAACCCCATTTACAATTGCACCCAAAACCATAAGATACCTAGGAATAAACCTAACCAAAGAGGCACAGAATCTATACTCAGAAAACTATAAAGTACTCATGAAAGAAATTGAGGAAGACACAAAGAAATGGAAAAATGTTCCATGCTCCTGGATTGGAAGAATAAATATTGTGAAAATGTCTATGCTACCTAAAGCAATCTACACATTTAATGCAATTCCTATCAAAGTACCATCCATCTTTTTAAAAGAAATGGAACAAATAATGCTAAAATTTATATGGAACCAGAAAAGACCTCGTATAGCCAAAGGGATACTGAAAAAGAAAGCCAACGTTGGTGGCATCACAATTCCGGACTTCAAGCTCTATTACAAAGCTGTCATCATCAAGACAGCATGGTACTGGCACAAAAACAGACCCATAGATCAATGGAACAGAATAGAGCCCAGAAATAGACCCTCAACTCTATGGCCAACTAATCTTCGACAAAGCAGGAAAGAATGTCCAATGGAAAAAAGACAGCCTCTTCAATAAATGGTGCTGGGAAAATTGGACAGCCACATGCAGAAAAATGAAATTGGACCATTTCCTTACACCATACACAAAAATAGACTCAAAATGGATGAAGGACCTCAATGTGCAAAATGAATCCATCAAAATCCTTGAGGAGAACACAGGCAGCAACCTCTTCGACCTCTGCTGCAGCAACATCTTCCTAGAACAACGCAAAAGGCAAGGGAAGCAAGGGCAGAAATGAACTATTGGGACTTCATCAAGATCAAAATCTTTTGCACAGCAAAGGAAACAGTTAACAAAATCAAAAGACAACTGACAGAATGGGAGAAGATATTTGCAAACGACATATCAGATAAAGGACTAGTGTCCAGAATCTATAAAGAACTTATCAAACTCAACACCCAAAGAACAAATAATCCAATCAAGAAATGGGCAGAGGACATGAACAGACATTTCTGCAAAGAAGACATCCAGATGGCCAACAGACACATGAAAAAGTGCTCCATATCACTCGGCATCAGGGAAATACAAATCAAAACCACAATGAGATATCACCTCACACCAGTCAGAATGGCTAAAATCAACAAGTCAGGAAATGACAGATGCTGGCGAGGATGCGGAGAAAGGGGAACCTTCCTACACTGTTGGTGGGAATGCAAGCTGGTGCAGCCACTCTGGAAAACAGCATGGAGTTTCCTCAAAATGTTGAAAATAGAACTGCCCTATGACCCAGCAATTGCACTATTGAGCATTTACCCTAAAGATACGAACGTAGTGATCCAAAGGGGCACATGCACCCGAATGTTTATAGCAGCAATGTCCACAATAGCCGAACTATGGAAAGAACCTAGATGTCCATCAACAGATGAATGGATCAAGAAGATGTGGTATATATACACAATGGAATACTATGCAGCCATCAAAAGAAATGAAATCTTGCCCTTTGCAACAACATGGATGGAACTAGAGCGTATCATGTTTAGTGAAATAAGTCAAGCAGAGAAAGACAACTATCATATGATCTCCCTGATATGAGGAAGTGGTGATGCAACATGGGGGCTTAAGTGGGTAGGAGAAGAATAAATGAAACAAGATGGGATTGGGAGGGAGACAAACCATAAGTGACTCTTAATCTCACAAAAAAAAAAAAACTGAGGGTTGCTGGGGGAGGGGGTTTGGGAGAAGGGGGTGGGATTTTGGACATTGGGGAGGGTATGTGCTTTGGTGAGTGCTGTGAAGTGTGTAAACCTGGTGATTCACAGACCTGTACCCCTGGGGATAAAAATATATGTTTATAAAAAATAAAAAATTTTAAAAAAACAAAAGTACAACCTTCTAGTTATAAAATAAATAACTCATGGGGATGTAAAAAAAAAAAAAAAGATTCCCATTTTACAGATAAAGAGACAAGTCTTCTATGATACACTGACTTTCTCGTAGTCCTTCTCTGATATCAGAACTTAATGTTGTTTTCAGCTTTAGTATGATGTTAGTATTTTAAAGACTCATTACAATTTTGACTACCTTTTATTTAAGCAATAACAGCAAGATTTCTGTTGGTTTTCTGCTATATCTATAAATAGACTAATCTGGTAGCATATGAAACTGACTTGGAGAACTTATCAAACTAGAGATTATTCATTTTTATCATAGACAAGTAGTTCTCAAATGTTCAAAAGTATCAGAAACATCTGGGGAAATTGTAAGCATGCAAGTGTAGGGGCTCTGTATTTTTTAATTAGTGCTCCAAGTGATTCTGATAAACACTAAACTTTGATAATCACTGTACAAATAAATTAGGATGCCCTGGGTTGTGGCTTTTGTTGTTGTTGTTAGCAGTGAATTCCTTTAAAGTTCAGGATTTCGATGGGATTTTCAGTAGACTCTGGAAGTGTGGTGCAGCCTCAGATTTCAAGGGCTGGGGAAAAAAAGTAGCCCCTATATTTAAGAAATTTTGGAAAGCATATTGCAAGATCTCGGGCCTGAAGAAGGGAATTCTTTCTTGGATTTGTGGGAATAGAAGTATCCCCAAAACTTTGGTTACTGGACCAGATTTGGGACTCAATAATGAGGCAAACCTCCAAATTTGAAAGGGAGTGTGTTCAGAGGGAAGCTTGGAAAAGGAAGTGTCTTCTCAGCTTGGGGGGTACCTGGGAAATGGGATACATCCTCAGTTTGAGGGGCCTTGGAAATTAAGATGAAATCCCAGGGCTGGAGTTTAAGAAAGGGGGTATATACCACATTCTCTAAACTGTAGAGGAAGGGGATACTCCCATAGTCAGGAGATGGAGAAAGGGGTGTGCTTCCCAGAGTAGGATAAAAGAGTCAATGAAAGAAATTTTGTTCCCAAAGCACAAGGCAAGGGCAGCGGCTGGTGGTGGAGCTCTCAGGGACCACACAGCTCAGCCTCTAGCACTAGCACTTACCCGATGCCCACCCCCCACATCCCCCACACTGGTTGTGGCTTGATACTTGCATTGTTATAAGGCCTATCACATAGTTCTGCAACTAATACATGGAAGAAACTTTAACGACAGGATAGAATCTAAATTCAGCACCGTCTTGTACAGAACCCTTCAATATCTGGCTCCACAATACCTTTCCAGTCTTATTTGTCACTCTCTTTCAAACAGCTGCTTTCCTGCCAGCCTGAACCTCTCGCAGTTCCTTGTGATGCAATCCACTGGAACAGTCACAATGTAGAAGGTACTGTTCTTCTATAGCTTCAGCCCTCTCACACCCTTTCCCAACATGCTCATTGCCCTTCCTTTTATAGGAACTCCCACCAGGGAGAATTCTGCTCAAATATCTTCCCTTTATCAAAGCCTTCTCTGAGAGTCCAGCTATCCTCTATGTTCTCCAGACATTACAGGATCTTCATTTCTCACTCAGAATTGTATTTTCTCTGTTTACTCGCCTCTCTCACATTGCCCTCTCTGCATCCTAAGTCAGAAAATCCGATGAAAATAGCACAGATATTGGATCAGGTGGATCTGTGTTGATTCCCAGCTCTAAACTTAGAACTGTGTGAACTTGGTGGAGTTTAACTTCTCCAAACCTCAGTTCCTTTTTGTAACATTAAGATAGTAACTGGATCTCTTTCACTGATTTTGATGAAGTTTGAAGAGATAACAAATGGAAAGCATCTTCTACAGCGACTGGCATATAATAAACATTCGGTATAGGGGAGCCATTATTAATGTTACAGTGTAATTATAGGATCATGTATAAAGTCTTATTCACCTTTATATTTTCAGTACATAGGATATACCAACAGATACATGGTTGCATGCATATATCTTCCATGTAACTTGATTACACACCAGGCTTTCTGTTCTAAGCAAGATCATTAGAGACAAAGTTTGCTAAACTACAAACCATATCCCTGGCATGAGAAAGGTCCTGATGCAGCACAGCCTCTCTACTACACACTCCAAATACGCAAACATTTGGCCTTGCTCAGGGCTTGTCGCATATGCCAAATTGCAATGCTTCCTGCTTACAAAGCTTGTAACTTGAGCATGGTGTGTACACCCCATGTGCACATACCACCTTCTTCAAAAATGTCCTGGAATAAGGCATTCTTGGCTTTGGAAATTTGTGGCCATGGAAACAAACCTCACACTCCCACACTCCATTCCAGGGAAACAGGGCAGAAAGGACTTCCATGAACACAAACACACAGAAGTTGGGTTGAAGGAGACGGCTCACAATCTGGTGGGGTGTTTCAACGATGAAGCCAAGGCTAATTACCAGGAATCTCCAGCAGTCTTTACAGTAAAAAGAGCAAGCATTTTATGTGAGAGGGAGGGGGAAATGAGCAAGGGTGCTACTTACTGATTTCTGGGGTCTGGAGTCTATTTATCTTTGGGGCTTGCCAAAGTAGCAGTGCAAAAAAAGAAATAAAATGCAACAGTTATCTCTCCAGGCATTTCGATTTCTTTTGGATTTTTACTGCCAAAAGGCTGACACTCTGAATTTCTGTTCAAATGACTCAGATATATTAAGGATCAGGAGTGGGAAGGAGGTAAAGTACCATAGTCCTAATTGAGGTCCTCTGGGGATTAATTCTTCCCCTGCTTTAATCCCTCCTCCACAAAGTCACCGGCAAAACAGTCCTAAAATTCTAATTCTAATCAGAAGAGTGCACTCTTTTTTTTTTTTTTTTAAAGATTTTATTATTTATTTATTTAAGATAGAGCTAGAGTGGGAGCCCAACCGGCAGGGGTGGGGGTGGGGGAGGTGGATGAGGGGAGAGCAGAAGGAGAGGGAGAAACAGGCTCTCTACTGAGCGGGGAGCCTAACGTGGGGCTCCATCCCAAGACCCTGGGATCAGGACGGGAGCCAAAGGCAGAGGCTTAACCGACTGAGCCACCCACATGCCCCAGAAGAGTGCACTCTTGACCAAAATCCTTCAATAGCAACCCAGGGCTTATAAGGTAAAAAATCTAAATTCCCTAATTGAGAATGTGAGTTTCTTCATGTCTGGCTTCCCAAGCTTCTGTTGCTTGATGAATATTTGCTCTTTTCAGAATGAGGAAAAGTTGTTCTCTGAAACCTGTGCCTTTGCAAACGTTCTCCTCTTTCTTAAGAATGCCTTCCTCAGTTGACTTAATTAGCCAACTCCTATTCTTTTTAAAACTTTTTCTATATTTTATTCTTTATTCTTTTTTTTTTTTATTGTGTTTGGTTAGCCAACTCCTACCCATTTTCAAGTCCCTGTGTTATGCTTTCTTTGATCACATTCATCTTCTTCACACTCTTCTTCTCCATCAGTTGATTATATCTGTTCTCATGCCACTATCCCCCACATACTATCCCCATAATACTGTAATGCAATTAGACACCGACATCTTTTCTCCCCCATTGGCCTGGGAACCCTGTGAAAGCACTGCAGGCAGAGCTTTTCACAATTCTGCCCACTTCTCCCTCCACAGGCCACCCTCAACCTGGAGTAGCATCGACAGGGAAAAGGAGAGAGCCACTAACATTCTGAGTTGGGTAATGGAGAGACTGTTACAGAAAGTTATCATTCCTATGTGCCAGACATCATGGTGGGAACATGAAGCTGAATTAAATAGAGTAAAAAATTCTCTTGAATTTTTACCTCTGGGATATCTATCATATTTAATAAACTGTGAGAGCTCTTTTAGGATGTTGTTTCAATTTATTAAACTAAAAAACCTTGGAAGACAGGTCAAATTGTTATGCAAGTTTAGAAATGAGAATATGAGAGTCAAATACCTTTTCAAGTTGTCATGCCTTGTAAGAGACCCAGAACTGGAACTTATTTACAAGGTAAAGGACATTCTTTACATAATTGAATTGACTATTTATTTTTTAAGCATCTGATATTTTCCAGCAATTATATTAAGTTCTACACATCTATTAACACTAATTTATAACAGGCCATTATGAAAATCAGGATTACCTCTACTGTGTAGATAAGAAATCTGTGGCTCAGAAAGACAAAATAATGTTTCTGAGTACAGACAATAGCAAAAGCAGCATTAGTATTTGTGCCTGGACCTGATACAAAAATACCAATCTTGCTGAAGTTCATCACTTCATTGTCACCAAATTCCCTTGTAACAGACAAGAGCTCATAGAAACCCTCACATAGCCAAGAGCTCATAGAAACCCTAGGAGAACAAAGTTTTAAGCACTCTCGTAAGATGGCAATAAGGTAGAGGTACCCACTGGAGAGGGAAAAAAGGCAGGGAGGGGAATCTCAGATATCTCTGCATGGATACAGAGAACCCATCATTAAGGTTATTTTAGAAAGCAAGAACTAAAGAACATGCTTCTCTTCTTTCCTATTTTCTGTTTCTTGCACATCCATTAAGGAATCTGTTGACTGGGCCTTTCAGACAGCAGCTGGAATAATCCAGACAACATGGACGCATCCAGCAGACTGAATGACCAGTACGGTGAAGACACAAAATCATCCCCTTTAAGGGGAGTTTGAAAGAGTATGGACATCTTAGGCAGGAAAAGGAATGACACCGCATGTACAGGAGAGGATTCTCTGAGTATTCGGAGGGTTTTCATAATGAAGAAAAAACCCTGACAAAAACCCTGAGGAAGATTAGATTTCCTCCTAGGGCCCACATGTAGAAACAACCAAGAAACATGATTCTTTTCAAGCGATTTAAAGGAAGAACATTCTGAATTACATGTGATGGCTTGCTCATCCCATCATGGGAGATGCCCCAATAAAGGTGGTCATTCAAGAATGTTAAGGCCTTTAAACTTCCTGCCATTTCAGGCCCCTCTGATTCTGAGACCTGCATTAAATTCAAATGAATAACACTAAAACCATATTTACTATAAGAATTATAATGTCTAGGATGCTGTGCAGATGGGGACATATAGTCAGGAACAGGATCCAATCACGTTAGGTTTCATATGGATGAGGCACTGGAGTATAGCAAATCAGAGCCCCTTAGGGGTGAATATGAGTCACAGATTACAATCATAGCTGCTATTATTACAATCTCCCAAGTCCTGTGCTATATAGCATTGAAATAAGATGAAAATATTATGTCCTTAGGGTGATAAAATATACCTTGATAAGAACACAGATTCATTTTCCTAAAACAAATAAATCACTTGTGCTTTTCTTCTCCTAGATTTTCTCTCAACAGGTTAAGAAACCTGTCTGCCAAAAAGTCTGTCTAAAAGTAAGTATAATATTTTGAGGGGACTGTACAAAGAGTAAACACATGAAAGGTCCCACACCAGAGGTCAAACTAGGTTCAGAACAGTCTCCAACTTTGATGGGAGTTGTAGAATCGGGTTTATCAAGATGAATACTTGTTGTGAAGAGCTTTCCAGTCCAAATTTCCAGCAACTTCTTATTTTCGCTGAAGTCATATTATCAAGAACACAAATGGCTTCAGAAGGGAAAACCATTGCCCAAAGTGTAAACTCTGTCTAATAACCCAATCCTCAAATGTTAAAACCTCTTGAGTTTCAGTATGCTCAGACTGAGATTTGAATGCTAAATCTAGGCCAAAGGGATGTTTGGTCAAAGAATTTCCAGTCCTAGGGGCTTGAAGGTGGCTTTGAAAACAGTTTTAATGGGAGCATTTTACAGAGATAACATGTGCTGAATTTATTCTTTGAAAAATTATTTTTGATTACTACCTCTGTGCCAGACATTCTGTTGGGCATATAAGCAGAAAGTATAAATGAGTCAGAGTTCCTCCCATGAACAAACCCACAATTTAATTGTGGGAGAGAGAGACTTACAAGTATATAATGCAGCATTATAAGTGAAACAAGAGAGGTATATTGTTATATAAAGGAAGGAATCATTGACTATATATCCTATATATGGGGTGGGGGTAAGGAGTAGCAAAGATCAAAGGACAAGATTTCTCGAAAGAACTGATATGTAACCTCAGACATGGATGTTGTGGTTTACCTTTTCCTACAAAGGTAAACAATGAAAAGACATGCTGGAGAGAAGAAAGATAATATGCAAAGGTGCGAAGGTATGGAAAAGTGTGGCATATTTCAAAAAACTTGAATATGACTAGAAGGGTACAGGTAAGGTTACATAGGGGATGGGGTTGGAAGGTAGCAGAAACTACAGGAAGTGTTAGTCTTGTAAATGCAATCATTCTTTGTCTGTGGGGAGGAAAAAAAGTTTCTAAAGAAGAACATGACATGATCAGATTTTATGATTTATAAATGTATTTGTCCATAATGTGGAGATTGGACTGGAGGGGGAAAGGAATGGAATCTGACAGCAAATTAAAAGCTGATTACAACATTAATAAATCTGATAAAATCTAGTGGTGGTAAGCCTATGGGATAATATGCATTCTTATCCACTGTTAGTGGAAATGTAATTTTGGTAACAACTGTTTAGAAGACAATTTCATAACATGCAGCAATTACATTTCTAGAGTTTTTCTTATAGATATATTCATACACACGCATAAAATTATTTGCTATGAACAACTGTGAAGAACCTAAATGTCTATCAAGAAGTGACTGGTTAAATAAAGCAGCATGTACTTTACAATATAATATGCTGAAATAATAAAATAAAATACATATTGGTATGGGAAAGCTGTCATGATATGTGATAAAGGGAAAAGAGTGTGTTGTAGCACAGGTTACAGCTGGGTAGCCAGATAGCAGGTATAGTAATTGGTAACCATTCTGTTATGAATACTTAGAAAAGCTAAACCAAAACAAATACATAGTTTGAAGAAATGGAGAGCTATGAAGTCATTGAAGAATTAAAGATCAAAGATTACAGGCCTAAGAAATGAGCTCAGAATATAAGGTAGTTTTCCACTAGAACTGTCTGCTGGTCCTGGAACAAGGACCTATATATAAGAAATTATATATAGAACTTCAACAGATTCTTAGAACTAAGAAGGTAAAAAAGGAGTTTAGATTCCCAAAGCTATGAGTTGTGAGTCTGATGAACTCCTTTATTTCCAATTGAAAATTTAAATGTCTGCACTTAGGAGATCTTGTCAACTCCAGAAATAGATTTTCCCTACGAGAGAATAAGGTGTAGCTTCTAAACATCTTAATCTGAAATTGGATTGATCCAGGATAGCTACCGACACTAATAAATCTGGCCAAGTTACATATTTTCTGGAAGAAAAACCATTATCTCAAGTTTAAATTAAACCCAATTTTTAAAATAAAAAATGACCAGCATCCAGTAAAAATAACAAGGCATAAGGGGCAAGAGAAAGGACTGAAAATAAGTAGAAACAATACACAAAAGAGCCAGGGCTACTGGGGGTCCAGATAGTGGCACTGATAGGTACAAACCTCTAAAATAGCCATGCTTCCTGCGTTCAAGTAAATAAAAGAATGAAACTAAGAATCTCAGCAGAAAACTGAAAACTCTATAAAATCACTAAATAGAAATTCTGGAACTTTAAAATACATAGAGTAAAATTAAGAATAACATGAATAGGTTTAATAAGAGGTTAGGACAATTGAAGTGAACTGGAAAAATTAGAAAAAATATAATACAAAATGACATGGAACTATAAGACACAAAGAAATACAGAAAAGAGGGGAAGAGTTCTCAATAGTCACCTGCCCCACACTTACCATGACAGACTGGTAAGCTGTTCACCAAAACTCTTTCCATTTCTTCCTGGGCACAAAGAGGTATATTGCATTTTCTGGCCTCCCTTAAAGTTGAACATAGCCATGTGATTTGAGTTCTAGCCAATAGAATATAGGAGGAAGTGATGTTTCACTCCCAGGTGTGGCCTATGAAAGACATCTAATCCTAATTCTCTTCTCTTAACTGGGACGTTGATGCCCAGGTGACTCTGGAAGCCCTATGTTGAAGATGGATGAGCTTCCATCATCCTAAGTTTCTAAATGACTGCATGGAGCAAAACATTTCAGTATCTGCCTCTGAATGGATTTTATATGAATAAGGAATATATTGCTATATATATATTGCTGTGTGAGAGTTCATCTCTTATAGTAGCTACCATTATTAAAACCAATGTTTTTAGCCATTCCAGGGGTCTTCTTTGTAGCATGCCTGCTAAGTTTGAACACCTTTTCCAGACAGGTCATTCCTTTTATTGAAAGATAACTTGAAAACATGTCTTCCTGATATTATCTCTTTGTGAACATACTCATTTGAATAATTTATCTGAGGCTTCTTTCAGAGGCAATCCTTCAAACACTGAGTCAAGCCTCATAAAGAAAGAATATCCATTTTGGTACATATTTTTGAAAGTAGAATGAAAATCTGATGTTGTCTAGTTGAATGACCTTAAGTATATCTCTTTCTCTTGAACTCAGCTTCAGTCTGTGAAATGATTGCATTAGATCAAATTGATGTCTATTGTTTCTTTTTGTTCAGAAAAGGTGAGATTGATTTTTCACCGATTAGCTCAGAAAAAAAGGATACAAATCAGGATATAATAATGCAGGCTATAAGCATTCCATTACATATAACACAATATGAATCCATATTTGCATCCATATCTAGTCAAGATGAGAATACTGAAGATTTGATTTATATCTATATGATAAAAAGAGCTGGAACTTCATACACTTACACATTATAAAACTCAAAATCCTATTTAAGGTTCATTTAATCCAGTTCTTTCCCCACCTCTCCCCTCATCCAGCCTCTGAAACTTCAATTCCTTCTACCACAGTTTCATCAGGTAGATGTTCAGAAACTGCTTGAATTCTTCTAGTGACAGGGAAGTCATTACATCTCAGGGAGGCACCACAACTTACTGCTCAGTAGCATAATGCTGATAGTTAAATATTAAGAATTGGATTTAATAATGTCTGAAAATAATTTGGCTATAAGATTATAGATTCTTATACACACATATATTATAGCACAGTAGACACAAAAGCTATGTGAAGGGATGGGTGAAGACAAATAGTATATACTCATGGTAGTCAAAAACATGCACACATGAAATTATTCACAGACTCACTAACATATTTATAGAGACTCACTAATCATTTTGAATATTTTGAGATAGGAGGCTTGTCCACTCTTTTCAATGAGGATAACCTACTTCCCATGTCTTAAGAGATGTGGAATAAGTGTTTACCTAATAAAGAGCTTTCCAGCATATTGCTGCTTGTGATGTTGGCTTGTCTACCCTGACCCTCTGACTTTGTGTCCACAAGCCATAGGATTTACCCTTCAGTAGGACACAGGAAGACACCAAGTAGAATTTGGCATCTTGGGACAACCTGCTTTTTCTTACATTGTGCAGTTAAACCCACCCCCTTCTTTTTTTCTGGAACATCATTGTTTTACATCTATCAATCAGCATGTTTTGGGGGAAAAGGCTGTGCTCTCACTACCTAAAGTAGCTAAATAGCGAAATATTTGCAGATTGTTCTAGACTTACAAAATACCTTATGATGCATCAGTTGATTTTCACAAACACTCTTGAGTTAGGCAGGGCAGGGATCCTTCTTCAAATTATAGTTAGGAAGTCTGAAGACCAGTGGCATTAGTAATGATCCTAAGATCACTAGATCCATCTATTTGCTTCACTCGTACTTACCAACCCATTGTTTTGTTGAGGATGGCAACATGTCTACACATGTGGTCGCCTACACATTCTTCAGACAGGGATGGGCATGTGGCTTAGTTCTGTCCAATGAGTTACAAGAGGGATTTCTCAATGAAGGTGCCTGTTTTCTTGAATAAAAAGATAAAGTTTAGGGGTGCCTTGGTGGCTCAGTCAGCTGAGTGTTGGACTCTTGATTTTGGCTCAGGTAATGATCTCAGGGTCAGGGTCAGGAGATCAAGCCCTGCATTGAGCTCTGCACTGAGCACGGAACCTGCTTAAGATTCTCTCTCTCCCTCCCTTTTGCCCCTACTCTCCCACTTGTGCTCACTCTCTCTGTCTCAGAAAGAAAGAAAAAAAGAAAGAAAACATTTAACAATAAAAGGGAGCATATATATATATATATATATATATATATATATATATATCCTTTATATATACATAAGGTTCTATTATATATATATAATATATATATTATACATAAGATATGTATATATCTTATATACACTATATATATAGTTTTATATATAACTATATACTGTCTGTCTGTCTGGAAAGCAGGAAGGTTGTCTGATGGTACTGCAGCTATCTTTAACTAAAACTACAACCTTAACGATAGCTGACAAAATTAGCCTTTAAGCTAGATTTTTCTAATCACTTTCTATCGTTAAACTCATTTAAATCTTATAACCATTATTACTTTAAAATATGAATAGTGAGGCACAGAAAGATGAGGTAACTTATCCAAGTTCCCCTAGTTAGTAAGGGATGAAGGCATGATTTGGGCTGAGCTCATGAGGCTGCAGAAAACAAGGAGTCTGGGTCCCTGAGCACATTCCCGAGAACCCACACAAACCACAGGCACCTGCTCCCTTGATCTACATTCAAAAGCCAAATCTCTTCCTTGTTTTTACTGTAGCAGGGGTTTTCTTGCATCTGATCGTGATCCTGGCTTCTATTTGGTTTGCTGTGACACACCCAGGAGAGAGCCCTGGGCTGGGTGCCAGAGGAGCTTGGTTCAAGTGCAAGCTCGGCCAGGTGACCAGCTCCGTAACACTGCGGAACTCCCTTCAGTTTCCTGTGCTCCGTGTCTGGTTCTTTGCAAGGAGAGAACTAAAGGAGAGTCCTTTCCCCACCTTTAAAGGTCTGCTCCTCTGAGATTCTTCCTGTTTCTCGTGAGTGCCATTCTCTATTTTCTTACTTGTTAATTGCTACATCAAAGGCTAAACAAGAACTCGTGTTTGCTATGTGCAAGGCCTCTGTGTCCAGACAGTAAGTGGCAGAGCTGATTTGAACCTGGTCCTCGTCCTTCACCACCATAAGCTGGTTATTAGTTCATAAAAGTCACTTAAGAAGTCAACACGTGTTGAACTTAATACCATTAGAGACCAGCTTACCCTACAGTCTTAGTATCTCACCATTTCTCTCTAGAACTATCCATCAGGCATATGAATTTCTATGTAATTCTGTTAAAAAGCCTTGCAAAAGCCTTGGAATCAGCGATAGCAGGAGTTAGCGAAAAGAGTTTAGCTAAGAAAAGACAATTCTGTCTGGCCAACTACACATTGTAACTTAATTTTGGTCTTTCTGTCATTCCTCAGAGAGGCCGGAGTCACGATCAATCACCATTTTAGTTTCAGTGTGAGAAATTGTCTGCTTTAACAAAATGTCTACAAAACAAGACAAAACAACAACAACCAACCCCAAACTTATACAAAAGGATGTTCTGGTGATAACACAGCAGAAGTTATGCATATAGGATAAACACTAAAACTCTATTCATTAGCTCTCGGGCCTCCTGTTACCTGATCATTAAGAGAGCGCTACATGAAGACAGTTTTCTGGTGGGCTTTAAGAATCAGGGACAAACTGAATATATTTAGGAGGACTGAAGTTTATGCAGCTTATACAGTTTTCTGGTGGGCTTTAAGAATCAGGGACAAACTGAATATATTTAGGAGGACTGAAGTTTATACATCATCTTGTCCAGGGGTTCTCGATTTTTGCTATCCATCAAAATCACCCAGGGGCCTCTGAAAAGTCCCAAATATCTAGGGTTCACCCCAAACTACTTACATCAGAGTCTCTGGGAGTGGTACAAAGACATTATTGTAAAGCTTCCAGGTGGTTGAGATGCCAAGGCTAAGACCCATTAGTCTCACCCAGAATCCCTCCTTTTATTCAGGCAAGAGGTCGAGGCTCACCTATGGGAAGCAGTTTGCCCCAAATCTTACCATCATCTTCCAGATGAGGCCTGGTGATTCCTGTGGGCTTTGGTCTCCACCATGTCAGAGCCACCTCGTGCCCTGAGAGTTCTGGTCTCAACTCCAACCACACTGCCAAGTCAAAAGCCAGTGTGGAATTGTATCTACATGCAAGGCTTGCAAGTGCTTTCACTTTGAGGTTTTGAGAGTCAACCTGTAACTTCTTGTGTCTACAAAAATGCATTGTGAAGAGAAACAGGCTATGTAGAACAGGATCTGAGTAATGATATTGTAGAGCACAGAGGGACCTGATGGGCTGCGTAACAAAGAGCTAGAGAGAAGGAAGAAGCAAGTGGGTCCAAAATGCTAAACACTTCACATAGGCAAGTTTATCTAACCCTGAAACCCAGGCTATTTATTTGGCTGGTTTGTAGAGGAATAGCAGGATTGGTTGTTAAAGTATTCAAATAATTCTGTTGAGATTGGTAAACAGCTGTTGCTCCAAGACAATTGACTATCATTACCTCTCCCTGGTGACCCCATTTCTGGGCCCCATGCTGTTTCCTTAGGAGCCCCTCCACCTCTCTTTGGTTGAGTACCCAAAGGGTTTATGCATGACACAGTGGAAGCCTCTGGACCCTACTGGAGTGCTAAGGTCCCAATCCCTTCTGATTACGTAGTACACATGCTTCATCAACTGTTAAGTCTTTTGACTCTCACCTCTGTTCACATCCTTCCTGTTCCCACAGCAAGACAGATACATAACTTTACCAATGAAAAAGCAGATACTCAGAGAGGATATAAGACTTGCCCAAGGTCACATGGTGAATACAGAGCAGTTACCGCAGCCCCCTCCCACATTTGAGTCTTTGGACAGTGGCTGTGTTTGAAGCATGATGCCCAGTAGGGACTCTGAAGTCAACTATGCATTTTAATTCCTCACCTCCTTTTCTTTAAAGCCTTAACATGTAAACAGGGAAACTATCATGGCTCTGCTTTATCTCTGTCACATACAAAATGTACTAAGATGACTGCACTGAAGATTGCATGCAGATTTAAAAACAAGAAAATGATTTGAGAGGAAAGGAAGAATCTTTTTAGGCCCAGCCTGTAAACTTGTCTCCAGGACTTGAGTCTGGAGTAAATCAAATAAGCATATTGCCTATATCCGCTGACACCATCTGTCCTCCCCTTTCTCATTCCAGAGTCCCTACTCCAAGACTTTCAAATCATGATGAATAGTCAGATACTGCCTGGGTCTATGTGGACATAACTCTATAAAGTAGGAGGAGCACTTAAAAACAAAGAGTGCTAAATAAGTAACATTTACTGTCCCTTCGCCACCACTTTTCCACAGCACGAATAAATCTGGAGATAATGTTTTAATATTGTAGAGCTGGGATATTTATTCTGCATTGAACTCCACATTCTTGTCCTCCTAAGACTTATAAAGAATGTTAATAAATTCTATAAATTGTAGAGTTTCATCAGCAAGAGAGAGAAAATGATTGAGAATTAGTTCTCATTACCTAAGCAAATGCTTCTGTGCAAGACCATGGCATTCAGGGCTCCCCTCATGCCAGGCACAGAACTTGGCACAGAGAAGGTGCCTGATGGAAGATTGTTAATTTCAGTGTTGAATAACAGAATTAGGTGTTTTCAAAGAATAGTAAAGGACCACGGTTGGATATCTGGTTTCCAGGCACAGATGCAGTGGCAATTTCATTCTATGATAAGTCATATTTTCTCTGCAAGCTCCACATATACCAGGGGATTCAGCCCTCTGTTATTTTAGAAGAAAATGACTCTATAGTAGGTATGATAAAGTAAAATCTAGTATTTATGAAAGAAAAATCTATTTTTTTTTTTGAACTCATGGAATCTCTATCACTGTTATCCCTCAATAGTATGGATACGAAATTACCGTTTTGTAAAGGAAGGTAAGAATTCCATCATCTTCTGCAGGTATCTTAATTCTCCTGCATTCTTACCTGGGCTTCAGTGAGCAGTAAAGGAGAATATATGGACTGGGGACCAGCACATATTAGGTTTTAGGGAAACATTTCTTCTTTCCCTGCATGGTTCAAGATTTTAGGATACATCAAGAGATGCTGATCAAAGGGGGTAAAAAAAAAAATCTTAGGATTTTGTAGTTTATGTTTATACCACACAGAGAAAAGTTGAACTTGTTAAAATAATTCTTCCTTGGGGTGCCTGGGTGGCTCAGTGTGTTAAAGCCTCTACTTTCTGCTCAGGTCATGATCCCAGGGTCCTGGCATCAAGCCTGCTTCCTCCTCTCCTTCTCTCTGTCTGCCTCTCTGCCCCCTTGTGATCTCTGTCTGTCAAATAAATAAATAAAATCTAAAAAAAAAAAAAAACTTCTTCCTTTTAAGAAAATTAAAGGGCCTAGAACTAAGTGGCAGGATCAGTGAGTGTTGAGTGAATTTTGTAATTATAATGACCAGCTCTTCCTTTTTCTCAGATAATTTACAATAATAAAATAAACCATAGTTATGCTTTTCTTGGAATATTGAGCTTATTGGTATATATTATTTTTATTTTCCCCAAAAGTAGTATAAAATTTGAGGAAAAATAATTTAAATATAATGTAAGAAATATGGATGATGAATACCCATTTTTCTAGATGAAATGGATGATCAAAGAATAATCAAGTAATGTAATAAAGGAAAAATATAAAATTATCAACCCCAGTGACCATGAGTTAAGAATGATTATTTGTGCTTCACAGATAAGGTGATTTTATTCACAAGGTCAAGTGCTTTATCTAAAACCACACATAGTTGAAGTGTTGTTATGACCAGAGCTGATTGGACCACAGCTGGAGAGCTGAACCTATGAACTGAGTCAGTCGGATTCTCTCATTAAAAAACCTGGAGTTGGAAGGTGTTGGGCACTGAAACAGTACTGTTAGAAAAGATGGGACCCAAGTTTGGGTCTCTACCAACCCCAAATCTCATGAAGGTTGTTATTCTAGGGACCAGGGTTTATGGGTCTTACCTAGGGAAAGAAAGAATGAAGAAGAGGTTTGGGTTCCATGAAATTCCTCGTCATTCGTCAAAGACAAATAAAGGACTTTTTTTTTTTTTTTTTTTTTTAACAAGACTTGAAGTATTCTGTTCCTCATAACCTACATTCTCTAAGACAGGAACATTTACAATAAAAAAAATATATATTGTGTTGAAATTGAGTTAGAAAAATATATGTTCCTGGATCAAAGTTTGGAGAAAAATACTTTACACACGTGCAAACACATATACCCATCCCACATATGTAGAGAGAGATACAGGTAATCTACTTTTGTGATGTATTCTATTATAAGAAAAGAGCACATGCCTGGGGAGGCAGTGGAGACTGAGCAGAGAGTTTGACTTCTTATACTTTAGCACAGTACTCATGCTTTGGGAAAGCAGTATTAACTAGATCTATATTAGAGCAATCAACAAAGGGTCTCTATTTAAAGCAAAAAAGAGCAACAACTGAAAATAAGAATGAGAATTGGCTCTAACTTGTATGGAACCTTAAGAACAGAGTATGACCAGTCCTCAGACACAGGAAAATAGATGTTCAGAGCTGTGGAACAAAAAGTGGATTGATACATAATCTAAGGTTAATGAAAAAGAAAAGGAACTAATGCTTCAATTAGTCCTGGATAAGGAAATTATCTGGGCGCTAGTGAGAAGGCACTGAAATAATGTCAAAGACACATGAGACATTATTTGTGCTTTGTTATAGGTACGACGCCTTAAATAGCTTTTAAATAAAATCTATATAGTTAATTCCATACACATATATTCCATGGTATAATAATAGCTATTACTTAGTGATATATCTTGCTCTATATCTGATGTTTTGTTAGCCATTGCATATATACACACTGCCCTGTTCGTGTGGCCCCAACCCTGCACATGCAGGGTTCTTTCTCACATCCACACTTCTGAGATTTGCAGGTGTGTACCTGCTTGTGCATGCTCCCTAGGCTTGAGGAATGGCCACGGAGTCTCTTCCTGTGGAGGTCTGGATGGGCTTGGGCATGTAGGCAGAAGTAACCTGTGTGAACTGAGCCTTCTTACAGCATGGATGGGAAAAGACAGAATGGGCTTGGGACTGGCTCACCTACACTGCCATGTCGCAGCATAGACCTCTGAAAAGTAAAAGTTTGGGAATTCTAAAGTAGAACCTTGGCTTCTGGATTTTTATGGTTAGATTTGTCAATGGTGGAGAATAGACTATATTTTATTTAACAGTTAGTTTGATTTTTATAACTTTAAGTATTTAGACATAGGACACGTGGCCCTTCTTGGGAATCCAGGACTCCCCTTGGGCCTGAAAATTCAGGGTCAGGCCTATAGTGCCTAGTACAGTGCCTGGCATATAACAGGCCCTCAGTAAACATATTTCAGATTCTACGTGACTATTTTTTTCAGGCTTATGCCAGCTTAGGAATGCTTCAAGTTATATATGAAACAGAGATTTAAAGTGTGTTGGATGGGGTTTTGAAATACCCAACAATTAAATTCTAGAATTAATCATCTAAACAGAAGAGATCTGAATCCTTGAACAAGAAGGGCCTGGAATAATAACAGCTGGATAGAGGCTGTTGAAGAGGACATAGCCTATAATATCATAGCTGCTCTACTAGTTGGTAGCAATTAGCGGGGAGCAGGGGGAGAGGGTAGCCCTGAGAGGAGAGCAGCTGCTCCTGCAGCTGCTAAGGACACCGAGGCTGAATGGGAATAAAAGTCCATCTTCATGCAGTGCGCTGTTTCTGCAGGGGAGAGGGTAAGCCATTTGGAAGTTCCATGCGTAGGAAGATCAAGTAGACGTGCCCCTGATTGCTGAGCCCCTACTGCATGTCCCACTCCGACAAATTAGTCACTGGGCGAACTTTGCCTCTAATGATGGAGAGCGGGAATTTAACTCACGTTAAGCAAGAACAGAGATGTGGTGGAAAGCACTGCGCTAGAAGTGCAAGTCATGCCCCCAGTACACTGAGTGTATACAGTTAAGTCACTTCACCTCTCTGAGCTCTGTTATCTCATTAAAAGCACTAAAGCACTTGGCACCATATTTAATATACAACCATAGGTGAGCATTCAATTAGTGCCAGCAGTTGCTACAACTACCCTTGTTAATTATTTCTCTCCAATGTAAAGTGGAGATAATGATATCCTTCCTGCCTACTTCAGGGATAGTTGTAAGGACAAATGAAGTAATGGATGTGCAAAAGCAGTTTGAAAACTGCAAATGCAGCCCAAATATGAGAGGTTGTTAACAGCACATATTCCAAAGGAATGAGTAAAGCGGTCCCCAAAGGCCTACCAGATCCCTAATACTTGGTGTTGAGAAGTCCTGACACAGTATAAACTTTTTTCTTTTGTGTCTGGAATTCCAGATTCTTACTGTTCAGTGGAAGGTTGTGTGATGATGGAAACCTTCTGTACCTGCAAGGTCCATGCTAGCAGATACATATGGTGAGCAGCTACTATCCTGGAAAACCCAGCCTCCTGTCAACTTATTCTTAATGAACAAGTATATACATTTAATATATTTTGTCCACAGTTATTTGCTATGTGCAACACAATATTGATTCAAACAATGTTAAGTATTACAGTGATAGTTCCATGAACACCTTCATAATCCGACCACATGATCCATCGTACAGAGCATATTCATAGCCCTCTTAGCTCAATATTGCTATTTTATGGAAGAAGCATAGGAAGCTCAAGAAGTCTTAATAATGATGCAGTAACAGAATATCGATGCCAAGCTTTACTGAAGGCTCACTACATAGAACAGCATTTCTCTAATCCTTTCATAATTATTATCTCATTTGATTCTTACAGTAGATCTTAGTATATTATTTCCATTTTGAGGAAACAGAGTCTAATTAATTTCCTTAAGATGGTAGAGTGAGGAAGTTGCAGAGAAACAATTTCTCCCTAAAATGTCTAATTCCGAAGAGACACCTTCAACCTAAGTAGATATCCCCTCCCCATTATTCTCTCTGTTGGTTTTTTTCACTGATCTTACCATGATTTAAAAGTATGAGTTTCTTTCTTATGTTTATTGCCTTTCACACCCCTCATAAACACCACAAGGGCATGAACCATGTTCAGTTGATCCATCAAAATTATTCACTCCTATAGTAGGTGCTCAATAAACACCTGTTACCAAATGAATAATGTCCTGGGCATTTTGGCTATCACAATAATCATTACCATTAATAATCATTACTTATATCGTTACCTTCTGCACTGTGTTATATATAATACATGGGTTTATATGTTCCTCTTTGCTGAGTCAGGAAATCTTTGAGTTCAGCAACTCTGTCTCTTCTAACTCGATATACCTAACCTGGTACATAGTAGGTCTTCACAAATATTAGCTGAACTGAATGGGATGGAATCAAACTCTTTCTGAACAAGAGTAGAGATCTGAGAAATTGAGACTTCATGGAGGGAGCAGCATGTAAGAAAGTAAAAATGGACTCAAACAGCAGAGAGTATTGGGAACATGAGGACTGGTTGAAGTGAGATCCCAGAGATATCAGGACCCTTAATTACAGATATGGGTGCAATGCAGGAGTTGGGGCAGATGGCCCAGGCAAAGGCCCCAGGAGCTGGGAGTGGATGGACCAGGCAAATACTACCTTAAAAATCTCTTCTGGGATCCATGAGGTAGGTTAAAAGAACTGCTGTTTGGCCCCTTTCTAGGGAGGAAAATGTTGAAGTCAAATGTAAATGAATATTCTTCTCAGTATATTCTTTTAAGTGCTAAGAGAATATAGTTCTTCCTCCCCCGACTCTAATAAACAATGTCATTTAAGATCATTTCCTTTTTTTTCACCTAGAATTGTATTTTGGGGTACACTGTTGAGTAATTGACAACTTAATATTGGATTTGGAGTAAAATATAAATTCATTGCTTAAAAAAAAAAAGCAGTAACAGTAAAAACAACCCACATTTTAGCTAGTCAACTAAAAATCAAATTCAGTCAATTAGTGACAGAAAGCAGAAGGAACCCTCATCGCCCTGTCTTGTTTCTTTGGAATTAGCAACTTTAACCTGAGTTCTTTGAACAGAAACCACCCTCTGTGTGACTCATTATGAGGCAAGTTGGCGATCCATAATGGGACCAGGGCACCAGACAAAGGAAATGGGACCTGAAATCCATATGAGGAAGAAGCATCTTTTCTGATTTACACAGAGGTGTTGAATAGGGTAATGGTGCCCTAGTTGGTTCCTTTTGCCAGCTCTGTTGTACTAGTTGGGATACAAATAGCTGCAAATCATGGGGCATATGACAAGGAATGCCTTAGGTAATTAATACACTTGTCTGGAGATAGATTGATCGAGAGTTCGAAGTGGCTTGGTGATGCCATTAAAGATTTTTTTTCTTTTTTAATCTTTCCAGTGCCACATCCTTGAGCACTGAATGGCTCTCCTCAGATAGTCATCTCATGCAACCAGAATTACTGCTATAGCTCCAAGATCACATCTTCATACAATTGTACTGAACCCTGAGCTCTCTTTTTTTTCCCTTAGTAGAGCTTTTAGGAAAAGTTGTGAGCAAGCATCATTCATCCCCTCTGAATTCCATTCCCAAGACTTATAAATTAAAGCTAATCCAGGTCATTCTCATGTGAAAAGTACTTTCTTTACTTTCAGTGTCCTGGATTTGCTGCATTTTCCAGGGCAACTGAACAGTAGGGTGGGTGCCCCTCTGAAGGGATGCACCAGCTGATCCCTCGGGTGGGAGATCAGCCCTTCTCATATCATTTCCTAATGGAAACCTTCTCTGATTTTCTTTAGACAAGTCAGTACACCTGATCTGTATTCTCAAACCACTGTGTGCTTTTACTTTGCAGGACTGTCATAATTTGAATTGATTAACTGGGCAACTATTGGTTTATATCTGTTTTCCCAGTAAAGTGTTAGCTCATAGTTACACTATTCACTATCTTACCCCCAGCATCTCGCATGGGGCCTAGAAATAATAGTAGGTGTTTCTTAGTTGTTAATTTTTTTTTTTTATTAAAAATGACCATAATGGAAGAAGTACTATGGTTAAATGTTTGATTTTTCTTTTGTAGGGAAGCCCTTCAACCAACCATCACTGACGCCTTCTAAATACTGGGCACTGCCTTGAACATGTCAATGAAGTATTAATGGTGAGAATATTTGTAAATCTCCCAGTGCAGTCCCTGAAATATTGCAGACATCATGCGCATGGGGGTGGCTTTGTTTCCGAAATTGTATCTCGCTGGACTCTTTTATGTCAAGTATAAAGTATCAATAAGAAATCATCATAAAAAGGCAAAATATAAAATAAAATTCGTGGAATAGACATTTGCATCTTCATGTGCTAGGCACTTTAGCGAAGTACCTCCCACGTGTCCAAGAATCTGGCACTCAAAGTTTTCATATAAGAGTCGAGTGGGGGAATTTAAGCATGCAAATTCCTGTGCCCCACACCTCTAGGAATTTTCATTCTATGCACCTTTGATGCCTTTAAGAATGCTGCTCATCAAAATTTTATGCAATTATGCAGCTCAGAGTATTTCCCTCTTGTAATATTTCCTAGAAGGAAAAAATAGCCAGAGCATCTACCCGCAGAAGCCAAAAGAAGCCTGTTGATTAACCGCCCCGCCCCAGATAATCAAGGAGTAAGGATGGGTTTTCCTTTAGCATGGAGATTGCGAGAAACTGGCTTATCAGTCAAGAGTTACCTGAAAGGAACATTTTAAAGACTTGGACTCCTCCTAGTCCCCAGGAATTGGGTGTGGTGATTCTGATCAACTAGATCTCAGAAGTACTGAATTATTAGTGACGAAGACTTCTTCAAGTTTCATACCAGCCTTTGTCTTCTCCAGGCTGTCTATTACATCCCCATATCCTGGTGTGCCTACATGTAAGTTTAACCACTCACACAGTTCCTGGGCAGGAACCTGAGCCCTATCAGATCGTGGGTGTGAATAAAACTTGGACTTTGTCTCAGGGCACAGGACTTTGCCCTCTCTTCTCTAGTACTTTTCATTCCTTCTAGAAATGTCTCTACCCTGAGACCCAGCTCATTTGGTTCCTAGGTCCTTACAACTCCCATTCCCAAGGCTGGAATTTGCTAGATCATAATCTGTAAAAACAGGGATTTTAGTTAACAGCTGGATTACTTTTAAGATTAGCTGTTATCCACCTGGCCTCAACTACTACCTGCTGGATAGACTGCGGCTGAATCTATGCCTCCCCCTCCTTTCCCCACCTCAGTGCTCCTCCTCTGATTAACCCTCCTTGCATTTAGACAGTTTCTCCATTCATAGCCTTCAGTAGGCTCTGAGCATTCATCTGCCTTGCTGTCTGTGTGAGGTCTGGTTCTCTGCTCACCCAGCGTGCCTTGCATGGTTACCAACTACTGCTTTTGCTGAATATAATGGTATTCACTCTAAGTTCATGTAAGTCATTTTGCATTTTTAAGAAATTATTTGTGTGTGTGTGCGCCCGCACGTACGTTTGGCAGGGAGGGGCTGAACTGTGAATTTCTAATCCTAACAATTATTCATAAAGCTAGCATCATTTGCATCTTAAATAGTCTCCAGGAATTCAAAGGAAGAGTGTACCATAGTCACAATGATAAACTCAATAATAATTAAAATTATTCCCAGGCTGTTAAGTAATGCAGACATATTAAAACATTTTTAGTTGAGCTTATTATGATCTAATAAAATGAAAGCACAGCTAAAGGGCAATACTGGGTAGCAGTTGGTCCATTACCAACTCCACATTCTCTCTGGCTGTTTAGATACTGCCTAGGTGTTTGCAGAGGCTTACAAAAAAATGGTTAAAAAAAGTACAACTACCTGAACACTATCCACTAAAACAAAACAACTCCCCCCAAAAAGAGAGCGAGTGAAAAGAAAATCAATATAGTTGATTTTTCAGTTAGAAATTTTTATTCCTGATCCAAGATCTAATAAGTAAACCACTGAATTTCGCAAAGCTTTTTAATGCAAATTTTTTTCTCAATATCAATATGCTCTACTTATATAGGTATTTGCCAGTTCTGAGTTTTCTTCTCCCACCCTACCCTACCTTAGCTTATCCTGTCCTGTCCCAACCTGTCCTGCCCTATGCTGTCCTTTTCTTCCCTGCAGAATCCTATCCTAGCACAGCCTGTTTGATTCTCTGCAGTTCAATACAGCAATCACTTCCTGGTTACCCACTATGCGGCAGGAACTGGAGGTAATGAAGAAGAGATGAACGGGTTCAAGACTTTGCTCTCAAACTTTGGGCTTCAGGGTGAGAAGGAATTCTGAGAAGTATACAAGTGACCATGAACCAGGGCAGACCTGAGATGGGAGGGACCAGGGTGTCACAGGAAAGTCACATGTGGCAAGAGAAGGAGATTGGCCTGGCATCAGGAGTAGTATGTCCTCAAACATGCCCACTGAATGCCTCACCACAATGCTTCAGGCAGGGAAGGGCGGGCCCCTGCTGGGAAGCTCCCCAGACCACTCAATGAATACTAGATCAAAGATAAAAACTCTAAAAACAAAAGCCACAGGCCTATCTATTCTGTAACTTACACAAATGGTAAAAATTCCCCCCAAACAGAAAATGAACACAACAAAACAAAAACTCAGAGCATCATCAGATGAAGAGCTCCACCTTTGGCAGATCCCAGCTGCGTGGGGTGCCTGCCTCTTCCTCCTGTCCTCTCCATTTCCCCATCTCTACACTAAATATTTTCCCCTCGTTCATATTATTGCTTATCTGGCTGAGTAATTCATTAACTTTATTATCTCTCATCCATTCTTGGAGGGATCATCTCTGAAACCTATGAAACATATGGGACCTAAATGGTCCTTTCTGCAGATAGCAAAAGAAAATGACAGTAATAGCTGCCATTTCAGGCATACTTCCCAAGTGCCGGTCATTATGCTTAGCCCTTTCCATATATTATTTCTGGTCTTTACAATAACAGGGTGAGATTGGGACTGTCATTATCCCTAGATCAAAGTGAGGTTGAGAAAGAGTAAATGACTGGCACAGAGCAACACTGCACACGTAGTTGCTCAAAGAATGAATGCACGACTAAACTAATGAATGAATGGAGGGGCTGTCCAAGGTCTCTGCAGCAAGTGGCAGAGCATAATCTTGAACCATTAGACACGGAGGTCCTTGCTTTTAACCACAATACTGTATAGGGTCTTGGGCTTGGACAGATCAATGGATAGGAGATGGAGGGGAGGCAGCCACAGAAGGGGATGATGGTCATTAGAATTTCTGCTGCAAACAGGAACAGGGAGGCTGGACCACTGGCCTGGATCTGGGAGAGGGCCAGGAACTGCCAGCTAGAAAGGCCTGAGGGCTTCACTAAAACATTCTTTTAATAAACTGATGCCAGGTGGAAGTGACCCTTTTCATTCTTCTGTTCTCTACATTACACACCCCGTTCCCTCCTATCACCTCTCTGGCATGACTTCCAGTGTCCTCTCTATCTTTGTCACTCTTCCTTGGCTGGACTCCATTTCTTGTAGGTTTCTCTTAAAAAAAAAAAAAAAAAAAAAAAAAAAAAAAAAAAAAAAAGCACTCTATATAGTGATTCCAACTGCTACTGCTACTTCTTAGCCAGAGAGATTTGAAGAAAAAGTTTGGAAAATTTTAATTTTCTTATTTTTATTTTAACTTTAAGGAAGAAAAGAAATCTACAGACCTGCTTCAGAATGTCACCCTAATGGGCAAAAATTCAACTCCATATTCACACCCTGCTAAAGATCACCATGGAGAAGATGACCACCCTGTGAAAGGTGTGAAGGCTTACACTGGTCAGAGAACCACAGGAGGGAAGCAAGGAAAGCTCCAGACACAATTAGGGGTTGCCAGCGAAGCATCCATAGTCCTTTTAAGTAAAAAACTCTGGTAGGAGAATCTGAATTTTCATTCATTCCCCCAACATCAAGCAGAAATTCCCATACAAGTCATTTTTATTCCCCCAACAATCTTCAGAGCACCTTGCATATATCTATATATTTTTTCCTCCATCACAAACTCATTTGCATGTGTCAGCACGAATTTTCAAATGTGCCTTGAAGCAGTGAAAAATGAAACTTCAGATTGGTAGCAGCTTTCAAATGGTGCTCACCCACAGCTGGCTCTCAAGTTTTACTTGTTATTAAAAAGGGAGAAAGGGAAAATTGGTATTTTTTTATTGCTCTAATTAAGCCTTTAAAAGCTGCAACTGCATAGAAGAAAGGGAGGGAGGAAGAAGAGAAAACAACAACAAAACAAAGCTCCTACGTTAGAAAGAGAAGTGCCAACTTAATAAAATTCACAATGTCAGACTCCAGTGAAATTAGTTGTCTTCTCAAACCCGTGGTCCCTCCTCGGTACTCCCGAAAGAAGTGGGTGTGATGCAGAGGGGAACTGCTTACTTTTTGAGAAGAAATAGGGCCCTGAGGTGGGGATTACTGTAGAGTAGGAGGAAGATAAAACAGAAAGTACCCCTGACAGAGGAAAAAACCCATTCCAGAACTTCTCTAGGAATCTTGACTACATGGCCTTGCTTAATCCTCACACCTTATTCCTGAAGCGAATACCCAATGAATAAATATAATAACAACAATAAATATAACAACAACTAAAATAAATTGTGTTCTAGGTATGAGGACCTATTTTAAGGTTTTTATGTGATAAGCCTTATTTAATTCTTTAATTCTTTAATTTTATTCTTTAATTATTTAATTCTCACAACCTTATGAGTTATGCATTATTTTTATCCTTTATTATTTTTATTTTTTATTCTTTATTATTTTTATTTTTTTAATCTTTTAAAAAAAAGGGGAGTTACTCATGAAGAGATTAAGAAAAGGCTCCATGTCACATGGTTTGGTGGAGCAAAGCTTTGAACTTAAGCAAACTGACTCCAATGCCTGCCGCTCTAACAACTGTACGAAGTTGTTAATGGTATGGGTCCCCTATCGAGAGAAGTATTCTTCAAAGCAGACAGTACTGGGAAAGGCATTAGCTCTCAGCTGAGGCTGAAACCAGAATGGGTAGTGACCTGAGAAGTGCAGGGAAGATTTGGGGCTTTTCTCTAAGGAGAAGCCATTGGAAGAGTTTAAGCAGATGAGTGACAAGGTCAAGTTTTGTTTTCTGGAAGTTTATTGACTTTGGAGGATAGCAAGTTGAAGGGACATAGGCAACAAAATATGGGACCCAGGAAGGAGCTCGTTGCACAACCCAGGCAGGAGCTGACGGCAACATGAAAAAGGGATGTAGTAGAAGAATGGAGGGAGGCAGAGGAATCCGAGAGAGATGTCATAAGAAAAATACTAGGACTTGCTGGTACTGACTGAATCTGTGTGTTTTTGAAGGGGTGGGGCTGGTGAGTAAAAGGCTGGGGCAAATGTTAAAGATGTGATAAGAATATGTGGAGACCAAAAAAAAAAAAAAGGTTTAATTTTCTTTGGAACTGGGATTTTATAACTACAGAGTATAGTACCCACATTCTTCTCCCTACACTCATTTCCCTGAGAAAGATAGAGGCACAACACATTTCTATTCATTCTATAAAATGTCCTGTTTACTTTGAGAATTTGGTACTATCCGAAGGGAGAGAATGTGGTTTAGCAGTTGAGATCATTTAGAAAATGGTAAGGTACAAACAACAGATGGGAGATGTGGAGTCAGGGTCTGCAAATGGACAAAGTTCATCTAAATAAAACCCAAGTTAACCTCACCTTTAATGGTTAAGAATAAATGCCTTCCCCCTATTACCAGGAACCAGCAAACAAAGATGTTTACTATCACCACTCTCATTCAGCATTGTAACAGAGGTTCTAGCCTGTGCAATAGGTAAGAAAAATACATAAAAGGCATTCAGATTGGAAAGTACAAAGTCACAGTGTCTTATTTGAAAAACGCATGACCAGGGGTGCCTTGGTGGCTCAGAGGGTTAAACCTCTGCATTTGACACAGGTCATGGTCTCAGGGTCCTGGGATCAAGCCCCTTGTCCTGCTGTCTGGTCAACGGGGAGCTTGCTTCCCACCCCCACCACCCCCCACCCGTCTAGCTCTCTGCCTACTTGTAATCTTTCTCTGTTAAATACATAAATAAAATCTTAAAAAAAAAAAAACACATGGCCATCTATGCAGCATATCCATTGTAATATACAATAAAGGTATTAAAACCAATAGATTAAATTAGTAAAAGTTGAAGGATAGAAGATGAATATAAAAAAACCAATTGTATCTCTGTAGATTAACAATGAGCAGTAAGAAATACAAATTATAAATATTCCATTTAAAAGAGCATCAAAAACATAAAAAGGTTTAAGGATAAGTTTAAGAAAACAATTTTAACACCTAAATACTGAAAACTATAAAACACTGCAGAAACTGAAGGAGCCCTAAATAAATAAAGAGCAACACCATGTTCATGGATTGGCTGACTCAACTGTTAAAATGTCAGTTCTCGCCAAATTGATCTACAGATGCAACATAATTCCAATCAAAATCTCAGCGGGACTTTTTCTAGAAATTGACAAGATAATTATAAAATCCATGTGGAAATACATAATACCAATAATAGCCAAAACAACTTTGAAAAAGAAAATAGAAGAGTTTTATGACTCAATTTCAAGACTTATTATAAAGAAACAAATTAGTACAATGAATGCAGTGTGGTATTGACAACAAGCTATGAAAATAGGTCAATGGAATGGTAGAGCATCCAGAAATTGACTCATATGCATGTGGTCAATTGATTTTTGACAAAGATGCAAAGACAATTAAGTAGAGGAAGGACGGCCTTTTCAAAAAATAATGCTGGAGCTATTGCACAGACATATGAACACAGTCTAACTTTTTTCTATTCTTCAAACTACACAAAAACAAATTCAAAAGGGATTAGAGATCTAAGTGTAAGAGGTAAAACATAAAAATTCTAAAAAATAATTAGAGATAAGCATGCGGTTTATTATATTGAGATTGTACTTCAAATAAGGAAAAGCGTTTTTATGACCTTGGTTTAGACAGAGTTCTTAAATCATCATCAAAAGCAAAATCATAAAAGAAAAGATGATCAAATGAACTTTATTAATATTAAGAACTCCTACTCTTCAATAGACATTATTAAGAGAATGACAAGAGAAGAGAAAGTGGGGGAAATATTTATAATCATATATTTGGCAAAAAATGTATATCCAATATACACGTTAAGAAAAAACTCTCAAAGGAGGGAGTTGAGGGAAATTGGAAGCGGAGGTGAACCATGAGAGACTATGGACTCTGAAAAACAATCTGAGGGTTTTGAAGGGGCGGGGGGTGGGAGGTTGGGGGAACCAGGTGGTGGCCATTAGAGAGGGCACGGATTGCATGAAGCACTGGGTGTGGTGCAAAAACAATGAATACTGTTACGCTGAAAAGAAATAAAAAATTTTAAAAAAAAAGAAAAAACTCTCAAAACTCATTAATAAGTAAACAAACAAACCAAATTAAAAAAGAGCAAAAAGGGACACCTGGATGGTTCAGTCAGTTAAGTGTCTGCCTTTGGCTTAAGTCATAATCCCAGGGTCCTGGGATCTAGTCCTGCTTCTCCCCCTGTTTGTGCTCTCGCTCTCTCTCTCTCTCTCTCACTGTCAAATAAATATAGTCTTTTAAAAATAAAAGGGTAACCCATTTGAACATACTTTGCACAAAATAGGATATATGAATGGCAAATGAACATGAGAATAAATGCCCAATATCATTATTCATCAGAGAAATGTAAATTAAAATCATAAGGAGATATTCTTATACATGGTATAATGTCTAGAATTTAAAAGACTGACCATATATTATGCTAAGTGAAATTACTCATGGTGAGCACAGCACCATCTTTAGACTCGTCGAATCACAGTTGCTGTACATTGTGTGGAGATAACTAAGATAACATTGTGTGTCAACCATACTTCAATAAAACAAACAGAAATAGACCAAATAAATAAGTAAGATCCCACCAAATATGGATGATGGTGTGAACTCACTAGAACTGGTGATAATATAAAATGGTACAACAATTTAGAAAAGGGTCTGTAGTTCCCCCCCCAAATTAACTATACACCTACCCTATGAGCTAGCTATTCTACTCCAAGGTACTGACCCAAGAGAAATAAAAGCACAAATTTACGCAGAGAGTTGCACATGAATGTTCACAATAGATTTATTTGTAATAGTCCCAAACTAAAGGCAACCAAAATATGCATTAGCAAGTGAATGGATAAGTTGTGGCGTATCTACGATTAATGCAATAATACCATGAGGAGAAAATTAACCCCTGTAACATGGATCAACATGGATGAATTTCAAGATTATACTAAGTGAAAGAAATCAGACAAAGAGAATACAAACTAAATTACTTATTTTACTAATCTAGCGTCGCAACAGTGGTTTCCTAGGATGGAGAACAGGGAGGGAGGAGTAGGAGGGAAGAATTAGAAAGGGGCAAAAGGAAACTTTTTAGGAGTGACAGAGAAAGGCATTATATTGATTGTACTGGTGATTTCCTCAGTGTTTATATATGTCAACACCTACCGAACCGTATACTTGAAATATGTGTCATTTCTTACATTTTGATTATTTTTCAATAGAACTTTGTTTTAAAGCTTGTCTGTGCACAATTAGATTTTATTTCATACTGTGAGATACACTTTTTAATGTTGTTAAGTGTACTCTGAATCTGCTTTGATGACCCAGAGCATTTTCAAAAGTGATAGAAGCCCCCTTCACAGACACCCAGTGGATGTGCTCCGAAAGGGACCGGTTCTGTTGTGTGAGAAAATTTGAAGCAGAGATCTTCTGAGATCTATTTTTGGTCCCAAGGGACTAAGAAAATGTGTAGCCATAGCTTCTAGATGCAGAGTCAACTAATGCAGTATCAGTGTTTTTCCAACTGTACCTCTCATCTCTGAAAGTGTCCCTAGCTAAAGTGATAATGGGACTAGTATTTGCCATCTTTTTTGTCTTTGGAGCACTCCAGAATCACATTCTTCTGCTTCACTTGCAAAGTGGAGGAGGTGCTTGCCCTGATTCTAACTACTGTTCAAAGGAAGAACATGAAACCTTTATGTCCAAATCTCTTCTTGGGATATGGCACTTGGCATATAACTATATTGTGATTTTTAACATAATTTTTTGTTTGAAGTTTATATTTATGAGTTTATGACAATAATTGTTTATCTAGTTCCTATTGCCTTAAATGGTTTATACTTATTATCTCATTTTACCCTTAAAACAGTTCTGTAGGTGGTATTAATTGTGGTATTATTGCTCCATATTACAGACAAGAAAAACATAAAGATTAAAAGGTTATTTGCCCAAGGTAATACTGTGCTATTTTTGGAACAGGGATTTAAACTCAAATCCATTGGGGCACCTGGGTGGCTCTGTCGTTAAACTCAAACCCAGCTCACTACAAAACCAATGATTCAAAATACTTTTCTACTGTGTCTCATTTATTGATTTATTAATTTAATCTTTTCCTACAAAAAAGTTGAGATATCTTGTTATAAACAAAATATAAACTAGTACATCTTTCATTTGAAATTATACCCCAGAGAAAGTATATATATGTTTCTTCCCATGGTTTGTGAGAGCTGGGGATACCTCTTATTTATTTATTTATTTATTTATTTTAAATCATGCATGATTTGGGGTGCCTGGGTGGCTCAGTGGGTGAAGCCTCTGCCTTCAGCTCAGGTCATTATCTCAGGGTCCTGGGATCAAGCCCCACATTCGGCTCTATGCTCAGCAGGGGGCCTGCTTCCCCCCCCTCTCTCTGCCTGCCTCTCTCCCTACTTGTGATCTATCTCTCTCTGTGTCAAATAAATAAATAAAATCTTTTTTAAAAAATCATGCATGACTTACTTTCAGCTATTTTGCCAAATTACCAATGTATTGCATCTATGTTTTGTATTAAATTTATAAAACTTTTTCTTACAAAGAGGTTATAAGTTATTGATTATTTGCCCATTCTTTTCTAGTACTTTAACTATTTCACTGTTTTACATAATGTGGCCCATTTGCACTTTTTTCTTGTGTGTGGTGTGAGAATTAGATCTATTTTCATCTTTGTTCAAATAGCCCTCAAGTTATCTGAATACCTTTTATCCCAAAGTCCATTCATAACTAGTCCTAAGAGATGCTAACACATATTATGAAGTCTCTATAATTAAAACACATGTTAATGTTACATGAATAGATGGAATAAGTACCATAAAGCACAGAAGACCAAAAATAGACAAAACGACAAGAAAAGCCCAATATATGATAAAAGTGGTATCACAAATCTTTTTTTTTTTTTTTAAGATTTTTATTTATGTATTTGAGAGAGAGTGTGAAATAGAGAGAGCGAGAGAGAGTGAGAGAGAGAGCACCAGCCCAGGGGAGAGGCAGAGGGAGAGGAAAAAGCAGACTCCCTGCTGAGCAGGGACTCCGTCCGGGACTCAATCCAAGAATCCTGGGATCAAGACCTGAGCCGATGGCAGACGCTTAACTGACTGAGCTACCTAGGCACTCCCTCGATTTTTTTTTTTTTTTTTAAGATTTTTAAAATTTATTTGACAGAGATTAAGAGAGAGAGAACGAACACAAGAAGGGGGAACAATGGAGGGAGCAGGAGAAGCAGGCTCCCTGCTCATTAAGGGAGCCCAATGAGGAGCTCAATCCCAGAACCCTGGGATCCCAGAACCCTGCGATCATGACCTGAGCTAAAGGCAGGTGCTTAGCTGAGTGAGTCACCCAGGCACTCCTAGCCTCAAATCTTTTATTTTATTTTATTTTATTTTAAGATTTTTATTTATTTATCAGAGAGAGAGGGGGAGAGAGCGAGCACAGGCAGTCAGAGTGGAAGGCAGAGGCAGAGGGAGAAGCAGGCTCCCTGCGGAGCAAGGAGCCCGATGTGGGACTCGATCCCAAGACGCTGGGTTCATGACCTGAGCCAAAGGCAGCCGCTTAACCAACGGAGCCACCCATGCGTCCCCCACCTCAAATCTTTTAAATCTTTTATCACTTGTTCCTGATTCATAGTAGATATACTAACATCTGGTGAAATGTACATTGTAAGATAACCCAAGCTTAGAGAACTTTTTCTTTTCTTTTCTCTCTTTCTCTCTCTCTCTTCCTCCCTTCCTTCCTTCCCTTTCTCACTTCCTTCCTTTCTTTTCTCTCCCCTTCCTTCCCTCCCTCCCTCCCTCTCTCTCCCCATCCTCTCTCTCTCCCTCCTCTTCTTCCCTTCTTTCCATTTTGAGAAATTTGCTTACTTAAAAAAAAAGAAGAAGAAATTCTTCCATTTACAAACTTCCTAAGAAGAGAGACTTTAAAAGTTAGAGGCAGGAAAGGTCAGCACTTTAGCATTAGACAAGTAATAGGCCATTTCTGTTTTGTCAGGAGATCTTGGAGGCACTAACTTGGTTATGGCATCAGAGCTCTGGAATATCAAGAAAGGTCTGCAGGCTGTCTCTTAACCCTTGGTTAAGCCGGTCTTTTAGCACTGAGTTAGTATTGGCAGCAATGTCTGAGAGTGTGATGCCAGATAAAAATAGCCAATAAGAACGACATCTACTGAAATCCTACTATGTCTCAGGCATCAGTGCTAAGAGCTTCGTATGTACTGCCTCATCTGTTCCTCTCAAGAGCTCATTGGTGAACCTATCGGTACTATTTTATCTGCATTTAACAGATGAAAAGAATGAGATACAGAGAGTTTAAGGAACTTGCCCAAGGTTAAACAGATATAAGAAACAGCTATGATTTCAGACTGCCTCCTCAGCTTCTGTGCTAGGATAAGGGATCAGAGAACTCCCTGGTCATCCCTGGGGATCCTGGTGGTTATCTCCATGCAGAGGTGTGAAACTAAATGACCAAGCAGTTAGGAAACCATTCAAGACAGTTGCTCTGATGTTGACTAACTAGGTAGAGTGTTCGGGAGGTTGGGTGGTACTGGATTACCAGCATCAATGAGCACCTTTGGGCACACATGACGGGGAGGAGAGTGCTGCTGGGTGGTCCTTCTTCTTAATGATCCACATTGCCATGTGTGAAGGGCAAGTTCAGAATCAGACCTTGGAACAAGGGAAGCATGTGGCAGGGATGGGGGACTTTCAGAGTTAGGGTTTTAGGAGGAAAAGTAAGGCAGGGCTGTGGCAATCCACACCTTCATCCAGCCTCCCATGGGATCCCATGTTTTTCATTCATTCTTCCCTTCCCTTTACAATTCAGCATGTATTTAATGAGTGCCTACTATTTAACAGGTACTGTGAGATTAGTGCTTATTATAATAATAGTCATGGTATGATTTTCTTCTCTGGTCTCCCAACTATCAGTAATTTTTAGTGAACAGGGACTGTCCTTTTTAGCCTTTTACATTCAGGAGAGAACACAATGACAAGCACATATTAGGTGAACAAAGAATGGCCTGGATTTAAATCTTGGATCTGTCACTTAATGACTGTGAAATCATGTATTTAACTTCTTTGGAACTTCGCTTCCCTGACTGTAAAATGAAAAATTTTCATCTTGAAAGCATGTAAATATCAGGGGGAATAATGCCCATAAAAGTACTTCATAAAATGTAAAGTGCCATCAATGTTACTCCTTGTTCTCTTTGTCTTCTTCCTTCTTCCCTCCCTCTCTCCCTAGTTCTTCTTACCTACCTCTTTCTCTTCCTCCTTACTTTTCTACCCCACCCCTGCTTTTTGTTTTCCGTTAAATGGCTGCAGGCTGAGTCTCCCCTGTGACTGGAGTGGTATAGGTGCCCCTGGGCTGTATCAAACACCTCTCATGCTTCTTTGCTTGCTCTTTTTTCTCAAACACTGGAAGATGTGGCCTTTTCGTCTCTCTCTCTGGTTAGTGCAGATAATTAGGTCTGCACATTGCATGAAAATAGAGGAGGTGTAAGGTTTGATTAGTTTCAGGGCGATTTATCCTTAACCAGTGGTACAGGAACAAAGAGCCCTCTGCATGGTCTGGCTTGGCTTGCTAGGTTCTGTCATGTGGAATTTGAGGCCAGAGCTCCAGGCGACACTAAAGAGTTGCTTTGTCCTGTTTCACCTTCACACATCTATTCATTACAGGAACATAGTGAAGGATGGCTGGGCCAAGGCAGGATTTAAGTTTCCGGACCAAACCATGTTCTTGCGATCATAGAGGGCTATTCCTGGACTCTCCCTGGTGTCATCTTCAGCTTGCTTTCTTTTCCTTCCATTCAGTCAGGCCCTTACATCCTGTCGATTCTACCTTATCGATTCCCCCCATATCTCCAGCCCTAGTATTACTGGCATGTTCTGCATGCTCATTGTTTTGCACGGGGACTACTAAAACCATTTCCTAACTGGACATTCTCAGCCGATTCTCATGGTGCCCCTAAAGCATAAATCAAATTTTGTCTTCTCCCTACTTAAAGACTTCAGGGGCCTTGCATTATTCATATCTGAACCTTTACACTTGTGTCCAACAGATCAAATCCAGCTTGCAGATTTTTTTTTTTTTTTTTTTTTTTTTTTAGCTTAACAGTCAAGCAAATGAACAAACAAACAAACCTGCAATCAATAGTCAAAGACTGGAAGATTGCTTATGAAGATCCGTATTTCTACATGTCAGTCATCTGCTGAAGGTAATTGGGCTTTCTGAGTGGCTGATGTGCTCTTGAACCCACTATGGTCCTCTCCACATGCAGGGGGCAGGTATACATTCATTCACAAACTTTCACTGATATGGCTCACACCTGTCAGTGAGACTGAACCCTAAGAATGAAATCCAGATTTCTTAATTTGGTGTTGGAGGACTTGATAACTGTGCTAGGCTGAGTTATTTCCCTCAAATATGTCCTTGTTCTAATCCCCAGGACCCATGAATTACTTTACACAGGAAAATGGGCTTTCTGGCTGTGATGAAGTTAAGGAATTTGAGATAGGGAGAGAGTCCTCTATCCTGGGGGGCTCAGTGTCATCAGAGGGACCTCATAGGAGAAAACCCGGAGGAAGAGAGAAGAAGGGCAACCTGGGATAGAAGCAGAGAGTGGACTGATGAGGCCACAACCCAAGGAACCCTGGAAGCCTCTAGAAGCTGAAAGAGGCAAGGAACAAATTCTCTCCTGGAGCCTCCAAGAGGAACCCCTGTCTATACTTTGATTTTAGCCATGCAAGACTCACTTTAGACTTCTGGCCTCCAGAGTTGTAGGAGAATAAATGTGCATTGTGCTAAGTCACTTAGTTTGTGGTAATCTGTTGCAGCAGCAACAGGAAACTCATTCTTTACTTCAACTCGCTTTTCCAAATTTATCTTCTAGGGGATCCCCCACCCACAAACAGATTTCTCACTCACCTCCCAAGCCCATATCATTTCCTGGTTCATGAATATCTGCTTGGACTGATCACTTCCCCAGCTCTAGGAGTCCAAATTTTTCATGATTTCAAAAGTCACTTCCTCTTGAAACTTGCTCCTTTCCACTTTGTTGGATTTGACTTCATACGGACTGAGTATTCCATCTTTAATCTCTTCTACCATTTTATGCTTTTTATAAGGTGTCAGGCTCTGTATTGATGCCTTACATTATCTTACATAACACTTCCAAGGAGAGGCCCTGCATGTATATGCTCACGTGTGGACATTTCAGCCCACACGTCCAACTCATATTATATTCTTTGAAAAATCCCATTTCCTGACTACCTTTTATCATGAGAGGGTCCACGAGGCGCCTGGGTGGCTCAGCGGGTTAAAGCCTCTGCCTTCAGGTCGGGTCATTGTCTCAGGGTACTGGGATCGAGCCTCGAATCAGGCTCTCTGCTCAGCGGGGAGCCCCACCCCGCCTGTCTCTCTGCCTGCTTGTGATCTCTCTCTCTCTGTCAAATAAATAAATAAAATATTTTTTAAAAAAGTAATGAGAGGGTCCACATATCTGAGGTGCAGTTGACTTAGAAGATATGCCAGAAGAAGCCCGTGTATGTCTTGGAAGAAGGTTTGAGTCTGTGTGGGCAAAGAAATTTAGGACTCTGTATACAAGGCATGGACTACAAGTTGGGCATGGGTTCTGGGTATATGCGAACATTTGGCCTCAAAGAATCCTTGCCCTTTGAAGAGAGGTATAGCCGCAGGAGGGTCAGGGATGGACCTCTAAAGCGCATAGCTTGAGGCACAGTCCTCTCTTCTCTGGCTCTGTGGGCAGCACTGGTTTAAAAGTCTTGTGTTTGGGACACCTAGGTGGCTCAGTTGGTTAAGCATCCAACTCTTGGTTTTGGCTCAGGTCATGATCTCAGAGTCACTAGACAGAACCCTAGGATGAAGACTCACACTTAGTGTCGAGTCTATTCGGGATTCTTTCCCTCTTTCTCCCCCTCTGCCCCTCCCCTTGCTCATGTATGTACTCAGAGCATACTCTCTCTCAAATCTATCAATAAATTAATTAATTAATAAAAATTATTAAAAAAAAAAAAAAAAGGTCTCATGCTTATGACTTATCTCCTTAACTGGCATATAAGCTCCATGAGGGTAAAGGCTAGAGGGCGTTTTTGCCTTGTGTCTCTCCATAAGCCTGCTTGGGGTCTGGCACATGTGTTAAATTGGTACCAACTGCATCAAAATTAGAGGTGGGGCAGAAGGGACCCTGGATTTACTGCCCACCTGTGGCATGCTTGTCCCTAAGCTGAATGCTCTATACATGTTCCCTCACTTGATATTTAAGACATCTGAAGAAGATATTGAACCCAGATATAAAAAAGTACATTTCAGGTAGAAAAAGAAATTTGGTCAAAGTCACGACTAGGAAGGAGTCAATTTGGCATTTCAGCTCACATCTGTCCCACTCCACCTGCCATGTCTCTTCGGGACTGCACTAATCCATGCAATGGCCTTTTATTGTAGTCCCATCATGTGGCAGTTATTTTGCTGATTACTGGAGATACACTGGTGAGAAAACCAGATACTACTCATGACCTCATAGAGTTCACATCCTATTGAGACGGTCATGGAAATACATATTCACATTTCTGTGAGATATTTCCTAATGGAAGAAGTCAACGGTACACAGTCCTTCCACAATATTGCCTCAAATTGCTAGAGGTAGCTGATAAGATGGTATGACCAGCTGTGGAAAAGACTGTTCTCCAGAGTAGCCAGGTCCCAGGACCTCTCAAACGATTGGCCTGCTAAGCCCCATTTACAGGACTGCCCAAGCTACAGAAATATACTATTAGCCTACTTTCCTGAATAACCCTGCATTACTCAATGCGCTTCTTATATTTCTCAGAGTAAAATGGTTCCTACTAGAAAACTTGAAACTGTTCAGTAATGTGACAGAATTAAATTTACTAACTTGCTGTGGCATTGAAATTTCTGAACTGTTAGTACAGCGTGGTATTTTGGAAATGTTTGGGAATAGCATTCACCACTTCAAACCCAGTCTTAGGCAGGTTGACACCAGCTTTTGCACTGTGTACTTTTTTTTTTTTTTTAATTACACACAGAAGGGCAAAAATGTCAGGTAAGTTGTTCAAGGCCACCCAGTAAATCAAGGACCAAGGTGGATGGCGAAGTAGAAACAACAGGCTTTAAACTTCTGGCTACTGCATGTGTGTGTGTGTGTTACATTCTTCTCCACTCTCTCATTTAACATTTTACAAAGAAAGAAGAAAAGGCTTTCAGGATCTGCATATGGTGTGAGGAGTGAGTTCTGTGCTGCTTTTAATTGAAAGCTCTGAGGGCAAAGCTTGCAGAGCAGGGTAACAGCTGCAGAACATGCAACTGCCCCGTCACGCTGGGTCGCTATAATAGACAGGCTTATTACTTTTTAATTAGGAGCTTCAGTGTTTTGTTCAACTGTAAATGTGTCAGGACCTGGGGATTTGGTTATACACTAAACTGTCTTGCATTAATCTTTGTGGAAGCTTTAGAGAGATTCAGGGTCAGTTGGCAAAAGGCATTTTGTTATTGCATAATAACAACAGTTAACATTTACTACACATTTACCATTTTCCGGGCATTAGGCTGAATACTATTTGATTCATTATTCATCCAACAATATTCCTTGAACTCCTGCTAGGGTCTAGGGACTGTGAGGCATTTTGGTGGATGGATAACTAATGAATAATAAGACCTAGCCAGACTGAGTCCTCTAGGACATTAGAGAAACATAAAATATATGTATATATAAATGACATTGAAAATACTCTCTGATTAGAACCATAAGGTAGAAACTGTGAGGTATCACCCCCTACCCAGTCTCAGTCCTCCCCAAGTTTCCCCTATTTGGGAGCAAAGCACCTCCTTCCCTCCCTCCCTCCATCCACTAGTTCAGGGCACAAGTATGAATCATTCTTAATTTCTTCCTCTCCTCCCCTCTTGTATCAAACCATTACCAAGTGATGATTATTTTATCTCTAAAGTATGCCTCAAAGTCATCTACTCTTCTCTTACTATCCCCCACTCCAACTTAGGCTTCTTGCTTATATTCCTTCAATAATCTCCCAGCAGGTATCCCCAATATCATTCTTGCTCCTTCTAATCCATTCTCCACACCCTAACCAGCAGAATTTTGTTAAAACACAGATAACAGGGGAGCCTGGGTGGCTCAGTGGGTTAAAGCTTCTGCCTTCAGCTCAGGTCAGGATCCCAAGGTCCTGGGATCAAGCCCCGCTATTGGGCTCTCTGCTCAGCAGGGAGCTGCTTCCCCCTCTCTCTCTGCCTGCCTCTCTGCCTACTTGTGATCTCCATCTGTCAAATAAATAAATAAAATCTTAAAAATAAAACCAGACAGATAACATTCTGTCTCTCTTCTGCTCAGGAATCTTTAGTGACACATCATGGCATCCCTTATTGGACCCTATAAACCCCCGCTTACCCGTCACTCCTAATTATTATTCTCTAGCCCCACCAATCTTCTTTTGGTTCTTTGCATGCACCTAAGGGCCTTCCAAAGTGCTATTCCCTCTGTCTTATGCTTTTGCCACCAGTTGCTACCAGAATGGCTGCTGAATGTCCTTCAGATCTCAGCTAGAATGCTTCTTCTCCAGCTGGCCAGCTCCCTGGCCCCCAAGTTAGAAGTGGATCTCTATTATTCCCCTTCCTAGCATGTTGCTTCTCCCTTTCATAGCACCTGCTGTGTACTGTAACCATGCAGGTTGCCATGTAATTTATTGCATGTTATATTTTAATGTCCATGTGTTATGCCATGTATATCAGAACTCCACAAAGCTTCAGTGCCCAGAACAGAGCCTAAGTCATACCTGCTATCCCACTGATGCCAATCCCATGACCACAGTCTGAAGGAATAGATAAGTAGAAAGAATGGAAACTCCGTATATGCAGAGGAAAGAGTCTGTCCTATAGAGACTAGGTGGGGGAATTGAAGAGGAAATGGAACTTTAAGTTTGATCCTAAATGATCTAGTCAGATTAGAGGTAGAGTGGGTCAGGGGATGAATAGATAGGGTATTCCAAACAGAACATATAGACATATATTAAGTTTCAGTTTTGGCCCTATTACTAACTGTGTGGTTCTGGCTGAATAACATATCTCTCTCTGATTTCTTTTCTAAAAAGTATTAATACAGAACATTTTCCCCTTTCTGGACTCCTGTGAGAGTCCAATGAGGTGCTGATCATGAAATTCTTTTAAAGATTACCAAGTCATAACAGGACTTAAGAAACATCTTTGAGAGAGGAGGAGTCAAGATGGCGGAGAAGTAGCAGGCTGAGTCTACTTCAGCTAGCAGGAAATCAGCTAGATAGCTTATCTAAAGATTGCAAACACCTACAAATCCATCAGCAGATCGAAGAGAAGAAGAACAGCAATTCTAGAAACAGAAAATCAACCATTTTCTGAAAGGTAGGACTGGCAGAGAAGTGAATCCAAAGCGATGGGAAGATAGACCCCTGGGGGAGGGGCCGGCTCCCAGCAAGCAGCGGAGCAACGGAGCACAAAATCAGGACTTTTAAAAGTCTGTTCCACTGAGAGACATTGCTCCAGAGGCTAAACTGGGGTGAAGCCCACGTGGGGTCAGTGTGGCCTCAGGTCCCGCAGGGTCACAGAAGGATCGGGGGTGTCTGAGTATCGCAGAGCTTACAGGTATTAAAACGGGGAAGCCAGCTACAGAGACAGAGCCGACAGTGAGCTCACAGCTCGGGGTTACCTTGAACTGGTTGCAGGCTCGGTGAGCTCGGAGTGCGGCCGGAGGTCAGGGAGACGGGAGTTAGTGGGCGCTGTTCTCTGAGGGCGCCTGAGGAGTGGGGCTCCGGGCTCTCGGCTCCTCCAGGCCGGAGACCAGGTGGCTGCCATTTATATTTCCGTCCTCCGGAACTCTACGGAGAGCGCTCGGGGAACAAAAGCTCCTGAAAGCAAACCCCGAGCAAACTCAGCCCAGCCCCTGGTAAGGGCGGTTCAAATCTGCCTGGGGCAAAGACACTTGAGAATCAATACAACAGTCCCCTCCCCCAGAATATCAACAAGAAATCCAGCCACGACCAAGTACACCTACCAAGGAGTGCAGTTTCAATACCAAGGAGAGCAGCAGAATTCCAGAGGAGGAAAAAGCAAAGCAAAGAACTCATGGCTTTCTCTCCATGATTCTTTAGTCTTGCAGTTACTTTAATTTTTTTTTTCTTTTTCAATTATTTTTCTCTTCTTCTGCTAAAATTTTTGTAACATTTACCCTTTTCTTTTTTAATGATTTTTAATTAGTTTATCTAATATATTTTTTCTTTTTTATATTTTTTCTTTATTCATTTTCTTTTTTTAACTGTTTCTATTCTTTTTTCTTTTTTTTTTTTCCTTTCTGAAACTCTTTTTATCCCCTTTCTCTCCCCTCACGATTTGGGATCTCTTCTGATTTGGTTAAAGCATATTTTCCTGGGGCTGCTGTCACCCTTATAGTATTTTACTTGCTCCTTCACATACTCTTATCTGGACAAAATGACAAGGCGGAACAACTCACCACAAAAAAAAGAACAAAAGGCAGTACCAAAGGCTAGGGACCTAATCAATACAGACATTGGTAATATGTCAGATCTAGAGTTCAGAATGACAGTTCTCAAGGTTCTAGCCGGGCTCGAAAAAGGCATGGAAGATATTAGAGAAACCCTCTCGAGAGATATAAAAGCCCTTTCTGGAGAAATAAAAGAACTAAAATCTAACCAAATTGAAATCAAAGAGCTATTAATGAGGTGCAATCAAAAATGGAGGCTCTCACTGCTAGGATAAATGAGGCAGAAGAAAGAATTAGCGATATAGAAGACCAAATGACAGAGAATAAAGAAGCTGAGCAAAAGAGGAACAAACAGCTACTGGACCAAGGGGAGAATTCGAGAGACAAGTGACATCATAAGATGAAACAACATTAGAATAATTGGGATTCCAGAAGAAGAAGAAAGAGAGAGCAGAGCAGAAGGTATACTGGAAAGAATTATTGGGGAGAATTTCCCCAATATGGCAAAGGGAACGAGCATCAAAATTCAGGAGGTTCAGAGAACGCCCCTCAAAATCAATAAGAATAGGCCCACACCCCGTCACCTAATAGTAAAATTTATAAGTCTTAGTGACAAAGAGAAAATCCTGAAAGCAGCCCGGGAAAAGAAGTCTGTAACATACAATGGTAAAAATATTAGATTGGCAGCTGACTTATCCAAAGAGACCTGGCAGGCCAGAAAGGGCTGGCATGATATATTCAGAGCACTAAACGAGAAAAACAAGCAGCCAAGAATACTATATCCAGCTAGGCTATCATTGAAAATAGAAGGAGAGATTAAAAGCTTCCAGGACAAACAAAAACTGAAAGAATTTGCAAACACCAAACCAGCTCTACAGGAAATATTTAAAGGGGTCCTCTAAGCAAAGAGAGAGCCTACAAGTGGTAGATCAGAAAGGAACAGAGACAATATACAGTAACAGTCACCTTACAGGCAATACAATGGCACTAAATTCATATCTCTCAATAGTTACCTTGAATGTTAATGGGCTAAATGCCCCAATCAAAAGACACAGGGTATCAGAATGGATAAAAAAACAAAACCCATCTATATGTTGCCTCCAAGAAACTCATTTTAAGCCCGAAGACACCTCCAGATTTAAAGTGAGGGGGTTGAAAAGAATTTATTATGCTAATGGACATCAGAAGAAAGCAGGAGTGGCAATCCTTATATCAGATCAATTAGATTTTAAGCCAATGACTATAATAAGACATGAGGAAGGACACTATATCATACTCAAAGGATCTGTCCAACAAGAAGATCTAACAATTTTAAATGTCTATGCTCCCAACATGGGAGCAGCCAACTATATAAACCAATTAATAACAAAATCAAAGAAACACATCAACAATAATACAATAATAGTAGAGGACTTTAACACTCCCCTCACTGAAATGGACAGATCATCCAAGCAAAATATCAAAAAGGAAATAAAAGCCTTAAATGACACACTGGACCAGATGGACATCACAGATATATTCAGAACATTTCATCCCAAAGCAAAAGAATACCCATTCTTTTCTAGTGCACATGGAACATTCTCCAGAATAGATCATATACTCGGTCGTAAATTAGGTCTCAACCGGTATCAAAAGATTGGGATCATTCCCTGCATATTTTCAGACCACAATACTCTGAAGCTAGAACTCAATCACAAGAGGAAATTTGGAAAGAACCCAATTACATGGAGACTAAACAGCATCCTTCTAAAGAATGAATGGGTCAACCAGGAAATTAAAGAAGAATTGAAGAAAATCATGGAAACAAATGATAATGAAAATACAATGGTTCAAAATCTGTAGGACACAACAATGGCAGTCCTGAGAGGAAAATATATAGTGGTACAAGCCTTTCTCAAGAAACAAGAAAGATCTCAGGTACACAACCTAACCCTACACCTAAAGGAGCTGGATAAAGAACAAGAAAGAAACCTTAAACCCAGCAGGAGAATAGAAATCATAAAGATCAGACCAGAAATCAATGAAATAGAAACCAAAAAAACAATACAACAAATCAACGAAACTAGGAGCTGGTTCTTTGAAAGAATTAATTAGATTGATAAACCCCTGGCCAGACTTATCAAAAAGAAAATAGAAAGGACCCAAATAAATAAAATCATGAATGAAAGAGGAGAGATCACAACTAACACTAAAGAAATACAAACAATTAAAAGAACATACTATGAGCAACTCTACGCCAACAAATTTGACAATCTGGAAGAAATGGATGCATTCCTAGAAACATATAAACTACCACAACTAACCAGGAAGAAATAGAAAGCCTTAACAGACCCATAACCAGTGAGGAGATTGAAACATCAAAAATCTCCAAACAAACAAAAGCCCGGCTTCCCGGGGGAATTCTACAAAACATTCAATGAAGAACTAATTCCTATTCTCCTGAAACTGTTCCAAAAAATAGAAATGGAAGGAAAACTTCCCAACTCATTTTGTGAGGCCAGCATCACCTTGATCCCAAACCAGACAAGGATCCCATTAAAAAAGAGAGCTATAGACCAATATCCTTGATGAACACAGATGCAAAAATGCTCACTGAAATATTAGCCAATAGGATTCAACAGTACATTAAAAGGATTATTCACCACGACCAAGTGGGATTTACTCCAGGGCTGCAAGGTTGGTTCAACATCTGCAAATCAATCAATGTGATACTAACACATCAATAAAAGAAAGAACAAGAATCATATGATACTCTCAATAGATGCTGAAAAAGCATTTGACAAAGTACAGCATCCCTTCCTGATCAAAAGTCTTCAATGTGTAGAGATAGAGGGCACATACCTCAATATTATCAAAACCATCTATGAACAACCCACCGCAAATATCATTCTCAATGGAGAAAAACTGAAAGCTTTTCCACTAAGGTCAGGAACACGGCAAGGATGTCCATTATCACCACTGCTATTCAACATAGTACTAGAAGTCCTAGTCTCAGCAATCAGACAACAAAAGGAAATTAAAGGCATCCAAATCAGCAAAGAAGAAGTCAAACTATCACTCTTCACAGATGATATGATACTATATGTGGAAAACCCAAAAGACTCCACTCCAAAATTGCTAGAACTTGTACAGGAATTCAGTAAAGTGTCAGGATATAAAATCAAAGCACAGAAATCAGTTGCATTTCTCTACACCAAAAACAAGACAGAAGAAAGAGAAATTAAGGAGTCCATCCCATTTACAATCGCACCCCAGACCATAAGATACCTAGGAATAAACCTAACCAAAGAGGCACAGAATCTATACTCAGAAAACTATAAAGTACTCATGAAAGAAATTGAGGAAGACACAAAAAATGGAAAAATGTTCCATGCTCCTGGATTGGAAGAATAAACATTGTGAAAATGTTTATGCCACCTAAAGCAATCTACACATTTAATGCAATTCCTATCAAAGTACCATCCATCTTTTTCAAAGAAATGGAACAAATAATGCTAAAATTTATATGGAACCGGAAAAGACCTCGAATAGCCAAAGGGATACTGAAAAAGAAAGCCAACGTTGGTGGCATCACATTTCCGGACTTCAAGCTCTATTACAAAGCTGTCATCATCAAGACAGCATGGTACTGGCACAAAAACAGACACATAGATCAATGAAACAGAATAGAAAGCCCAGAAATAGACCCTCAACTCTATGGTCAACTAATCTTCGACAAAGCAGGAAAGAATGTCCAATGGAAAAAAGACAGCCTCTTCAATAAATGGTGTTGGGAAAATTGGACAGCCACATGGAGAAAATGAAATTGGACCATTTCCTTACACGACACACAAAAATAGACTCAAAATGGATGAAGGACCTCAATGTGAGAAAGGAATCCATCAAAATTCTTGAGGAGAACACAGGCAGCAACCTCTTTGACCTTAGCCGCAGCAACATCTTCCTAGGAACAATGCCAAAGGCAAGGGAAGCAAGGGCAAAAATGAACTATTGGGACTTCATCAAGATCAAAAGCTTTTGCACAGCAAAGGAAACAGTTAACAAAACCAAAAGACAACTGACAGAATGGGAGAAGATATTTGCAAATGACATATCAGATAAAGGGCTAGTGTCCAGAATCTATAAAGAACTTATCAAACTCAACACCCAAAGAACAAATAATCCAATCAAGAAATGGGCAGAGGACATGAACAGACATTTCTGCAAAGAAGACATCCAGATGGCCAACAGACACATGAAAAAGTGCTCCATATCACTCGGCATCAGGGAAATACAAATCAAAACCACAATGAGATATCACCTCACACCAGTCAGAATGGCTAAAATTAACAAGTCAGGAAATGACAGATGCTGGCGAGGATGTGGAGAAAGGGGAACCCTCCTACACTGTTGGTGGGAATGCAAGCCGGTGCAGCCCCTCTGGAAAACAGCATGGGGGTTCCTCAAAATGTTGAAAATAGAACTGCCCTATGACCCAGCAATTGCACTACTGGGTATTTACCCTAAAGATATAAACGTAGTGATCTGAAGGGGCATGTGCACCCGAATGTTTATAGCAGCAATGTCCACAATAGCCAAACTATGGAAAGGACCCAGATATCCATCAACAGATGAATGGATCAAGAGGATGTGGTATATATACACAATGGAATACTATGCGGCCATCAAAAGAAATGAAATCTTGCCATTTGCGACATCGATGGAACTAGCGCGTATCATGCTTAGCGAAATAAGTCAATTGGAGAAAGACAACTATCATATGATCTCCCTGATGTGAGGAAGTGGTGATGCAACATGGGGGGTTAAGTGGGTAGGAGAAGAATAAATGAAACGAGATGGGATTGGGAGGGAGACAAACTATAAGTGACTCTTAATCTCACAAACGAAACTGAGGGTTTCTGGGGGGAGGGGGGTTGGGAGAAGGGGGGTAGGTTTATGAACATTGGGGAGGGTATGTGCTTTGGTGAGTGCTGTGAAGTGTGTAAACCTGGCGATTCACAGACCTGTACCCCGGGGGATAAAAATATATTATATGTTTATAAAAAATAAAAAATAAAAAAATTATTAAAGAAACATTTTTAATATTTATTTTTTCAGATTTAGATAGTATACGTTTCATTGGGAACTTGTCTAATCATAGGAATCCCTCAAATCCCATAGATTCCACTGTTTCATTGATTTTGCTGCCTTCCCCTGTGAAGCCATTGATGGGTGAGTGCCATAAAAATATGTAGCCTGCCTCAAATGGGCTCTGTATTTTCTTCTCTGATGTGTGTTACTGACCAGGCTCTTTGTACCTGGTTCCATTTTCTTGTTTAGTGATTATGTCTTGCCAAACCAAAGTAACCACGCATACATATGTATCACAGTAAGTCTTGACCTTGCCACTCAGAACTGGTAGCCTTGTTGGCTGAGAAACAAGCAAGAAAAGAATCTTAGGGAAGAAACTCCAGTTTTTCATTGGTTTCTGGACATCTGTGTTGTGGCAGCAGATGTCTGAGGTGGGTTTGGGGGTTTAGGGAAGCATTTACTTACACACATGATATACTGGGACCTCCAACAGTGTTCTGGGCTGTGCATTTACTATCTCCATTGTCAACAGTCTATTACAACCACTACTAAAAACACCATATTTTTAGCATCCTGTATGAAGGATGATACTTTACATGTATCTTGTGTTATCTTACTTAGTCCTCAGTGAACGTGATTCTTACGCTGTAGTGCTTATCAGAAACACCTGGAGGGCTTGTTAAACTACAGTTTACTGGGATCTACACATAGAAGACCATGGGAACTGGGGTGGGGCCCAGTATTTTCATTTTTGACAGGTTTGGTAGGTCTATGCGGGATAGGATGAAGAAGCAAGCACTGGATGGTGAGAAAGAGACTGGGCCAAAAAGGTTAGTAGAGACCCCCAGGTCCTAAGAGAAGAGGAGACTTGAGGAATTCTCAGTTTGTACCCTAGTGATGCACCCACAGCTTTAGACCAGTGATATTTATCTTTTATAAATGCCTGGAACGTAGAGTGCAGAAAGCTGGGGCTTCTCTGTCAGCCTTCAAGTTTTCAAATTCCTTTATAACATTGTGACTTCTGGCAGATCATTTAACTCTCTAAATCTCAATTTCCTCTTTGTCAAATTGGAATAATGAGCATATATACAGCATAAGATTTCTGTCACAATTAAATATATTAATGCACATAAAGTCTTGACACAGTACCAGTATTATGTCATCTGGACATACAGTAGATGTTCAGTAAAAATACCGAGGAATAAATAAAAAAAGAGAAGTATTTTCTCTCTCCTTTTTCTCTCTATCAGATTCCAGTTTTGCTAGGAGAAGACCCAGCGTAGTGTCTCCTGTAGCGTATCTCCTTCTTTCATTGGACTTAACAGGAGGGTGTTCCCTGTCTTCTGTGCCTCTGTATGAAGTTCTCCGCCTCATCCAGTGATCAAGGTTACCGGAGAACATGCTTACCTCACCACAATGTGTTCCCCATGTGGTTGCCGATAAATGGCTAGTCCTGGCAAACTGGATGGGAATGGCAGGTAACGGTGACATTAAAGTATACATGGGAAAAGCGCTCATGTTCTCACTTAGGGAAGTCAGAGAGGGAACCACTTGTTCTGCACTGAAATTATACAAGAAGGCATGGTGACCTCTGGTTTACATCAGGGAAAGAATGTAAGCAGTTTCCTTGCACATGATTCTTGGGAAAATAGCCTTGGAGGAAATTATTTATGGAGTGATTTTATGTAGGGCTGTAAGACAAATTATACTACCAGCAAATGAGGTCAGAGGAGCAGGAAGGATTGATGGTAAAATGAGTGGCTTGCACAGGACAGCTTGCCTTAACCATACATGAACCTTGAAACAGCCGATGATACTTTTTAAAGTGCTAGGTTAAAAATGTGTCACTTTTTCTTGAAACCCCTGGAGCTAAACCTGGCATTTTACTTTGCATGTGTTTTATATTCATATATAGCAGTTTTTGAAGTATAACAGTAAAAATAGCATAACTAGACATTTTATTAAGAAGTGGGGCACATGGAGACTTTTTAGTATTGCTATGTAGTATTGGTCTGTTTTGAGGGTTTCCATTCAAATGCCTAGGAGGGCTAGGCAGGGAGTGATAAAGACTCTAGGAGGACAAAAGCAGGGAGACGAAAGGGAACAGTGACAGCTGTCTCGAAAGATATACATACACTCTATATACAAGGGGACTGCTCCTTCTTAGTGCTAGTCAATGAAGGTTTCAGAGTGGACAGATCTTTTGGCTTTTCAAAGAGACACTAGAAATCTAAAATTTTGTATGATGTGTAATGTTGCCTGATTGCTTAATAATGAATAAATTTAAAAATCAAATAAAGCTCACCCTTGAATCCTGCCTTCATTAAGTGACTTCTGTTTTATGCAGACATTGCACTACCTATGTTAGGATTCCCAAACCTACAGTCCTTTCCTCTGACTTTGTACATTGAAGCCAGGCCAGTCTTTCCACACACTGAGCAGCCAGCACCTTGTCCATTAGCACTTGTAGAGGGTGCTACAGCCAGCCTAGCTCTGTTTAGGGGAAGTCTTACAGACACTGGTTTTAAGATCAGACAGATCTGGAATTAAGGCCCGTCTCTATCACAGGACAAGCTTCCACACTCTTGTCTGAACCAGTAACTAGTAGCTAGTTTAAAACGTTATTGCAAAGATTAGATGGAATTATGTATTTAATGTCCTTAGCATAGTTTTTTTTTTAATGTTTTATTTATTTATTTGACAGAGAGAGAGAGACAGGGAGAGAGGAAACACAAGTAGGCTTCCCGCTGGGCAGGGATCCCAATGCAGGACTCCACTTCAGGACCCTGGGATCATGACCTGAGCCAAAGACAGACGCTTAACAGCTAAGCCACCCAGGCGCCCCACTTAGCATAATTCTAAGCACAGCAAATACTCAATAAACATGAACTGTTATTATTATTTCTACCAAAAATAAGTACTCCCACTAACTTTATTCCCTCATTTGACCCTTTCTCCCTCCTTCATTTCTGCATTACCCCAACTCTTGACCACTCAGATTTGCCCCAGGGTACATATCCTTTGGTTCAAGGTTCAGCTTCTCTATTTCACACCCCAGCACTCTGTTAGGCATGAATCCTCTTTTCTCATTATTCTTAATGAGTGACCCTAGACACTAGTGAAATTAAGAAGTACAGAATAATAGAATCTTTTATTTTTGGTGTCATTTGGGTCTTTAACATACATCAGTTTCAAATTTCTTGCCTAGAATTCTTTCATCTAAGGTCCCTTACAGAGTTATGCTTGCCTTGTTTGAATCCTCCCAGAGGTGGGCCACTCACTACCTGTTAAGGAACCTGTTCATTACAACGTTCTTTGTGATGTTCAACCCAAATCCACCTTCCTACAGATTGTAACCATTATCTCCAATTTTCCTTCTCTTTGGAGGAGAGTAAAATGTGGATAAAAGAAAGAGTATAGCGGGCTATCGGCATAGATGGCTTAAGTTCACTCCTCAAAATAGGCCATAATGAAAGTCAACACAAACTTTTATCTGAGTTACCGAGGTGTTCTATTCCTGACTCTGCAGAGTAATACAAATTACATATGTATATGAAATGCATATGTGAACTTAAAACTAGTATACATAAAAGAAAACTGTTTCATACAATATAGAGAATAGCATCTACCAAGTTTTGTTTATCTCTTTACACAGAATAACAACACAAATTGTTAATGTTAAGTAATTGTTATTTAATAAAAGTACTAAGTACAAACTGTATGTCTATATTTATCTCCTACTGTTTGCCGTGAAGTATAACGGTATGGCTGAGTGCTCTTTTCAGTAATATAGAAACCAATGTTTACCATATTCATGAAGGATCATTTGGCTGGTGTTTATCCCAAGCTAAGCTGTGGGCTACTTGCAAATCTAAAGATTTGAATAAATCATTATGACTTTGCATGCATTGACATAAACTTGGAGGATGGCATTTATGTTCATAAATTAAGCTTAATCAACATTTATTGAGCACCCTCTACATATCAGGTAGTTTTTTTAAGCACTGGGAGTAAATGGGGAATAAAAATCTAGTTCCTTTCCCCCAAGATTTATGGTGTAAAGACACCTAACCTGATAATTTCACAATAATATGTAGATACCACAGTTGGAAGGAATGCATGGAACACATGAGAGTGGAGAGATAAAAGTTCAGCAAAACCTCTTTGAATGAGATGATATCTCATGTGAGTCTTACAGGTTGAGTAGGAGTTAATAATGATACTCAAAGTTTATTGAGCATAAATTGTGTGCCAGGCAGTAATCTAAGTGCTTTTACATGTCTTGGCTCATGAAATGTCCATGTGAATGTTATGAAGTCAGTATTACTATCCATTTTACAGATGAGAGGCTCCTAGTACAGATGGTTAAATGGCTTCAGAAGTGTCACTTGACTAGTGAGCAGGCAAAGCAGAATCTCAACTTTAGCTGTCTGACACCAGGACTCATAGTCACCACAAGGCATCACCTTTATTTTTGGCAGATGAAGACATTTGGGAAGGTCATGCCTAGCAAAGGGAACAGCATGAGCAAAAACAGAGTAAGAGGAAAGGATCAGCAGGTACCACTAGATCATAAAGTATAAGGCAAGAAGGGACAGGAGACAATCAGGGGACTTAAGGAGTAGAAGGTTTTTGAGAAGGTGATCCTCCTCTGGCAATTTAGAAGATGAACCTAAGAATGGCAAGACTTCAGCAAGGAGCCCATTATAAGGTCTGTTTAATGGTCCAGAGAGGAGATGTTGGAGAGAAGATGAAAGGAGAGGGAACTCTTCAAATTGACTGGGTTGACTTTTCTGCCGGTTTGGTGGAATGACATCAAAGTCACATTTAATCTAACATTAGAAACAGAATGTGACATTTCTGGCAAATGCATGTTTGTGGAACAAATACCCTGTTCCACTGTTAGGCATTTTATATCAACGAAAAGAAAAAAAAATCTGTATAAGCTTTTACAAATTATCTTTTCCTCACAGGCTCATAAACTCTCTCACTGCAAATTCTCTAACTAGGGAGTTTTAGGGGCCTAACTCACTGATTAGGGAGAGAACAATGTGACGATGGGTTGAGCCACCTGCAGGAAGGAAATGAGACATTAGGAAATAGCTCATGAAGAACTGGACATGTTCCCAAGAGAATATGATTAACTTTTCACTGGAGAAAGGAAACTGTAAGAGAGTCATCTAGGTTCAATGTACCTGAGGTATGTCATGGTCCCTGGGGCAGACCCTCATTCTCCTGAGCACACAGCTAGACAACTTTCCCAGACTTCCCTGTAGTTAGTTCACCATGTGACTGAGTTACAGCTAATGAAATGTGCCTAGAAGGACTTTTACCACTTCTAGGTTTGAAGAAAAAAAAAAAAAAGAAAGAAAGAAAGAAAAGAAAAAAAAATCCTCTCAGCCCTTTCCGGATGTTAGGCAAATGGGCATGGTGACCTTGGAAGACACATGTTGAGCAAAATGAAAAAAGCTTGAGTCCCTGAATCACCACTTGGAGGAGCCCAGCTTACCAGTCAAGCATTCTTTGCATTTTACCTGTGGAAGAAATAAGCTATCATGTTAAGCACCTAAGATCTGGGGATTTCTGTTAGAGCAGCTAGCACTGACTTAAAAAGAAAAAAGTCAATGACTGTATTAGTTATGTGTGTGCAGGGATCTTGAAAGGTCAGAAGCCCATCCGGATAAATCATACCCTGAGCTAAAAAGACAATCAAGAAACTGAACTCAGAAAATGTAGATGCTAAGAGCTAGTGAGATCATTCTGTCTTTCAGAGTCCAGAGTGCTCACCATTACACAATGGAACCCCTACTCATTCTGTCTTTCAAGCTTGAGTAAAACATTCTTCGACAGCATTCGAGCCCCTCACTCTACGGCTGTGGTTATAAAGCATTCTTCTGATAATCATTTGACTTTCATTGCGTAACAGAAAAACCAAGAGCTTTAGGGCATGAACCCCAGCTTTGCTGCACACCTGCTGCTGAGTGAACTTGAGTTACTTCACCTCTTAGAATGTCAGTTCCCTCTTCTACAAAATGAGAATACTAAAAATACCTCAAAAATAAAAGACCTAGGAGGAGGAAGCAGATTTAAAGGTGTACAAAAGGAGGCAAGAGAGCATTTTAAAGACAACTCTAAGAGGAAACCCCAATGCACCCATTTACCTTGCCCTACTCTAGAGCTTTGGTTGTTCCCCAGGGGATATGACATCAATACAGAGACAGGAAAACCGAGACAGGAAACTGTAGTGGTGAGGCAGTTGGGGGCAGTGGCTGAGCCCAGATTTCTGAGACTTTCGGTGTCTTACTAGCCAGGTAACTAGGACAGTTTTCTAAGCTTCAGCTTCCTTGCCTGCAAAACAGAGGCAATGACAGAGTGGAGATCATGCAGTCAGATACCCTTTGGAATGTATAGCCAAGTGCAGGGCAGATGGTGGATGTTCAACAAATGTTAACTTTGCTTTTTCTTTTCTTCACATAAGGAAAAGCATGCTCTGAATAGCATGTTTAAGTGAGCATGGTCTGCAGGTCCAGAGCCTGGAAGTCCAGGCCCACCCTGATTTGCTCATTGTAGGCCGTATTTTAAATCCACTAACTTCAGCTTCCAGTTTTATGGCATAGAGAAAGATGACCAGCTCTCTCTGCCTTCTTTCCAGGTCCCTGTGAGGTTGAAACGGATTCTACTGGATAGCCCTTCCTTCAGAAGTTGAAAAGTGCTCCATTAAAAGTTAATTATTAGAGTGTTATTATCAGAGACATACATGTGACTTGTGGACCTTTCTTCTTCCCTTTCCCAATCCCCCTCAAATGTTTCCATGTTCCAATTGCCTCGTGCCTTTCCCAGAAGCTTGTCACATATACCGGGGTTCCCTTTTGAGAAGGATGAGGCTGACATGAGTTGAAGAGAGCATATTCAGCCCACCCCAGTGACCCTCGGATTGGGTTTCTGGCAGGCAGTAATGGTCAGACTTGTCTTCAGTGTCATTAGGGTGGTTTACAGGATAGATTTGCAATCAGAAATATTTAGGAGTAAATGCTGGTATTTCACATTACTAAGTGTGGGACCAACGGTAACTTGTATGTCAGTTCCCCCATAGCTAAAATAGGCATAGTAGTATGATTCCATAGGGTCACTACAAGGCTGAATTAGTCAATGATGATACTTGGCATGTTCTGAGCACTCAATGTATTGAGGGTTATTGTTATTAGTTTTCCTGGCTTTGGGTGCTCCATCTTCTAAGAGCCTTTGGGAAGAAACAGGGAAACATGCGGTAATTGCTGCTGGCATAGCTGGTACTTGTCATATTTAAACATTGCCTCTAATTCTGTGTTGAAATATAAACACTGAAAGCTGTTAGGTTTTGTTGTTGTTGTCTTGCTAAAATGATATATATCTTTGAGAAGCTTTTAAAGCCTCAAACTTCTCTTTCAGCCAAAGCCTGCCTCCACTTGAAATGATATTCTTTTATTCATTCACTTTGGCTTAACTGACAAGAATGTTCACACTTCATTTTACATTGGCTTTCTTCCCCTTCCTTCTCTGTGATGTCCTGCTATGTGCTGCAGACACAATGTTTTCAATACGGACTCCTCCGCCTGCACTCTTCCGTGCCTTGGCTCACTCTCCGCATACTATAGAGGCAAGGGTCTCGGAGTCACTGACAGGATGTGTGGGACCTTGCCGTATTAGAGCCTTATGTCTTCCAGGTCTTACTTTCCTCATCTGCAAATGAAGAGAAGGAACTAGCTTCTAAGATCCAGATTCTGGCATTTTAGAACTAAATTTATCTTGCATTTGCTCATTCATTCTTTCAGCGAATAAGTATTGATTTTATTCTATGCATAGGTTTCCTTGATAGTAATTAACTTGCTGTCATGTAATTATTTGCATCTCAGTGCTGAGGACATAGATATAAACTGACATGATTTCTGTCTTGAGAAGCTTGCAGTCTTGTACAGGGGTGCAAAAAGACAACTGCACTCTAATAATCTAATTACTGCAATGGAGACTTGTACACGATTCAGACCAGAGTATCAGAGAGGCTGTGGCCAGGAATGGGTGAGGGGGTTGTGTGGCCACTGACAGTAACTTAACTAAGCAAATGAGAGGCTTATTTAATTATTAACTCATGGTGCTCTTGCCCTCCAGAAGCTCACAGTCTAAGTTAGGATACAGACACACAAATGATCACAATTCTGTATGTCAAGTTCTATAATAAAGGAACAGAACAAGGTCATCTACATACAGAGGAAGAGAAAATTAGTTTGGCTCAACCTACTATCCCTTTCAGGTGTGAAATTGTTTGATTAAAATAAACCTGGGGGAAATTAAACTAAGGAATATAGTTTTAAAATGATGGCAAAAATGTTTTAATTTATGTTATGACTATTTATTGTTTCTTATACACTAAACACTGTGCCAGGCATGATTCAATAGTATATAAGATACTTCTCTGAACTTACGGCATAGGAGGGAAACCAACAAAAAATGAAACCTAAATTTAGAGCCAGACATTTAGAGCCAGAAGACCAGACTTGTTGCCCTAGGTTCTTTACTTATTAGCAGTGTGTCACAAAGAAAACTACTTGGCCTCTTGAATTCATTCACCCTGGTGGGCAAAATGGGATAATAATGTACAAGGGAAAGTAGTATAAGAAATAAGATTTAAATAAACTAAAGTTTGTGAAAGCGCTTTGTGAGATGTTAAGGACTCTACACATGTTAGTGATCATCATAAATGAAAAAGAGGGAATTGGTTTTGCTCAACCTGAGATGAGAGAAAGCAATGATTCCCTAATACAGTGACTCATCTGTCCTCAGGGCTTACAGGTCCTGTATATCCTGAGGACTTCCAATCTCTTTTTCCTGATTAGTTGTTTTTTGTTTTGTTTTGTTTTCAGCTGCTGATCAACAACAACTGCTTTCTGGACTTACCCATGTGGCCATCTCCCTAGCACTTCAGACTGGCTTGGCATGGCCAAAATTAAATACAACATCATCTTCCTCCCCTCACTTCAGACTTTCTCCTGCTCCCATACTTCCCACCATAGTGAATAGTCCCCAAACCAGAACGTCCTCCTCTCTCAGCCCCCTATCTATTGATCATCAAGTCCTAGATACTTATCTGCTATCTTCACCTCTTACTTCAGACATCATCATCTCTCCTTGGACTAGTGCAATAGTTTCTTTGGTGGTTTCACTGCCTTGAGACTCTATGCTCTGCCCCTGCTCTTAGCTGTTCATCTTACTGTTCCTAGAGTGATCTCCCTGGAAGGATAACGTGATCGTGTCATTCTCACTCTTAAAAGGCTTCGTCGATTCCTCATGGCCTACTGGGTAATTCAAGCCATGAGGCAGAACCACAGTAATCTCCGTGGATCTGGACCCTGCCTTCCTTTCCAGCCTCAGTTTTTACCAATTCCTTATTTACCGAACTACTTAAAGTAAACTAATTACTCTTCTCTGTGCCTTTGCTCAAGATCTTCCATTGGCCCAACCAAGAAATCTCTCTTCTATTTGCTTGTCAACCACGATTAGTGAAGTCAAAGTTCATCTCAAATATCACTTCTTTATTTTATTTTTTTTAAAGATTTTATTTATTTGACAGAGAGAGACACAGTGAGAGAGGAAACGCAAGCAGGGGGAGTGTAGAGGGAGAAGCAGGCTTCCTGCCAAGTGAGAGCCCAAAGCAGGGTCAATCCCAGGACCCTGGGATCATGTCCTAAGCTGAAGGCAGACACTTAATGACTGAGCCATACAGGCGCCCCTCAAATATCACTTCTAAGAAGGAATTCTTGGGTTTCTTCTCTTACACCTGTCCACTATACACACAATATAGCGGTATATAAATCTAACATAGTCTCTGTCCCACTGTACTTCAATATATCTGAGCAGGGACTAGCTCTTACTCATTTCCATACCCTAGCACTCAGCTTGGGGCAGGTATACAATGGTTGTTTGGCAAAGTCTGAACTGTCTTTTAGTTCCTCTAAATACTAAGGAGGCTTCTTCTTAAGATATGTCTATATTTATATGCATCTAAAAAAAAATTCTAGTAAGTATTTTCTATCAAAATAGCTTGATTTCTGAGACTTTCAAAATAACAGAGCTTTGGAATATTGAAGGGGGATAGAGGAGGGGGAGAAAAGAAATGAGATGAGGAGAAAGTGGAGAAAGAAGAGGGAGAAGAAGGGAGGGCAAGAAGAAGAGATGAACAAATTATCACGGAAACAGGTGAAAATACAAATGCCTGTAACATCTAGAAAATGTTTAAAAAACACTTTGTAAAGTGGGAATCCTGTACTAGGTATCTGAGCCCCACTAAGCAAACCCTTTGAAAAGATGCACTTTCACCTAGACCTAGAGTTTGAGTTCCCTCTAATGCCATAATAACAATTTATATTTATTTCAACACTTCATAAATCATTCCTTAGGAAGCCCTCCTGGTAATATCATCTCACCCAATTGTGTAGTGATGGGTTATCCTGTTCATCTGGCCACTGGCAGTGGCATCACTGGGTGTAGATCTACAAAAGAGTTGCTGAGAGACAATATTGTGTAGCATTTAGAAAAGCCAGCTGTTTTGTGAGCATAACTCATATCTCATCAATCTAGGACTAAAATAAGGATATACTTCTTTGTGCTGATTTTGTTGTGGTTGCTACTTTTGTTTGATCTCAATTTGAGATTAAAAAAAAAAAAAACTCATTAGTTTTATGGCTCTCTCCCCAGTTGTCCCCATGACTTCTGAAGTACCCAAATAGCAGTCTCTATGTGGCTTCAGCAAAAGGAATCACAACACTAGGCTCTCTCCATTCATCTCTCTTCCTCTGGACTCCTCATCTAGACCCATGGAGTATGGTTAGATTCTAGATGAGGAAGAGTCCATAGAAACAGTCTCTATTGTCTATAGAAAACAACGAGCAAAATGAATTGCTATCACTGATTGAGGAAGATTATCTTTTGTTAGCTTTTATCTTGGCTGCGGATGCCAGTGTATAAACACGGCCGGTGTTACAAAAAGCAAGCCTACTTGTGGGACTTCTAGCAAATTATTAGCTACTGATGGCACTGATGACTTCAAAGAAGGCAAAAGACTCTCATGGAAACAAATGCTGATCGACTGTGACACAAAAAATAAAAAAGTAACTAAGATTAGTTTCACTAAGCTAATTGTCGTGGTATGGTGCATACATTAGTTTTCATTTTGTCACTTGTGTAGACAGATACCATTATGCTGGTCAGATACTTACTTGTATTTCAAGGATAACAGATATATAACTTGCTTTAGGATGAGTGTGATAAATTGTTGCCTGAGCATTGCTGGCATTATTCTTGATATGGTTCTTAGGCTTCACAAAGGCATTAAGGGAGATTGAAGTTAGACATTAAGAAACATAATCACTGGCAGTACTGGAGAAATCTCTATCTCTGTCAATATTGAAATGCTTCAGAAATTCTTACCTATCTGAGACAGATTAGGAACTTTCCTGGCAAAGAATGGATTATGCAACTTTCAAACATCTCCTCTGAGACAGGGATTTTATAATATTCTGGAAGATACTGATTTTATCCATCCATCCATCCATCCATCCATCCATCCGTTCGTGCACCCACCCATGATTTACTGAACTCTCACAAAACTTAAGAACTTGTGCTTTTATAGGTAATGAATATATGAACAAAGAAAGCCCTGCCCTCAAGGAACTCAGAGTCTGGCGGTGAGAAATGGACATATAAACCAAATCAGACATATAGGAGGAAGAGTTATGCAGGTAACTAAATGGGAGGAGGAGGGTACTCTAGGCAGGGAAGTAATAATGTATGCACGGAGATGTCAAAGCAAGAGAATATGACCCACTCCCGCTGCTCTGTAGCTGAACTCAGAGTCTTTATTATGGAGCTAAAAGAGGAGGGCTTGGGGACATTTGTAGGGATCAGATGATGGAGGCCCTTGTTTGTGGTGGCTCTGGCAGTGGGGCACCCAGCTCCCCTTCCAAGAGAGATCCTGCTACAAAGAGTATTAGCTGGTTGATAGCCTCCAGAGACCACACTTTGGGGTTCACATTGAGGTTTCATGTTCACAGAGATGCTCCCAGCCAGTGTCTGAGCCTGTCAGGGGTACCAAGAGCTGAGCCATTCCTGTGTCCAACAGAGGACTCCTCTAAAGAGCAATCGCTGCACTGGCGCTCCCCATGTGATCTGACCATGACTTTCCTGGAGCTGCACTGCAGTGTCCAGCACTTCCTTCTGTTTCTTGTTCGCAGATGTCCAGTCCTGATACTCTGCCTACCCCAGCTACTCTCTTCCCCTTATGCCTCAGAGGGGTTTTCTTCTACAAATTGATTGTACTTCTAATTCTGCCTTGGTGCCTGCTTCTTGGAGAGGTTGAAACTGAGAGTATGCTGTGTGACTTTGAACTGAAGACAATGAGAAGCAATGGAAGGGTTTTGCACGAGGACAGCAAGTGATAAAACCTTTGTTACAGAAAGATTCTTGCAGCTATAGTGTGGGGGACCAATATAGAAGAGTAAGACTTAAGGCAATGAGACTCATTAGGAGGAAGAAAAAAAATGAAGATTTTGAGTGGAGCAATAGTAGAGGACAGAGGAAGAAAGGACTTAGAAGAGAGAAACTGGGGTAGAAACAATGGGGCTTGATGATCCACTGGTTGCCAACTGCAACAGAGAGGGGAAATGAAGGATGATGGGAGCATCTAAATTATTAAGCACAGCCATATTCCTAATCTTGAGGAATTCTTGGGAGATGACTTGCTACTGGTTACTCCTCACATGAAATGTAGAAAAAGGAAGTTGGCAGCTGGCTATGCCCCTTCTGCCATACTCCCCTCCACCCCCCACCCCCACTGGAATGGACTCTGGAAAAAGACAGCACCGAAGAGTCCTCATCTGGGACTGAGCTGAAGGCTCAGAAACTGTGCCTCTATGGGGTTAGTTAACACTTGAGGGTTGGTAGGAAGAGATGTGTTTGAGGCAGGGCAGACATGTCAACCCCTCCAGCATAAGGTTGTAGGAAGCTATATTAGTTTCCTAGGGCTGCTACAATAAAGTACCTCCACAAGGGCTTAAAAGAGCAGATATACATTATCTCAGTGCTGTAGAGGCTAGAAGTCTGAAATCAAGATTTTGGCAGGGCCACCCTCCCCTCACTGATGACTCCAGGGAAAAACATGTTCCTGATTTCTTCCTAGCCTCTGGCAACCTCTGGCAGTCCTTGGCCTTCCTTGGCTTGCGGCTGCATTGCCTCCATCTCTGTCTCTGTCATCACATGGTGTTATCCCTGTGTGGCTTCACATCATTTTCCCTTTGAGTGTGTCACTCTCTGGGTCTCTCCTCTTCGTATAAGAACACTAGTCATACTTCATTAAGTGTTCACCAGTACAACTTCTCATTAATTAATTATAGCAGCAAGGACCTTATTTCTAAATAGGGTTATATTCTGAGGTTGCAGAAAGACATGATTTGGGGGAGGTCACTATTCAATTCAGTTCAGAAGTTCCAAGTAGAAGCTTACCAAGACTCTCAACCCTTTACTCTCTCACCCTAAAACTTTAGTATTACCTTAGGTGATTGTGAAAACTACTTTTAACATCTGATTCTGGCTCTAATGTCTTCCCTACAGTACCCGTTTCAGCATATATGTCTTTGTAATTCTCTACAAAGCACAGGAGGGGTGGATACAATAGTCTGACCAGGGCTTACTATAGGTATCAGTGCAGGTGTTGTAAGATCGTCCCTTAGTCCATCTAGGATTTGTCTCAAGCCTTCATTCACTTCTTTTTCTCCAGTCTTTCCCAAGGCCTAGGGAAAAGGAGAGTGTTATGCTGAACTTCAAAATTTCCTTACTACTTTTTGGACATTTATTTCCTTTCCTGGTTGTTAGAAGTTCGCCTTACTTGATCAAGCATTGGTATGACTATGTAATGGACAATTTTTAGACAATTTAGAGAACATCTGTCTTTTTTTTCTCCCAACAAACCTAAACATCAAGATTATTGTCTAGTTATAAACTTGAAAAAAATCAAAACTCAAAACAGCTGTGACCCATTGGTTCTTTGAGGAAGATACTAGTCCAGCGACCCTAGCATCCCCACCACCTTCTCCTTTGCCTCCATTTAGGTTCCAAGGGAGACAACTGCTCATCTTCCTTGACTGCCTTTCAAAGGATTCAGTTTTGGTTACCAACGCATAGGGGGAAGTTGGCTTGGGTACTTTAAGAAAGTTTTGGATTTTCTTAATAAAAGAGAGAGACGGCTGGCACCTCCTCCCTCCGCTTCCTTCTACCCTTCCTAGATTAAATAAAGATGGGTCCCTGCCTGCTGGAGCAGACATTGTGGAATACTGAGGCAGAGGCTAAAGTGATGTTATTGAACCCATGAACCAATGTCAATAGCATATATCTCCAACTTCTTAGATTATAGTACGGAAAATTAGAAGTCTGACAAATGAATCCTTAACAGTCCTCTTGCCAAAGCAATGCCAAAACTGGTGAGGATTTCCAAGCCAAAAGGCATGACAACTACCTTGGCATCGCCCCTTTAACATATTCCCCACATTTTCGTCACTCAGAAATATGTGCTGTAGTCAAGACCTTGTCCTAAGATTTTCAAAATTTGATATGAATGTGGCCACAGAAGATAAGAATGAAGAAAGAATAAAGATAGGATAGGGTTGAATAGAATAATTGCTAAGTAAAATTTCAAGTTTTGAGTCACTAGAAGAATTGCATTTGCCTCTAGGACATTTTTTTTTTCATTTTGCTTTAGGATACATTATCAAAATGGATCAGGCGTAACACTGGGACTCCCCAAGGTAAGTATTATATATTAAAAATGGGATAAATAAAAAAAAATAGACCCTTTAGTAGTGCAAATGTGAAACAGATGCCTACCCTTTGTCTCGGGACAGTATGAAGCCAACATTAATCTGAAGGCAGCTGTTACATTCGGAATCATAAATTGTTTCCCTAAACTGGAGTTGTGTTTAGAAGTGGCTTACCTTTTTTTTTTTTTTTTTTACTTGTTCTTATTGAATTCTTGCAGCAGATTATGATGAGCAGAGAGGAGAAGCAGAAAACCTTGAGCAGACCTGAAGAGGTATGGTCTTGTGGTCAAAATGCAGCACAGAGCTGGAGAGAGAGCCTTCGTGTCAACTCTGGCCCTAGCCCCGTCCCAAATCCCAGGAGTGGAATTTTTAGAACTATAGGAGAGAGCACTGCTGGCAGACATCTAGACAGTGTGATAAGGAATATCTTCAAGAGTAACAATCAGGAAGATCCTGTGGCTTGCTTTAAGGAGAGAAAGAACACAATGGTTACCACTGCTTCCACTGTGGCAAGAAGACTGGTTCAAGAACACAAGTCCGTGTGAAGCTCAGGAGCTCCCAGATATAATGGTGAGCACTTTGCAGGCTATAATGGGATCTGATTCTAGAGTCTTATAATTTGGGATATTACTATAGACATGACCTGGCATCTTGTTGCCGGGGGACACCTACTACAATACTGTTTAGAATACATCAATGATAACCAATGATACTTTAGAAACCTCTAGGGGTCGAACACAATGCCGGTATCAAAGTTTTATGCTTCCGCACACACTTTGCCGATGTAACTTTGCACTGCCCTCTCTCTAGATAAGTCAGCAGCCAGCCAACTCTTAGATATAGAGAGGGCTCAGCCCAAATCAGGAAAGTCATGTACTCAATCCCCGATGACCCTGGCCCATGATAAACACTTACTGTTGCACGCCGCCGAGATTTAGAGGTTATGTGTTAGGCAGTGCTATTGTGGCAACTGATAACTTTTATTCTTTAAGATGAATAATACTGGCACTACCACGGAGTATTTCTGAGTCTTCTTTTGTATTTGTTAATCTATAAAATAGGCATACCCAAACCTTCTGGACCAATGTGTTTTAAATATTAAATGCAGTAACTCAGCATGTAAGGTATTATTTCTAGAAACACTAGACATTGAATATGGTAATTTTAAGATCTCATTACAGTATAGACACCTGTGTCTCTGTCCCAAGAATCATGTTCTAATAAATATTTCTGCGTCCAAAGCCTTGTGAAGATGGGTACATGTGGGGTGTCCTTCAGTGTGCTCCAAGCTTCAGAGCTCCCTCTGATAAAGAGTCTTTCAAAGGGAATTCTAGAGCAAATCGGGTGTTTGTAGCATTGACTGTGTAGATGGGTCAGACAAAGAAGGCAGGAGGTAGAACACCACCTCCATGCTATTCAGTTGGATAGGACTTTATGGAAAAGGTGGGAAAGCAGAGAATGGAAGTAGCATAAGCTTAAGAACTGAGGAGCACTGAGTCAAAATCTGAGCTCCTGCATTATGTAGCAATGTGACTTTAAAGGGTAATCTAATCCCAGTGAACCTTGGTTTTCTCCCTGATAAATGGGAATGGAAATAAGCACCTTGCAGTATTGCTGAAAACATTAAAGGAAATACATGCATGTAAATGTCTGGAACAGAGTAGGTATTCTTGGCAACTGGACTTGAAAAATTTGACCTTTTTACTGGGTCTTGGGGCCCAAGTACTTGGGGAGCAGGGAGCCAACTGACATCACTGATGATTTCAGGTGTTGGGGAGGCAGAGGAAATTTGGAAAAAGAAAGCAGCAAAGAAGTTAGTCTCTTTTATGCTTCCGTTTAAATGCATTAGAACTTTTTTTTTTCCCTTTGCCTTGCATTACACTATATTTAAATATGAGTTGGCTCAGAACCAAAGCAGAATTTATTTTTAAATGTCCAGAACACTCAGATGACTGGTATTCTGTATATCAGCATGACATTGCCAAACACATGAAAACCTTACATTCAGTTATCAGTTTTACAGGAATACCAGTCACGATGTTGCAGCCTGACCCTGCTTTAAGTGACTTTGTAGCTTTGACTCTAAATTTTAAATATGACACTTTATATCTCCAGAGTACTCCATAACTTAGAAAACACTTTCTCAGATATTATTTCATTTTTGACCTTCTCAGCAACTCAATGGACTAGCAATTCATATCCTGAGCTTGAAGATGAGGAAACCAGCTTGGAGTGGTTAAATGAAGAGCCCAAAGTCACAGAATTATTGGATGGGGAGCTAACGTGCGAAGTTGATAAAAAGGTGAGGCATTCAATGAGACATTTTATATGCGAGGTGCAACGCTAGGCTCTTTACAATTTTTCTAATTACCACAAAATCTTCTGTGGCCATCCAACTGGGTACTTCCTCAATAGGTGCTGGCCCACCCTCCTGCCTTGCTTATTTGTTCGTCTCTAAGTGTTGGGATATGCCCGAGGAAGAATAACTCCAGCCCAGGCCTTACAGGATAACCTATGGGTAGTTTAAACTAGACATGACAACCGCATTCTCCTTTGTAGGTGTGGAGATGGGCATATGATCTAGTTTGGCCGAGGAGATGAAAGAGAAGTTTGCTGGAAATTTCTGGAAAAGACCCTTCCCCCACTCTGCCCTACTAAAATAAAATAAGAGCAAGAGATACACAAGGAGAACACCCAATCCCTTCTTTCCTGCTTTGGCTATTATAATTAGGTGACGATCTGTTGTTCACCATGAAGAAAAAGCAAAGCAAAGCAAAGCAAAACAAAAGACAGGCTGACCCCAAGCCCTGATATCCTCGAATGGCTTGATGAACCAAGCTGGAAAAGCCTGCTTTCGGATCTAAGGGAACTATTTAAAGGATCTTACTACTGAAGTCAGGTTTAGTCACATGTTCTAGCATGTGCTTTTGAAATCATCCCAGATGATACACTTCATGACTAGGTATTGTGGTCACTCTTTTGCAGATGACAGAGATGAGGAATGGAAAATTTAAGAAGTCCAAGGCCCCAAAGGTAGAAGACTTCCGATTTAGGATGTAAACTTTTGTGTGTCTGATATTGAAATTTCTGATCTTCTAAGATATGCTACAGTGCTGCTTACCCGCCCACAGGTACCTCCCATTTCCCATCAGTCTGTACAGCACAAGAGCAGGTGGAATAGTCTGACATGCGTGTCTCCAGGAACATTAGTGGATGTTTCCTGCAAAGCTTAAAAGCGGGCCAGGAAATAAAATAACCTGCTTCACACTCTGGCCCATAATGGCCCTCTCTGTGTTGTGCATCTCAGTACTAGAAAAAGCAAACCTGGAGAGTTGGGAAGACAAGAGGGCTAGGAGGTAAAAGTTCTGACTTCAAGTTCTGGCTTTACTGTTTTGTAAGAGTGTCACTTTAGGCAAATCCCTTGATCCCTCTGAGACTCAGTTTTTTCATCCATCAAATGAGAATAACAACCTCTGGCCTATTTCCTTCTGGGGTTATGGTGAAGATGACAAGAGAAGAGGCATGTAGAAACCTATTACTACTGCAGAGGATAAAAAAAAATTCTTATTACTAGAGAAGATGTCCTCGGGGCAAACACATTCTCCTCATGATCTACCATAGAGACTAAGGATACTAATGGTCCTTAACATGAGCATTACAATAATGTTATTGCTTTTGATGAATTTATAATTTGTAGGTTGTAAATTCAAACATTCTCCCTTCTGAATGCCATCCTGAAGGTTAATGAATGAAATACATGATTTTCAAATCCCAACGGTTGGTGTTAATTGGAAGCAAACACGCACCTTCAGGTTTGATCTCTCATAACAAAGACAGTCAGATAACTTAACCTCAAAGCAATTCATTACCACACCACTCACAGCTCTTGGAAGACGGTAGACATTTCAAAGGCTTTGTGGAGATGTGTGTGTATCCACCCCCCACCCCCACCTCCTTCTCTTCACAAGAGCAGTAAACTAGCAGGAAGAAAGAGAAAGAGGGAAACTTAAGAGAACTTGATGGATGATTTTTAAATAACCTGAAAATAATAAATCCATGGGATTCAACTGGAAACAACCCAAGAGTCTAATGGCTGCCGGTACTTGCTAGTGCTCCATGATATAATATTTTGCAACCTTCAAAAACATGACCTGGAAGACTACTTGAAGGAAGAGGACACTACACAGGTGCCCTGTGTAGACAGGTTAAGAGGTAATGGTGAAATGGAATGTATGAGCTGCACGATTCCAAAGTAATAAAATGTGTCTCTCACACATGAACACACACAGCCAGCTAGAAGGAACTATATAATTTGCCTTCCTGACAGAGAGAGGCCTCTGTTTTTTCTTTTAATTAAAATGTTGGATTCACCTCCTTTCCCCCCAAAGTTATAGATTAAGGACATAATTCTCAATTTTTAAAATAGTGCCCACTGATTGTGTGCCTTACTATATGCAGGCGGGGTGTAGATCACTTTGTAGGTTTCCATTTAGTGCTCCCAACAACCTTGTAAGGCAAGGACCATTATCACTCCCAAATAATTCGGATGGGGAAATTGAGAATCACAGAGAGTAGAGGGGTTATCTTGATTTTCCCAACTGGTAAATGATGCAGCCTGGAGCAGAAATGTGGTTAGCTAGTTCTCTGACCAATTAAAATTGTGTCCTCTTGGCTAGGAAATTAAGTAAGCCTCATAGGAGAATGGGGAGAGTAAGAGGCTTTACTTTGCTTTCTGGTTTTCTTCTATGAAATGAAACTGATATAAATGCCACCGGGCCAAGAGTACTTGACCTTGTGAATGTTTTCTAACTCTTGCCTCTTCCGCACTTCTCTGGAGACAACTCTTCATTTTGAAACTCCCCATCTCTTAGCAGATAATTCTGGCCACATCCTTAATAGTGGGCTCTCTGCTTTCAGCTTAGTCTTCCTTCAGTCTGTCCTTCACAGTGACCTTCTGAATACACAAATCCCATCACTTCATGACTCTACTTGAAGTGCGGCCAGAGCTTGTCCTTCAGGATGGAGCCTGCTGACCCAGCACACAGTGCAGGACCTGAGCACCCTGCCCTGGCTCCTTCTCCATCCCTCCTCCTGTTTCTTTCTCTTGCACCAAGAGAAACCAAGTGCAAGTCCCAAGTTCTATAAAATAACAAATTTAGTAGGTTATGGTTAATGTCTAAAAAAAAAAAAAAAAAACATGAACATAAGAGGAAATAGAGTTCATCACAGATAGTAAGAGTAAGCATGGTTTCATTAAAAATTTGTCTTCGTTTTATTTTCACATACAAAATCTGAGTCTGGCTGTAACATCTATATCTTATATAGATTACATCTATATCTTACATATACAGAAGCTGATGAGGCTTCATTACATCACACTTCCTATAATTCTCCAAACATCCTAAGTTGTGTCTCCTTCTGGGTCTGTCCTTTGTTCTCTCCACCTCTGACTTATCCATTGAGCCCAATGGGTATAGTGTCTAGGAACCATGATACTTTTAGGGGCTAACAAACATGTTTTAATTAAAAGAAAAAAATTAGAAGAAATGAACATAACCTAAGTTATATTTGTCTTCTTCCCAATGCAGCCATAAAATGTAAGAGAGTGTGTATGCATGTGTGTGTTTTATATCAGACAAGGACAATGAAAGCAAAAGTGCAATGGTGCCCAGGGACCATGAAAGATATAATCCTACTTTGGTTCTCCCCTCTTCCTGAAGACCCATGGTCCACATGGAGAAGTCTTGCTTGTTTTTAAAAATCTTACCCAAACATCTTCCTTCCTGACAGCCTTCTTCTAGCATTTTAATTAATGTATTTATTCATTTCTGTATCTACTTATCTCTTTCAATGACAGATTCAAACAGAGAATAGAATAATCCCCGCCAAGAATTAAGAACATTTATTGTGTGCCAAATACAGTGGTAAGTGCTTTACCACATTTGTTCTGTCTTAGCCTCACACTACAGGGTAGACATTGTTATTATCTTCCTCATTTTACACTTGAGAATACGGAGACTAAGAGAGATTGAAGGGTCCCTGTTTGTAAGTGGTAGAGTAAGGACTTAAACCCAGGCCTGCTCTCTGGAGCCTGGGGTGGCTCTGATGGGCTATGGTAGAGGAAAGGGAACCCCTCCACTGGCTTCATGACTCCAGCTGGAGGGATGCCAATTGGTATCACACCTTTGGAATTTTTCATATCTTATGCCTGCCCCTGGGTAGGGGAATGACCATGTAAGGCTGGCTCAGCCACTCTCCTCATCCTCCTCTTCCCTTTCAACCCACCTGCCCACAGAGAGCATGTTCTCCAGTCTGTCCCTTACCATTCAAGAAGCCTGGAAGCCTTCAGCACCTCTTTTGCATGTCTATCTTGAGATTCAGCAAGTCGTGTCTATAACCTCCTGTTCGGTTACAAAGCTTCCACTTCAGCTGGTCTCTCATTTACTTCCACATGTGGGCACAGGAGAGTGCTGATAGCTATTTGGGCCCCTTAAAATATCAACATGCTCCCAATCATAAGGCACAAAGACAACTCAGAGGAGGGTGTGATGAGCTGTCTTCAAGTGGGTAGAGAAGTCTTTTTGGAGAAGGAGAATTCTGAGCTGAGTTTTTTAATACTGATTTCTTTGTAGCAAAAAATAAGCACTTGTTTGAGAGGAAGAGGCTCACAGTTCCACAGCATTTTGAAGGCATCCTGATCTGCAGGTGGGCAATGACTAACTGAATAAACACCATTCTCGATGGTAGTAAATCTGTTCATTTAAATTGGTTACCTGCTAGCTCATATTCAGTGGGCTAACCATTTACATGCCTAATTTCATTTAATCTTCACAGTATCTTCTCAAGGTAGTAAATATCCTTACCTCTTTTTTTACAGATGGATAAACTAAGTTTCAGAGATGTTAAGTTGACCGCCCAAATCATCAGAGCTACTTGGCGGTACATAATTTTAATGGTAACTGAGGACTCAACCAAATCTGTCTGCTTCCAGTGTCAATCACTTTACACTGTTCATATGGTCCTCCCCCAGCATCACCGCATCTTGTACTTAGCTCCTTTATAGCTCCTTTCTCCAGATGTTGTGATTATCTATTTTGTTTTGTTTTTGTTTTGTTTTGTTTTCTGTCTCCCCATTAGAATGCAAGCTCCATGAGGGCAAGTACTGTGTTCTACTCCTTTTATTAACTTCAGTTTCTAGCACAGTCCCTGCATTCAACCAAATGCTTCTGGAGTTTTGCTACTTGCTAGGCTCAACATACAGTGTGGGACATGCTCTGGTGAGCAAGATGGACATTATCCCTAGCCTCTGATGCTGGTTTATCAGGGGAAACAGAAAACTCACAAGTTGGGCGAATCAAGTAATTACAAACTAATCTAAGTGCTGGGAGATATGGGACAAATAATGGAATAGGGTGGCAGAGAGAGGAGGAACAAGGCAGGCCTCACTGTGGATTCTAAGCTGAAACTTGAAGAATGGCAGAGTCAAGCTCAGGGTCAAACATTTCAAGAGGAGAGAAAAGAATGAGTGAAGGACTGGATAGTGGGGAGAGTCTGTATGCTCAGATAGAGGAGATGAACTGGACCAGTGGTAGATGAGATTTACATAGAACCATTTACATAGGATTTTAGTTCAAGGGCAGTAGACAGGCACTAAAAGATGACCAACAAAACAGTGAGCGTGGGGGTGAAGAGATGGAGATGGTACCAAAAAAGTTTTTTGCAAGTGAAGTTTTTTGCAAGCTTTTTGACAAAGCTTGCTGACAGGTGATTGAAAGGTAAGAGATGAGTCAAGGTTGACCGAAGAGAGGATGTGTATCATGAGCTGCTGGGTGGGTGGTGGTACCATTTGCTGGGATTGGGAAGACAGGGGAGACAGCTTGGAGGAGAGAGTATTGGGGAACATAGTAGACGTAACTTATATTTGAGATGACTAATAGAAACCGCAGTGGAGATGTAAAAATAGCCAAATGACCACGTTATACACCTCAGTGCAGAATGAAGTAAGTGAAAAATTCAAAGTAACAAACATGCATACCTTGAATGGTATAAGAAAATCAGTCACATATGAAGTGCAAAAACGTTTTACTAGGGGTGTAATCTTTTTGCCCAAGGTTGTTCCAAGATATCACCACAAGTGTGAAAAACTGAATTTCACAAATTCTCAAACTTGTGCTCATTTGTATAGTGATTATTAGAAATTAAACATGTGAAGAAAGCCTGTCTACTTTCTGCCTAATATGTATACATATATATGTGTTTTATAGATACAAGTGTATTGCCTTGGGATTTATCTATTACCTGAATTAAGAATGGAATAATAGCTTTGACTTACAACACTAATAGCTTTGACATGCTTGTCATTATTACATCTCAAAATGTGAAGATCCATAAAGAAATTTACTGGTTTTTCTTTCTTCTAAGCTTTAGTAAAGTAGATTCCCAGAAGGACTTAGGGTGTATCTTTTCCCTATTCTCCCATGATCGAGGATACATCCCTATCAAATGTCAGCTTGAGGTCATTATAGGAAGATTTTCCCATACTGAAAAAATGAAATTATTACTTAAAATAAGAGCAAATGTCTCATCCCCTCTCTCCCCCTACACTTATTTCCAATTATAGGTCTAGAAATCTCTTTAAGAATGGAACTGAGAATGAAAGATTAAGACATAAGGTTTGCATTTTCAGGACATTGCCCTACACTTCCTAACATATACTCAATTTAGACAACAGTAACCAAGCAGCTTGCAAAAGGGCAAGGCCACCTTCTAGCTTCTAGCAGGGAACAAGATATATGCAAATGAACATTTACTCTCTTGCTAAGCAAACACAGTCAGTTATTACAATGGGCCAATGGGGGAACAGTAAAAAAAATAATAATAATAACAATAGGGAAAATAAACAGAACTTAAATGAGAAAAATACTAATCATAGAACTAAATCCTTATTCTGGAAATATCATTTGAGATCACGGAGGGTGACAAATGCCATGGCGTATTTCTATATACATTATGACGGTTCCCATTAGAGGTCTGGGAAGAATATTAAAGATGCTCTGTTGAAAAAAAACTTTATAAGGAAAGTACCTGTAATTGCTGTTGGTATGATATTGATACATTTGGCCCAATAGGTAGATTTATAAGATTTATAACATAGCTCAGAGAAAAGTAAACATCTTTAGATCTGATTTTTTCCAAGAAATCTCTATATTACTCTCATAAAATACTGGTAGGAATGAGATAATGATTATGGAAATTAGCTTAGAAATGTTCTAAAGAGGGCACCTGGGTGGCTCAGTGGGTTAAGCCACTGCCTTCGGCTCAGGTCATGATCTCAGGGTCCTGGGATCAAGTCCCGCATCAGGCTCTCTGCTCGGCAGGGAGCCTGCTTCCCTCTCCCTCTCTCTCTCCATCTACTTGTGATCTCTCTCTATCAAATAAATAAATAAAATCTTTTAAAAAAGAAAGAAATGCTCTAAAGAAAAGAACTATAAAGGTTTACAGTCCTGTTTCTTACACTTCCCTCTCACCTCTACTGAAATGTAGGTAAGATTCCTGTGTTCCATCCCATCCTCTGATAGGATATAAGGCTATATTCCCAGTGTTCTGATCCTTGTGAGGATGGAAGACACTCTTCTGTGAAGAAGTAACCATTAGCTGAGTGATGTACCTTAAACACAATAATCTAACCCTGATACTCCTTTACCTCAACGCCTTTAATGGCCCTCCAGTGCCAGGAGACAGAGTTCACACTTCCTAGCAGAGTTTACAGAGCCCTTATCTTCTCTCTCTGCTTGTACCTTACAATCCAAAGAGCTGTACTCCTTAGATACTCCGTTGACTGTCATATCTAGATGTTCCCTCAGTCTATAATACAATTTCCTTTTGAAAGCCCATATCCGGAAATGTATTCTTCACTTGGCTAACTCCTGCTTATCCTTCCTTCTAGACTCAATCCAGGCCTCACTTCTTCCAGAAAGCCTTTACCATTCCCACCCTACATTTACGCCAATCATTGCACTTCCATCAGGTTATTAAAATAATGTGTTTCCATGCCTGCCTTCATTACTAGACTGCGAGGTCCTTGAGAAAGGAAAGGTGTCTTATTCATCTCTCAGCAGCATCAACTAGGATACCCCAGGTACAGAGGAATCCAATATATGTTTTGGTTTTGTTTTTCGACGGAACGAAATAATTCAATACTAATTTCACTCTACTTTGTCCCAAATCTCCTTGCTCATCACTTGCAGAGACATCCCCACACTTGAAAATAAGATTGTGTCATTTCAGGGGCAAAATCAATAGGCCTCTCTTAAGAAATGGGAAGTTGGGAATAAGAAAGGAGGACTGCTTTGATTAAGTACGGAGAACCCTGGAGAGTAAGGAATGCCAGCCAAGGTCTGCCACAAAGTGACAAAACATGTTAATTTCACCGAGGGGGGAGGGCCTCCCAGAGTTTCTGGAGAAAGAGTGGGCATGGTCAGCTGGGAGAACACAAACATCTTGTAATCCTCCTCAAGTTTCTGTTTCGATTTTGGCAGAATTGTCATTGACCACCCACACAGGAGAGATAATGTAAAATCTTTTGAGTGGAAATTCCTGGAAAGCCTCATTCTAATACAGGGAGTATGCAAGGGACAGGCTTTGTTTGTGCATATACGTGTGTGCACACTCTGTTTTCTCAAATAGCACTCTAAAGTCTGGCTAATAAGGAAAATAATAAGCAATGCTAGTTTATAGGCAAACTCATTAAAGATTTCTGCAGGCAAATTCACCAAAAAATGCAGACAGTCTGTGCTTTTAGATCAAACACATTCCTGAGGACTTCAACTATAAAGCTGACCTGGCAAAGATATTCTTTTCTGTGTAGGAGCCACTGCCTTTGTCTTATTTGTTAAAGGAGGGTGGGGACGTGAACGCTCCTGGCAGAGAGAAAGCAGAGCTGGTTAAGCGTCAGGAGGCTGCGTCCTTGCTGGCGGTGCCTTTCATTTCAGGCGGCTTCATGAAACATTTATTGTGCACCTACCATGTGCCAAGGAGAGATCCCGGAGTTTCAAAGCTGACTATGACATTGCCTCAAAGACGTTCATCATTCAGTGAGGCCCGTGTTCTGTGTCAATTTCTACCCTACTGTAAAGTATCCTTTAAGAGCTATTTACTCAATGAAAGAAGACTCTCTTCTCTGTCCCTCTAGCGTCCTGCTCATCTGCCACTTATTGGCCCTATCCTGTCACTAAAGTTAGTGATTTTTGTTATAGGGCTTTTCATATTATTCTCATATTACTGGTTTTTGTGTGTTCCTCCAGACAAGACTAGGAGATTCTTGGGGAAAAAGGAACAGTTAGGTTAGAAGTGGTTAGGGACATGAATTCTGCCTCAGTACTTCGTGGGTTCATATCCAAAGTCTGCATTTATTAGCGGAGGGACTTTGGCCAAGGCACTTAAAATCTCTGTGCCTCAGTTTCCTTACTGTTAAAATGGGATAAGAACGTTACCTGCCTCAAATGACACGTAACAAGGTGCTACATAAAGGCTGAGAACAGTGCATGCCAATGAGTAAGCACTCAATAGTGTTAAGTATTAAAATTTCTATTCATAAACATAGCCAAAATACCCAGGCCCCGTGTTGTAACTGCCAGTACTCACTTTCAGTTGTAGCTCTGACCTATGGCCAAGCATTTACATCAGCAGAGGGTGATACCATTCACTAGGTTGTTAATGAGAGGAACCTGTCAATTACCCTTAAAAATATCCTCTCCCGTACCTCCCACACCCAATCCAGCATCCATCCCCTTCACCTAACACCGTGACAGGTCTTTAGTGACATCCTTTCATCCCTACCGCCCTGCTCTAGCTTGGGTCATCACTGTCCCTACTAACTATGCAGACATCACCATACTGCTCTCCCCACTTCTACTCTTACACTGTCCAGTTTATTTTCAATGCAGAGTTTGGAGATAAAACAGGTCAAATTGCTCCAATGTAAGATTTTTGTTGGGTTCTCCTTAATATGAAAACCCAAATCCTTAATGTGGTAAAAAAAAAAAAAAAAACAGACTGTGATCTTTTCCCCCATTAGTGAGTCCCCCTCATCTTGGGTCACCGCTGAGCCTGTCTCCAGTACCTTGAAAGTGCCAATCTCTTGCTGGGCTCAGGACCATCCATCTGCTCCTCCCCCACCCTTCACATCTCATGGGGCTGCACGAACGCACCTCGGAGAGGGGCTTTCCTGCACCCCCTCCCCTGCTCTGCCACCAGTGCTATTTGAACACACACATTTTTTGGAGCGGTTATTTGTTCACTCTTCATCTCTCCAAGAGTTTGTGAATTCCACAAGGACAGGCACTCTATTTTATACACCACTTTATCCTCAATGCTCAGCGAAGTTCCTGGTGCTCAGGAAATAATTAGAAAACAAATTAATACCCAATAACTATTTATTTAATAAATGTGTGAATCACAGCAATGAATGAACTAGAAAAATCCGATGAACCAGTGCTGTAATAAACACTAGGGCTCTGCTATGCTTTACTTATTTTATTTCTTTCCTTCTTTTTCCCCCAATATGATTTTACTACTGAAGAGCTATATTATAAGCCATGTAATACAGAGGGAGGGCCATTTCCATTCTGAGGAAATTAAATGTATCTTTGATCTCACTCCCTAGAAGTGCCTATGAAAAAACAACCCACATCCTTTCTTGCAAAGGAGCTCTTGGCAGTGAGCACTGCATATCATGTCTGGTCTTGCGGTGATATGTGTGCATGAATATATGTAGAATCATTTCCAGCCCTCCAGAAACCATATTTCAAGGAGCTTGTATTAAAACATTCACACAATACTAATTCAGCCGATAATTATACATGACAGTGACTTGGGGTGAAAAGGACAAGAAGTGAATTAGATTTGTAGAGATGAGAACGTTGAGACCCTGCACAAGACTGGGTGAAAAATGGAATTTATACATACATATGGAATCGAAGACCAATTAGGGACGCAGAGAAGGTTAGAAATGACAGGAATCTTCATGATCATCCAGTAGAAAATAAGGGGGAAAGTCCATAGGGGTTAAGAGATATGCTTTAGAATCAAACAGACCTGTGTTCAAATCACAGCTTTGCCACATGCAGCTTGGAGATCTTGGCCATAGTAGGTAACTTTCCTTATTTGCAGTTTGTTACCTAAAAGATAGAGACAACAATACTTTTCTTAAAGGGATTTTGTGTGAGTCTATGACAAGATAAATGGTACAATGCATGTAGCACACTGTTAGGCATATTGTGAGTCCTCAAAAAGGGACTCAACAAAGGTTATAATTACCTTTTATTATCTAAACACAATATTTTTGGAGAGAAGATACAGGGCTTAGGAGGAAATACTTTGCTAAAGGCTATGTGGCCAAGTACAGATAAAGCCAGGAATATTATATAGGATTAAAAATTCCCTGTTTGGTACTCCTACCTGCCCCTACCCTCTTCGTCCTTCTCCATCCTTCTTTACATGCGTATCACGGAAGAGACACCAATAGGTGTAGGACAATGGAAAAGTCACAAAGAGACCTCTCTCTGGCGCTGGCAATGTGTACAACAGAATATCTAATTTGGGTAACCTCCTGTTATTAGCACTCCCTGCTATAGCACCTGTACAGCTGAAATAAACATAATAAAAATCCTTTCAATGCTGAAGCGGAGTTCAAAATAAAGAGAATTCTTCAGTTTCAAGACATGAAGTAGGAAGCGAACAATAGTTGGAGAGGACTAATGATGTTGCTGCCTGGGGCCAGGACAGGAGTAGGAATGGAAACCCGTTTCTGTAATATTTTATCACAACTTATAGAGACAAGAGATAGCATCTTGGTCCTGTGTGAGACAGACTGTTTTAACTAAGACTTCTGCATAATTCCGGGATCAGCAAAGGATGAAAGACAAAAACAACAATCTTCCCCCAGCAGGGGAGATGGCGAAGAGACTGTACACAAGTTCATGCTGGAGCTTGTATCTAAGCATTGGTTGGGGATGGAAAAACAAAACAAAACAAAACATTTTAATCTTGCATCTGTGCTTCATACTGATTTGCGGTGAGGAGGGATGCCTGGGTGGTTCCGTCAGTTAAGCCACTGCCTTTGGCTCAGGTCATGATCCCAGGGTCCTGGGATTGAGTCCCACAGCCGGCTCCTTGCTCAGCTTCTCTTTCTGTCTCTGCCTGCCACTCTGCCTGCTTGTGTGCACGCTCTCCCTCGCTCTCGCTCTCTCTCTCTCTCTCTCTGTGTCAAATAAGCAAATAAATAAATAAATAGATAGATAGATAAAATCTTAAATAAATCAATAGATTTAAAAGAGGAGGCCAACTTTATATCACAAAACTCTGAGCTGAGAAATTCTTATTACATGGTTCTAGTTTAGCGACACTCCTTAAACATCTGGCAGAAATGAGTGCAAAAGCACTTGCGGAGGATGAATCTCAATCCCTGGGAATCCTGATAACAGGAAAATCTGATAAGGATGATTATTTAAGTCAGTAACAAACAGGCAGTTTTGATAAAAAGCTAAGCAGAACTTGTGGACAGGAAAAGAACTGTGAAGTAGAAGACTGGGGAAATAATGGTAGAAACAGGAATTAGACATAGACAAAGAGGGAATTAGTGAACAGAAATATATGTAAGGGAACAGTCCACAATGAAGCACTGAGAGAAAAAAAAAAAGGAAAGTACAAAAGAAGCTAAGTGACATGGAAAATATAATAAGAACCAAAATATGTCTAATAGTAGATTGGAAAGAAAAAAAAAAAGAGAGAGAATTTGAAAGCATAGGTGATATAATATTTGAAAGAAATCACTACCACCAGCTAGTAAAAATGAATGAAAAACAATTTCTCAGATTTAAAATCACAATGGGGTCAATGGAGGATAAATAATGTAAACCTAGACCAAGAGCCATCACAGTAAAATGACAAAATACCAACACAGAGAGAAGATCATTAAAATAGCATGGAGTAAAGACTCATTACCTATGAAGAAATTACCCCTGGTCTGACATCAGATTTCTCATTAGCAGCAAAGAGGTCAGAGAATAATGGAATCCTATATTCCAAGCCTTAAAAAAAAACCTATAAAACTCTTGTCCTAGAATTATATATTTAGCTGAAGTATCATTCCAGACTGAGGACAAAGAAAGATTTTTAGATACATAAAAACTGAATGAATTTTATAAGAGATTGGCCTAAAAATAACAACTGGATCTGTTTCAGGAAGAGGAAAACAGAACCTACAATGAAGGCAAGGGATAAATGAAGAAGGTAAGTAAAGAGTCTGGTTAGCACATGGAGAAATCCAAAACAAACACTGGTTACATAAACAATGAGAGCAATATTTAATTTAGGGAGAGGGAAAGCGAAGTGAAACTCAGACACTCGGTATCAGTAAGAGGTGATAGAGAAAAGGTGAGTTGGGGAAAGCGTTCTAAGGTCCTTGTGTTGCTAGAAAGGAGGCGGGAAGAGATGCTGGTTAACTTTAAAAACATAAAGGTAGTCAACAAAATAGAAAGTAGAATGGATTACTTCCTAGAGGACTTAAGGGTCAAAAAGGGCAGAATAAAGGAAATCTGATCAACTTCACCTTCGGATAAGCAAGAAGGGGAAAACAGGGAGGCAAATCATGTTAAACTAAAGTAATAAGATAATAAAGATAAATCATTAATAGTCACAACAAATATAAATAATCTAAACTTGCCTTCTAGCTAGAGATTCTTGTAAAACAGAAGGACACAAAACATGGAAAATAAAGGAATGGAAAAATATATTTTTGGAAAAAAGATAGGCTAATCAAATAATGTTGGTATAGATATAAGAACACTGAATAAAATTGACTTCAGGGTAAAATGCATTATTAGGAATAAAAGGGTCATCATGTAATATGAAAGAAGAGTTTTTCATTTCTTTTCTTTTTTTTAAAATATTTTTATTTTTATTTTATTTGACAGAGATCACAAGTAGGCAGACAGGCAGGCAGAGAGAGGGGAAGGGGAGAAACAGGCTCCCTGCTGAGCACAGAGTCCAATGTGGAGCTCGATTCCAGGACCCTGGGATCATGACCTGAACCCAAGGCAGAGGCTTTAACCCAATGAGCCACCCAGGCGCCCCTTTCATTTCTTTTCTTTTTTTTTTTCTTTTTTTTTTTTTTTTAATTTTTTTTTTTTTATAAACATATATTTTTTATATACATATATTTTTATCCCCAGGTCTGTGAATCACCAGGTTTACACACTTCACAGCACTCACCAAGAAGATGTGGTATATATACACAATGGAATACTATGCAGCCATCAAAAGAAATGAAATCTTGCCATTTGCAACAACATGGATGGAACTAGAGCGTATCATGCTTAGCGAAATAAGTCAAGCAGAGAAAGACAACTATCATTTCTTTTCTTTTTAAAGAAGAGTTTTTCAAGGAGCTATATCAATTTTAAATTTACCAAAGTAGGCTTAAAAGATGAGAAGCAAAAACTGAAAGTACAAAAAGAAACTGACAAGTCTGCAGTTATATTTGATAGATTTTAACATAATTATCTTTGTAATTAACAGATAAAACATTTTTTAATTACTAAAAGTATGGTAGTGATCAACATTAATAAGTCTGATCTAATAAACATACTAGGGAATGTATCTTTTTTTTTTTTTTTTTTGAGCAGGCATGCTATGTTTCAAAAAATTTGATCATGTATTAGGAAATAAAGCAAACCTCAGTACATACCAGTGAACCAATAACATTGAACATATTCTCTCCCCACAATGCAAAAAAAAAAAAAAAAAAGAGAGAAAGAAAGAAAGAAAGAAAGGGTCAAAAGTAAAGGACACTTAGAAATTTTTGTCTTAGGTTGGTAGTTCAAAAACAATTCTAGTTAAAGAGTAAAAGAAAAAAGAGAATGGACATTAGAACATATTTACAAATGGATAATTAAAACAATACATTTTAAAACTTATGGGAGATATGGCAGTTTTCAGAGAGAATTTATGGCCTTTATATATTTAAAAAAGAAATGAAAGCTGAAAATTAGCTGAGTATCCAACTTCAGTGATTAGAGGGCTAAAAAACAAAAAGATAATAAAAAAGATACAGTAGATAGAATAATAAAATATATCAACAAAAATACACAAAACAGGAAAGAAAGGATTTAAAATACTCAATGTTTGCTGCTTGGGAAGAGTAACAAAATAAAGAAACATTTTGTAAGATTGATCAAGAAGAGAAGATACAAAAAGTAGATTAGGAATAAAAGGGAGATAAATTATTATATATTAGAAATTTTAGACTGTAAGATAATACTATCGGAAAATGCTTTATGCCAAGAAATTAGAAAAATCAGACAGAACAATTTCCTAGCGAGTAAACTCACTCAAAAAGTGATAGAAACCAGGGGTGCCTGGGTGGCTCAGTTGGTTAAGCATCTGCCTTCAGTCAGGTCATGAACCCAGCATCTTGAGATTAAGCCCCGCATGGGACTATTTAGTGGAGAGCTTGCTTCTCCCTCTCCCCCCAGCTAGTGGTCTCTCTTGCTATCTCTCCCTCTCTCGAATAAATAAATAAAATCTTAAAAAAAAAGAAACTGATAGAAACCAGAATAGAATACTAATCATTAAATAAATAAGTAGGTTAAAATATGCAGTTTCCTTCTTTAGTATCCATTTGGTCATGCATTCTTCATATACAGAATTTCAGGAACACCATCATTCTGATTGTTTTGTCTTCACATACCTACCCACATCTTTCCCCCCGCCACCCATTAAACAGAGCTCATCCTGTGCCAGACTCTCTTCTCAGTACATGTGATAACAACTAATGGATAACTTATGAATAACTTATGAATAAGTTATCTTACTAGACTGTAAGCCCCTACCCTGGGGCTCACAGTCTAGTAGAAGTTCAGATAAATGTGCCAATAACATAAACAAATTAAAGACACATAATGGTGCAGGGGTCATTTTAGGTACAGGGTAAGAAGGAAATAACCATTCTTGATTTGCCAAAATGCAGAACAGTGTTGAAAATAAAGGGGTCACATTTCAATTTTTATTCATTTATTTAGGATTTTAAAGTTTTTATTTGGAAATAATTTTCAACTTGCAAAGAAGTTCCAAGAACAATACAAGTAACATCAGTCTGGAAGCTTGAACTCAATTCTACATAGATGTAGACCATCAAGAGTTCTGTCATTTGAATCTGTGGCCCTAGATGCCTTCTGCCAAGGTTGAGGAGGGCAAGGCAATTACAGTCCCATGGTATCTCTTGCATTTATACTTCTCTAGCTCTGGCTATCTAGTTTCTCCTGATCTTGAAATTTTCTTGAGCCCAAGATGTCTCAAACAGTCTCTAAGAGTGCCCCATTGATTGTGAAGGATCCTTAAATGTAGTGCCACATGCAGTCAAATAAATAGGAAATGGCATTTCTCTCATTGCACTGGTTTTTAAATATCTTTTCCAATAGGTCAGCTCTGGAACTAGTGTGTTGCACAAATCCTACTGTAGGGGCGCCTGGGTGGCTCAGTGGGTTAAAGCCTCTGCCTTCCGCTCAGGTCATGGTCCCAGGGTCCTGGAATCGAGCCCCGCATCAGGTTCTCTGCATAGCAGGGAGCCTGCTTCCTCCTCTTTCTCTGCTGCCTCTCTGCCTACTTGTGATCTCTGTCTGTCAAATAAATAATAAAAAATCTAAACAAACAAACAAACAAACAAACAAATCCTACTCTAAGAAACATGTTGTTGGGGAGATTATTTATTAAAGGAGCTGTGCCATCCCATCTGCACTGATGCAAGGAAATGGATCAGAGAAGCACTCTATTACTTTGTTCTCCCCATTATGGGAGCCCCCCTTGGGCTTCAAAATTACTCAGGTCACCTGTCCTCCATGTTACCTCCACTTTTACCTCCACATTCTACGTCTACCTTTGTGTATCCACTTTGGCTGTATGTGTTCAAGCTGAGGCTAAACTACAGAAAACCTCTATTTCTCACATGCTTTTTCTCATTACAGGCATTCTAGGAGCTAGAAGCTGAAAGGAAATGCTGCTGTGGCAAACTGTTGATTGTAGAGATTTTGCTATGAGGAGTATTTTATGATTCAGAGTAGAAAACTTTATATAATGCCAGAGTAGAGAAAATATTTGGATTAAAGGAACATCTGGCTGCCTATAGGTCATAGGAATGAGATGAGACTGAATGGAGGCTCATTAGTAGGTTTAAACCCCCAACCTTTTTCCTATTCCTCATTTCCTTAATTACTTTATTCTTGATTTTCTTGATTGGCGATGTTGGGCCATTAGCACCCTATTATATGACTAATCTTCCTAGGATATTTGGAGTTTGTCTCTTCTTTCAAATTTCATGTATGCAAGCCCCTTTCTCCAATGGGAAAGGGACTGGGCACCAACTCAGCTCTAGATAATAGCTCACAACTTCCTGTATTAATCTTTCTATAATCACCTGATCCTGTCTTTTAAAATAATCAGAATCAATGCTTTCACTGATTAGGAATTTAAAGTGATTTTTAAAAAAAAGATTTTATTTATTTATTTGACAGAGAGAGAGATGGCGAGAGAGTGAACACAAGCAGTGGATAGGAGTGGGAGAGGGAGAAGCAGGCTTCCCACTGAGCAGGGAGCTTGATCCCAGAAACCTGGCATCATGGCCTGAGCAGAAGGCAGCTGCTTTAAAGACTGAGCCACCCAGGAGCCCCTGAAGTGATTTTTGATGTAGGAAAAATGTTAGTTAGGGCTTGATGCCGATGGCCAAGAAAGAATTCTTGAGATGTCCTTGGTGCAAAAAGGTGGCTTTTATTAAAGCACGGGAACAGGACCCATGGGCAGAAAGAGCAGCACCGGGGTCACAAGGAGTAGCCTATTATATACTCTCAAGTTGGGAGGAAGTTAGGGATACAGTAAAGGAATTTAGAAGCAAGGTTTCCAGGACCTTGAGGGAGCTAGCTATTATTGGGAAAAGGACATTTATTACCGTTTAATAAAACCTTAGCCATGAGAACATTCAGATCTATAACGGTGGGCCATATGCTTGGGGGATGACTGCCAATATGTATCTTGGGGGCTTAGAGATAAAGGAAGTTTCCAAAAGAATTTTTATATGTTAAAGTAGATTTACAAAATCCTGATGGGGGGTTAGGTCAGGCTAGGATTGCCTTTTGCCCTTAGCAAAGTATTGACATGGAGGCAGCTGAGTCCCTAGAGGAATGTCACTTGCCTTGTTTAAACACTTGTCAATGGGCTGTCATAGTAAGGAAATTTAATAATTTCTCTTCTGCCTTTGTTTCCCACATCAGTTTTCAACCATGACTACACACGAGGGCCACCCAGGGAGCCTTCAGAAATCCCAATGCCCAGGCCATACACTAGGGCAATTAAAATTAGAATTTCAGGGGTGGAAACCGGTTACCAGTGATTCTTAAAACTTCCTGGCAAGACTAGAATACCAACGTGCAGCTAAAAGAAGTGTTTCACTGTGTGCTTCTTAACCTTAAATGTGCATACAGGTTACCGATGTGCATAAAGATCCTGACTCCGTTCCTCTGAGGTGGGCCTGAGCTTGTGGAACTCTACTGAGCTCACAGTGATGTTGACGCTGCTAGTCTACAGCTTGTGGAAACGACGTCAGCCCTTACCCTCCCGGATGCTCCTCAACAGAAGACAGGGTGCTGCCTGTTTGAAGACTGGATCTTTTCCAAAGCTGAACTCTGTTCAGTAGCGGCGAACCATCCCGCTCCACCATCCCAGAGCTTCGCATGACCCTAGGGTCCCAGAAGCTCCCAGAAACCTCTAGGGTAGAGCAGACAAGGAAAGTGATTTTCTTCATTCCTCAGAGGCGGAAAAGAAGCGTGTCTACCGTTCTCTCTAATTCTCCCAAGGTGCAGCATCAGGTGTGCACAGGAGGAGAAATTAAGAAAAGGGCATTTTTGACATTTTAGGGCAAGATGACTAGGGCCTTCTACATTTCCTGAAAAAGAAGCCCTGACGAGAGTGGGCCAGACGTGAGGACTCCATGATTTTCTTAAATCAGTGTTTCACAGAAGCAGCCACAGCTTTTTTCCGGGGGAGCAAGCAGGGAGACTACAGGGGCAGGTCGCGTTTGAGCAGAATGAGAAAACTTTGGCTGGAGAACAAGACCTCAGGTGAACCGGATTAGCCTGCTCCCTGAAGAGGTTGAGCATTCCAGCCTCTCTTTCAGCGAACATTTTAACGAATAATAATAAAAATAAAATACCTCTTCACACTATTTACCAGAAGCAAGCCAATTCTTTATTAAAAATGAAATGCTTAACAATTCACAAGAGACGGTTTTTATATCCTTGTTTAACCTGCTGCCTCACAGGGGACCTCAGGATAAATGAAGTTCGTCTCTCACGGTTTTCCTAAGTGCTTCCTGAAGTAGTTCATCAGAGGAGATGGCCACACAGCTCAGTAGGAAATGCGGTAATGAGCCCCAGTCCTAAAGCCAAACCAGATCTGGGTATGGACAAGGACTGTGGCTCTGGTCCTCTTTATTGGTGTGTCCTTGAGTGACTTCCTTCAGCCTCTTTAATCCTTTGAGGTGTTATCTGTAAAATGGGTTCTTGCGAGGATTAAAAACTGCTCATTCAACATGGCAGGATCTTATGAAGGCTAATTGAGTGTTTTAAAATTTTGCCTTGCTTCTTGACACTCTGTTTTTGGATTGCTTGCAATTAATTCCTCCCAGATGTGAGAGGATATTAAAGATAAACTAGTGGCTCTGAGGTGTTGTAAAGGTTCTGGGCTCTCTGAGACTCCGAATCTTCTGGGACATGAAATCTAAGTAGCAAAAATCCTTAACATCTTGAGAAGGAAAGTCACATGGCCGTTCTTAGTTAATGACTGTTCCTTCCTGTGTCCCCTTCCTTCCCTTCTGGGGGGGTTTCCCAGTGTGACCTGGGGCTGAGGCCAGACTGCAGACTCTGGTTGAGCGCGGGAGGCAAAGGAGAGTCCAAGTAAGGGAGAGTACAAGGTGGAGTCTCCAAGGAAACCAGGGCAAACTCACGCCTCCTCTGGGTTTCCCTGGCACAGCGAGATGTCGGCTCCCTCCTCTGAGGCCCAGTGTGCTGCGCGAGCTATTTTTCAAACTACTCTGGGTTTCTATAATGGGCTGCTGAGCAGACGAGTAGCACAATGCAATTACGTCCATGAATTTGCCATTTCCTTACTCTCAGGCTGCGTTGTCCGTTCTGGAGAACTGGTATGAAATGTAGTAGCCTTGGGTTTATCCTTCTTTCAGGGACAGTGCTTTTTCAGTCTGAAAGTCTCAAAAGTAAGATGATATGGGTATTGGTCATTCAGCTGAAACTCTGAACAGTGGCTTCTTTAAAATCTGATGTATCATTATTTTGCAGATTGGACCTAATTATGTTATACGTTTTAAAACGCGACTCTTTGAAAAGAAGTTAAAAACATTGTCCTTCACAAAATTTTAGCTTTAGAACAAATGTCTGTTTTTATAGGACCTGAATTTAGCTTTAGTCCATCCCTAAAGAAAATTCTAGGGGTGCCTGGGTGGCTCTGTGGGTTAAAGCCTCTGCCTTCTGCTCGGGTCATGGTCCCAGGGTCCTGGGATCAAGCCCCACATCAGGCTCTCTGCTCCGTGGGGAGCCTGCTTCCTCCTCTCTCTCTGCCTGCCTCTCTGCCTACTTATGATCTCTGTCTGTCAAATAATTAAAATAAAAACTTTGGAAAAAAAATAAAATTCTGATTTGCTCAAAGAAGTAAAGGGTCAGAGAAGAAGGATGAGAAAGAGAAGTTGGAGAAGGAAGTTTTTTTTTGTCTTTTGTGATGTTAGCCATACACTGGCTGACTGGAATTTTCCAGACAGAAAGATATCAGCTTTGATGGGATACCTACTATGTGCCAGACACAGCCGACGAGAAGTTACTTTTTATTTATTATGTGCCAGGAATTACTCTAGACCATTTTATTAGGTTTTCATTTGTTTGCACGATAACTCACCAAGGGTGGCATTAGTTACTCCTCTACAGAAACAGAGGAGTATTACAGAGGATTGTTACAGAGTTTTAAGATATTCCTCAAGATTTACATGTAATAAGTGTCTGAGCCGGAAATCAAACCCAGATATGTCAGTCTGTTTACATTAAATAATACTGTGGTAAAAGATGGCCCAAACTGTTAGTGGCTCACACAACAAAAGCTGTCCTCACTCACTGTCATGCCCACTGCAGGCTGGCTTCACATCCATGTCACTCTGAGTCCCAGACTACAGAGGGACGGGCCTTGCTTCTCCTGTGGCAGAGAGAAGACAGGATGGAGCCACGCAGTGCTCTACTTCCACACATGCTTCTGAGACCAGAGCTAGTCACAGGGCTAAGTCTGCGTCACACTGAGAAGCGAGGAGGAGGAGATGCTACCAGGGACGCTAGAACAACTCACCACCCGGAGTAGGGCTCTGACGACACTGTTCTATTCTGCCTCATCGTCTAGATATTTTGTAAACCGGACACTGTTCTATAAAAAGTGTTATTTATATTATTGTTCACACAATTTGTGAAATCATGTGTTCAAAATTTTGGTTTTGTCTTTGAAGACTATTTATGCCAAAATTTATACAAAAAATAAAATTTTATTATGGAGATAAGTAAATCACAGAGCCTAGTTGGACCTTAATTTCAGAATGCCTATTTATCTAAATATGTCCAAAGATACATTTACCTTTCTTATGAAAATGATGATTAGTCACAATGACATAAGGTGCTTGGGCCAAAGAATCCCACTAAGTCTGGCCCTTTTTCCCAGTGATTCTAGCCAAAGCAAAGACGTCCACTTGACCCTCCTTACTTCCCTGTCATCTTCAAACCCAATACTGACATTGTTCCAGCTGCCCTCTGACATATGACCTTGAGATTCATTAAACTATGTATATGGTGTAGTAGAATTTCTGATTATGCATTTGGTATTCCAACTATATTAATTTATGCATGTAGAGAACGACTTGTTTTGGGGAGGAAAGGGGCAACTGAGGAATTTCCCATGATCCAAAAAAAAAAAAATTCAGTAAATATATAATATATCATACTAATTCAAAGGGATCAAAGCATTTCCAGACAGAAACAACATCCCAGTGAGGACAAGATATGCACTTTCTTTCTAGCTACATCATCACTATAGTACCAATCTGCAAGGCCCTTCTACAATGCACACACACACAAACACACACGTGCAAACACACTCTGAATAAATGTATTGAACATCATTTCATGTCCAGTGAAAGACACAGCTACTCACAGCTGTCTCAGAATGAAGATGGCTCCAGAACAATTTGACAAAAGAACTAATATTTACTGAGCTTTAAAATGTAGCATTTTTTCTAGAGGCTTTACGTGTATCCTGAACGGTGACCAGTTGTTTTATGTTTAAATGCCTCTATTTCCCCACATGAATTAAAAATGATAACAATAATAAATTGTTTATCTTTCCTGAGTGGCAATTTTCCCATCTTTAAAATAAGAATAATAATTTTAAAAAATACTAATATTTAACTCCGTGGCCATTAAAAGGTGTAAAGATATAAAATGCAAAATGACTAACACAGTTACTAGTACAGAGAAGGCACCTGTAATGTCCAATTTTACATGACTGTTTGCCTAAGTCCAAGTCCCAGGTATTCAGTTGCATAACTGGGGACTCATCAGGGCTCTGCCATGAAGGTAGCTTGTAGATGTGATTAACGTCTACCATCGGTTGATTTTAAGTAAGTTTGACTATCCTAGGCAATCTGGATGACACCATTTCAATCAGCTGAAAGGCCTTAAGAGAAAAGCTGAGACTTCCCTGCAGCAGAAGAAATTCTACCTATGGAAAAAACTTTAGTTCCTACATCAGAGTTTTCAGGCCTTATCTGGGACTTGCCTAGCCAGCCTCCCACTATTGGGTCAGCAAATTCCTTGTATTAAGTCTCTTTCTTTTTTGGTAGATAGATCAAGGCATAGATGAATGAACGAAGGAACAGATAGATAGGCTTCTTCATGAGTAGTGAGTTTCCTGTCATGGGTGAATATAAGGGAAGGCCAAATGGCCTGAAAAGATGGTGGAGGGCATTCAGTGGGCATGCTTGATTTGCTTTGAGGATCTTTAAGCTCCTTTCCAACTGAAGTTCTGCATATCTTTTTTTAAAGTGTTCTCATTAGCGGGGGGGGGGGGTCCAATAATTAACAATAAATAGAAAATCATGGCTGGGAATTTTTAAGATTTTCCTAGAGAATCCAAATGCTTTCTTATCTGGGGTAGGTGAAGAATGCTAAGTACAGACTTCTGTTCCCAGTAGTATGGTAGAGCAGAGACTCTCAAAGGTCCTACTTCAAATTACAAGATGCTCGATAAAATATTCCATTTAAAGGTACTGCTGGGTTTTCAGGAATTAAAGAGAAACCTCTAAGACTCTACCAACCCTTTTTTAAATAGAAGGAATCAAATATTAAGGTGTAATTTCATCTGCATGGCAATTGAAATATTGTTTAGGGCCAGTGTCAGATAGGATAACTGCCAGGGATCCTTAAAGCAGATCATAGTTGTCTCAAACAGAAGCAAGTGTCAATCCTTCCTAGAATAAAGCAACCCAATAAAGGCCCCTGGGATTTTCAAGTGTAAGAGCAATCAAATACGAGCTCTCCATCAAAGATCACCAGACACCTAGAGAAATAATCCCATATAAGTTCTCTCTCTGCTGGGGAAGGGACCCAGAGGACAACAGAGATGTTTCGAGGAAAATACAGAGAGAGGTAAAGAGGTATGTAAAACATAATGAGGATATCTAATGTGTGCAACTGGAGTTCCAGGAGGAAAGAAGGAAAATGGAGAAGACACATTTATAAAGAAGAGGACTATGAATTTTCTGGAACCAATGAAAGATAAAAATCCAGAGATACAGAAAGCACAAAATTTATCAAGCTGGACAAATAAAAACAAAGCCACGTTCGGCCAAAATGTCAGGAAAACACATACCACCAAAGATCAACAGAAGGTCTCAAAGCAACCAAGGGGCAAGGAGACACCTGACCTGTGGAGGAACAACAAGCAGACGGATAGAAGAAATGATGGAAGCCAGAACACCGTAAATAGTAGCTTTAAAATGCTAGAGGAAATAAATCTCAAGCTAGACATATGTGCCCAGGAAAAGGATCTTAGAATGAGGATAAAATAAATACACTTTTAGAGAAACAAAAGCTGAGTTTACTAAAAGCTAAGTGATAGTCCCTCACTAAAGGAATTTCTAAAGTTGAAATTCAGGAGGAAAGATGATCTTACAGGGATCGTGTGAGATGGAAGAAGAAGTGGAAACTAATTGGTAAATATGTAGACAAATCAACCAAAGTAAGGTTTGTATAAAATAACAGTGAAGTGTTACTTATGGGGATAAAGAACTCAACTGAAATAGTAGGCAATAATAACATGTAAGACAGGGGCAGGCGATCAAAGTTGAAATATTATGCAGCTATTGTCTTTCTGGGGGATAACAGTATTAAGGTTACAATGCATTAAATTTGCATGATAAAAGGAAACTACTTAAGAAAATCTGTGTTCCAAAGCAGTGGGGGGTAAAGGAGGTGGAAGAGGCAAGTAAATAAGTAAATCAACAAATAAACTCCCTCTATCCAAAAAAAAAAAAAAAAAAAAAAAAGAAAGGAAAAGGAGATTTGAAAAGCAGGACACATAAAAAGCAAAAGACATGGTAAAACAAGTTCAATCTCCAATGAACCTGAACAAGGTAAAAGATAGGAGTTACTACACTGCAGTTATAGGTTCTTTTTAAGGGATAAGCATAAAACTTTAGAATGAAGAGATGGCTGAAAATAAAAGGGTAAACATACATCTGATGAATATTAACCAAGAAAAATATAGGACAAGTGTAAAACCTAAGGGAGAAAATATTGAGAACACAGACTGTTACATAATGGCAGAATATATGACCATCCTAACCTTGCATGCATATAATATTTTACATATATCTCAATAATTGTAAATAAATAAGGTAAAATTTGGTAAAAATAGATTGAGAAATGGACAATTCCACCATCATTCTGAAAGAATGCAATATACTTCTCTCAATAACTGATAGGTCAAACAGAAGAAACCTTACTAAAAATAGAAAAATTTAGAATACCTAAACAATAATTTAAAAACGATTTAAATGACATATACAAATTCCTCTATCAAGTCAATTGGTAAATATCCATACTTTTCAAAAACCCATTAAGTATTTACAAACCTGACCATGCACTAATCTAGATCAAAAAATCTCATTATATTAAAGACAACTATTACCCTGCTATGTTGTCTGACCTCAATACAATTAAATTATAAGTAAGTACATAAACATAAAATCCCCATACACTGGAAATTAAAACCAGAATATTTCTAAAGACTCATCTATTTATTTATTTGAGAAAGGGAGAGAGAGAGAGAGAGAGAGAGAACCCATGAGCAGGAAGGGCAGAGGGAAAGGAAGAGAGAATTTTAAGCAGATCTCTCTCGCTGAGCATGGAGACAGACATGGGCTTCAATCCCATGACCCTGATCATGACCTGAGCCAAAACCAAGAGTTAGTTGCTCACACAACTGGGCCACCCAGGTGCCCCCAGAATAGAATACTTCTAAATAACTCACAGGGCAAAGAAGATATAGTAAAAATTAAATATACACATATACTTTTATTTATGTAAGATATAAAACATATATTAAAAACTGACTAATAATTGAAATCCAACATATAAAATTTTGCAGGTTGCAGCTTAAGTTGAAATATAGGGAATGTTTTAGCTTTACATATATGCATTAAGAAATGAGGCTTAAAATGAATAAGCTGGATAATGAAGAAGTAAGAAAAATTATGATAGAATAAATCAGAATGTATGAAGTTAGAGATAGGAAAAGTCGCACTTACTATTACAGAAAGAGAAAATTAAGAAATGGTGTCTGAAAAGATCAACAAAATAATTGGATTGGTCAGACTTGACCAAGAAAATTAGATAGTAGTCACCACTTCAAATACTATGAATAAAAACCAAGATATCCTTACAGATAAAGCACTGTAGGGTCATAACAACTTCATCATAATAACTATGCTAACTCAGGCAGCAGACCTAGTTATTATTCCTATTTTGCAAATAAGACAGCTAAGGTTAATCATGCACCACTCACCTCACAGACTTTGTGACTTGCTCCAGGGAAAACAAAATAATTGGAGAGCCAAGTTCCAAACCCAGTTTTAAATTTCATATTTTGCCTACAAATAACAACCAACTCCCCCAAACTAAGTCAAAACACATAGGACATAACTAAAAGGAGTTGTAAGGAGGTTCTTAAAATTACTGTTGGAGATATCTGAGGGGACCTGGAGCAAGAGAAAGAATGAAAAGACCAATGAAATCCAAGGGAGATCTGGCTCGCTTCCTCTCATTTCAATAACCTACAGAATTTCAAAGTCAAGCCTTTCTAATCATTCCTTGTTCAGTCTTCAACACAGTCCTCTACAAAATCACCCTCCTAACATCTTTGTTTCCAGCTTTTTTTGCAGCCCACCTGGATGATGTTGGGTGTTTGAAGTTCTTTAACTCAACAGCTAGGTAAACAAAGCCTCCTCTGGAGGTGGATCTAGCAGGTAACTTTGTGTCATGCTCCATCCACGACTCTGACACATTCCTAGCGGCTACAAAGGCAGAAAGCACATTTGTCTTAAGGCCTTATGTGAATATGCTGAAGGGAATAATAGACATGGTTTTGGAGATCTTTAATAACCTAGTCCTGGCTGGGAATTAATCATCAAGGGATTTGTGTGAGAGAAGCTGGGTAGATATTATAGAGAAAGATCTGAACAACATTATGGTCTTTTTTGATGGTTCGGATGGGAATTTCTAGTTCAAGAGGTGCTGGAGAAGTCAATCCCTGTCCTTCTTGGTTACTTCTCAGCACACTTACCTAGAATGGTGATGACGAGAGGAGGGAGGAAATGTTTGCTGCGCAGCCCCTCTGTGAAAGCACGTTACCCTTGCATTCGGTAACAAATGCTATTTAATTAACCCATTTTATGAATAGGAAAATGGTAGCAGCTGATGTTTGAGTACTTTGCTCAAGGACTTCCAGAAAGTGGAGTCAGAGTCATGATTTGATGTTGTCTTGAACGGCCCTGTTTGGAAAACTACATGTCCCCTACATTACAGAATGCATCTAAAATCGATGCTTCACCCCGTCCTCTTGCACACACATTTGTTCCCCCCAAACTCCCAAACCTGACACTGATCAAGGAAACTCCTAATTCTGATCAAATTCCCAGCCACCAAGGCTTTAAACCTCATTTTTTTCCTCCATGTTCATGTCCCAAATTCTTTGTTTTCTATCTCCTAAATGTCTTCACACTCGCCATTTCCCTACCCTTGCCACTGTCACAATCCAGAAGCACATAACCTTTCTTTGGGACTATATGGGTTCTGCCCTGACAACCTTCCCATCAACTTCAAACATCCCCCGGAAAGTCCTCCTACACCATCCTTCCCACTGAACTGCTGATCCTGTGTCATGCTGGGGACACATCAAAATCACCTTGGGTGGGTTGTAGGTGCCAGTGTGGGTGGTACATATACTAACAACTTAACTGAGCCTTTCACGCAACCCACTGTTGAGATTCCCTAAAGTGGTCCTTCCCCCTCTGCTCTCACTGTGACCATTATTGCTGTAGAAAGCCTGTGATGCTGACAGAGCTTCTGTTCTTTGGCTGTGTGATGCGAAGAGGCTTAGAACTACTGCCCTAAACCATGAACTTCTTGAAGAAACATCTTCTATCTCTGAGGTCTAATGCCTAACACAGGATATGATATTCAAAAGATATGCAATAAGTATTTGCTTAAAAAATGAGCATACTGGGTTTATATCATGCATAATACTTAGCATATAGTTTGTACTGAATATGTGTTTACTGAAATGGTAAATAAATAATTGAATTACGGTATCATTTTAACTCACATATTTAGCAAAGTTTGGAAATGTTGGGTCGACTGCTCCTTTCTCTTTCACTGTTTACAAGTGGATGACTGAACCCTTTACAGTTGACATTCAACCTAGCATGTTAATGGGAACTATATTCCATTCTACATTCCAAAAAAGCTAACTCATAACACATTTATTCATATTAAGGTTAATTAAAATAACAAATTGCTTTGCTTTCAGCTGGCATATATCAAATTAGTGCATTAGTAACCTTTTGCTGCCACATCATAAATTCTGATTGGCTGATATATATTTCTGATTAATAAAAATAATGAGACAAATTATTTTTTGCTAAATAAATGCAGGTTATTTGATACAAAACATCTTTCAAAGCATGGTCTCTGTAGAAAGAAACACATTAAAGGGCATCTGTGCCTCCCCACTTCTAGTAATAGGAGGTCTCGGCTGCTTCAACCAAACCGACAGAATCATCGTCACATCTGAAAACTGGCTTTTACTATTTTCCCTTAGATTTTGCAAACAGAAATGCAACATTTCTCATTCTAAAACTCTGGGAAACAAGTTTTCTTTACTTCCTCCACTTCTGAGAGGTAATGGGGCCCAGAAAATGTAGGTGACTTTACAGCAGTCACAGACCACAGAGCCAGCTCTGGAAGTCCTCCCTCTGAGTCCTAAACCAACCACTTAATTTACGAGGGTATTCTTCTTTCTCATGTACAGAAGAAGCAAAAGCTAATGATGATTACTCAATTATCTATTCAATAAATACTTTGTACCATTTGGGCTAAGAGAACTCCAGTTGGGAGATAAGTGGGGGGTCCTAAAGATGACCCCAAAGAATCCTGTTGGTGACTTTTACCCACATGTAACTCGCTGGGTCACGCCCTTCCCCTCCTTGCAAAAACTCAGTGGCTTTCCATTACATGGTAAAGTTCAAATAGTTCTGGTCTTGTTTTTTCAGGCATTCCATCATCGGGCCTATCTGGCCTTTCTTTCACCATATCTTTGTGTTTCTTCATGCTCCAATCACAAAGGGCCTGTGACTTTTTCTCAAGACACCGTCTACATGTTCCTCCAGGTCTCTGTTCATGCTGTTCTCCAAGTCAGGCTCAACATTCAACCTCCAGCTATTGAAATTTATCCATTTTTAGTGTATTTTTTTTTCTGCTTTTTTGTCTATAAAGCTGTTCATTTTAGTCTCCCTATACATGACTCACTTCTAAGCCTGTTTCTCCACTGGACTAAGTTCTCTGAAACAGAGGCAAGACTCACTCATCTGTCTACCTCCACGAAGTTCCATCTTAATATTGACAACCTCCATAAATGCCCAGTGTCAACCCTGACTCTGTGTCAGCATTGGTACCAAGCACAATATTTACTTTATTTAATCCTAACAGCAACCCACAGGGGCATGTGCTACGGTTCAGAGACCAAGTATAGTCCCACCTCCTGGGACTCCAGACTTCGATATGCACCCTCCTCAACAAAGGGAAATGGAGAGCAAAGCCTACAGACATGCCTGCACCTAAGTTGTGTTGAAGTCTTACTCATGAGAAGGTAGGAAGGGTGCAGGAGGGTCTGTCATGTGTTGGGAAAGGGAGTCCTCTGCATGAGGTCTTTTAACTTCCACTCAGTGGCATAAGAATGGGTCTTGGTCCTAGAACACACCCAGTGAAAGGATGAAGAGCCTACGCAGCCTATGCTGGGCTTCTCGCCTTGCGTGCAACTATCTTTCCCTAGTTCAAATTCAATGTGTCCTCCTTTGTTTTGCTCATGTGCATGTGCCCTTGGCCCTCAGACAAACCTCCAGCTTTCTGGGGATGGAGCTGATGTCTTACCACTGGAGCACACAGCAGAGTGTGTGCAGCCACACCTAGGGCACTGGCTGAGGACTGGATCTGCTGGTCATGGGGCACTGCCACAGTGCAGGAGGTTGGACTTCATGCATGCTTTCCTCTGCTGGAAGTAAACCGTTTTAACACCGCAGGCTGGTTGTGCACATATTGCCTGTTCTCAGTGACTTTAACTCCTACCCTAGTCTCTTTCCTGGCTGCCATTTATCTGATTATTATTATTTTTTTTTTAAGATTTCATCCATTTATTTGATAGAGAGAGAGAGAGGCAGCTAGAGAGGGAACACAAGCAGGGGGAGCAGGAGAGGGAAAGCAGGCACCTCGCTGAGCAGGGAGCCCAACACACAGGGCTCCATCCCAGGGCCCTGGGACTATGACCTGAGCCAAAAACAGATGCTTAACTGACTGAGCCACCCAGGCGCCCCACTTATCTGACTTTTAACCATGGCTGTGCTAGTCATTGACCCAGTGGACAGTGAAGCAGGCACTTTCAGAAGATGTTGAGAAACTGGGCTCAAAAAGAGGCAGAGACTTGGGCAAGACAGCTTCAAAGCAGAATAGTGAATTAAAAGGATGGTAGGTGAGAACGTGGCCCCTGCTCATGAAAGGAGCCTTGGAATTCTTAGAGAAGAATAAAAGGAGAACACTTAGATTTTCTCCCATCTATTCTCTCTCTGTGATTATGATGAACTCTGAGTATGTCTTTGATTATGATGGAATTCTGAGGGTATCTGTGATTGTCAGAGATTATGAAGTAAATTTATGATTTTTGATGGGCTTCGGAAGGCATCTGCTTTGTTCCCTTCCCCCACAACCTAAGCATTCCAGGAAAAGAGCCTAGCACTGTTGCAGGGCAGGCGTACTGAACGTCTTGGAAGAATCCAACACCAAGCTTCCCACAAGGCTGCTGTGTGTCTGATGTGATAATAATAGACGACCATCTTTTAGATATGAAATTATGTTACTGACAGGTCAGGAATTACTCATGCCCAATGTCAGATTTGGAAACTGAGGCACAAACCAGACAAGTGACTTGTCCCGGGTTTATAGCACTCACCACAGAAGACTAGGGTGCTATATGCTAGATTTCCCGTTGAATGCTTGTGGCTTTGGGAGCACACTCTCCAATTTCTGGCCATTAAAAGAGGAAACATGTTCAGTGTGCATTGCATAGTTCAGGTTTATAGCTAATGAACAAACACTGTTATTTTTCCTCTACTGTGTTTCATTCTGGAGCTATCACACTACCAACATCTACTTTATTGGTTTAGAGTAAATTATTCAGCTCTTAATTACCATATTATGAATGTTTAATTTTGCCCTGATATTGTCAAAGAGAAAACGTGCCCTCACATCAGTGGGCTGTTCCCAAAATGTGGTTCCACTTTCATTTCTGCAGCAAAGGCAACCATTTGCACAGAGGCCGGGAGACACACAAAGCCTTCACCTAAGGATTCCCCAAAGCCACACACTTCCCTCCTTATCTAAGAGCTTGTGATTAAAGCAGGCAATTGTTAACTTCTGACCTACGAAGGACAGCATCATTCTTAAAATAATTTCCAGGAAACAAGAAAACATTTCAAGAAAAAAGAACTTTGTTTTTTTAAAATTTTTTTGGAATATATGTAATAGAGTTAAATTTTGTTTTAATTAAGGTAGCAGGGTGAATGGGAGGCTTTATTGCAAAGCAGATAGATCCCTACTATTTATTACCAATACTCACGTGTCATTTATAAAAATGATACAATATTTGTGTCATTTTTATAAATCTGCAGTCCCTGTAGGGTTGTCATCCACCCAGTGAGAACATTTTAAGATCATTCTCAAAATTTTCTTTAGATTTGAACAATGATGAGGTTCTTTTTTTTTTTTAAGATTTTATTTATTTATTTATTTATTTATTTATTTAAAAAAGAGGGGGGTGGGGGCACAACCAGGGGGATTGGAAGGCAGAGGGAGAAGCAGACTCCTTGCTGAGCAGGGAGCCCAGTATGGGACTCCATCCCAGACGCTGAGATCATGACCTGAACGAAGGCAGATGCTTAACCAAGTGAGACACCCTGATGCCTTATAATGAGGTTCTTTCTAATCCATGTTGGAAAATTCTGGGCTCTGTTTCCTCCTCATCTCCACTGCCACTTCCGTCACTCTGGCTCCCATCACTTACCACCCAGCCTGTTGCACTAGCTTCACAGCTTTTCCATGGAAAAGTCCATATTGGTGGAGAAAAAGATATGCTCCAGGGGCTGGGGTTTAGTCCAAGCTGGGTGCAAGTGCCATGTTTCTTTGTTTTATATTGGAAATTGTGAAGAATTTTGCATCCCAATAATAACATGGCTTTTCATATAAAAATCATGTGTTTTACCACCACCTGCTGAAGTCTTTGAGTAAACTCATTCTTGGAAGATGCTCCAAATCTATTCCTGGGCTTTGTGGCCCTTCTGAAAGACCACCTCACAGTCTCATTCTTGAAGGTACATTGGTTTTAAAAGTTTTACAAAACTAATCATATGTGATTAGTTATACAATCATATGTGCTAGACCCTCAAGGTCATAGCGATTTATTGACCCTCTACCAAATGCCTGGCACTGGGATCCTTTGCTTAAAGGATCTCATTTGTCGTCTAACCACTCCTGGTTATTCTTATTTTATAGGTGAGGGAATTAAGGTTTAAATGGACCATGAACTTTGCACAGAAAAAGGACAGGAGGGAAATACGGCAAATAGGAAACAGTGCTTATAGGTGATTTTAATTTTTTTAATCTATTTTTTTCTCTTTTAACCCTTTCCATTATGACCATGAACCATTCTTCCTAACAGAACTAATATAACTATATGAAAAGGTTAAGTGAGATAATCCATCTGAGAGTCCTTAGCACAGTGCTTGGTATATCAATTTTATCTTCATTCTTTATTCATTTTTGTACCCATCATAGCAAGCAGCACCCACAGTCCTAATAAAGAACCTATAAACTCAGGTTCCAGTCAATTGGGTTAACAATACATCTACAGACGATTACAATGTTATTTTTCCCCAATAATAAATAGACAGCTATAAATTACATGCACACAGGATAACTGCGTTATAATATCTCTTATTAAACTGAGTTTAAGACTGTGGTTACCCAGTCAAGGTATAATAATACCTCAAGGTTACTAAGGTCTTACTATGCAAAAGATCCTGCGCTTTGTACCTTAAAGGCGTCTCATCTTTTAGTTCTATCAATAACTTTATGAGATGGGCGAGAGTATTATTCTATAGTCCTAGAAGAGGAAAGAACACACCCCAGAGAGCTGAGCAATAAGGGCAAACACCAAGATTCACAAAGGACTGGGGGTCATTTAACATTTCTCCTCTGAAATCTCCGTGCTAAGCTGCCAGTCTAAGCTGCATTGCTGTTTCCACACATGAATTTCTTTTTTGTTGTTGTTTTAATATAATTTTTAAGATTTTATTTATTTATTTGACAGATCACAAGAAGGCAGAGAGGCAGGCAGAGAGTGAGGGGGAAGCGGGCTCCCCATTGAGCAAAGAGCCCGACAAGGGGCTTGATCCCAGGACCCTGAGACCATGAACTGAGCTGAAGGCAAAGGCTTTAACCCACTGAGTCACCCAGGTGCGCCTCCACGCATGGATTTCTATTTTCCATTTTTTTTCCAATTTTTTTTTTAAGATTTTATTTTTATTTAATTGACAGAGAGACAGATCACAAGTAGGCAGAGAGGCAGGCAGAGAGAGAGGGGGAAGCAGGCTCCCTGCTGAGCAGAGAGCCCCATGCGGGACTCAGATCCCAGGACCCTGAGATCATGACCTGAGCCGAAGGCAGAGGCTCAACCCACTGAGCGACCCAGGCGCCTCGGATTTCTACTTTTAAACAAGGCCTCACACTGCTGCGTGCCCGCTATAGATCAGACACTTCACTCCACCTACATCATAAAGTTTACCTTCTTGGGTCCTTTCACAAGTGGGAAACCCGGTTAAACAATTTGTCGAGAAGTCCCGCCACAAGGGGCAGAATCGGGAATGAAAACCAGGTCTGACCCTGGAGACTCCTCATTTTGCTGCCTCTGTGTCTGCCCAGGGCCATAAAGCCCACGATGTTCAACACACACACCCGATTTTTAAACACACTTGCAGGAGAATGCCGGGGCGAGTAGAAGAACCCGACCTGCGGTTAGCAGAATTCAGCTTCGATTGTGCGTGCAGAGGACTCCAGGAGCCTGTGAGACAAGCGCGGGGCGTGCCTGGAAGCAGTTCATTTGTCTGCCTTCTCTGCGGTTCCTGTCCACTGCCGAGGTTTATGGCTGCCCGGGCCACCTTGGGGGCCGCTGCCCGCTGAGCATGTCTGTCTCGCTACAGCAGACAAATGGACTCTGTGCGGAAGAGAACACGTGGATACTCTGCTCTACTATTGATATGCAACACATCCCTGACCTAGAAAATGGTCCTGAATCCCGACTAAAATTTATAGACCCCAGTTCCGCTGGGCTGAAACAGAAGATAAATAGGCCGGCAGGAAGTTATTTGTTGGGGACTTGATCGCTGGACGCGGATGCTCACGGCCCTGTCCAAGCTCTTGAGCCCAGGCAGGGGCTGTTCTCCTCCCAGGAAGCTGCTGGGGCGACGTGGGCGAGGAGCCTGGTTGAGGAGATGGGGTGGCAGCTAGAAGGGCGGGACAGGTTTCTAGGTGAGAGAAAAAGGCTTTTGTCTGTCCGTCCAGCATCCTTCCTGTAGGGCTGGCTCTCCTCAGAGAAGCAGTATAGGCTCAGACCCAGTCAGTCTTCCTGGGGCCACCGGGGGTGAGGCCGTTGGGGAAGAGTGTGATTTGGGATTTCTCTGCCCTACGCCTGCTGTCTGGCAACCCTGAGCTCACCGAGCTGCTGCCGCCCTCGGTCCCATGCGTGGGCTCCTGTTGCATATCCCTGCTTTTCCCTCAGCTCTCTTTCTGGGAAGAGCCTACTCTGGGTGCGGGCATACCCCCATACTTGACTCAGTCGGCACTTTCTTCTGGCAAGGACCTCCAGACAAGTGCTCTGCTGCAAGCCACAATGACTAGTCAAAAGAGTGCCACTCACCCATCTACAGGTACACGGCTTGTTCAAACTTCACATCCGGCCCAAAGTTCTTAATCCAATGCTAGATCTGTATGTTTCTCAATCAAGTCCTGATTTGCGGCATCCCTTTGGCTATTCTCTCATATTGCTAGTTGCCTGTCTCCTTATTCCTTTTTTTTCCCCCCTATTCTCTTCCTATCTTTCTCCATCTTCCATCACATTTTTTCGTGGACGACTACATCTGCCTTGAAGTTGAGCCTACAGAGTGACAAACAATTTCCCAGATAGACCCTTTAAGACATTATGAGAAGTGCACACTCCTGTGACATTGGGGTTTATATTCACACTTGCAGTCAACAACTACTGCATGAGCTCCTTTTACCTATTTTACTCTGTGTAAGGGAAAATAGAATTACAAAAGAAATATATAAAATCGATCTTTTTTTCTAGGAAAGAAAAGTACTACTTATGTTGAATCAGTTCCACAGCAGTGCTAATAAGTGAAGGTAAGGTATCTACATTTTACAGAAAAAATCTTGGGTCAAGAGTAATAAGACTGAGGTTCAAGTCCTGATTTCTCCATTATTAGATGTATGATTTTCTGCAAATTAGTTATCTTCTGTACGCCTCAGTTTCATCATCTATAAATATGCGCAGAATATGCCTTTCTCTCATTGAGTCATTAGAGGGATCAAAGGAGGTAATATTTTTTTTGTAATAATTGCAATAATTATTGTAAAAAGGGCTATGCAGACTATGAATTCTATACAAATGCAATTTATGCATATTATCCTTTGCATAATAGCTGACAACCAAAGTAGAATTCTGAGTAGTGTGTGCCAAAAGTGTTCGTGCAATGAAGAAAACAGAATTAGATAGATTCGCTCATTCATTCCACAAATATTTACTGAATACCTACTAGGCATTCAGTACTAGGTATCAAGTCTCTTCAGTCAAAGAGTTTATAATGGAGAGAAGAGCATATACCAGTAGGAGATAAATGCTGTTGGAGGAAGGGTAACACCAGTGGGGAGAGGTGGTGGTGGTCATGGGAAGTCTCTTAACTGGATTACATGTAAGCAGAAACTGTAACGATAGTTCAGAGCAAGACACAGAGATCATTAGTGGAAGGCCACTCTAGGCTTAGCAAGGAGGAAATCAAAAGTCCTGAGTGAAAGGGAGCTTGCATGTGAAGGTACAACACACAGATCAGAACAATCGGGGAGTGGAAGGAAGCGGTATCAGAAAGGTAGTGTGAAACTGAGGGAGAGAGGTTGGTTCATGTAAGACCTTGTACATGACGCTAAGCACTTGGGGTTTTATTCTGAGTTGGGGCAATGTTAAAATTCCAGTAGCAAAATGGTTAGATACGAATTGTATTTTTAAAGGACCATCTGACTGAGCTTATGGATAGATTACAGGGGACCAAGGCCAGAAAGAGATGATTCTGGTTTGCCCTAGGATTGTGAGAAGTGGTTGGACTCTGGGTATTTGCAGACTGAGCGATGGGAATTTGCTGCTACCTGGGCATGGGTTGTGGGAGAGAGAGGTGAGACAAATACGGCTCCAGTGGCTGTGGCCTGGGATACTGAGAAGGGGAAAGATTGGCAGCAGAGCGGGTCTGATGGTGATGCAGGTGGAACTGAGGATCACAATTTGGAATGGTGCCAATCTAAGAAGATTTTCCGCTTTTCAAATAGGAATATTACACAGGCAGAGTTCAGGGAAGAGGCCCAGGCTGGGGATATAAATTTGAGAATCATCAGTTGGAGATGACATTTAAAACCAAAGAATTCCACAAGCCCACCTAAGGAGGGAGTACAAAGAATGCCCATGCCTGAGCACCACAAGTTATAAAGGTCTAGGAAGTGTGGAATCCAGCAAAAGAGAGGAGTTATAAAAGGCCACATAGAGGAAGTAAGGCTTGCAATCACCTTCCTTGACTATGAAGTGCTACCACGTCTGCATGAACACTTACACTGTAGCTACCTCCCACAAACCAGGCACTTCGCTTGCATGCCCTAATCCTCACAAAAAACTGGCACTGCCTACCTGCCCCCCTACCCTGGCACCCAAGCCACAGTGGGGGAACTGAGGCTTAGAGACGTTAAGTGACGTGACTTGACCAAAGTTACACACTGGGAAATATAAGAAATTGGGTTTAAAATCCAGTCTATCTGGCTGGGGAAAACTTGAAGCATGAAGTGGGGGAGTGGCGAGGGGCTGAGTACCTGGTACTGTGACATGAATGCCTCAGGCATTGCGCTAGGCATGGAAGCAGACGGGGCCTCACTTAATCCTCATCACATGTTGGTGAAGTCAAAATGATGAGCTCTGTTTTTTGAGTTGAGGAAACAGAGAGGCAGAAAGCTTAAGTAATTTGCCTCTGGTCTCACATCACAGCAAGTGGCACCAGGATGGGAAGGCAGTCTGCTGTGCCTACCAACTCCACTGGCTCTTTATTATTCCTTCTTCATGCTAAAATAAACAGACAAAAAGGTCTGAATATGCTATTTCATGGGTCCTGCTAAGAAATAAGAAATGCAAGATGGGCCATCTGAACTGTCTGCAAGCAGCCCACAGTCCAGTGCTTCTCCCTGCCCTTTGCTCACCCAATTCCTCCAGAAACAGGTCTGCACTGAACGGGGACCCTGCACAGACGCAGGTAAGGCAGAAATGCCTCATTTGCAAGGACCCTTGAATAGCTGGTTTGGTGATTGGCATATGCACTCCCCAAAGCATTATGATTTGATGTCAACTGAATTATCTGGCACTTCTAACCCTAATTAGACATTCAGGCACCTGGTTGCCATTGAAGGGATGGGCTACCTTCTGTCAGGACACAAGACCTAGAGGGTCTGGTTTGGATGGGAAGCAAAGGAAAGGGACTTTGTGAATTTTATTTATGGGCCCTGCTACTATGTTCCAGGTACTAAGAGAATTAAGAGTGTGTGTGTGTGTGTGTGTGTGTGTGTGTGTACACTAGAGTAGCAGTGAGAATAAAAGATCGCATTCTCCATTTTGTAGATGAAGAAACTAAAATCAAGAAACTCAAGGGAAGTATGTTTCTCAGACACATGTGACTAGTATCTGGCAGAGTGGGGCCAGTTCAGTGCAGATTAGAACTAGTAAACCTTGGGGCGCCTGGGTGGCTCAGTGGATTAAAGCCTCTGCCTTCAGCTCAGGTCATGGTCCCAGGGTCTTGGGATCGAGCCCCACATTGGGCTCTCTGCTCTGTGGGGAGCCTGCTTCCCCCCTCTCTCTGCTTGTCTCTCTGCCTATTTATGATTTCTGTCTGTCAAATAAATAAAAAATAAATAAAATCTTTAAAGTCCTATCAATGCAATAAATAGAAAAGCAGCATCGTTAAAGATAAACACAATTAACGAGAAATATCTCACTTGGCAGATACCATTGCTTAAAGTTTCTGAGCTTAACACCTACTGTCGCTCTTTTTAAAAAATATATATACATGTAAGGAAACAGGGTGGGGGTTAACCCACAGGATAGGCAGGTATCAGAGACATGCAAGCACCAAAGTGAGCCTTAAAAAGAAAATTTAAAGTGAGTAAAAGGATTTTTACATCTAAAACTCCCTGCACTTCTGCTCCTTCCCCTGAGCACTCCTACCTTTCCAAGGAAATCCTGATCTTACCCATGACTTTCCAGAAGGGCTGTCCTTGCTGTAAGGCACACAATCAGGAACTGGCAGGACCAAACGGTGATAAGGCTCTTTCAACCCCATGCACTTACTTCAACCTGCCACATGCTTTAGCCATACCTTTCCCCATTCTCCCCCATTTTTTTCATGATGCTTTACGAGGCATTCAGCAAATCAAAACAATTGAATCACACTCCTTATTTAGTTGCCAAATGGTGGAGGAGGCAACACTCAACACTCTTCATCCCCCAAAAGATACCTCCTTACCCATTAAGAATTTCTAATTGTTCAGGTGAAGACTGGATGTAACCCTTTCCAATTTGTTTATTTATCCTGTCATCTTAGAGGTTTTATTCCCTTTCTGTGCTGGACCCTATCTGATGGTTTCTTCCGGAAGTGACGCCTTGCTTGCACCCTTAGGTTCCTTCACACACCTGACATTTTTCTTTTCCTGTAAGTATTCCTCATCAAGATTCCTCAGCCAGAGGCTGCAAACAACCACATTCTCTGGGTGGAAGGCAGTATGTGCAAGTAGGGAATGATCAGTAAGGAGTTCAGTGTGAGGCAACTCAACTCTTCCAGAAGAAGAAGATGTGTACATGTGTGTGTGAGAGAGAGAAAGAGACAGAAAGAGAGACTGACCAATCTCAGGGGTCACCATTCTTTCTGATCCTTCCCCTGACTCCACATTGTGACTAAGTACACTCTGAGTTTGTATACGCCATTAGGAATTCCTGAGGATGTCATCGTCCCAATAGGGATAAATAGGATATAATCCTATTCTCATAGTATCTGTTGTTTGTTGAGTACTTACTAAATACCAACATTTAAGTCACGTTGTCTGTAAAATTCATCCAGCAAGAATCCAGGAAGGCATTACCCCACCATTCAGATAAGGAAACGGAGGGTCCTAAAAAGTGACATGTGAAGGTAGGACAGTGAAAACTCTATAGATAATAGAAGACCATGCACACGTGGTAGATGAATCATTCCTTTTCTTACTTCACAATCCAACTCACATTTACTCAGTAAAAACTGCATACAAATATTAGGCTATTAAGATTTTATATCCTGGGTACAAGATAAACCAGACATATACTTGCCCTCAAGAAGTGCATAGTCTAGTCAGAGACCTAGGAAATCTATGGGACTTCATGTAATGAAATGTACAGCACCATCCTGTTATATAACAGAAGTACAACCTTGACTCTGGTTTCTGACTTGCTTGGTTCTACTAGTTGTGAGACTTTCAGCAGGTTTGAGTAAGATTCTTAACTCTCAGATCCAAGTAATAGAGATAATAAAGTATTCATTTTGTGAGGTTATTGTGGATATTACTTGGGTAGACACAATGTGACTATATATATATATATATATATTAAAGAAAGTAAGTTCTGGAGTCAAATAGAACCATATTTGAATCATGAACCCATTAGTAAGTTTGACTCTAAGACCCTGGACAAATTTCATCATTCTTTTAGAGTCTCATATGACACATCAGTTAATTCTTATTTGCCAGGTGGATGAAAAATTACAGCAACCAGCATAGCGCCTGACATTTAACAGGTACTAACTCAGGTTAGTACACTTCTTCCCTAATCCCAGACCAATTTTCCTTCCCTTTCTTTGTAGGAACCCAAGAGAAGTGAGTTCTCAGTGATGCAGTAATAGGCTTATGGGGGAGGTAACAGAGGAGGACCTTGAGGACTTCTTGTGTAGACTTGAGATGAGTGGAAATAAGCAGGGGGCACAGAGGAGAATGATTTAAACAGAGAGTTAGAGGTGGTAAATTACAAGGAATACCTGAAGAAATGGAATCATTGTCAAAATGGGGCTGTAGAGAGTAAAAGAACAGTGAGCCCCATAGCTTTCTTGAGAAGACCATTATTATTGGTGAAGGTAGAAGGAAATATTGACATATGGGTACCTTAAGAAGCTCCAGAGGAGGGACACTTGGGTGGCTCAGTCAGTTGGGTATCTGACTCTTGATTTCAGCTCAGATCAACTTTCAGGGTCGTGAGATTGAGCCTGACATCCGGTTCCATCAAGATAAATCCTAACAACCTGGCATGCAAGTTTTTTATGTCCTGGTTCCCAACTGTGGGACACCAGAAATGAGTAAGCTCCTGCTTCACAGGATAAGACACATACATAAAAGGTATTTCCATGACAGGAAAGAACCCCAGGAAGATAACTGGGCCACAAACACCTAGAATATAATGACATATTGAGAGCAAGGACCTTGGCATCCGTGAGCACTGAGTTCTGATCCTGGCTCTGACAATTTTGGTCTTTGTGACCTGGCATACATCACTGAACTTCAAGCCAATCTCCCCATATGAATAATTCTTCCTGTATAACAACAAAACAGCATTTACCTATGGGGTGGTTATGAGGACTAAATGGAATAATGCATAAAAGGTACTTGGCATAATGCCTGACAGTAAAGAAAGGGCTAAATAAATAGTAACAACTTGTATTTTTAATAAAGCAAGTTGCTCTTTTTACCAAATCAAAGGAACAAGAAGCCTCTTTTTCTTTCTTTCTTTTTTTTTTTTTTTTAGATATTATTTATTTATTTGACAGGAAGAGAGATAGCAGGAGAGGGAACACAAGCAGGGAGAGTTGGGAAAGAATAAGCAGGCTTCCCACTGAGCAGGGAGACTGATGCAGGGCTCAATCCCAGGACACTGTGATCATGATCTGATCTGAAGGCAGACAGTTAATGACTGAACCACCCAGGTGCCCCAAGAAGGATCTTACCTTTAAGACTATTTACAATGGCCTCAGCAGTAATAAGGGGGTGCATTTCACTGTCCCTGGGGTGGCCTCAATCCAGTGGTTCTGGCCTCAAGAAGGCATTGAAGAGGGGTGCCTGAGTGGCTCAGTTGGTTAAGCATCTGCCTTCAGCTCAGGTCATGATCTCAGGGTCCTGGGATCGAGTCTGGTGTCAGGATCCCTGCTCAGTGGGGAGCCTGCTTCTTCCTTTCCCCTGCTCATGCTCACTCTTGCTCTCTGTCAAATAAATAAATAAAATCTTAAAAGAAATATTGAAGAAAGTGTCCTTAGAGATTTAGGGACAATACAGAATTTAGAAAGTATCTGACATAGTCTATGCCTCCATCTGTCCATTTGACAGATTGAGAAGTTGAGGGTCTAAAAGAGAAAAGTCATAGCCCCTGCTAAAGAAAGAGGCCAAGCAAGTTGGTAGTGGAGTGAAACAGAGAACCCAAGTCTTCCAATTTCCAAACTATACTTTTCTTGTACTTAGTGAAAATTGCTGGAAACAGAATGTCATAATCTCACACCTGACCTCACTTTTCCCCCTTCATTTTTAAAATAAAATGAAACAAAGTCCTCTGTCTTAAGGCTTCACTTGATTTCATTTCCAGTAGATGCAAAGCATAAATAAACACAGTGAGTTAAAAATAAACCTCCTGGTGTGACTATAATATCTTTTATTTAGCTGTTTTTCTCCCCCATCCTATGGATGGAATAATGCCAACCCTGATTCTGCAGGAACAGATACTTACTGCAATTGAAGACATTATATGTGATGAGCTCTCTTATCTGCACTCTCTATCACCATGTCAGTAAAGGCATTATTAGCAGGGAGACGTCTATCTACCTGTATATCACTATCTATCTATATGTTTAGATACATATAGAGAGAGGTGGGGAAGAGAGAGAGAGAGATAACAGACAAAAGTTGAGTTTCAAGCTTGGTATGACTTTTTTCATTCACGTGCTTATTTATCCAATTGGCAAAAATGACTCAGTATTTACTCTGTGCCAAGTTCAATATTGAGCACTGGAGAGAAAGGAATAAATAGAACTTGGCCCCTGTCTTTATGAAACTCAGTCTACTATGAAGACAGATAGTTCCTAAACTGTGTGACGAGATCTATGGAAGGGAAAGCCTGGACCTTGAGGCACTGATGAAGATCACCCACCTGACTCAGAGGGAGAGAGGCGGGTCCTACACGAGGTAGCTTATAAAGGGTTGTGTGTTCATTGCTCACTTTGGCAACTTGATTACTAAAAGGGAAACTATGTAGAGTGAGCTGATTAGGATGTTAAAAGAAATTTCTAGAGACAGACTATTCAGAATAAGGTAGAGAGATATTAAGCCTGGTTCTAGTCCTGGCTCTACCATTCCTTAAGTAAGTAGCCTGAGACAAGTTAATTTCCTTCTCTATGGGGAACTTTCTAATTTGAAAGTTTAAGAGTTTTCCTATATTGTTTGTAAGCCCCTTTCATCTCTGCAATTTTGTGGCTTGCTAGCAGGTGTTCAGTTTGAGGTCAGGATCTTGTTTTATTTATGATTTTTTTTTATGTCAATTATTCCCAGGGCCTAGCACAGGTCTTGGCACTTGTAACAATCTATGAGTATTTGTTGAGTATAATAAGACTTCTTAAAATGATGTCCTTAGGGTAGAATTTAAAAGCATGTCTTTACACATGAAAAGATGCTCAGCATCACTCATCATCAGGAAAATACAAATCAAAAACTATAGTAAACTATCACCTCATATCTGTCAGAATGACTATAATCAGCAACACAAGAAAGAACAGGTGTTGGCATGGTTGTGGAGAAAGGGGAATCCAACTGCATTGTTGGTAGGAATGCTAACTGGTACAGCCACTCTGGAAAATAATATGGAGTTTCCTCAAAATGTTAAATATAGACCTAACCTACAATCCAGCAATTGCACTACTAGGTATTTACCCAAATAATTAAAAAATACTAATTCAAAGGGATACATACACCCCCAGTATTTATAGCAGCATTATCTACAATAGCCAAATTATGGAAACATCCCAAGTGTTCATTAATAGATGAATGGATAAAGAAAATGTGGTATACACAGTCACACACACACACACACACACACACAGAGCAGAATATTTCTCACCTTTCACTGAAAAGAATGAAATCTTGCCATTTGCAATGGCATGGACGGAGTTAGAGAGGTAATGCTGAGTGAAATAAGTCTGTCAGAGAAAGACCAATGCCATATGATTTCACTCATGTGTGGAATTTAAGAAACAAAACAAATGAAAACAGGGAAAGAAAAAGAGAAAGGCAAACCAAGAAGCAGATTCTTTTTTTTTTTTTTTAAGATTTTATTTATTTATTTGACAGAGATCACAAGTAGGCAGAAAGGCAGGCAGGCAGAGAGAGAGGGAGAAGCAGGCTCCCTGCTGAGCAGAGAGCCCGATGCAGGGCTCGATCCCAGAACCCTGGGATCACGACCTGAGCCGAAGGCAGAGGCTTTAACCCACTGAGCCACCCAGGTGCCCCAAGAAACAGATTCTTAACTATAGAGGACAAACTGATGGTTACAGGAGGGGTGGGCGGGGGGATGGGTGAAATAGGTGATGGGGATTAAAAAGTGCACTTGTGTTGAACACCAGGTGATGTATGGAATCATCAAATCACTATATTATATACCTAAACTAATAATACACTCTATGTTAACCAACTGGAATCTAAATACAAACCTTTTTTTTTTTTTTTTTTTTTTTTTTAAAGGAAGCACGTCTTTAGAGGCACCAGGGTGGTTCATTCAGTTAAGTGTCTGACTCTTGATTTCAGCTTGGGTCGTGATCTCAGGGTGGAGAGATGAAGCACTGCATCAGGTTCCATGCTCAGCAGGAGTCTGCTTGAGATCCTCTCTCTCCCTCTGCCCTTCCCCCTGTGATCACACTCTCACTCTAAAATAAATAAATCTTAAAAACATAAAAATAAAAAGCATGTCTTTAGCAGTAGACCTGTGACTTTTAGAACATGATTATGAAAAATCATGTTCTAAATGAAGGTAAACACAGCAAATTCTCATTGAAAATGAGAATGGCAGTGTTTGCAGCAGTTGGGGAGCTAATGGAAATGGAAGTAGAATGAACCTAGACCCAATGTCTACACTGGGGGTTCTGGAGCAGTAACCATTTGTCTTCACTTGAAGACTGCAGTGGCACATTCTTTCAGGACAGTAGTGAGTTCGATGAAAAGAAAGGGACTCAGTGAACATTTTATACATTTTATACAGGAGAATAAAAATAACAAAGTCACAGAAGAATTGAAGGTTTTCATTCCTGCAAGATAAGCACTAAAAGGGTAAGAAGAAAAGGGCCAAAGTCATCCAGGAGTCAGTCTGGAGGAGTTTCAGAGCAGATCTCCTGGCCAGAGTCATAGAGCTAAAGGCCATGGTGTCCTTTGGAAGCTGTTCTTACATGCTTCCTGCCCTGGGGATGACAAGGGTATAGATGTCAGCCTCCTGTCCCCAAAATTATCTCTCTTCGTGGATGAAAGGTCCTTGTTTTTAAAAAATTCCTTCTTTGTGAGCAGTAAGATGACGACATTGATATAATTAGGGATATAAGAATTACTGTCGTCGTCATCATCATTTTCCAAAGCATGAGAGTGCAGAATGAGAGACATCAGGGAGATAGGAGAATGTGCTGCGTACGTATGCTCAACTGTCCCCAGCAGAATGGCTTACAAAGTTGTTGTTGTTGTTTGTTTGTTTTTTTACAACCTTTACAGCTCTTCATAGTCTTCTATAAATGGGTAAAGCAGGGATAAGCTGTTCTGAGTATTAAACAAGATTATTCCGGTAAAGTATCTGGCACATGGGAAGTGCCTGATTAAGGAGAACTTATATTACCGTCAAGCCAGATTCTCAGTGGGGGATTCTGTCTGCCCAAGGCCGAGAAGAACAGGAAAATGGGGGAACATAAGAAACTGCCTGGGAGCAGGCCTGAGTTACTGTGGGTGGCAGGGAGGACGGTGACATTGAATGATGGAACCTAGGCAGGGATTTGTTGGATAGTCTAGCTTCCCAGGGCTTAAGCAGTCAGAGATGCAAACTTTCTTTCTTTTTTTTTTTTTTAATGTTTTATTTATTTATTTATTTAAGAGAGAGCTAGAGAGACAATGAGAGCGAGCAGGAGGAGAGGCAGAGGGAAGAGAGAATCTCTAGTAGACTCTGAGCTCAATCCCACAACCCTAAGATCATGACCTGAGCCATCCAGAGTCAGCTCCTCAACAAAAAGGAACCACCCAGGAGCCCTGAGACGCCAGCTTCTACAGTTATGGAATCATCTGGGGTTGGTCTTCAAGGGACAGCAGTTACTACTTCAGAACCTTGCCTGTAGATTATGGGTCTAGGTCTCTAGGTTAATATTGCTGCTGCTGCTCCCCACCGGCACCACGAGTACTGCAAAGAGTTCCACTGGACACACTGACTGTGTGCCAATTATTGTGATATGTCCTTCACTGTCTGTATTTTGCTTCATCCTCACAATAACACCTATGAGGGTGGATAGTATTATAATTGCTATATTGCAAATGAGAAAACTGAAATTCAGAATATTTAATCTACCAAGGTCAATGGTAAATGCAGTAAGTGGCAGAATCAGGACTCAAATGAGGTCTGCATGGCTTTGATCCTATTTATAACCAGTAGGCTGGTCTCCATGGCAGCATAACTTGGAATTTCTCAGATGAGTTGGGATCAGCTGGGACAGGGTGAGGCTGACTATTACTGGATCATCACTGTACCATAAGGTATGATACTATTTCCTATAAACTCAAAGGCATCACATTTCACAAACCCAGAGGGCAATAGGCATCTCATAGCTATCAGAGAGATGCCTATTCTCTTCAATCATTTTGGGGGGACATACTTAGAAGGGTACCATCTTTAATTTGCACCAATTAGCCATACTGGCCAACAAAGGAACTAAGTGTACACTATTTACGTTTTCCTTGTGTTGGGAATTTATACTTAAAACAACCCATGAATATATATGTTCTACCTAGGAAGTCTTATGGCAGAAAACCATACTGTACCATGATTCCTTCCTTACCCTGACCACAATCAGTTGGCCCCTGCTGACTGGCTGACCCAATGAGGGTCACAGTCTGGAAGCCTGTAGTGAAAATCAGCAGCAACCTGCACTGGCCAGTGACTGGATGACTCGTGCATATTTCCTCTCTTTGTGAATTTGGACCCTGAGACAGAGAGGGAGGCAGTGAAAGGCAGAGAGATGGATTCTATTACCCACGGTGGCAGAATCCATTAGTTCAGGGACATAAATGGGCCAAGTCACCATGCTGGTAGTCACAGATGCTTTTTCTGTGCCAGGAGAATGGATTAGCTCAGGTCTTGTAAGGAAGTCTCTCTCCTTGCACTGAATATTTTGGGATTCATGCCTTTAGAGTTCTGTTTTCCTACCTGGCTTGTCCTTCACAATTTTTACTTTAACCCTTGAAATTGAGAGTTCAAAGGCATCCTGGTGCCTCCTGCATAATCGGGTCCAGCCTTCGAGAGCTAGAGCAGGTCACATGTGTTTGAGGCAGATGTCTAAATGAATAATCAGGTATTAGCCTGATTTTGTCCTCTCCACTTAGATCTCTATTGAAGACCCAGAGAGGTAGAGAATTGACTTTCCAGGACTCCAGGACAAATGAGGTGTCATATCACCATTATTTTACTAACGACGCAATGGAGGCACAGAGAATTGAGTTGCCTTGTCAAAGTCACATTCGAATCAAGTCTGTCCACCTCCTGATCCCTTTGCTCCTTCTGCAGCAGCATGTGGTCTCCCTCTCCAAGCTGGCATGTACTTGCTGATCTTAGCCTCTCACAAGGCACTAAGAAACGAATCTGGGCCTCCTTGTTCCTTGAACCAGAGACTCCATTCCCACTGAGAGTATCCCTCTCTTAGTGGCCCGAATGTGTCAACTTTCCTTCCTGCCTTAGACCTCGCTGCCACAGTCAAAGTGCCTGATCTCCTTTAAAAGGATGGGGAACCACAGGAGGAACCGGACATGTTCTGACTGGGCTCCCATCTTCTTATAAAGAGAAGGCCAAAATAGGTCAGCCTGTACCCAACGATTTAGTAACTGCTGTCATGAAATAACAGGACTGATGTGGTAACTAACGCTATAGATTCTTTTTGGTTTATAATCACTTTCACCCATATCCTCTCAGAGATCAACTCACCCAGACCTTCCATAAATATCTATTTTGAGTCAGGTCCCATATCATTTGCTAAGAATACAGTTATGATGAGACTGTGAAAAAAATTTATTCTCTTCACAGCAGGCAAATGGTTTTCCTAGAGAGAGACCCACTATGTTGGGTTTTGCTTTGATTAGTCTACTATGGCAGGAGGAGCCTGGGGAGACTGGATATCTCCTGTTCCCAAGGTTTCGGGGAAGTTGATGAAGCTGCTCTGCGTGAAGCAACACCAGGACTGATTCGCTGAGGGAAGCGGGGAAGGCATACAGGAGAAGCTTGGGAGAGCGCGAGTCAGGGAAAGCGACGCACTGCAGGCTCAACCGAGGCCTCGCCCCATGTCTCTGCAAATCCGAAATGAAATTGCTAAATTCACACAATGGCTGGAGTGCATACATCTTACTTGTAGAAGCATGCGTCGGAGGGTGATGAATCCCAAAGCAGGGACAGTGCTGACAGTGCCGGAGTTAGGGGAAGGGAGACATGCCCAGATTTGGTTCAAAGTAAAAGGAAAGCCTAGACCAGGCCTGCAGGTAGCTCATGAGCCAGGAGACCCAACAGATGTCTAGGCCTTTTGATAATATGGTCATGAATTCCTATCAGAGAGGTGAATATACCACACACAGCCCCTCAGAAAGGCCATTTAAGGCTGCCCGGTGAACACACAGGAGGTGGCATTCAAGGTGCGCTGAGGATGACTGCAAAGTCCCTGGGTGGACGGGGGAGGGCATTCTAGGGGGACAAATCACCATGTGTAAAACCATCGAGGCCTAAGAGCACCCAGAGTCTGGGAGGATTCCTTATGCCCAGAGAGTAGGGCACAGGGCAGGGCAGGGGGAGAGAATGGCTGCAGAGTCATGGGGGCCAGGTCTCGGGAAGGGGGCTTACAGCTAGGTGAGGAGTTTTACAGATGGCAATTTTGGAACTTCTAGGCACAAGGACTTCTCTTGCTCATAATGAGATGAAGCGGATAATTTGGGTTGAAGAAATTCAAAGTCCAGCTGAAGGAGTGCGGCTTTGAGATGAAGTGGAACAACTGCCTGCTGGCGGGGTGGGGGATGGAAACAGAAGTCCCCTGCTGCCTTCATCTGGACATCCTCCGGGCACTCACAGCTGGGGCAGGGGCCTGGTGGACATCATTGCTGATGGCTATCAAAACCTGCTGCATGGCCCAATGCATATGCATTACGTATTGCTGCAGGAAAGGTTGGATTGTCAATATTCCATTTGACAACAAGGTTGTTATGGAACAGCTGTTGTTTCTGGGTATGAACTGTCTTCCCGGGCCAGAGAGACAACCTAGTGTGTTCTCTCCTCTCAGGCAGCAGGGAGCACGAAGTCCCCTCTGCCTTGCTCTCCAGCATCTGTTCTGAGAATCAAACTTTTATCTGAACATATATTATGGATCAGACTTGGTGAAAAAGACTTTTCTATCAATTAATTCATGTATTTCTCTCAACAATCCTCAATGGTTATTGGTAATTCCTTGTCACTATTATCTCCACACTGGTAAGTACAGAATCTGAGGTGCCAAGAGTTTACATAACTCGTTTCAATAACTGGGTAAGAGAACCAGAGTTTGAACTCAGAAAAATCCAATGCTTCGTGATCCTTTGTAAGTACTAATGCTCACTGGGAGGCACAGTACTTCTGGTTCTAGAAAAGGAGATAAAAGCACAGGCTCTTCCCCTCAAGAAGTTCACGGACCACTGTCCCCTTATAATTCTAGGGGCAGGTAATATTACTGTTCCCATTTTACATATAAGGAAACCGAGGCACCCAAAGGTTAAGTCACTGGCCCCAGTCATACAGCTAGAAAGTAGGAGGCAAGGGCCCAGATGGCCGTCATTTGTCTCCAAGTCTGTGGACAGCATTGTGCTGTGCTCTGACCTTGAGTTGGGGCCATTGTGTTATTCCCTTCTACTCTAGTACAGTGGTTCTCATCCAGGGGAGATTTTTGCCACATAAGGGCATCTGGCAGCATTTGGAGACATTTGTGACTATAACAACTAGGGAGGGGAGTGTCACTGGCACTTAGTGAGGGAGCTCAGGGGTGCTGCTAAACACACTGCCGTGCAAGTCCACAGGGCTGCTGCAGAGGAGCCCTGCCCCAGACGATTACCGGTAAGGCTCCTCTGAGTGATGGCTTGCGGTCAGGCTTGCTAAATGATGAGCTCCCGGTGCCTAACACAGAGCTGGGCATGCCGTGAGAGATACAAATGTCTGTGGAATAAGTGAAGGTGTGAGTGAATGAATAAGCAGTTTAGACTGACTGTATCATATAATTCTGGCTATTATTCATTCATGCACGGATTACTGTTTTTCATCTGCGAAAGTGAACCAGGCATCACTGTCCCCAGCCTCACAGTCCAGTGAGGAGATGGCAGAGAAACACGCACTAAGTCAGCACCAAGGCAGAAAGAAGAAAGACATGAAACAGGGCATCCAATGGACAAAGGAAACAGCTCTCAGGCCGCTATAAGGTGTCCCTTTGCAAATAAGGCAGTGGTTTGAGAGCTATAGGGTACACTTAGATTTTCACTTTGAATTTTTCAGATGTGTGAACTCAATTAACATTTGGAATAGGTTTAAAGATTTAGTGATAATAAGTATGTCCCTCCCCACTTCCCTGCTGCTCTAGTCCAAGACTGGTTTCCCTAGATCCTCCTTATCATGGCTATCTAAGATTGGAACTGGAGTAAACAGACAAAAAAGTACCGACTTGCAGACTAATTAATTAAAGACCTAGATAAATTACAATGTTATTTATTGCTCAATTATAGTAATTATTTCATCCATGTTTTTTAGCACAATTATCTCCCCTCTCTCTGCATGGTTGCTGATTGCTCCTTTAACTACTCTATACTTGTGTGTTGGTGTTTTTCTTTGCCTCTGAATACCCTTTGGGGGAAATGGAGAGGATATTAAAATCACAAATAAATGAACACTGACCCACAGAACATGAGGCTGAAGGGCTTCAGTGGCTAATTTCATTTTACATGTGAGTTCTGAGAACTGAGTTCTGAAAGAAAAAAGGATTCACCCATGGGACAGAGAAGTTTGTCAAACGACCGAGGCTGGGGTCTTGGGCTTGAGCTTACATTGAGAACCCATGGCAAGTGATATTATGAAGTATGCATTTTATTTTTGCATATAATAGGTGTCTAGAAAATAAATACTGATGGAAGAACACCAAGAAACCTATGTCTTCATTCACTATAGAAGAACTTAAAGCTCCAAATCTCTGACGGTTATTTTTCTGTCCCATTTTGGCTGGTTCCCTTCGAGATCCGCGGAACACTGACAGAAGAGAATCACAGAGTAGAGCTTTCCTTCTCTTCTCTTATTCAGAATCAATTGTCATGTCTACCTTTAGCAAAATGACAGGTGGCATGTGGCAGATCCCTCCAGATTTCTTTCCCTGAAGAGGCAGAATGGCACAAGAAAAGTATACAGGACTCCGGGGATGGCGAGGTTTTGTGTAGGGTTTTATCTGGGCTCCTACTGCACCTGACCTGGAGCATGTTCTAAATTCTCTGTGCCTCAATTTCGTCACTTGAAGAAAAAAAAAAAAGAAAAGAAAAGAAAGAAAGAAAACAGCCCTGCAGAGAGCCACCTTGTATGGTTGTTGGGACTGAATGTGGGTCGTCCTGGCACAGCACAGGCCACAGCACCCTCACAAATGAGGGCCCCATGCACAGTAGCTAGAAAAGCCTCTCAGTGACCTTATGAGAATGTGGCATACGTGACATTCTTTGTTTCTAGAGGAAAACAGTGAATGCGATTTCCAAAAATTCCAGCTGAGAAAACAGGGTAACGACTGTTTATTCAAAGAATGTGAGGCCAATACTGAAAAGCTACAGTGAATTGGGACCTCTAAGTCTTACCATAAGTAAAATCATCATCATGATGTAATTACTTCTGCTGGTGTGGTGCTCATCTTTGCAATAACTCAATTAATCCTCTCAACAAGTCTTCTGAAGTAGTCCTCTGAAGCAGTATCCTCTTTTTTACAAATGCAGAATCTGAAATTCCTGGATCTGAGGTATACAGCTCAGGGCCACAGCATGGGGTAAAGGGGTGGCCAAACTCAGTTCTTGTGGCAATTCTCAGGTGTAGTGCCAAGAAGACACTCCAGTGCTCCCCCATTCAGTGCCATCCGCTCATCCATAAGCTCGCTTTTTAAGAAAGGTAGCTCCGGGCCCCTGGGTGGCTCAGTTGGTTGAGCAGCTGCCTTTGGCTCAGGTCATGATCCTGGACTTCAGGATCAAGTCCCACATCGGGCTCCCAGCTCCTTGGGGAATCTGCTTCTCCCTCTGACCTTCTCCTCTCTCATTCTCCTCTCACTCATTCTCCCTCAAATAAATAAATAAAATCTTTAAAAAAAAAAAAATAAAGGAAAGGTAGCTCCACAGGTAAGAGATACATTCTTTACCTCCCAACAAGAAATAAGATTCTTTTTCTGCCTCTCAGAAAGTGAACCCACAGACTCACATCTGTAGGGTAGGGCAAGAAATTGGAAGTGGGCTTTGAGGGACAGAAGTGGGCTGGTGTCCCACTCCCCACCCCTCAGTACAATGACAGCTCTGCTCTGCCCTGGTGAGAAGTGTCTCTGTAAAACCACAGGAGGGTTTAAAAATTTCATTTAGAATGGAAATGAGGGAGGAAATAACACTGTACCTTTCCTTTTATTGTTTGTTAGACCTCTTTGATTGCTCTATTTATATTTTGTATGAATGGATAAATAAGTGAGGACACACACACTCACACATACACACTGTTCTAGGGACTGAGCCCTATATGACCAACATTAAAATTTTGTAAATTATGTTAATATAAGAGAAGAAGAAGGAAATAATTACCCATCAACCCAACCACCTATGACCTAGATCAGGTTTAGGTTTATGTTATGATAAAAAACAGAAGGGAACTGGTGCTTACTGTCTGTAAGTAACTTCACTATCTGAGCTATCTCACTTAATCCCTATAGTAGCATTGGAAGGTAGATCACACCTTCATTCTCATAGGCATGAAAATTGAGGGGCAAGGAGACATGTCAAGTTCTTAAAGTGACACAGTTAATCAAGGGCAAGGCTGGGATTTGTAATCTAATTCCAACACTCATAATGCTAGCCTTACTACTCCATTGTCCCCCTAAGGATAGCATTGAAGCCAGAGAAACCTGGATTCAAATTCCCACCATGTCCTATCAGACGTGTGAACTTGGGCAAATTATTTCATTTCTCTTAGCCTTGGCTACTTTCTCTGTGAATTAAGGACAGAACGTGTTGCCTCAAAATAATTTTATAATAGATGTGGGGCTTTTTTTCTAAGGTTGGCAAAGGATTCAATGTAAATGACAGTGTTTGGCAAGGGAGTAACTATGGTTTTGTGGTTAATAACATTGTAGTGGGAGCAAGGGAACCTGTCTGGGCCAGGCAAGTGAGCAGACAGGGCAGATGGAACAGCATGGAAGCAATGTGCCCCAACCTGTCCCCATTGCACCAGGCCCTCCTTGGTGCAAGCAAAGAAAGAGAAAGCTCCTGGAAATGTGAAACATGAGGCAGCAAATTAGGACAGCCTGAAACACAGGCACCGCAGTGTGGCATGTGGATCAAAGTGAACGCATCTGCAAATAAACACTTGGGGAGAAGTGCACCCATCATCCCAGCCGTTCTGATTACAGTGCTGTGTGCACAGTGACTGCTCTTAATTACCATGTGCTGTTCTTTTCATACTCTGGAAATGGACTGAATGGACCACAAAATGTATTTCAAAAGACAGGCAATCTGTGCTGAGAAAAGAGACCTCCTTTATCTTTGTACAAAGAGGTCTGCATTTCACAAACGGGGTATGAGCGGAATGATTGTCATAGGGTGGAATTCTGATTAGAAAATGAACATGAATTGTTTGTGTTGAGCATGTACAGAATGATGGGGGAGTCAGTGAGAAGGAATATCCAACTTGGCTGGTTCTTCTGCTTCCTTGAAGAATACTGAAGGGGCATCCCACACTCAAAACTCTATGGCAACAGCTCTTTGTCTACATTTCTTTTTGAAGGGAGATCAAGGAGGGGCAAGTATCTGATATTCTGTTAATATCAGATGAAATGAGGGGCAGCCTCTCCCTTAAGGGTGTCCTTTGTCCAATGAGACGTTCTAAGAGAAGACGGTTTTATGATCACAAAGAACTGGAAAAGAAATATAGTGTTGCACTTAAAGACTCATAATGCACTGCTACCTTTAGACCTTTGGGAGGTCTTACAGCAACAAAAAAAATGATTTTTTTTCCAATGCTCTGCCTTCTAGATATATATATTTGATTCAAACATATTTTCAGCGGGGAGGGATGCACCTCACACACTTCAGACAAATGTTGCTGTATAGGAGACATATCAGAGTCCCAAGAATCAGGAACCCTGAAGTTTAATTTTTAAGCTGGTGTGTGACACCAGAATAAGCAATTTTTTGGTGTCGGTTTACTTATCCAGCAAATGGAAAAAATAATCCTTTTGGTTCAATTTATCAGAGAGGATTGTGGTGTGTATAAAATGTTACCAATGAACACATCATTGCTTTCAAAAGTTAGAAATAATATATTACTGCAACATGTTATACTTCTTTGTAATTATATAATCATAAGGAAGACTTAAGCAACAAAAGCAAAAATAAAGAAGTGGGACCATGTCAAAATAAAAAGCTTCTGCACAACAAAGGAAACAAATGAAATGAAAAGAAAAGACAATTTACTGAACGGGAGAAAATATTTGCAAATCTGCTGAGAGGTTAAAATCCAAAATGTATAAAGAACCCATACAACTCAATCACAAGGAAAAGAAAAAAAATCTGATCAAAAGATAGGCAGGGGATCTAAATAGACATTTTCACAAAGAACACATACAGATGGCCAACAGGTACATGGAAAGGTGCTCAATCATCACGAAAATGCCAATGAAAACCATAATGAGATAGCAGCTCACACCTGTCAGAATGGCAATCACCAAAAAGATAAATAACAAGTGTTGGCAAGGAGAAAAGGGAATGTTTATGCACTGTTGGTGGGAATGTCAATTGGTGCAGCCACTATGGAAAAGAATATAGAGGTTCCTCAAAAAATTCAAAACAGAACAACCATATGATCCAGCAATTCCACATCTGGGTATTTATAGGAAAATGACAACACTAAAAGATTTAGGTACTCTCATATTCATTGCAGATTACCTATAATAGCCAAGATATGGAAGAAACCTAAATGTCCACTGATGGATGAATGTATACAGAAAATGTAGTGTGTGTACAATGGACTGTTATTCAACTATTAAAAAATAATGAAATTTTGCCATTTGTGACAACATGGATGGACCCTGAGGACTTTGAGCTACGGGAAGTAAGTCAGATAGAGGAAGACAAAGACTATATGATCTCACTTAAACATAGACTCTAAAACAAAACAAAAACATAACTTACTCTTAGGTACAAAAAACAGATTGTTTTTTATTAAAGGTGGAATCTGGGGTGAGACAGGGAAAATGGGTGAAGGATATCAGTAGGTCCTTACTTCCAGTTATAAGTCATTGGATACAATGTATGGCATGGTAACTATAAATAATAATACTGTTACATAGTTGAAAATTGCTAAGAGTATTTCTTAAAAGTTCTCCTCAGGAAAAATAATATATTCCAGAACTATGTGTGGTGACAGATATTAACTAGACTTATTGTGGTGATCATTTCTCAATACACACAAATATCGAACCATTATGTTGTATACCTGAAACTAATTTAATGTTGCATGTTAATTATACCTCAATAATAATAATAATAATAAATAAAGCTTTTATTTTACTCACATGTGAGAAGGTGATTTTTTTTTTTCAAGATTTCATTTATCTACTTAACTGAGAGAAGATAGAAACAGAGAGCTGTGGAGGAGAAGCAGAGGGAGAGAGATAAGCCGACTCACCCTGAGGGTGGAGCCCGACTTGGGGCTCAATCTCGTGACCCTGAGATCACACAGAAGCTGAAATCAAGAGTCAGATGCTCAATCGACTGAGCCACCTGGGTGCCTAGAAGGTGATTCTTTTATTATCACAACAGAGGCTAAATTACCCAGGCCAATATTGTAATGTTACTGTACTAATCCCTTAGAGTTCTATTGTCTTCATCTATAAAATGTAGATGGTTATTAATTCATTACAAGGTTACTATAAAATAACATGCAAAAAAGCCAAGTTTTAACTGCAGTACATTCACAAAAAAATAATTGATTCATTTCACCTCTTAGTTACATCCTAGGATTTAGTATTAAGTGTTGCCTATAATGAGTTTATCTAAAATTATACCCGGAGAGTTTAGTAATATAACAATAATAATAATAACTACTCTTATGTTGTCTTTTCTAGGTGATATGCTTTTCAGGTTGGCATGATTTTTGTCTGCTCAAGGCACTCAAGTAACTCGACAAAGGTGTAGTTAGGTAAAGGGAACAGCTGAACTAGAATCCAGACTTATTACACTCCAACACAAGATCTTAACCTACTAGACCACTCTACCTGGCTATAGTTGGAAAAAAAAAAAAGAAAGAAAGAAAGAAAGAAAAAGAAAGAAATTTATTTATTTCCCAATGTGAACACTGCTTGTGTTCTCTTTTGTTTAGTAGGATGAGGCCTTGACCAGAATGTTGGAGTTGCCCAGGAAGCAGGAAGCCGTACCAAGTACCTGTTCTCCTTTATGAATATTTATGATTCAGAGAGAAGTGACTCTGTTGGCAGTTCTAAACCCTCGTCATAAATCCTCATGCAGAGGCTGTTCTGGCCACAGACAGTAGCAGATTGGATCAGAGGAGGAAAAACTGAGCTTGGGAAAGGTTCTTTGAAGCTGCATAATCAGATTATGATAATTTCATCAGAACCCATTTCAAAAAGCTAACATTTATCATTAGTTTGTGTACCTCCTAATTATTTCATGAGAGTTATTCCACGCAGGAATGTTAAAAAATTCTAGCTTGGGAGAGCTTTTTAATGCAGTGTGTACACAGTTAGATATATAGCATTGGCATATGGGTCACATTTGCATTTGGGGCTTATTTGAGACAGTTTTCAGAAAATGTCAAAGGAAGTGACATATTTTCAAAGATTGATATTGGTAATGAACATTAATTTCCCTCAGCCATTTTCTAAAATCTTTTGCCCCCAAATGGTAAGCAAGTACTTGTCAAGACTAAACCAAACAAAAAAACAACAAATAAAACAAAAAAAACAATACCCAAACAAACAAACAAACAAACAAACTTACTTGAAGCCCACAAAGTTCAAAATACTTTTCTCAGGAGGATTCCATATACCAGTATCCCTAAAGACTGAATCATGGAGAAGGGAAGACATTTGTCTGCCTCTGCATTCCCCATGGTCCAAATACCCTATGTCCTCTAGAGAGTGGGGGCCCCACCTCTCACCTGGGGTCTCAAGCCACAACACTGAGAGTTCTTTTGGACCCCACTCCTTCTTAACACCCCCAAAAGCCAGTCCATTACTGAGTCCTATCATAACTGCTTTTCAAATCCATCTACTTATCTCCTTCTTACTCCGGCCACATCAATTGAAGTTGCCCTCCCATTTTCTCTGAGCCAGTAGGATGCTCCTCACATTTTTAAATGGTTAAAAAAAAGATAAAAAGAAAAGTAATATTTCATATGTGAAAATTATATGAAATTCAGACTTCACTGCCTATAAATAAAATGTTACTGGAACACAGCCACATTCATTCATTTGTGTACTGTCTGTGGTTGATTTTACGCTGTGGCAGCAGACTTGATAGCTTGAAAGAGAATGTGTGGCCTGCTAAGTCTAAACATTTACCGTGTGGCCCTTTGCAGATACAACTTGACACCCTCTTCCCAGAACCCTTGCTGAAGCCTCATCACGGGAGTTAACCCCTCTAGGCGTAGCTCTTCTGAGATACATGCTCCCACCACACTCACAGTGATCCACCTTCCCTTCAGCTCTGACACTGTGGATCCCCTGGTTAAGACCCTGCAGTAACTCCCAGTCCCTAGTGCAAACAGACTAATATTAGAGGCACGTTCTATTCCCTCATCTGCTGGCTCCTATGCCTCACCTAATGTATTCACCATCTCCCTTTGATACTCCATGTTCTCCAAATGTGTTATTTCTTATTTCCCTTTCTGCCTAAATGGCTCCTCTCCTGCAACTCCTTTCCAAATTCACCTTATGCCTACTTAGAGGAGTGAGCTCATGTGAGACCTCCATCAGGAAGTCTTCCCTGATTCTCCATCTTGTCTGAGTGCTCCAAACATAGTACTTCCTTTCCTCCCTTTTCCCTTCAGCTCTTTCTCTTACAGAAGCACATACCCTAGTAGGTTGTAACTATGGATATGAGCTCAGGCCCTTGAGGACTGATGCTTTATATTCTCCCATCCCAAGCCCTAAAATGAAGATCTGGATTATCAGGCGTACTTGGTGAACATTCATTAAATAAGTGATGTTTTATTTCCGTGTGAACTTTTGGTCATGTTTCAAGACTTCATTCAGTTGTTTTAGCAGCATATGGACCTTCTCTGATCATTCTGTTTGGTCCATCCGAACAGTCACAAGCACCTCTAGGAATGGAATGGAAGGAATATGGGATAGTCGATAGTCTGTAAGGTAAGTGACACATTTTGCCAATAAAATAGTTTGCACATAGAGACAATTTCTCAGATTTTCAGTAAATACTGCATTTTTCTCTAAATTTTAATTATACCAGTTTCTTCCTCTAAACCACTTCTATTGACCTAATTAGATAAAAGTTGAGTGCCAAAAATAAAATCGATTCCTAATTTTATACTCTTAAATTAATCAGCCAACAATTTTAGTTTTTCTCAAGCTTAGCATTTGAGAAATTTTAAAATAAAGTTTCAGAGCTCAGGTAACAGTCTAAAATGAAATCTAGGACAATCCATTCTCATGCTCAAGTTCTGTAAAGCCTCCCCACTCCCCACACTGCAAGGGCTAGTCTCCCTCCTGTTCCCCACCCACCCCCTGCCTTGTTTACTTTCTCTGTCTCGCCTTTCTACCCAGACTCATTTTTGACAAGTTAAACGTTTCCTTTCAGCTCTTGTACTCTGTACAAGAGATTTTTGCCAAAACCTCAAGTTGCAGCGATAATCACAGTAAATCAATTGGATGGCTATTTTACAAACCAGGGGGGGACAGAGAAATCACCAGTTCAGGGAATAGTGGCAGCTACAGCCCAGCTATACTAGAGTTTAGCCCCGGGCCATTTTCTCAGTTAGATGTTTGAGTGTCTAATTGATCTAGTCCAGGCAGAAATAGTTTATTTGCTTTCTGGTCTTCAAGCCAGAAAAGTCCATGAAATCCAAATCTCAGCTCCTGGGGACCTATCACTCCTCTAATTACCTAGAAAAGTGAAAAGCTGAAGTGTTTGGGGGCTCCCTTGAACAAGAACATGTGTGTCACCCTTAACGCATGGGAATCTGTCCTAATTATCCAAATGAAAAATGAAGCTCCATGCAAAAAGATGTTCAACATAGGGATGCCTGGGTGGCTCAGTCGGTTAAGTGCCTGCCTTTGGCTCAGATCATGACCCCAGGGTACTGGAATCCAGTACCTCATAGGGCTCCCTGCTCAGCAGGGGGTCTGCTTCTCATTTTGCCTGCCACACCCCACTTGTGCCAGCTCTGTCAAATAAATAAATAAATAAATAAATAAATAAATAAATAAATCTTAGAAGGAAAAAAATAAGTTCAACATAGCTTTATATATACTAACAAAACACTGGAAGCCGCCTAAATTGCTCTTTAAACAAACTGTGATGGATCTATAATTTTAATATTTTGCAGCCACCATTCTTTATACTAACCAGGTTTCTACATGAAAAAAATGGGTAAGATGTACCCCTGGGGATAAAAATATATGTTTATAAAAAATAAAAAATTAAAAAAATAATGGGTAAGATGTAAGAAGATCTGGTGTCTAGTGTAAATAACTATACCTTACATGCGTGAAAATACTTTGCCAAACTGACATGCTTTTTTGTTAGGATGGCTGGTTTTTGGATGCATTTTTTGTTTGTTTTATTGTCTAAACTTTTTGTGATATTGTTCCATTATGAATACATTTTTAAAAGTTATTGCTAATATTAAGTGTTTAAATTTAGTTGGACTAGAGAATGGAAGGAAACAATAGAGAAAGGGTAGAGATTTAAAAAAAAAAAAACACAATATTTGGGAAGGAAAACTCAAAGGACTATACCAAAATTATATGGAGATTAAGTTATGGGAAATAAAAACCAAACACATTCATACAGAACCCCAAGACTGGAAAGGACTTAAAGATCACCTAATCCTATACCCCCTTCCTTTTTCTATTTGGAAACCTTGTCGAGTTCTGTGTTCGGTGATTAAATGTAATGCCATCACAGTGACAGAAGTCAGAAAAACGGTGACCTTGGCAGAGACTAGTGATGAGTAAAGGTACAGAGGATGGGTAAAGGGGTGGCTTCTGGTTGTCTACATGTTCTACATTTTGAGCTCAAGGATGCTGCCTCCATAAACATACTGAGCTATAAATGGACAATTTGTGTACTTTTCTGCATATATATATATATATATTTCAGAGAAATTTATTTACTTTAAAGTTTAGTGTACCATAATGTGTATCTCTTTCAGAGAAAAGAGTGATTAAAAATTGGGTTTGCAGGGCATCTGGGTTGCTCATCAGTTAAGTATCTGCCTTAGCCTCAGGTCATGATCTCAGGGTCCTGGGATGGAGCCCTGCATTGGCTCCCTGCTTGAAGGAAAGTCTGCTTCTCCCTCTGCCCCCCTCACCTCCACCTCTGGCTTGAGCACGCTCTTTCTTTCTTCCTCTGTCTCAAATAAATAAATTAATCAAAAAAAATTTTTTTTAAAAACGAACTGGGTTTGTAAGCAAATTGGATGTTCAAAACATGCTAAAAGAATCCACAGAGAAGTGTTTTCATATATACATGAAGTCACATTTACTATTTAAGTTACATATACTATTTAATTTTTTGTATTATATATGTGATATATGATGATTTATATGACTATATAAGTAATCTTAAATTAGTAACATCACTAGTTCTACCTTAAATGTCTCTAATAAGAAAATTGAGAAATTATAATTCTTGGTAAGGTGCATCTGGTCTACTGTCTCACTGTGAGATTATGGGAAATCTGGTAATGGATATCCTTTTTATTTTCTTGTGAAGCCCAAGACGCATCTGATCAAAATGAAAAGAAACTCTCAGAGAAAAGAAACCAAAGGAGTTCTGAGGTCAAAGTGGGTTGAAGTCACAAAGCTATTCACAAACCAAAATTACCAAGTTTAGGAATTAGTAAACACACATGGAACTATGAAAAAGAAAACCAGGGAGGGCACCTGGGAGACTCCATCGATTAAGCATCTGATTCTGTTTTAGGCTCAAGTCATGATCTCAGGGTTGTGAGATCGAGCCCCTCCTTGGGCCCTATACTGGGCACGAAGTCTGCTTGAGATTCTCTCTCCCTCCTCCCCCTTTGCCCCATCCCCAACTCACACATGCGCTTGCTCTCTCTCTAAAGAAAAAAGAAAAAAAGAAAAAGAAAACCAGTATAAAATTTAGCAGTCAGAAGAAAGGTACATGAAGGTTCGCATTTTTTTTTCATTTTTATTCACTTGCTATTCATATATAATGTTGTTTAATAATGGAATATTTCTTTTTAGATGTTTCAGTAAATTGTAAGACATTAATGCTCAATTTGAGGATAAGAATTTTAAAGTTTATTGTGGAGAACTACACCTAATTTTTTTTTTAACCATGGAACCAATATATAACCACATTTTGCAATAATTGCTGAAATAACATCAACAAAATCAGTAGCTTCTGAAAGGCCAGGGTTATGAGCACAAGTCTATAAACTAAGCTTTAATCATAAGGATGCAGTCTATCTATAGATACAGTACACACAAGCACCTATGCAAAGTTCTATAGGTAAATGTATTTTTTTCCATTACATTATTCAAAAAACATCTATGAAATGCTGTCATGAACGAGATGTTCTACAAGGCATTCATCTTCAGAGGTGAAAAGAGAGGGTCTGTATCTTGAAGGGACTCAGTTTTCTAGAAAGCCAAAAAGGGAAAATTTTCCATTCTAACTCACTGGAGATGTAACTCACTGATGTAATATTTCGTATAGGAACTTGAAAGACGAGTAAGAGTTTGTTGTGTGTGGACAAGAAGGGCGGTGGAACTCTCACATACTAGGTGTTGGAGAATGTGAGCAGAGGAAATGATACAGGCAAAGATACAGATGCCTAAGAGAATGTGGGTAATGTGGGGAAGGACTCGTGGTTTAATTTTAAAAATACATGAAGTACAAGTTGGAAGATGGGGAAATGGCAGAAGGAAAGGAGAGAGCAATGCATCAGACTGGCAATAGCCCTAGTGATCTGAGAAGAAGTTTAGAAATGAAATGGCAATGGGACACCCCTGAAGCTTTTTGGACAAGGTGAGAACATGTTTAGATGTATTTGTCATAAATATTCTTCTAGCTCTGATGTAGATATGTCGGAGAATGTGAAACCAAAAAATACAAAAACAATGGACCAGAGGGAGAGGCCTGGAAAGTGGATATAAAGAATAGAGTATGGACAAGACATGTTAGTATTTAGACAAGGGAGTCGGGCAAATGTAAACATCTAGGACTGCTTCTAGATTTCTGGCTTACAGTATAGATTAAATAATACAGGAGAACAGCAACTTTGGTGGGAGAGGGAAATGACGAATTCAGTCTGAGGAAGGAGTTGAATTTAAGGTTCACATAGAGCATGCAGTCTGAAACATCAAGTGAACAATTGGAAACACAAGACTTGGTGTATGTGAACTTGCCTAGGAGGGCATTGTAGAAAGAAAGGAGGGTAGAGATTGGAGCCCTTAAGGATACCAGTATCTGAAAAGTCGGAGAGAACCAGGAGCCTACAAAGGAAAAGGAGTGTTAAGAAGAAAGCTGGTGTCACAAAATTTAAGACCAGAGAGAGTGCCAGGAAGGATGACATTGTAAAGAATGTCACATACCTTGGGGCTGTCACATAAGAGGAGGACTGTTAAAGCATTCATTAGCTTTAGCAATAAGAGAATATTCTGGATTTCTACAGTTAATGGATTCTAACCATTCACAGCCTGGAAGGACTACAGTCTAGATCAATACTATCCAACTGGGAGTGGTATTGTATACCTGCTTACACATTTATCTCTAGGGGAATATAAGCCTCGTGAAGGCATGGTCTGCACCAATCATCTTTTCTCTAGAACCTGGAACTAGGTATGTGCTCAATAAATGCTTATTTACCTGAACTCAATGGAATGCCACCTGTGTCCAGTGTATTAGCAGGTAACATCTGAACCCACTGATAGCTGTGCAGTCCTGCAACGGTGAGCAACACCAAATAACAGCAGTTACTCTGCCTTTCTATTTTGCTTGGTTGCATTCTTTAAAAGGAGGAAACATGCCTTGGGGAAGATTACAAAATCTAGATCATTTTTCCCCTTCAATTCAAAGACTTACTCCATATTGAGCAAATGTTTATTTAGGCAGTTGCTGAGGGGAGAGAAAGATTACCATGAGTACAGTAGAACTCATTTAGACTAATATCTGTAAAAGGGGCTGATCTGCTCTGTGAACAGATGTTTCATGAGCTGAATGAAATCAGTGTGATGACAGAATCATAATGAAGCTCTGGATGCAGGAATAAACCTGTTAAAAGAATACTATATCCTCTTAAAAGAACTGTGTGTGCTGGGAAGATCTTGTCTGCATCTAGAACACAAGGCCCACTCAACTTATGCCAGAATGGTCTCACCAACACGAAGGATAAAGAGCTGTGAATTTGAAGGCAACATGGGGGTGGCAAGAGAAAGTTTTAATAGCAGATGAATTTTGTCAGCTACTGTTGATTACCGGCAAAGCACGTGCCAGGTTTCCTGCAAGACGGATGACAGACACCGCCATCTTGAATCTACAGGATCCTTGCACATTTATGTATTCTTATTTTACAGATGAGAAAGCTGAGGTTCAGGGAGGTTCAACTGCCCTGGGTTATAGCGCTAGTAGGAAGTGAACCTAGATAGGGAGCCAGCTCTATACGCCTACTAAGTCAAACTGTGTGCAAGATAACTAGCTTCATCTCCCTCAAGCGAGAAGGGATTTACTGAGCACATAAACATAGCACCAGGTAGGAAGATGATGGGATGGTATAGGGAACCCTCTGTCTCTCAGGACACAACATATAACTTACCCAGGATCCCAATGTAAGGCTTCAGCACTCTGAAGAATACTTAAGTGTTAGGAATGGTCTAGAAGTGTCTCAGCACATGAGACAAGCCTTGACCATTATGATACATTAGTCACAGATCTATTGGTTTCTCGGCAGTGTAAACATTGCCAATTTCTTCTTGTAGTCATAAATAAAAACAAAGTCCAATTTTGTGAAGAGATTTACCAGAGCCAATAAATCCATGTCCCTACACCATTTTGACCATTTTCACCCATGCATGAGCAACCACTGAGAGTGGGTAATGGCATCAGGATATTTACATGTTGAATGGAAATAACTCATGCACTTTTCTGGAACTATTACCACAGGCTACATAGGTACTTTGTAAGTATCCAAATGGATGTCATTTGCAGTCATTTAATAGTCATGCAGTCATTTAACTAGCACAACAACTTGATGAAGTAATTACTATTGTTATTCCCATTCTTTAGATGAGGAAAGATTCTCAGTGAATTGAATCAAATTTCTTCTCCTAAAAACCTTACAGTACAGGATGAGGAAAATTCTATACAGATCAAAAACCAGCTGGATGCCTACCATACCTGAAGCCCAGCCAGCCTTTTTTCTTTTCTCCTCATTTTTTTTTTTTTTTTAAACCCAAGGCACAATCTAATTCAGGCTTCCAGACAAACCCAAAATCTAGCCTCCTGGCACTATGCAATGACATGATGTTCTACTTTGCTGATTGTGTTTCCTCTTGACTGTGTTTCCTCTTTTTCTTTCCCCTGCCAAGTGCGGAAATTCTTAGAGCAGGGTGCTTGCCTTTCTTACTCTCTCATTTAATCCCCTTCTTAGAAAGAAACCGAAGCACAGAGCAGTTCATTAACTTTCCTGAGGTTGCTGAGCTACTTCAGAGTCAGGATTTGACCCCACGGACAATTCTTTCCATCAGTCTGCATGGTGTGTGTGGTAAAGGCCATGAGGTGGGTTGGGATGGGTTGTGGATAATAATGAGCCCCTGGTAAATGGTTTGACTCATCTTCTGGAAATGATGGAAATCCCATTTGGTTCTAAAGCAGGAAGTGGTCAGCTCTTTCTCTTAATAAAGCAGTTTTGGCTACCATATGGCTAGTGTGCTAGAGGCAGAGGTATCAGAAGTCACAAGTCTGCAGTAGCTGCTTCCATGAGTGAAGATGCAGATCAGACCGGGGAAATCAGCCAGAAAAAAAGCCACAAAGCAAAAGACATTGAATAGCTGCACATCAGCTGCAATGAGATTAGCAAATGAAGACATGATGCCACTGATGCCACTGCAGTCAGAATTCGAAATACAGCATGTAAAACACCATCACGGTGCCTGCCATTCCCTTTGGTAAATGCTGTTGCTGCTGTTAAAATGTGCCATGCGCTCCTCTATCCCCAAGTCTTTTCTTTCTTCCCTTCACCAGGCTTTGCTTTCATCTTCTCTCAACCACACTTTAGACCACCTCTGGGATCATTAAATCACAGTGCCCTCAGAATTAAGAGGAAAATCACAGTCACAGAGCCTGGCCTCCCTCTGCGCAATGCCAATTTTACTGAAAGGGAAACTGAGGCTCCGCATGGTGGCAAGTTGGAGTTGCCATGTGCCAGACTCCCAGGCTGCCTTGGTGAGGACCCCAAGCAGGTGGTGTTCTGGATTCCCACCCGCCACTCTGGACTGAATGCTGCTTCCTCTGGATGCCCGCACCTTGTTGGTTCCCTTATCTTAGCACTTCCTTTGCTCTTTTGTTACCATTTGTGATTCTGTCTCCCTGCTCAGCTGTGATGTCTCCAGGGAAAGGGCACCAAAATTCATTCCCCAACTTCCTGCATTTATCTTTCATACCATGCTGTATACATTTTCTTTACTTTTATTATTTTAAAAATATCTATCTTTCCTGTTATGCTGTCAAACTTTAGAGAGCAGGACAAAATATCTAACTTTTCATCATCTATTTCTAAAAATTAATGGAACACCTAGCACACGCTGGCAGTTAATAACTATTTAATGTGTTAATGTATTCATCTCTTGATTTGCTGTGTAAGAACATAGTGACTAGTACCTAGTAGGTGCTCAACATATATTTGCTTCATGGACATATGCTAATTATTTATGTAGTTTTAAATATTTAGATTTTAACACCAAAAGCTTGCACCCCCTTGCACGGGGTGGGGTATATTTTAAGATAGAGATTCAGCATGTCTTTTGATATGATGTCATACATTATGCCTAGTTTTATTTTTCAGAAAAACAAAAAGAAAGAACATGCAATTTGGAGTTTGGAAGACACAAATTTGAAACTCAGCAGAAATTCTATTTTTTTTTAATCTATTAATCACATACACACCCACAAATAATAATAGCTAACTAGCCAATTAGGACCAGCAACTGAATTTGCAGGGCTCAGTACAAAGTGAAAATGGGGGTCGGGAGAGGCTCTGTTAGAATATTACTAAGAATTTGTGATAGTGACAATAGAATATGGCTCTTCTAAGTGTGGGTCCCACGTGATTGCTCAGGTCACATGTCTATGGAGTGGCTTTGCAGCCACTTCGGAGAATTAAGGGACATTATGTAATGTACTTCATACAACGTCTGACTCATCATAGATATTTAACAAATTTTAGTTTCTCTGTGTCAGTTTTCAAGTTGCTCTCACAAAGCCCACCAGGTATAATGCACTGGATTGTTTGTGCCAGAAACAAATTCTCTATACCATGGGAATAGAGGTTTCAAATCTAATCCATGTGACTCCCTCTTTAGGGGAAAAAAATGGAGAAAGACACAAGCACAAAAGCCTCCAAGGCTCCAAGAACCGAGATGCATCCCAAACGGCAGATTGTCCCATCCATGTGGCCTTGTTCCCATGTGAAAGTTCACATTTTGAAACCATGTGCTCTTTGGAATTCCAGATGGCCAAATTAAGGAACCAAACCATCAGACAGAAGGTTCTGGTCTCAACTATGATCATCTTAGGCACTTCAGGGAGGGAATGTGTAACAGCAAGTTTCTTAATGAAAGTAGAAGAGAAACCCAGAACTGATATGTCCCAGATAGCCACAGAAATGGGCTTCTCTGGCTTTTGTGGCTCCTTTCCTCACCTCCAAATGTGGCTGTGACATTAAAGGAGATGCTTGGTTTGTGGAAAGCCATTATCACAGAGTACTACAAAACCTTCTCCTTGTGGAATGTTTATGACATCTGGAATTAAAGAGGTATTCTCTTTTAATCACTGTTCAATCTTCCACAGGGATAAATGAGTACACTGGTAGCTTCCAGCTGCCCAAACTGATTTAGTTAAATAATGTAATCTATTTGTACACAAATGTGGAATAAATGTCACTGGAGTTCCTTAGCGTGCAGTTATAATGAGTTATCCCTTTCTCGAGGTGATTAGGAATGTTTAGTTTATTTCAAATGCATATCAAGCCTCATGATTGCCAATGAGCCAGAGACAACCTAAATTAGCCTCCCACAGCTGCTGACCTCTGAAGCCACTGCAAAACCATTCCTTTGGGGGATTAAAGCCTTCTCTAATAGTAAGTTTGGAGCTGATTTTTACCCCACTCCCTTTAAAGTGTAATGTTCCTATTCAGCCTCCACAGAGCCAGGTCTCCTCAAACCTAATCAAGAAATACAATCAGCATTTTCAGATGAACAGGGACTTAGCACTAATTTAGGTTAATTTTTTTTTTTTTTTTAAACGGGGAATCTAAGGTCCAGAGAAGAAGTGCTTTGTCAAAGCCCACACAGTGATTTGGTGTTAGACTTTAAAACCCTGGATTTCTACTAATCAGTTCCTTGTTTTTTATCACACATATCCTTAGGTTTCAACCATGTAAGATGGCAAATTATGGGGCAAGACAGACAATATGTTATGAGGGGAATTTGGCCTCTCTAGGACAGGTGTCCATGCAGCACCTAGGTGGCTTGGTCAGTTGCGTATCTCACTCTTGATTTTGGCTCAGGTCATGGTGACAGGGTCGTGAGATGGAGCCCCACTTTGGACTGATGCTGGGTGTGGAGTTTTTTGAGATACTCTCTCTCTCTTTCTCCCTTTGCCCTGCTCATGCTTGCTCTTCCTCTCTCTCTCAATGAATAAATGAATGAATGAATGAAAACTTAAGAAAAAAAAAAAAAAAAGAAGGTAGGGTGTTCAGCTTCCAGTTAGCACCAGGCAAAATGTCCTCTGTATGATCTTGAGCAAATTACTTCACAAGTTGGAGGCTCGGTTTCCCTATAAGAAAAATGAGAATGTGACTTTCTTTCTAGGGATTGTCTATTCTAGCATGGACATTTTACTAGCATTTACTTCTTTGAATATTTGTGATTCCTTTAGCTGATGGCTTCATTTCCTGTTCTCAAATAGATCTTCCTACAGATTCTTGCTGGTTTGCTAAATTGCCAAATTAAAAAAAAAAAAACATGAAAAAGATGAAAGTAAATGAAGAATGATTTCACATATTGTCTTCTGTAAAGAGATGAAACATTCAAGAAGGAAGACACAGCAGAAACTATCAAGTCAACAAAATGAGATTGTGCTTTTTGCCAATGAATATCCGTCTTCCTGTCTTGGTCAGATAACTGTGGAAGAGGTAGTTCTATCACCTTGTGCAAAACTGATGCTTCTGCGGCTACTCCTGGCTTTCAAGAGAAAAAGTAATCATTGTGTGCTATTTGAATGTCTTCATAAATATAATTTACGGCTTTGATACTGATCAGTCCTGCACGGTCTTAGAAGATCAATAGTGCCATGTTCATTAGTCCTGAATTGAATAGCTCTCACACTTTGGCCAGAAGATGGTAACTGTTTTTAATGATTTTTTTGCCAGTTGGCATCAAAAGTGGATTCTATGTCACTGGTAATTTCCTTAGTTATCTAGGGGCTTTTCACTCCCTCATCCAACCATGAAGGTCAGAGAGTTGCTTTCTACAAAGATGACTATGACTGCATTCTTGGACTCTTAGGATAAAGAATATAACTAGCAGCTACTGGGTAATAGCTGCTTTTATTCAAGGCCTATGGTGATGGGTTGGCTGTGCATTTTCCCCATCATGCTGAGATGGAGAGGCATCATGTCGTTTTTGAAAGAAAAGAGATAGAGACTTGGGTCTAATTCCAAAGGTCTTATTTGTGAACTGGTTCTGAGTCTGGGGACGTTACTCAATGAGAAAGATTGTTATTTTCATGGCCCTAAATAAACCATGCCTCTTGGCATATATGCTTTTGTATAGTCTCCTTGACCTTGGGGAGCCTCATACACAAGGTATTTTAACAAATGATCGCTTTATTCATAATTTACTTTAACCAACAGAATGTAGGAGAACTGACATTCTGCTGCCTGTTGAACGGGATCTTCAGAAGGCTTGACAACTTCCACCTTTTTATTCTGGAAATACAGAACTGCCAAGGAAGTCATCTGCCTGCCCTGAGACCGCCATGCTGGGCTGCAGTGAGGAAGCCTAAGCAACTGTGTCGTCATGTTGCTTCACAGCTCATTGTTCCATGGTCCTCCACATGGAAGAGAATTAGGCTGTGGTTGAGACTCCACTAGGTATCAGTACAGATTCCAGGCACGTGGCTGAAGCCACTTTGATCCTTTAACTTAACCAGTGCCCTGTCTGACCACAACATGAAGTAGGTGAGTGCTGGCTGGACCAACTGAATTGTAGAAAGTACTAAATTACGTCATTTTAAGCCAAAATGTTTCGAGTGAGTGAGTGTGTGTGTGTGTGTGTGTGTGTGTTTTACATAAAGCACTAAAGAAACAGCCAGCCTCTTGAATTTCTCTCTCAACTCCACTTTTCCCATCTAGAAGATGACATGCTGGATTAGAGAACCTATAAACCACACCAAATACTTATTGTCATTCAAGATTTTGCTCAGTTTTACCTCAATCAATTTTTCTAGCTTCCTCTTCTCTGACTGACCCCAGAAATGACACTTCAGTCATTTTTGGCCATTTGGAATCCTCTGACATTTGGCCACTTTCAATTCTTTCAACTGCTTGCAATACCTCACATACTTTGTGACTTTCACAACTTTGTTCCTCCTTTTCTTTTCCTGTTTCTCTTCTGTGACTACCTTTCCCTGTTGGGTAAAAAATGCCACCTCCTCTGTGCAGTCATTCCCACTCACCCCTGCCCACCTGCCACCTACACCTTTGGCCAAATAACTCTCTATGAGTTTCTAGAAGTATATAATTAAGGCAGACATCCAGATAGATGGAAACAAAATGCAAATTCCTTCAAGGGCTGGTTCAAAAAAACACTTTCTTGATTAGTGATCTTGGTTTCATCTAGTTTTTAAAAAATGTATGTTTGTTAGCTTTAAATAATCAGATGATGTGATATACTGCACATAAATAGAATCAAACATTTTAAATGTTCAGTACATAGCAGGTGTCATGTTGAATATTTTACTTAGGTTATTTCTTTGAATCTTTATAATAACCCATATTAGACCATCACTATTAATATGTCCATTTTACAGGTAAGGAAACTGACTCTCAGAGGTTCTTCACAAATTGCCAGACTGATGAAGACTTGGTCAGGATTTGAACCCAGGTTGCTGGGTTCCAAAAACAAAGCTTTTTCACTGCTGTTCAGCGTCCTTCTCTCTTTAATTTTGTGTCCCCAGATGGACTCAGTGTACCTTGCACATAGCAAGAAGTTAATAAATATTTGTTGAATAAACAAATGAGTGTGCGAGGGAATGCCTAATTCACTTCAAATACATAAAAAGTATTTCAAGTGGCAATGTAGGTAAGGCAAAAATAGCATACACTTCACAAAACCCAAGTAGAGCTGCACAGAGTCCATCCCTATCACCTCTACTTAGGCATTGTTAACTAGCAGAGGTGCCTCACTGCCGCTAGCACACAGCGCCTCACTTGTTTTTTTCATTTCTGAGAACAGGCTCCTGAGGCACAAAACTCCCATTCAGTGGGCCCCCATCAGTGGTCTCTGATGGGAATAAATGTGTTTACACCATTCTCACCATTCCTTATAGTATATTTACTAAGAGTCTCATTGCAAATATGTGAGTGAAGAAGCACAAAAGAGAACACATTCACATTGACTGAGGGACTGTGTGCTAGGCACAGGACTATGTTATCTTACTTGTTAGGATCAGATATTCTATAGAAGGACAAAACACCCCCAATATCCAAAGCAGACTTGAGAAAGAAGAACAAAGGTGGAGGCACCACAGTTCCCGATTTCAAACTACACTGCAAAGCTATAGTAATCAAAATAGCATGGTATTGGCATAAAAACAGATGCATAGGTCATTGGAATACAGTACAGAGCCCAGAAACAGACTCACACATTTATGGTCAATTAATTTAAGACTAGGGAGCCAAGACTATGCTATGGGGAAACGATCTCTTTAATAAATGGTGCTGGGAAAACTGACAGCCATGGGCAAAAGAATGAAACTGGAGCACTATCTTACACTAAACACAAAAATTGTGTCACAGTGTATCAAATACCTGAACACAGGACCTGAAACCATAAATCCTGGAAGAAAATATAGATGGTAAACTCTTTGACACTGGTCTTGGCAACTATTTTTTGGATTTGACACCAAAAACAAAAATAACCAAGTGAGATTTCTTCACACTAAAAAGCTCTGCACAGCAAAGAAATCAATCAACAAAATGAAAAGGCAATGAACTGAATGGCAGAAAACATTTGCAATTCATGTATCTGATAACAGATTAATATCCAAAATACATATTAAGAAAAACTCCTACAACTCAGTAGCTAGAAAAAATAAAAAAGAAAAAGAAAAACAAGCAAACAAACAAACAAACAAAACAATCTGATTAAAAAATGAACAGACAACCTCTGAACAGACAGTTTTCCAAAGAAGACATGTGGAAGGCCAATGGGTACATAAAAAGATGTGTGACATCACTAATCTTTGGAGAAATGTAAATCGAAATTACAATGAGATGTCACCTGACACCCGTCACAATGGCTAGCATCAAAAAGACAAGAAACAACAACTGTTGGGGAGGATGTGGAGAAAGGGAGTGCTTGTGCTCTGTAGGCGGAAATGTAAATTTGTGTGGCCACTGGGGAAAACAGTGTGGAATTCCTTCAAAAAAATTAAAAATGGTCCAGCAATTCAACTTCTGGGAATTTATCCAAAAGAAACAAAAACACTAACTCCAAAAGATATCTACGTCCCCGTGTTCATTGTGTTGTTATTCACAATAGCTAAGACGTGGAAGCAAACTAAACATCTATCAGTGAATGAATATGGATAAAGAAAATGTGACACACACAATACACACATACACACACACGTGCGCACATGTGCGCACACACACACACACACACAATGGTATATTACTCAGCCATAAAAAAGGAAAAAATCTTGCCATTTGTGACAACACAGATGTACTCTGAAGGAATTAGCCAAGTGAAAAAAGTCAGACAAAGAAACATGATATTATCTCACTAATACGTAGAATCCTAAAACAAAACCTTCTTCCCCCAAACCCAAACTTATAGATACAGAGAATAAACTGGTGGCCACCAGAGGCAAGGGGTAGGGAGTGGGCAAAATGAAGGTAGCTGAAAGGTACAAAGTTCCAATAATACAACTGGTCATGGCTCAGTAACATATAGCATGGAGACTACAGTTAATACTGTGTAATTTATTTGAAAGTTGCCAAAAGAGTAGATCTTAGAAGTTCTCACCACAAGAAAAATAATCTAACTATTGATGGTAATGGATGTTAACTAGACTTGTACTGATCATTTTGCAATATATATATAGATTCAGTATGCTATACAACTAAAACTGATGTAATGTATGTTAACTCTATCTCAATAACAAAAATATATCCATAAAAAATATTAAATATAAGACTCAAAATATGTAACCTATTGCTCCCAGGTCACACAGATGGTGCGCAGAAGAAGGAGAGGGTGATTCAAATGCAGCTCTGTCTGATCCCAAACTGATGCCTCTTTAATTCCATCATACTGCTCCTCATGGACCCTATTCTTGGGGAGTCCACATGGTGAATGTGCATAAAGATTTTCAAATATACAAGATGCATGTCAATTATACTTCCATTAAAAATGGATAGATAGGGGGCACCTGGGTGGCTCAGTGGGTTAAAGCCACTGCCTTCAGCTCAGGTCACGATTCCAGGGTCCTGGGATCAAGCCCCACATTGGGCTCTCTGCTCAGCAGGGAGTCTGATTCCTTCCTCTCTCTGCCTCTCTGCCTACCGGTGATCTCTGTCTGTCAAATAAATAAAATCTTAAAAAAAAAAAAAAAAAAGACAGATAAAGGGGCACCTGGGTGGCTCAGTCAGTTAAGCATCAACTCTTGATTTCAGCTCAGGTCATGATCTCAGGGCTGTGAGATGGAGCTCTGTGCTCAGTGGGGATTCTGCCTCTCTCTCTCTCTCTCACTCTGCCCCTCTCCCCACTTGCATGCATGAACTCTCTCTTTTTCTAAAAGAAAGTAAATAAAATCTTTAATAAATAAATAAATACATATGGGGTGACTGGGTGGCTCAGTTGGTTAAGCGTCTGACTCTTGATTTCGGCTACCATCATGATCTCAGGGTGGTTGAGATCAAGCCCTGCGTTGGGCTCCACACTCAGAGGGGAGTCTGCTTGAGATTCTCTCTCTCTCCCTGTCTCTCTGCCCCTCATCTATAAAACAAAGAAATAAATCATAATAAAATACATAAGACCTTATAATTAAAGGCTACTTGAGAATTACAGATGTTTATTATTCTAAGGGTTTGGGGAGGAGGAAGTCCCTGTGTGCCAGGGTAGCCTCAGAAAGCTTCCTGGTTGAGGTGAAACTTGATATGGAATCAGAGAGAAATCAGCATGAAGGGGATAGATTGGTGGATGGGAGGGTGCAGAGCATGCAGAGTTCTATTCCTTCCTTCATTTAAAAACTCAGTAAAAGACCACTATGTGTAAAACACTAAGTGTTGTGCAAGACTCAGAATGCATACGACTAGGCTGCTTCATGCTGCCATGCACATGCTGCTCCCTTTGCCTACCATATTCTAGGACTGGTCACTACTCAAGATCCAGCCTTGGCCTCTTCTCCTCTATGAAGTCATTTATTTATCTCAGGGGTTATGTCTGTGGGCCATTGATCCAGATTATCTGGATTTGAAACTTGGCTCTTCTAGTGAGTAGGTAGGTGAGTCTTAGACAATGAACTTCTCTGTGACCTGGACTCCTTATTTATGGAATGAAGGTACATACCCCATAATATTATAATAAGGATTAATTTAGTTAATATGCACAAAGAAATTAGCACAGCACCCGAAAGCTTTCTGTGTCAACAAACATTACCTGTAATCATGATAGTGATGATGATGAAGGAGGAAGAGGAAGAAAAGGGGAGAGAAAAAGAAGGAGCTTTTCCTGACAACTCCACATCCCCCAACATAGTGGATTACCCTGTTCTTGGATTACCACCATCCAAGGCACAGACAACTTCCTGGTGTTTAGTCCTACCTCCCCCATCCTCTGATCACAAATTTCTTCAGGGCAAAAACAATTACATACCCAGGGAGTTTCTGCAGTTTGGCACCAACTAGGCTGTCAACAAACACTGAATAAAAGAATGCTGAATGAATTCATGGACTCCCCATCAGTATGTTATTGCCTATGTTTGCCCAAAAGGAAACAAAAGAAACAAATGGCCTCTTTGAAGAGGATGGAATTTTTTAATATGCAGGAAAATACTTCTGCAAGAGGAAAGTAATAACATTGTCAGAGAAATAGAGAGGAGGGAAGAAAAGGAACTAGTATCTGTTGATTACCTGGCATGTGCCAACCACTATGTTAGGAAAACTGTAAATATTAATTTTATTAATACTACACAAGAGTTCATTCACTAATGCTTATTATGTGGTTGATGATCAGAAAAGATAATGATGATAATTACACTAAAAATACAAGTGATTTATTAAATGTATCACTTGTCTGAATTATGCTACTTGCTAGCTGTCTACTTTTATTGTATTTGAGTCTCAATATTGAGAATTTTTTGTGGTAGGTACTATTATATTCACTTTGTAAAAGAGGTAAGAAGATCACCGAAGTTAAGTAATGTGACCACAGTCATACAGACAGGCAGGGGCTGAGGCAGTTCTAACCAAATCTAAGGTCAGTGGCTAACTCTGAGGTAGGAGCTGTACTGTTGCTAGCCATCAGGACCTACTGCATTACACCCTAAAAATTGAGTCAAATTACATTACCAAAAAGTCAGAATTGACCCACTATGTTGATGAACTGATTTCCTGTTTTGTCAACCTTAGGGTTATTGAAATTTTGTTTACAGGAAAAATAAGTGAGAGTTGAGCCTTGAAAGAGATCTGTAAGAATAGACATTGCTGAAGGGAGAACAAAGGAGTAGCTGAGTACCGCTGTAAACATGAGAAGGTCATGGGCAAGGCAGCTGTGGCAATGAACCTGGAGACCTCCAACGGCAGGGAGTCATTGACCAGAGTCTCTGGCTGCCACTCTTTCATAGCCTTGCTAGGTTTATGCCAAGGCCACAAACTCCCACAGGCTTCTCTAGGTCAAGGACTGAGCATGGCAGAGACAATAAGGTATACCAGCTCCTGGGGGATGGGGCGTCTCCTCCTCCTCCAACTGCCTTTGGTTTGAGGGCTCCCCAGTGGTTTTGCTGGACTTGACTTACATCACATGGCAGTCTAGGAAGCTTTCAGCCAACCCTCTCTCCGTCTCTTGTTCACTTGGGAGTCACAGACTCTCCTTGCTGTCTGTTAGCTCTCCCAGTCCTCCCTGTTGACCTAATTGTTTTCTTTCAACAGGCATCCCCCCAATAGCATTCTTGTATGCTTAATCTGGTCTTGGGGTCTACTTCTTAGAGGATCAAGACACATGCAATGCAGAACGGCCGTGTCTCAGCAAATTCCTAACAGGCAAATTCAGTTCTGACGATAATCTTTATACAAAATGAGAAATAATGGTAAAGCTTTAAAAAAATTACTTGTATGAGATTATCAGTTTTCTTAAAATAGTACATACAAAGATTTTAAAATTCATTAGGTAGTTTTTGCATATGGGATCTTGTTTATTCCTGACCATAAACCTAAAGTTTAACATTATCATCTTTAATTATCATTGTCTAGATGAGGAATTTGAAGCTCCAAAATTTTACACAGCATCCCCCAGGTTACACAATGATTTGGTGCTGAGCTTAGGCTCCGGTCTATGTGGTGTGACTCCCTCAGTGTTCACACGAGGCTTTTCAAACACTAAAGCCTGATACATTCAGCATTAGTTGCAGCTCATGTCACTTAATGTTTTCTTAGATTTTCTATTTATAGTAAAATACAATGTGATCTAGATTTGGTTAAATGATTTCGGAGAATGGACACATGCATGTGCCCAGTACAGGCCCAGTGTTCTGTAAGTGTTCAGTAGTGGTTAGCTGAATTAAATTGAAAACTGATACACACAGAAGACTTACAACGTTTACCAAGAATCTAATAACCTAAGAGCTATGCAAATTTGAATGGATTTGTTTAGGCTTTCAACTTTAAAATATCATGTTTGTTTTTTAAAAGGAAAAATAGATACACACACCACAAAATGAATAAACATGAGATGCTGGTAAATAGTGGAAGCTGAGAACAGAAGGCTTCATAAACCTACAGACCTAACATTTGTACAGCAGCCTGCAGCTTGCTGGGTACTTTCACACATAGCACCACATAGAATCTTGGCAACAGCCTGGGGATGAAGGCATGTTCAACCCTTCCAGAGATGGGACAGATGAGGCTCAGAGAAGAAAACAAACATGCAAGCGTTGTAGTAGGAAGGGTTCCTGGCTAACAGTGAAGGATGGACTCATTTAGCTAGCGCAGGTGAAGTTCTTGACCTAGAGACCTACGTGCAAGCATTTGCCCAAGCAGATTATCCAAGGTAGGCCTTTCCAGGGCATGTTTCTACGCTGTGCATAGGAAAGCAGGATTTGTGGATGCATGGCTTTGGGAACACTGGTTGACAACACTGTAGGGAGAAAAATAGGGATAGGGCCATCATGGGTTACTCTCAAAGGGCACTATGGCCAAAGCTCAGCAGTAGAGAGAGAGAGGTGTAGATCAGATGAGGAAGAACGTGCCAACTGCCAGGCAGTGACTCGCCAACAAATAAGTTTTTGAGCACATGTGACACCCCTCCAACTGAGGACTTTAAGACGTGACTGAGTCAGCTCTTACAGTGTGAAGGATTTCCTCTGGACACAGGTCTGGACAAGAGCCATCACAATTTGGAGTTTACTGTAAACCTGAGTTTCCTTCCCCATTCTATAGACTACAAAAATTCAATGTCAGGTTCACAACTACCTTAGGTATTTTGGGAAAGTTTGGTGTAGCAGAAGCGCCCTGGACGACAAGTCAGACAGGCAGCATTCTACTACTAGTGCAGTCGTTAACTAGTTAATGTAACCTTGAGCAGATTACTGCTATTCTCTGATCCTAAGAAGAGAGGGCTAGACTGGAACTGAAATGCCTTCAGGAGTATGAAGGTCATGAACGTGTTATATGTGACAAGAAGAAGCCGTAGAGCCTACCCACGAGTAGGGAGCCTACCTACAGGGCTCAAATACAAAAATTTTTAAAACTCAGTGTTGGGAGGGGGGAAGTTCATGGTTCAACTTTGGTCTGTGGGCCACCAATATCTAACTTCTAGACGGAATATGTGCTCAAGTTCGATTACTTCACAGATGGAAATGAACAACACTGATTTCCTTGAAAGAAAAACTGGTAATTGTTGCACATTGACTATTGTACAGTGACTACTGTCTTCACAGTAGACAATGTTTTCCCCTATTTTTTAGTCTTGCTCACTTAGATACAACAGGGCAAGTGTGCCACAGGCAGTGAACTCAGGGTAATAGAGATTACTCACAAGTAATAATGAATTAGATTATAGAATTCTGAGATTTAAGTAGAATTTTGCTAACAACAGAACCAAAAAGAAACAAAGAAACAAAAATCACGAGCCTGGAGGGCTTAGAGTAAAGCTTCTCCCTATGAACCACAGAAAAGGGGAACTGCAGGTGGTAAAGGAAGATTGGAAGGCAGACGATAGGAACTTAGCTGCTCTGAGAGACGGATGCAGGGCCAAGCCAGGCACCTGGGTGGCTCCGTCAGTTAGTTAAGCAGCTGCCTTTGACTTAGGTCATGATCTCAGGGTCCTGGGATTGAGCTACATCAGGCTCCCTGCTCGGTGGGATGCCTGTTTCTCCTGCTCCCTGCTGCCTCCCCTCTTGCATACACTCTCTCTCCTCTGTGTCATATAAATAAATGAAACCTTAAAAAAAAAAAAAAGGAAAAAAAATTCCAGAGAAGCTTCCAGGATGTTCTGGAGTGGGTGCTATTGCAATTGCCTTCCTGGTGTGTGCCCAGGAGACTGGATGAATGTCCTGTGTCTCAAGCTGTATGTGAGCAATAGACTAACACAGGCTGAGGGTGGGGGTTAGTCAGATAGGCTCCATGACAGACACAGAGTCCTGGGACCTCAGTGTGGTGGGAAGAAAGTTGGTCCCAAATCACTACACATCTAGAGAAGGGGAGCAGGATGAGCAGAGCAAGCTAACATGCTAAAAAGGCCCCTGACTGGGGGAAGAGAGGTATCAGAAAAAGGAGGCCATAAAATTGGAAGACTTAAAAACCAATGGAAACCATGGCAAAGCTTGGGCAAAAGCAGGAGCTGCCAGTATATATGGCCCTCATGTAGTGCGAGCATCTTCTCATAGTAGCTCCCTTCACAGATCTCATAGGGCCTTCCACTGATCTGAAAGAAAACCATACACTAAGTGGATCGACACTGATTGAGCCCTGATAGGTCAGTCACTGGCCTAGGTGTTAACAGCGAAAGGTGAACACATCATGATCCCATGTGTAAGCCAGGGTGCAGCCAGAGACACATGGGAATGGAGAAAGAGGAAGGAGTTCAGCAGGTAAATCAAAGAGGAAAAGGCAGAGAGGACAATGAACACCACCGAAGGACGAACTCCGGCTGCTCCTGACGGCTTGCAGTGGGAGGTGGGTGGATGATGGATCGCTTGCAGGTCAAAAGCAGAGAAGACAGGATGGGTGAATCTGGGAGAGGCTTATGACTGAGGGAATGCCTAAGGAACAACAAGTGAAAATGCAAAGAATACAACGAATGTACTACACCTGGAAGAGGATTCAACCACCATGATAGGAGGAATGAAGGAAATGGGGCTCTTTTTCTCTTGGGCTAAATGATCCCATGAGAGCCACTTAAACCAGATTCAGACTTGGAACATAGTAGGTGTCCAATAAATACTGAATAAGTGAATACGTTTCTCTTCAAAATAAGGACACACATTCTAATAGTTTAAAAAAAAATGTTCAAAGATGGGCTCAGATACCAAGGCAGATATTCAGTACCCCAGACTTTGCTTATGGCTCAGCTGGAATTGGTTCACACCACCTCTTTATTGCCTCTCTGTGCTGAACTCCTTGAGCCTGGGGTTAGGAGGTGGCAGGAGGATGTGGATGAGGGGAGTGGGAGGGACCTGGGAAGCTGTGGGGCTCACAGACATAATTGCTTCTGCCACTTGGCTTGGGGCCAGCCTTGCTAATTATCCACGTGGATGGAGATGATGGAAATAAGCCGGCCCTCTATACCAGCTGCTCCCAAACAGCCTGCAGGTAGAGCCCAAGTGGCGGTAAACAGTCTGTCAAAACATCGCCCTCGATGGACACCCCACCCTCTCGCTAAAGCCAAGGTACTGGCCTGCAACAAATTGAACACACCTGGCTCCAAAAATGCTTTCTGAGCAGAGTGAAAAGCCTGGCAGAATTTCCCGGAGGATCAGCACATATGTCTTGCTTTTTCTTCCATCAACTAAGAAAATGGTTTAGCCAAAAAAAAAAAAAAAGGCAAGCCCCACAAATGTCCTTAAGGAATGTCTCATTAATTCTCAGGTCTCCTGAGCACACATCTTCCCGAAGAGCAGCAGGGAATCAAAAGGCAGGCAGGAATGGTTCACGGATAAGAAACAGCAAGTCATAAGTGACTCTTAATCTCACAAAACAAACTGAGGGTTGCCGGGGGGAGGGGGTTGGGGAGAAGGGGGTGGGATTATGGACATTGGGGAGGGTATGTGATTTGGTGAGTGCTGTGAAGTGTGTAAACCTGGTGATTCACAGACCTGGGGATAAAAATATATGTATATAAAAAATATATGTTTATAAAAAATAAAAAAAAATAAAAAAAAAAAAAAAAAAGAAACAGCAAGTCTAAGAAGACAGATTAAGTGAAGAATTAAAAGTTTATGGTAATTGGTGTTTCTAAGGAAGTTGTCCAGCAATTGTTAAAAAAAACAAAAAAAACAAAAAAAACCAAAAAAGAAAACATACACAAAGCTGCAAATCTCTTTTGAGGCAGAACAATGAGATATTATTAATTTGTGCGGTCATTGTAATAGAGTTTAATGAATTTTCTGCTTGAATAATCTTTGGGAACCTTTATTGCCAATTAAATAAATACCAGCTAAATAAGCACAAACAAGTGAAAAATAAGGAGGCTGGAGAGAAAATACTCTACAAGACCTTTAACATCTGGTCCCATTTGTTTCTCCCAGAGACACATCTGTATCTTGGAACAGGAGTCCGGCTGGACTCCCTCTACCTAGAATGTGTTTATCCAGGGAATCCTGGAATCATGTGAAGTCCTGATCTGTGGCTGTTCCCCATGGTCCCATTTATGAGTCACTTCGTGGGTGATGCATTCCCTGTTTTGCCCCAGTTATTGGCTTTTTACCCACTTCCCCGGCACTCTGTCTTGGCATTTATCATATTGTATAATTATTAGTTGTTGATGTGCTTGCCTCCCCTGTTTGCCTGTGGATTTTTCATGGGCAATGATTATTTTTCCTTTTATTTGTGTACCTCCAGTGTCTAGCACAATGCCCAGCACACAGTAGGTTCCTAATAAATATTAGAAGTACTCCCATGCTCATTCAGTCTTTCCGATTTCAGTTGGTAAGCACTGAATGTCTACTGCTATTGCAGTGCTGAAAGACAAAGGTGCCTGTGGTTTTCCCTTATTCAGTATGACCTGCTGCTCTTTCCTGCAAGCTCCATCCATCAAACAAGATTCAGCTTAAGTGTAACCTCTAGAATCTCCTCCGCGGTCCTGCCCATTCTCGTTATTCTTCATCACTGAACCTCCACAGTTCTCGCTTTATACTCTATGCCATCTGAACTATGTTTACCACCTCTTTGCTTTTATACTGAGCCATCAGAGGACTGGCAAAAAAAAAAAAAATTCACACAACTGAGGACTTGAACATTAAATTAATTTAGATTATTAAAAATTACATCTGAGCTTTTCTACCAAATGCTATTTGTATTAGTTTGCCAGGGTTGGTTAACAATTACTACAGGCTGAGTGGCTTCAACAACTACTAAGTATCTTCTCACAGTTCTAGAAGCCTAAGATCAAGATGTCAGCAGATTTGATTTCTCCTGAGGTTTCTCTCCTTGCTCGTGATGGCCACCTTCTTGCTGGGTACACACACGACCCTTCCTGTGTGTGTGCGCACATCTCTGGTGTTTTCTGTATGTCTTGAACTCCCCTTCTTATGAGGTCACAGTCAGACTGGATTAGAACCCACTCCAATGACCTCATTTTAATTTAGCTTCTTCTTTAAGGTCACTATTTCCCAACATAGCTAACATTCTGAGGTGCTGGTGGTTACAGCTTCAACATATGAATTTGGGGGGAGGACAAAATTCAGTCCCTAATACTATGAATTTCCAGTTCAATGCTTATTCCTGGAATTGTAAACTAGATAGAAAGCCTGAGCTCCTTGATACTAGGGAAGTTACATGTAAACCATAGCCACAGCCACCAGGGCAAAATACAGACTGTTCACAGAAAGCCTGACACCCACTGTGGCCTCACCCTGACTATGAAGAGCCTGGGGAGACACAGGGCTGTGGTAAAGGGAAAGAAGTTAGGATAGAGCCTCTAGTCAACACTATGTCAGAATGTTGCTCAATCAGAGGGGCTGACTTGGGTAGGCCTTAGGTCATTGCTTATCCCCAAAGAGGTTTGAAACAGTTGATGAAATATTGCTTGTAATGGGACTTGGATTCAGGTAGAGATTAGCCTTGCGTCTAGAGAAATCACCGCATTAGGAGGAGGTAATTATAAAATTCCATGAACATTTATTTACTTGCTATTTCTTAAGCACAAACAAACCTAAAAAACAAAAACAAAACCACCAGTTCCAGACTTTGGGATACCTATTATTTGCAATTTCCTTTGCTCAGTTAGGACGAGGACTATGAGGGTCAAACTGGGAAGATAGTTGTATCAGACATGGTTCACAGGAGGTAACTATCTAGTAAAGCAAATAAAACATGTTCATAAATTACATCAAATGACATAATCCCTGAAAGTCCTTTATGAAGAGCAGAGTGCTACATAAAGGTAAGTTTTTCTCATAAATCAGTACATCACAGTACTCAATGATGCTGGTAAGGCAAAGACAAAGTGCAATGGGAGATTAGAAGATGACTTCATCCCTATTAGCATCTTGCATAGTGTTGGGCCAGAATAGACACAATAAATTTACGTTGACAGGCACCATTAAGCCCAGGGAAGTCTTTTTATTCCCCCCACTCCTGGATTCTAAGGTGAAGATCAAGTTTCTTTCCTTCATGTTTTCCCTTCTCTTCTTTTAGATGATACCCACAATATAATGCCAGCCACACATGAAGCCATAAAATAAGCTGGGTCAAATCCCAGTTCTACCACTTGCCAGCTACACTAAGGGAATATTGCTTACCCTGGTTCTGGGACTCAATTTCCTAGCTATGAATGGAGCTAATGTTTTCTACCTTATATTCTTTCATGTATAGATAAAATCCAACCATTGTATGAATAGCAGAGAATATAGATCATGGTACAAAGTACATCAGTCATACTGTTTTTCTTACTTTTTAAGAGCAATTTCTGAATTGCTTGTGTGATATAAAACCCTTGTGAAATACACATTCATTTTCACCCTCTTTCCACCCTTTCCATGAATGTAACTCTGTGATATTAGGTAAAAGGCAGCCATAGGGGTAACAAACTCAGGGAAAAGTGCAGTATTCTAACCTTCAGCTGCCTTGAGTTCATGGAATTTTCTGTGCACATGGTGGCCAGGTGCTTTTGAGCATGTAGTCTACAACTCAATTAACTCTTGCTCTCCAACAAGCCATCTTTGTTGCAGAGTACAACATTCAGGGACTGGGGCCACTTGGTTGATACTTCTGCTGTAAAGTACTGGCCTGAGTGTTGGTCCAGAAGAATGGACATTGAACCAATTTTACCTCAGTAATTTTTTTTTTAATTTTAAAAATTTTAGTGTAAAAAATTTAGGTAAAACATTTTACCTCACTTACTATCATCTTGGACAAGTAGCTACATTTCTTTGAGTGTTTCCTCATCTATAATGTGTACACACCAGCAGAACTAACAACAGAATCTAACTGTAAGGATTGAATTAAAAAATGTTTTGTTAGGATTATCATTGCCATTATTAATCATCCAGTGGTTTGGACAGTGATAGCATAAAAAGAAAAATTGAGTTCCAAGGGTACTGGCTCAATAAATACCTTTAACATGACAACAATAAACAACAGCAACGATTTTATCCAGAAGCATAGTTTTTTGCTCCCATTTCAAATTTAGTAATTATTTAGAGAAAGATATTAGCTTGAAGTATAATTTGTTATGCAAACTTAATATTTTGGTAACTTGACACAAAGTTTAAAAAACGATTGTGTCAGAGGAAACAACTTAAGATTATTGTTAAGTTAGCTTATAATAGGTCATTTGGAAATGACAATGATTCTTGTGCCACACTTTCTTATCCCCTTTATTCATTCATATGTTTGAGAAACATGTATGGAAAGAGCTAGTAAAGAAGACTGAATAGACAGATGTTGTCTAAAAAGTATCTTTTCATTTATTCATTTATTCGGTTAATTATTTAGTTCTTGCTATGGGCCATACATTCTCCAAAGTACTAGTGAAACAGTGGTAAATAAAATAGTTATAAACCCTGTTTTTTTGCAGCTTATGGTCTATTACGTTCTGGGGGGATGATAGACAAAAATGCAAACAAATAGTCTAAGGATATTAAAAAATGAAAGAAACAGAGTGTGACACATAATCATAATGTATGTGTGTGGTGGGAAGGATATACTTTAAAAAAAAGATCAAGCTTCATTGAGGAAGTGACATTTAAACTAAATTCTAAATGAAGCTTACTAAGAAAGTGTCACACTCTTCACTTTCCAGGTAAAACTGAGAAGACAAATTCTTTTAGATGATAGAACTATACACAGAAATTTCCAGATAAATTTTTTAATTTTTACAGACTCTCTGCACTGTAAACAGTTTCATATTTAAAGTACATCCATCACCTGAGCTAATAAAAAACAAAACAAAACATATTTTCAGTAAAATGGCACATGAGATCTTCTGAAATTCCTAAAAGTACAAGACACTAGATTAATAACAAACATCTTTTTTTAGTTTATAGCCAAGCTCACTGGCACTTGCACTCTCCCTTTCATACGCAAGCAAGAGAATTTCCAGAGACCACAAATAGAAAGAGGATAAACCATAGCTTTAAGTAAGTGCTGAGTGGTTAGCTTAGGGGCATTTGCCAAGACTAGCTGGCCCCTAGTGTCTTGAGTTTTAAAGGCTTTAGATCCACAGAGGATGAAGAATTAAAACTAAGGACTCCTACATATAGCTGAGAACCTGAAAGGCTATACCTATATTAAAAGACACTTATGGGGGGAAAACATGCCAGCAAAGGAAAGTCATAATAATAGTTGTTTATTTATTGGCATTAACTCTAAAGGTGGAGGAAATACATCTCAGCGAGAATTTATAACTCTAGGCCATGCCTCAAGCAGGTTTGGAGTTTGAAACTACATTGTGTGGTTTGTGAAATTCCAGATATAAAATGTAAGAAACATGGACAAGAGAAGAAACATGACAAGAGAATGAGAAGAACTAACTTATTCAATAGGCGACTCAGAAGAGAATAAGGACAATTTCCCAAAGGCAATATGATCTTATCATACAGGTGAGAATGTTCTGAAACTGGCTAAAAATACATACTTAAATGAGAAAACAAAAAGATCCCAAGTGATGAATAAAAAATATTCAAATGTCTCATGGAGAAAATGTAGGACATTAAAGATTAAAGGATCCTGAAAGTAGTTAGAGAGAGGAAAAAATAAGAGCATAGGAATAATAAGACTAATAGCAGATTTAAGAATAATAATGGAAGCCAGAAGACAAGAGGAGATCTCAGCTTTGAGAAAAAACAGTTGTTGATCTAGAATTGTTTTATCAACAAAACTATCTTTAAAAGAAAAGAGTTAAATAATGTTTTTTTTTTTAAATAAGCAACAACAGATTGACTACCAATATATCCTCACTAGAGAAACTAAAGAATACTATAGAATATACCATAGATAAGAGATTAAACCTAGAGGAAATATATGAGATGCAAGACATAATGTTAAGCAAGACAACTATTATACTTCTATGCAAAATAAGTAAATGATAATGGTATAAGATAATAAAATGTATAACTTTAATAGTTAAAAAAAAAAAAAAGAGGGGCTCCTGGGTGGCTCAGTAGGTTAAGTCTCTGCCTTTGGCTCAGGTCATGATCCCAAAGTCCTGGGATCAAGCCCCACATCGGGCTCTCTGCTCAGCGGGGAGCATGCATCCCCCCCCCCCGCCTGCCTCTTGCCTCCTTGTGATCTCTGTCTGTGAAGTAAATAAATAAAATCTTTTTAAAAAAAAAGATAAAACTAGAATATAAAACAACAATATGGGAGGCAGGAAGTCTTTCTGGCACACTCAAAAGTGAATGTTCACATTAAAAGTAATCTAAAGTTTTGGAAGAAGGTAAAAATACTGTGTACAAGAAACATTTAAAAGTAGAAATAGAATGTAAAATTGCCAGAGCAGTACAAGGAATAAAAGATGACATTAAGGAAGAATAAAATCATAAAAAGCATCAAAATAATAAAGTGACATAAATACATGAAAATATATCAATAATCACAATAAATGGTAATATTAAACCATTAGTCAACTTGATGGTATAAAAAATTCAAAAATGAAACTCAGATCCAGGACACTATTTATAAGAGACATGTCTAAAATATCAGGAGAAGTGGTATCAGACTTATGGTGGCCTTTTGGTTCCCCTTGTTAAGTAAGCACCTACCACTGATCAAAACTACTTCTATGGGAATTGTAGGAACCAGCATCATTCGCCATGTGACTTGGGAGGAGACCCACCTGTGCCGTGGGGAACAAGCAGAAAGACCAAACTTCCACAAGCTACAGAACTAGCAAGAGGTTGCAAAATGGCCACAGCCCCTCTCAGCCTGTTTGGTGTAAAACAAAACAAAACAGAACAAAAAACAGAAGGGTGCTGACTTGGGCTGACACCCACGGACAAGAGGGACTATAGAATTTCTGCTTCCTCAAGGAGAGATTCTAGTACTCCATTTAAGCAATTAAAAAAAAAAAAAAAGTCTGGACATTGAAGAAGGTAAAATAACTTTGCCAGTGCCCCCTATCCCCTTCCCAAGGTGGCACAGCACAGGGTTGAACTAGCCAGTAGTGACCTGCCCCAACTGGGAAATGAGACTAGTGAGTGAGTGCTCACTACTCTTACTGAAAAGTAAAGTAAGTAGATGTGCCCTGTTATATCAAAAACTATAATAAGACTAAAATAACTCCCTGTACCCCTGGGGGTTAATAATACATTATATGTTAATAAAAAAGAAAAAAAAGACTAAAATAACTTAAAGACTATGTAATTATTACAGAAAAACAAATAGACTAACAGAATAAAATAGTCCCCAGAGTCATAGATACTGAAAACTTTGTATATGTCAGAGGAGGCATTCCGCTGGATAGAAATGAAGAATGGATACTGGGCTGATCTGTCACACATTTGGAAAACAATGAAATTGGATCTCTACTTCATCTACAATATAAAAGTCACTTTCAGAAAAGTTCAAAATACAAATGCGTGAGAAGGAAACTTTCAAAGAAAATGCAAAAGACTGTATTTTTGACCTCAGGGTTTAAAAGATTACTTAAATCTGGTACAAACTGCATATACCAGAAAGCAAGAGCTGGTAAAATTTGACTACATTTAATACAAATAAATCCACATGGAAAAAGAGCACTGAAAGTCATAAAATAATTATCTAGGATGCAAAAATAATTTAAAAAATACATTGGCAAATAAATAAATGAAATAATTCAATAAAACATGGCAAAAAAAAAATATGAACATCAGGTTCTCAGGAGAAACATAAGAAAAACCTAAAAAGATCTTAAACTTCACTGGTAAACCTAAAGAGGAAAATTAAAACTACTTTGGGATATAACTTTACATCTTTAAGATGGGTCAAGATTAAAAAGTCTGACAATACCAAGTGTTGGTAAACATAGGACGTAACAAGAACTCATACACAGAAATTAACCTCTGAAACATATACCCTAGACTGAAGAACCCTCACTGGTTTACACAAAGTCACATAAAAGAGTGTTCAGTAGTTAAAAGAAAGAAATGAAAAAGCAAAATTTAAAAATGTTATAAAAAGGGGCGCCTGGGTGGCTCAGTGGGTTAAAGCCTCTGCCTTCGGCTCAGTCATGATCCCAGGTTCCTGGGATCAAGCTCTGCATAGGGCTCTCTGCTCAGCGGGGGGCCTGCTTCCTCCTCTCTCTCTCTCTCTCTCTCTCTGCCTGCCTCACTGCCTACTTGTGATCTCTGTCTATCAAATAAATAATCTTTTTAAAAAATGCTATACAAAGCCATAAGCAACTTAAATGAACATGAAAAGAATGATTATAGCATATTCAATGAACATACTACACAATAATAAAATGCCATAAAACGGACGGCACCTGACGCCACCAATGTGACTATAATTGTTGTATTGAAATATAAACTGCAATAGGATATTATGTAATTAAAGCATATGTATAAACCTACAACTATTTTAGGGAACACATGGGCATCTACAAATTATTAGAATAAGAAAGTAATATTTCTGGATATAAGATCAATGCGTAAATACCAAATTCATTCCTATATATGAACAACAAAGGCTTCTAACACAGTAACACAGTAAGGGGCCATCTCCTACTAACTATTATACATGAAGTGTCTACATATATACATACATATGTAGTAATCACATTCAAATATGAGTAAGTATTTCCAACAACAAATATAGGATAGTACTTCCCTTTGAAAGGGAGCATAGGAAATGCTATCAGGGAAGGAGAGGGCTTCAACCATATTAGTAAAGGTTTTTTTTATTTTTCCCATTTATTTAAGGGAATGGAGTGTTTTATTATTCACTATATAAATTTATACAGATTTTTATATCTTTAATAATGCAGAACACATTTTTATTTTTAATCTGAAAAGATCTGATCCCAAGTCTAAGGTAAGAGACAAGGAAAACCAATCTTTTAATTCCCCATTCAGGATCCCCAAGGAGGCCAGGGGAGGAGGTAAGATAATGGAATCCAGGTACACCCTGGAAGAGAAAAATGTCAGAGGCTCCAAGTTATTATCATTTGGGGATGTTGAGGTTTCTTCTCGCCAGTTATATTTTTGTTCCCAAGACCCATAACTTCCCTAGTTTTTCCTGTAGGAAATCTTCCCAGGAGGGAAGCAAACTCTCCTTTCCTTGAGTTACCTTACTGTGCCCTGTCTTTTATATTCTGTAATGTCCCATAATGGGTTCCATTATTTGAGTGCAGACATCTTCTCTGCTTCTCTCCCTCAGCATGTAGTCTGTATTCCTTAATGTGCAGTGTAACAGATGCTGGAGAAGCATCCGCTGAGAGAGGGAAGGGTGGTGTAGTGGGAAAAGCACAGGCTATGGGGGTCAGGCAGATTTAACTAGTAGCTCTAGACCTACCAGCTGTGTTGTCCCAGGGGCATGACTTGCCCTCTGGGAGCCTCTCTTCCTCAACCGAGAAGTGGAGACAATAAGAGCTAAAATCTCAAGAGGTTGTGATGTGAAGATTAAGTGTGCCAGTTGCAGTGCCTGACCCAAGGCAGCCACCCAATCAACACCAGTGCCCTCACGCCTTCATTCTTCTAGTCTGAAGGATTTCCAAGTCTCTCTAGTGATGAGGGTTGTATCAATGCCAGCTTTACATAAAATGCAGGGTTCGTGGTAATCATTCTACATAGTAAGCCTAAGTGCTATTGACAAAGCAGCCATCTTACTTGGATAGTAATGAGGGATTATAGATGATGATTTAATGCACTGAGCATTCACACTTAGCAGCCAGGTAGAATCTTGCCAAGGGCTGATGTTCAGGAACTGGCAGAACTCAGTCCGTGAAAGTTCCCAAAGACCCTGGTGCATTTATCTTGCCTCTGTTCCTCCCAGCACACAAATCAGACATACCCTGGATCATAGAGCCAATTTCCGGCCTCTGCAGTGTCTTTCATTCTGAAAATAAGCCTTAATTAATATGAAAAATAAACACAACTCTCTACTATTCCCAACACATACAATAGCATTTTTTAAATCTGAAGGTTTTCCTGTATTATACAAAGACATAAAACTGTTTATCTTTTAAATCACACATTCCTGAGGTAAACATGTTTTTTCTTGCTAGAGTGTTCCTCCAGGAATGTCACCTGATCTGGGCATTACATATTCATCAAATAGCACAAGCCTGCCCCTTCATTACAGAGCAACTATCCAGTGATTTTATAATGTAGTCAGGGCCCCCCCTTGAGTCTTTTCTTCTCCAGGCAAAATAGGCCTTTCTTCAAACCACTGTTTAGGATATAATTTTGTCTCTTAAGAACAGACAACAACAAAAAAATATTAAAAGGGAGTTTGAGAAAATGAACAATATTATAGATGAACTTGGAACAAAAACTCAGAGAACAGGGTTATCGGCTCCTTTATTATCTATCCTAAACTTCTGCATCTGTTATTTATCCTAAACTTCTGTTAATGAAGCCCAAGATTGTGACAGTCTTGGGTGACGTGGTTCTACTTCTGAATAAATACTAAGCCCAGCAGGAACTCAGATCCATAATTCTGTCATACCTGGCCTGCCACTCGGTCGTGCCGACTGCTCCTGTACTCAAGTGATCATCACCTAGCCAGGTATTTGCGTGCCCACCCTGTGCCAGGCATTGTGCTAGCATTGTGCTAGCCGCAGCACGCAGCTCCAGCTTTCAAGATGTTCTCAGTCTAGAAGGGCAACAGGCAATTCCACATGGTATGATATATTCCACCATCAGTATGTTAAGAGATTCCCAGGGGAGAAAACTGAACCTGAACTTGAAAAATCTGGTGAGGCTTCCCAGATGAGGAGATATCTAAGGATGAACAGAAATTAGATGGGTCAGGAGGGCAGAGGAACTGAAGCAGAGAGAGGCTGAGTTTCTTCACAGAGAGTGTCCAGATTTTTTTTTTTTTAAGATTTTTATTTGTTTTATTTGACAGACAGAGATCACAAATAGGCAGAGAAGCAGGCAGAATCAGAGAGGAGAGGAAGCAGGCTCTCTGCTGAGCAGAGACACCGATGCAGGGCTCGATCCCAGGACCCTGAGATCATGACCTGAGCTGAAGACAGAGGCTTTAACCCACTGAGCCACCCAAGTGCCCCAAGAGTGGCCAGATTTTAAAGGTAGTTATCGCAAGAGAAACTCAATCTCAGAAACCGAGTAGATGGGAAATTCACAATGCCCACCCTGGGATAAGGAGAAGCAGTGTAGATTCTGGGTCTTCATGGATTATTGTCAATGTTCTGGAAGAACAGGTATTTGGAAAATACAATCTGTCACGTAAGTAATGCACTATGTTTGAAGTCCAGAATATGAAAGGTTGAGAAAGGGCCAGTGATGGGGCTTCAGCTTGTTAGATTTTTTTTTTTTGGCTCCAATCCCCACATCTTCTACCAAATCATATCTGTCCCTACTACCTCTCCCTGACACTGTGCTTTCTGCCAAGTTATTAGAGGCAACCTGGAGAAACAAATCTTTACCATATTGGGAAATGCATTACTATGTTCAGGTAATAGAAGGCGTTAATCTGTAAAAGGTTACCAGCATGGAGGTAAGGGAGGATCAGTGAGCCTAGTAGAACATACATATGACATAGAATCAAAGGACACAGGTTAAAGTCCTGACTCTGGGATCGTAAACAGGCTCTAAGACTCCATTTCCTCATCTATAAAATGTACATAGTAAAAGTGCTACATTACCATAAAGATGAAATAAAAATAACATGAAATATGTAAGTTATTATTAGCAATTTGCATTTCAGATTCACCACAAGAATGTAAGCTCCATGAGGACACAGTTCTTATCTCTTTTATCCTGGGGTTACCTGTACCTAGAACAAGGCTGAGCCCCGAGAAGAGGCTCAAACACTTGTCAAATGAGTACATGTAAAATGGAATATGGACTGGATGACTTACTCAACTGTGCATAAGCCAAAGGCCCAGTGCCTGTGTGTATGGCGGGGAAGGGAGAGTTGGTGGCTTTTCTCCAGGGAATAACAACAGGGTGGGTTAAGAAATGAGTTAAGGTCACAGATTCATCAAACTGTGCTCTGAGAAACTGTGTGATCCGACTTTATAGAATCACACTTAAAAGAACAAAAAACCAAAAACATATGAAAAACCAAAAACATGGGAAAACCTGAACTTCAGAAAAATAAGCCAGCTAGTTCAGGGTCACAGGATAGAGGAAACAACAGAAAAGGAACTAAAACGCAGTTCTGATTCCTCTGTGTACATGCCCCCTCTGTGTGTGTAGGTGTGTGGGTGTGTGTGTACCCGTAGGGTGGTGTATTTTCTGTTATGCACTCCCACCACAGTTAGGATTCTGGAAGCTGTTCAGTTTGTTCTGGAGACCCACTGATTCAGCTGGCCCGTAATCTAAAAATAGAAGTGTAGTTGATAAGGAAATTTTTGTAAGGTAGAATCATATTTATTATTATATAAGAATCTTCTGATTTACATACACAACAGTCTTTCTGAATATTCATTGCCTTCTGCAACCTGGAGGCACTCCTCCACTCCCCATCTGTGTCTCCTCCTTCAACACAGTCTGCATTATTAGGGAGGCTGCCTACAGAGAACTCTGAGCAGAGGCTTCGGAAAGCCTTCCTATATGAGAAAGATCCTACAGCAGGTGCTAAAGAATATCAACACTTACTGGGGGCTGGATTCTCCCCGGCATCGAAAATGTAAAGAATTGTGAGAAAAGTACTTGCCGGAGGGGAGCAGCTATATGTTGGGGCTTTTCAAAAAATTATTTATTTATTTGTTTATCTTCCTATTTATCTATTGATTGATTGATTTTAAGGAATAGAAGAGGACACAGTTGAGCATCTGTAACCACCTTAGAGGTAGCTAGCCTGAATCCCATTTAAAGAATATTTCTACTGAACCAGTATTGCAAGTTTTGGCTTCCTAGAGTAATGGTTCTCAACCCTGGCTGCACATTGGAATGACCCAAGGTACTTAAAACATGCTGGCGTTCCACCCTCAGAGATACTGATCTAACTGATTTAGGGTCAGACCTGTGTACCGGGACTCTTCAAGGCTCTCCACGTGATTCGAATACAGTGTTGAGAAGTCTTGGTCTAGACCAGAGACTGGCAAACATTTTCTGTAAAACATCAGGCATTGGAAATGTTGGGCTTTGCAGGCCATGTAGTCTGTCCCAACTACTCAACTTTGCCCTCAGTAGCACAAAAGTGACCACAGATGATATGCAAACAAATGAACATGACTATATTCTCATAAAACTTTATTCACAATGCCTGGCCTGGCCATTGTCTAAGACTCTAAAACCATCAATTGTGAATTGAAAGGATATACATTAAAAACCAGGTGATGTTTTGTGGAGTGAAGGCTGGGTTGGTTGGGGAGAACAATTAAAGCTGAATTAGTATTTCTCCTAAAGCCACTTTCTAAAAACATTCAAAACATAAAATTCATTTTTAATTGAGAAGTTCATTTTATATTTTAAGAAAGGCCCATTGTAGCCAATATTAAATTTTTAAACACTAGTGCTACTTTCTGTTCAAATATTTTGTATAGATATGTAAACACACACCCACTTTTATAGCTGATATCTTTGAGAGCACATTATACAAAAGATTCACGGTCTACATCATATTTCTGCTCATGTATTTGGAGTAAATACCGGGGCGTGCATGCTCATAATCTGTTACCATCATTTCTCTGACTGTTACCTTTGACAAAAAGTAATATTTTAGGTGCAGCCAGGAGTTTTGCCTTCCTTGCTGAAAAGGCAAATGTTTCAATTTAAAAGTATAATTTTGGGTTTTCCCATTTACCTTTATCTGTTGGCATGTCTTTAGGCTTGCCAGAATTATGCCATGGCTTGTATTTTTCCGGGGCATAGCTAAAACGTGGCCCAGTTTTTCCCAGCCTTGTTTGGTTACAGACCCCAAGGTCCAGCCAGGTCTGATCAAGGCAGAGAGAACAGGAGGGCTCACAATAGTGAAGGGAAGGCTGGATTTCTGGGTTGCTATGTGGCCCTACGAATGCAGGACAGCAGGAGAGAGCTAGGCATCCGTGCATCCCCACCCTGACAGCTTTCCAGGACACCATGCATACGCTGAGGGTATATTATTTTGGGCATTAACAGGATACAGACTCTGGGGGGCAAGACACTGCAGTCTCTCCTTAAAGTACCTATATGCTGTTAATATACATGATTAAGTATGCCCTACAATGCTCATTGCTGTCTGGAAACTTGTTTTGATGTGGCTTCCATGAAATTTCATCACTACTCCTATATTTTATGTTAAACATCGATCAGATTAAACAACCTTGACCTTTGGTAAAGATGTGTTACATTGTGTTGCAAACCTCCCCTTTGGAACCATACAGAATACAAAGTGCTACTCCTTTCAGGGCATCCAAGAGTAGGGTCAGACCCACAGATTGCCCAGTCCAGCCCAGGCCTGGCTCTTTCTAATCTTATCAACTGGCATGAAATCCTTAACATGGCTTGTACTTGGGCCTACTGATCATATGTGGAGAATACCAAGGTGAGAAAGAATCCCTTACCCTCCTGGATGAGTAAGTCTAACTTGGCAGATAGATATCTAAGTACCTCATATTCCTCACCAGCACCACAGCCCCAATGCCAGCAAGACAAGAGCTGACCAAGACTATGGCATCGATACTTGCACCCCTCACCGCCATCACCTCGCCACCTCTGCCTTCCCATCACTGAAGCTGCCACCACCCACCACACCACAGGCGCTCTCTGCCACCAACACCAATGCCATTGCCTATCTAACTCATTCTCAGATACTACATCATCCACACTAGCCACAAATCTTACAATGACCCTCAAGATAAGTAATAGGAATAGTCTGCTTGATTCACAAAAGAGGAAATTAAGATTTCGAGCAGGAAGAGGATTTACCCAGGGCCACACAAGCAACAAAGGCAGAGATGGGATTTAAATGGAACTCAGATTCCAAAGCTCGTGTTCTTGTCATAGTATAATTAACATCTAAGGGCTCCAGGTTGTAAGTAAATGGATTAACTCAGTTTAGTCCTACCAACAACCACCAAAAGTAAGTATTATTATTCTCCCAGACAGCAAGGCAAATAAAAGAAAATGAAGTACAGAATGAGTGCGTCGCTTGGCAAAGGTTATAGGGCTAGTATCTGGCTAGTATCCGCCAAGTGAGAGCAATCAGACTCTAGCTCCAGTGCTCCTAACTGGTTCTAAACTGCCTTTCACAGACACTGCCTGAAAGCTTGCTAGCACAAGGCCTGTGCTAGATATGAAGAGGCTGATGAAGGGAGAAGTCAGGTGACCTGCAGCCAGAGAAGGTTCCACACAGCAGACCTGTTTGAGCTACATACTCCAGGGTACATAGGTATTTATGAAGCAGAGAAGCCCTTGATAGCATAGAGGTTTTCTCAGCTGAGGAGAGACTATAGTTCCTGAAAACAGGTGTTTACTTCCCCTGATACACATCAATTTGTCCAGCCTTAGATTTTATCTTATGCATTCTAAGCCAGAGAGCGTTCTAAAAAAGCAATCTTTGTATACTTTTGGAATAGATAGAATTTTCATCTTACCATACGATGAAACTTGTTTTATATTACCACTAAAAGTAGCACTGGGCCAGTCAGACATTGGTTTAGAATCCTAATTTGAATTTTGAGAATGAGTAATGAGATAGGATCTCTGAGTCAAACAAGATGCTTATACAGTTAAAAAATTCTAGTTGTTAGTGTGGTGTAGCTAAGTGGACCTTATTTTCACAAAAACTCTTCCCAAGACTCTGAATGAAGATGCTGGTTTAACCTTGATTGGTGACTGGTGGTGCACAGAATCACAGACTCTCTGCCCTCAAGACAAGCTCAGACCTCCCTCAGTTGGCAGCACCATGGAGCAGGGGAGCACAGAGATTCTAGGTGCTGGTTATGTGATCTCAGCTAAACAGTTAACACTTTGACATCTGCCAAAATGGGATAATAGTGTCATTTAACTCCCGGTGTTGAAAAAAAGTGAATGAAGAAAGCTTTGAATTTTTTTTTAAAGACATGATACTGAGGTTCAGAGTAGCCAGCCTCTGAAATCCATCCAGTGAGCTGGTGGCACTACAGCACCATGGCTCAGGTATGTTGACTCCTGGCTCACTGCTCCTCTACTGAGCAATTCCATCTGTTTATTTAGGAGCAATAGGGACATGGTGCTGCTTCCAAAGGACCGGGCCAGAGCTTATATTCCACCAAGTCCAAGGGAGCTGAGGCAGGGGCGGGGGTGATCAAAGTGTTCCTCTTCAGTCTACTCAAGCCCTCCGAATGCCCAGCACTCTTCCAAGGGCATTTTACTATCTCTGGTCCCATGACATTTCCACACTGTTAAAGGTGTTGCCAGAGCTATAGTCATTATAGTTATTAACATTTTATGAGCTTGTTATTCACCCCTTAAGCTCCTTATTATGAAGCGGTGCATTTTAAAAGCACAGCACACACCTAATTGATTCTGCTATAAAAAGGTTGCTGGACTCCCTGGGTTTCTGTCTTTGCTTCTGTGTCTACAGTGCTTTAATGGGGGCAATACAGATTTATGGACTTAGAAGTGGTACAAGACAGCTCAAATTTTTCTTGCTGGAGATTGTACAATTGTGTTAATTCCACAAAGCCTTTCTCCTACTGTCATGAATGACGACCTTTGTTTAACCTTTGGAACTTTTTCTTGAAGATGCATCAATAATGTTAAGGTCTAAGGGACCCAACATTTCTACTTCATGCAATGGTAACACACATTTGGACCATGACTCTTTGGACTCCCTACTTTCACTCTTTGGACTCCCTACTTTCACTTATGGAAGGTCTGTCAATGATTCTCCTCAACTCTGGTGAAATAAACCTCTGATTTGGAAAAGGCTCTACCCCCAAAGTTGAAAAGCTTATGCTGTAGATGTGTACAACCTCAGCCTCTATCCTTCAATCTGCAGAACTGAAACAACAGAACTTGCCCTGTATAGCTTATAGGGCTGTTGTTAGTGACCTCATGAAGAGTAGAACTCAGACTGCTTTACTCTCATTCCCATATTTACTGAAATATTACTTAGGAATAGGTACATGAGACTGCTTTAAAAATGCCAAAAAATCAGATAATATACAAGCAAAAGAGATTATTGTTATTAACATTCGCTGGACAATTTACCTAATTTCCTTTTATATTACAAAACGATTGAAGCTCAACTGAAGCTAAACATATTTTGTGTTTTCAAGATAAAAAAATGGTGATGTTCATCCTTGTGAACTCCATTTAATAGCAGCTGAATATGCATTGTACATTTGTCTTGGGTCATAGGACCGGGCGGGGAGTGGGGGGCAGTGTTCTTCAAAGAATGTGTATAGCAAAACAATTTGCACCTGAGCTAGGATGTTGATTCCCATCTCTTACCTGAAGGTTACTCCCATTCTTCTCTTCCCAGTTTCTTGTCCTGGATGGGGTTGAGCCTGGGATATTCAAATGGGACAGAATAAAAGAGTGGGAGTGCTCACTTCCCCATGGCAATAATGTGAAGCTTTTTGATAAACTTGTTCTTCAAATACTTGCATAACTTAAATGAATACATCAGTCATGGTGCTAAGCATGAATCATCTTTCTTTTCCTTTTTCCACAAATACTTAGCAAATGGCCATTTTATGTCCAGTCCTAGGCTGGGCACAAGTTTCCCAACTCAAGGATCCTCCAGCTTACTTGAGGACACAGGAATATAAAAGTCCAATCACATTACAAAGACTGAAGGAGTATAAATAAGAGTCAGGGATGCCTGGGTAGAGGAAGGGATGCTTGAATTGTCTTGAGAGAAACACAGGAACCAACCAGTTGGAAGATAGATGGGCAGTGTGTTTGCTACAGAGGAATGTGGGTGTCCAGGGCAGCATTTACAGAAGAACAAGATACAGTTTCTAAATGGCAAGTTGTCTGGTGTTATTGGCTCCACAAGGCTGCCCTAGCAGAGTGGCACGTGATGACACACTGGGATCAGGCAGAGGCTAGATCGTTGAAGGTCACTGATGTTAAACCTTCCCACGTGAAGTGGACACTCAATGTCCCAGCTGATGAGGGCAGGTCGAATCCAGAGATGGGAGAATTAGTGATAACTGCAAGATCTTAGTGATCAAATTCCTTAATTTATTTATGTATAAAATGGTGAGAACACCATCTCCCACATAGGGTGGCTTTGAAGCTTACATCTTTCAAAAGTGCTGTCCGTGGAACAGGCACTGTTGAAGGCCAGCCCCTCCACAGTGCTTTAGATGTCATTTCTTCTCATTATCTCCAAGCCTTTGCTCCTGAAATTACCCCTTTCTCCTGAATATCAATGGTTTCTTCTTCCTTTCCAGATATTATCAACAGACAAAAGTAAAACCCTGCCATATAATTCTTACGGTTTAGGGAAAAAAAAAATCTTTCCTTTTATTACATTCTCTTCTAGTTATGACCAGACTCGGCCTTTTTATTTAATAAGAAAATTTCTTAAAATAGATGTCTATAGCGTCTGCCTACCCTTAATATTCTCACATTTTCTATTCCAGTCAAAGCTTCTACCTCCACCATCTTCAGACACTGTTCATGTCAAAGTCAGCAATCCCTCCCTATGGTCTCTTTGCTGTTCTGTCCCTTTTCCTCTCAGCAGTGATCAGCCTGGCTGATTTCTCGCCCCACAGCAAATAAAATACTTCTTTCTCTTGGCTTCACTATCATCACAATTCATGGACTTACCTCCTATCTCTCCTGCTCAGTCTTCTATGCTGTTTCTGAATGGTAGACTAACTCCAGGCCTTTGTCCTTGACCCTTTTCTGTACACCGGTTCTCTCGTTCAGTCTGTTGGCTTTCACCGCCATAGACCAACAGTTCATCCACAGCACCAGCCCTATCCTTTACCATGTCTTAGGAAAAAGTGAAGTTCCCATCCCACAGCCCTTCCCACATTTCTGACTTCATCAACTTTCCCCTTTGCTTATTTCACTCAAAACACTGTTTTGTTTTGTTTTTAATTCTTTGAACACACAGGCTTGCTTCCTCCTGCCATAGGGACTTTGTGTGAGGTGCTCCCTCTGACTGGGAGTTTCTTCAACCAGTATTCACATGGCTGCCTCCTTCCAGGGAGTGCCCTTTTCCAGACTCCCGGGAGTATCTCACATAAAGTAGTCCCGACATACTCACTCCACATGACCTTATTCTAATTCTTTTAAGAGCTGTTATTACTATCTGATCATTTTCCCATTTTATCCTAATTGATTGACCGTCTTCCCTTCACTAGAGTGTTAGCCCCACAGCAGTGGGGAGCTTGTTTATCTTGGTAATTGTTTTATTCCAGGTCCTAGGACACTGCCTGGTAATGGTAAATGTTCAGTAAATATTTGAGAAAGGAATGAAGGAACAAATAAATGTTGGTCCTCTTCCCACAAGCCATAAGCAAATGATGTTTGAGTGAATGAGTAAATAAGAATCACCACACTCGCCTTCTCTCAGTAGCCAGTGTTTACAAAAATCCATCACATGGATTGTATTTGGATTGCTCCATATGGTCTTCACTTGGGTCATTGGGTTTACTTTGTCCTAAGTTTTTGTCCCACTGGCAAATCGTCTTAATTTCTTTGCAATCTTTGACCTTGTTCCTTTCATCCAGAAGGGCACCGAAGCAGTAATTAGCAGCTGCCATTAACTATGACTGCCCTTGAAGAGTTGGATGCCCCTTTCTAAACTCTGAGGATCTGGAAGTTTCCTCCTGGTGTGGGGCAGATTAGCAGACTTTCAGAAAAGGTTATCTTGAAATACTCTGGTATGGAGGGCAAGTTTTTATGCGCTTACACATGAGGCACGAGGTGGGCATGCTGCTAATGTGAAGGGGAAGATAGAAGAAAATTCAAAAGGAAGGGTTGTTGAAATGAAAGAGTTGGGGATATATTTGGTTTCACATCTCAGGTTGGCTCTTCCTAGCCAAATGATCTTGAATTAGTTACTTTTATTTTGAATTTCAATTTCTTTATCTGTAAAGTAGGTATTTTAATACTTAGTCCAAACAGCAACCTGAGAAAGTAATTTAAAATCAATATTTCATTTTTTGTATCTAGTATATTTTCTAGCACAATGTAGGTATTCACTATTAATAGGAACAACAGGGGCAACAGTAAAATTAATTCCTCATTCTAAGGACTGACTCACTCAAAAAATGATCTTGTTTTTTACCAAACTGTTACATGGAATTTTTGTTCAAAGCTTGTTTAAAGAGTAAAAAAGTAAATGATAATTAAGTGTCCATATTTAAAATACCTAGCTCAAATTGGCCTAAATAATTGTGAGTTTATTTTCCTTATAGCTATGTGTAACAATGTAACATTGTAGTATGTCACAATGAAATACTAGGCTCTCCCTTGCAAGGGACACTTAAGCAGTGGCCATTAGGTAAAGGTGGCATGTGGATGAATCTTTCACTAGAATATTTCCTTTCCATTCTAGACTAGACTTTGACTAGAATATTTCCTTTCCATTCAATCCAGCTAATATAGCTAGATTTTACCAGTATTCTGTGGATCACTTTTACATGGATTTAGAAAATATTCTATGAAGCAGGCATGATGACCAAAGCGGTTAGCAACTGGCCAAGGGTACAGAGCCAGTGATCACATGAAAATCTGTGTAACACCAAGGTTGGTTGCCATGGTCTTTGCTTTTTGTGTCTTTGTCTCAGCTGTGGTCACTTTAGGCTTAGCCCAGAAACTAAGTCCTACCCGTGTTACTCCAGTTGCCCGGACCATCTCTCTAGTAGTCACTGGCAACCTGGTGGTGTGTTGGCACATTTAAAGGCAGTTGTTTACTGATCATTAGACAGTGTGACTCTCTCATGTGAAAATCTTCCCCGTATAGTGATTGCACTTTTCCATCCATATTTTACATATATGTAACAAGGATCCGAGAGAAGCACTCCCCACCCAAGACAAACATAAGCGGGTAAAAATCAGTAGCTTTCAAAGACTTTTCCTTTGAGTTCTGTTCATGAGTTGACCTCCCTTATCAGACTCCTTTATTTTAAGGTTCTTTCCTACCAAGCTACATGCTTCCAAACCTCTCCATTTTACCAATTTTAAGGACACAAAGTCTTCCACCAGAGTTAGGTCAGGTAAAATATAAATCTGGAGGGCTCAGCTAGGGATCCTGTGATCTGTCCCAGAGAGAGAGCAGGATTGCTGTGCTCACTGCTGCAGAACATGCCGACAGCTGAGAGGTGCCATGTTAGCCCTTTCCAAATAGTTGAAATGAAAGAATCTTCAAGGGTAAAGAGGTACAGCCTGCCTTCTCTCCTTTTAGGCCAGTCTTTCAAGGATTTTGTAGAGAAAGTATTAAGGTTGCTTTAAAAGAATTCCATTTTTGGTTATCGTCCCTTTTTTCTCTAATCGCTTTTAGCATTTAATTGACAGGGGATAGGGCCAAAAGCAGGCAAGGCAGGGAAGCGAAAAAAGGTGGCCATAAGAAAAGAATGAAAGAGGAAGGTAGGAAATAATAAGGTAAAGGAGGGGGAGAGAGGTAATATACATTTAGGACTTTGATGTACCAGGACATGCTGTTGAGAATCTGCCCAACTCAAAACAATTCAGCAACTAGATATTATTATTCATCTTTTAAATATAAGAAACTGAGGGGTATGCAGCAGGCTGGATGTACCCAAGTCACACTGCTCCTTAGGGGCACAGTCTGGCCACAACCTTGCTTTCTCTCTTCTAACTCCATTCTTTCTCCTAAAACTCCATGAGAGAAGTCATGTTCTCCCCTTATGCAGAGAGCAGGGAACAGACACTTTGTAAACAGATCTTAAAAATACAGACTTAAATTTATTATTGGACTTGTCAGAAATTTGACTTTACTAATAGTGAATCTACAAGTAAGGGCATATTAAATAACATCTTGTTCCACAAACTCTTTGCTGATGGAGATCTTTTATATGAAACATTTTGTAGGACTTAGGAAATACACAGAGAAGAGGACTGTTCAACTAGGACTAAACTAGTTCAAAATCCAAAGCTGAACCATGTTTATTTTTTGATCTTAGTAAAAGTATTCAAACTATGAGCTTTTTATCATTTGTATAAGGAAAATAATTTGTTGTCCTGACCTCATAGGTTATCACGAGTAAAACACTGGGAGCCTCCCTATTATTGCAGAGAGGAAGAGAGGAAGACTACTTCTTCTCCTTCATGCCCTTCAGGGAGGCTCTTGTGTCCACTGAATAAAGCCTCTTCTAAGGGTGGCAGGTGGGGAGGCAGCAGAACCCAAAACAGAGCAAATAAGCATGACCCTGGTTGTTCAGCTATCTTGTCAATTCATTGCTAAGATCTTCATATAAACTCTGGGACTCTCTTACCCAGACCCCAAGTCCAAATGAGCTGCCCAATTGCACTGAATGTCTACATTTACCCACATGCAGAGGATGATTAGTACTGTAAGATTTTCATTGTGATGAAGAACATAGACCGTGTGGATCTGAATCAAGCCCAGCCACTTACTAGCTATGTGACCTTAGGCAAGTTTAGATTCTTTGTGTCAATTTCCCCACCGGGTTAAGGTAAAAACTAAATTATTTATTGTGAGTAAAGCACTTTCCCTCCAGCTCTCCTCCATAGCGCTATATCTTGCTTTTAGGTTTTTTTTTTTTTTTTTTTTTTCCAAAGATAAAATGAGTTCAATTCAAATTGAAGATGGCCGCTATAAGGGTGCCATGTATAGTGGAAATTCTTTACCATAACATGTTCCGGAAGTGGGTTGTGTTTTCTGTTATAGGGTTGGCTGCAAAATCACCACAAGCAGTGGCTATGGAAATGGGAAAAAGAATGGAATCCTCTGTGAAATTTTCCTTCTCTCTTTCCATGTGGCCTCCACTCAGTTTAACCTCTAATCCCTGTCTGTTCCACTCACTTTAACCTCTAATCCCAGTTACAATACTCAAGTCCCAGCTGTGTGTTTTTTCCAGAAAGTCTTCCCTATCTACCTAGCCTAAGTCATGTGACCCCTGTGCTTCTACGTCTTGAACACTTACTGCACTTCTGCGACGGTGTATCTTCCTCAACAGAAATAGATTTCATCTGCTTCCCTGGAAAGCCCAGACAAGAGAAAAGGTCTCCCTTGCTCACCCTTTTGCCCCAAAACATAGCACAGCCCCAGCAAACAGTGCAAATTAAAAATAACCACAGATGATCAAACAAGTGAATGTAAGTAACTTGTCCAAGTTAATTACTGGCAACTAATCTGACTTCGAAGCCCATGTGCTTTTCACTAAGCCTCATTACCTCCTAACAAAATTGCTAGATTATACAGGTATGTTTGCATTTCACCAATCAACTAACCTATTAACAAAGCCACCCTTATTTATTGAATTCTGTGATTACTCTTGGACAGGTTTTAAGCTCTATTTTATTCTTCGGGGTAAAGCTAAAAAAACCTTTCAGTTCAGTTCATTTGAACAAAATCGATACTCTTAATATGAACTTGGCATTGCATTTATGCTTATTCCTGAGGGGCCTGTAATCAAATGGAAAACTGTGACATGTTAATAGATAGCTTTGAACATTATAATGCTAAAATAGAGAAGGACACAGAATCCATATTGGTCATATGAAAACATTAATGAAAAGGATGTTACAACTGCACAACTTTCAATAGATCATTACTGACATGAAAGATTGAAGTATAAAACAAATGAATAATTCAGAAAAATACTCATGAGCTTCTCTCTTGGGACTACTAACCTGCATTTAATATTTACTCATAATAAAGTCAGGCAAGCCTACATATTTCAGATAATCATGAAATAAAGTGTAAACAATCTTTCTACCGAGGGAAACAAACATTTTAAGTGCATGCAACTTTCAGTCTTCATATCATCTGTTTCCTGAGAAACGATTCTAAGTTTTAAAGCAGATCAACAACTGTTCATTTGTGGCACCTGGTTTCAATTTGATTACACTCTTCTGTGGTTATTAAAGTCTGACAGTATCTACTATCCTCTAGCATAGAGTGGGTGGGCAGGGACTGGGGTGAGGCTTTTTTTTTTTCTCTTTTTGCCCCCTTCCTATAGATACCAAGGACAGTCTTGCTAAACACTTTAACCACTTCTACCTTAAGAGATAGTATAGCACCGTGGAAAGATTGTAGACTGGACAATCAGACACATGTGGTTTAAATCTGAATTCTGACATCTCCTAACTGATCTTGGCATTAAATACTTCTTTGATATTGGGTTTCCTTCCTCTCAGTATGAGAGTCTATATAAATGAGATAAAATTTGTATGTTTCCTGATCATAACTGTTAGAAAATGTTAAGTTTCTTTCAGTTGATTGTTGGCAAACACAGAAGCCCACATGTGTTGAACAATAACTTAATGAACACAAGTGGAAAGAGTAAAGATGTATATGGAGGTGGGAGGTCTGGAAGGGTGGAAGACATGAGCATTCTAGAAGAAATTGTTGTTCATTTCTAGTTGATCGCAATTTTTATTTTTTATTTATTTATTTTTTAAAGATTTATTTATTTTTTATTATTTATTTATTTATTTATTTATTTTTTAAAGATTTATTTGAGGGATGGGGGAGTTAGCACAAGCTGGGAGAGGGGCAAAGAAGAAGGGGAAAAAAATCCCCAAGCAGAGTCCCCACTGAGCCAGGAGAAGGCTTGATCCAGGACCCTGAGATTATGACCTGAGCCAAAATCGAGAGTGGGTATCTGAACTGGCTTAGCCACCCAGGTGTCCTTCATTGTAATTTTTAAATGCTAATTTAATATGGGAAATAAAAAAGATAACATCATGTCTTTTCAAAGTCATCCACCATCCATTTTTTTCAAAGAAATGGAACAAATAATCCTAAAATTTATATGGAACCAGAAAAGACCTCGAATAGCCAAAGGAATATTGAAAAAGAAAGCCAAAGTTGGTGGCATCACAATTCCGGACTTCAAGCTCTATTACAAAGCTGTCATCATTAAGACAGCATGGTACTGGCACAAAAACAGACACATAGATCAATGGAACACAATAGAGAGCTCAGAGATAGACCTTCCACTCTATGGTTAACTAATCTTCGACAAAGCAGGAAAGAATGTCCAATGGAAAAAAGACAGCCTCTTCAATAAATGGTGTTGGGAAAATTGGACAGCCACATGCAGAAAAATAAAATTGGACCACTTCCTTACACCACACACAAAAATAGACTCAAAATGTATGAAGGACCTCAATGTGAGAAAGGAATCCATCAAAATCCTTGAGGAGAACATAGGCAGCAACCTCTTCGACATCAGCCGCAGCAACATCTTCCTAGGAACTTCGCCAAAGGCAAGAGAAGCAAGGGCAAAAATGAACTATTGGGCCTTCATCAAGATCAAAAGCTTTTGCACAGCAAAGGAAACAGTTAACAAAACCAAAAGACAACTGACAGAATGGGGGAAGATATTTGCAAATGACATATCAGATAAAGGGCTACTGTCCAAAATCTATAAAGAACTTATCAAACTCAACACCCAAAGAACAAATAATCCAATCAAGAAATGGGCAGAAGACATGAACAGACATTTCTGCAAAGAAGACATCCAGATGGCCAACAGACACATGAAAAAGTGCTCCATATCACTCGGCATCAGGGAAATACAAATCAAAACCACAATGAGATATCACCTCACACCAGTCAGAATGGCTAAAATCAACAAGTCAGGAAATGACAGATGCTGTCGAGGATGTGGAAAAAGGGGAACCCTCCTACACTGTTGGTGGGAATGCAAACTGGTGCAATCACTCTGGAAAACAGCATAGAGGTTCCTCAAAATGTTGAAAATAGAACTACCCTATGACCCAGCAATTGCACTACTGGGTATTTACCCTAAAGATACAAATGTAGTGATCTGAAGGGGCATGTGCTCCCAAATGTTTATAGCAGCAATGTCTACAAAACCAAACTATGGAAAGAACCTAGATGTCCATCAACAGATAAATGGATAAAGAAGAGGTTATATATATATATACACAATGGAATACTATGCAGCTATCAAAAGAAATGAAATCTTGCCATTTGTGACGACGTGGATGGAACTAGAGGGTATCATGCTTAGTGAAATAAGACAATCGGAGAAAGACAACTATCATATGATCTCCCTGATATGAGGAAGTAGACAGGCAACATGGGGGGTTAAGGGGATAGGAGAAGAATAAATGAAACAAGATGGGATTGGGAGGGAGACAAACCATAAGTGACTCTTAATCTCACAAAACAAACTGAGGGTTGCTGGGGGGAGGGGGTTGGGAGAATGGGGTGGGGTTATGGACACTGGGGAGGGTATGTGCTATCGTGAGTGCTGTGAAGTGTGTAAACCTGGCAATTCACAGACCTGTACCGTGGGGATAAAAATATATGTTTATAAAAAATTAAGAAAATAATTTTTAAAAAAAGTCATCCAGAAGCATTGTATTACAAGCCCACCCAAAGATTATTTACTTCTCTATGGGAATGTTTTTTGCTTGTTTTGACATTTACTATTGATTATAGCCCAAACTGTGAAATTGTTACTTTTTCCAGTAGAAAAGGTATTATTAGTTTTGTTGTCATATAGGACATGGACTAGTTTTGTATTTGAAAGTAGCAAAGTTTTCTAATATTCTTTCTGTGATGCCTATAGATACTCTGCTCTGCAAATATCCTTTGAATGAACTTTATTTTGTGCTAGTTTCCTTATTAATGAATTAAATTAATTAATCTTTGGAACCTGTTCACTCTAGTTGGATCAGTCTTCCTCTTAATCTTTATTGAATAGTACACTTACACACGTGAAAAGATTGCCATGGTTGTTGCCTCTAGTCTGGATTCTGAATCCATTTTCTTACATTTCCATTTCTTCTTGTTCAGACAGGCTGCTTGATTACTTTGTCTTAAATTCTAGCTCTGATCTATAATCCTAACCCTAAATCATCTGTCCTTGAGAAAAATAAATGAGAAACACTGGTCATTCAAATACAGACCAAGCTTTAAGTGGGTAACTTACATCTCTAGAGATCTGCAGACTCCAGTTACTATGTACCTCCCATTCCACAGAAACAGTGGGCCCAGGACCCCTCACTAATTCCCACAGAATTTCACAGGGCAGGGGAGAGAATATGATTTCCATGGAAAGTGGTAGGATTCTCTCAGTCAGTAATTTTATCTTTTTTTTTTTTTTCAACTTTCTAGGAAATTCACGATTTAATACTTAAATGAGAACTACCTAAGTCTCTTAGTATCAGTGTGAGGGACATGGATTTTAGAATCCTACAAATAAAATTCAACTGGGTTTGAATCATTAATGCTATCAGAAGGTAGACAAAACTACTATGTAACTTCTCTTAGCTTAGGCACTGTTCTGCCTGTGAAGATAAGGATATTACCATCTTAACTTGGTTGTAGAGATTAATTCAGATGATGTATATGCAATGACATAGCAGGGTGCCCTGCATACAGTAGATATTTTCTTCACTTACCATTCTGCCTTGTCTGCCTTTCTTCTTAAATTCTTTTGATAGAAACTCTGCTACTTTCTATAATAATAGCTAAGATTACTGAGCATATATCTTACGTTAGGCATTGAACTTATATGCTGTAAATTCATTTTAAAATGCAAATACGGTGGCAATTACAAAAAAGCAGAAAAAACACATTTTCAAATATAAATGGACATAGATAGTCGATATACAATGTCTGAATGGACTGAATGAACACATTTGTGAATTGCTTGGCTGAGTCTGTACAGAAAAGTCTCATATTTCACGTTGGCTTTCACTTCTATATCCAGAAATCAGCATTCCATTTTCAGCATAAATACTTCCACATCCAGATGAATTATTCCACATCCTTTTTCTCTCATGCTTTCAGATTTTAAATATTCTAGAAGGAATAATTCATAATTATAGACATTAATCCAGACTTTCCAACTCAGACTAAGATAACCAGGATTATGATGACTTTTGAGGGACCAAAGAGTGGATTTGGGTTCTGCCACCATTGTCAGTTCACCAAACGACTGAGATACATTAGACAAACTCTATGAGCAACAAGGCCCTTGAGAAACAAGGATGGTGGAGTCCACAACCCCGGCTTCTGTGAAGAGTACATGAAAAATCAGGTGAAGTGTTGACTCTTACCAAGCTATTATCAAGGTCAGATTTTTAAAAATACATATATTACTATTTCACAATGCTGAACTTTTTCACTAATTTTTTTTGTGAATAGTGGTTCATTTGATTCATGCTGGCTCCTATAATAAAAGCATCAAAGGTTACAATTGTACTGGACTCTTGTTGGATGCTTTTTCTGAATTCAGGGTTAAGTTTTCATGCCCTGTTTATTTCTAGAAATAATAACATATTTCCAGAATTTTTTTTACCATTATTTTTAAAGATTTTTATTTGAGAGAGAGAGAGTATGTGCACAAGTGGGATGAGGGTCAAAGGAAGAAGCAGATTCCCTGCTGAATCCCTGGATTCAGGCACTTCAGGATAAGACCTGAGCCTGAGCCGAAGGCAGAGGCTTAAGGACTGAGCCACCCAGGCACCCTTTCAGAACTTTTGATAGCAAAATTAACCATGTTAAAAGAGCTCATTTGGGGCGCCTGGGTGGCTCAGTGGTTTAAAGTCTCCCAGGGTCCTGGAATCAAGCCCCGCATTGGGCTCTCTGCTTAGCAGGGAGCCTGCTTCCTCCTCTCTCTCCCTGCCTACTTGTGATTTCTGTCTGTCAAATAAATAAATAAAATCTTAAAAAAAAAAAAAACCCAGCTCATTTAAGAGCAATTTTCAATCACTATTGTTTAAATCTGATATTTTATCAGAGCAAATACTGTGGACTATTTTAAATTCAAAGGTATAATTAGGTATCCTTAAGTAGTTCTTACTTATATGTTAAACTGAATTGATTTTATGGTGAAAATATGTTTTCTTTTTTCAACTCCGACCTAAGCTTCAGGGAAACACTTTCACCTCTCAGTTACCTCTAATTTTAGTGTCAAAAATGCCTACTGATTAGTAGTTTCCCTTACTGATATCTGCTTAGTAAATTGTGTGAGACTGTACTTTCTCTCACAATGTGTTTGGAGTGATTCTCAGATTTTAACCCTGAACACAAGAACCTCTGGTCCCTGGAATACTCCAGTATTCAAACAGATGCAGAGTCCTTTACCATCATAAAGTGTTAAATGCAGAGTAAATCTCCTGCTCAACAGAACATTTGCTTTTTCGATTATTCCTCACATGTACTTCTCTGACGATGTAAGTTTGGCCTGATGTGGGTAAGTAACTTAAGAAAACTTAAAACTTTATTAGGCTGGAGATTCTATGTCAAATATGGCTGAGTAAGCTCTTACCAGGTGTGATTGTTCATAAGAGCATCATTTATTACAGTCAAAAGTAGACTCAATCTGAGTACCAACCAGCGGACGGATAAACAAATTGTGTCATATCCACATAATGACATACTGTTCAGCAGCATAAAGGAACTACAGACACATTTTAACATGAATGAACATCAAAAACTTTATGCTAAGTGAAAAAAGTCAGAGGAACAGGCACTATATTCCATTTAGATAAAATAGTCCAAAAAGGCAAGAGAGAGAAAATCTAGATAAGGAGTTGCCTGGGGCCGGGGCTGCAATGAGGATAGGAGGGACAGTAGGGATCACAGAGATAGTAGAGAGAGAGATGATGTTCTAAAACTGGACTGTGGTGATGGCTTCGTAAATCTGTACATTCACTACAAATCATTGATTGTACACTCAAAAAGGTGAACTTAATGGTATGCCAATATCTCAAAAAGGCATTAAAAATAAGCAAGTGGGAATAATAGAATTGAAAAAGAAAATCTGAAATAAAAATTCCCTGGAGAAGCTTAATCTAGACATGAATATGAGAGAGGAAAGGCTCCGTAAACAAAATTAACCAACGGGAACTAATTTGAAGAAAAAAAATGCTGAAAATTAATAGCATCTTAGGGACCTACAGGCCAACAACAAAAGGTTTAACAAAATATAAATTCCAGAGAGAAAAGATTGAGGGAATGGGGCAGAAAAAATATTTTAACATATATTAACAGAAATTTTTCTAAATTCAGTGGAAGACAAAATTTTTAAATTTGACAAGCTCAGTACATATCAAGCAGGATAAATAGGACATAACCATGCTTAGGCACATCATAGTCCTATCCCCATAAATCAAAGAGAAAAGCAGGGGAAAAACAAGGGAGTGGGAGGGTCATTTGAATGACCTTTTACTTCAAGAAAGCAGCCAAATACCTTTAATGTACAGAAAGGGGAAAAAAAGATACGGTATCATCATTAACAACAATAACAAACTCCTCATGCAGAATTTTACAACCAACAAAAATATTCTTAAAGAATGAAGCCAAAATAAAGACGTATTCAGATACTCGCAAACTCACATTACAAGAAAGTCCAGAGGAAATACTTCAATTTGAAGGAAAATGACCGAGGACAACTCAGATGGTATCAGAAAGAAATGAAAAAAGTCATAAATGATACATAAGTGGATAATGTAAAATACTAGTATTCTCTTAATTTAAAAATACAACCTTTTAAAAAGTTTTTTTTTTAAAAAAAACAAAGATTTTATTTATTTATTTAACAGAGAGAGAAAGATCACAAGTAGGCAAGGTTTGGGGGGGGGCATGGGGAGAGCAGGTTCCCCCACTGAGCAGAGAGCCCAATGTGGGGCTAGATCCCAGGATCCTGAGATCATGCCCTAAACGGAAGGCAGAGGCTTAACCCAGGTGCCCCCAAACAACTCTTAATCACAAAATTACAGCATGTCTTGTGAGGTTTATAAGTAGATTTAAGACATATAACCAGCAAAGAATGATGGATGGGGAAGAATATTAAATATATCCACAAGACAGCAGCAAGTTGCCTACATTTTATGTGAAGAGGTTTGAATTATATTTAACTAATAAAGACTCTATATTGTAATCACCAGAGCAATCACTAAGAATATGGCAAAAAAAAAAAAAAAAAAAAAGAAAGGGCATAAATAAGTTAAAATCAACTTTTAAAATATCTAGGTAATCCAAAAGAAGGCAGAAATTGGAGAACACAAGAAAAGCAGCAGGTGATGGGGCGCCTGGGTGGCTCAGTGGATTGAGCCTCTGCTTTCTGCTCAGGTCATGATCTCAGCCTCTGGGGATGGAGCCCCCCCCCCCCCCCCCAATTGGGCTCTCTGCTCAGCGGGGAGCCTGCTTCTCCTCCTGCTCTGTCTGCCTGTCTGCCTACTTGTAATATCTCTCTGTGTCAAAAAGATGAATAAATCTTAAAAAAAAAAAAAAAGCAGCAGTTGAACAAACAGGAAATAATGATGGTAGAATCTAATCTACCCACATCATTATTTAAGTATCAGGCTCAGTGCTTCAATCAGAAGTCAGACATTGTCATGTCGTATACGGTACCTACAAGTGACACACTTGAAATGTGAAGATACGGGTAGGACGAAAGTGAACGGAAAAATATCAGATTATCAGTGAGCATGGGAAGATTGGAATGACTGTATTCATATCAGATAAAGTAGACTTCAAAGCAAAGTACTATCACACAAAGTTGGTCACTTCACAATAATGAAAGAGTCAATTCAGCAGGAAGGTATAACAATTATATTTATGCAACTAATAAAAGTTTCACAATGCAAGAAACAAAATTAAAGGGAAAAATGAACTCACAATATGCAGAGATTTTAACAGCCATCTCTTAGCAATTAATAGAGTTTTTAAAAAGTAAAAGCTTTTGAAATGAGAATAACACTATTTACTCCTTTGAAGTAATTGCCTTTTACACAACACTCATTCCACAGCTGCAAAATAACAACCCCCACCCCCAAGGCTATATAATATAAAATCTCAATATATTTAAAAGGATTTAAAGTATAAATAGTATGTTCTATGACTAAATCGGAATTAAACTAGAATTCAATAAGATATGTATAGTATCATATTTGAAAATATGATATAAATACTTTTATATCTAGATAAGGATGATTTTTTAAAAAATTTCCATAGGCTAAAGAAGAAAAAAGTCATAAGGGAAATTAGGGGGGAAAAGTTAAACTAAATGATAATATAACAATATTTCAAAATGTGTGTGTTAGAGCGGAGACAATGCAAATTTACAGGGAAATTCACAGGCTTTAATGCTTATACTAGAAAAGAAAAACAATCCAAAAGAAATAACACATTTCCAACTTAAGGAGCTAGAAAAAAAGCATTGCAAACCCAAAATAAGTGGGAAGAAAGGAATAAATACAAGAAGGAAGATAAATGAAATACAAAACACAAAGCAACAGAGCCCCAAATTTAGTTCTTTGAAAGCATTCACAGAATTGACAAACCTCTAGTTATCCTGATCAAGTAAATAAGAGACGTAAGTTGCCGAAATCAGGAATGACATTCAAATAGATTAATTTTATGAAGAAATTCTATCAGGAAATTACACAGCTTAGATGAGATGGAAATATTTCTTGAAAAGCAAAACTCACCAAAACTGACTCAAAATGAAACAAAAATCTGAATATCTATTACACAAAATGAACTCTTATTTTAAAAAATTCCCACAAAGTAAACTCCAGGCTCTGCAAATTACATCAAACATTCAAAGATGAAATACAAGGGTTCCACAAAATCCTTCAGAAATAGAGTTAGAAGAAAGATATCCCAACTTTCTTTTTATTAACATATAACAATTTCACAGCACTCACCATAGCCCAAACCCTCCCCAATGTCCATCAGCTAGCCACCCTATCCGCCCCTACAAGCTCCAGCAACCCTAGGTTTGTTTCCTGAGATTAAGATTTAACTCCCTCCTGATCCCATGTTGTTTCATTTTTTCCCTCCCTTCCCAACGACCACCCCCTCTCAAATTCCTCATGTCAGAGAAATCATATAATTGTCCTTCTCTGATTGACTTATTTTGCTTAGCATAACACCCTCTAGTTCCATCCACATTGTTGCAAATGGCAAGATTTCGTTTTATTCCCAACTTATTTTATGAGATCAGCATAACCCCAATGCCGTAACTGGACAAAAGCACCACAAGAACAATGCCTCAGGAAAATAGGTGCACGTACTTACGGCAAAATATTAGCAAATCCAATCTAGTAATACCTAAAGTTGACAATACATTGTGACCAAAAAGCATTTATCCCAGTGATGCAAGGTTCATTTCACACTTAGAAACCTAACAATGGAATTCACCACGTTAACAAAGAAAATGAAAAAAAGCTATATCACCATTACAATAGACTCGGACAGACCACTTGACAAAATTCAACATCAGTTTTGTTAGAAACTCTCCAACTAGGACTAGAACTTCCTCATTGTGATATAAAACATTTTGAAATATCTACAGCTAAATCAAACATTATTAATTGTTAAATACTGAACACTTTGCCATTAGGATCAGTAACATGACAAAGCTGTCCCCTTCCGCCACCTCTATTCATCAGTTTTACTAGAGTTTGAGGTTTTTCAGTAAGAACAATAAACATAAGGCCAAAAGACAGAAAGGAAGAAGTAAAACCATATTGACTTGTAGATAACCTGGTTGCTTTATGTGAAAAATCCTAGGGCATTTATAAAATAACTACTAAAATTGATGAGTAATCTTAGCAAGGTTGCAGGATATAAGATTAATATGCAAAAATCAATTCTAGTTTTTATAATTCTGATATTAAGCAATAGAAGATTCAAACAAATTCATTTATAACATTTAAAAATACTCAAGAAATAAATTCAACAAAAAAGAATTTGCAAAACTCCTACACTGAAAACTATGGAACATTGTTAAGAAATTAGAGATATAAATAAATGGAGATCTATAAATAAGGTCTGCACCCAGTTCCAATGTGTGTGGAGATTTTCCTATACCAACAAGCAATTCCCCTACACCAGTTGTGTATCCTACAACTCAACTGAATTCTGTCACTATCCATACCGGGAGAGAGCATCCAGTCCTACAGGTTAAGGGCTCAGTCCCACAAGACTGCTTTCTCCCCCAACTTCAGACACCAGTTGCAAATCCAGGCTGTCATCCGTGCTTCCATGCAATGGGCTACAGATTGTAGGACTCCAAGGACTTCCTCCTCGTGTTCAAGTAATTTACCAGAGAGGCTCACAGAACTCAGGAGCAGCATTTTATTTACTAGGTTACAGTTTATTCTGGAAAGATGTAACTCATAAACAGCCAGATGGAAAAGATGCATAGGACAACTAATGGGGAAAGCGCCACCCCTTCTTCAGGTGTGCCACTCTCTTCCCAATCTCCACAGTTCACCAACCCCAAAACTCCCAGAAGCCCATCCTTTTGGGTTTTTAACGGAGGCTTTGTTATGTATGCAAGACAGACTAACTCATTGGTCATTGGCTACTGAATTCAATCTCTCACCCCTCCCCCTCCCCCAAGGGGGGGCGTCAAGGTGAGACTCATAGTTCCAACCCTCTAATCTACTGGGTCCATTCCCCTGACAACTAGCCCCTGCCTTCACGTGTTTTCCAGTAGTCACTTCATTAACATAACAAGAGACACCTTTGTAGCTCTAAATCAGGAAATTCCAAGGATTTTAGGAGCTCTGTGCTATAAACAAAGACCAACTATGTATTTATTATAAATCACATTATCACAATACAATAATCATTATTTGGAAGGTTCAGTTATGTGAAGCTCTCAGTTCTTTCAAAACTCCTGGTGGTTTGTTGGTTTTTTTCGTTGTTGTTTTTTGTTTGGTTTGGTTGGTTGGTTGGTTGGTTTTTGTTTTTTGTTCTTCGAGGGAGGGAAAAAATTAAGAGTTGACAAACTAATTTTTTAAAAAATTATGTCAAAATGAAAACACCTAGAATATTCAAATTAATCCTGAAAAAGATAAACAAATTTGGAAAATTACCCTACCCAATTTAAAGACTCACCATAAAGCTGTAATAATCTAGGCGGTGGTGATGGTAAAGGGTTAGAGAGATTTAATAGAATAGAGAATCCAGGGTGCCTGGGTGGCTCAGTGGGTTAAGCCGCTGCCTTCGGCTCAGGTCATGATCTCAGGGTCCTGGGACTGAGTCCCGCATCGGGTTCTCTGCTCAGCAGGGAGCCTGCTTCCTCCTTTTTCTCTCTCTGCCTGCCTCTCTGCCTACTTGTGATCTCTCTCTGTCACATAAATAAGTAAAAAATCTTTAAAAAAAAATTGAGAATCCAGAAACAGAGCTACCTACCCTTACATAGTAATTGATTTGGGGGCTGGGGGAGATAAGCATACAAGCAAAAAACACCAAAATGGTCTAATGGGAAAGAAACTTTTTTTTTTTTTTTTTTAACAAACAGGGCTTGGAATCACAGGGTTTTGATGTGGGAGATCAAATGAAACCCTATCTACCACAATATGCAGAAATTAATTTTTAAAAAGTTGGACTAAGAGGTAAAACTATAAAGATTCTGGGGAAAACAAGAGTTCCAAGACTTAGTCTCTGGTCACTGAAAGTATTAGCCATACAAGAAAAAAGTATGATAAAATGGACTTTAGCAAAATTAGAAACTTTTGTTCATCAAAAAATACCATCAAGAAAATGAACTAGAAAGCCACAGACAGGGAAAACTATTTGCAAAACATACATTTCAGAAATAGTGACCAAGATAAATAAAAAGATGTACTCCTGGATATTTACCCAGGACAAATAAAAACATATCCACAGAAGACTTGTATATGAGCATTTTTAACAGCCTTATTTCTTATAGCTTAATATTGTCAATAGCCCTGGCAACTTTAAATAAGAAAACGGGTAAACAAACATTTAATTGACAACTCACAAATGAAAATTATTAATATGTATATCAACATGAATGAAGCTCAAAAACATTTTGCTGAGTGAATGAAGCCTTTCATAACAAAACATACCAAAGGATTCCACTTATATAAAATCTAAAATAGAAAAAAAAAGCCTAATATAGAGTGAAAAATTTAGAATATCATTTTCCTCTGGGAGAGTGGTCAATTGGTAATGTAAGGACCTACTTAGCAAGAGGCTTTTAGTAAAGTTAAACTGTCCCTGCTCCCCATCCCCCAGGGGATTCACTTAAAAACAAGTCCCAGAAACCAGCTCCAGCTAATAAAGCCCAGATACAAGGGTGGGTCAGGCCAGGTGGAGACATCCGATCAGTGGGGGGGATGCATACTGTCTCCCTGGTTACCAAGGAGTATGGGCCCCACCCTTTGGGAGCCTTTTGGGCGCCAATCCTAACCAAGGTATGATAGGCTAAATCAAATAGGGTAAATGCTAACTCAATTGGTCACCTAGCATCACTATGGAGTTTCCTGTGTGTGTTAAAATCTCATTGGTCACCTGTGCATGGACAGGCCCAACCGCATGGCCTTTGCCCTTTAAAAGCTAGACTGTGAAACAGAGAAGAGTCGCCCTCTCTTGTAAGAGGTGCGTCCCTGAACGTTCAGTTAGATTCTTGATGCTTGGCGCGTGCTTGGCGCGAAGTAAAGCTTTGCTTGACCTTCGCTTTATATCAGTCTCTCTCCTTTAATCATGGACCCATTATTGGGGCATAACAGGTAACATTTCCTATCTTGAGAGGTATTTGGATACCCAGGTGTATGCACTAATCAGTACTCAGGTTACACTTAATTGTACATTTCGCTTTTACAAATTTTACTTTACAAACTAGACAAATATTGAACTCTAGTTAGTGATATGCATCCTACAGTATTCAGAGAGAAACGTGTTCAAGTTTCTAACCGCGAAATGCATTTTAAGTCCAGAGAATAATGGGGAGAGGGATAGATAGGCAGATTTATAATTATGTAAATAAATATTAATGGTAGAACTGGGTGTTGCGTACCTGGGTAGTCACCATGACATTATTTTAACAATAGCTTGTATTTCAAAGTTTTCTTTAAATATAATTCAGGGGAGAAAAACTTCATTGGTCTTCTGAGTTCTACAAGTTACAATTCCAAACAAGACAATTAGTTCAAATTCAGAAATATTTAGGAAAGAAATAAAATTGAACGTTGAAGGCCATTTAAACTGGTTTACTCACCTTTTCCAGAGTGTTATCCTCCTTCCTCTTCAACCTCATTTCAGGGAAACCCTGCAGTGTTTGCCAAGACTCTCCTTTTTCCTACTTCATGTCACCCTATTTCCTTTGCAGGATCCTTTTCTTAATTATCTCATTAAAACTATTTTTTCCTCATGATTTTGTCACGAGCATTCTTAATTTGCTCCACTAACAGTTCTCAAAATTTAGGACCTCTTATATTAGAATCATCTTGGTTTCTTCTTGAAGTTCAGACTCACAGTGGTGCAGCTGTTCCCTTTGGATGATTCAAATTACTTTCTGCCTCTGTTTCCAGTTTCATTTCTTCAATTTGTTTCTTTGTTTTTGTCTTCTACTCACAAATCTTTTTTTAAAGAATTATTTATATGAAGGGCGGGTGTTGGGAGGGGAAGGGGCAGAGAGAGAGAGGATCTTCATGCAGACTCCCTGATGAGTACGGAGCTCAGTTCAGGGCTGGATCCCAGGACCCTGAGATCACGACCCGAGTTGAAATCAAGAGTCTAAAGCTTAACCAACTAAACCACCCAGACACCCCTTATATCCATAAGAGTAACATTTTATATGAATGTTGTATGAGTTCTTTAATGATACCATGCCCCTTTACAGCTTTCTTTGGCTGGACTAAGGCATGAATTAGGAAGTCCTCATTTGAGGCACCATATGATTGAACCAACTCTATTTCTGTAGTTCCATATCTATACTTTCCTTCCTTTTATCTTCTGCATTTCAGAAACTTTCAGCCACTTACTCTTCTCACAGTGTCCTGCATATTTATGATTTGTCCCCAGAGGAGGAACTTTGGTTTTATCCATTGAGAAGAGCTATAATCTTTCAGCTTGGGATAATAAAATAGTTTATATCTACAAAATAATGTTATTATATTCTGTGAGAAAATTAACTTTGTTACTAATCTAAAACCTCCTAATTTATTAACACTCTCTCCTCATAAAAATAATTATTTATAATTAGCATAATTTTGAAATAATGGGAACTTTCTTAGGAATGAAACTGCAGAATCAGTTAATTCTAAGGTCCTTGAGGCCAGGAGCAGTATCTATATTGATCACGATTGCATCCATAGTGCCAGAGACCCCATCTGTCCTCCTTATGTGCTATTCATAATAAATCTCCAATAGATATAAATACATTATATTACCAACATCACAGGATTTTCTAAAAAAAAAAAATTAGAATGTGACATAAAGTTTTTCATATAAAGTCTTGTGTGCAGTATGTGCTCAATGAATATTTGTTCCTCTTTATAAACAGAAGCAGAGCTTAGTACTCTATCAGAACAATTAAATTTGGGAGTTGGATGAGGTAATGGTTGGCCTATTCCAAATGTTAGAAGGAAAAAGAACAAGAACAAAAGGCTTCCCCATTGTCTCCAGTATCTCCTAGTTGCTGTTTCCTTTAACTTCCTGACATCAATAGTAGCAAACACCAGATCAATACGTCCCCTGAAAATTTTGTGTTGAATGGTGAATGTGTTTAAAGGAGAAGTACTCTCCTGTTTCCCTCAAGCTATACTTTTGTCTATAGTCATACAAAAAGTGGATGTTAAGAACAGACCTATACACCTAATTTCTATTATTCTTGGAATCCATAGAGATCAAGGATCAAGTAGTAATGTGGCAAGGAAAATGATGATGGAATAAAGATTTGCATCGATTCTCCAGACACCAATAACGGAGAACATTAAGGCTCTCAATCAGGGTCTTTGTTTAAATGCATGCACTTTAAGAGATGCCCATTAAGGCTCTTTGATAACTCCTGGCTTTAACAAGCACAGTTTCTGTAAACCAATACCAGTCGATTGTTGGCAGGTTCAAAGTCCTGAGATTGGAGTTTTTAGGATTGAGGGGAGGGAAAGGCACACTTCACAACCATCCAGTGTACCTTGCTTCATCTTCAGTTCAATTCAAGACCACAAATATTTTCTAAGCACCTCTATGTGCAAAGCAATAAGCTGAATGTCAAATATCCAAAGTAATAGAAGTATCTTAAGTGACTGGAGTGGCAGACTATACAAGGGCTAATCATGCCACCAGAGAGGCTGTGATAAGTGCGGGGATGATGATGACGATGATGATGATGGTGATGGTGAACTTTGACCTCTGGGATACTTCCAATGAGGCAGATATTGTTCTAGATGTTTGTCAGGTGTCAAACATACCTATACTGTAGTCATCTCAATACCCTGTAGAAGATGTCATTACCTCATTTCACACATGGGGAAACTGAGGCATCAAGTTGCTAGGTAACTTGACTAAGGTCACATAGCTATTAAGGGAAGAGCTAGGATTTCAATTCAGACACTGTCTCCAAAACTTGAAACGCTGAGAAGGCACAGTGGACATTGTCACGAACTCTTACTGAAGGTAGTTAGTGAAAGCTTTATAGTAGAAGTGATATTTAAGCAAGAATTAGGGGCAAACAGTATTAGGGTCAGGACCTATAGAGAGAACTACAGGGTCTATGGTTTGATAGGGCAAAGGATGAAAGACAGTGGGGATTGCCTAAGCAAAGTTATAGATGCACAAAAGTGTATGGCATGCTTGCTCGATATTTTTCAATTGTTCTAAATTCAATCTCTATCCCTTTCTGCTCCACTCTGTGCTCTGGGAAGATTATTTCTACATATCTACTTACTCAAACTGCCTGGCCTTCTGCTTTCCCGTTGTATTTGCTGATGGGAGGCACCAGTAAGGGAGAAAAGGGTGAGATGAGATGAAAAGTCTAGGATCTATTCTTCCTGCTTCTTCTTGCTGGGCCAGTGTTTGACAACTCAGGTTCTCTACCTAACCCCTTTCCTATGGCTACAGCTCCTCCCAAGTTCTCTACCCATATTTCCATAACTTGTCCATTCACCAAGCTCCCTTCAGTTACCCTTTGGAGTGCATTCCTCTTTCCTGCTGTATGTCGTTTGATAGAACATACTTAGGGAACACAGCATGGTCAAGTATCCCCTTTGGAATGACAATGCTAGCCACCACAGTGTGGAAAATGGACTAGAGGCTGCCCAGCTTGAGGCAGGGTGCAAGTTCATGCACCAAAAGCATCAGGAGAGAGAAGTGGAGACCTGAACAAAGGCAAGAATGGCAAGTGAGGTTTGAGAGGAAGGAAGGAGGCTTCATCTATGGGGCCTTGTAATGTCTTGGATTCAAAGTTGAGGAAGTGAGGGGAACTGGAAATGGCTTTGGGCAGTCTGGCTTGATGGCCTCAGACTTGCTATAACCTGGAGTAGTCAACAGAAAGCCTGAAGGAAAGTGCAACTTTCCTGCAACTGAGAGAGTGTGGCTAAGACCGACACCCTGATTTGCTCCATTTTCTTCATCCAGGGTATGCAGGTAGGACTGTCTTTACTCTCTCATAGGAGTTCCACAGAGTTTTGCAGTTTTCATTTCTCTAACTTGTGACTGCATTCTGAGAACAAACCTATGAAATAGGAGGGACAGATATTAACACATCCATTTCAGAATTGGGGAAAATCCAGTTTTGAAGTAATATGACTTACAACAAGAGAGTCAACGAATTACAGTATCAGGATGAGAAGTAGGAGTTCCAAGGGGATACTTCTTCCGCCTCCAAGCTGCCTGTTTCTTAAGGTTCTTAATCATGTCATGGGAGATGATGGGAAAGGGTAAGTGCAAAAGCTCTACTACAGGTTGAAGTGCAACGGGAGGAGGTCTCAGTCTACTTTCTGCACTGAGATGGCAGTCCTATCTCCTTAAAAAACTCTCTCAAATGATGGTCAAGTTGTGAAAGAGGTTGAATTCCAGAGAGCCCTTAAATCTCTGAGTCTCAATTTAGAAAAACAAAAACAAAAAAACCAAAACTTTGAAAATACCCAATAATAATAATAATGATAGCCAACCTACAGTATTAAGGGAGATAAGCCAGCTTGTAGGAATTTACCATGACCAGTAAGTTAGGGGAGTAGACAAAATAAAACAAAACAAAAACAAAAAACATCTGCTCTGAGATCCAAAAATTCAGAAGCAGTTATTCTCAAAAGGTTATTTGTTTTTTGAGGGGAAAAAAAGCTATGTAAGAATCCTGTCTCTACTACTGTAACATATTAAAAATTGGGGGTGAGGTGTGTGGCGGGCTTTGTTTTCCCCAAACAGTTCCATGGAATGTATTCATTCATTGATGAAAGAGCAAGTAAGTGAGGTGAAAAATAATAGGGTGATGGGACAGAGAGATACAAATAAATATTCAGTGCTGAAATTTTTCAATGATCAAAAAATATGGAAACTTCATAAAAAAACAAATCTGAAGAAGTTTCTGTAATATGAGGCTTCTTAGAACTGCTATATGCTAATATTAATAAGTGAGGACATAGTATATACCGATTCCAAATGTATTTGTTCCCAGAGCCCTGTTTTAAAGAATATAGTTTAGGAAATGCTAAATAGATAATATTATGGGTCCTGGTGGCCAATTTTTCAATGCAGAATGGGAATGGAGGTTATATTTAATATTTGGTGAGTTGTTCCTTTGTGTCAAGTAATGTGCTGGTACTCTTGCACACATAATCATTATAAATTCTCACCAAAGCTCTTTAAAGTAGATATTATTAGCCCCAGATTGCAGATATGAGCGCTTGGGTTTTGGGTAGCTAATTGGCACAAAGTCATTTAGCTGTTTAAGATGAAAGACCAGGAAGGGAATGGATGCTTTTCTGTAAAGCCCTTACTCTTTCTGAGACATCAGAATTGTGTACCTTATTTTTTATAAAGCAGAACCGGCATGTTGATTCTTTCTAGTATAATTTTCTTAAAAATGTAAATGCCAGAACATTTAACATGCCAGTATTCCTTTCCCCACCCCAGCTTCTAGAATGCACTCAAACCAGATAGGATCAAATAGAGGGACATCCTGCAGCCCCAAATCTCTTTAGGAGGACTTCCCTCTTTGCGTGTCCATTTCTAGGCTGTGAGCTCTGTGAAAGCAGTGACAATGACATATTCTTCTCAAAGTCCTAATGTTACTACAGTATTTGATACTATTTGCAAAATGAATGTCCAGATTAAATTTGTATAGTGCTTTGTAATCAATACATACTGAGCTAATGTGGCTGATTTGATATTAACCAAGACTAAAGTTTTTTTTTTTTTTTAAGCAAATACATGGATTGGTTACTTTAATATAAATCTCTTTTCACCTCTCTTAGCTCCAATTTCTTCACTGACAAAATGGGCATTTCATTCTGTGAATTGTAGTGAAAATAATAACATTTTATTTAGCTAGACCTTATATGGTAATGGGATACTTTACAAATTCTAGCTCACTTAATTTGTATAGTAATCACTTAATTTGCAGAACAACCCTACTTTATGGATGAGAAAACTGAGCAGAAGACACTTATTAACTACCTAAATTTGCAAACCTGGTAGAGGAAGCAAAGAGCTTGGTGAAGATTAGGCTGATGGTAAAGGACTGTGCTCCTGCTCTGCCCACGGCTGAAATCCTAAAGCCCCACATTTTGTCTAAGTACTATCCAAACGTGGGAGAAAACAAAACACAAGTATGTGTTTTAATTACAATGTTTATTGGATTAACTCAGACTCAGCAGCTCCTCACTCTGAGAATTAGCTATGGACTTGACTGGAAGAGCCACAAACAGACTATTTTCTCTGCTTGGCATTGGCTGTCTTCAAAGCCCAGCATGCAGCAAGGACTCAGAAGAACAAGGTTCAGAGAGATTAATAATGGTGATCAGGGCTTGTACTTATGTCTGTCTGGCTACAAACCCCGTAGTCTTTCCATTAAATCACAATAAATTATGAAGGGGACCAATAGGTCATATAGAGACTCTCAACTCCATAGCACATGGGATTTCCACAATTCTCACTTGAAAAATAGCGTAACCCTACTTATTCTAAATTTTGCTAGAAATTCTAAGGCTGCAAAGATGAATGAGACATAGTCATCTGGAGAAGAATTCTCCAGTTACACTCTAGTTAGGAGGCAAAGCTTTGCCAGTCTGCCTTTCTCAGGCCTCCCTGCTCTAGAGTGCTGAGCACATTTCCACAGCAGACTTGGCCAAGAGTAGCTCTAGAATTCCCTTGTCTCCAGCAGGTGGGTTCTGGCATAAATCTGGCTGCCTTCACCTGATTTTCGTGTGTTTAGAATGACCCTAAGCATTGTTGGCTTTCAACTTGTTGGCTATCAACAAGTTACCCTATTCCCACTCATCCTTGTTTCTTCAACTTGCATTCAGTTTTCATTTCTTGAAGGCAACTCAAATCTCAAAATGGAGCTAGATGCCCAGCCAGAGTCCCTGTCCCACATGACTCATAACAGTCCCTCTCCCTCCTCATAGCTTTCTAGGTCAGGCTTACTTGGGGCTAGACAAATCTTGGAGATCAACAAAACACCCACCATCCCGGACTACAAGTATCATCTTGCATTTGTTTTCTACAGCCGCCCAAACTTAGAGGCTTACAATAACACAAGTTTATTATCTGCCAGTTTCCATGAGTTAAGGGCTGAACAATTTTAACCGGGTCCTCCACTCAGGTCTCAGAGCCAGCTGCTTCCTCATCCAGAGGATCTGCTAGGGACAGATTCACTTCCAGACTCACTCAGGTGTTTGGAAGGATTTAGCTCCTTGAAGTTGTAGGAGTGAGATCCCCTTTGTCTTCCGAGCTGACAGTTGAAGATCACTCTCAAGTCCTTGCCGCACAGGACCTTCAACTCAGCAGTGGGGAACCTCCTCATGTTAAGTGCCACTCATGGCTCCAGTCATGACACCATGACATCCCCTTCTGTGATCAGCCAAAGAAATGTGTCTGCTTTTAAAGGCCTTCTGTGATTAGGACAGGGTCCACCCAGGTTACCTTATTTTTACCCAGGTCTCCTTATTTATAACACCAACTGTGCCATGTAGCACTCAGTACCTGACGCGAAGAGTGAAAGGGATCATGTTCACAGTCTGGGGGATTCTGTTGGGAAATCATGGGGACATCTTCAAATTCTGTCTAGGACATACTTGTACCTGGAGAGCCTGGCTGCCTCTCCCACCGTCCAGTGAAACCTCCTTAGAGAATGATGCCAAGCCTCATCAAGACCAAATTCATGATCCTTGCCACCCGTTCTCGGAAACTGAGGTTTGGGCAGGTGGTCACATTAGCAAGTCAGCTTCCATGGGCAGCTCAGGCACTCAGCTCATTCTGAGTGCAGAGTGTCCCCAGCTTCCTGCCCTTTCCTGCAATTCCACGGGCCTCCTAGCCAAGCCACCTTCTGTAACAGAAGTCAGGTATATGGCCAGCTCAATCTAGAAGGGTGACACAAACGCTACATGACGTATAAATAAGGCCTTGTATGTACAGTAGCAGGAGTTTGTGAATTATTCCTGATAAAGGGGGAGTTGGGTGGGAGAAGGTTCAACAAAGGGGTGAAAGGGCCATGGGCTTGATAGGATTAGTTGTATTAAGGGACTGGAAGAACAGGGCAGGGAAATTCAGAGAAGCTTAAGAGTATAGGAAACTGTGGTGGTGCAGGGTTAGTGTGGAGTGAATGGAAATGGGTGTTTGTGTTTAAGACTTATTGATGGGGGAGAAGTTAAGTAAGGGGTTTATATTCATATTCATACTGGAATCTAACTTGGATATAAATGTAGTCATTTGTTCTTTTTTTTTTTTTTTTAAGATTTTATTTATTTATTTGACAGAGATCCCAAGTAGGCAGAGAGGCAGGCAGAGAGAGAGAGAGAGAGGAGGAATCAGGCTCCCTGCCGAGCAGAAAGCCTGAAGTGGGGCTCGATCCCAGGACTCTGGGATCATGACCTGAGCCAAAGGCAGAGGCTCTAACTCACAGAGCCACCCAGGCGCCCCTGTAGTCATTTGTTCTTAAGTAGGGGATGACATGATTCAGTATGTTTAGAGGATAATCATCCTGGGGACAAGGGGACTGATTTAAGATGGGACTATTTAAGAAGCTGCTATAATAGGGTGATGGGTAGGCAGTGGTTTGGGGATTGGGGAAGAGAAGAATGATTGGTTTAGGTACTAATTTTGGAGGTAAAATTGAGACAGCATGAAGGCTCTGTGTGTCTAGGTTTAGAACATGCTGCTAACTGCATGTCACCATTTTATATGCCACATCACATAAGTCATTTCATATCCTTCTGTAAACTTTGCATCTGTTTGTCTGCCTTCCTCAGTGATCTATATGACCTCTGAGCTTTCATCCTTCACGTGTCAGACACAATATTTCACCCAGGCTGGGCTCACTTCCACATGGATTCAGAGCAGGGTGAAGGCTGTTTCCCCTTCATGGCCCCACCATGACTAGCCCTCCTCCCACTGCTAACATGATTTAAGCAAGCCTCTGATGTGTCACTGATTCCAGATATCTTTTACCAAGCTCTCCAGTAGGGTCACTGTTTAAGAAGCATCTGCTGATGATTTAGTGACAGTTGCCTCACCCTGTCATAATAATAACATTGATGTCTATCAAAAAGCCATGTGTTGGAAATCTAATCTCTGGTAATAGAAGTCAGGAGAATGGTTCCCCTTCGGGGGTTACAGACGGGAAGGCGACAGAAGGGAGCTTTCTGGGGTGCCAGAAATGTTCCCTGTCTTTATCTGGTGGTGGTTCATGGCTGTGTTTATTGTGTAAAAAGTCATCAAACTGTACCCTTATGATCTGTATGCTTTACTATATGTGAGTTTTAACTCAATGAAAACAAATGAAGAAAAGAAAGAAAAAAAATAACCTTGTGTCATTCCTGAAATCGATCTATAATTCTTACAAGGTGAGTTTTATGATCTCCGTTATTTAAAAAAAAAAAAAAAAAAAAAGTGGAGGCTAAAGTTTCAGTGACTTCCCCAAAGTCACATGGATAACCAGAGACAGAGTTGGGATACAAAGCCATGTTCTCATTCCAAAAGCTGTACTCTCTCAATTATAGGACTAAGGGTTTGTAGGACTCATTTCTGCTCTGGATTGGTTTTAGTCCCTTGCATACAATGACCTCTGGCTCCATATGTGTCCCTTAGTGTGCATGTTAGACATTGTATTCTGATATGGTTGGCTGAATGGGACACACGAGGCCAAAGTTCCTTGTATGGCCAAGTATGATCTTTACGTCACTTATCCAAGGGGAAGGCAAGCTCTCAGATGGGAAATAGGACTGAGGGGCAAAGGGCTCAGCCTGTGGAGAGGGATGCTTCTGCCTCTGCTGGGTCTCTGAGGCTACATATTCCTCAGAGGTAGAGGACTATGGCCTCTGCCACCTGGGATTGGGAAGACCCTGGTATGGAAACCCAAATCTTCAAATGATACACCTTCCTTCATAAGTGAGATTATCCAGTTTATCTTCCCTCTGTATTCCTTTGGCAATACACATCTAAGTGGGAAAAAAGTCTCTTGCATCATTTTTTCCCCCAAAAAACACAGATTCCTGAGCCTTACTTCAGACATACATCATTGGAATCTCTGGAACCTGAGCTATTTTGATGAGTTTCCTTGAGGAGTTTCTTTTAATACACACCAAGTGTAAGAGCCACTGCCCTGGAATTTAGGACAGTGATTTGAGACATGCCAGTACTTTCTCTGGGGAGTTCTACTGACACTCAACCTTAAAAGGGAAGTAGCTCCCCTCTGAGTTCAGAAGGCAGATGACTACAGCAAGAAAGCCCTGAGGGAAACAGTAGAGGGTCTTTGAGGCCTAACTCTCAGCCTCACCACAGAGACCCTTTGACCCACAACAAACTTGAGGCTTTTGATTTTTTTTTTTTTTTTTTTTAAAGATACTTAATGTAAAATCCACCCTTATAAAGCTTTCGTGTTTGGACAACACAATGTCATTGTAACCGCGAACTGCCAAGATATAAAACAATTTCACCCCCCCAAATTCCCTTATATCCTTTTCTACTCTATCTCTATTTCCACCTCCAATCTCTTTGACCTCTGATCTGTTTCTGTTTTGCTTCTTTCAGAAGTATGACATTCCATGTAAATGATATCATGTAGCCTTTTGAGTCCGGTTTCTTTCACTTTCTCAGTATAACACATTTGCCAATATGTAATTCATAGTGTGTGTTTCAGGACGTCATTCCTTTTCATGGCTGAGTCCTACTCCATTGTATGGATATACCACAGTTTGTGTGAGCAAAGAGGGATTGCCTGGCTAAGATGGGGTGGAGGGAGTAGGTGTGTGATTGAGAGCCCTCAGCTGGGATATGACAGGGTGACCCTGACCTGCCTCTGGATATCACCCAAGCACCATGAATGGAGAATAATGCTTTAGATAAGAACAGCCATAACTAGGAACATTTGTTATAAAAGGTGGCCATAGGGGGTGCCTGGGTGGCTCAGTGGGTTAAGCGTCTGCCTTCGGCTCCAGTCATGATCTCAGGATCCTGGAATCGAGCCCTGCATTGGGCTCTCTACTTAGCAGGGAGCCTGCTTCCCCCCTCCCCCTCGCCTCTGGCTGCCTCTCTGCCTACTTGTGATCTCTCTCTCTGTCAAATAAATAAAATTTAAAAAAAAAAAAAAGGCAGGCATAGAATACCAAGATTTACTTGTAGATTTCCCCTTGTTAATAAGAGAAGTAATCACTTTTCTTATTTCTAGCCAAATTTGATTTTGAGGACACTGGTGAAGGGACATCAGAATGTGTCTACTTTTGCAACAAGTTGCCTTGTTACGACTGGAGGGGTGAAGAGCACTGAAACTGTAGTAACAAATCCAAGGATCTGCTACTTTCCTGCTATGGGAACTTGGGGAAGCTCTGTTCACTGCAAACTACCTCCTTCCTGTTCTCTAAGACCTTCCATAGGTCTTAGAGATTCAGGTAGGCTAGCAAATGCCAGACACCGTCAGAACCCTGAGTTTAGGGGCACCTGGGTGGCTCAGTGGGTTCAAGCCTCTCAGGTCATGATCCCAGAGTCCTAGGATCAAGGCCTGCATCAGGTTCTCTACTCAGCAGGGAGCCTGCTTCCTCCTCTCTCTCTCTCTGCCTGCCTCTCTGCCTACTTGTGATCTCTGTCTTTCAAATAAATAAATAAAATCTTTAAAAAAAAAAAAAGAACCGTGAATTTATTTACATATTAATTACTTTTACAGGCATTTGTGCATGTGCTACATCTGTGTCATTAAAAATGTGCTGTATTTGTATTACTATAAATCTGTGTGGTTAAAAAGTAGCACATACCCCCACAGGTTTCCAATAAAGATAGAACCTCAACAACCTTTGAAGGAAAAAGAAGAGAATCTATATAACATCCACTTAAAACTCAGGCAGTTCCAATTGAGAGATACGTTGTCATAAATATTTCCCTAAATAATTTCAGGTATAAGAATGGATCATTTTGATTTTGGTGAGTATGGACAAGTTAAAATCCCTTAATTTTTTTTCTTTTGTTTAAAAATTTCATATTTGATATGCACCCTAGAAGCTATCAAATTAAATTGTTAATTATAAAGTAAAAGATACATTCAAAACTTATGGTATTAAAAAATTACTTAAAAATCAATTTAATATAAAAAATCAATTTAAGTTCACATATTACATCATTAAATTGGTTTAAATATCCTAGTATGTTAAATATCAAATCTTCTAAAGTTCTGACAGGTTTGCAATAAAATTAACCCCTTTTTAAAATTGAAGTTTAGGCTGATGACATCAGAATTGCTCTGATGAGTGAGAGTAACTGTATGGTTATTATGAGGTTAGAATACTTATAGAATTATATAATAACATAGATAGGTTAGGGGAGGGTCTGGTATGTTGACTTAGGACTTGCTATGCAGCATACCAAGGATATCTCCCCAGAGCAATAAACCTTGATAATAGAAGATGGCTGCCTGCATACAACTCACAGTCTAAAGGGTATCTGTGGTGGGGCAGGAGGAGGGACAGATAAATAAAAGGATAATTCTGATTCAACTGATAATGTTCTGTATGATAGATGTAGCCACGATGATATGATAACACAGAAGACAGGCACTGAACCTTGAGTGGCTGTAAGAATAATCTCTTTTCTTTGTGCCACAGTTTCCTCAAAAACTACCTCATAGTGTAATCGTGAGGATTAAATAAGGTAATATTTGTGAAATACTCTGCACAGTGTAGATACTATTTAAAAAATTTAAATGAACAGAGAGCCCAAGGGATCTGATGGTGAGATCTAGAGAAGGGAGAGCAGAGTGTGTTCAGGCTATGCACAAGTTCTTTTGGCAGGAGGATCAGATGTGAGGAGTGAAGCTGAAAGCTGTGGCTGTGGAGAGTTGTCATGGTGAGCACAGCAGACCATCCTAAGGCTGTTGGGTTTTACCCTGAGTGTACTGAGAAGCAATGGAAGGATTTTATTTATTTACTTATTTATGATTTATTTATTCATTTTTAGAGAGAGAGAGCATGAGCAGGTGGGGCAGAGGGAGAGAGAATCCCAAGCCGACTCCATGCTGAGCATGGAACATGACTTAGGACTCCATCTCAGGACCTGGAGATCATGACTGGAGCATAAACCAAGAGTTGGATGCTCAGCTGATTGTGCCCCCGAGGCGCCCCACAACAAAAGGATTGTAAATCAGGTAGTGAGCTGGAAAGACCAGAACCAAGGAACCCAGTGAAGATTTCTATGATATTACAACTAATAAAAGCTGGTGACCTGAACTAGGGAGGTGAAGAAGTAGTAAGGAGGTAGAATCCACAGATCTTTAGGAAAGGTGGTTACAAGTTGAAAAGATAGGGATCTAAGTGTGATTCCCAAGTGTTCGGCTTCTATGTCTCGGGGGTTGGAGGAGCCATTCGCTAGCAGAGAGACTGGAAGGGGAGGAGGAGAAGGCGTCTGCTGTGGCCAAGATGGACTCTGCACATGGAACCTGGTCTGTCTGGGCAGTTGGGGACACACAACTGGTGACCACTCACTCCAGGGCCTGAATGGATGGTGTCCTGGTGGCTGTACCAGAAGCAAAAGAGAGTTGATGGGACATTGCGGTCCTTGATTTGGGTGTGTTGAACTGAGGGCCAAGTATGGGCTATAGGGCTCATTCAGGGAATAAGCCCAAAGCTGGACAGAGCTCAGTGCAGAGCAGCAAAATTAAATAAAGCCCCTAAAAGAGGGAGTTAGGGAAAGGGAAAAACTAAGAATCCTGGAGGGTCTATGGAGCTGCCACTGTCTGCCTCATGTGTAGGTCCCTCCTGAGGAGAGCAGCCCCATGAGGCTCCTCCTGCTGAGTCACTGAAATCCATCACATGGGGCTCAAGCAAACACAAGTCAGCTACCTGTCCTACAGGGATCAGCCCAGGGTCTGATGTCTGGGCTGCCTAGAAACAAGGAGGTCATTACTGTTCCCTATCCCTACCACCATCCCAACATTGTGTGAAAAGAAGAACGTCACGAAGAACACTTGATATTAGATAGTGGCAAATGTATTCACACATGGGCTCTCTTGGAAAGGGTAAACAGACAGATCCCATAAGTAAGAGTATACTGATCCACGCTGAGCTGCTCCCTGAGTGTTGGGGTCCAGAGTGATTTTTCTAGTAGTGAAAATGATGACACCTCACTTATCTCATGCCCGGTATTTGGGTGCAATCAATCTCATTATTATCCACTTTTACCAGAGAAAGAAACTGAGGCTCAACATGTAACATTGTTATAAAAGCCAAAAATCAAACTCATTCATTGCGTAGCTAGAACTCCTAGTCTGCAGCTAAATGGGATATTTTTCCTACTATTCTACACTGCCTTGCCAATACTTTGATAAATATAATTCAATCAGCTGTCTATGGTAAGTTTTATTAAAATGTCAAGAGGCTTACCAGTCAGAATGAAAATGCAGGATAAAAACCATATTTGTGGATTTTACTAAACCCCACACTGTTGGAATATAATTCCTACTGTTCAACAAATCCAGGCTCTCTCATCTCTATTCTATTGTGCTAAGAACACAAAGTGATAGGAGGAATAATGTTTTCCTTTTTCTCTGCTCAAGCTTGGAGCTTAAAACCGGACACAGCATGCTGCTTTTGGTCCCAAAGCCAGGGAATTTGATAGCTACCACACTAATGCATTTCACTTCCCCAGGTTTGGAACAACTGGCTACCCTCTACAGTAAAACTTTATCTGTCTGTTTTCCCTTTTCTGCAAAAACCACAAATCATAACACGTGGTTATTTTTTATTATCATTAAACCCCCCAAAACTCCTAATCTCTGGTAAGAAAACATGAAAGGAAGCCCAGACAGGAATTGGTTCTTGCATTGCCCTGCTCTAGTCCCACACCAAGGCTTTCAGGAGGCAAAAGTTGGGATTATCAGGGGCCTCAAAGGCACACCAGTTGCAGGGACGTACATCAAGGAACAAAGTGAAATCTTTCCTGAACAAGCGATTATCAAATTACAAACCTGTCACCAGCGCTTCCTGGGAAGGGTCAGCACCTTCCCTTGTTCCCGACAGACAAAGAATGTGTGACAGGCAGATCAATACTTCAGTTAACTAAACAGCTGGCTAATAACAGCACTGACAGCGCACAAAGGTTGGGTTAAAGACAATGAAATGAAAGTGCCTTTTTATGGACTTTTTTTCCCCCCATTCAGCAGCTTGGTGGGTCCTGCTTTTTCTTTTTTCTTTTTTCTTTTTTTCTTTCCCTTTTTCTTTCATGACACGAGGCTGACGGTGACTCTAAACTCAAATATAAAAGGAGAGGAGCCATAACTCCCAGCTAATGATGTACATGGGGGGCATGCTTCCTCAGGAACAAAGGAGTGGCAGAGGAGGGGAGGGAAGCCAACTGAGCGATCAGCTTCCTGCGGATGATGGAGGAGGCCCAAATCAATTGTCATTAACTAATTACTCTTCTCCTTTTGTCAGCATAAATTGTTTCATCCAATGTGTTTTCCAAGTGTGTCAGGTGAATTGCATTAAAAAGAATAAACAGCACTCTTTTCCATACACTCTGTCGAAAATCTTAACAGCTTAATTGTTGTTCTGCTGATTAGAAAGGCAGCACAGGCTGGTAATTAAGGGCCAGGTCTAGGACTACTCAGATTTGAAGTGTCCTCCATCACCTCCTAGTGATAGGGCCGTGAACAAGTTTCTTACCCTCTCTGTGTCTCAGTTTCCTTACCAGCAAAATGAGAACAACAGTCACGGTAGTATGAGAATTTTTAAAAAGGTAACATCAATTTTCTTTTAAAGATTTTTATTTATTTACTTGAGATAGAAGAAGAGCCAGAGAGTGAGAGTGCACAGGGAGAGGGAGAAGAAGATTTTCCTCGATTTTAAAAAGTAAAATAAAGATGTGATGTAAAGTGCTAGGTATGGTGCCCGGCACACAGTGAGATAATACACAGATGATAGCAAAGTGGTCAGTCTTTTCCCATTGAGAGGTGGGAGCCATAAAAACATGGGGCTGCATCTCTTCAATGCACAATACCCAGATTCTCAAAAATAACTCATTTAGGGGCGCCTGGGTGGCTCAGTTAGTTAAGCATCTGCCTTTGTTTCTGGTCATGATCCCAGGGTGCTGGGATTGAGCCCTGCATCAGGCTCCCTGCTCAGCGGGGAATCTGCTTCTCCCTCTCTCTCTGCCTGCTGCTCCCCCTCTTGTGCGCTCTCTCTCCTTCTCAAATAAATAAAATCTTTAAAAAAAAAAACCCTCATTTAATCAGCAATATCAATAATTCTAGCATTTTTCCTCTACAAAACATCATGGTTATGAAGCACTTTCCCAACCAAGAGCATTTTTAATGCAGAAAATCTGCGAAGGGAAATATGTCTGGAATTGGAACAGCAGAAGAACCTGAAGCTGAATGAGGTTGTGTATCCGGTCAGTGTCCTCAACCACAAGTTGTAGACCCAACCCTGTGAATGGGGGTACAACATTTAGCTGCACTAACCAGACCTCGGTTTCACTCTTTGCTTCCCAAATTCCTCCTGTGTTAACATGGACAACTTGCATAACTTCTCTATGCCTCATTCTCCTCATGTGCAAAAAGAGGACACCAATCTTCACCTATCTCAGAATTGTGGTACTGAGTGATAAAAACATAAAATGAAACACAGAACAGAAAACTTGGTACTTAAGAAATATTCAGTGGGGGTACCTGGGTGGCTCAGTGGGTTAAGCCTCTGCCTTCAGCTTAGGTCACGATTTCAGGATCCTGGGATCGAGCCCCCATCAGGCTCCCTGCTCAGCAGAAGCCTGCTTATACCCCTCTCTCTCTGTCTGCCTCTCTGCCTACTTGTGATCTCTCTCTGTCAAATAAATAAATAAAATCTTTAAAAAAAAAAAAGTATTCAGTGAATGTTAGTTGTTCCCTCTTCATTACTATTGTTATTATTTACCTTCATCATTATTAGTTAGGTGAAGTGTTTAATAGGGGCATTATTAAAAAAATATATATATATATATCACAAAATGTGGTATCCTTATGCTTTATTCTCTTTCCTCCTCTTTTTTGGCCACATATTAAATGCAATTAACAATTAGTAAAATATATATGAGCAATTGTTCTCTGGTTATGAATGAATTTTTTTTTTATTTTTATTTTTTTAATATAATTTTTTATTTTTTATAAACATATATTTTTATCCCCAGGGGTACAGGTCTGTGAATCACCAGGTTTACACACTTCACAGCACTCACCAAAGCACATACCCTCCCCAATGTCCATAATACCACCCCCTTCTCCCAAACCCCCTCCCCCCAGCAACCCTCAGTTTGTTTTGTGAGATTAAGAGTCACTTATGGTTTGTCTCCCTCCCAATCCCATCTTCTTTCATTTATTCTTCTCATACCCACTTAAGCCCCCATGTTGCAACACCACTTCCTCATATCAGGGAGATCATATGATAGTTGTCTTTCTCCGCCTGACTTATTTCGCTAAGCATGATACGCTCTAGTTCCATCCATGTTGTCGCAAATGGCAAGATTTCATTTCTTTTGATGGCTGCATAGTATTCCATTGTGTATATATACCACATCTTCTTGATCCATTCATCTGTTGATGGACATCTAGGTTCTTTCCATAGTTTGGCTATTGTGGACATTGCTGCTATAAACATTCGAGTACACGTGCCCCTTTGGATCACTACGTTTGTATCTTTAGAGTAAATACCCAATAGTGCAATTGCTGGGTCATAGGGCAGTTCTATTTTCAACATTTTGAGGAACCTCCATGCTGTTTTCCAGAGAGGTTGCACCAGCTTGCATTCCTACCAACAGTATAGGAGGGTTCCCCTTTCTCCGCATCCTCGCCAGCATCTGTATTTCCTGACTTGTTGATTTTAGCCAATGAATGAAAATTTTGATAATTTGGTCTGTTATTCAGTCTCTTGTGAGTCAGTCCCCTTGAACTTCACCCTTATGGCTTCTGCTAATAAAGTGGAGTTTCTCCAACTGCAAAGCAAAACTCAGACACCTGGCCAGTTAAGCACTGCTTCCTGACCCATCATCTCTTTCTGTTAGGTAGAAGAAAAATATACCACTCTTGATGGATGTCATTCAACCAACACATAGTCGTTAAATGTTTACTATGTGCTAGACATTGCATGAGGAGCAAAGATTGAAATGGTAAATGCAATGAACCTTCTATGTTATGTATATGATGGACCATAAGTTAGTGGGGAGACAGAATTAATCAAATAACTATCTGACCATTGCATAGTAAAGGCTAAGAGGAAAGTGACCTGGTGTCACATCAACAATTAGAAGACTCATATGGGTTTCCAGCAAGGCTTCCCTGAGGATGTCTCATTTGAGTGGGTTCTGACAGGTAAGTGGGAGTTAGCTTAAGGGTTGCAATGACCCAATGGTGTGAAGGGCAGGGAGCATTTAAGGAACAGATAAGGGTATGGCAAGAGTACAATGTCTGAGCTGAGTCCTCTCCGGACCATGATAGAACCTTGATTATTTGTCCCAAGAGGAACAGGACGCTGATGAAAGTCATAAGCATGTGAAGATGGGGGTGGAAGAAATGAACAAGATTTGCATTTTGCAAAGATCACTCTGGTGGTGAAGCACAGAGGAGAGGAGGGTAGTGAGTGTAGGGAGACAGAATAGGAAGGCATTTCTGTGTGCAATCATTTCATAATTCCTCACAAAAATGTTCTTACTACAGTTTTAAACACAAGGAGCCCACATTTCACAGGCATGAATCTACTTTCTCTGGATCCCAGAACTGGTAAGAAGCAGCTGGAAGACTGGATTATCAGAGACAGAGAGACCTGGGTTCAAATGGTGCCGTAAAGCAGACTCTATGGTCCCATCTCCCCCAGTGCACTTGTCAGGGTGAGCTTGCAGGTGGAAATAGGGATCCTCTCAACAGAAAGGGATGAAAGTCAAGTCAGGTCCCCCACTCTTTCATGTGACACCTACCTACACAGATGCATGCACACGTGAATTCATAGACACTAACAGATACATTTTTTAAAAGAAGGAAAATATATAAATAAAATGAAAGATGCTTAGAAGCAAAGTGGTCCTCCTGTAGGGGTGAGCAGGATGGGAGGTACTACCCTGCACCCCCACATGGCTGCTGTGGATGAACTCAGCTCACTGATCAGTTTCCCCCATCTGTGCTTTTTTCCTCAAAGCCCAGCCACTGTGCCTTCATTCAGACTGAACCCTCTGTCTGGAAAGCCTGGCCCCTGCCATCAATTGGCAAGAATCTCTCCATCTTTTATAATCATCTCAATAGTCCATTCATCCTGGAAACCTTTTCAGGCCTGCCCTCTGCCAGCTCATGGTATAGAACGATCCCTCTTCTATCCCTGCCCAGACCTTGACCTTCCTGACTCAAACTTCTCCAACTCTGCACTCTGAGAGCTTCGAAAGCAGGGGCTTTACCATCTGGCAAATGTTAGAGAGTGAATGGAAGGGAGAAAGAAAGAAAGAAGGTGGAGAGAAAGAAGGGAGGGAGGAAGTGCAGCTTCTCATTTGTTGCTTTGGTGATGCTACACCCCATGGTGCTTGTGCAGCAAATACTGACCCCTGCTGAGCCCTACTGGGCTGCAGTGAAGATGGGAAAAAGCCAAAAGTTCCTGTTGGGTGATGACCAGGCTGCTCTATCTGGGGGAAAGGGAAGAAATAGCCCTGTGGCAGAGATGGATTTGTTTTGCTTGTGGAGGTAAGAAGACAAAAGTCTTCTGGGTGGCAGTGGGATAAATCCCAGGTTTTCCTGCAGAAATGACCTTGTTCTTGTGGAGTACCCACCCATGGCCAAGGAGGCCTGGGAAGAGTGTAGGTTAGGATATCATCTTTGGTTTGGGGCCTCTGGGACCAGCCAGGGCTATAAAATATAACTCGGAACATTCTTAGGGACCATTTCATTACAGACACTCCCTTAGCAGAAGAGATCACGGAAAATCAGGGGTTAGGCACCTCGCTCAAGGTCACGCTAGTGCCAGCTAGTAAGATGAGGGTTTATCTTCTGCCCAGTGTGCAACAATACAGGAAATGATGCACACTCATCAATCAGGAAAGGTTATTGGTAATTTTTCATTACTTACATATTTTACTTTAAGAAATGTAAAACTATTTAACCAACATTGGTTGTATGACTGTGTGAGGCACAGATTATATGGGCAGGTTGGTATATAGACCAGAATACAAGCTTTGAAGCCACATAAACTTTGATTCTTATTCCTGGCTTCCCTGCTGTCCCTGGGTGACCTAGGGCAACTTCTTTGAGTCTTGATTTCCTTCAAGAGCTCTGTCCCCCTTGGGACGCCTGGGTGGATCAGTTGGTTAAGCAGCTGCCTTCGGCTCAGGTCATGATCCCAGCGTCCTGGGATCGAGTCCCACATCGGGCTCCTTGCTCCGCAGGGAGCCTGCTTCTCCCTCTGACTCTTCCTTCCACTCTGTCTGCTTCTGCTCGCTCTCACTCACTCTCTCTCTGACAAATAAATAAATAAAATCTTTAAAAAAAAAAAAAGAGCTCTGTCCCCTCTTTTGAATGTATACTCAGGATGTCTGGAGGTGAAAGGGTGGGGGCTGGGTTGATAGAATTGACATGATATTTAAGTGAAAGAGCAAGGCTTGGGGTCTCCAGGGCTGGACTCTAGAGTGGGGTATGTTCCCATGAAAAGAGAGAGGAGGAGCAGGCTGGTAAGAAACATACAGAAGACCTCCTAAGGGACCTGCTATCAAGACAGAACCCTGAACCAGCCAGGCAAGTGCCAGCTCTGTTCCAGCAGGCAGGGTCCCCCTCGGAGCTGGCGTGCAGCAGGGCTGTGGCCCCTCTGGGAAGGTTCCTGAATGAGTAGTTAGAACAGCTCAAGTACCAAGACTTAAGGTGCATCTAGAAGATCAACAGGAAGATGTGTGCAAATAATCTGCTAATAAATTTGAGTGGTGAGCACAGGCTAACATATAAACTTGTTGAATTACTATGTTGTACACCTAAAAACTAATATAATATTGTGTGTCCATTATACTCAAATAAAAATACATGAGAATATTCAGAAAAATGAAATCTAGATAAAAAGATTTACATTTTCATGAATATAACAAGTGTAACCACAAACTCAAGTGTACAAAAAGGACACATTATTTAATTTTTTAAAAAAGATTTTATCTATGAGAGAGAGAGAAAGTATGTGCTAGCGGGGGTGGAAACAGAGGGGAAGACTCCAGACTCCCTGTGGGCTCGGGGCTCAATCCCAGGACCCTGAGATCATGATCCAAGACTAAACTGAGAGCCGGAGGCTTCACTGACCAAGCCACCCTGGCACCCCACATCATTTAATTTTTTAACCTAATTAAACACAACTTTGAACATGATTTTTTTAAAACATGACTTTAAATACATCTTTGATCTCAAGAAGCTGACAGAAAATACTGGAATCTGTTGCCCTCAAGGCTTTGAAAGTTTCTACCAGTCTTAGCCTTTAGAGAGGGCCCTTAGGACTTCAGGCCAAATAAGCCCGGCTATAAAAGGGCAGTTGCCTAGGACCTCGACATTTCAAGTTCAGCAGTTCTCCTTTTATGTTGTGCCCATGGGCCCATGGGCCTCTGCTGAGGCTGGGAGCCCTGGGGCCTCCCAGGCTTGGCAAAGGTGCTGCTGCCTTTGGTGGGTGGGGGGCCCTACAGAAGGCTGAGGCGTTTCTGGAACACCTAGGACTTGCAGTCCTAGACCTTTGTGGCTTTCTTCATGTCTTTCAGAATCTTCTCCAGTTTCTGCCTTTTTTTTTTTTTTTCCTGGTTTCTACCTTTTTAATATCTCTGACTGGTCCCTTTCCTATTACCTTAGTTACAACTCTAAAAGCCTTTTAATTTGTTCCCCATCTAAACAATGAGTATAATCACCTTGAAGAAGGGGCTCTCATAAAAGCCAGGAAGAGCAGGCTCCTCTGGAGGATGAGAAGAATTTTTGGCCTCCTGGGGTTCAGAAAGAGACAACGGCAGGTCAGCCTCCATTCTTTCCAGTCTGTTTTTCCTCTTCAGAGGAACCAAAACACAATTAATATCTCAGTAAATTATCTTGACACAATAAGTGCCAAGGTTTTGAATGATTTAATTTTTTTAAAATTGTGATAAAATACACATGAGATAAACTTTACCAATCTTAACCATTTTTAACTGTAGAGTTAGTGATGAGTACATTTACATTACTGTGCCACCAATTTCCAGAACTTTTTTTTTTAAAGATTTTATTTATTTATTTGACAGAGAGAGATCACAAGTAGGCAGAGAGGCAGGCAGATAGAGAGGAGGAAGCAGGCTCCCTGCTGAGCAGAGAGCCCAATGCGGAGCTTGATCCTACGATCTCAGGATCATGATCTGAACCAAAGGCAGAGGCTTCAACCCACTGAGCCACCCAGGTGCCCCTCCAGAACTTCTTTTGTCTTAGAAGGCAGAAACTACCTAGTAAGCAATTCCCTATTTCCCCTTCCTCCCAGCTCTGGCAACCACCCTTCTACTCTCTGTTTCTGTTACTTTGACAACTCTAGGTAACTCATATACATGGAACTGTAGATTATTTGTTTTCTGTGACTGGTGTATTTTACTTGGCATAGTGTCTTCAAAGGTTCACCCATGTTGTAGCATGGGCTCGAATTTCTATCATTTTTAAGGCTGGATAACGATTCATTTGTTTGCTTAGGTCACATTTTGCTTTTCCATTCATCCACTGATGGATGCTTGGGTTGCTTCTACCTTTTGGCTATTGTAAATAATGTTACGAACATGCGTGTACAGAATGATTTAATTTTAGCACACAAAGAGTCACTTTAGGAGTATTTGTATCATAACCTAACTTTTGGATATTTACATGCCAGAGCTCGTGTACTCTGTGAAACCCCTTGGGAGTATGTCACGGAGATGGTGGCAGGAGAAGGAACTGAAGGCATCAATTACTTTCTAGGCCCAGAGGAGTAGCTTCCAACATACTCACTTCCAGGGCAGCTGGGAGGAAGTAGCAGAGGGAAAGCGCCAGGCACGTAGTAGGACTTCAATATACTTGCATTCCCCTTTCCTTCCCTTTGAACTTGCCTTGCTCTGAGTGCAGATGGCTGGGGAGAACACAGGACCCACGGCTGCTTACAGCGCATCAAATATTCTGAAAACGATTAGATTGCATATTCTGCCTTCTGTATAGTCAAAACATTTAAAATACCATTAAACCTCTGCTTTCCCAGCTCTGTGGGGTCCTGCAACCTACAGCTCACAAAATTTCTGTGTCTGCAGGGGTTCATAATATACTCTGGTCTCGACGTTGCGCTGCGCATGTCTCTACGAAGCGATTATGGGGAAGAATGCAGTGCACTCGCCTCTTATTTTGAGATGACAGTTTTGTATGACATTTATCTCTCCCCTTGATTATGTATTTTGCTCCCTGTGATCATTTTTTCATGGGGATGGCAAGGGTCTGTGAAAGTTCTGTAATCTAGTTTATTTAGATTTTTGATTTTTAGATTTTGTCCTACGGGCATCTAGTGTAGCAGAAAACCAGAAGCTCCCACAGTGCAAGGGACAAAGAGAAGAGAAGGAAATGAAAGGGCATTTATTAGTAGACACCATTTATTAGTAGACACCATTTATGGAGGCACCTCCTGTGTCCTAGAGCCCTCGCTGGGCACTTGATCGCTAACCTGTTAATGCTGCTTGAGAATCAGAAGTTAAGTGACTAGACTTAATGGTAAGTAACGTAGCTGTTTGGGGTGATGTTCAGAACCTGGTCCTGGCTAGCTACTCTCCAAGGTGCTGTGTCACTTGACCAGCAGAGAGCAAGAAGGTCAGACTGAGCAAAAAATGAAATAGGCAAGGGAGGTGGCTGTCCCCTCTAGGTCTCTTGAAAGGCTCCCGTTTAGAACTTCAGGTGTATCATCCTGCCTACAACTCTGTGGGCTGGGCTCCTTTTAATGGCCAGCCTCCGCCGCCTGGCATCACACTACTTCCACAAGTATCCTTCCAGGCTCACCTCTCACCCCCACACAGGGTAAAGGAGAGTTCCTGATTTTTAAAATTAAGGATGTATTTATTTATTTGAGAGAGAGAGAGACAGAGACAGAGAGACAACAAGCATGGGGAGAGGCAGAGGCAGAGGGAGAAACAGATCCCCACTAAGCTGGGAGCCTGACTCAGGCTCGATCCCAAGACCTAGAGGTTGTGACCTGAGCCAAAGTCAGATGCTCAACCATCTGAGCCACCCAACCATCCAAAGAGGAGGATTTTTGATTACCCCAGCCTCTTTCAAACCTCTAAGCCTAGCTGTAGCATCCTTCCTTCACCTGTATCTATTCCCCTTAATCCTTTTCTTAAGACTAACTGTAAATTCGTTCCCTTAGTAATGCCTCCCTCTTCTCCTTCAGGAAGAGCTGGGCTAGCTGTTCCCTCCCAATGCTTCCACATGTCTTTGTGGTTATCTCTGTGTGAAGATTCTTAGAGGGTACTACTGTAATTCTCTGTGTCCAGGTTTCTGTGCTCCACTGATGGTGTGCACCTCCAGAGCTCAGGGAGAGTTTGTGGAATGAATGAATGAATGAATGAATGAATGCGTGAATGGGTGAATGAATGAATGGTTGAGGGAGCAGCTGAGTGGATGAGTGACTTCTCCATCCCCGCAGCCTGATCTGTACCAGGGCAAGTGAACAGATGAGTGTGTGAATAAGTCTAAGAGTGAAGAAAATGAAGCAATTCCACAGTGGGATGGGGATTGGATCCCTGCTCTGACCAACATGCTGTGACCACAGGCGGACATGGGAAGTGCCAGGCAGAGAGAAACTCTCCTGAGACAGCTTCTGTGAACCTGCCATAGATTTAGTGACAGATGGTACTCAAGCAGCTTCGCAGGGAAAAGAAAAAAATCAATTGACCTAAAAAAACCCAAACCAAACAAACCAAAAACACCTGAAAGAGGATTAAAATATTAAAAGACAGTGTGTGCCAGTATGATTCTGTTGCTGAGGCTTTCAGCAGTACGTAGTAGAAATCTCTAGTATAGGTCCCTCGACCCCCCACCATTTTCCATTTCATGTAGAACAACATTCTCCGAAGCACTGTCCAGTTATATCAGGCAGCCATATCCTTCCTTGTAGCTGCACAGATAAATCACATCCCTGCTTTGTGTGGTCCACAGCACATTTCAGTAAAGGCAGCCTGGGGGAGGAGAAAAAGGCCATCTTGGACTTTGCGGAGAGCTGAGTGCAAACCCAAACTAGTCCACTCAACTAGCTGAAGGATCCTGGGCAAATTTCCTTAATGGCTCCTTATCCGTTAATGTCTTCTTATCTATAAAATGGGGAGAACTTCCCTGGTCATCACTGATAGGAGGACTAGATGGTTTTTAGCAGCTAATCCTTAGGTGAGGAGCAGGCAGATAGCAGTGAACACAATCTGGAAGAGAAAGACTTGAGTTGCAGTCTTATAATTTTGGAAAATTCTCATAACTTTTTAAAATAATTTTCATTATTTCTCACTTGTTCTTTGGAAAAGACTTGCAATTCAGGCTCCTGGGGTGAGATTTTCAAGCATGAGCATAAACAATCTCAGACTTGGAACCTCTGCCCTGTTCATTCTCTAGGCATTATGCACTCCTCTGTCTTTTTCTTTTATTTACTTCTTTGAATTTCCTTCATTCCTTCATTCATTAATTAACTCATTCATCCAACAATTAATTAATGAGTACATCATTTAGCCATTTAATTTCTCTCTCTTTCCTTTATTATAGTGAATACTTCCTCTGGGTAGGTGCTGTGGTAGGTACCTGAGAAACAGTCACAATCCCAATCTTTAGGAAACTCAGACTCCACAGGATGACAAGACACATGCACACACATACACATGGTTATAAACAAAGTGGTGGGTACTACAACAGATGCATGATGGAACTGTGGTAGCAGAGAGGGCTGTGTGATTACACACTGCCTGGGAGAGGCAAGGCGGGCTTTCAAAGAGGTGGTGGTAGCTGATCTCCAGGTTCATCTTCAGTAATTAGTGCCAGTGGTTTCCTTAGAAAAGTTTTTTTATTTTTTTAAGATTTTATTTATTTATTGGAGAGAGAAGGAGAGAATGAGAGAGCATGAGAGGAGGGAGGTCAGTGGGAGAAGCAGACTCCCTGCTGTGTAGGGAGCCTGATGTAGGACTTGATCCTGGGACTCTAGGATCATGACCTGAACTGAAGGCAGTTGCTTAACCAACTGAGCCACCCAGGCGCCCCTCCTTAGAAAAGTTTTTTGCTGGTGGCCTCCCATATGTGATTATAAGGCAAAACACTAGTTATCCATTGCCTTGGTGAAAGATTAGAGTTGATAATTTTATGGTCTTTTTCATAGAGGACTGGGTGTTGGAGAGATGACAGATTAATTTGCAAAAGGATTTCAGATTCTTTAGACGATACGGGTACATGACTCCCATCCCTATTTCAGAAATTTAAAGATGGAGAATTCTTAGACAAGATTTGCTAAGGGGAATTCACCAGGAAAGCAGGGAAGCATGGCTAGTGACCCCAGCTCAGCACAGGGCTAGGGGTGTGGGAGAGTTGGGGGTCCAGTACTACCCAGATTGAGTCTGGGAGCTCTTCAGTCTTCACTAACCCTGACTCATTGTCTTGTTTGTGCAAGCAATAAATGAGCATTCATGCTTGAGCCACAAAATCTGTAAACGTGGTGCTAATATAAGAAACCTCCATTGTACGAGCAGGGATCCTGCCACTTATTTCAGTCAGGGTCCAAACAGGCAAATAGAAACCATGCCAGTCTAAATATGGAGAATTTGTTATGCAGACAATAGAACACTGGGATATTGAGTAGAGCACTATGGAGCGGCCTAGAGATTATCAATAGCAGATGAAACAAGGGAGGGGAATTAGGAGGTGTTATCTAACCCTACGAGCCCAAGGCAGAGGAGGAGAAGCACCCTGGCTTCTTCCTTTCACCTTCTTCCATTCTCCCCATAGGGCCCCCCACCCCCATCCCATTGGCTAAAGTCAGTGAGAAGCCAGCAGAGAAAGAGGCCTGGAAACTCCCACCAGCTGTGATGAGCCCATCTATGCTGTGATTCAGAGCCAAGCAGGGGACAGGTGAGAATGGAGTGAAGACTGGCTCACAAGGGCATCTTCACTGCCCTGGGCAAGTTCAGGCTGTGCAGAGCCTGTGTTCCACAGCGACCCCATGTGGCAGACTCTGGTTCTCTCTGTTGGTTTTAATACATCCCAGAGTCCTTGGCCAATCCATAGGCAAGATGTGGGCTATCAGGGAAGAATTCAAGAGATGATACCAGGTTCCCTGTCAAGAAGTCATCTAATGCGAGTGCCTGGGTGGCTCAGTGGATTAAGCCTCTGCCTTGGGTCAGGTCATGATACCAGGGACCTGGGATGGAGCCCTACATTGGGCTCTCTGCTGAGCAGGGGGTCTGCTTCCTCCTCTCTCTCTCTCTGACTGCCTCAATGCCTACTTGTGATCTCTGTCTGTCAAATAAATAGCTAAAATCTTTAAAAAAGGTCATCTAGTGCTTGTTCAATTAACTGACAAAGTAAACTGTATTTGAATATAATTGAAACCCAAGCTGGGAATGAGATCACATAGATTACCTGATAACATAGGAACGATTGTGCCTACTAATACTCTGAGTTCCTACCATGTGACAAGCGCTGTATTAAACACTCTACATAAATTAGGTCACTTAATACTCCCTACAACCCTGTGAAGGTATATATTACCCATGTTACATTCAAGGAAACTGACATTCAGTGACTTTTAGAAGGTCCTATAACTGTAAATAGCAAACATAGATTTCAATCTTAGTTCCCTTGGAATCCAAAATAAATGCTCTTATGCACTATGGTATATGGCTGCAAAGGAACAAAAGTAAATCCTTTGTATCCCAGTTAGAATGTGGCTTGTCTCATTTCACTAGAAGGGGAGGATTCAAATCCCATGCAGTGGAGAAAAGGCCACATATTGCTAATGCAGTGTGACATCCCAGAAATTAGTATCAGGACCCTGCTCAAAATATATTTGCATGATGTGTAGCAGTATAGTCTTCTTAGCTTCCATAATGGGATAATCTGGTACCAGCTTTGCTCTCCTCACTGCTGAAGAGAGAAGTTTGGTCCCCGGGAATGTAGCAAGGGAAATGGGCTGAAACCAACCAGAAGAGAATTTGAGCTGATTATCCTACAAAATATGTCTGAGCTCTGAGCTGTTACACCATGAGAGTCCCCCCAGGGATGGTGCAGAAGAGAAGCCCCATTGCCTTTAGTTCGTCTGAGTAAGTGCTGTGTAAACACAAAGTATCCAGATGAGTGTCTCCCATAAGCTAAGGATTAGTGAGGGCTCTCTGGAGTTGGGAACCAGCGACCACTGCAGAAATAGATGGAGATGCATCCTCGTTATATCAACACCCAGTGCAACAACATGGTGAGACCACATGTATTATCTCCCTTCAGCCTCTGAGTGGTCCCGCAAAGGACACAGGATCAACATTATTATCGCTGTTTTCTAAATAAAGAAACTGAGGCCCAGAAAACAGAGGTGATTCTCTGAAAAATCACAATGGCTTTTAGTAGATGAGACAGGATTAGAACCTGAGTCTTAAAACACAGGTTTAGACCTCATTGCCTTGCACTAGTTACAGGAGGTATGGTGATGCTTTTACGTCTCTTGCATACCTCTCTGGGTCTTGGGAGTTGAAACGACAGACCGTCAAACAAGTCCTCTAACACCGGTGTTCTAAAGATAGATCAAGCTGGCTACGGTAGCCATGTTTGAATAAGCTTTAGATAACAAGATTATTCCAAGGAAAGGTCACTCACCCATAGGGCAGACCCACAGGACACCAGGCAGGCCGCTATAGAACATGGCAAGGGGGCCTGAGCCACGCTCACCAGGAGCCATTCATTCCTAGGATCCACGCATTCCTAGCCTCTACCATCACTGACACTCCAAGTATGGACTCCTGGGAAACCGCAGTCCCCTTAGCACCCCCATTCAGGCCTCACTGGACCCTTTCACAGTTCTGAGTCCTGTTAAAGGGGCTTCCCCCGGAGGCTGTGGGCTTGTGAGCTGGGGCTTGCCAGCCGGGGCCGGGTGGGGGGAAGTAGAGGAGACTCCACGGAAGAGCAGCTGTTGCTTTGAATGAGATGTGGCCAATGTGCAGGAGATCACCAAGGATCCTGGGCATGGGTTTGTCCCACACTGTCATTTTTCAGATTCAACTCATTTCAGTGAGCCAACAGTCATCAATATGGATTTACTAACTTTTGTCAGGAGCCTGAGATCCAGAGAGGTCAGAATATTTTCACAGTGACCCAATGGGCTCATGGCAGAGCTGGGTTTGTAAGACAGGTCTCCTGACCCGGGACATTCCCCCAACCCCACCCATCTCTCTTGGAGCGAAGCAGCACAAAGCAGCCTTCATCACCTTATTTTCCTCGTCGTTAATGCTAGTTGTGAAAATGCCTGACACTGAGGTCTGTCGTTTTTTATGTACGGGGGAACAGTGACTAATGGTCGACACTGTAATCATTGAGACTGTGCCTAAAAATTAGCTGACTGAATTTGTCAGATCGGACTCTAGTTTGAGGAGCCCCAGTGAGTCACAATTTCATTTGACATGAATGAATACTGAAACAGCTATTTAACCACAGGCAAGGCTAACCTATCTAATCTTGATGCTTTGATAGTTTGGGTCCTTCAACTTGGAACCCCGATAGAGGGCCTTCTGAGTCATGAGCAGAGCTTCCGATTTTGAGCACCTATTATACCCCCAAGTGTTGCATGTCCTCTTGCATTTGTCACTACCTTTAACCCTCACAACAGAATGAATATGGTCATATTTGTTCTGTGGGTGAGAAATCTGGGGCACAGAAATGTTAAGTAACTTGTGCAAGGTTGTGCAGCTGGTTAAGGACAGGAAGAACAATTCATACCAGGTTTGTCAATTCCAAACCTCATGTGGCTTTCCCTAACCCAGGCTGCCAGAGAGAGAGAGTTTTGAAGAAAATAAATAAAGAGCAGGGTCTCATATTTGGAAGGAGCTTTTTATCATAGCTCTATTGGGGGGTGGTCATGAGGCCTAAGGGTCTTCAATCAAAAGTTGTCAGAGACGGGCACCTGGGTGGCTCAGTGGATTAAGCCTCTGCCTTCGACTCAGGTCATGATCTCAGGGTCCTGAGATTGAGCCCCATATCAGGCTCTCTGCTCGGCAGGGAGCCTGCTTCTCTCTCTCTCTCTCTGCCTGCCTCTTTGTCTACTTGTGATCTCTCTCTCTCTGTGTCAAATAAATAAATAAATGAATCTTAAAAAAAAACAAAAAACAAAAAACGTTGTCAGAGAAGCAGGAGAAGTAGAACCGATGGGGTGGAGAGGGGATCAGAGGACTAAGCAGGCTGGAGTGGGGGGCAGCTCTACTGTCCTGCTGTGAAGAATTGTGATGAAAGACATTTCATGTAATCACTGTCATCAAATCCACAATGAAATGCAAGTTTACATTCTTTGTAAAAATTAAGAAGCCTCTCAATATAATACTAAGTCATAAAGAGATTGTAGATCATTAGGATCTCTTATACTTTGCTGGTTAAGACTGTGAATTGGTATTACCACTTAGGACAGTAATTTGGCATTACTCTGCAACATGAAGTATTCATCATTTTTCTTCCCAATATATCTAAGAGAAACACAGATGTATAACAAAAGACATGTTCAAGAATGTTCACAGCGCTACTATCTATAGTTGTAAAAACTGGGACACAATCCAAATGCTACTCTCAGATAAAAGGAGCGCTAAAATATGGTATATTCATATAGTGGAATATTATACAGGAGTCAAAGCAAATAGCTTATGGTCATACACCACAACAGAGTGTTTCAGTAATACAATATTATGTAGAACAAAGCATATATATGTGTGTGCATGTGTATGTGTGTGTGTGTATATATATATATATATATATATATATATATATATATACTTTGTAATACCATTCTTTTTTTTTTTTTTAAAGATTTATTTATTTATTTATTTGACAGAGCTCACAAGTAGGCAGAGAGGCATGCAGAGAGAGAGGGGGAAGCAGGCACTCCGTGGAGCAGAGAGCCTGACACGGGGCTCGATCCCGGGACCCTGGGATCATGACCTGAGCTGAAGGCAGAGGCTTTAACCCACTGAGCCACCCAGGCACCCCTGTGATACCATTCTTAAAATAAAATTAAACCAAGCAAAAGAAACAAAAAATATATCGGAAAACACAAGATTGACAAATACAAGTTTTAGGACTGCATTGTCTTGGGTTTAAAGCAGAAGGATGAGATGGGTGAGGACTAAACTGCACATGTTGAGGTGGGTTGTCTTCACTATGGTAGCCTGCCGTAGTAATGGCCTTACAATGTCCATGTCTCCCTTTATCCTTACCCTTGGGCAGTCCTTTCCTCCACTGACTATGGGCTTAATAATGATATGCTTTAGCCAATGGGATAAAACAGAAAACAGATGGAAACTGACTTGGAATATACTTCCACATTGAACTTGACCTCTCTTGCTGTGGATACACTTAAACTAGCCTCATGGAGAAACATGGCTCAGCCAGCCCTGTCACCCCAGGCTGACAACCAGTACAATCCAACAGTCAGCAGCAATCCAGACAGCTCTGAGTGAGGTAATCGTAGACCATCCAGCCAAATGTGCACGAATCTCAGGAGCTGCTCAAATAAGCCCAAGAGAATTGCTGACCCATAGAATCATGAACTCATAAATCATTGTTATTTTTAGGTGCTGAATTTTGGGGTACTTTATTATATGGCAAAACCCAACCAATTTAGTTTTTATGTGGGGGTGGGGATTTATTTTATAATAAACAAACAAATGAGAACCTTGTATGAATCAATGATGACAGAGCATATACTGTGAACCAAGGATTGCAATTAATCCAATTCTGTGCACCTGAGGCTCATTTAAAAATAAACAACAACAAAACAAAAACTCACCTCTTCACTTGATGATTATATCAGCCTGCAAACTATTTTCCCTATCTAGAATTCTTTGCTCCTTGTGTCAGACTGCTGATTGATAACCCTTTCCAACTCTCAATTCATTCTACAACTAAATCCTTCCTAACGAGCCTAAGAGGAAGTGATGTGTGCAGATTCCAAGTCATCTTAATAAAGACTCTTGTCCTGAACTCTCTTCTCTCCTCTCCTTCTCAATTTCTGAAAATGGCAAGGGCTGGAAAATCTCAGATACCATTTTTGAGAAGAACAAACCTACCCTGCTGGCTTGGGCCCCTGGTGGCTTTGTGGATTCAAAGGCTGTTTACCCTACTTACTTGAATTGCTACATGAGAAAGAAATCAATTTACATCTTGTCTGAAACACTGTAATTTGTGAGTCTTTGTTACAGTGCACTTTGGTTTCTGCTCCAACTAATAAACTCTTCCATACCAATCCCTGCAATAAGACAGAGCAATCTTCCAGACACAATATTATTTTTCAAAAATGGAAATCCCTTTATTGTTTTTGTTTACTGTAAAAAGTTCAAGTAGAACAGAAATGTTTAAAAAAGGTGTAAATCCTGAGGATACCAAGTGGTTTGGAATTTATCATTCCATGTTTTTTAATACATATAAAATGGCACATGTCTCTACTGATGAGACTGTACTGTTCATACTGCGGTATAACTTGAGTTGTTTATTCAACAATGTATCATGGGTCTCTTTCCACATCAATGCAAGGCCTTTATAATAGTTCATTCAATGGATATTCCATATTTAATTCTAAAAGTTTCCTAGGTGGTTTTTTTCAACTTTAAAAGTTCATTAAAATGAAGCCAGGAACATTCTTGCATGCTTGCATCAATTTTTTTATGTGCGTTTATGCAAATTATTTTCTTAAGATCGTTTTTTAGGAAAAAAATTTTGGAAAAGAGGATACTGAGTGCATACAATGCATACTTTATGTGGTGAAATACCTTCTAGATGCCCCATTTCCCCTAAGATAGCAGCCAGACCCAATAGCCTGGCCTACTCCAGCAGGGCTCTTCTTTACTGAGCTCACACCAGCCCTGTCAGCCTGGTCCCCTGTTCCCCAGAGTGCTCTGCATGTTGGTCACACTGACTTTATTTTTTTTACTGAAGGCATCAAGCTATTTCACAACTTTGTCCATCTCCTGTTACTCCTTATGTCTTTATTTTTATTTGCCTGTTCCATATGTCACACAAACACACACATACAGACACACACACACACACCCTTACTTTCTATTGTGAACAAACTTCTTTCTGTTCTTGAAGCTCTAGCTACACATTACCTATTCGAGGAAGCCTGTCATTAGAGTTTCCCTCAGCTTGATTACATTCCCCTCCTCTCTGCTTCCATAGCAATTTTTACCTACTTTTATCATCACACTTATCACATTCTGCTATGCGATTTATTGTGTTTACTTATTTATTTTCTTGTCTAGACTATGTTATCCTGAAAGCAGAATGAATTTGTCTTTGAATTCTCCTTCACATAATGGTTACTGGCACCTAATACTGCAAGTGCACTTTGGTTTTTGCCAGGTATTCTTGGTAATGTTATCACAAAAATTTATTCTAGGCCCTTCTAAAAATATTTCAGTATCTGCTAATATCCCTCTGGCCATAATTAATATTGGCTCTGGCACCGGGGTGAGTTAAGTGCTGCATTCGCATTCCAACAGAGATTCCATATAAGACGGGGAATGAGCACAGTGGGAGTTTAAGTCGTAAAGTTGGAACATCATCATCAACTTGGCTCAAGACTTCCTGGATGTTCTTAGGAAAGTTGAAGATTCATGAATCTGTCAAAGCCTTGAATGGATGGCTACTTCCCCAGGACATATTGTGTGCTGTTGGTGAGGAGGAGTTTGTTGAAAATGTAAGAGGGCCAGCAGGAGGTCTAGTCTATTTCTGGATGTTGAAGGACCAGTGTCTGCCCTGTAGATCACCATTCCTCCTTCTACTCACATGACATGACAATTAAGCTAAAATAACTCCAGAACTTCACCCAAGGAAGATCACTCCCATCACAGACTGCCAAGGCTGGAAGCAGGCTTTGAAAATCACTAGAACATCTTCCACATGAAGAAACTGAAGTTTAGAGAAGACAGGTGATTTCCTATCTTTTACCTGTTTCCACATAATCAGTGAGTACAGAATCGGGATTAGATACCAGGTATTCTCTATTCACCATCCTGAGACCATCCATCCAGTACTTTCTGATAAGACAGAAGACTGGCTACTCCTCTCTTCCAAGACACCAAGTTAAATATGTTCTAAGTACATCATACTTCTTCACCAACTGTCATGATTAGAATCAAGATGTACTTCTTGCAAAAGGAGAATTCAGGTTAAGTAAACAATGTTATACATAGCAACAGTACAAAAGACATCATAAATACCAACAGATATTTCCAAGAAATCAAATTTACTGAAATCTGGTCACTTAAAAATTGTGAAGAGAATCACTAAAGCTTTCCTTTGACAATCCAGAGAGCTCAACAATTGTTGTTCAGTTAATTTCCCAAGTGCTAACAATGTGCTGGCCACTGTCTTAGGGTATATGGATACCAAGAGAAGGAACTTAGAACATCCCACTGTTCCAAATTTCTCATATTGATGACTGTGTTAGAACCACTTGAAACATCTTTCTGAAGTCAATAAAATAGAAAATAGCATTGTGTTGAGGACCCAGCCAGAATTCAATCACTGACATTGGGAAAATACGTTATGATACTGCACTTCCATGGAGATATTTATTATAGAATTTTAGAATTTATACAACCCTTGGGGATCATCTAACCATATGTGTGTATATGTTGTGTGTGTGTATATACAGATGAAGGGACTAAGTCCCTATAATACCAGCTTGTCCTAGATCTCAAATGTTATTTGGTATGAGAGCCTGATGAGGTCCTAGGTCTTATAAATTGTTACCAGTTCTCTTTCCTTCACACTGTACTAGCTCCTCAGCATAGACAAACTATGGTAGCACTCATGATTCACTCCTGATATTCATGTCTTTGTGTAATTTTCTCCTTTTGTGTAAATACGGACTGTTAACTGCTTCTAGCCAACAGATATGAAAATGGTTATGGAGTGTCACTTCTTCAATTAAGTTACATACACACACACACACACACACACACATAAGCACATATATATGTATATGTATGTGTATAAAGACTATATGTATACTCTCTCTTATTAGCAGACTCACTTGCAATTCTGCCAAAAACCTGAGTGAACTTGAAGCACATTCTTTCTTAGTCCAGTTTCTAGATTACGGTGCAGTCCATCTAACACCCTGAGTTTAGCCTTATAGGGCCCTAAGCAGAGGACACAGCTGAGCTGTGCCTACAGTCCTGATGCAGAGAAACTAGGAGATGATAAATGTTGTATGTTGTTTTCAGCTGTCAAATCTGTGGCAATTTGTCATACAGCAAAGAAAACACTGAGTCTCCAATAGAAATAGATGAGATTTCAATAAATCAAGATACCAAAACTATCTAACATGAAGGCAGACACATACTAAAACTGAAGACATAAAATTAGGTGCCATCGGTATATCCAGACCCTCACCTAAATCAAGATGGAAAAGTGTGAGGTGTCCAAGACAAGACAACTTAGACTGAATAGTCTCTCCGAGGCTCTTTCTGCTGGTCTGCAGTCCTAACTATAATAGTGACTCTGTTCTGCATGAATTGGTAACTGAAGCTCAACTCCTTCTTGCATACATGGGAAACATTTGCACAAACAGAAAAGAGGCCAAATTTTAGAGCATTCTGTCCATTACCACATACAGAGGTAGGAGTGAATAAGGTTAGTTAAAAGTGAATTTCAATAATTTAACAGGATTAAGGCATTAATATCAATGTATCAGAAGGTTATTATAAGGGTCCTGAGGATAAATGGTTTCTTTAGGACTTAGGATAATATATTAATCATAATAAAATCTATACCTCCCTGGTGTCAGCCAGAATGTGGTCAAAGGTTGAATACTTATGCTCTAAGGAGACATATGACACCCTTTCATAACAAGGATGTCAACCAGGATGCTTCTTACATGCCAGCTGTAATTGATGAATATTGGCAGCTTGTACTGCATTAGGCTTTGCAGGAATGTATGCTCTAGTGAGCCAGCAATGACTGTCATGGCAAGAGAAGGTAAAAGAATGGTATACGTATTGTGGGTTGTGGACCTTGTGTTGAAATGCATGTCATTTTAGTCCTGACAATCACTCATCGCCTTGGTGATTTGGGTCATGTCACCTAACTTCCCTGAGCCTTATCTTCTCCAAACAGCATGATAAGTAGTTCTGAGAGTTATTAGGATTGCCCATGTAAAAGTACTCAGCAGAGTGTCAGGCTTCTATCAGATTTTTTTCCCCAAAAAAAGTCTTTATTCATGATTGTCAAAACTTGGAAATAACCAAGATGCCTTTCAGTAGGTAAATGGATAAACTGTGATGCATCTAAACAATGGAATATTACACAAAGCTAAAGAGAACTGAACTATTAAGTCATAAAAAGACAGGGAAGAATAGTAAATGCATATTATTAAGTGAAATAAGCCAATCTGAAAAGGTTGTACTGCATTCCAACTGTATGACATTATGGAACAAACAAAACTATGGAGACAGTAAAAAGAGCAAAGGAGGGGATGAATTAGCAGAGCATAGACAACTTTTTTGTACAGTGAAACTATTCTGTATGATATTATTTTTCCACACCCATAGAATGTATAACACCAAGAGTGAATCCTCAGGTTAACTATGAACTATGAACTACAAAGGTGAGAATGACATGTCAATGGAGGTTTCAGTGGTTGTAACAGATGTCGTACTGTGGTATAAGATGTCCCTCCTGGGACATCGCATGTATGGGAGGGAGCAAAGGTTATACAGGAACCCCTGTACTTTCTTCTTAGTTTAGCTATGAACCTAAAAAACAAAACAAAACAAAACAAAAAACAACAAAAAAACAATTTATCAATTAAAAAAAAAAACAGTTCTTTTGAATCTCTGAATAGAGTTAAGAAGGTGAGTGAAGAACGTAGGGATGAAAACTCAGAGTAAGTCATCCTGTGGGTGAATTGCCCCTGAACCATGGGAAAATAGTGTGTGACCAGATAGTGGTGACATCATGAGAAATTGGGAATCCAGTGAAAACCAATGAGATGAACGTATCAGGAGGAGATAGCCTGAGTGCCAGATATCAGAAATGGCCTGTGGTTTGAATGGCTAAAGGACAACGTGAAAAGTACAACTTCCATGTTTACCTCTGTGTGGCAGCCTTCACACTACTTAAAGCTGCATGTGGACAGGTGCCTGCTTTCTGAGTGCTTCCACCTAAGTTTCACTCACCAGAAAACCACTTGTATAATCCCACTTGTATAAAACCACTTGTATAATCAGAGGGGAATCATGGGGAATGGTGAGGCATTCATTCTTCAAGTGATTAAAAGAATAGGGACAGCTAGTCATAGAGCAACATCAATAAAGAGGCAAACGCAGGTTCCCTCACTTTCTCAGAAAAGGAAGAAAATTAGGGAGAGAAAGTCCTCAGCTTGGTAAATGAGCCCCCCACTCAGAATGCTAAATGTGAGTTGATGCTTAGGTCATGGCAAGGTCTAATGGCTGGAGGGGCACAGACTACAAGGGTGGAGAAACCTCTTCCTTCTGCCTTCATACCAGCTTTTGACTGGGAAGAGAACCAACAAGTACTGTGTAAGACCCTGCAATGGGAACACAGTGATAAATGGCTTGGTTCTTGCCCTCAGAAAGTTGTCTCAAGGAGAGAGATGGATGGATAACTAAATATACTACATGTCATTCTATACTGGGTGCTGTATAGCAGAGAAACAAACAATAGACTATGGTAACATAGAAAAGCATTTAATTTTAAAAAGTGTCAGGATCTGGCTGTGCCATTTTGACTCATAAGATAAATGAATTCTCCTGGCTTCTAGGCTTTCCCCGCCAACCAGGGCAGTGGGATTCAACATCTTATTGTCCAGTGAATTTAAGGCCACATGGAAATATTTATTAGCAAGTCACTTTGACTCAGTCAACCTACCCTCTGAAATTCCTTTAAATTTCTTTTTAATATAAAATGGAGCTAATAATAATAATATCTACTTCATTAGTCGTATCCTAGTAATGTTGAGTCAAATCCTATTTAACAGTGGTGATTTGGAAAAATGATTATAAATATACTTTGAAAATGACAAAGTACTCTAAAAATGTAAATTATTGATGCCATTTTAAAATTGTGTTATTTAATTTTCAATATACCTAATTGGAACTTATGTTCCTTAAGGGCTAGAAGAGCACATTTTTATTATTGCCCCTTCTCCCTTGTATAAAATATCATATATAATACTATGCTTTGAATGGAGTCTTTTTAGCCAAAGTCTTTGAGTAAAGGACAATTTCTTTTCCTTCCAGCACCTCTCTGAGATCAATGTGGCTTAAACTGTTGAGGACTGTTTATAGAAATGAGCTGCCAAGTCACATTTCAGGATACAGACACATTGTTCCAGTCAAGGGGAGAAATGTTAATGTTGTCTATCAATGCATAACATATATGTACATAATGTGTACATTCATATACACATTATATATCTATATAGTATACATACACACATTAATCCTAATTTTTATAATATCTATTTTATAACATATATATATATATAAAATCCTAATGCCTTCTCTATAGTGTCATATACTTGCTAAACTTGATCCCATATACATTCAACTACATATAGTTTCAGAAAGAGTAGATATAGCTATATCAACTAGATATAGTTTCAAAAATACAGCTAGACAAAGCTGTATCCTTTTGATATGAATGTCCTATTTATTTTTGTGAACATATTTAATCATATTATATGCAGGGAATGCATTTCTTAATTTGCTAGTTAATTAAAATGTGCTTTGATAAAGAGTAAAAAAGATTCAGCATTATCTCTCAGGACAAATGCGCATTCCTTAATGTAACAGTCTATTTGAAATGTGGTTTGATTAATGCCAAATTCTCAGTAGGTACATTTAAGGGAGAAACAGTCAGGGTTATGAGACTAGGAATTCTTGTCAAAAAGGATCAGTTCCTCTTTTACTTCAACCATCTATCTTTGTAGTTGGTAATGTTTTCATACCTTTACAACATTTTATAAATAAAGCTCCTTTGATATCATTTCAAAAGACATTTAATAAAGTAGTAAAACCAACACTATTTTTTTTTTAACCAAGTGTTCATAGTAACTGGGAATGGTTTGCAAAGAATAGGAAAATTGCTTCCCTTCAAACTTGCTCAGTAGGGATGAATGGTTAGATAAAATTTTTCTCATACCAGGGTTTCATCTGAACACAGACCCCTCCCTCCTTCCTCACTTACCTTTCATAAATGTGGGCCAAGGTTGATTTTACAAAGAACAGCAAACCAAGACAGACCAGTAAGGCACTATTTTAGGCTGTAGGGATATATTATAGAGAAAAGAGAATGAATTCAGACTCTGAAAACCTGGAATCAGAGTTCTACCTTCATGTAGTAATTGGGTCCTTGGAAAAGCTATTTAAGTAACTAGAAGTTACTAGAAGCTTAATGATCTCAATCACAATTTTTATGTCTGTGAAATGAGCAGTAACAAAATCTCCCCATCCAGTTTCATAGGATTGTATGTAAAATTCAAAAAAGATCATTAGCTCCATCATTGTTAAAGTTTTTGGAGTGCTTCCTGTGAATCAAAAATAAATAAAATGAACATAAGATGTATTAAAATCCACTAATAATTACAACAAGCCCTATAAGGTATGTCCTGTCTTCACTTCATGGTGGAGGAAGCAAGAGTGTTAGAAAAGTTGATAAACTTGCCCAAGTTTACATGTAAATAAATGGTATAGCCAGAATTTGAATCCGAGCAAATACTGAGTCTGTGCAGTTAACCACTACACACCACCACCTCCCCCAATAATAAATGTATATGCATTTATGAAACCATAAAACACTAGACAAATACATACAGATTACTATTTAATTAAGTTGTAAATTAGGGGGTTGGAAAAAGTTAAAATGCCTAGCAAGATGATTCTCACTTACCAAGAGTTTGATAGTGTTTAGAACATTGCTAATGATTTTGTCCCTTATGTTAAAACCTCACAAGAAGGGACCACTTTGCCACTCACAGCCCTATAAATTAATATCTCTTCCCCTCTTTTATATATGCATTAATATCTCTTCCCCTCTTTTATACTCCTTAACTCCTTTCTCCTTCCCACCACATGCAAATTATAGAGGCTTATGACCTGAGATGGCACCTAACCCAACACGATCTGTATGACTGATTTCACAAGTATTTATTGAACATCTACTATGGCTCGGTTCCCAGTTAAGTATGTCGATTCAGGCACAGAAGAACTCTCCATACAAGAAGACCGGATAAGTCAAAGCTGTTATGAAGCTATAAGCTGAAGGTTTTATGTGAGTTCAGAGGAAGGGACAAGACTCTCAAGGGAAGTGTTGGGCTTTTCTAGGAAGAGAGATAGTTAGAATATTATAGATCATGGACCAGTACAAGTAAAGGTAAGACGGCCAAAGAGATAAATACAGAAAACAAACTGGTGGTTGCCAAAGGGCAGATGGGGGTGGAAGGATGGGTGGAACAAAGAGGATTGAGAGGTACAAACTCTCAAATATAATAAGGAAGTCACAGAGATGAAAAGTACAGCATAGAGAATATTGTCAATAATATTGTAATAACATTTGGTGACAGATGGCAAATAAACTTGTCTTGTCTGGAGGTTACATGGGTGCAGGCTTTGTCGGAACTGATTGAATTAAAGCCTTTAAGTTCTATGTAAATGCCACCTCGATAAAATTACAAATACAACATTTAAAAAGGGAAGTAAAGGGAAGGAATTCTTGTTTATTTCTCAAGACCTTTGTGCCTTATTTAGACTCTCTGTCTCACACTCTGTGGAGGTGACTTAAGACAATTTAATATGAATCTGTTGCTTATTCTGAAGAATCGCCCCATGTCCTGTGCTATATCCTACTGCGGAGATGATAGAGTAGTGTGATTGTGTGCATGTGTACCTGTGTGCTTCTTAGCATTGTGCATATCCATACACCTGTGTCCTCATCCTTTGTGAGCCCCAGTTTCTCCATCTACAGAAAGGGAATTATAGTATTTGCTCTCTTTTACTCAGACCTGTGGTTTGGCTCAGTGACACTGTATATTTGAAAGCATGTTGAAAACCCTTAGCACTAATGAACTCTCTGTATCCAGATAGTTTTCTAATTCCAAAGGGTATGTGCAGAAAGTATGGAAGTGGGGAGGCAAGTGTCCCTGGACTTGCTACTAGCTTTCTTCCCCTGAAAATTATCAAGGTTCGTATTTCTCATTTAATGTCCCAGTGGATAATGTCATTTCTGGGTGCTTCTTCCTTTTCAGAAGCAGTCAGAAGGTGGTGCTCTATTGCCTCCTAGGGAGATTATATATATATATGTATATATATACATATATATATATATATAATATATAAATAAAATATTTTATTTATTTGACAGAGAGAGAGAGATAAATAAAATATATAAATAAAATATTTTATTTATTTGACAGAGAGAGAGAGAGATCACAAGTAAGCAGAGAGACAGGCAGGGGTGCAGGTGGGAAGCAGGCTCCCTGCTGAGCAGATAGCCGATGCGGGGTTGATCCCAGGATCCTGAGATCACAACCTGAGCTGAAGGCAGAGGCTTAACTCACTGAGTCACCCAGGCGCCCCTCCTCGGTACATATTTACTGAGCGCCTACAATGTGTTATTTTCTGCAGAGACTGGAGATCTGTATCTCATTTTTTTTTTTCCCCTGGGTTGGTGACAATCTAGGCTAAAGGCCAGTTCTACTGAGAGGAATTATGTAGCCCCTTTCCTCTGACCCCAAGAGTCTCTTCCACATGTACCTCCCACTTCAATGAGCTGGATGAGCTTCTCACCTCTGGAGACTGAAAATGGCATGTGTCCTTGAAGGCTGATCTCAGTCTGAGGAAAGGGGTTGCACAGAAGCTTTTCAGGCAAGTAAAGTATTGGAGCTCCAGAAGTGTTTGCATTGCCAGGGTGGGGAGAGTTGAGATTGGAATATTCTTTCAAATGACAACTTCCATGAGGATTTTCTATAAAGTGTTTGCTTTGGCATATGTTTACAGCAATCACAAGTGTTTCAGTTCAGGACTGAATTGAGAACTTGAGGACTTGAGAATGTAGTGAAACTACTCTCAAGAGTAATTAGAAAGGAATGAAATAAAGGAAAGACTAAAGGAGGCAACACAGAATAAGAGAAATGCATGTATTTTTAATAAAGACTTAGGAGAGATAAAGAAAGCTGAAGTATCTGAGAACCAACACAAAGGCTTTGACTTGAACTTCTCAAGTAGCTGGGCTCAGGAGCCCAACCCTGGTTTTATGAAGGATGTCCACATACCTGCCAACCAGTACTTTTCCCATCTTACATATTCATAGTTCCTAGGTATTTTGGAACAATTGTGAGATGAGATATTCAAATATTGTAGTTGTAAAAACAAAGAGACATATTCACGTAGAGGAAAAACAGAAACAAATGCTGCTTGCTCTGTGTAATATCCACAAAACAAATGTGCAAGGCTATTCTACACACCGCAGGGGAGCAAAATCCTGAACACTCTCAAATGCTAGTAAATGAAAATTAATTGCACAGAGGCCAGTATTTCTCATTTAGGATGCATAAAATATCATTAATGCTATCTATATTGGGAGTCCTATCATTGCTCTTTTATTTTGGTCAACATAAAAATAGTCTTTCAAAGGTTTTATTTTGCTCTCTTCCTACTCAATCTTTCTTTCTTTCTTTTTTTTTTTAATGTTTTATTTATTTATTTGACAGACAGAGATCACAAGTAGGCAGAGAGGCAGGCAGAGAGAGAGGAGGAAGCAGGCTCCGCGCTGAGCAGAGAGCCCAATGTGGGGCCCAATCCCAGTACCCTGAGACCATGACCTGAGATGAAGGCAGAGGCTTTAACCCACTGAGCCAACCAGGTGCCCCTCCTTTTTTTTTTTTTTAAGATTTATTTATTTATTTGACACACACACACACACACACACACACAGAGATCACAAGTAGACAGAGAGGCAGGTAGAGAGAGAAGGAGAAGCAGGCTCCCAGCCCAGCAGAGAGCCTGATGTGGGACTCAATCCCAGGACCCTGGGATCATGACCTGAGCCAAAGGCAGAGGCTTAACACCCTGAGCCACCCAGGTGCCCCACCGATCTTTATTTTTCATAATGTCTGATGTTCTTATGATATGAATCATTTCTCCATGACACTTTTCAGAAGTCTAATACTAATGGTTGTAATGTATTATAAAAAATAACTTATTACAGAAGAATTATGCACTGTGATGTATATGAAAGAGATAGCAACTCACAACCTGTCCAGACCTCAGTTTCCTTATCTTTGAAATCTGTAAGTAGGGAGGAAGTTATGAAACCCTCCACTCCCTAGCTTACCAGCCTATTCATATATTTCACTGCTCTGAGCATAAGAGGCAACTTCAGAGATGGAGACCTCTGGTTCTTTCTCGGTATATTCTCAAGATCAAGTTTATGACTGGGGGGCTCAGTTGGTTAAGCTTCCAGTTCTTGGTTTTGGCTCTGGTTGGGATCTCATGTGTTGTGAAATCAAGCCCCAGTAGAACTCTGTGCTCATCAGGAAGTCTGCTTGAGGATTCCTTCTCTCTCCCTCCAGCTGCTTACTTTTTCTCTCTGTCTCTTTCTTTTTTTATAAAATAAATACATAAATCTTTAAAAAAAGGATCAAGTTTACAAAAAGAAAGTGTGAAATTATTTGGAAAAATTTGGTAGAAAAAAGAAAAAGCAATATTTTCGTGTCACTCTATTTTTTTTAAAGTAGTTCTGAACTACTTAGCAAGACGTTTAAGACCTCTACATTGCTTTGAATTACCTATCTAACCCACCTCTGTCTACTGTCATCCTGCAATGGACCACTAGCTCACCTGTGGTAGCAATATGTTGAGGATTGCCTCCGCACATGCACTCCCTCATTTTCTTCTCCCATTCAGGGAAGCTCTTCCTCCATCTTCCTATAAAAAGTGTGCAATGCATTGCATTGTATTTACTTGGAGGCACCATCTATTAATTTGAAATACTTATTCCATCTTTAATATTATATAAATTAATATATCTGATTTTATAATTTTTAGATTGAGAGCTCCTTGAGGGCCAAAATTAGATCCCATTCATAGTTACTCCCTATAGAGGTTGTTAGCAAAGTGCTCTTTTAATGTCCAAAAAGAGTACCAGAGTAAGGATCAGGTATTTCGAGGTTCAGTTTTAGGTCCTTTAACAACTAACTCTGCAGCCATAGACATATTATTTAAACTCTATTAACCTCAATTATCTTGTGTAACATGGGGATAAAAATATCTATTCCACATGGAGGCTTAAATGCTAAAGGGCTTTTAAAACTCTACAATACTATTACTTGAAGAACGAAAGTTATTAATGTTGTTCTTATAATTTTATTATTATAGTAGTCACTCAATGACTATTAAATGTGTCTTAAAGAATGAAAAAGCAAAAGTAAGTAGATAATAAATGTCATATTTGAATTCAGTTATAACAGAATGAAATGGCTATATACATTTATTTTCTCTCTCTCTCCCCAAGCTCTATTAAAATAAAATTAAAGGAATTTTTTGGTACTTAAAAAAGCTACATGGCAAAGAGAATAAAGAGGGGGCAAGAGCAGACAAGGTATTTCTACAAATTTTTTGAAGCTGGGAAGGAGATGGGGAGATAGTATAAGTGAGATAGCTGAGCAGGGGTCACAACAACCTCTAAACAACCTCTAAACCTGGAGAGGGATACACCAAGGAGAAACCAGCGGGTCTCATCTTGAAGCCCAATTCTTATAGCCTGTAGCCCCTAGGAAGGTATCTGAGAAGACAGGAATGAGAACAAGGAGGTTGTCAACACCAGTGTGGGAAGTAGTTATGCTTCATATCTCCTTGTGACTTCTGTACTCCTGTGAACAGGGAATATTTCCTTTCCCTCTACTTTTCTCCACCCCCAGAAGAGGGGGTTTATACTCTAGGGAAGAGTTTTATACTCTAGGGAAATGAGTCTTGGACACTCTGGGTTCCTGCATACCACGCACAGGGGAGGATGAAAATAAGGTGTAGGGTCAAAAATAAAGGGACATGAAGCAAGAGTTCGCATTTTAAATTTAGAGTCCTCAGCTTTCTTCCATTCTCTGTTTACAAATGCAAGAAACAAAGCACATCTCTCTAAAGCTAAAGGCTGAAGGATTCCTCTGTAGAAAAAATAAAGGAGAAAACGCAGGGATAAAACATACAGATATTAACACACAGAGGTTCTCGAAGGTGAGAGGAGGGCTGTGTGCCATCTCATTTCCCTAAAATGGAGCCTAGGAGTTAAAGTCAGTTCTTTTTTTTTTTTTTAAGATTTTATTTATTAATTATTTATTTGAGAGAGAGAGAATGAGTTGGGGGGAGGGAGAAGGGCAGACTCCACAATAAGCGTGGACTCCAGTATAGGGTTCAATCCTACAACACCGAGATCATGATCTGAGCTGAAACAAGAGTCAGAAGTTCAGTCAACTGAGCCACCCAGGTGTCCCCTCAAAGCCAATTTTTACCCACTCCCTTCCCCCTGCCCAGACAATTCTCGGTTGCTTTTTAGTCATATTCAAATGTAAAAGAGCATGTACTGAAGGAAAGCCTTCAATAGGAGGAGAGAGAGAAAGCAAGAGAGAATGAATGAATGATTGGAACCCCAAAGAAACAGAAGCTGGAGAGAATTCCAAATAAGAGAGAGAAAAGATGATATTGTATTCTTGAGATAATACAGGATGTGATTAAAAAAAAAAACTAAAAGTAAAAAAGTATAACTGGAGAAAAAGAAAATGTTCTAGAAAATTAAAGTTATAATCGTTCAATTAAAAAAAATAGATATGTTTGGGTGAGTCCAGCAGTGGGTATTAAGGAGGGCACATAGTGCATGGAGCACTGGGTGTGGTGCATAAACAATGAATTATGGATCACTGAAAAAAAATAAGATTTAAAAAATTAAATTAAAAAAATAAAAAATGTATATATGTTTAAAGAAAATTTCCAAAAATTATTTCAAAAGTTGAGGTAAAAAGCAAATTTGGAAAATCAGCATAGGAAGTAAAAGGAGATCTAACATCTAACAAATATATATCTAACTGAGATTAGAAATTTATTTCCCTGAAACTAGCTAGACACAGAAATAAACATTTGCTGTTCAACTGACTGACAGACATCTACAGATTAAAAATAAATTCCAAATGTAAATCAGCTCATACAAAATTGCGTACTCTTCCCCCATAAAAGTATAAGGAAAAAAACGCCAAATACCATAACAACAGCAAGAAAAATTCCAAAAACCAAAAACAAAAAGCCCCTGTCAAGACCCTCTAATCTTCAACTCTGGATGTTTTTCCTGTTGTTATTTTGAAAAGACAAAATTTCCTTACTTGGTCTTTCTTTCTTTCTTTCTTTCTTTTTTTTTTTTTGTGAATGGAGGGAAATCAATTAGAAAGGAAAAGAAAGAAGTTGTCTCAGAAAACCATGAGAGACTCTTGCCTCTGGGAAACAAAATGAGGGTTATAGAAGGGAAGTGAGTAGGGGAAGGGGCAACTGGGTGATGGGCATTAAGGAAGGCATGTGATGTGATGAGCACATCTGTAACTGATGAATGACTGAACACTAGTGATGAACACTGAAACTAATGATGTACTATATGTTGGATATTTGAACTTAAATAATAAAAAATAAAAAAAAGTTGTCATAAAAGTGAAGAACACAAGTCTCCAGACTATGGCCCAGAGTGACCATCTCAACAGGTGAAGAAATATCACATCAAAGGTCACTGAGAATGAAGACAAGATGCTAAGAAGTCCATACTACCTGACAATATGGATTTAATGCAATCCCTATCAAAATATTAACAGCATTTTTCACAGAACTAGAACAAATGATCCTAAAATTTGTATGGAACAATAAAAGACCTCAAATTGCCAAAGCAATCTTGAAAAAGAAGAATGTAACTGGAGGTATCATAGTCCCAGATTTCAAGACATACTACAAAGCTATACTGGTCAAAACAGCACAGTACTGGCACAGAAATAAACATACAGATCAATAGAACCGAATACAGAGCCCAGAAATAAATCCACACCTATATGGTCAATTAATCTTCAATAAAGGAGGCAAGAATATCCAACAGAAAAAAGACAGTTTCTTTGACAAATAATTGATGGGAAAACTGGACAGTTACATGCAAAATAATGAAGCTGGATCACTTTCTTATGCCACACACAAAAATAAACTCAAAATGGATTAAGGATCTAAATGTGGGACCTGAAGCCATAAAAATCCTAGAAGAGAGCACAGCCAGTAATTTCTTTGACATCGGTAATAGTCACATTTTCCTGGATATGTCTCTTGAGGCAAGGGAAACAAAAGCAAAAATAAATTAATAAATTATTGGCACTACATAAAAGGAAAAACTTCTGTATAGCAAAGGAAACAGTCATTACAACAAAAACAAAAACAAAACACCGGGATGGGAGAAGATATTTGCAAATGGCATATCTGATAAAGGGTTAGTATCCAAAATATATACAGAACTTATACAAATAATCACGCAAAAATATCTGATAAAATATGGGCAGAAGAGGGGTGCCTGGGTGGTTCAGTTTGTTAAATGTTTGCCTTTGGCTCAGGTCATATTCCCAGGGTCCTGAATTGAGCCCTGTGTTGGGCTCCCTGCTCAGTGGAGAGCCTGCTTCTCCTTCTCCTTCTGCTCCTCCCCTGCTTGTGCTCTCTCTTGCTCTTGCTCTCACTCTATCTCAAATAAATAAATAAAATCTTTTAAAAAAATGGTCAGAGGATATGAACAGACATTTCTTCAAAGAAGATATTCAGATGGCCAGCAGAGACATTAAGATGCTCAATATCACCCATCACCAGGAAAATGAAAATCAAAACCACAATGAGATTTCATCTCACACCTCACATCAGAATGACTAAAATCTACAACACAAGAAAAAAACACGTGTTGGCAAGAAGTGTAGAAAAAGGAACGCTTGTGCACTGTAAGTGGGAATGCAGATTGGTGCAGCCACTGTGGAAAAAACAGTATGGAGTTTCCTCAAAATATTAATAATAAAATTAATGTATAATCCAGTAATTCCACTACTGGGTATTTACACAAAGAATACAAAAACACTAATTAAAAAAGATATCTGCACCCTTATGTTTATAGCAGCTTTATTTACACTAGCCAAGACATGGGAACAACCTAACTGTCCATCAATTGCTGAATGGATAAAGAAGATCTAAGATTTATATATATACATATACTTTATATGTAAAGGAATATTACTAAGCCATAAAAAAGAATGAAGTCTTGCTAGAGAGTATAAGACTAAGAAATAAGTCAGAGAAAGACAAATACCATGACTTCACTAATGTAGAATTTAAGAAACAAAACAAACAAACAAAGAAAAAAAAAAAGACAAAGCAAAAAACTAACATTTAACTAGAGAGAACAAACTAATGGTGACAAGAGGGAGGTGGTTGAGGAAATGGGTGAAATAGGTGAAGAGGATTAAAGAGTATGCCTATCATGATGAACACTGAGTAATGTACAGAATTGTTGAATCACTAGGGGCGCCTGGGTGGCTCTGCCTTCAGAGCCTCTGCCTTCAGAAGCCTCTGCCTTCAGCTTGGGTCATGATCTCAGGGTCCTGGGATTGAGTCCCACGTCGGGCTGTCTGCCCAGCAGGGAGCCTGCTTCCCCCTCTCCCTCTGCCTGCCTCCCTGCCTACTTGTGATCTCTCTCTCTCTCTTTCAAATAAATAAATAAAATCTTAAAAAAAATAGAATTGTTGAATCACTATATTGTACCCTGAAATGAATATAACACTGTATGTTAAGTATACTGGATTAAAAAATTTTAGGGGCTCCTGGATGGCTCAGTCAGTTATGCATCCGACTCTTGGTTTCAGCTCAGGTCAAGTCTCAGGGTTGTGAGATCAAGCCCTGCACTGGACTCCACACTCACTGTGGAGTCTCCTTGGGATTCTTTCCCTCTTTCTCTCCCTCCCCACCTGCTCCTCCCTGTGCTCATACACTCCCTCTCTCTTTCTCTCAAAAATAAATAAATAAAATCTTAAGTTTTTTAAAAGTTGGAGCCTTCCATAAATGATGGACATACGGTTGGTTAAGGAAATTATAGGAATTTTCAGTATACTCCATACTTTGTTCATATTTTTAAATGCCAAACAAAGTTTTAATGATTCTCCACATTGACTGATTTGCGGATGTTGAACCAACCTTGCAGCCCTGGAATAAATCCCACTTGGTCGTGGTGAATAATCCTTTTAATGTACTGTTGAATCCTATTGGCTAGTATTTTGTTGAGTATTTTCGCATCTGTGTTCATCAAGGATATTGGTCTATAGCTCTCTTTTTTGATGGGATCCTTGTCTGGTTTTGGGATCAAGGTGATGCTGGCCTCATAAAATGAGTTTTGAAGTTTTCCTTCCATTTCTATTTTTTGGAACAGTTTCAGAAGAATAGGAATTAGTCTTTAAATGTTCGGTAGAATTCCCCCGGGAAGCCGTCTGGCCCTGGGCTTTTGTTTGTTTGGAGATTTTTAATGACTGTTTCAATCTCCTTACTGGTTATGGGTCTGTTCAGGCTTTCTACTTCTTCCTGGTTCAGTTGTGGCAGTTTATATGTTTCTAGGAATGCATCCATTTCTTCCAGATTGTCAAATTTGTTGGCGTAGAGTTGCTCATAGTATGTTCTTATAATAGTTTGTATTTCTTTGGTGTTAGTTGTGATCTCTCCTCTTTCATTCATGATTTTATTTATTTGGGTCCTTTCTCTTTTCTTTTTGATAAGTCAGGCCAGGGGTTTATCAATTTTATTAATTCTTTCAAAGAACCAGCTCCTAGTTTCGTTGATTTGCTCTATTGTCTTTTTGGTTTCTATTTCATTGATTTCTGCTCTAATCTTTTTTTTTTTTTTTTAAAGATTTTATTTATTTATTTGACAGAGAGAGATCACAAGTAGATGAAGAGAGAGGCAGGCAGAGAGAGAGAGAGAGGGAAGCAGGCTCCCTGCTGAGCAGAGATCCCAATGCGGGACTCGATCCCAGGACCCTGAGATCATGACCCGAGCCGAAGGCAGTGGCTTAACCCACTGAGCCACCCAGGTGCCCTCTGCTCTGATCTTTATGATTTCTCTTCTCCTGCTTGGCTTAGGGTTTCTTTCTTGTTCATTCTCCAGCTCCTTTAGGTGTAGGGTTAGGTTGTGTACCTGAGACTTTTCTTGTTTCTTGAGAAAGGCTTGTACCGCTATATATTTTCCTCTCAGGACTGCCTTTGTTGTGTCCCACAGATTTTGAACCTCCAGAGAAAAAAATTATGACATAACTATTTTCAGAGACTGAGAAAGGGAAAACTGTATGTATGAGAGCCAAAACCTCCTCTACGATAAGAGAAATTTAAAAAATGTCTAAAATGTATAAATCAAGAAATGGTAATGTAAGTGATTTATTTAGGCATATAGTGATCAATACCAATGAAAACAGACAAGTGAATGGTTCAAATATGTGTGAGATTCCAAAAGCTGGGGGTTAGGTGAGACAAAGCATAATTCTTTTTTGCATTTTAATCCTCTTGGTAGTATTTAAATTCTTAAATCGCATCCACATGTCCATGTAGCAATTTTATGATAGTAAAAATGAATTCAGAAAAAAATAAAATAAAAATGTTCTATATCTGAAAACCAAAAAAAAAAAAAATTGCTATAAAACTTGGTTATTAAACTAGAGTTTCCTTCAGCCTGCTCACACTACACGAGCCATGGATTATGTGCACAGAAGCAATGACTTCATAGGCCATTGAACATTTCAGGGTTTAAATAAATCTCCCACTATCAGAACCTCTGTGCAGTAGGAAGTAAGTGGGTGAATATTACTGGAATGAAAATCCTGAACTTTCTAATTGTTTCTGTTCATCTTGGATACACGCCAGACTAGTTTCTCTTTTTTAAATTATTTATTTTGATTTTCAGAAAATCAGAAGAAAATTAAAGGCTCAAAATAATAATAATAATAATGCCATAAGTTGAAATAAAGCAACATTTTGGAAGGAGTCCATCAAAATGCTTTTCTATGAATATAGCTGGGAGAAAAGAGAGTGAAGGACACTAACATTAACTGAGTGTTTACTATGGACCAGGCTTATGCAAGCAATTCCTTCTCTCCCTATCACAGCTTTGTGAGACAAATCACCACTTTCTTTTTAGAGATGAAGAAACTGACTAACAGAGAGGTTAGTAACCTTCACAACAACACAGTGGGGTTCCTCAAATGGGCTACTGATGTGCCAGGATATTGATCTCCTCAGGCCTCAAGGGAGGTGGAGCCTTTTACTCAAGTGGTTCTTTCATGTAAGTGTCATTATCGATGTGCATTATGATGTGGACAAGGTTGGAAACACTGCTTTAAGCAGAAGTAAATCAGCCTTCTTACCCTTCCATTTTCCAGATCTCTCTGTTCTGAAAAAGCATCCTACTAGGTGGGTAACAATTTATTGCAATAGAACGTTTTTATTTAAGGTAGGACACATATATCAACCATTTTGATAGCCTCATTTTTTCATCCAAGAAAGTGGGCCTAGGCAAGAGGGATGGTCTCACCTAGAGAGGGCTCCTACTGCAGTTGGTCTTCACCCATCCTGGGGAGCAGGGAAGCAGGGATGCGTGTGGCTGTGCTGTGGTCCGCCCTGTGATGGCTCCCACTGGACGGCATCACAGTGGATGGTTGCTGGTTCATCTTTTCTGTTGGCTAGGGAGCTCTAGGAGAAGAGGAACTGAATCTAACATAATTTGATGTGCCCGGCACTAGAACAGTGTCGGTACCTAGCAGGCTCTCAGTATTTGTTAAGTGAATAAATAACTAATTAAAAACTGTGTTCATAGGATCCTGGGTCAAGCTCTGTCTCCCCAGCCTGTTAGCTCTCTGACCTCAGACAAGTCATGTATAATGGTAAACGGGCATCAAAGGTCTTAGGAGATTGTATTATATAGGATTATAATAATAATGACAAACCATAATAGCAGCTAATATTTAGTGAACGTTTTTGATGTGCCAGGCAGAGTTAAAGTGTCTTGAAAGTATTAACTCATTTAATTTAAAATACATTTTTAACTTGTCAATAGTCTGGTTGATACATGTGTGTCTGGCTATGTGGACAATCATTAGAGCTCATTCTACAGTGTATTTCCCACTGCATTAGAACTCAGTCTGGGGTATATTTGGCTTCAGTTTCTAGTACTCCCTTGGAAGTACATGCAATGGTACAGATGACTTAGACCAAGACTAAGAGAGTTCTTTCCTGCCACTCGTCAGAATGGCACTGGGCAACAGAGGAAGGCACGGGGATCGCATTTCTTCTAATGGGTGTCTCTATCTGCCTTAAGAGAGAAAATTAGTATTCTCCTAATAGACAGAATGTCACAGAAAAGTTCAACCTTCTTCATAATACTGTAATTAGTATTTCATATACTATAATTTTAGTCTTGATGAGATAAGCACTTTCTGAAGAAATTTCAATATCTATATTGCTAGTGCTAGCAAAAAAAGCAATTTAAAATGACACATTTTAATACATAATAGCTGCCCCAACCTTTTGATGTAGCAGCATGAATATCAAATTCTGTGAGAGAGAATGAGGTTTGAGGTGCCTTCAAGGGGTTAGTGCCGTTATAGCAAATGCGACATGTGTCTGCTGAATGGCACCAACCTCCGCCCCCTGGGTCTTTGCTGATCAGGCTGGTGAGTGAGTTCTCTTAAGCGAATCTTGTCATAATTCAAGCAGACTCAACCACAGGGCTCATGATGCTGGGAACCCAGTGGCATCACTCATAGGTACGCAGGAGGAAGAACACTAAGAACTTGGAATCACCGGCCATGTGCTAGGGATTATGTTTTACAAACACTATGTCATCAATTCTCATTTTGTAAATGAGAAAACCAATGCTCAAGAGGGTGAACTCACTAATTCTTCTGTGGGAGCAGTAGGTATTTGAACCCAGATCTACCCAGTCAGAAAATCCATGCTCTGAACACAGCAAGAGGCCTCATCCCTAGAAACACGGAATTTATCAAATAATTCTTTGCTGGGTGATCAGATCCCATAACTGCATACACTGGAGGTAAGTCATTGAAAGGGGAAAAAAGAGTGGATACCAAAATTTCCCAGTATATTTAATTAGCTCCGATAGGGATATATATTCCCTGAAAATACCCTAGCTGGTATGATAGCTAGTGGTTGGAATGAAGAAACACTGTCATTTGGCTTGTTATCTTTTCTGTGACAATTGGGTTAAGACTGCCTGCGGTTATCATGACAGAGTGGTTTGTGCTTATAAAAGCTCATAAACAGCCTCAATGTATACCTCCCCCAGAAAGGGAAAAGAAAGTGGTTTTGGTTTGGCATTGTGCTATCTTCCTGTGAGTTTTTATTTCAACAGATAACTTTGATCATTTTCCAAAGAACTTTAAGAGATGTACCGATTGAGCGTCTACTGGGAAGTGCAGGTAGGGGGTAATTAAATTGGGTTCCCTCCATTTGGATGGTGATCTTGGCCAGTGTTAATGATTACCCTCACTGCAGGGACAGCACAAATGTCACTATTCTCACTCATAGTATGAGGAGGAAGAAGAGACACTAGGAGAAAGGACAGGTGGAAGAATAAGAGAGGGAATAAGACAAAGATATTTATATGTCATATATATTAATATTTATATAGATATTTGTAAAGTGTTATTGGAACCCAAATGATAGAGACTTTAATTCTAATGGTTAAAAATCAGGAAATGATTCACAGGAAAGATAACATTGAAGCTAGAATTGAATTATGTTATGTTATGAACTGGGTAGTGTCTCCCAAATTCATAGGTTTAATCTATAAGCCCCAATGTGACTATATTTAGATAGGGCCTTTAAAAAGGTAAATAAGGTTAAATGAGGTATATGCATTTTTATGTCTTCTTTATATACATATCCTCCCATGTGCACAGTTGCTGGCAAATAACTGATTCTGAATAAAGAATTATTCAATGCATGGAAGAATGTATGTAGGATGGATGGATAACTAAAAATTAAAACTACCCACAAGTCTTAGTCTGCAAGGGCTTCCCCAACAAATATTATAAATACCACAGTCCAGATGCAGAAAACAACAGACATTTATTTTGCCATGGTTCTGAAAACGATATGCCCAAGATCAAGGTACTGGTTGTGTTGATTTCGTCTGAGGCCATTCTTTTTGGTGTGCAGATGTCTGTATGCTCACTGTGTTCTCACATGGATTTTTCTCTCTGTATGTACATCCCTGGTATCTTTTCCTTTTCACATAAGGACAAGTCTATTGTATTAGGGCCCCAATATATGATCTCTTCTAACCTATTTAACTTCTTGAAAGTCCTATCCTCTCCAAATATGGTCATACTGGGGGTTAGAGATTCAACTTACAAATTTGGGGGGACAAAATTCATAGCTTGAATGTTATCTTTATTGTGGATTATTCCTTGATTCTTACCAATAGAATTAATGTCTCTCCCTCTTTGGGCTCCCACAGCATGTTAAAAATACCTATGTTTAGAACTCACCAGTCTGCTCTTTTTTTGAATGTGAAAATCTCCTGGCTGGTCTCTGCCATTGGTCTTACTCGCATTCTGTCTTTCTCAATTTGTAAATCTGTCAAAGTGAACTTACTAAAATGCTCATGGAACCATGCTACTTCTCAGCTTTAATCTTATCAATGAGTTTGTGAACATAAGTGGAACTCTTTGGGATGAGTTTAAATTCTTTACACAATCTGAGACCCTGCCTATGTAATAAACCTCATCTTCCGAATCTCTTATCATCCATTACCCTGCAGCCACTCTGTCCCAGTGGAACCTCTGCTGTTTAAGATGTCTTGGCCACAAGAATGTTGTCCTTGCTGCCTGCAGATCTCTGGTCCAGAGTGCTATGCATCTCACTGTAGTGACCCATGGCTATGCACAGATCCACATTGCTTTAACCTCTCTGGGGCTATACAAATCCCCTAACCCCTCTACTCAAACTCTCTCTCTTTTTTTTTAAAGATTTTATTTATTTATTTATTTGACAGAGAGAGAGAGAGAGAGAGAGAGAGAGATCTGTATGCTCAGAGAGGCAGGCAGAGAGAGAAGCGGAAGCAGGCTCCCTGCTGAGCAGAGAGCCCGATGCGGGACTCAGATCCCAGGACCCTGAGATCATGACCTGAGCTGAAGGCAGAGGCTTAACCCACTGAGCCACCCAGGTGCCCCTCTACTCAAACTCTTGTTCTTTCCTTTGTGTTTTAATTTTTTTACATTTTTCTTCAAAATATGCCCTGGATAGAAATCATAATAAGATGTGTATGGAAATAATAATACACATTAAATAATCATACAATTCCCACTGCTGATTTCAAGGAGTAGCTCCTATCAGATGATTATTACTACATAATAATTATAAACTCTGGAAAAAAATACCTTGAAGCCACAGGAGAACAACCAAAAGGACTCAGAAACAGGAGTGTGTGTTTATTCTTGAGCCATTTTTAAATGACTTTTTGTCTAAGAGCAGGTTCTAGTTGATACCACAGCAGGTGGGTAAAACAGTTGGAAAACATGCAGTGCTGGTGGCTTGAAGAGCCAGCGGAGAGAGGCTATTGTCCTGACAGAAGGGGAAAAATGAGGGAAGAAATCCAAGAAAAGAAAAAGGCAAAGGGGATTCCTCGGTGGCTCAGTAGGTTGAGTGTCTGTCTTCGGCTCAGGTCATGATCTCAGGGTCCTCAGATCGAGCCCTGAGTCAGGATCCTGGCTTGGTGGGGGTGGGGGGCTCTGCTTCTCCCTCTCTTTGTCCCTCCTCCCACTTGTGTTCAATCTCTCTCTCTCTTTGAAATAGATAAATAAACTTAAAAAAAATAAAAGGCAAAGAAGCAGACTGCCAAGTTCTGCATATAAATTCTGCCCAAATTTTTGACTGCCCTCTGAACTTTGCTGGCATAGGGTAGATCCTAGCTCCCACATAATGTAAAAGAAGCAAACAAAGATTTCAGAGGATAGATACCAGAAGAAAGCCAGAATTTGGAAGTTTGAGTTCAGTCAAGTTAACTGTCAGATAAAGAAATAAATAAATACATGTTAAGGGAATGTAACAGAATCTGGAGTTTCCACAATGTATGAACCATAACATTTAAGGCACAATACTTAGGGGAAAAAGACCAAGAACTTATTATCCAGAAAACAATAATATCCTCTTCAAAATGAAGCTGAAAATAGACATAACAGATAAATGAAAATTGACAGGATTTGCTATCAGCAGGCCTATGCCACAGGAAATGCTGAATGGAGTTCTTGAAGACGGAAGTGAAATGATGACAGCTAGAAACTCAGAAAGAAATAGAGAGCACTGGAAATGGTAAATATGCAGATAAATATGAGAGCCTATATATCCTCTAAAATATACATGTCTGATGTCCGTTTAAAGGGGAGAAAAAAGGTAACATTGGATTATGGAGTTTATAACACACACAGATGCAGTATATAGGATAACTCTAGTGTAGGGAACAGAGGTGTTAAATACAATTATATAGTTACATGACTTGTACATAATGTGGAACAATTTTAACTCGAGGTGGACTATGAAATTTAAGGATGCATATTTTAATTCCTAGAACAACCACTAAAATACAAAATGTATCACTTATAAGTAAAAAAAATTAATTAAAATGAAACTCTCAAATATTATTTTAGCTAACACAACAGAAGGCAGAAACAAAATACAAAAAAAAATAGATGGGACAAATAGAAAACAAATAATAAAGTGGTAGACATAAATCAAACATATTAGTATTACATTAAATTTAAATGGACTAAACATCCTAATTTTGTATTATTTGTTTGAGAGAGAGAAAGACTGAGAAACAGAGCACTAGAGGCAGTGCTCTGTTGCCAGGTTGCCTCTGATGAGGGGCGCCATCCCAGAACTCTGGATCATGACCTGAGCCAAAGGCAGATGCTTACCCCACTGAGCCACCCATTAAACATTCTAAATAAACGACACTATTTGCCAGAATAGATAACAAAACAAGACACAACACCATGCTTCCTAAAAGTAATTGCCTTTAAATATAAATCCCAGGGTCCCTGGGTGGCTCAGTCAGTTAGGCCTTTGACTCTTGATTTTGGTTCAAGCCGTTGATCTCATGGGTTGTGAGATCAAACCCCACACTGGATTCTGTGCTCAGTGGGGAGTCTACTTGGAGAGTCTCTCCTTCTCCCTCTTCCCCTGCTTATTCTCTCTCTCTCTCTCTCTCTCAAATATATAAATCTTTTAAAAAATACAAATTTCATGTTTTTTTCCCCTTTCATAAAACTTCATAGACTGCATAAATAGACTCAAGACTCCAACTGACCCAGGTTCTTGGAAGGTTGAGAAAATAATTTTGAAAATCTAAAACCACAACAAAACTTATGATAACATGAATTAGTTACCTCTTTCTGATAGGGTGTCTTGGCTCAAATACCTCTGTGTCTACACCACATGAGAACCAAGAACAATCTTGAAAGCTAATCTTCAGAGTCTCCATCTGACTGACCATACTCTGAATTAAGTCCCAAAAGGGAAGTGGAAGCAATACCTCCATCCCCAAGATAGCTGGTATATGGCCTCCTTAATCAGCTTACATCTAGAGAGAGGAAGAGTGAGACTAATACTCTGTTTTCCTTCCTACCCTGGTCAGAAAGGAGCAATCTTTTCTTTACCTTCCCTTAAATCATGCCTCTCTCAGGTTCTGGAGTAGCAGGGCTCCTGGCCTTGCTGTCATAGGTGGAAAGAGTGCTCGCTGTGGTGGGCTCCAAATGGGTCCCCTATGCTGAGCTTTTGCTATGTTAAAGAAAGCAAAAGAACTTGTAAAATATCTTCATTCATAAAGTTTAGATCCTATTTAGATCCTATCTGAGGCTAAAATTTTGATCATTCTACTTTCCTTATTCTTTTTTTCAATATTCTGCCATATGAGTCCCAAATTTTGACTAGCAAAATATCATGCTTTCAGAAAGGAAAAAAAAAAAAACACAATAATTAAACAATATTCCTCAGGGTAGAGAAGCTTGCCATATGTGCCAAATGAATGTAATAAAACACTACATACACAAATATTAAGTTTCACAAAGAAAAAAGCAAAATTGTAAATTAAGAAATCTATAGAATTTTATACATCTTGAGTAGTAATAAACATTATATGATTAATTTCTACTTAGTATTTATGATGCTGAGAAATATTTCAGGATCGTCTACAATTACTATAAGACAATTATAATTTTTTAAAAAGATTTTATTTATTTATTTGACAGTCAGAGATCATAGGTAGGCAGAGCGGCAGGCAGAGAGAGAGAGGAGGAAGCAGGCTCCCCACCAAGCAGAGGGACTGATGTGGGGCTCGATCCCAGGACTCTGAGATCATGACCTGAGCCGAAGGCAGAGGCTTTAACCCACTGAGCCACCCAGGTGCCCCAAGACAATTATAATTTAACTTCAATTTTGTGTAGGTGATTTGCTTCCAATGGGACAGGTGTGTGTGTGTACACATTAGTGTACAGTTCTCTGTATAGATATTCAATGATCTTGTGGTTTTATAAATCAGAATTTTTAAGTCATGGAGAGTTACTTATGAATCATGTCCATTTAATTAGAAATTCCTGTATTTGTAGAAATTTTAAAAAAAACACAATAAAAACAGTGATTTTTAATTGTCCTTCAGTGTGTGCTAGGTACTGTGATCTACACATCTGTATTTCTTTCTTATTTTTTAATTAACATATAATGTATTATTAGCCCCAGGGGTACAGGTCTGTGAATCGCCAGGTTTACACACCTCATAGCACATACCTTCCCCAATGTCCATAATACACACCTGTATTTCTTTGCTCTGACAGCTAATAGGGCCCAGAAGCAATGATATCTTGGCAGCAATGAGCAAAACTAGTACCTAGATCTTTTTTTAAATTTTTTTTTATTATGTTAGTCAGCATACAGTACATCATTAGTTTTTGATGTAGTGTTCCATGACTCATTATTTGCATAGGATTCCTAATGTCATTTTCCAATAAAAGGAACCAGGACTCCTTAGAGAAATGGTTGATTCTATGGCTCGAGAGGAAAATGTACAAGATGTGCCTAGAGCATCTTATAGTGCCAGAAAGTACAGAAGTCCACAAAGATTACACATACATACACACATGCACAATACACACACCAAACAAATCTCAACAGTGAGTGCATGTTGAAGGTGCACAGGGGCCAAATGAAAGAGTTGCTGATGGTGAGAGCTGGAACAATTTGCAACAAAGTAAATAAGGTAGTATTGGATTTCAATCCAACACATAAAGTAAATATCCATGAGTCCATACTGATTTAAATAAATGGTTGAATAAATAAGTGGGAATATTTCATGCAGAAGGAGCCCAAATAATTTATGCAGATACTTCTTCCTTAAAGGGATGGAATATAATTCCCCACTCCTTAAGTGTGAACTATGACTTTCCTTTAAAGAGTAAAAGATGGAAAAGGGAAGAAAAATAATAATTTTACAGTAATAAAACCTGGCAAATACTGGCTCACATCACATGATCAAGACTAACATCAACATGATAAGTCATACTGCTAGGAAGTACCCTTAATAAGATGTGATAAAATAACCCTTTTTTGTGTGGTCTTCCTTTCCAAAGACCATTAACCAACTTTAATTTTGGAAACACACACACACACACACACACACACACACACGCACAGATCCCATTTGAGACGCTTTCTACAAAATCCCTGACCAGTAATTCTTGAAACTGTCAGAGTTATCAACACCAAGAAGTCTGAGAAACTGTCATGACCAAGAAAAGCCTAGGAGGCATGACTTCTAAATGTAAAATGGTATCTCATATGGGATCCTGTGATAGTAAAAGGACATTTGGGAAAAATGAGAAAGTCTCAATAAAGAATTGATGTCAGTTAAAAATAATGTATCAAGATTGGTTCACGAATTGTGACAAATATGCCATATTGGTATAAGATTCTAACGGTGGAAGCAATGAGGTGTAGAGCGTGTGAGGTACATGGGAGATCTCTGTGCCCATCTTTGCAATGATTCTATAAAAATAAAAGTATCCTAAAATTTTAAGAAGTTTATTTAAAACATGTTCCTCCTCTCTTACCAAATACACCACTCATATTTATAAGCTTAGATAAATATACATTCCTAGAATATAGAATCCCCTCCCCAATCATTATTCACTTATTGAGAAGGCCAGCTGTAGAGGAAAGAACATCTGTATCTGGGGATGAGGTCCATTTCCATACTCATCTCTTCTCTAGGTGATTGTGGCCTCACAATCTGCTGGACTCATGTAGATGCTGAGAAACGTGCAAACGTCTAAATCAGTTTCCTTTGCTCTAAGGCTCAATACTGCCAAGAGAGCAAGGGGTGTGCCATGCAAGCCAGCATGGCCTCAGGTACCCAATATGACCCTTGTCCCTCACATAGTTCTATCCAGTTCTCATATATGTCTGTGCACATGCTGCCCCAGCATTGCCCTAGGTCTGTCACTGGGAGGCCAGAGTCTGGGTATGGCCATCAAAGTCTCTGCTGCGCTTCTCATTTATAGGTCAGTGTCATCATTCAGAGGTCACTTTCTGAACTCTGTGGCTGAATTTATGGACACTTATTGCTGTTGCTATCACTGGTTCACTTTCTATCACTTTCTAATTGGCCCATAAGCTTTTTACTCTAGAATTAGACTCTTGTTTCTCCCACAAATTTCTCCTTTTTTTTTCTCTTATAAGAAACCCCATCAAAAGCCTAAAACAAGGTATAGGTGATATGGATTTGGGGGGATAAAAGGCAAAGTTGGAGAGTCAGGTATGACCAAATTAGGTGGTTGCAGAGGCCCAAAATGGGATGTGGTTTATCATTAAATTAAGGATCATACTCTAACATCATCCACTGGCTTTTAAGATATCCCATTTCCCCTAAATGCAGAAAACAAGCTGCCATGTCGGACTAGGATAAATATTATTTTTGTCTTGTTTCATTCACACTTGTACAATATGTTATCTTTAAAAAACGCTATATTAATGTATCGCTACTCAAATGAGTGCTTCCACCTCGTCTTGGCAGGAACAGAGTTCATAAGCTAATATGCGAGTTGGTTCTCCCACGGAAAAATGCAATATATAGCAGTTATTTTACTAATAAGATTTGAGAAGTAGTAGGCTTTCTTCTGTTTCTTATTTTCCATGGTGAGAGCCACTGACATGTACTTTTAATTTAGTGTTGTGTGTAAGCACAAGAAATTACAGTGTAAGGCATCAGAGAAGACAGCAGAGATTTAGAGAGAGATTGCGCTGGCCAGTGGCCCGTAGACAGGCTCTTAAATGCCTTCGCTTTTCTTCTCTTGTTCAATACCAGAGGATAGATCCTAGTCCAACTGTTGAATATATTATCTACTCTTCAGGTGATATGGTGTGGGCTGAATTTCAGAATGAATCTGCCAAAATGTAAAGTAACAATACCACCTACTCTTCCTTGAACACATGTAAATATATTCCTCTTTTACTAAAATGGTGCTTTTTAAAAAAAGATTTTATTTATTTATTGACAGAGAGAGATCACAAGTAGGCAGAGAGGCAGGCAAAGAGAGAGCTGGGAAGTAGGCTCCCTGCTGAGCAGAGAGCCCAATGTGAGGCTCAATTCCAGGACCCTGGGATCATGATCTGAGTCGAAGGCAGAGGCTTAACCCACTGAGCCACCCTGGTGCCCCAATGATGCTTTCTATAATGGGTTTATTCTGGGTGCCATGTGGAGATGAATTCCCAGCTTTTACTAGGCCATGTGTTGGCCTCAGTAAGCAGTTCTCTTCAGTGGCCAGGAACCCAGCTTCCAGAGTGCAGCCAGAAATGGAAAACAAGGCTAGCTGTCTTCCAGGTAGTGACATGTAGACCTACATTCTGATGTCAGGGATCATACTGTTTCTTTGTTTGTTTTGTTTTGCTTTTGTTTTTGTTTTTCCTTTTTCCTCTATAGATGAATTTTATAGTTTCTACAGATCTAGTAGATACTAGATGAGCATGCAAAACAGCCCAGGGCCACCCACTCATGGCTGAGTCTCAGATATTTTTCTATAGTTTTGTCTAAACCTCAAAAAAGGAAGACGTAAGGGTGACGGGGGCTAAAATCAGGACTGTCTGAACTTCAGAGAACTGGGAAGCCTGGGGTCAGCTTTTGCAACTGCAACCAAAGCTGGTTTCACAAAGAAAGGAACAGAGGAGAGATTGATCACAAGCATCAGGAGTCACTATGTTACCTCCTTCTTCTTTGTAAAAATTCTCCCCTGAACTGTTTGCCCCACCATGTCCCTTTTCAAGCTAAGAACCAAGAGAGAGAGAGGGAGATGGAGAGAGAAAGAAGGAGCAGGGGGATAGGAAGGAGGAGGAGAGGAGGGGTGTAGGAAGAAGAAGGGCCTGGACTTGGGGATTACTACAGGGAATATACACAGAGGTAAATCTGAGAAGCTTTTTCCTTATTTGACATGATTATGAGCTGTCTGCCATGAATGCCCAACAGGAGAGGAAAAGATAACAATGCTTACGGAACTTGAGAAAGGTGAAAACAGGTATCTACAGGGTTTAATACATAACAGACCTGAAGCTGGGAACTTTATAGGACTTAGTCTTTAAAAAAAAAAAAAAAAAGATTTTATTTATTTATTTGACAGAGAGAGACACAAGGAAAGATGGCACACAAGCAGCGGGAATGGGAGAGGGAGAAGCAGGCTTCCCGCTGAACAGGGAGCCTGATGTGGGGCTTGATCGCAGGACCCTGGGATCATGAGCTGAGCCAAAGGCAGACGCCTAACCACTGAGCCACCCAGGTGTCCCTATATGACTTAGTCTTTAATCCTCACCACTACACCATACAAAAGCTACCATCCCAATTAACTGAGGAGAATAAAGTGCAGGGATTCAAAGTAATTTTTCCATAGTCTCATAATTAACAAGTGACATAGCCAGGATTTAAACCCTGATCTGTCCAAAGGAAAATGCTAAAATATTTCCAAGCTCTACAGTTATCATTTGGTACTGCAATTAAAAATAAAGAAAGTGATTTAGGGGCACCTCAGGGTCTCAGTTAGTTAGGCAGCTGCCTTTAGCTCAGGTCATGACCCCAGTCCTGGGATCGAGCCCCAGCAGGAGCCTGGTTCTCCCTCTCCCCACCCTGCTCCGCTTCTGCTCTCTCTGGCTCACTTTCTCTCTTTCAAATAAATAAAATCTTCAAAAAAATAAATAAAAATGAAGTTAATTTAAAAAATCCTTGAAGTTATCATTTTAATAATAACCTTTGTAAGATCTCTAAATCATGTGCATCACTCAGAAAACCTGAGACTCAAACCCAGGAGCTCTGGCCCAATGTATGCCACTCTTGGAGACGTGGGACTTGGTTAATTCAGAAGGTAAGACCAGAATTGGATGACCAGTAGGGAAGGACGCTTGGAAGACTTTTAAAAGAGTTGAGGTAATGTGGCCTTCCTTCTCAATTACTCTGTGGGCTAATTCACTTGGACCAAAATCAATATCTCATCTTCTCCTCCCCTTCACATCTCCTTTTCTTCTCTCTTCTCCTTACTTTTTTACTTTTTTTAACAGGAATAGGCAGAACAGGTTAACTAGATTGTTTTATGCTGAGGAAATATATAAAAAAAAATCACCCAGGTTTTATAATATATAAACACTCTATTCAAATAATTTAACTAATAGAAAAATGCCACGATTTTATTAAAGTTTCATAGAAGTCCTCAAAGTTTTGTACACTTTCTTTTTTCCCTGTCCTTCTCTTGCTCTTTCCTGGCCATTAAGTAAGAGAGAGGATACTGGCCTGGCCGGTCATGTTGGAGGTGTCCTGGTGATAGGAGGAGGACAGGTGTCATGCTCAAGGGACTCTCACATGTCCCCTCTTAGTCTTTACAAACAGATTTCCCATGCCTTCAGCCTGTAAAATGACTACCAAGAAAACTCTTGTTTTTCTAGCCACTTTAAAAAAAAAAATCATTATGACGTCTTTAATGAAACCAAAAATTAGGAAAATGACATGTTTACATTTTATTGAGAATCTGCTCAAAACCAGTGAGGTGATGGTGGGGCACAAGTCCAGGTCTGGCCATGTAAGTAAAGAGGGGGTTTCTGGGGCGCCTGGGTGGCTCAGTGGGTTAAAGCCTCTGCCTTCAGCTCAGGTCATGATCCCAGGGTCCTGGCATCGAGCCCCGAATCCGAATCCGGCTCTCTACTCCTCGGGAAGCCTGCTCCGCCCCCCACCCGCTGCTTCTCTGCCTACTTGTGATCTCTGTCTGTCAAATAAATAAATAAAATCTCAAAAAACCCCAAAAAGAGTGTTCCTGTGGTATATAACAACTATTCTTCAAACAAGTGAATCCAGGACTCAATAAAATTTGGATCTTATCTAAAGTCATCTAAGCATTTCTCTTTCCCTTTTTTTATTTTTTATTTTCTTTAAAGGGAAGGAAATCTGAAATAATTCCTCTCTTCCTTCCTTCCTCCCTGCCTCTCCCCCCCCCCTCGTCCTCCCTCCGTCTTTCTTCCTTCTTCCCTCCCTTCCTTCCACCCTCTCTGTCTCTCTCTCACTCTCTCATTCTTTCTTTCTCTCCCCCTCTTTCTGTTTCCCTCCTTCCTTCCTTCTCTCTCTCTCTCTTTCTTGTAATCTCTACACCCACCGTGGCTCAAATTCACTACCCTGAGATCAAGGGTTGCATGCGCTTCTAATGGAGCCAGCCATGAGCCCCAAGTGTTTCTGTTTTTAAAAACAGCTTTATTGAGGTATAACTGATATAAAAAGGAGTGAACATCTTTAATGTGCACAACCAGATGAGCCTGAACATATGCAAATTCCCATGATACCATTACCGCCATCAAGGTAATGGACATCTCTAATACCCCCAGAGTGTCCTTGGGTTCCTTTGTTTTGTCTCTTTGTGGCAAGAAAACCCAAAATGAGTCACATGTGAATGTTTCTTTATTGCAAAATTTTTAGTCTGTAGGTTTTATTGCATTAATATGCATATTGTATATTATTTGACCACTTACCCTTTATATTTTTTCTTTCACGTAATATTAATGGAATTTATGACTGGACTAGTGTTCTCTAGAGCACACTTTGAGAAATGCTGCCTTCAGATTCCTAACCATCCATCTCTGTTCTGTGGAGAATTGTACCAAAAATAAGTTGTAGGCAACATGCTGAGGAAAGGAAGGAACTTATTCAGCTATTTTGAGGACATGTTATAAAATACAGTGGCAGAATAGTTTGCATTGTTGCAGATGTTTAACATTTTTGCAAGTCTCCTGATTATTATTAGTGTGTTTTATCTTCACAGTTACCTGAGGAAGAAGGAAGTATCTTTATTGCTTCTGCCACTAATAACAATGACCATTTATTGAACATTTATTATATGCCAGATACTTAATTATTTTGCTTTTAAGAATAACCTTTAATAACCACTATGATTTACTATGCTAATGAATAATACAGAGGCTCAGAAAAGTACAGTGATTTCCGTTCACATCCTTAGTCCAGTAGAATAGTTCACAATTTTGAGGTTTAAGAAAGTTCCAGTACTTTGTTCAAAGTCATGGAATTATACTCAATTAACACAGAAGAGTTCTTCCCCTTGACTTAGCACATTTTATTATGTGATTTTCTTTCTTTATTCTCTTTCCCCACTCCAGTAAGGAGTCTAATGAAAATACATTGATCCATAGAACAGACCAAGGATTGAATACAGTTAAGAGCTATAAAAAACGGAAGCCTCATGTTGGAAAAATAACTCCATGAGGATTCCAGTCCAAAATAGGTCTTAGAATATGGTAGTCTAGGAGGTAGAAGATCCAGATTCTGGTCCTGTTTCTTCTTTGTGAAAAATACAATACAAACTTAATTTTCTTACCTGTGCAATGGAGAGAATAATTCACTGGGATTCTGGTAAACTTAGAAAAGGCCATGTTTCTAAGAAGGCATTATTAATTGAGTGGGATTTTGGGAGTTTGAGCTGCTGGAATTGTAGGGGCATGTTGATTTTGAGTGACTCAAATGTTCCTACAGACAATACTTAAATAAAAATTACTTGCTTAGAGCTCTTTCCCACCAAGGAATGGTCCTATGTAAAAAATATGAGTCTGTATTATCCTAGTCTTGGGGAAGTTGGCCAAATGTTTTTATCTTTTAAAGATTTATTTATTTGAGAGAGGGAGAGAGAGAGCACGTGCACAAGTGGGCATAGGGGCAGAGGGAGAAGGAGAGAATCTCCAGCAAACTGCCCAGTGATCATGGAGCCTGATGCAGGGTTCAATGTGGGGCTTGATCCTAGGACTCCAAGATCATGATCTAAGCCAAAATCAAATGTTCAACCAACTGAGCCACCCAGAACTCCTGTCCAGATGTTTTTAGAATTCTTGGTTTCTTGTTTTATAAATGGGGTTAAAAGTACCCACAAATTTTTCTTAGAAACAAACTAAATTATATATATAAAGAAAAAAAAATACATCCCTTGAATTCTTCCTAAGCCTACCACTTTATATATTTCTCTTTTCAAACCATACTACAAAGTACACTTTGGAGAGACATATACCTTTTAAGATGGTAAAACAGAGGCTTATGAACTCTGAATACCTGGACCAGTGAAGCTGGGAAGAGTTGTAGCTGGCATTTAAGTTTAGAGGTTGTCTGATGTTGAAGCCCAGGCTTTGTCCTGTCGTCCTACACCATATTCGATTTCTTCCCTCTTCATTCCTTTGGTGAAATGTTCTTCCAATAGCCCTTTATCTGGCTGTGCTTCTGTATTTAGGAATAGTTACCAGTATGTCTATATACATACAGTCAAATACATACAGTGTACACACAGTCAAATCCTGTATGTACATGACTTTCTAGAATGGAATATGGGAGCCCTAAAAATTAAATTATGTCAAGGTGTCTTATCAGGCACACAGGTTTTAAGACAGCCCCAACCAGCCTGTTGAGACATTCACAACTACTCTTTAACTTTAAATACCTGCAGGAGCCTGGGAATTGCATAGGATATGCAAATAAAATTCCCAGGAATAACCACACTGCCTTCCATTGTAATGATTCCATTACTGATGATAATGGCAGTTGCATGTTTATGAACTCTAGTCAAAACTTCTAGCACCTCGTGGAAACATGTGGCTTCTGGATTAAGATGGGACAGAATCAAAAGTACACCCAAGACATGTTATTTCTTTCCTTTTCCTTTTTCCTTCTATGTCAACCTGGACGAAATTATAAATTTATGTCTGGAGTCAGAAGAATTGACCTTGTGATTCTTGCCTTTAGCTCTCTTTTTACTTACTTACGTCGACTTGACATATACAATTCATACTATGGGCAAAATATTGCAATAATCTCTAACAAAAGGTGTCAGTGTACTGGTTTATCAGAGGTATTCTCTGGAGCAGGCCTGGGTGCAAGATTCCATGTGGTGAAGGCTGCGAAGCCTTGGTTTCAATTTTCCAGCAGGCACCTTCCCCCTGGTCCCACAGAGCTCTGCTACAAGGCCACTGAAGGATGGGGACTTACACGCACCTTATGAAACAAACACAACTGCACAGCAAGCAGATTAGGCGTTTCTACTCAATTGTTTTGTCTGAATGCAGTATATTTGGAGGGGAAGAGCAAAGCCTACCTTCACTCTAACACATCATTGTTTCTTAGGTGGTGCAACATCAGTATGTCTCCCTCTACAGCTTCTGTCCATGGCGTATCATGATGGGGCGCTGATGCTTACATAAATGGTGATGACCTCACACTTGTTGCTGGTCTTGTAGTCTAGAGTCTATATTGAGAAGTTAGGCTGGGCTACGGCTCAAGTGGATCTGAGTTATAGAGTGTTCTAGACAGGGCACAGGCCTTGCCTCCAGTAGTTGTGTAGAGTTTGGCAAATCTCTCAGCTCTTCTTGATATTAGCTTATGTATTTATTTATCAAATGGGTATACTCTTTATACCTTTGAAGTATTTATTTGCATTAAATAAGGAAATGCAGGTAAAAAGCTTATACCTGGTATCTTATAGTTGCCCACTGCACCATAATTCCCTTTCACTGGGCAGAAGTATTGACGAGTGCTCCTTTATCTCTCTTTTGATTGTTCTTCCAATTCCTCAGTATCTGTGATCCTACAAGTGCTGCCAACCTATGGGAAATCCAGTCTAGGGCTTCCTGCATGTGCATTCTTTGAGCAAGGAGGCTGCCATACTTGTGCAAGACTGCAAGCAACCCAGGGGCTGTGTTTACAGGAAACTCAGAGCTTTGTTTGTTGGGAACAAGCAGTAATGTAATCTTTCAGAGAAAAGCAATATTAATACAGGGAGATCCTGATATAACATGATGTGAAATTGCTAACATAATAAAGCTATATGACATTTCTGTCTCGGTGTGAGTTCTGAGAGTCGACCTGCTAAGGAAAAGGATCCAGGTTAAGCGAATGAATAAGGCTTTCCATCCATCTTGATGTGGTTCAGTACAGTACAAAAGATGGCAATGCCCTCCGTGACTGCAGGTGCCTTTTCAAACCCTGGCTCTATCCCTGATCAGGCAAGGCACTGCACAAGACAGCGGGGATGTTGCATAGCACACACATGACAAATGGGCAGTGTTTTGGCTAAAAGTGCAGTTTCTGGGGCTGAAGGTTCAAATCCTAGCTCTGCTACTTAGAAGCCATGTGACCTTGATCAAGTCACTTAACTTCCCTCAGGCTCCATTTCCTTGCCTGTAAACTCAGAAAAGACAATAGCACCCTATATTTAGGGTTCCTCTGAAGTCCGTACTGCATATTACTTTGAAAAGAGCTTGGCACATTGCAAGTGTTTAATAAATATTGGCAATTATGTCCCAAACATGTAGACATCCGCTATTCTTAGAAACAATAATGATAAAATTTGGCTTGCCAAATTGGGCATAATTATTTTGGTATTAGCCAAATTTGCATAACTGATCAATGTATCAAAAATGTGAAGAAATGCTATTCCTATTATAGCACTTAATTGTGGTTAGTTTTTCTACACACGCTTCTTTATTATACAAGTATGAGTTCCTTGAGAACAGCATCCATATGGTTTTCTTCTGCATTCAGAGTGCCTGCCATCAGGTTTGGCACAGCAGGTCCTCAAAATTTGGTCAAAAGGTTGAGTAAAGAAATTGGCCAGGTAATCTAATGAATGAAGCAAAGAATGCTTGGAAGATTCTAACCATTTGCAATGTATTCAAACCTTCCCTCTTTCCTGATGTCTCCACGTTTGTGTGGCTTTCAAAGAGCTAATTCATTCTGTGTTGGTGGCTAATGATAAAAAGGGTTGTTATGAGAAGGAACCTCCTCTTAAGCCCAGACACTCCCTTTCTCATTGCATCTGCTAGTGTTTATGTAAGCAAAAAAAAAAAAAAAAAAAAAAGCATGCATTATATTTTTATGAGCCTTGCGATTTATTCTGTTTTGTTGTCAGACCTTTGGGAATGCATTCTATAAACTTTATTGAGACAAGATATCTAGAGACGTTTGCATATGTCTGAGCTCAGCACAATATTACTTTTTAATGCACTTTTGACTTTGCAGGCAGAGGATACAGTAAAAAATGTAAAACAGCAGTAGTTGGGGCTTTTTTATTACCTGCGTTTTGCCTTCCTGGTTTGAAAACAAACAAGTGCCTCATTCAAATGAGATAAACTAATATGCATTAGTTTGGCGTAGTTACAAATGGGATACTTCTGTTGTTGAGTCAGAGACAGAGCTTTACTCCATGACAACAGGTACAGGGCACGAGGTGGATAGTACTCTTGTCAGGGGCGGTCAGGCCCAGCTCCCTGTCCTCTATATATTAGGAAAGCAACCATTTAGCATCTGGCAACAAGAAGGATGATTCCAAATATAGACTTCAAAGGCTCAGAGATAGAAGGAACTTAGTTCCATCTTAGGGAAGAAATGGAGTCTTAGGTAGGTTTAGACATACCAGGTCACATGTCCTTATTACACAGTTTCAGAGAGGTAGTCATGGCTGAAGTCCAATAATGAAGCCTGAACCCTGGGGCCAGGGCTAGGAGAGAGAAACAGGACAGCAAAGGAGTCAGCTCTGGTCAAGCACCAAAAAAATGCATTACAATGATGACAAAGTTGGGCAAACCCAGCACGAGAGCCAGCACCTTTGTGGTAGTCTAGAGTCAAGCAAGATCGTCTGGGGTCTACACAGGTGTCAACAAGGAAATGAGGCCTGGGACACCAGGACAAGGAGGTGAGAAATAATTTGAGGCACAAGGCTTACTGATGTGCAGGCCTGGCCTCAAAAATTTGCCTCTCTGCAAGGCAGCTCAATGCCAGCCAAGAGGAGACACTGAGAGACAGAGGCAACTACAGCCTGGATTCCAGCGCGTGGCCTGCTGCTTCTGGCCCTTGGCCTCTCTCCTTAAACCAGACCACCCAGTATGATACAAGAAGTTATTTTTTGTCTTTGTTGGACATGACCCAAAGGTGTACGGCTAAATACAGGTTAACTGGACAAACTTGTCCAAACAAACTGATCCTTAGAAAAAGCATTTCAGAAAAGGTACAGCAAAATTTTCACTTTGAGATTATCAATCACAAATCCTGGGCCTCAAGGAATCAAATGATCCATATTTTGGGCTCAGGTAATTTTATGGCAAAATGAAGGGAACTGAGAGATTAAAATGATGGCCTTATAGGAATTTGAAGTAAAAGAGAAAAAAAGATCTCCAACACTAATTTTTATCTCTTCATGTAAAGAACTTGAAAGTTTGCAAAGTACTTCCTCCTTCTTCACAACAGCCTTTGATAACAAGGGAGGTTAATTGACTGCCTACAGTTACAAAGCTGGGAAGTGGCACAGCTAGGCTGTGAACCCAGGGGCTCTGCACTCATTTGGAGGCTTTTTCTTCCATTGCATGACTCCCAAGAACATTTGTGTTTATACTAATGGAGTATGGGCAATCTTGTTCACAAAAACAAGTAGATGTGATCTTCCCTTACATGAGATGCAGAAATGTGCACCTCCCTTTGAAAATCATTATTCCCTCAAATGTAGCAGAGTTCCACATGGTATGTGGACATCAACTGCTAGCTCAGACTGCTGGGGGTGAAGGTGGGATGGAGAGCAGGGCAAATATCACAGTGATGAAAGTAGCCTCGGTTCTAGGATTAGACCATCAAGGTTAGTATTTGGGCTCTATGGAGCTGTCAGTTTCATAGAGTTAACACCAGGAAGCTTTCCCGACTTCCCTTTGCCCTTCCTCTCATCCCTGCCAAGAGTGGGAAAGGAGGTCCTTCTTTCTGGTCATAAAATATCCTGTATCCCCTTGTCATATGGCTTATCACAGTGCCAGAAAGTGAGTTTCTTAAGGACAGGGGCTGCGGAGATTTGTGCTTGTATCATCAATGCCTGGTGCCGTGCTTAATGTCTGGCAGTCTACTGGTCAGTGTTCTCCAGAGAAACAGAGTCCAACCCTCTCTCTGTATAGGGTGAGAGAAAGGGAGGAAAAGACAGAGGGAAAGAGGAAGGGAAGAAGGGAGGGAAGGGCTGAGAGAGATATTAAGAATGGCTTATGCTGGAAAGTTCAAAATCATCCTTGTAGGACAGTAAGCTAGAGACCCAGGGAGGAGCTGACATTGCATTCTTGAGCCTAAAGGGAATCTGGAGGCAGAATTGTTTCTTTCTCCAGAGAAGTAAGTATTTTTTTTCTTAGCACCTTCAACTGGTTGGATGTGGCCCACTTACATTATGGATTGTAATCAGCTTTACTCAAAACTGATTGTTTATAACATCTAAAAAATACCTTCACAGCAACATGCAGACTGGAGTCTGACCAAACATCTGGGCAACATAGCCTAGCCAAGTTGATGAATAATATATAATATTTACCGTCACCGTAGGCTGTCAATAAATATTAGTTTACATGCCAGATGGCTTCTGTTTGCTTCTCAGTTCCATCTTTTTCCACACTGTTGTCTGTCCTAGAAACTGTCCTGTATGTACCATGTCAACAGGCTCTTGTACCATCTAATTTCCATGGGATTCAGCCAATGGGGAACCCCAAAGGGAGGATAGTGGGAGGAAAGAAAATGAGATCAGAATGTTTGTTTTCCTGTTGTTCCCCCAGAAGTTCCTCTCGGATAGGCTGTGTGCCTTGATCAAGGGTCACTGTACTTTTCAAGATAGGCTACTATATGGGTCTTTCTCATTCAAGGCCCCAGTAACTTCTTGCCCCTATTCAGAAACAGGGCGGTATCAGCTTTCCTTCTGTTACCCCTGAGTTTCTACACTACCCTTTGTGGTCCTCCTATATTTTGCCTGTACTTTTATAATAAGTCACATTCATTTATTGATTGATACAGTTGACTGAATAAATTTTTGTTCATAAACATCTCCTCAGTTATGGTTTCCTCATCTATAAAATGGGAATGAAATGCCTTAAAACACTGGGCTACTGGCTGAATAAACCAAATAATGTATATATCATTATTAGCACACATGGAAGTGCCTCACATAGAATAACCACTTAACGAATGTTCAGTTATAAGAGTAGTAATAATAGTAATAAAAAGGATAGCTGATTTGATATGTCACCCAACCTAATGACAAAGATATGTGATAAAATGGGAGCTGAGAGGCTTACTGAGAGCTTGAAATGCATCAAGAGTTTATTCCTTCATTTATCAAACATTTCCTGAGCTGCAACTAATACTAAGTGCTGGGAACACAAGGGTAAACGAGACAGATTCTGTCTGTCCTCCTTACCATCACATTAGCTGGAGTCTCTGTCATCTTACCTTGACAATGGTAACACCCTCCTACCTTGTCTCCCTGCCTCCATTTTGTCAACTCCCACACCCCATCTGTTCTCCACATACAATCATCTAAAAACACCAGTCAGATCATGTCCCTGTCTTGTTTAAGACTCTGACGGCTTCTCAGTGCTTTTGGAATTGGGACTACGCTGTGAACACCCTGCGTGCGCTGGTGCCTGCCCACCTCTGTGCCCATTTTGAGACACTCTGAGTGATTTGCTGAACTCCAGCCGCCGGTGTCTCGCTTTGGTTCTCAGGACCAACAAGCTTCCACTTCACCTGTCATTCCTTATGTTTGACTGCTTCTTTTCCCCAAGCCCATTTATTTCCTGATTCTTCTAGCTAGTCAGGATTCCTGTCTCAGCTGTCGAGTACTTATTCCTCTTTGCTGTGGAATTCTTGGCATTGATTGATGAATGTGTTGCCCCACTAAAGAGTAAGTCTTAACGATGGCAAGAACACAAACATTTTGTTCAACCCCACACCTGCTATCATCACAGAAGTAAGTGTTCAGTGCCCAAGGTGTGGTCCTGACCTCAATCAAGCTCATTATTTTGTTCTAGTGGCCTGAGTCCTATAAGCAATGGGAAGAAGTGAAGATTTTGCTCTATTTCTCACTTCTAAGTAGGAAGTACCATGAAATGTAGGGAACCTAAGAGACAACTGAGAGGACGCTAAAGGGATATGACACTTAGAATTAGATCATATGAATTTAAACCTGGCTTTTCATCTTTAAGGCTAAGTCAGCATAAGCAAGTGCCTTAACCTTAAGAACCTCAGATTCTGTCCTTAAAATGAAAATAGTAATTACCACTTCATGAACTTTCTGGAGGACTGAGTGACATAAAATAGTAAAAGCACCCAGTGTAGTGCCTGGCACAGAGTAGTTCAATAACTCTTCTATTTTTACTTGTTATGATCACTAGTATTATCATCCTCACCACAATAATCACCTTATTCTATGAAATGAAGGGCCTGTGGAAATGTGTATAAAAATAAGTGGATGAGATTGTTATAAATGAGGCAACCACCCACTATCTATCTCAGTGAAATGTCAAAAGCAAAACATAAGAAGTTATATAGTATGGTTAGAAACCAGCTTTTCAGAAATCTTTCAGAGTTCTCCAGCATTAATCGAGGGAGTAAATTTAGAATTGGATATAGAGTCGATAACTCTTACAGTAGGAGTGTATACAGTGGGAGTGCAGAGTCAGAGCTGGATGGAAAGGAGGCTGTGAAAGGAGGAAGTGATGGGAGAATTAGGGCTTGGAGGTAGAGGAGACTTCAGTGATGCCCAGTCTGTGGTGAGGCCCCAAGATGGCGGTTAAAGAAGGGCCCAGGGCTATGGAAAATGTTGTATATGTGTGTATGTATGAATATATGCATATGTACACATGTGCATATATATATATATATATATATATATATATATATATATAAACACGTACATACATAATTTTTTACATGTATTGCCTCCAGAGCCAGTATTCCTACAAGTGAAACCACCATCTAAAAGACTTCAGTCTGGGGGTGCCTGGCTGGCTCAGTCAGTTAAGAGTCTGCCTTTGGCTTGGGTCATGATTCTGGGGCCTTGGGATCGAGCTCCATGTTGGGGTCCCTGCTCACTGGGAGCCTGCTTCTCCCTCTCCCTCTGCCCTCTCCCTCTGCCACTACTCCTGCTTGTGCTCTCTCTCTCAAATAAATAAATAAAATCTTAAAAAAATAAAAAAAAAGTCTGGTGGTGGCCCTGTGGACTTGGCAAGGACATTTAAGAGAGAAAGCAACAGCCCTAAGACCACCTGGTAGAAGCCAGGATATACTCATCTCTGAGCCACTCATGCAGCTGCAACAGGAATCATGCAATCAATAAGGAATGGCCAATTGCCTTACTACGGTGGAGAACTGGGATGGGTCCCAGAGTGGGGTTTCGGACACTAAATGGGTGCTTTAACACTCCTCACTGATCATTCATCTGCATGTGAATAAAATCTATGACTTCAATGATTGCAAATCATCCAAGCACCTAAGTAAGTATCAACAATACAAGAAAAACACATGGGTAATGTTACATTCTGACATGCCTTTTTTTCAAGGCTCTGATTCTGTGACGTTGCCCTACCTGATGAAGGATTCACCAGTTTATGTCATTCTCAGTGTGGTGCTGGGAAAGAGAAGGGCCTCTGAAGCCTGTCAGAGCTGGCAGTGAAGCCCTCGCCCAGTTTTAATGAAAAGGCCACTTCCTGGGTCCCAGTATTGGTCAATATTTCTGTTATATTGTATTTAGTCTTGTAAGTTGTCTCAAATCCTTAGTGGACTGAGAGAGAGGAAAACCAGTAGTTATTACATGACCTTGGGCTATTCTCTTAACTTCTCTGGGCCTAACTTTCCTCAAATGCAAAGTGGAGATATTAGTACACACGTCAATGGATTACATATTAGTACCCTGTCTCATTACAGAATAATTCAGGAAACCGAGGCACTTTGGAGATGATAAAGTAAGGCCAAGAATGTAAACTGTCTATCCAAGTACCTGCAAGGAGATACACAATCACTTCCTGCTCATCCTTTCTCTTTGCTCATTTGACTTCCTTTTTCTAGTGAGAAATAAGAAAAATTAACTTCCTCTCTTCATCTCCCCTCAGTTTCTTGCCACTTTGAGCTCTGAACTGAAACTAATGTATTGAGCCACCATTGTACACAGAGCCCGGAGTCGGGGACCCTGGGACATAAACATAAAGAAGGGAAGGAAGGAAGATCCCCAGCCTGAAGACTCTCAGCCCAATGGGGAGAAACAAAAATACACAAACAGTTGTGTCTTGAGGTGGATTGTAACAGGGATACTGCAAAGTACTATGTGATCACAAGGAAAGCTTCTCGGGGGAAGCGACATGTGAGTGGGCCTGATATCCCTTCTGCTCTGAGATAGCGTCCTTCAGAGCTGCTTCTTTTCATCTGTGGGGCACCTGTATTTGTATGTTGGAGAGAGGACCCTTCTAAGGTTGATTCCCTTCTGGACCCAAACTATCTTCCTAAAAGATGACCAAATCCATCTAAGAAGTCAACGCTTAGAGATTTGTCTTCAATTTAGCAAAAGGAAGACATAGATGGCCCTTCAGGGAAAGCAGTTCGGTGGCCATGCAGTTCTGCTGGCTGACCTCCGCAGCCGGCCCTTTCCCATGGAGGAGCAGGCAGGGGGAAAGCAGTTCATCCTCAGACTATCCCCTCTGCCCCCCCTTTCTCTCTTTTGTTATGTTCAGTCCTTTCTTTGCAATCAGAGAGGAAGTTAGCTCTGAAGATACTGCCATCTGCAATATTTGGAAAAAAGATCAGATCAACGTTATTTATTGAAACAGCTCTTTCATGTAAGTCTGTGTGATATAATCTGGATAATGAAAGTTTTGCTTGCATTTCCAGATCTATTCAAAAGAGCTCTTGCCAGCCACTGGCCCTTCTGGAAAAAAAAAAAAATATATATATATATATATATATATTAGATTCTAACATCTTTATTGACATTCATATTGGGTGGCTTGGAAACATATAGTCACGAAGTCTACATTGTGGCTTCACTCTTTTTGGCCTTTTGCAAGCAAAAGTCTTATCCAAAAATCTAGCTGAGTACCATTTACATGGATCGATGTCTATATCTGCCTCAGTGACAGACTTCTCTTCTGGTAACAGCATCCTACTTCTCCGGAAAATGTTCCTTGTGGCTGCTATCACTGCACAGTCCTTATGGGAACAGTGGATCTTGGAACTCTGCCTCCATGATATGCATGGGAGCATGTGATCCAGCTTGGCCAGTCACAAACCTGTTCCAGGAATTTTCAACTTGGAAGTTAAGGAAAAAATCTCTTTGTACGTGGTGGTCTAACTTGGCGAGACGGGAGCCACAGACATTTTCTGCCTCTTCACTGGCTGAGATGACGGTTGGCTGCAAAGGGAAGGAGGAGGGGGAGACGGAGAGAGAGACCTGGTGGAATTCCAGACCGGGGTCCTCCCGTGTGTGAGGCCTCCCTACATCCCTGTTCTCCCATTTAGTGATAGAATTCAATAAATGCCCCCGTCTAGATACTCTACGTGAAGTTCAATGTTTGCAACTTGCCACCAAAATCATCCTGAAGTATTTCCCTCTATCCCTCCTACCTCTTCTCAGGAGGCAGTTGGTGGGGTAGGGTGGCATTTTTGGAAAGTCCAAAGTGTAAGTTAAAAGATTACGCTAAAATCCTAGGACAAATAAATCCACAAGCCTGGAGTGGAAAGAGGTTTAAGGAAAAGAGAATGGACTTCAGAGTTGCCATAACAAAGTACCACAAACTGGGTGGCTGAAAACAATAGCCACTTGTTCTCGGAGTTCTGGAGGCCAAAAGTACAAAACCAAATTATTAGCATAGGACAATCCCTCTAAAGGCTCCCGGGAAACTCCTTCTTTATCTCTTTCAACTTCTGGTGGCTTCTGACAGGTTTTTTCAGGTTTTTTTTTTTTTTTTCCTTTCCTTTCCTTTCTCTTCCTTTCTTCCTTCTTTCTTTCTTTCTTTTCTGACTCTTCTAAGAAAATTCTCACTGGGTTTTGGGCTCTTCCTTAATCCACTATAACCTCATTTCAATCTTTATTTTAATTACATTTTCCAAGTTCGTATTTCCAAATAAGGCTCATTGGAAGGTTCCAAGTAGACATGAATTTTGGGGGGACACTATTCAATATCCTCTAAGGTCAAAACTGAATTAAGGTTGAAGCCTGAATCCTAGAATAAACTATTAAGTGTATAACTCTAGATAAAATTATTTAAGCTCTCTGAACCTCAGTTTCTTTTTCTATAAATGGATGCAATATGAACTGTCTCTAGAGAACTTCTGTCAACATTAAGGAAATGTAGGAAACTTATCTTTCCTGACACATAGTAGGTGATTTAAAATTATAGTTCTAGGGATGCCTGGGTGAATCAGTTGGTTAAGGGCTGCTTTTGGCTCAGGCCATGATCCCAGGGTCCTGGGATTGAGTCCTGCATCAGGCTCCCTGCTCAGCAGAAGCCTGCTTCTCTCTCTGCTTGCTTTGCCTCCTGCTCCCCCTGCTTGTGTTCTCTCTCTCTTTCTCTGACAAATAAATAAATAAAATCTTTACACCAAAATTATAGTTCTAATACTTCTTCATTTTACTAATGATTGCCATTAATTATATAAAAAGGAAGAGTTAAATACTTGTTTAAGTACATTAAACACGGGTAGAAGTAATCTACTGTGTGATTTTCACTGAGGAGAATCAAGGAAGACTTTGTGGAGGAGGTGTCATGTTTAAGTGGATCTTAAAAATGAGTAATTTCATTAAGTGAAGTAGCTATGGATGCCCAATTAAAGTCAATTCAGGAGAAGGCCTTGGCAGATAAGGTCAAAGTGATAAGAAGAGCCCTTGGGTGGTTCAGTTCACTCCATAGGATTCCTCTGGGAGGAGAGAGATATCATATACTTTAGATAAACCATCAATTTGATAATTTGAGCTTTTATAAATTTCAATATGAGTAATTTAAAGATGACACTCTATGACAATAATCTGAGAAGCAGATAGTCTATACTGTTAAAAAAAAAAAAAAGGTGGACTTTTATATTTTGGAAGTAAGCAGACCATCAGATCAATGTTTTATCATGACTACCAGGAAACTACAATTCTAACACTGCACCATTTGGAATGCGTGCTGAAATTTAATGCTGTTTGTCTCTTTCCCAACTAGATGGCAAGTTCCCTGAAGATAGACGTTTTAGCTGCCCTTCACAGTGACCTCAGTGCTGGGGCATAATAGGTTCTTACACAATATTTGTGACACAAGTGAATGAAATTGCATCACATATTGTATCCATATGAAAATCAATCAATATGCAATCCTGAGTGATGTGCCATCATTCTAATTATTATTATTATTATTTTGCCATAATTCTGCTAATGAGTGTCAAGAGGCCCCAAAGCTGAAGTAACTTAGGATGAAATGCGGACAATGGACCTTTCTGCTTTCACCTTAGCACCTCTCCTCCCCAGTTTATTGTGTTTATAGTAGTCAGAGTGAGCCTTCTAAAATATTAGGAGGACCCTCTGGCTCCCTGCTTATATTCTCCACAGGTGTCTGTGCGAGGTTAAAGAAGACTCTAAATTCTGGCTACCTCTCTCTTTAAACGGTGGAGTTCAATTCAATAAATACATGTGGAATGAATGAATCGAACGGGCCATACAAATTTCGATCGTCAACACTGCACTGGTGACAAAGCGGTGCTCTAAAAATGTTCCCTTTCCTTGGCAGGAGATAGGCTGACCGACTTAATTGTCATTTCCTCAGCTTGAATTTCTATGATTTAACTTAATCTTCTAGCCTTGCCCTTCAAACCTATGTGCTCTTGATTTAATCAGCAGGATCAGAACCATTGCACCTCCCGCTGCCCTTCAGCCACTAACAGAACGATTGACAGTTAATCATGTCTGAAGGGGATCTCTTCCTCTCTTTCTCCTTTCTCCACATTAGGGTTGAACAAAGTTACTCACTTGAATAAAATAACCCCTATTAATACATATTTTAAATCTTATTTCTCATAGTCTCTATGTATGTGTTTTTGCTTCTCTCGGTTTTAAACCAAGTGGCAGAACTTAGGCAACTTTATAAGGAAAAAAAAAAAAAAAAAAAAAAAAAAAGATGTGATAGAAGAAAAAAAAAGAAGCAAATTGACATTGATTGAATATCTACTCTACAACGGGCTCTGTACTTGAGTTTTTCACTTCATAAAATATCTAGCCCTTCTTTCCATCTTGGAGCACTGGGGTAATTTCTGAAATTTAAATCTCTAGCATTTGCACGTTATACAGAATTATAGACATTGTTATCAATGTCTATATGTTGTTATATATGATGTTATCAATAACATCAACAGATGTTATCATCAAATACAAAAATCATTAATTTTCTAATGTTAATGCAAATATATATGTTATGCTTTTTTTTTTTTTTTCTTCTTCACACCTAAGTAAGGTAGCCTGTTTGTTTTATATTTCCAACAAATCCACCAACTCCCTAAAATGCAAACTTCATGAAGGCAGGGGACATTGCTTTGTCCATACTTCCATACTATATCCCTTGTGCCAAGAACTGTACCAGCTCCACAGTGAATACCCAATTGTTGTTGCTGAATGAACACTATTAATAATTTATTGGAGGGTCTCTCTGTCATTTCTTTAGAATACAAATGTTCAAACCACTCTACATAGCATGTTTCTTCTTATCATAAAATAAACTTTCTCTCCAATGCCCTGAGATGTATAACCCCATTGATTAAACTCTAGATGGCCTCACTAATACGGACATGATATGTCCACTTCAAAGTTAGTTCTTAATGTTCATGAGTGCCATTGCTAAATATGATTATTTCTCTCCTCTGCCCATTAAATACAATGATCGCCTCCCATAGACTGTCAAGGCTAATGAAGAAAAAACAACTCAGGGTCAGCTACTCAAAGAGGATTGCCTTATTCCCTTTGTTTCCTTTTCCCCACACTCTTAACTTCTGCTACAATACATCTTCTGGTTTGATCTTACATGATCTTCTCCAGTTTGGTGCCACTCTTCCCTCACGGGTACCCATGCACAATAAAGCAAGTATCACTGGATTCTCAGTTCACCATCCTTTCTTATGACTAGTACAAGATGCAGCTCTTGCAGGAGACTGTCTCTTCATTCATTTATTTAGGAATATTTGTTGAGCAACTGTTGTTGGTCAGGCACTTTTATAGGTATTGCAACAGGGATGAGCCCTAGTCTTTGTCCCCAGCTGTTGGGGGACACACATCAGCAGCCAGGATTTCCTACAGGATGAAGGGACTAAACAATGATAATCCTCAAAGGCAGAGATTTTAATGAAATTTCTGTGAGGGTTTTTTTTTTTTTTTTCTTTCTTTTTTAAGTGAAGCAGTAATAGGCTGGAGCACATATTCAAATCATGTACTATTTTTCAAGAACAAATAGTGTTAACATATAAATAGGTCATACATTATAAATGATTACTTTCAGATAATACAAAGGAAAAAAAACATGGAAAACAATAGCAAATGTCTATAGTATGTTTGCTCAAGAAATTCTCCATTGTTAAGAGGATGAATGTTTTTAAATTTAGAGATGGCATTTTGTTTAGATTTTCTCAAACGTCTATAGTATGTTTGCTCAAGAAATTCTCCATTGTTAAGAGGATGAATGTTTTTAAATTTAGAGATGGCATTTTGTTTAGATTTTCTCAAACGTCAGCTTTGGCTCTCTTTTTGGTTAATGTGTAAGTGCAAGTGGAAGATGTATGTGTTTAAGCTATAAATCCACTAATGACTCAACAACTGCTCATTTAGCACCTATTTGGTTGTTGGTTCTTCCAGGTACTGATATAAACTAATGGGATAAAATAGGATTATCCTGGAGATATTCATGCACAAAGAGTGGTAAACAGAATCACATGGGAAGTAACATGGTGATGCAGGCTGGGGGCTATTTTTTAGCTGGGACCTCAAACAAGAAGTTGTTCTTCCCACAATAAATGTACCTCATCGCTGCCTTGGGAAAGCACAGAGACTCAGGAGAAGTTGGCAGACATGGTAATGCAGCACAAATTATTCAGGATAAGAGAGAGAGTACTGTAATGCTAGGCAAAGAGACGGAAGAGCCTTTTGCTAATTATGAGTAATTAGCATTAGGCATGTACAGAATCTTAGAGAGACAGACCTTCATACACACAAATTTATAAAGATTTATAATTGAAGTCAGTATGAGCAATCACATCAACAGAGACTGAAAATAAACTGCTAAATGGCAAGACAAAATCATGGCATAGATTTTCACAGTATCACATTCTCTGCTACTTTCTGAATTTTGGGGTTAGTTTCTCAAATACTACCACTCTGACAATTCTTAGACCTCCCTGAGACCTCAACTCTTTGTTGTTACAGTTTTCTAAACTGTCTAAAAGCCTCCTCAAGTCCTTTCCCTCCTTAAACAGCTGATTCCTTTGCTAATTAACATAGACTTGTGGGGTTTTTTGTTTGTTTGTTTTAATCGTGAGCCTTTCTTTGTTCTTTGGATTTCCTGCAAGACTGTCTTCCACACCTCCTTATGTCGTCTGCTTAAGGAATAGGTTGAAATGGTTGCCAGAACATTTACTCCATTCTATATTCATTGAGAATGAGGGTTAGAACCTCTTCTATACTTTTCTCCCTAAATAATTTCATTTGGCTCCATGATCTTAAGTACCATCTATAGTTTGATGGATCTCAAATACATTACTGTAACCCAGATCTTTTTCACTTCCAGGCTTATATATTCAAGGCCTCTGGCCTTCTTCATTTTAATAGCTAGTAGTTACCTAAAACTTAGAATGTTTGAAAAACTGTTTAAAACATCAAACCGCAAGGAGATACCACCTCACACCTGTCAGAATAGCTAAAGTTAACAAGTCAGGAAACAACAGATGTTGGTGAGGATGCAAAGAAAGGGGAGCCCTCTTACACTGTTGGTGGGAATGCAACTGGTACAGCCACTATGGAAAACAGTTATGGGGGTTCCTAAAAAAGTTGAAAATATAGATACCCTATGACCCAGCAATTGAACTACTAGGTATTTACCCCAAAGATACAAACATTGTGATCCAAAGAGGTACTTGCACTCTGAAGTTTATAGAGCAATATCCACAACAGCCAAATTGCTGAAAGAGCCAAGATGTCCATCAACAGATGAATGGATAAAGAAGATGTGGTGTATATATATAATGGAATATTACACAGCCATCAAAAGAATGTAATCTTACCATTTGCAACAATGTGGATGGAACTAAAGGGTATTATGTTAAGCAAAATTAGTCAATCATAGAAAGACAATTATGTGATTTAACTCATGTGGAATTTAAGAGACAAAACAGAGGATCACAGGTGAAGGGAAGGAAAAATAAAATAAGACGAAATAAGAGAGGGTGACAAACTAAGAGACTCTTAATCATAGGAAACAAACTGAGGGTTGCTGGAGGGGAGGTGGGTGGGAGGGATGGGGTGGCTGGGTGATGGGCATTAAGGAGTGCATATGATGTAATGAGCACTGAGTGTTATATACAACTGCTGGCTGAATCACTGACCTCTACCTCTGAAGCTAATAATACACTATATGTTGATTAATTGAATTAAAATAAAATAAAATAAGGAAAAAGTGTTCAAAACAGAGCTTTTTCTTTTTAAAAAGATATATTTATTTATTTATTTGACAGACAGAGATCACAAGTAGGCAGAGAGGCAGGCAGAGAGAGAGGAAGGGAAGCAAGCCTCTAGCCGAGTAGAGAGCCCAATGTGGGGCTTGATCCCAGGACGCCGGGATCATGACCCGAGCTGAAGGCAGAGGCTTTAACCCACTGAGCCACCCAGGTGCCCCCAAAACAGAGCTTTGATTCCCTCACACAAGATAATTGTTTCCCCAGTCTTTGCTGATAACCAGCACTGCCATTTCGCTACGTTGTTCAAGCCAAAAACCACACAGTAATCACTAGTTATTCTCTTTCCTTCCTTGACCTCCTCTTACCCCATATTTGGTCATATGTCAAGTCCTGTTGTCTCTGAAACAGACTCCAAGCCCATCCACTTCTTTTTATCTTCCATAGCCACTACTCCAGCCCACACTCTTTTCATCTCTTACCTGTTACTTCAAGACCTTTCTAATTTATTTACCTGTTTCTACTCTTGTTTTCCTTTCATCCACTATATTGCCAAGTAACTAATTTGTTTATTTCATTACAATGTAGCTCATATTTCAAAAAAATAATTTATATCTTATCACTGTGCTACAAAAAACCTTTCTAGAACTTTTCTATTGACTCTTAAAATCAAATCCAAACTCTATAGCATGATTTGAAGACCAACGTAAGCTGCCATATATGAACTCCCTACTGTGGTCCACTCTTCCTTTTGCTCCCTTATGGTCTAAGTACACTGGCCTCCTTTCTTTCCATTCACTCACTCAGCATATGACTGAGCAGCTCCCAAGTACCACTCTTCTGGGACGCCTGGGTGGCTCAGTTGGTTAACCAAGTACCACTCTTCTCCAGCAGTGAACTAAAAATGTCCCTCCTCACAGGAGCTTACATTTTAGGAAACAGACAGTATTTACCCTAGTATGGATGGATGGAATAACTTATGAATTAACAGTAAGACAAGGAAATAGAATAAAGACTGATTGAGGCTACCATAATTAGGTAGAGTGGTACAGAGCAGAGATCTAAAGAAAAGATATGAATCAAGAGCATTCTTACAGATGACTAGGAGGGAACAGAAAAGGTGAACATTTTAAGATGAGAACTTGCTTGTATTTTGAAGAACAACAAAAAGTCCAGTGCATCTGGAACGGAGTGAATAAAAAAGAGAAGTATCAATGTTCCAGGTCTTGTTTTTCTTTGTAAGGATTTCAGTTTTCATAGTAAGTGAGATAAAGAACCCCTTAAAGATGTTGAGCAGAGGAGCATCTGACTCAGTCTGGTCCCTGGAAGATAAGTTCAGATAAGAACTTCAGTTCAAGTGAGAAATGGTGATAGCTTGGATGAGAGAGGAAGTAGAAGTGGAGAGAACTTATGGATTTGAAAATGTGTTTTGAAAGTAGTACTGACATAACTTACTGATGGCTTGGATGTGGAGTGTGGGTAAAAGAGAGGGGTCGAGAATGATTACAAGGTCTTGCCTTGGCCAACTGGATAAATGGGTGATAAGCTATGGGGTCCTCAGTGTCCTGGGTCCTATTATGAGACCATAAACAATTTATTCAACAAACAGTTACGGAATGCCTGTTGTATGCCAGGTATAGTGCTGGGCATTTTGTGTACTAAAGATGACTCAAATTCTGATGCTGCCCCTTAAGTATTCACAGTAGAACATGAGACACATGCACACAATGCATGTATAGCTTCCATATATCCATCAGCTGAACACAATACAAAGGACACACAGTAGTAAATAGTCTAACCTTAGGTAGAAATCATAGAGTTATTTCCAACCTTTCTCATCAAATCTTTTTGTGTATTATGGCAGTTTATAATTTCATCTCTTCTTTTAATTTTCTATAATAGCTACAAATCAGAAATATCATTATTTGGTGACCAAATAGATGGCATACCATTTCTCATTTAAACTTAATTTACCACTCCAATGTGAGTTCAGTGTCTTTATCAGGAGTAGGAAACTGCAGGCTAAGAATACATTGATCTGAATATCTACTCAGTTGCTAAAAGGAACACAAATAGATTCATAAGTAATGAGATGATTGACCTTACGCCACTAACAGTAAATACCTTCAACTAGAGATTTCCCTGTCATTGTTGTAATTAAGGACACCTTTCTGGATCTATACTTTTGGGGTGTGTAGAAGTCACAAATGTGGCCTGAACCCAGATCAATGGACATTTGCCAACCTCCATCAACACAGCCTTTCTGGGCTTCTTGTTCCAATCACAGCGGATAGGGCCAACTTCTAAAAAAAGGGAACATTCTGTGCTTTTGAAATATGAGTGGATATAAAAGACAGCAGGTGGCTGAAATTGGATGGAATGTCCAAATTTTAATTAAAACATCAATGCAATTGCTAATGATAGGAATATCAACAGTTTGTGGAAGGAATAAAGACTGAAGCCAATGAGAAAGTAGACTAAGTTAACAGATTTTTGAGACTATGTTAGATAACTCACTCAGAGTCATAAAAATTTAAACTTAAGTCAGTCTTCTTCCTGTGTAATTGTTTCCCCTTTTCTTAGGTATGATTATATGCCCCCTTGGGATGCCCTCACAAGCCTCTGCACATATCTCTATTTTACGTCGTCCTTTTGACAATGGACAATGTGTATGAATGAAAGAGCAGCCCTGAGTCTTCATGGAACCTTAATACCTGGAGTGTGCAGGCCAATTTCAAGGGTCTCTGATAATCCTTTCAGTTACATGATTATTAAAAAGATACAGTAATAGTATTTTTCAGGAGCCTCCTCTGTATCAGACATATTTAAGGTTCTAAATACATTACTGCATGTAATCTACATAAAAGATTTCTAAGGTAGAGATTATCACTTAAAAAAAAATAGAAAACTGAGTATCAGATGGGAAGACCTTGTCCAAGGTCACATAGCCACTAGGATTCAAAGTTAGGCTTATAAGTATTTAAAAACATTCAACATTGGTCTCAAGCTCCTTGAGGCCAGAAAATAAATTAGTGTAAAGCCTGACATTACGTTTCTCCAGGGTTGGCGATATATAGTCTTGGAAACAGAGTCATTGATAAAATACTTCTCAAATTTGGCTTTACTGTCATGGGGGCTGGGTAGTCCTGCATTACTGGAAACTGTGCTGTGCATTGTTGGGTATTTAGCACGATCACTGGCCACTATTTATCGGATGCCCGTAGCTCCTCCTAAGTTGCAATGGCCTAAAATACCTTCAGACATTGCTCAACATCCCTTGTCCCACCTAGAGAACCACTGGTCTACATCTAGAATTCTAATTCTGTCTCAGGCTTCTTACAAGGACTGTGTCTGTGTGTGTGTGAGAGAGAGAATGAATTTATTACAGGGACTCCCTCCAGCTTGACTGTAATGAACTCCACCTGCAATGAAGTGAGAAAAAAAAAAAGACTTAATGAGTTGCTAAAATGTTCTAAAGTTAATATTTAACTCAAATGGGATCAGCAGTTTCCTGGAACAAAATGTGTAACTGAAAGGCAAAAACAAAAGTCTTTGCAAAGGCTCTTCTCCGCTGCATGAATCAGGCCCTGGAGTCCCACTCCACTCAACTTTACAGCAGACGTTTTCTTAATGGCAACTAGGGAAACTAGACGCTAATACTGCCCACCCGCCACTCCCCTTGTACACAAAACTCCAGATCTTTTAACAATGCAGAAAGGAGCCATTGTGTGCTTCACACCGGTGTAAATTATACCATAAATATTCATTAAAACAGAAGTCTGGAAACACACGCTACTTTTACAGATGATGAGGCAGAAAGCAGTCAGAGGGACCACTTAGATGAGGTCAGAGGGAGCACACTGGACTGAGGAAGAAGTGGAGATGGTCTCCTGCAGGGAGTTAAGGGAGTGAGGAGTGTGGGCATAAGGAGCTCTATTTATGGAGTTTCTTCACGTGAGTCATGCATGTAGTAGGTACTCATGAAATTATAATCATAGTCCTGCTACATTTAAAGAAACCACAGTAGTCACTGATTAATTTGGCCTTGACCATACAAACCAATAATTTGGCCTTGACCATACAAACCACTCTACATAAACAAATAACAACAAAAAAAGATAGGACATTTAGTCCTTGTCTATCTCCAAATGCAATGTTTTTTTGGCTTATTACATGCTTTATCTCATTTATGATTATCGTAAACCCAAAAATCAGTCTAATATTTCATATTTTACGGATGAGAAAGGCAAGGCAGAATGACTTGCCCAAGGCTGTAAAACTAATAAAAAGGGGCCAAAATTTGAATGTAGGTCTGTGAACTGCAAAGTCAATGTTCTATTAGTTACATTACAGTATAGAGAATGTAAGATGTAACATATTTTATGATAGTTCACATTAACTTAATTGATGTTCAAAATAATTCTTTCCTGTAATAGGGGGGACAAGTTATGATCTCTAATTATCATGAGCAAACTAAGCCTATTCCTCATTCAAACACAGCTCCCCTGTACCCCAACCCAGGGATATTACAGAACTTAAAACTAGAGGCAAAGAGAATCACTGGCATTCCTAAGGCTCCTGTTGCCTGGGTCACAGTGGTTGGGGCAGAATCTTGGCCTCACCAGTTTTTAGCTGTGTGGACATGTAAGAGACTTAACTTATCTGTACCTTATGTTCCTTCTCTGACAAATGGCATTAATAAAAGGGCCTAATTTGCTATGTGCAAGTGACAACTGAATGAGATTACTCATAAAAAGAGTTTAGAAGAGTGCATGAATTAGAAAGGATCAATACATGTTAGTTACAATTATTATTTTCATTCTTTCAGCGAACATTAACTGAAGACCTACTATACCCAAGATGGTGAGCTAATTAGCATGGGGAAATCGGCAAGTGTTTATTGAGCACCTACTATGTGCTAGACACTATTTGAAGTGCCTGGGGTATATCAAGGAACTGAACACACAAAGGTGGAATCATCCTTGTTCTTCCTGTGCCTCCTACAGTATAACACATGTACAGATATTAGAGTCCTGCCCAGCTATCACTGTCAGGTTGTCACTGCCAAATCCCTTCCCCTAACCTTTCCTCTTCTCATTCTTTCAACCCTTCTAAGTATGTCTCATCTCCAAGCAAGTGCAGACACACATATCGTATTAAACACACACACACACAGACACACACACACACACACAGATTGAATACCTATGCAGGTGCTGTTAATGTGCTCATACATTATCTCATTTCATCCATTTAATGCTCACAACAGCTGTATGCATTCTTTTCTTAACTTTTTAAAAAAGGTTTTATTTATTTATCTGAGGGAGTGCCAGGGAGAGCAAGAGCAAGATGATAGGCAGAGGGAGAAGCAGGCTTCCCATGGGGCAGGAAACCTGACCTGGGGCTCGATTCTGTGACTCTGACTCTGGGATCAGGACCTGAGCTGAAGGCAGATGCTTAACTGACTGAGCCACCCAGCTATCCCCAAATGCATTATTTTATAATGCTCACTTAACAGATGAGAAAAATGAATCTCAGAGATGTTAAGTAGCTTGCCTAAAGTTGTACAGCCTGTGAGCAACTGGTCTGTCACTGGAAATAAGTGTTCTGCCCCCAGGGCACTCTCACAGGACCTCCTGGTATGTACCTTCCTGATGGAGTCAGGCACTCAAACAGTCATTCTTCAGGGAAGGAAAAGATGCTCTCTTTTCAAAGGTAGGAGAGCCCTCTTTGGAAGTGAAAGCTCGCTGCTTGCCTAAGATGACAAAGCTAAGAAGTGGAAGAGTCATGATTTGAACCCGTTGGACGGAAAATATTTCCAAGTGTATTTTTCTCTGTGATCTTTATTAGCAGTAGTGGGATTTAGGGTCAGATGGAAAATTTGGTGTGAGATGTTCCTTTACAAATGATCCCCAAATGAAGTCTTTTTGATGTTCTCTCAAAATGAGGTTAGACAGCCAGATGCAGGGATACACTGGGCGTACTGAAGGAAAAAACAACAACAACATTTAACATGTGTTCTAGTATCAAAACACACTGCTTCTGGTATACTATGAATAAGAATTTTTATAAATCCTGTAATTATTGTTGGAGCACATTTCCATTTTTATCTTAAATGTGTTCGTTTGTGAAATGTAAACACTCAAAAAACACATCACTCATTTCATAACCCAATTTTGACATCTAAGGCTTAAAAAATTTAACAAATTTTTTGAGGACTCTCCATTAGTGAGGAATGAGAGGGGGCACAAGAAATGTTAGTTTGTTTGATTCACAAATGAGGTTACAAAACTGGGACCAGAAAGGTATGGGACTAAACAGTGGGAAGACGATGGTGAGGGCAGGTATAAGACTTGCCTTCTTAAATTCGGAAGAAAGTGAGGGAAGAGACACAGAACCAGTAGCAGCAGGAAAGGAGGAAGGGAGGAAAAGAGAACCCCCGTGGGCAGAGCATAGGGAAAACTAGAGAGAGGGAGAGAAAGACTTGGGGGTATCTGCAAGGTATGAAATGTCAAAAAAGGGGGAAGACAGAGTGGTGCCAGTGGTTACACTGAACCTCATTAATGTCTTTTACAGATGCCAGATGCCCTTCCTTCCTTTCCTTTTTAGGATTTTATTTATTTATTTGACAGAGAGACAGCGAGAGAGGGAACACAGCAGGGGGGAGTGAGAGAGGGAGAAGCAGGGCCCCGGCTGAGCACAGAGCCCGATGCAGGGCTCGATCCCAGGACCCTGGGATCACGACCTGAGCTGAAGGCAGCCGCTAAAAGACTGAGCGACCCAGGTGCCCCTCATTTTCTTTTTAATAATATACTGCCATGACTAGCCTGAACCACATGGGATCTCTTAATTTGCAACTGTTTTATAAATAATTCTTTGGATAGAGTCTAATTAGGAGTAAGAAAGCCAAGGAAGTTATAGATAACTTAAATATATTCAATATCCATTTAATTCAATTCAAGTCAATAAGCATTTACTGTTTACATATTATTGCATTATATCACATTATATTGCATATACTATAGGGCAGATATCTCAGAGTCCAAAGATATGACTCATTTCCTGCCTTCAAAGAACTCATAGACTGGTGTGAAAGAAAAAAAAAAAATGCACCATGTACATTACAAGCCAGTGTGATAGTGCAAGTATTTAAAGTATATAAAATATAAAGAGTGTGATGGAAAAGGCTTCAGAGTGGTTGGTAGACTTCAGAAAAGGTCTAGGCATTTGCCAGGCAAACAAGAAAGGTCTTGACTAAATGCCCAGAAGTATGAAGTAGCATGGACTACTCGAAGACATTCTAGTACATTCTTTCTCATGTGAAGATGCCTCTTAAAATGACCTGCATGTATGTTAAAAAATGGAGAGTCCAGGCCCCACCCTGATCTTTGCATCAGGTTGCAAGCGTGTGTATATTTTGAAAGAGATCTTCCAAATTAATCTGATATATACTCCTTTTTAAGAGCCAATTATTTGAGTTTTCCAGTAGACAAGATGCAAATTGTGGAGCAGGTGCCAGAAACAAAAGTTATTATAGAATAGCAACATAAACGCAGACATTAAATACAGGGATCCCTGGGCTTCTTTTATGCTTTGAAATGATATGGCTACGCAGTTACATTTCCTCGTGTGTTACATATCTTGTAGGAATTCCATCTAGAGCTTTAAAGCTTCTACTATAAAGAAATTCCACTAGTAAATAGAATTTTACATTCTTCTCTATTTTATTATGGACTGCAATAATATTCTTTGTGGAGTTCACAGCCTCATTTTAACCCAGAAATGGTGTACTTGTTTGGAAGTGACAGACGGGTATATGAATAATCCCCAAACAAGCCCACTAACCTAGGGATTCTCCCTACCTATATGAACCTTCTCTTTCCCTGCCTCTGTCTTAAGTACTATTTGGACAATTAACCTTCAGCCTTGTATATTCTTCTTTCAAGTATAGTTCTCTAGGAAAATGGAAGCAAGGGACAGATAAACATGAGAACTGTTTTCACATAATTATGTTAGACTGGCTTTAAGAGTGAGTGCAGAAAATGATAGGAAAACATTTTCCATTACCTTTGTTTGGGTGTTCAGCATTCTCAAGTTGACGGTCTGGAGAAACTGAAAATAAGGCCTCTGGCTGATGGAGGTGACATAATTTTAATAGATATTAAATGTCATATGCAAAAAGTTGACAAGTCTAATTGAGTTTTCTCTGATATTAATCAAATTAACTGACATGGAAAGTTTCTAATCCTAATGAACAGAGGCCGCTGTCCAAACCAGTTACTATCCAAATATACGCAAAGATGGACAGAACTAATTGTGCTTTATGAGTTGGGCGTCCTGATACTTGGAGAGAAGGCAGGCCGTGGATCTCTGTGTGTTGTGGCTCACCCCTCGCTCATCTTTGTCCGCACACAGATAATGAGTTGACAACAGCACAGATTGTGTCTTTTACATATCCCTGCAACCCAGGGTCCTCAGGGTCTGCATCTGCCTGTCAAAGAGGAGGCCTTCAGGGAAGGTCTGATGAAAGAACAGATAAATGAAATCAATTCCTTACAGCATTCTCAGGGTTGGGAACTCCTTTGTAGTTTTTTTTTTTTTTTTTTTTTTTTTTTTTAATCTCCAAACTTTCTGCTGACTGTAGCTTCCTCTAGGGTGGAAACAATCCCATTCCTCTGCGTGTCCAGCTCCCAGATGGGCTTTAAGTGCAGGGCCTGTGCTGCACACTTTGGTTGCCCCTGCAGATCTGCTTGCCATCCCATTCTACTCTGTCCTTTGTCAGCTCCATCACGTCTCCCTTGAGCTCTGGTTTCTGGTTGGTTTGGCCAACAGATGCCCTAGCAGGAGGTGAGAGGGATGACGGAGAGGGGGTGAAGATGTGGTACCTGTTCTCGGGCTCCCTTCATGCACAATCATTTCAGACAGGTTTTACCCCTCTTCCAATATTATTGACCCTCAGAGAAACTAGCTGGACCGTTCTCTTTCCTTCCTGTTTTCAGGAACATCTCCCTCCCCCTCCCCCCCACACTCCAGGCTTAAGGACAGTGCATCCTGTTGTTACTAGTGTTGTGTTGCTGTGCAGTCTGTCCAAACCATATTGAACCTACCTTGAATTTTCTAGTTTTAACACTTGTTTCCCCTTTGGAGCTGTAATTGATAAAAAATGATCAGATCTGGGGGCCAAGATGGGATATACATTGGAAGAGATGCAAAGGTGTGTGAGGAGGCCAGGTAGGGGCTAATATACCAATTCCAGAAAGAAAATCAGATGGCCTGCCCCAACACAGTGGTACTGGAGCCACTTATTTTATTTCTTGCAGGTATATTATCCTCTCTAGCCTATAAGCAGCTCCTTACATGCAAGAACTTTGCCTTCTGCAGTCTAACCCTATTCATTTCCCTTTCACAACTTTGCTCCCCCCAGTCCTACCCTCCCAGGTGTGTGGGAGGGCTACCTGGCACAGGCCCACTCCACCCTCAAAGTGAAACCATATAATAATGTAAACTGGGATATAACAAGATGAATGATTCTCTTCCATCCTCTGAGCCTAGCCTACCTGGCCCTCTCATTAACCTTGTAATACTAACACAACTCTACATTTTGTGAAGTGGGTTTAGGTTTGCTGAAGGAACAAAGGAATGACGGAATGTTGGGGACTGGGTAGAGGTAGTCTGACCTTCAAAAGTGTAAGTGAGGGGCTCCAGAGCGGCTCAGTCAGTTAAGCGTCAGACTCTCGATTCTGCCTCGGGTCATGATCTCAGGATCATGAGATCAAGCCCCGCATTGGGCTCTGTGCTGAGCATGTTGCCTGTTTAAGATTCTCTCTCTCTCACTCCCTCTCCCTCTGCCCCTCCACCCCACTCATACACTCTCCCTCTCTCTAAAAAAACAAAAAACAGACATAAAAAACACAAGTGTAAATGAAACTGCATCAACTAGAAAATAAGCAACCTAATGTTCTTATGAAAAAACTATCCTTCACTGATGTGGAGGTCAGGTGATTTATAGATTAAGGTTTATTTTACCAGTGGCCACAACCTGTGGTACAATTGCAACTGTAACAATCACTTCCTAATTCCCTTCAGTTTTTTATTTTTTTTTATTAACATATAATGTATTAGCCGCCGGGGTACAGGTCTGTGAATCGTCAGGTTTACATACTTCACAGCACTCACGATAGCACATACCTTCCCCAATATCCATAACCCAACCATCCTCCCCCTCAGTTTTGTATAAAAATACATATCCTTTGTCTTCTTTGTTCCCAATTTTGTGTTTGAGTTCTTCAAGAGAGAAAGATAAGACTCAAACCCAGGGCTCCTGACTCCTATCTTTCTAAACACTCAGGAGGTCCGTCTTTTCAAATAAACTTTACTCTAAACATTATGTTCTGCTAAACTAAATTGCAAACATCATAAATGGTGGCCCTTTGGTTGATTAATAAACATAGTACCCCATAGGAAGGCAACCTGAATTAGTGCCATCATCAAGCCATTTTGAGAAACAACATATTAACATCAATACCTCAGTTTAAAAGCTTGCGTTTAATAGTCTTGCATTTAACAAGTGTCACTCACTTAAATTCAATCTTTTCCTCTCCCTGTGCTGGAAAGTGAGGAGCTATCTTTGGCATGCTGAAAAAAATGCTCCTTGAGAGTGGGGGGTAGGGACAGGGGAGAGACAGGGGAGATAGGGGAGAGACCTGATGTGTAATATGTGTAATATCCTATGCAATATTGGTTTATTTGTTTTAGAATGATGAGGATGTACATACATAGGACACACATGGGGTCAAATTCTTGTTTCCTTGTGTACAAGCTAGGTAACTTCTTTGAGACTCAGTTCCCTGGTAAAATGGAAATAATAATGCACCTTTCATAGAGGTGTTGCAAAGATTAAATAAAATAGCACTGGAAACTTCTTAATTCAGTGCTCTGTCTGTGGTGTATGGTTCAGCTTATACATTTAAGCGCCTTGAAATTGTCTCATACATTATATTCTTGCAAAATGCATGCAAAATTCCACAAAGGCAGGTGAGTTGGGGGAATTCTTCTAGCATTCCCTGTGAACACTTGGGACCCACCTTGCTCCTGTTCCATTCCAGTCTCTGCCTAGTTCTTGGGACTTAACTTGCCTTTTATGGATGAATATACATCCCCATTTAGAATATATCCTTGACATTTTGTTCACCTGAATGGAGTCCACAGAGCTCTTTTAGAATGACATCCTGGCTATTCCTGGAGCTAGCTCCTTCAGGTAGGTAAACACAGTCCCATTTGTCAGCTGTTTGGAATTCAATTCTCTATGACATTAAAAAAAAAAGCTGAACTATTTCTTCCTTGAAGGTAAGAGGACATGCAGATTTATAATGGATACTTTGTGATGGCTGAATTTAAAAATAGACTTCCATTTTAACTTATTCCAAGTCCCTTATGAACTTACTTGATACCTCTATCAATAAGATTCCCATTAAAAAAAAAAATAAGATTCCCATTTTTCTGTCTGTGCTCTCTCCAACCTCACACTGCTGCTCAGTGTTTTCCAAGTGTCCAGAGTTCAGGAAACCTACAGGGTCAGTCACAGAGGGGACATACGGTTGCTGCAGTGGGAGCCTTCTGGATACCCACCTAACATCACCCTAGAAGTCGTTACTTTTTCTCCTTTGCTCAGAGATAAATTTAATGCTCTTTGGAGAGGGTCTTAGCTCTGCTGAATGCGATCATTAACTATATGAGCTTAGTTTAGCTTCTTATCCACCTGGCACTCTATTTATGTACAAAGTGGGAGGAATAAAATCCACCTCCCAAATTATTGTGAAGGCTAAACAAGTCATTCGTTCATATTATAAACTTTATGGCACCACTTCCATGTGCCTGACTCTGGGCTCAGTGATGGAAACAGAAGGATGGGTGGGACCTGGTTCCAGCCTAGCAGAATCTCAGTCTAGACAGGGAGAAAGATAAAGAACAGGACTCTCAGGGACCCTGGGATGAGTGCTGTGTGAGCAAAGAGCTGCTTTATGGAGGGCTGGGAAGGTCTGGAGGTGCTTCCTGAGGAAGAGACTTCCAGAGACGACACCTGAGCTGATGAACGGAAGTTCTTTAGGCACAGGTAGATGCATGTGTGCTCTGGGGAGTCATTAAGAGGCCGTTCCAAGTGGAGGAGGTAGATTTTGTGAACATAGGGAGGCCAGACAGTTTGGAAGTTCAGGGCAGCTGGAGGACAGAGTTAGAGAAGTGGGGTGAAGAGGATGAGGGGTAGCTTTGGCAGTATCAGAAAAACAGTCAGGGAGGCCCTTCTTGCCTATCTCTTCCCCCATGGCCTTGATTTACAACCTTGTTTTTTCTTCATAGGGGTTTGTGACTATCTTCAAAAGGTCTTCTAGCTTCTAAGCTTGACCTTTTCACACTTCTATGAGAATTCATATAAATCAGATTCTGTGATTCTGCTGTTAGAATCCATTACTAGTATCTTTTCATTTCAGGAGCTGTCCCATAAAGCCATTCCGGGAAACACCTATCCTGAGAATCCTCTGGGCTTCAGGCCGGGGAGGGGTGATGGAGTGGTGAACAGGAAGGGTTCCATGGGGAACATGCCTGAGAAACATTCCATTTCATTCCCTCCTTTTGGGATACAGATCAGGATCTTGAAAGCCCTGAGAAGTCCTGTCGTAAAGGAGTGTGTTTTGGTTTCATCTGGAATTTCTTGCGGTTATTTTAATCACTGAACTCTTCTTTCTTTGTTTCTCCCTATAGCATCTATTCTCACAGACTGGCAGGTTGTTCACAGACTGTTCAAAGACTGAGGTCTTTGGAGGGAGTCAGAAGCTTTGGGTGCCACAGAGTGGTTGACACTTGATATACCATTCCTGTTGCCTCGTGGATACACAGATTCTGGCATCAGCCCATCAGCCAGGAGGGCAGTCTGTGCGCTAACTGTGCCTTTACTCAGTTATTTACCTTCCTAAGCCTAACTTTCTCAGCTATGAAGATGAGGTAACAAAAATTCCTGCCTCAAGGGCTAGTGAGAGGATTGAACATGAACTGCCTTGTATCCTGGGTGGCACATGGTTAAGAATTCAATAATCTAGCTAGCACTATGTATGCATAATTATTACTCACTAACTAATGATAATAACAACTGACATATTGATTGATATATATAGCTAGCTAGCTAGCTAGCTAGCTTCAGGCAGGGGAGGGGTGATAGAGTGGTGAACATGGTGAATATATATACATATAGCTTACTATGTGTCAGGTATTGTTCTCAACCTTTTATACATACTCATTTATTTAATCTTCCCTACAACATTAGGAATTACTATCATCCTCATGGTATAGATAAATGAGTCATTTTATAAGTCACACAATTAGTAAGTGTATAACAGGATATGATTCTAGGAAGTTTGTCTCCAACATCTACACTCTTAACTACTACCCTGAACGAAAATAAGCAAAATAATAGAGGACCCGTTTCACTAAAAATTTGGTACACGATTTGAGAACACACAGAAACCCCCCTGTTTCAGGCTCTTGCTTATAGAAGGAAATACACACAAAAGAGACAGGCAAGCTCCGTCATCCCACAAGATACCCCCTGCATGGGCCATCAGGAGCAGGACTCAATAAGGAATGGCGACGGTCAGCAAGACTGGAGTTGCTAAACAGCACACAGTAGTCTAGAAATTTCCAGAAATACCTGTGAGTGTTTTGTAAGGAATGGGAGGTTCTGTGCCAGTAAACTAGGATGAACACCAGTAGTCCTAACACTGCTGCAGTTAACTGCAAACCCACCTATATCCATGGCTCAATGGTCTGGATGTGCTCCAGCTTTTCTGGCTCTGTGCACACCCTCTCTCCTTAGTGATTCTTCCCTTGGTGGGTGCTCTGAGAGAATGCACCAGAACGGGTTCTTTTACTTGGACGCTTCTGTCTTACCGCTTCTGGCCCTAACTATAAAGGCTGTCTAATAAATACATTTTAAATTAAATTATATTGAAAAACCAAAGAAAAGTCCAGGTTTATAACTATGAAATGCTCATAACAACTGGCCATCTGATACCAACAGGGTACTTATTTGATCTTATAAAAAGCTGTCATGGAATAAATATATCTTGCTTCCAAAATAATTTTATGCAGTTTGGAAGTGACACAAGCCAACTTGCAATGTACGAGCAGTTTGAAATTAATGTTCATCTTTCAGCTTTTTATTAAGCTGGCTAAAAACCAATCTAATTCCATTTAAAAAAAAATAATGTTTCTTCTCTTTTAAAAACCTGAGGGAACTGGTGAAACCATTGAATCTTTTTGAAAATGGCAAAAGTCAAGTGCTGGACCTTTTAGACTTGGAGACAAATGACTCTATTTTGGACAGGTTTGGGGCCTCAGTATCATTGCTCCTGCTAAGTTCTCTCTGATTTGACTTGATTTCAGCAAGGAAGACAGTCTGGTACAGAGAAGAACTAGCTGTGTTCTACTGAGGGGGTTTTGAATGCCACCTTTCACTATCCACCTTCACCAGGGGTGACTTTGTTCAAGTCAGCCAGCAAGTGGCCCTATGCAGGCATGTGTTCTGGACACTGTGGCCACAGCAGTGAACAAGGCTGGCCTGGTCGGGTTTCTGTCCTTGCGGAGTTCACAGTCTGGTAGACTATAAGAAACTAGTGGACTAGCTGACTCTCAAAGTTTCACTTTCCTTAATAGGAAAGTGAGTATAAGTCTAGTATTTGAGACAGCGTAAGGGATCCAGTGTACTGCATTTCATGCACTCTATGTGAACCCATTTCCACTCCCTCCCTACTCCTGTTCTTCCCTCCATATGGCCCTATGTCGTCTGGGAACCTGCCCTTTCCTCCCCAGTCTCCCTGCTTACTACACTTCAGGCACCCACATCTGGATGTTTAATCCATCCTTAGGTCTGCATTGCTCTGGACCTCAGTTTCTCCCTGGAGCCAGCCTCCCCACTGTGGCCCAGTATGCTCACATGTTATCCTTTTCTAACTCTCCTGGCTTTTCTTCTGGGACAAGTCTCAGAGCCTCCCACCCATCATAGGCCTGACTTTCCCTGGATGCCCTCCCCTCTAACCCTTGACAAGACCTGGCACAGGGCTGTGACACAGTTTCCTCTAAAGGTCTGAAGCTGAGCAGCTCCCCACCCCCACCCCCGCACCACAGGCATCTAGCTTTTATACTTGAGTCTCAGAGGGACCTCAATTCCTCAGAGGTCTTGGCTCTGAAGTTTTCAGACCATGGAAGTGCAAAGCACCTGTAGATATAAGTATTTAGCCCCAAATCATGAATGATGGGAATCTTAGGAAGCAGTTATGTGGTTAGTTAGGAAAAGCACAGAGTAGCATTGAGGCTCAACAAAACTCTTTGGATCTGTGAAACTGTCCAGAAAATTTCAGAGGATAAAGAACTCCAGGCTGAATGTGTGCTGCTTAATGGCCTGTAGCCAGTGCAGGTTCTCAAAGTCCACAGCACACTTTGTAGGAAAGGGCGGGGGGGGGATACTGAAGTCTCTGCGTCGAGTTGTAAGAGTAGAAGTGACTTGTTTTAGCACTCCACAGTGTGTCCATCATTCATTCATTCATTCATTCACTGTCAACAAATGTCTATTGAGTTTGTCTAGAACTCAATACACATTTGTCTATTTGTTCTAGAGAGATGCTGAGGATTAGGGTGGACCTAATCCTGTCCTTCATGGAACTTACATTTACATCAGGGAACAGATAATATCTATGTGAATAAGTGCATAAAACAGTATCAGTGAGTCTGATCATGGAATAGTGACCAGGGGGTGCTATTTAAACTAGGATGGGCAGGGGCACCTGGGTGGCTCAGTGGGTTAAGCCTCTGCCTTTGGCTCAGGTCATGATCCCAGGGGCCTGGGATCGAGTCCCGCATTGGGCTCTCTGCTCAGCAGGGAGCCTGCTTCTCCTCATCTCTCTCTCTGTCTGTCTCTCTGCCTATTTGTGATCTCTCTCTCTGTCAAATAAATAAATAAAATCTTAAAAAAAATAAATAAACTAGGATGGGCAGAAAAATACGGCTTACTTATAATCAGCTAGGTGCCTGGCATAAGGGCTAGGAGAGGATTTTTCAACCTTGGTACTATTGACACTTGGGCTGGATCATTCTTTGTTTTGGAGGACTATCCCATGCTTTGTAGAGTGTTTAGCAACACTCTAGATGTCAGTAGCTTCCCCCTGCCCGCGGTTGTGATAATCAAAACATCTCCAGACATTGACAAATGTTCCCTGAGCACCGTGGATGCTAATGGATTTGGGCTATTTTTTCTTTTTTTTCTTCATGTCATTCCCAGCATGAAGCACCAAATGTCGAAAGATCCACTTTTGGTTCAATCATCACAGTAATAAGATTCCATTAGATCTGGTCCCAGAAGAAAAAAAAAAACTGAAGGCCTAAGGTATAATAACTCAGGTATAAAGTGCAGATTTGGATACACCTATCCTTTTATCAGAAGGAAGTTAGAACAGAATAATGGAATGACAATGGGTTTCCCAAAGGGGGAGAGAGTGGTGTGAGGACTGGTGGGTTACTGGGCCTTGCTGCACTTCCATTTCCTTATCTGTAAATGGGTTGTAGAATGCCCTCCTCCCTTGTCACAACTGCAGAACACTTTGCTGTGAGGCTTCAATGAGAGGACAAATGTACAGTCTATGGATCAGCAAACAAGAGCTCTGAACGATGGTTACTGTCATTTTGATTAGTAACTTGGAGTTTATATTTAAATTTGTTCCCCAGCTCGAATTCAGTCTGAGTGCTGTTGGATTTTTGGATTAATAAAACCAAGTTGTTTAATTGCATTCGTTTATACACTTTTATTTTTCTCAACTAGCTTAAAATCTCCAGTAGTTCTTAGAATCCCTAGCTTTTGAGAAGAGGCCCAGATTTTGGGTACAGTGGATACTAATGGCTTTTTGAAGTCTGTGGCTCAGGGGACCACTGGCTTGGGTCACAGACTGAGTTGGGTGAATTCCAGGGCACTGAACAGTCCTCAGGTGAGCTGTCTGAAGCTTTGGGCTCTCAGCCTAAGCAGAGAGGTGTGCCATACCCTGTGGCCTTGTGGAATCAATCCTGGACGAAGCCCAGAAAGTCCTGGGCTTAAATCTTAGCACTGTTGCTCTCTCTCCAACTTGCCCTGTGCAATCACTATGCTCTGGGGTCTTTGTGTCCTTGTCAGGAAAAGGGGCACGACGATGAGTCTCACTGAATGCTTGGTACTTGAGAAAAGGTAATTACTGCCATGTTGGTGCTCCTACAATATTCCGCACCTTAATTTGTTGTTTTAGTGTCATTGAGATTTTGAAGTCCAAAAACATTTTATTAAACAAAGCAGGAGCAAAAGGAAATGTTAGCAAATACAGGAAACTCTTGAATTTTGATGACCGTAACTTCATACTGAGAATTTAGCTGACTCTCATGGGCAGGTTTCCCTGAGGAACAGTAGCCCAGCTGGCAGAGAAAAGATCACATGTCTGATAAATTCCCTTCTTACAGAGCCCTTATAAGTTATATGTGGTGACAATTTGTAAGACAGAATCCTAGACATGCAAAAACCTCAAGTACCCTTAGACATTATCCATTCCTTGGAATTGCAAATGATTTTATCAGTAGATCCTTTTAACTGCAACAAACCCTTTAATTTGTAAGTGAGACAAACTTTAATATGTAAGTGAGACTAAAGCCAAGGAGTGGGAGTGGGAAGGTGCTAATCAGGTATGTAAAGAAAATAAGATGGAGGTAGTTTGCTCACTAAGTCAAGGCAAAGCACAGGCTAATAGCTGCTTTAATTTGGATGGACCAGGCTGCCTCCCATGGTGTTCAAATCTGTGTTTCTGCTTCTCAGAGGCAATTAATCCTTACTAAAATATTCTTGCAAGTAGCAAATACCATCAGCAACATCCTTACAGAGGATTCTAGATTGTTGAGAATCTTAAATTCCTTTTACATGCCTCACTTAACTTCACCATATCTCACTGTTTAAGTACAAGAAAGTCTTCTTGGTTTCCTTCAAGCAGCCTCTCCAAGCACAATACCTCTCCCCTTCATCAGGGCACTTGAGTTCTGAGAAAAGGGAAAGAATAATCTATTGAGTTTCTTTTTCACACTCATCCCCTTCTTCAACCCTCTTTCACCACTTAAAAGAAATTGTCTGGGAAACCAGGAGACATTTTTTTTTTTTTTCTTCCTGAATAATGTGCTCAGCCATGGTCCCTCAGACAAAGCCTAAGCATTTGCTAAAGTCCATCACCACACAAGTGTCTCCTCTTCCCTGAATTCGAAGTGTTTTTGCAAAATGCTTGATAAATAAGTGTGAATAAGATAATTACCTACTTCCATTTCCAAAAAGGCTTGTTGGCAGGTGGAGTTAGTAAGACAGCGATTTCACATTCAATAATAACTTTGTAAATATTGTTTTTTCCTGTTTAGATGGAATAACAAATAATTTCCAGTTTTCAGATAAATGTTATCAAGAGGGTGTTAATTGGCATGAGAATGTCTTATCATTTATTGCTATGGTAGCAAATTTTTAAAGTAACCAATTCAAGCAAGGATAGTTTCTAGAAGAAAAGAGTCTTACTGAGGGTGTCATTCTGAATTTGGGGTTTTTGGGAACTGACACCTTAGTAAGCCACTCATATACAAGGTGAGACATCACTTTTATGAAGACAAAGGTGCTGTCCAATCCTCACCTAGCTTGCCTTCCCTCAGAACCAAGGCCACACTTCTATGTCCCCTGTCCTATCCTGCCTCAGCAGACTGTCAGCTGAACAGTAGTTTACAGGTGTCCTGGAAGTAAGGGTAGACAAAAGGTCTGGTTATCCAACTGAAGATTTTATAAGCAAATCTAATCTATCCCCTCTTTTTAATTATAGGAAAATTGAGGCCTTCTCAAGGAAGTGTTTTGTACCTGGTCAAACAATAAGTGATTATTAAATAATGATTATTTGAAGCTGGAATGATAACTGGCCTTGGTTCACTCAACTGGTATTTAGTGAACTAGTGTTTTTAGTGTTTAGCTTGGCTGCATCTCACCCTGGACTCTAAAGTGCATGAGCTCTCTCTGGTCTCTCCATTCTCTGGGATGGTCATAAATATCCAGTGATATTCTCTGGCTTAATACACAGAAGTGAGTCTTGCAGTGGGGGTGGGGTCCAGGACCATTTCTTGTGTTCTAAAACAGAGACTGATGTGAGTGAGGAGGAAGACTCCACAAGCAGGTCACAGTGGTTGCTCTGGAAGATTATCTCATCTTTTTTTTTTTGCTTGTTTGTTTTTGTTTCAATATTAGTTTCCAGAATACATTGCTATTTCTTTATCAATTGAATTATATAGAAACAAGAGTAAGTTTCTAATATAATAGACGATTCACATGGCCTCTACACCAAAAAAAAGAGAGGTGTGTGTGTGTGTGTACACATGGCATGTTCATTTGACCTCAGCTTGAAGTACAATTTTCCTGTTTTGTTGTTGTAGTTGCCATTTTTAGTTTATTTGTTCATATGTTTATTAGCTTGCTTTATTTTGTTTTATCCAAGATGTTCTTAACTAGAACACAGTGGGGCTCAATGAATATTTGTGTAATCAGTCAATCAACGGATGACATTTGTGATCATCTTTGCAATGTGCATGAGTCTGAGATAGCAAACTAAATAGATAAGACAGGAAAAATCAACTGAAATTAGAAGTGCAAGATAGGAAATAGACACATTTGAAAACAAAAAGGCAACATGCTTGGTAGTTAAGGGCTGAGGTTCTTTTTTTTTTTTTTTTAAAGATTTTATTTTATTTATTTGACAGAGATTACAAGTAGGCAGAGAGGCAGGCAGAGAGGAGGAAGCAGACTCCCTGCTGAGCAGAGACCCCGATGCGGGGCTTGATCCCAGGACACTGGGATCATGACCTGAGCCGAAGGCAGAGGCTTTAACCCACTGAGCCACCCAGGCGCCCCAGGGCTGAGGTTCTTAAAATAGGCAGAAAATATCTCATTTCAATTTTTCTCTCCTTACACTTCCCCTCAAGCCCCCCTCCAAGCTAAACAAAACAAAAAATGACTGACTTTGCTTATTAGACCAAAGCTGAAATAACATAATTTTGGAGGACAATTACATTTCTATACACTAATAATATGAGTGAAGAAACAAATTAAGGAATCAATTCCATTTACAATTGCACCAAAACCCATAAGATACCTAGGAATAAACCTAACCAAAGGGGTAAAGGATATGTACTCTAGAAACTACAGAACACTTATGAAAAAAATTGAGGAAGACACAAAGAGAGGGAAAAACATTCCATGCTCATGGATTGGAAGAATAAACATTGTTAAAAAATGTTCATGCTGCCCAGAGCAATCTACATATTCAATGCAATCCCGATCAAAATGCCATTGACATTTTTCACAGAGCCAGAACAAATAATCCTAAAATTTGTATGGAACCAGAAAAGACCCTGAAGAGCCAGGGGAATGTTGAAAAAGAAAACCAAGGCTGGGGGCATCACAATGCCTGGCCTCAAGCTATATTACAAAGCTGTGATCATCAAGACAGTATGGTACTGGCACAAAACAGACATATAGATCCATGGAACAGAATAGAGAGCCCAAATATGGACCCTCAACTTTATGGTCAACTAATCTTTATAAAGCAGGACAGAATATCCAATGGAAACAAGACAGTCTCTTCAATAAATGGTCCTGGGAAAATTGGACAGCCATATGCAAAACAATGAAACTGGACCTTTCTCTTACCCCACACACAAAGGTAAACTCAAAATGGGTAAAAGGCCCAAATGTGAAGCAGGAATCCATTAAAAATCTAGAGGAGAACCCAGGCAGTCATCTCTTTGACCTCCACCATATGACGTCTTTCAAGACATGTCTCTAAAGGCAAGGGAAACAAGCAAAAATGAACTATTGGGACTTCATGAAGATAAAAAGCTTCTGCAGGGCAAAGGAAACAATCAGCAAAACTAAAAGGCAACCTACGGAATGACAGAAGATATTTGCAAATGACATAACAGATAAAGGGCTGGTATCCAAGATCTATAAAAGAAACTTACCAAGCTCCATACCCAAAAAACAAATAATCCAGTTAAGAAATGGGCAGAAGACATGAACAGACACTTCTCCAAAGAAGACATACAAATGGTCAACATACACATGAAAAAATGCTTCACATTACTTGTCATCAGGGAAATACAAATAAAAACCTCAGTGAATACCACCTTATACCAGTTAGAATGGCTAAAATTAAAAGACAGGAAACAACGAATGTTGGTGAGGATGTGGAAAAAGGGGAACCCTCTTACATTGTTGGTGGAAATGCAAGCTGGTATAGCCACTCTGGAAATGGTATGGAGGTTCTCCAAGAAGTTAAAAATAGAGCTACCCTACAACCCAGCAACTTCACTACTGGGTATTTACACTAAAGATACAGATGTAGTGAAAAGAAGGGGCACTTGCATCCCAATATTCACAGCAGCAATGTCTACAATAGCCAAACTGGAAGGAGTTGAGATGTCCTTCAATAGACGAATGGATAAAGAAGATGTGGTTCATATATACAATGGAATATTATTCAGCCATCAGTAAGGATGAATACCTACCATTTATACTGATGTGGATGGAACTGGATGGTATTATGCTAAGTTAAATAAGCTGATCAGAGAAAGACAATTATATGGTTTCCCTCATATGTGAAATATAGGAAATAACACAGGGAATCATAGGGGAAGGAAGGGAAAACTGAAAAGGAAAAAAATCAGAGTGGGAGACAAACTATGAGGGGCTCTTGACTCTGGGAAATAAACTGAGGGTTGTGGAAAGGGAGATAGGTAAGGGAATGGGATAACTGGGTGATGGGCTTTAAAGGGGGCTTGATGAGCACTGGGTTGAACACAATGATGAACATAACTAATGAATACTGAACACTAAATCAAAAACTAATGATGTACTGTATGTCGGCTATTGAATTTAAATAAAAAAAATTCTGGAGGATGGGAGTGAATCTCAAATAGTTTAAAGATACATGAATATGTGAAGGATAGTTACTGAATTGCTGTTAATTTTAATAATTACAATCCAATGAGCTCATACACATTATACTGTTTCAGAAAGTAGAGTTAGCTATTTACATTCCCCATCTTACAGATGAAAATACTGAGACTGGATTTTACATGAGCAATGAGTGCTGGAATGGGAATTTTTTCCCAATGTCTACATGTATCTGTAACCCTTCACCATGGTGAAGGACCATGGTGCTTCACCATGTTGCAACTCATTTTACGTTGCCTCCTCTCAGATGGAAGGGAAAGAGGAAAGATGAAGAACAGGTGAGATGCAGCTTGAAGATGGAAATGAGGGAAACTGTGGGGATGGGATTCAGACAGCTCCGATCTCCTCAGGAAGTGAGAGGAAGCCATCTGCTTAGAGTGGAAGGTTACAAGATAAGGGATTGCTGGTCAGGAATGGAGACAAAGGAAGAGGACTTTAGTTGTTGATGAGATTGTGAGGAGTTAACAGAAAAGACCTTTGTGGTCTTCTCAGTGGCTTTTTCCTCTTTTCATTTCTTTTTTTTTTTTTTTTTTTTTTTTTTTTCAGAAATAGCACTACTTTCACGAAAAGGGCACATTTCCCAATTGTGCTCCCAAATGCCGGTCTAATTTGAGTAGACAAAAGGCCATAGCTTAGTAATGGGTGCACTCCCTTAGCTGTAAGAACCAGAAGGCTAGACACTTCATGGACTTGGCTTCTTAGCAGAGGGAAGACCGTAAGCCTTGGGTCGACTGTCCCAGCAGGCCTCACATACATCCTGAACCTCAGTCCTTAGCAGCTCAAATTTCACTGCTGAAGTCCTCTTTGCTCTGTCATCTGCCTTCTTTCTTTTCCTTTGAGTCTTTGGAAGTTGGAAGAAAATGGTTTGATATCCATCCACATATTTCTTCATTTATTTATTCAAAAAACCTTTATTTGACATTATCTACTTACTAAATGTTCTTTATACACCATCCCATTTTCTTTTTTTTTTTTTAATTTTTAAAGATATTATTTATTTATTTGACAGAGAGAGATCACAATTAGGCAGAGAGGCAGGCAGAGAGAGGTGGGGAGAAGCAAGCTCCCTGCTGAACAGAGATCCTGACACAGGGCTCGATCCCAGGACCCTGAGCCGAAGGCAGAGGCTTTAACCCACTGAGCCACACAGGCACCCACACCATCCCATTTTCATCACAAACCAAGACTATTGGACTGATTTTCTTTACATTTTATAGATTAGGCAATAGGTTCAGAGACATAAAGTACCATGATCATAGCAGTGCATAGTATCAACACTGATTTGAGCCCAGGTTTGTTTGCCTGTTTCTCCTGCCTCTGCTCTGGGTGCTACACTGTAAAGGATTGCTCTGCCTAGTTAGCCTGGCCTTTAGGGCCTTTGGGACCTAGACATACTGGTTCTGCAGATATCTTGTTCTTGGAGGGCAGAGAACCACACTGCAGATTCTATAGCACAGCCTGAATTGGACATATTTTTTTGCAACTTCAGCTTCCATCTTTCAGTTTTGTCTCATGGCCAAGATATTTTCACCTTCTGAACCCTGTGGGAACCTTTAGGGCACAGGCTTGAGTGATTTCCAACCCTGAGAGTTATTACAGTAATTAATTAATTACTACCCCATTATTTTGGCATTAATTTAACACTGCATCCATTTACCATTGCATAACTTGCTGTGGGGCTTTTGGTTGAGCTTTAACATTAGAATATGTGGCTTTATTCACAAGGCAGTTTTGCTTTGGATTGAATCAAAATTGTTATATGCATGGGAAAAAAGAAGGCAAGACTGGAAAAGCAGCCCCCTTTAATTCTTTTCTAAGTCTATTATTTTTCCTTTAAGTTTGGAGGTACTTCAGAAACTGCTATCACCAAAGTTGTGGCTATTTCTGGAATGAGGGACTTAGGTTTACTTAATAAGAGACAAACCGACTTTTCTTGGTTACCTGGACTGCTTCCTAGGTAATTGTGTGTGTGTGTGTGTGTGTGTGTGTGTGTGTGTGTGTGTGTTTATGAGGGGGTTGGAATGGACCAAAGTAGATGTTGATGTTGGGAGCATTAAGGGTGAGAGAGAGAGGGAGTCTATCCTTTCTTACATTAGTTACTCCATGCTAAAAAACAATCTTTTCTAAAATACAAATATTATTAGTTATGTTCTCCCCCATTTGATGGTTCTCCATTGCCTGTTGGTTCAAGTCCAGTCCAGACTCCCAAACATGACAAGAACGTCCCTTCCAAATCTAACACTTCTATCTGCTTACTCCTCCTGTTTGACCTGTAGCCCTTTCTCCTTGCCACCACCACCAATAAAGGGCCTGCACCCTTGCAAGGAAAGGCATTCATGACCGAGCACCTTAGAGGGATCTTCTCTCCTCTCATCTGCCTGGCAAGCTCCGATGCACCCCTTAAGACTCTTGTCAAACACTGATGCTTCTGTGAAGTCCCCCTTGATTCCTTCAATCAGACTTAGGCCTTCTTCTTCTATAAAATCATTGTATATACATCTTCATTCTTGCCAGAGTTTCATGTAACATTACACATGTCTGTTTGCCATTCTGTTTCCCCATTATGCTGTGAACCACAGAGGGTATAATTATGTTTCTATTTATTTTGTGTCACCAGTCTTAGAATAGTATCTAGCATCAAAAGGTATCCATTAGCTTTTCAAAGATGTGCAGAAGGACAAAGGAAGGAAAGATGACGGATGGAAGGAAGGAAGGAACGAACGAAAGAGGGATGGACAGGAGGAAAGAAGAGGGGGAGGGAGGGAGACAGAAAGGAAGGGAGGAAAGGAGAAGGGATGGGAGGAAATAAATGAAAGAGGGAGAGAGTGTGGAGGGAAGGAAGGAAGCAAATAGAGAGTGAGGGAGGAAGAGAGGTGCGGAGGGAGAGATGAAGGGAGGGAGGAAGACAGACAAATGATGGGAGTCACGTTTTCACGAGTGGTCTCAGCTCTGTGTAGGTAGTGAGCAGGGGGAATTCGACATGACATCTTCCTCAGTCCTCACAAGAGCCCTGCAACATGTGTCTTACTCACACACGCAGAGCGCTTTGCCAGTACTTACCATGGGAAAATTCAGAGATGGGATTAGCCTGATCTGTCTGGATCCGGGTGTAATTTAACTCTTTTTGATCCAGTTTTCCCCTTGGATCCATTGTCTTCCCCCCACGCTTCACAACTCCGTCTCTACTTGATCAGAAGTTGCTCTTGGAACCCTGAAACCAGTGAAATCATTCCACAACTCTGTTAACACTAGGACTGGTTAATTTTATGTGTCAACTTGACTGAGCCATACTACCCAGATATTTGGCCAAACATTATTCTGGATGTTTCTGTGAAAATGTTTTTTAGATGAGATTAACTTTTAAACTGGTGGATTTTGAGTAAAGCACGTTACCTCCATAATGTGGGTGGATCGTATGCAGTCATGTAGAGGCCTTAACAAAATACTGATCTCTCCCAAGGAAGAAGGAGTTCTATTAGCAAACTATCTTTGAGCTTAAGCTTCAACTCTTCCTTGGGTCTCCAGCCTGCCAGCCTACCCTGCAATTTTAGGCTTGCATTTCCACAATCACATGAGCCAGTTCCTTAGAGTCTCTCTCTTCCTCTCTCATAGAGTTAGGAATCCTTGAATCTTGTTAACATGAAGGTTCTGACTCAGTCCATCTGGGGCAGCTCTTGAGATTCTTATCTTCCACAGCTGTCAGAGGATGCCAGTGCTGCTGCTCACGGTGTCCGGCATGGTTTTAGAGCACTGGCTATTGGATCACAAGTCCTTAGTTCAACTCTGACACTGGGAAGTTAACCTCTTTGCCATTCAGTATCCACTTCTATGAAACTAAGAGGACAAGACAACCCACCTTATCATAGGGCTGCTCTGAAGATGAAATGATAGGTCTGGGACACTGTAAATGTCTGGGACACTATAGACAGATTATGCAATTAACTTATATTGTTGTTACCTTTAAAATAACACAGTGGTTCTCAATACAGTTCTGAAGGTGAGGTGGGCCACGATTTTGTCTTCCAGAGGCTGTCTGTCAAAACCTAGGATCATTTTTGCTTGACATGAATGAATAGGTGGAAAGTACTGTTCGCATCTAGTGGGTGGAAGCCAGGGATGCTGCTATGCATTCTAAAAATGGTTATCTGGCCCAAAATATCAATAGTGCCAAGGTTAAGAAACCTTTCAGTAATCCTGCAATTTAGGGATTGTTACTCCTAGTTTCTAGACAAAGGCACAGAGATCCAGGGATATGACTAAGTGCACAGATTTAGTAACATAGACCACTGTGAAAATATAGACCTGAAGCAGATGCTTTTGAAGCTTCCTGAGTCGATGTGTATGGGCAACACACCTGTATCTTGATGTAGTTGGACTCTCTTTTTAACTTCTAGAGCTATAAACAAGCTTTGAGCCAGTATTATTCTTGAATTTCAATCAGAAGTAGAGTCTCAGAGGAGGCCATTCAGTCATGAACTATTCTTTGCAGAACCAGTGGAGTCACACACCACTCGTGCAATTCAAATCCCCTCAGACAAAAGCAAGACGATTACTGTTTTTTGAGAAAATGAAAATCCATATGGATTAGAGTGTGGGCTTCAATGCATGTTTCAAACCTTGTACAAATGAACAACAGGAGTTTATTATTATTATTTTCCAATCACAGCATGGCATTTGTAACACCCTCTGCAACCCACTTCTCTTTTCTCTTTTGATTCTATAAATACTTCTAAACTGTCACTGTCTCTCTAAAGAAATCATCTGCTTAGAAAATTTGTAGAGAGAAAATCCAAAACTTCTTAGACTCATTCACTCAATTCAAACTAACCAGCCAATCAACCAAACAATAAAACCATAAATAAAAATCAACCTGTAACAAAATAAAACTGTATTTTTTTTTCTATCATGATGAAAGATGTTGGGCTTTCTCTTAAGGCAGGATCAGCTCTACCACTAATTAACCATGTGGCTTCCCTCAGAGCTGAGCATTGATTCATATGAACCATAGACACTAGAACTACTATGTTAAACTGTAGAGGAAGGGCTCAAAAGATAATTGGATATGTTATAATGTGTTAGCCATGTAGGATTGGAAAACCTACCATCTAGTTATGTTATTCATGAGGGCCTAGAGAGTGCTTTATTTACCAAAGTAAAAATGATTGCTCTGGTTATGGGGACAGCAGTATTATTGAGAAACTCAGTGATAGCTGTTCTCTGAAGTCTTGAGTTGATAGTATTAGATGCAGCTATAGAACTGGATTCCCCAATTGAATTCAGGGAATAGCAAAATCATAGAATAGCAAAAGACAAGTGGTAACATTTAACCTCCAGAAGCAAGTGAGCATATTCACTGTAAGGGGAAGCAAGGGCAGAATGGCTGCCAGGGGAATTAAACTTGCAGAGACCTATAGTGCCTAATGTCCCTGGAAGTAAGACAGATGGGCAATGAGGAAGAGTGTTGCTTAATATGTATAACCAAGAGATCAGGAATGGATGAACACAAGGCTGAGGTTAGCCGGACCAGTGCCAAATTTCTAGATGTGCTTTAGTTCTTAGACCCAGTTTCCATCAACCGAATGGGAGTTAAGGTTGTCATATGAAAAAATCCTAAAGTACCATAGCAGATATATACCATAGACTCCCCAGTCCTTCCCTACAGGCATATGTAGTTATTTAATAGGTACTTTAAAAAATATTTTATTTATTTGACAGAGAGAGAATGAATGTGAGCATGAGCAAGGGGAGCAGTAGAGAGAGGGGGAGGGAGAAGCAGGGTCCCCCCCCAAGTAGGGAGCCCGATGCAGAACTCAATCCCAGGGCCCTGGAATCATGACCTGAGCCGAAAGACAGACGCTTAACCTACTGAGCTACCCAGGTGCCCCTAATAGGTGACTTTAAACTATGAAAAGTGAATATCCAGATCTTTTGAAAAAATGTTAGATACAGGGTCCAAGTTGATGGTGACATCTGCGATCTTAAAGTGCTATAATGGCCTCTGCTACAGCACAGGCATAGTGGAATCAAGTGCTAAATGGAGTTCTGCTGCAGGTTTATTTCACAGTATACCTATCCATGCTGTGATCACTTCTCTGGTTCCCTGATTATATAATGGAAAAAGACATCCTTAGAAGTTGGCAGAATGCTTATTGATATTAATTGTTAGAGTAAGAGCTATGGTAGTAGGAAAGCCCAAGTAGAAGCTCCTGAAATTATAACAATTACTCCCACCCCCGCCAAGATAGTAAGTGAAATACCATATTGTAGATACTTTTCCTGAACTCAAGAATCTTAAGGAGTTGTTGAAAGTAGCTCCTCTATGATCAGGAAGACTCCTGCCTGCACTTAAAGTAGGTTTAAAGACACATCAAACCAACTTCGTCGTGTAAGTGCCCTGCTGAATCAGGGCTAGACTCTGGTAATGATGGAAGAGAGAATGGTCATGTGAAAATCTAATTACAACCATAAAAACACTGGATACATTTTTTAAAAGATTATTTGAGAGAGAGAGAGAGAGAGCATGAGTAGGTGGAGGGGCAGAGGGAGAGAATCTCCAGCAGACCCCCTGCTGAGTGCGGAGCCAGACTCTGGGCTCCATCTCACCACTCTGAGACCATGACCTCTGCAGAAATCAAGAGTCAACCAGCTGAGCCATCCAGGTGTCTCTGGATACAGTTTTAAAAAACCTATAAATATGTGGGATGCCTGGGTGGCTCAGTCAGTTAAGTGTCTTCCGTCAGCTCAGGTCATGACCCTGGGATTTCTGGGATGGGGACCCATATTGGGCTCCCTGTTCAACAGGGAGCCTGCTTCTCCCTCTGTCTACTGTGCTCTCCCTCTCTCTCTCTGAGAAATAAATAAATAGAATAAAATTAAAAAAAAAAAAACCACAACCCTTTAAGTATGCAAAAACAGACTTGAGAGTCACTTTTGGGGAAAAAAAAAAACTAGAAGTGGTAAGTATTGTCAATTTGTGGCTTTGTGGTTCAGGGACACTGTTTCACAAATATAGCTTTCGCTGCAGAAAACCATGACAAGAAAAACTGCCATTTAGAAATGGAAAAGCAGCCAGAAATTTAAAGAGAAAATTCTAACAATAAAAGAAAAAAAGAAAGAAAAAAAAATACTTAGAAGGGGTAGGACTCAATTTCAATGCATAAACTGCTTAAATTGTTAGTTAGCTGAGCCATGCACAAGTAGAAGAAAACATGGGGGTCTCTCAAATAAGGAAGGAAAGAAGACCTGAATGAAATCTACTTATGAAATATAGAGGTATGTGTAACCAGATATGTGAATTTGATGATTTCTTTACTAAGTGTATTCTCCAACCATGAGCAGTTCAGTTGCCGAAAATCTGTAGCTGAATATTCTTGATAAGTAAGAAAAAGGGGCACCTCAGTGTCTTAGTCAGTTAAGTGTCTGCCTTCGGCTCAGGTAATGATTCCAGGGTCCTGGGATCAGGCCCCGCATTGGGATGGCGGGGGTCACTGTTCAGCGGGAAGGCTGCTTCTCCTTCTCCCTCTCCCTCTACCTGCTGCTCCCTTTGCTTCTGCTCTCTCTCTGTGTGTCAGGTAAATGAAATATTAAAAAAAAAAAAGTAAGAAAAAAGTAACAAAGACCAAAGCTGGAAGAGCAGCTGGCAATTATGAGAAATCCCTAGAAGTAAGGAAACCATAGAGAGTGAATTCTATCTTTTCCCAATTCCTAGCCTGATCTTGAAATTTTTCAAGAGTCAGATTAAAAGATCAGCAGTGGAAAGTAGTATTAGGGACTAACACCAGCAGTAGTATGATGTGGGGAAAATAAATTCGAAATTTGAATCCAAGCACATTAGCCACCTAATATAATATAGCCAATAAGGTAGTATCTACAATGTCCAGCTTTCAACCACAAATTGCTAAATAGACAAAGAAATAAAAAACTATAACTTGCATTTAGGAAAAAAAAAAAGGAGTCAATAGAAACGGAATTTGTGTGAGATAAGATGTTAACTTCAGCAAAAAAAAAAAAAAAAATTCAAAGAATATATTACACATACATTCGAGGAATTAAAAGAACATATGTTGAAGTAAAAAAAAATGCTAAAACAAATGAAGAGGTAAAAAAATCTCAACCACAAAATGTAAACTATTTAAAAATAGAAAAAAAAATTGGGGTTTGGGAGAAGGGGGTGGGATTATGGACATTGGGGAGGGTATGTGCTTTGGTGAGTGCTGTGAAGTGTGTAAACCTGGCGATTCACAGACCTGTACCTCTGGGGATAAAAATATATGTTTATAAAAAATAAAAAATTAAAAAATTAGAAAAAAATGAAGTAGCTAAAATAAAGTATTATCTTGATGGACTCAACAATAGATTGAGATGGAAAAAAGAAAGAAGCATTAAATTTAAAAGATTAATAAAAGAAACTACCCAATCCAACAAAGGGGGTGGGGAAGGGAAGATTTGGAAGAAAAATAGACTCTCAGATACATGTGAAAAAATCAAAAGTAACTTGACATATTTAGTTGGAATCCCGAATGCAGAAAACATAAAAGTGACTTAAAGAAATAATATCTGAAAACTAAATTTAAAACTGGGATCTTAAATTGGGTTAAAAATACTAATTAATATTGATAAAAATAAACATATTAAAATATACAATAGTTAAAAATCACAAGGAACACCCAGAAGAATAAGTAAAAGAAAAGTGCCTTTGGATATATTAAAGTCAGACCACTAAAAGATAAAAGTAAAAAGAAAACCCTGAAAACCCTCCCTGCAAACAAATAGACAAAATACACTATATGTGTGAGATAAGACAGTTGACTGACTTCTTTTTTTTTTTTTAAAGATTTTATTTATTTGTTAGAAAAAGAATGAGAGAGAGAGTGGGAGAGTGAAGAGTGGGAAAAGCAGACTCCCTGCCGAGCAGGGAGCCCAATGCAGAACTCAGTCCCAGGATGCCAGGATCATGACCTGAACCAAAGGCGGTCACTCAACCAACTGAGCCCCCCAGGTGCCCTGGTTGATTGATTTCTTATAAGAAATGATTATGCTGAGTGAAGTAAGTCAAGCAGAGAGAGTCAATTATCATATGGTTTCACTTATTTGTGGAGCATAACAAATAACATGGAGGACATGGGGAGTTAGAGAGGAGAAGGGAGCTGGGGGAAATTGGAAGGGGAGGTGAACCATGAGAGACTATGGACTCTGAAAAACAATCTGAGGGGTTTGAAGTGGCGGGGGGTGGGGAGGTTGGGGGAACCAGGTGGTGGGTATTAGAGAGGGCATGGATTGTATTGAGCACTGGGTGTGGTGCAAAAATAATGAATACTGTTATGCTGTAAATAAAAAATAAATTAAAAAAAAAAGTTAGGTAACAAAAAAAAAAAAAAAAAAGAGAGAAAAGAAAAGAAATTACAGAAGCTATAAGACCTTGAAACATTTTAAAATTCTACACGGGCAATGGTGAGCAAGCCAAACAAAAACAAACCACTACTAACTGAGAATTATTTTATTTTTAAGATTTTATTTATTTGTCTCAGAGAGAAAGAGAGAGAGCACAAGCAGTGGGAAGCAGCAGGCAGCGGGGGAAGCAGGAACTCCGCTGAGCAAGGAGCCTGATGCAGGGATCCATCAGAGGACCCTGGGATCATGACCTGAGTCAAAGGCAGACAGTTAACCAACTGAGCAACCCAGGCGTCCCGGAACTGAAAATTCTGTATCTAGCAAAATCTATCCTTAAAAATAAAGGTAATTTTCAGATATACAAAAATAAAAATAATTTATTGGCAGCAATAAATTATTTCTAATAAATGCTAAAGTAAGTTCTGAAGTCTGAGGGAAATGATATTAGAGAGAAACTCACATCAACTGAAAGGAATGAAGAACACCTGGAAATGTAAATATGTGGGCAAAATTAAATATTAAAATCATGCTCTTTCTCTCACTTTTTCTCACACACATGCATACACAGACTCATTCTTGCTGTTAATTTTTTGAAGTATATATGGCTAAAAAAATTAACTACACTAAGAATGGAGGAGTTAAAGAAATACATTTATACAAGGTTCTTATATTTTAATTGAAGTAATTAAATATTAGTTAATTATATTGGTATATGTTTAAGATTTGTATGTAATCTCTAGAGTAAGCACTAAAATCATGAAAGAGATAGAGGTAAAAAATCCAATAAAGCAACTAAAATGGAATACTGAAATAGATTGAATTAATGCAAAAAGGCAAAAAGGAGGAACCGAAAAAAAATCAGATGAATCTAAAAAACAGCAAAATAGTAGGCCTAAATTACATTGTATATAAACATAAAAAACAGAGATTGCCAGATGGAAAGAAAAAGAATCTAATATTTCATGTCTATAAGAATTTATTTATTTAAAAAAAATTTATTTATTTATTTGACAGACAGAGATCACAAGTAGACAGAGAGGCAGGCACAGAGAGAGATTGGCGAGGGGGAGCAAGTTCCTGCTGAGCAGAGAGCCCGATACGGGGCTCAATCCCAGGACCCTGGGAGCATGACCTGAGACAAAGGCAGAGGCTTTAACCCACTGAGTCACCCAGGTGATCCTCATGTCCATAAGACTTTAAACACAAAGGGGCAATAAGGCTGAAGTAAAATAAAAAGATATTTTGTACAAAGTAGTTATAAGATAGTCAGAGTGACTATATTAGTTTTAGACAAAATAGACTCCACATCAGTTTTTACTACACACAAGCAGAAACACTTCATAATGATAAAAAAGTCAATGCTCCTAAAAAAATGTAAAATTATAGATATAAACCCATGTAAAAGAGAACTTCATTCAGCATAATCTCTTATAAGTCAAGCAGAGAGAGACAAGTATCATAGGGTTTCACTCACTTGTAGAGCATTAGAATAACACGGAGGACATTGGGAGATGGAGAGGAGAAGTGAGATGGGGGAAATCGGAGGGGGAGACCAACCATAGAGACTGTGGACTCTGAGAAACAAACTGAGGGTTTTGGAGGGGAGGGGGTGGGGGTTTGGGTGAGCCTGGTGGTGGGTATTATGCACTGGGTGTGGTGCACAAAAAATGCTGGAACACTGAAAAGAAATAAAATAAAATGGAAAAACAAAAGAGAATTCAAAATATATGACACCAAAACTTATATAACTAAGTTGTGTTTGGTCTTCATAACACCCTCCCTCAGTAACTAATAGAGTATTAGACAAACTATAGATGATTGATCCCTTTAGCCAAATTGACATTTACAGCATACCAACAACAGCAGAATACACTTTCAAGTGCATAGAGAGTGTTCACCAATATTGACCATAACTGAGGTCATAAAAGAACTATCAATAGGTATTTAAGGACTGAAATCTTATAGGGTATGTCCTCCGTCCTGACTGAATTAAATTACAAATTTTAAGAATGCATAAAACATTTAGAAAAGCCACCAAATCTGGAGATTATAAGTCACTTATTGGGGGAGGATATTGGCTATAAAGGGAGATGAAGAAAATGATTGTATATATTTCTCAAAATTCACTGTCCACCTAAAAGTGATGAATTTAGCTGTATATAAGCCACAACCCAAGTTAAAAAAAAAGTCAGAATTGTGTTTTGAGTAGATTTAAGTGACTTGAAGTATATAATTCAAGTTTGTTAGTCATTCTCTTCTCTCCCATTTTATCCTCCATTTAATTGAACCCATGCATAAAATGTAATGAAACCCTGTAGATTGTAGTAAACTACTTCAAACATAACCAAAATTTTGCAGCATTTTGAGCTGGTATTTAAATGTTGATCTTTACTATAGAAACTGAGCCTTTAGTTCATGGTATACAACCACTGATCCTGTTAATCCTTCTTCAATAGACATCATAAAAGATGATCACAAATAGTTCATATTCATGTGGCTAGAACAAATAGTATACATTCATTATCCTGTCCTCAGGCTACGTTGATTCTCTGGCTTTCTAAAGCAGTATAATTTAAAGAGACCAGAATCATTTAGAAATTCTGAGGAGCATCCCAGTGGTCTGCTATACTTTAGAGATTTTTTTTTTAAGATTTTATTTATTTATTCGACAGAGATCACAAGTAGGCAGGGAGGCAGGCAGAAAGAGAGGAGGAAGCAGGCTCCCCACTGAGCAGAGAACCCGATGTGGGGCTTGATCCCAGGACTCTGGGATCATGACCTGAGCTGAAGGCAGAGGCTTTAACCCACTGAGCCACCCAGGCACCCCTACTTTAGAGATTTTAAATGCTCTGATGAAAAAGTACTCTGGATGCCTTGGTAAGACACCTGTGCTCCAAGAGATGTCCTTCAACAGATAAATGGATAAAGAAGATGTGGTTCATATATACAATGGAATATCACTCGATAATCAGAAAGGATGAATACTTACCCTTTATATCGAGGTGGATGGAAATGGAGGGTATTATGCTAAGTGAAATAAGTCAATCAGAGAAAGACAATTAGCATACAGTTTCACTCATCTGTGGAATATAAGAAATAGCACAGAGGCTCATAGGGGAAGTGGGGGGAAACTGAATGGGCAAAAATCAGAGAGGGAGATAAACCATGAGAGACTCTTGACTCTGGGAAACAAACTGAGGGTTGTGGAAAGGGAAGTGAGTAGGGGGATGAGGTAACTGGATGATGGTCATTATAGAGGGCACATGATGTGATGAGCACCGGGTGTTATATGCAACTAATGAATCATTAAACATTACAGGAAAAACTAATGATGTACTATATATTGGCTAACTGAATTAAAAAAAGAGAGAGAGAGAGACATGTGCTCCAGAGGGAGGGAGATAAAACCTACAAAGATTCAGAGCCTGATATATCAATAAAGTTTTTAGGGATCCATACTGGCACATTGTTTCAAAGGACAAATAGTCCACCTTGCTCCCACCTTTAAGAAAGAGGCCCAATGCTTGGTAGGGTTCTTTGGATTTTTAAGGCTACATATTTTAATTCATTTATTGAATGATGCAGAAGGCTGCTAATTTGAGTAGGAACTACAGCGAGAAAGGATTCTTAAAAAAAAGTGTAGCTGCATTTGAAACATCCACACTGCTTGGAATGACATGATTCAGCAAGTTCTGTGGTACGAGAGGTATGTATTGTGGAGAGAGATGCTATCTGAAGCCTCTGTTAAACACCAATGAGAGAATTGCAGCATAGATCCTGTTTCTGGACTAAGCGCATGTCATTAGCCACAAAGAGAGCTCTGCTTCATGTGAATGATAGTGGTTGGGATGCTACTGAGCTCTGCTGGAGACTGAATATCCTACTATAGGATACAAAGAGGCCATGTGGCCAGAATAGTTCATCATGAGCTGACTACTATTAGACAGATCAGTCAGCTGGGTTGAAAAGCAATGGCACCCAAGACCATCACAATTTTTAATAGATTTTGGTCTAGATGCAAAGTGAGACCCATTGGGAGATGCTCATCAGGACAGTGAAGGAAGCCAAGGAAAAGACTAAAGTGAAGGAGTTACCCATTGGAGATCAGCAAGGGTACTGAACACAGCAGCAGGAGCAGCGGCAGCTACTCGTGTAGCAAGTCTAGCCCTAGCATCTCATGCAGCAACCTAGGCCTTTCAGCCCACCGCCTCTCTACATCAGTCAGTCCAGCCTGGATTCTCCTGCCCTAAACTCCAACTGTACTTACTCACGAAAGTCTATTCCCAGTCCTATTTACTGCTGACAGGGATACTTCTGTTTCCTCAAAACACACCTAAAAACTCTAAACAGGGCTTATTACACCACATTAAACAACTGAGCAAACTGAGGGAGAGAGAAGCAAGGTGACTTGCCTAGTGTCCCAGACGGTAAGTTGTGGAGCCAGGACTCTCAGGTCTGTTGCTCCAACCAGTGGGTATTCAAGATGAGCCAGAAAGTATGATGCTAATGAGAAGAAAACCAAGAACTCCTTGAGGGCAGAGATTTTTGTATTTTGGGCTAATGATGTTATTCCAAGGGTCTTCAACAATGCTAGTCATATGGTAGGTACTTAGTAAATATTCACTGAATTTGTATTTATTTTCTACATTGTTGTATTAGAGCCACAATATGAGACTCACTGCTGTTTTTGGTATATATGCCAACTACGAACTTGGCATGAGATCTGGCTCCACTACCTGTGTATTCTAGGACTCGTTAGAGTCTTGTATTTTAATAATCTATAAAAAGAAAATAATAAGCCCTACTATCCAGAGGAGTGGTGAAGTTGAAGTCTATGAATGTGAAGGCATGCCACTGACACATGAAAAATTATTTTCATTCCTTTCCAAACCCTTTTCCGGCAGCTTCTCGTCAGGACTGCCATGTATAAGTAGGCAGATTGTATACACAGGACTCCAGATGTCATTTACATTGTAATCTCTGTAAATAGTGACTCTTGAAGTTGTCCAGGGAACAACATTTATGGCTTTATACAGCAGTTCTGAATCTAGCCTAGTAACTTGGGCACCATGAGAACACAATATAAAGTTTTCAAGTGAATCATCCATCATTTAATGAATTAATGACATCTGCATCAAGGTAGATCTATTTTATCCTGAAATTTAACCCATTCCAGAAACAGTTTTTAAATGAAACGAGTGTTAAGACCCCATTCAATCAATCCTGAATCAAGTACATAAGCAGCCCTGTGCTTAGCATCAAAGGAAGGCAAGATGGGGTTAAAAACAGAGCTCTCATTCACCACTCCCAGAAACTTCCTCTGCTACTTCCACCAGGAACTTCCATGACAGTACATCCATTCATCACTTCTCTACTCTGATTTTACTTGGCCTCTCAGCAGCATTAATCAGTCTCTCCTTAGTGACTCCTTCCTTTTCTCCTCTTGAATTCTGTGGTTTTTCTCCAGTCTCAGGTATGACCCCTTCTCAGTCTCCTTCTCTGGCTCCTCCCTCAATGATGGATACTGAATGTTAGAGAGGCCCTTAACTCAGTCCTTGAATCTCTGCTGTCTACACTTTCCCACTAAGTCAGTGGTTCACAGTCTTGGTGGGATAGTAGAAATATACAGGGAGCTTTTAATAATACAGATGCTCAGGCTGCACCTGAGACTAATTACATTAGATCCTCTGAGTGTTATTGAAGTGTCATTATTTTTTAAAAAGCTCTCCAGGGGGTTCCCTTGTGTAGTCAAGGTTGAGGACCAGTGGCTAGGGGATATACTCATTCCATAGCTTTAAACACTACCTATATGCTGTTGATTCCCAGATTTGTGATTCCAATCTTCAGTTAGATTCCCAATTTTGATTACAGCACTGACATCTGTCCCTGACTCACTCCATACACTTCTGATTTGTTTTGGCTTTAATAACTGCAAAAACTTTTTAAAGTCTCATGAGCACTCCCTGGACCCCACAGATTACCATCCCATGAGCTGGCTCGGCTTCTCATTGCAACTCACATCTCTACAAACATGCTTCCACCCCCACCAGGGAAGGCATTCAGATAGTCTGTTTATATTACAGTAGAGGCCCCTTTGTATTACATACCTACCATGTGAAAGGTACTGTGCATGGGATTTTATATATTTTATCTCATTTAATCCTCATGACAAACCTTTCAGGGAAGTGTTATATACAATCTTATAGAAAACTGTGTCTTAAAAAGGTGAACAAATTGATCTGAAATCACATGACCAGTAAGTGGAAGGGCAAGGAGAAGTCCAGGTCAAGTTTATTCCAATGTTCATATATAATTATTGGGCACCCTGCTGCCTAAGTCCCTTGACTTTCAACCTAATGAGCCACACTCTCCTCTGAGAACATATTCGTGTTTTTCATCACTATGTGACATAAAATCTTTGGAATTCTAGAAAATTAAGTTTTGATGGGGCTGGAGACATCTTAGAATGCAATTATCTCATTTTACAGATGAAGATATCAAGGTATTGAGAGTGAAAGTTTACTTTTGTGAGGTCAAACAATTAATTAGTGGCCAGGCAAGGGTTTAAATTAGGCCTTTTACAAACTCCATGTTCTTCCCAGAACATAATGTTGCCTCCCACTAAAATGGAGTATTTCCAATAATTTATTTTTCCCTTCCACTTAGTCCATGGACCTTTCATAAAACAGGTTATGTGTTGTTTGGGTGCATAAAATAATTATTTATTACATTTGCTGCACTCTTTTTACCTTTAATTTCATTCAATTCAAATAGCCATTGCTCGCCAAGCTACTTTAACCACAGAGCCCTTATGAGGTTTATTTGTCGCTGAAGTCTTATTTTCTGAGGTAAATTAATGATGTGTTATTCCCAGAGACTTTATGGTGCTTATCACCATATTAACTCACATCTAAAAAATCACACGGAGCTATTTTTCAAACCCTGACAAAAACAGCCTAGAGAAATCCTAGTAAATTGGGGGCTTTGAAATATAAACGCACATATGGATTGCATATTTCTCATAAAGAAAATGTTTTCATTTCACATTAGGTAAAAGCTTTCTTTAAAAAGTTGTCACTTAGCATAGGAAAAGATTCATTCCTTCTCAGCCCTGGTTTCCAAGAGCAGAGGGACTGATAGTTCCTTTGCAAGCAAGAATCATGAATTGTAAGTGGTGGGGTGGCATGGAGTCAGAGACCACTGTTTGAATTTCTGATCTGAGTACCAGCTCTGCATCCTGAAGTATGACCTACTTCTCAGTGCTTCTGCTCTTTGTCTGTAGAATGGGCATGAAAATTATGTGAGAATTATGTGAAGTAATTAAGTCATTTAGAAATTAAGTGAAATGAAATACCCTAATTGTTCTTGGACCATAGAGGAGTTGAATAAATGTCATTTCTCTTCCCTGGGAAGATTGTTTGCTCCTAATAGCTTAAAGAAATTCAGTCACTTTTCCAAACTACTGCAGATAGGTTCTACCCTGTTCCTTTTATGCCATTCATTTACTCATTAAACACCTCCTGATTGTTTGCCAGTTCTGTCAACTACTGTGCAAGGAACTTAGCATCCTACCTCCTTCTACTAGCTTAGGAATCTAGTATGGAAGATAGACCAGGAAATAGCCAATTATATTAAAGCTCACTAATGGGGAAGTATTATATTGCTTTGGAGGCACCTTACTGCCCCAAGCGCATCTATAACTAGGTCCTCTTATATACAACCATTTCTTGAAGGGAATAACATCTCAGCTGTGGACTCAATACCACTCAATCAGCTCTGAGACAGACTGACCTACCCAACTGGTTCCTTTGGGGCTAGGACAGGCAGACAGAGCATTTCTTATTGAAGCCAAAGGTAAGAAGAGACATTGTTTGTATGAGGCAAACCAATACGCATTTGAGAAAGTTCCATTGAAGTCAGGCTGCAGTTAAAGAGCAGCAGCTAAGGAAGCAGAGGGGAGCATCTAATCTCCTTACGGAGGGATGTGGGGTGGGAGAGGAAGGTCATCCACTTTTACTTGCTAGCTAAGAAGTGTCAGGAACTCTGCTTGGCATTGTTTTTCTCTCTCCCACCCCCTCATTTGCTCTCATTCTCTCTTGCTCTTTCTGTTTTTAAAACTTTAATCATCATATGTTATCCTCATAGGAAAAAAAAAAATGAAGTCCCAGAAAGTTCATGTTAACTTGCCCAAGGCCACACATTAGTAAGTGGCCAAGGTAAGAATTTGGATTCACTGAGGCTGGCTGCACAGGCTGTGGTCCCTCTGAGTGGACTGAGCTGGACTCAGCTAAGAGTCTCGACTAAGGGGGCTACTGTTGGCCCAGCAGCCCTCTGTCACATCAGGCAGGGAGGCACATACCAACAGACAATCACACGAGCAGTGAGATTAACTCAGGACTCTATCTTCTGCTCAGTTGTGGGCTCTTCACAAAGTTCAGGCAGCTTGTTGGCTCAGGAACAGGGGCGTGTGGGGTCTGTAGAGACAAATGCCATCCCACGTTGGGGACGCTGAGGAGGTGCTACATTGGGCCTGGTGTGACATTGTGGAACCCAGCAAGGCAACCTTACTCCAACTGGCAGCAAGTCATCACTAGTAAGAGGGAGTAAAAAGGTTTTTCCTTATTCAAAAGGGGAGGACAAAGTTGCTGACTGAGATATGCTGTGGATAATGAGAACAGGGTCTAGAATAAAGAAAAAGAATGGAGTTAGGATGGAGAAGGTGGTGAGCTGCTGAATCAGCTCTCTGGCAGAAAATGGAAATGAAGAGTTTTCTTTCTCTTTCTGACAGAATAGATGTTGAGGCTTTCTTTTTCCTTTTTTTCCTTTTTATTCATCTAAAAGGTTCTCTTTAGAAGAAATGAACTGGAAATGCAAACCAGAAAATCCTGTCACAAGCTACTGACAAGATGGAAGGCTGGGAGGGGGTTAATGATACTGAACTTGGTCCAGAGGGATGTCAAGGAGAAGGGGCCTCCTTCCACTAAGAAGGAGACAGTTTTCAATCCCCTGTGCTGAGCATGAGCCCAAGATGTTTCAGTTCCCCCTATAAAACAGAAAGGAGGGGGGCAGAAGTACACTAACATTTACTGAGTATTAACCAAAGGTCAGCAAGTAGCACAGTAATACACCACATTATGTCATTTATCCTTATAAAATGCCCACTGGGTCATAGTATTGTACCCATCTTACTAAGAAGAAAAATCAGGCAAAGAGAGGTTGTCCAAGGCACCCTGCTAATAGGTGGCAGACCTGGGGTGCAAAATCAGGGCAGTCCAGCTCTGAATTACAGGTTCCCATCACTGTGCCTCATTAGCAGGATATTTATTCCCTTCTAACCCTTGTAGTGCCCTGCAGACCAATGGCAGTTTAGATAGTAGGTGACCTTCAGGTTTCTATCTAATCCAGAGTCAGCAACTTTAGTTTTGCTCTTTAATCATAAAGAAGGCATTTGGGCGGTCCCTGGGTGGCTCAGTGGGTTAAGCTTCGGCTCAGGTCATGATCTCAAGGTTCTGAGATCGAGCCCTGCATCGGGCTCTCTGCTCAGCAGAGAGCCTGCTTCTCCCTCTCTTTCTCTGCCTGCCTCTATGCCTACTTGTGCTCTCTCTCTTTGTCAAATAAATAAATAAAATCTTTTAAAAAATAAAGAAGGCATATGTATATAAAAAATATATGTTTATAAAAAATAAAAAATTAAAAAAAAAAAAATAAAGAAGGCATTTGGAGGAGAGAGAGAGCAGTTTTGAAATGAATTCTGAGCTCCCTTGGTTTGCTTAGCTATCTCTGTTTCTGCAGTCGGTAGTCTTTATATTTCTCCTTAAACCCAAACCTGAAAGTGGCTAGTCCTTCCCCATCCATTCACTTATCCATTCACCCATCAGACAGATACTACACATATACTAGGTGACTGACCTCATCCTAAGTAAGAGGTGATGTTCCTTCTTTCTGTCATGGACTCTCCCTATAAAGAAGGTAAGAGGAGCAGAGAAGGGCACACCCCATAGTATAATGGAGTATAAAGTGATGACTTGTAATAATGGGAGATTATATTAAAGCTATTTTTACCCAACAGAAGCCATACACACACAATCTGGGGGCAGTAATGGGAGGCTAGGGGAAGCTTCTCTGGAATGATGCTAGAGAAGAACTAAAAGGATGACTTGGAGTTGATCAGGCAGAAAGGATTAATAGGGGCAGCCAACACAGAAGTGAAGAGGGAAAGATGTCGCTGGCTTAAGAAAACTATAAATGGGTGCTGCTGAGGCGAAGACAAGGCAGAAAGGCAGACAGTGGGTGGGTCAGTGTGGCCCCATGGGGTTTACTCAGAGCCATAACTATTCCTGCTGACTTTTAAAGTATGTGGAGTTAAGCCCTGATGGTTGCACAAACTCATGAAGTTAAGTCCCACTGATTTGCAAAGCAAAATGTTATGGAGACTGGTCTTTCCAGTGCAGGTGGGTGCCTGGTGTGGAGGTCTCTTTCTCTCCCTTCTTCATGCTTGTGCTCTCCCTCCTGTTTGTAGTTAGTCTTGCCACTTAGTTTAGTTCCTGACCAGGACTATGCCACACCCTTTCTACTGGTTTCGATGTGGTTCCTCTCTGTAACAGTGGAAAGTCTGTTCTGGTAATCCTCAGGTCGTTTTTCAGGTTAATTGCATGAATACAGCTTTTAACTATGTGTATCCATGGGACCAGTTCAGGATACACAGGTTTAGGATCCCCTACTTCACCATCTTAGCCTTAAGTATTTTATTGACAATGGGGACCAACTGAAGAATCTTCTTCAGGTCATGACCAGATTAGATTTTTATTTTATTAATTTCTTCCTAGTATGGGGCAAGATGAGTTTCAGGAATAGCTAAGTAGCTCAGCCTTTTAACAAAAATTCTAAGTGGCTTTGGGGATTGTATGTATGTATGTATGTATTTTTAATTTTAGAATGTTTAAACTTAGTATTTATTACTTATATTCATTTACGTATTTGTTCATTCATTCATTAAGTATTTTGCAGACTGCCTAATTTGTGTCAGGTACTGAGCTAAACTGGGGGGCATGCATACAAAAGGCAAGTAAAAACAGGTATGATTCCTGTCTACAGATAACGTTGACTACAGTTGAAAAATAAGAGATTAAATAATCATATAAATAACAATGCAGCTGTGACAAGAGTTTTGAAGAGGATTATATGGTGTCATGAGAGCCTGTTAGAGAATGATCTGTCCTTTTCAACTTTCATGAGCTAGAGACCTATGACTTGAGATTTGCGCCATCATTGGCAATGAACCATTAGAGAAAAGTGTTTTAGATAGGTTGAAACTGTGCAAAACTCTGTTTGGGTGTGATGGGGAAGATGATGGTGACTGAAATCAAGGAGGCAAAGGAATCACGGTGTGACAGGAAGCTTGAGGGGTCAAGAGCAGATGTCATTTGCTTGGTCAATGGAAGGTTAGCCAACGCAACACAAGCAGAGAGTTGAAAAGTGCCTGTGTGACTGGGCTTGCTTTGACTCTTATCCTCTGCCATGGCGGTGAGAATATGTCCACCACAGGAAGATAAGCTGTAAGGAGAAAAGCCCCATCACTCCGGTCATTCCAGCGAAGGCCTTTCTGTATCAAGCATCATTCTATATCATGACCCTGAAACAACAAGTAAGCCCAGCTGTGACCAAATGAACCCACCTAGCCAGAGACTTAAACTGCCAGTCCTTAGACTTGTGTGAAATAAATACTTATCACTTTAAGCCACTGAGTTTTAGAGTGGTGTGTTGTGTGTGCACATGGGGTGGGTGTTGGAGGAGCAGGGAGGTGTCGAGGATGACTCTTAGGTTCCTGATTTATACATCTGGACAAATATTAGAGCCATTCTCTGAGATAAGATCAGGATTTAAACTGTAGAGTGAGATGTGCCTGTGAAGGAGACAATGAAGGGGCAGTTTAGTTGTCATGGGAAAACCGGAAGAGCACTTGGCCATGCGGAAGACGACTGCATTCTGAAGCATCAGTTTAGCTGATGTGTACTATATATGTTTCTCAGATCATTCATTCTTTTAATCTTGAGTCTAATCGACCTGGGTTCAAATTCTAACACTCAAGTTTTAGGTGAGTATGGTAAATTGATGAACTTTCCTGAATTTAAACTGGAAAATAAAAACAATGTCCATTTGCAAAGCTTTTGTGAGGATTACATAAATGATGGTTGAAGCATAAACCACACTGCTGGACCTTTATTTCATACCCAAAGCATATTTGCTATTATAATATAATTATATCAATCTTTGTTCAGGCTGTTCTCCATCTGTTGGGATACTCTTCTTACCTCTTCAAGTCCTTTTTATGCTTTAAATTTGGCTCAAGATTCACCAAGTCCTTGAAGTCCTTCCAAACTATTCTAACCCTCCACTGACTCTCACTTTTCTGAATTTCTGTATTCCTTTATTCTTTTATACATTCATCCATTATATATTTATTGAGCACTTGCAACGTGCTGACCACAAAGAAAAACAATAACAAGGCAATGCCTTATCTTACTCATGGGTGACAAATACCACATAATCTCTTATTTCACTTAAAAATTAGTATTCATTTCACTTCCCAGGTTATGTATTGCTTTGATATACTTAATTTCATTTTCTGTTCACAAAAGTCTGTAGAAAGGACAAGTGTTAGTAGTGTTATTTCCCTTTTACATGGATATAAGCTAGTTGGCCATCCCCTTGTCACTTGATAGGCAATGTCACTATAGAGCTTATCAGATTTTATTTATTTTTTAAGGCATGTGTCTTCCCCACTTACATGGTGACTTCTGAGCTCAGGGACCGTAAGTTACTCATCTCCATATCTCCAATGTCTAGCTAAATGCCTGGTGAAGGATAGGGACTTTATAAATACTGGCTATATGAACGAGGGTCAGAGAATTTGGGGGACCTGCTCAAATCCATATGATAAATCAATGTTGGACCTGGGGTTAGAATACAGTGTCGCTTTCTCTTAATCTAATGCTCCCTCCATGACAACACGTTGTATTCTATTAATTGCACATTTCGGTACGTGATTTTACAAAGTGGATAAAAAAGGTCTCAAAGAGAGGGCAACGTGTTGGGCGCATATTGTGTATTCATAAAAAACCTGCATGCTGATAAATGGAAGGAGGTAGGGGTCAAAGCAAGAACATTTATTGAGTGTCTACTATATACATGAAACATATTATTTTAATATTCACAGCATCTTTATGAGGTCAACGCTATACCTGTTTAAAGATGGGAAAATTGAAATTCACAGAGTAAACTTGTGAAGTACTACACAGCAGGTGGGTTGTGGGGCTAGTATTATAACCCAAGTGGGTCTAAATTCTGTATTTGCTCACTTTTGATTATAGCCAACAGAAAAAATGAGTATGTGGACAGACGAACAATTGCATGGATGAATGGTGTATTTTTTTGGATTTCCTTTTAGTTGAGAGAATGTGCCTAAATATGACAGCTTTTCAAATTCAGAGGCTGAGCCTCCTAATCTACAGACTGTAATTTTCACTCCTGTGGCTTTGTAAATAATTTTTTTTTTTGTCATTTCATAAAATGACTCTGATTAGGAGGGGATTGATCATTTCCTAAGACTGTTTTGTATGGAATGCCCAAAGCCACTCAGTGTCCCCTGTTGGTGCTTATTTCTCTGCGTTTCTGATAAAATATAATTGTCTTAAGTCTCTCAGGATTGATTAGATGGAATGTTCAAAAGGAAAGCTGTCTTATTATTGACAATGCATCCTTTAGTTAATAAGTTTTTTTTTCTAATTTTACTTCAAAGATGAAAGTTTCTTAATTAACCATCAGAGGTTCTCTGAAGCTAAGTATATTAAAATCATATTATGCCTTCCTGAGGCTCTCTTTAGATTTTTTATTAAGCAAAGCTATTGGAAGTAAAGATATGAGAGTAATCGTATCTATATATAATAAAGAAAGATATACTTATGAGTTTTCTGTTCTAATCAACATCACTGACACACTGAAAAAGTCAATTATTTTGTAATATTTGAGAATGTTAATAAAAATGAATGTTATTTAGCTAAATCTTGTTAGCTTTGTAAATGAGAAACAAGAATATCAAGGATAGAGAAAAAAAGATTACAGCCTAATTCCAAATGTAATTTAGTGAATGTGGGTCCAAGCAACTCAATCTGTTCCAATAGATATTTGTTGATCACCTGCCACATGTCAGTTCTCCCAGGTTCTAAGAGGTAGAAAAATTAAGACATTGCCCCTGTCCTCAGTGAGCTTTCAACTTTATAGGAGAGAATGATTCTTTAATTATAACACAGGTGAGGATGGACATGTACTGTAATGAAGGCCTGCGCAGAGCAGTGGTGTTCTGGGAAACTGATCCTCTGGGGAAATAAAGCCTTCATTTGCCAATGTCCTTGGTGTAAATATTTCGCCACAGCTAATTTTCTAGTTCCCAATTAAAAAGCTTCCAAGAGGTGCCTGGGTGGCTCAGTTGGTTAAGAGTCTGACTACGGTTCGAAGTTCATGATCTTGCAGTCCTGGGATTAAGTCACATATCAGGCTCCCCGTTTAGTGGAAAGTCTGTTAGAGATTCTCTCTCTCCATCTCTGTACCTCCTCCCCACTCCTACCTCTCAAATAAATAACTAAAATCTTTTAAAAAATAAAAAGTCTCCAACAACTTGAAAAGTGTTGAATATTTAACAATAGGCTCTCAGAAACCTTGTAGGCCAGCTTCAACGCACTACTGGAAGTGTAGAGGAATTATAGAGGAAAACAGCCATGAATTTTGCCTGAATTCATGAATTCTTCTAGAACAGAATTCAAAGCAGAGGGAATTTGAGCTATGCCTTGAGGATGAACAAGATAGAAGGGCAGAGAAGAAGGAGGAAGAACGTTCCATGCACAGGGAATGTCCTATATAAATTTATGATGGCTGAGAATCCATGCCATGCTGGGGTGTGAGTGATCTGGAGAACTGAGGTCAGACTGTGAAGAACCATGAATGCCACACTAGGAATCATAATTCCTTTCTATAGAAAATGCACCCCTGAAACAAATAACACATTATATGTTAATAAGAAAAATAAATGAAGAGTGATAATTTGACTTCTTCTTTGCCGATTTGGATGCCTTTAATTTCCTTTTGTTGTCTGATTGCTGAGGCTAGGACCTCTAGTACTATGTTGAATAGCAGTGGTGATAATGGACATCCCTGCCGTGTTCCTGACCTTAGCGGAAAAGCTTTCAGTTTTTCTCCATTGAGAATGATATTTGCGGTGGGTTTTTCATAGATGGCTTTGATGATATTGAGGTATGTGCCCTCTATCCCTACACTTTGAAGAGTTTTGATCAGGAAGGGATGCTGTACTTTGTCAAATGCTTTTTCAGCATCTATTGAGAGTATCATATGGTTCTTGTTCTTTCTTTTATTGATGTGTTGTATCACATTGACTGATTTGCGGATGTTGAAACAACCTTGCAGCCCTGGAATAAATCCCACTTGGTCGTGGTGAATAATCTTTTTAATGTACTGTTGAATCCTATTGGCTAGTATTTTGTTGAGTATTTTCGCATCTGTGTTCATCAAGGATATCGGTCTATAGCTCTCTTTTTTGGTGGGATCCTTGTCTGGTTTTGGGATCAAGGTGATGCTGGCCTCATAAAATGAGTTTTGAAGTTTTCCTTCCATTTCTATTTTTTGGAACAGTTTCAGGAGAATAGGAATTAGTTCTTCTTTAAATGTTTGGTAGAATTCCCCCGGGAAGCCGTCTGGCCCTGGGCTTTTGTTTGTTTGGAGATTTTTAATGACTGTTTCAATCTCCTTACTGGTTATGGGTCTGTTCAGGCTTTCTATTTCTTCCTGGTTCAGTTGTGGTAGTTTATATGTTTCTAGGAATGCATCCATTTCTTCCAGATTGTCAAATTTATTGGCGTAGAGTTGCTCATAGTATGTTCTTATAATAGTTTGTATTTCTTTGGTGTTAGTTGTGATCTCTCCTCTTTCATTCATGATTTTATTTATTTGGGTCCTTTCTCTTTTCTTTTTGATAAGTCGGGCCAGGGGTTTATCAATTTTATTAATTCTCATTACAGATGACTTAGAAACCCCACATATGTCCCCAAGTTTCCTGATAGTAGAGACCACACTGAAAATGGAGATCAGCTGCTACATTTTAATTTTGGAAAACCCCAAATAATATTGATATTGACAAGAGCTGGAGATACGTGTGTGTGTGTGTGTATTTATCTTTATATATGGAAAACATGTGAATGAGAGACTTAAATGTTTATCCCTTATGTGGTTTATTGTGGTGGTTAATTTTTGGTCTTCATAATATCTTATTTTCAAAATACCATTCTGGTTCTTATTTTCTTAGCTATTAAAATATTATTCTGAAGTAAAAAAAAAAAAAAAAAGAAAAATAAATGAAGTATAAAAAAATGGCTTTGGCAAAGACCCTTTAAATGGGTTTGATCTTTCTAAAATTTAGGAGAATAAAAAAAAAAAAAGAAAAGAAAAAAAAGAAAGAAAGAAAAATAAGCAAAAGAAAATGGAAGTCTCTGGAGGAGCTCACAAAACCCATTTGAAGAAAAACTATTGAAATAGCCCAAGCACAGATGTATTCTGCCAAATGGTCAGGCATTCTACAAACATGGTCATTTTCAAAATGACTGATTTCTTGGCTAAATTTTATTGTTTTTCCAAGAATTTGGCTTATTTTCAAGCATGGCCACAAGAGAGAGGAGAAAGTGAAGGAAGAAAAGATGGAGGTAAGAAACAGAAATGCAGCTGCCACAGAAATCCAGGAGTATTAACAAAGTAATGGGTGCCTGTTACAGAAAACAGAAGATACAGGAATGAGAAATAAGGAAACAAGAATTATCGGTCATCTTATCACCCATGTGTAGCGGCTTATATCATTTTAATATTCATCTTTCTAGTATTTTTATGCATGTATTTATTATGCACATATTTTTAAAACTGGAAATCAGTTTATATTGTGTATGTTTTATTAATATTCTTCATGAACAATGCCACAGGTTGGTGCATAGTATTCAACACCTTCAGTCCTAACGATTGCATCGTGTTCCCATTGCATGGAAATTACTTAGTTTGTTTATCAGATCTACCATACTATTCCAAAGAGTGCTTTATTAAAAACTCCTTTTTTTTTTATTCTTGGGCATACATTTTGACAGAACACTTACATGGATATAAATATCCAAAAAACATCTTCTTTTTCTTTTAAATTTTTTTTTGAGAAGTAAATTTTAGAGAAAGAAGAAAATAAAACCCTGCTTTGCAGACCATTTCACAAAGCACTTCCTTGCCCTTAGCACTTCCCCATCCTGTGATGGAATTTATTGTTGAGAAGAAATTGTCTATATTTCATATAGGAAACCAAGTTCTCACACATTTCAGGACCTGCATAATCTTTCTGGGATGCCAGATAAACACTTTGTTCTAGTGCTTACCTCTTGCTGTAGGCCATAGCTGTAGCACAAGGTTTTATGTGACAAATGCTAGTAGCCAAATACCCTCCACGGAAGATTAAATCTCACACTTGGATGAGTCATGGGCCTCAAGTGTGCGTGGGGTTTATCTTAGGGCTACATATGTTTGTCGTGCTAGTTAGAGGTGACACGGGATGTGGCTGTTTACTTCAGCTAATGGCCAGAGTAGTTCCTTCAGGGGCATCATGGGAAAAGGTTCATACAATACACCATGATACAACACACCTGATACCAAGGGTGCATATGTGCTCAGCACGGGTGCTGGGACACTGAAAACTGAACCTGGAACCAAGCTGCAGATAGTCTTGAACTTCAGGCTTGGGGTATAAGCACTTTATCCTACAGCTTACATTACTTCTGAAATGGACTTTGATAGTAAAAATGGTATGTGAATTTAATCAAAGCAGAGAATAAATAATCTGTTAAGCATGACCACTGAAGTATTTTAGATGAATGCTTTTCTTTCCTCCACCTAATGTACTGCATTGGTGAAGTAATGCAACAGATTCCAGAAACATATACCTGCTCTACACCAGACACTCTAATAAAAACAGAAGGGAGGCAAAATAAAAATCACAGCCTTTCCTAAGAGAAATACACAGTGTATTTAAGAGTAAAGTATGAGACCATGCATTCACACCACAGTGCAGTCAGTGCCATCAGAGAAATGGACCTAGAACCAAGAGGCATGAGAGCAAGACTGACTGACTGAAGGGAGAGGTGGTGGGGAGTGTCCAAGACTGCTTTGCATAGTGGTGATGCTCAGGATGCATTTTAAGGAATGAATGGAAACAATTTAGGCAGACAAGAGGGAAGACATTTCAGAGGCAGAAAACAATATGTGCAAAGGCAGGCAGATCTGAAATTGCATGTGTGTGTGTGTGCCTACATATATACACCTATGTATGTGATGCATTATATATATGTGTATGTCATGAAAGGTGTTATATGTCACCCAAAGAATGGATTTTAGTTACGGATTTGAACCTAAGGGATAACATACATGACTAGATATGAGCTACATACAAAAAAAAAGAAAACTCAGACAACAATGAGGAAGGTAAGTTGTAATGTAACAAGACTCAAATGAGGAAAACTGGAAATCGAGCTGCAGCAAAAATCATGTCCTGGATGAAGGTAATGTTGATGGGATAAGACAGATGAATAAATAAGAGAGGACATGGGAGATACAAATGGAGAGGGCATGGAGACTAATTAGATGTGAGGGTGATGAAAGGAGATACTCTATGACTGATTTCGGCTTGGGTGGTTTGGTGGATGACAGAGATAGTAAAGACACCGAAAACAATAGAGCCAAGCCTTATGGGTTCAGCTTTGAACATAATGCTTTTGAGGTACTGTGAGATATCCAAGGAAGAATGTCCAGGTAGGCAATGGCTTATTTTGCTAGATCTTGCTGAAGATTCCTGGGATACTGTGAATCATGAGAAAGTAAAAGGTTAATGTTTTTTAATGTTCCAGTTTTTTATCAAGATCACAACTTGTGTTTTCTCCCACGTACAAACCAGAGGCTACAGGACTTTGGAGCTTCACAGTTGGAATCTATGGCTTTTCTTATCTGCCGCAGAGACCCATAGAGTATCTGGAGTAACTGCTGGGAACTCAATGTATGACATCCCCTAATTAAAGATCACTACCAAGTTAGGGATCGCTGGAAGCAGGCAAGAGATAAAGTGCATTTATTATCAAACAGAAACCCACACAGATTCTGGTAGTGATTCTGATTGAAGTGATAGCATTTGTTATGATTGGCTTTCATTTTCCTTTGGAGAACTACATTTTGCAAGAAAACATAAGTAGTTCTCTTTTTAACCTGCATGTACAGATGAAATAGATTTATATGGTAAATTCATTCATTCAACCAACTCTGGTTGAGTGCTATTATTTAACTTTTTATATATTTTTTTTTTCTAATTTGGGGAATCAGAGATAATTCAGATTTAGTACAAATAAGACATGTCCTGGGCTCTCCAGGAACACAAAAGAGGTGTTTCCTTTCATTATTTTGTTGTTGTACCTATAATGATTGTCATTAATGAATAAAGATAAAGGTTCTAATTTGTTTGTTGTTTTGATGGGTAAAGTCTTAGCCTGCCTTATCTCCAGATAAGGGACTATACTGCCAGACTAAACTGGCTTCCTGTCAAGTCTTCAACCAGGAAGATTTGTGATTTAATGAATGTAAAAGTTGCTCCTCCCTATGCCTAAGGTGGTATATGGAGGACTAGCTTTTTGTGCACATTCCCAGACTCCAGCTCCAGAAATTGTGAATCAAAATTGATAATTTCTCATTTTTAAAAGTACCTTCAGGAAATTCTGCACTACTTGGTAGACAGGGTGTGCTTATAGAAACTGTAGTATGAACACAAGAGGGGCTATGAGTCTGTCAATTCCAATATTATCGGGGGAAGTGTGACCTTAAGTAGGTTTTATAAAAGCTATTTGAGTCTCATATTATTCATCTCAGCAAAACGATTCTGTGGGTCATTTTTTAATGAAATTTTGTACATAAAATAGTCAATATTTAATTGATGGTTAAATTTGGGTTTTCTTTTCTTTTTAAAGATTTTATTTACTTATTTGAGAGAGAGAGAGAGAGAGAGATCACAAGTAGGCAGAGGCAGGCAGAGAGATGGGGGGAAGCAGGCTCCCTGCCGAGCAGAGAGCCCAATGCGGGGCTCGATCCCAGGACCCTGAGATCATGACCCGAGCAGAAGGCAGCGGCTTAACCGCACCCCTTTCTTTTTCCTTTCCCTTTTTAATACACTGATTAGCACTCCATTTTGTGTGTCCGATCTAGCACTCACCCTTTTGTCCTTCTTGTTAAAATTCCTTTTGTATCCCTTTTCTTTCTCATCGGACTCTGCACCCCTCGAGTACAGGTATTTGCCCTCACTTAATTTCTAAGTCCTCAACATTTGCACACAACATACATACACTAAAGTCCTTTCATGGAAAGTTATCTTTAAACCATGGTACTTCACTTTATGGTCTCGTACCAAAATGATCTTAAATCATTTGCAAGATTCACACTTCCTAAAATTCACTAATTGTTCGTTGTCTTTTTATAGCATAACACATTTGGCAAGAAGTAGGATCACACATTCTTCAATTCCCTTATCAAGAGGAAATGCTTGATTTAAATCAAGAAATGATGGAATCAAATACTTGTTTTGACAATTCATACAGAGTTATGTGTTTATTGGCCAAAGAATGATTTGGTGACTTAGGTTACATAGTTGCTAAGCTGGAAAATTTGTTCATTCTTCTAATTATGCTTAATACTTCACAGAATATTTATTGAATGTGTGTCACTGTGTTGGGTGGTGGGGATATACAATGAACAAAAAGTCCCTTAATGTTCAAGAGTCCATGGGTTAATAATGATGGCTAACCAATATACAAATAATTTTGATACATTGTGGTACATAACTCATCTAGAGGAAAGTGTAGGAGATTTGGCCTCCTGGCCTATGGTAAATAGAAGAAAGAAAGTTTACTGAAGGTGATTATACCCAAGATGAAAGCCAAAGAAATAGAGAATGGCAAGGTGATGGAAGAGAAATGTGCCCCAGGGGGAAGCAACAGCAAGTGTAAAGACTAGGGGATGAAGGGCTCTTCATGCTAGTAATAAGTACGTGGCTTGATCTGGTAGTGAGAAGAGCTTAGAATAATAAATGTGGAATTGTCATGGAGAGATTTATTTTGCTCAAGCGAAGGAATTAGTGTGGTCGTGAATGCAAAGGGAAACCATTAAAAAGTTATAAGTACAGATGTGACAATATCATAATTGTAATTCTAAGTTCATGTTTTACTCTTAGTAAAAATTTTACCTTTAACTATTTTTTTAAAAAAATTTTTAAATCTTTATTAAATGCATTGATATATTTCCCCAAGAAATTTGAGCTTAATTTTCACAACCACTTGCGAGTTGAAGTCTATTAAAAGCTGGTAATACTCAAAAAAAAAAAAAGCTGGTAATAATCAATAATTGAACATGATAAAGTGTCATCTCAAAACAAAGAGCTTTTATTTATGTTTAAATAACACATTTCTTTAATAAATTCTAGAGTAAAATGGCATCTAGTTCATATTACCTCACATAGCTTCTTCCAATTGCTCAGGATAGTTTTATTGCTCAGGATAGGCTATGTTATGATACAGTAATAAACAACCCCCAACTGTCAGTGGCGTTTTTTTTTTTTTTAAGATTTTATTTATTTGACAGACAGAGCTCACAAGTAGGCAGAGAAACAGGCAGAGAGAGAGAAGGGAAGCAGGCTCCCCGCTGAGCAGAGAGCCCGATGTGGGGCTTGATCCCAGGACCCTGGGATCATGACCTGAGCCGAAGGCAGAGGCCTCAACCCACTGAGGCACCCAGGCACCCCTGCAGGCTTTAAAGAAAACAAAATAGTTTCCATTCTAGAAGTCCACTGTGATGATTGTCAGTGGAAGGGTCTTTGCTGATTATAGACCCTGGGACATTCAGGTTAATTGGAGAAGTCATTTCCTTGAAAGTTGCTGGCCAATCAACCAGAACAAAGATCTCTAGAAAGTCGTATATCGCAGCTCAAAACACATTCTCCAAAACTGTTCTCACTCAAATACAAGGAAGCCAGGAAATTCAAGCCTACCATGTATTCTGGAAAGGTCGATCAAAAATATTTGACAAACACCATTAACTACTGTCACACCAATAAAATAGCTATGAAACTGAGAAAAAAAGATAAAAGCATTATGCTACCACATAAATCCAAGAATGACCAACAAACATCCTTTTGCTAGGATCTTGAAGATTTTCTGCCTAGAAGGCCAATGATAGTTCAACATGGGGGAAACAAAATGAGTGGCTTTTGTAGTCTTAGGCTCATGAAACAGAAGCCCCACCTATCTAAAGTCATCTGGGGTCTCTCTCATCTCCACACTATTTTCCCCATTGCTCTCTGGCCCCAGGATCTTTAGTAAATTAAAACCCAATAACTGTCCATCTGTCTCAAGGGTTTTTAATTTTTTTTTTTGGAGTGTCTGGAGTACTCTTCACTCTCATATTCCCAATTTTCCCATAAGTAATTGGAAATTATGGTCAACATAGAACAGCAGGGCAAAGAGTACTATGCCAAGCGAGGGACAAATCTTTCTCTCTTTTGACCGCACCCATTCTCTGATGAAACTAAATTGTAGTAGCATTCACTGAACTCTCAGTTCCTTTGTCATGGCTAGTGGCATGCACTTCTGATATTTATAGTATAAAGGCAAGACTATGGTCTGTGGTTTCTGCCTGTTCTCAGAGGAACAATTTCTTCTAGCTGGCAAAACTGAAGAGGACACTGAAGCGGAGTGATCGAAAGGTTACGCAAACATATAGACTTGGACCTAAATTCTAGTTCTTTCACTTAATAGCTGTGTAAACTCAACAAAATTAACTTCTAGTGTCTCATTTCCCTCATCTGTGAAAAGCAGTAATACACCTACACCATGAAGCTGTTGTAATAAGACAATTTATTGAAATAGCAAAGGTCCGGCAAGGATTATCAGTGATATTATCATTCTTCACAAGTAGCCAAAAAGTATTTCCTGAGTTATGGTTTATAATATGTGAATTTAGGTTAAAAAATAAAAGCTTCCCTGTAAAACCGCATTTCTTGGTCTCCTAGGGAAGCCCCAAGTGCTCTCCTGTCAACTCTGTTTAGAGATTTGGGTGTTTGTTGCCCTCTGAACTCCATTCCAGTAAAAACCATTTCCAGTTCTTGCTGTAATGATCAGCAGCTCAAATACATGAACCCCAGAATGGTAAAACAACAAAAAAATGTACAGTAATTTTTCATTTTCTGAAAGCCCAAAAGTGCAGGGAGCCAAGTATCAAAGAATATATACCATAAACCTTCTAGGCATTTCCTCAGTTGGACTGTAAGTTCCAGAAATGCAAATACTGCATCTGTCTTATATAGTTTGGACTTAGAAGTGGGTTTGGAATGTAGCAGGTGCTCAAAAGTATTTGATAAATGCTTTAATGAGCCATCTAGAGCCATGCTGGGGACATGGCTAAACTGAAATAGGTGGTGACATTAAATTTTCTTCAGGCTCCTTATCTTCAACTTCAGACTCCTTATCTCAAAACAAAGGGTGAGTCTCAGGGCTTGCAAACTAAAATGCTTTGTGTGGTCTGGTAATGTTAAAATAAGTGTGGAAAAGCACCTGATAGAATGCAGGAAGGAGTGGTGGGGACTGTGGACTGTAGCTAATTAGAGAGGTATCCCAAGGGATTTATATACAATACACAACCTTTTTTAATTTTTTCTTTCTTTCTTTCTTTCTTTTTGTTTTTTCTTAAACACTATGCATACCAAAGAAAACTTATCCCCTGGAAAATTAGTTAATCCTTTAGGTTGCTTGTCTATGACCCCCAGTAGTGATAATCCAAGTCCTTTCCAGCACTAACATTTTTGGTTGTGTGAGCCCAGGTACTTTAGGAGTATTGCTGCCTTATCTGCAGCTTGGCTGCTGTCAGCCTTGTTAATTCCTAATTTTTTTTATGAGATGTTTAAAAAGGTGTGCATGTAACTTCAGATGACTTTGTTGTTATCAAGAATGCCTGTCTCACTAGTAACTGACTTTGAATTCCAGATAATACTATTTACATCCAATTCTGGACATTAGGTCAAATGGCTGAACTGTTGCTTATTCACTTATATCCAAGATATAAGGTATCACAAGATCCAGAAATGAATTATCCCTGGTGGGCTCTCTTTGACACACGGCTCCAGGAACTCATCATTTAGATGTCAGTCATTCCTTCCTCCTGGCTCCAATGTCTTGCAGGTTTCCTGACAACAATTAGGGGGACTAAAATCACTCATAATCACAATCACACCTGCCTTCCTTATTGGCTCACAGGCAATTTACTTCTCTCAGCTCTTCCGTCACATAGCAGACCCCGGGTGTTACTTTTCCAAACTTCAATTATAGACATTCAATCTGACAGCTTCCCTGAAGTCATTATTCTGCCCCTATTTTCTGATATTGATCCCAAATGTTTGGGTAAAAGTGGAAAAAAATGCAGTCAGCTATCCAGATGTGTAGGAATATCCAGATGTGTGCTGTATAGAGACATGCCTCTGGGTGATGGTTGTGATTCTGTAAGCTTTGAGGTTATATTGAGTCAGAATAAAAACTTTCTACCATCTGCCTCCCTTTGCGTACCAGAACTCATTATATCTGCTAAGAGGAAGGTCCATCTACATCTGAGTTACCCTTCAGCCACTCACAAGACGTGACAGACGGTTTAAGATTCCAGACTTCTTTCTACTACCCCAACTGTTTTCTGGAACAGGACTGGAATAGCTTTGACATTTATTTTCCCACTGATATGACTCACACTGCCAGTTCTCTTAGCAGGCAAAAACAGGTACTGTCAATTTTATTTGAAACAATTTTCTTTCTCCCTTACGAAGACAACAACAACAACAACTACAACCACCAATTCCTGAATAACTATGAACATTGGGCATTCGTCCAGTGTCTATAGATATCTTCTGATATTTAATCTTTAAAAAAATTTAAGATGCTGCTTTTGGTTCCTGTTTTATAGACTAAAGAAACCCAATGCACACAAAAGCCTACTTTCCTTAAATGGCATGTACATGGCACATACGAAATTCAAATACACTTATGATTCCAAATAAAAATATTAACAACAATATTATTTCGCTATAGGTCAGGTTTTGGGGCACACATTATTCTGCTTAACCCCTGCAACAAACTATGAGTTACCTATGGTTTTGCCCACTCTGTGGATGACTTATTATTTACCTATTTTTATTTTAGTACCTTCCAAGGCTGTGTCTCTGTGAGTCTGCCTCAATTTTCATACTTCATTCTTTTTAATATTTAATTTTATTTATTTATTTGAGAGAAAGAGTGAACGAGAGAGAGAGAGAACATGAGTGGGAGGTAGGGTACAGAGGGAAAAGCAGGCTCCTGGCTGAGCAGGAAGCCCAGCACAGGGCTCGATTCCAGGACCCTGAGATCATGACCTGAGGCCAAGATAGACACTTAACTGGCTGATATCCAGGCACCCCTCACACTTTATTCTTAATGTCCTCTAAGTAAACACAGATTTTGGTAGTGTCTCAATACATTTTTAAAATTTAATGGGGGTGCTTAATGCATGCCATATATTGCTTGGGTTTATATGGATAATTTAAAGGGATTAAACTTACTCTTGGTAGTATTTGTATATTCTTCAAATATTTCTCTATTTAGCATTCCTTTAAAACTTTACTTTTTGTGTAAGAGTGTCTCCCCTTTGCGACTTCTACTTCTACTTTTGAGATAACAGCTCACTGGGAATCGGAAAGCCAGTTCATCTGATGATTAACCTTGGCTTTCTGAGTTTTGGTTTACTGACTTGTAACATGGGCATATAATACTTACACACACACACACGTTTGTAAGAGTTAAATTAGATCAAGAGTGAAAATGCCTATCATGCAGCAGTTGTTCAGCAGATGCTCCTTCTTGCCCTACCTGGCATCCGCATGCATTGAGTCTGGGTCTAGAGGGCATCTATGTTGTTGTAGAAACGTCTCCTGTTCAGTCTCCATCCAAACAGGAATGGCTTAGTAAAGTTTCTGATACAGTATCTGGAACTCAATTTATGCTAGTTCCTCCTTTATTTCCTCTTTGCTTCTAATTTTTGTAACCTGTCTATGATGCTTGAGACATTGTAAGTTAAGACACTGTAACTTAAGCATCTCAAGTAGATGCTTGAGACATGGTAAGTGTTCCAAAAAATCCTGACTAAATAAATGAAATATGCAAACCTGGTCACAGTGTTCTATGTGTTTTTAATCCTTAAAAAATTCTGTGAAATGGGAGCTATTTTGGCCATTTTAAAAATGAAGAAACTGAGGCCAATGGTTAATGAAAATCCCCCCACCCTTTAAGGTAATGATTTCTAGATGCAGGATTTTAACTCTGGTTTTCTTTTCTTATTCAAAATCCCCTGAGCTTAACATGTAAATATATGTCTCTTCACTGTAAACATACCTCAACTGATTCTGTCTTTAATATTTTGATATTTTATCATGAACTTTTATATGAATTTAAATTGAAACAAATATTGCTTTAGATATTATTTATATTGCTTACTGAGTTTTTCCGGCACTATAGAATTTGGCACTTGGTGAGTGAAACATTCATGTCTCCTTAGCTCTGACCCTTTACATAATTCCTCATGTCAGTAGTCAACTATCATGTCTTCATGAACTGTTTGCTTCATTCATTTAGAAAGTTGCTTACACACTGATGTTTCAATATAGTCAGAGCTGTTAGTCTTCTTGTAACCTGGTTACAAATAAGTCTTTGCTGTTATGGAGCCTGGAGCAGGTTCAAGAGCCCACACTTGAATATTAATGAGTGGGAAATGGATGATTTTATGATTCCTGACCTTTCCGTTTTAATCCATTAGGAAGTATAGATTGGTTAGTAGTTAGCACAACTGGGCAAAAGCCGTCTAAGTGGAAAATTGATCCTGGTAAGTGCACGCATAGTGGTTCCACCCATTAACGGTTCCTATTTTAGCATTTTGAACTTTTGCTCAAAGACACCTCAAATTCCAAGTTCATACCCTAGTGTGCCAAGCTGAAGGTGTGGGAGACTTGGTGTGAACTGACAAACATGCCATTTTTTTAAACATGTTAATTAAAAGGATGAGTTAAAAGGCACAAAAATCAGCAGATCAGGACCAGACTCTAGGAAGCAGCCCAGGGCCTCCACACCCCGGATCAATTGATGTCCTCATTGAGAAAGTTTTGCAGATACTTGCAAGTATTAGTGAGAGGCCCATTTTCCTTGGCTTCACATGAAATTCCAGGTCTGGCTGCCTCTACTTCACTGCTGAGAGCATGACAGGCAGAGGGAACATACTGTGGTCTGGTAGAAAGGGCTTGGAGGATCTGAGTTCTCAGCCCAATTCTGTCTCATTATCTTTGTCTGGGCTTTAATTTCCCTATTGGAAAAGTGAGAGGATCAGATTGGGTGATCTTTAAGGACCAACCCTAGAATTCTAGGATCCCCTTGAGTTCTCACTCTAGCTCATATATAGCTCCAGATCTGCCTTTCACTAGATAAACGTAGCAAACAGGTTTCATTTCAAGTATTAATTCCAATTAGTTGGTAGCATCTGACTGGAGATCTGTGTTGAGGGATTTCTGATGATGCATCTGACCCCAAAAAGATAATTCTATAATGTCGCCACAGAGTAGAATGGAATAGGACTGGGGATGGGGGTCACAGTGGTTCCCTGAGTCCCTGAACACATTGTAATTGCTGTCCTTGCCCTGGATCGGAAGCTCCAATTGGTAGGAACTCCTGGTATCCAGCTCAGACTCTTGAAAGTAACAGATCTTCAAAATCGTGGAAGAATCCTAAAGGAATGAGAGAACATCATACATTTTGTGCTAAGATCTAAGTGTTAGAGAATACAGGGTATTTATTTGAATGTCTGCATTCTCTTTGCCGAGCACATCACTTACTTACTGTAGTTCTCAATAATAGTAGGGTGAATGTTTGAGTAAAATGACAAAATCTGTAGTAAAACAAATATAAAGAGGAAGTATGACATGGTTTCTGAAGTCAAAGTGCTTGTGTTCAAATCCAAGGCCCACTGCTCATTAAACATTATGCTTGGGCAGGCTCCTTCACTTTAATAAGCCACAATTTGCTCATCTTTAAGCTGAAGATAATAATAGTACCTAAATCATTAGTGATTATAAGGACTAAATAAAGTGGGAGTTTATAGTAGGATACCTGGCATATATCATATCAAGTATGTTATTTATCATAATTATTAGTTACTGCTTCACAATGAAAATGTATTATACACCATGCAGGAGCCTAGGATATTTCATGTATTCATAGTACTTCTAAGAAATTCAAGGCTATTGTGAGCAGAAATAGCAAAAAAGGTCATTATCCTTTTGGGAAGGGATAGAATATTAAAAAGGGAAGGTGAAAACAGGAAGAAATGGAAGTCAACAAGATAGAGCCTCTTGATTATCCAGATGATTTCCCAAAGCCCTGTATCCCCATATGCCTTCTAAATTTGTAAACATTCCCTCTGTGTAGACAAGTTCAAAGTGAGAAATACTAAATGATTCCACTATTTAGTCCCAGATCCAGGCTTGACAATCTTCTCAAAATTACATATGTTCTTATTTAAAGGATTGTTTCCCTAAAACCTTTGTGCCCATTAATTTAAGAGACCATAATCCAGGGGTGTCTGGGTGGCTTCGCCAGTTGAGCATCCAACTCCTGATTTCGGCTTGGGTCATGATTTTAGGGTTCTGGGATTGAGCCCTATATCAGACACCCCACTCAGTGGGGAGTCTGCTTGTCTCCCTCTCCCTCTGACTCTCCTTCTACTTAATGTTCTTTCTCTCTCTCAAATAAATAAATCTTTATAGAAAAAAACAAGACCATAACCCAGACCAAAAAAAAGCTCACAAAAGATGCTGGATATGGCCTGGTAAGATTGTGGATCCCTTTACCATTTTATGGCCATCAGCTAGGCACACTAAGTGACATATATAACTTATACATGGGATGTTTGAAGGGATCCATAAAGAAATGTTTGGACTAGTGCATTAGTATGGTGAACATTAGGAGGAAAGTAAAATACCATGACCTAAGTCGTCAAGTTGACTAGTTAGCTAAGTTATTATATATCAAATTACAGTAGATAATCAGTATGTTCATCATGTCCTTTTACCCTAAATCTTATGATCATTATTAATACTGATAATACTCTTGTTCCTCACATTCAAGTCAAGGCAATATTTTCACAACTTTCTTCATAATCATCTTGCTTACACCCTTCAGTTGCTAAGTACGAATTGATCTTTTTTCCTCACACATTCAACATATATCTGTGGAATCTCTTCTGTATGTCAAGTACCTTTTAGGGACAGTTCAAGACACAAACTGGACCAGAAAATTGTCTTATTCCCAAGGATTTTAGTCTCTAATTAGGTTAGTGTAGAAAGGTGTTAAGAGAAACCTGGACCATTATAATATGGAGTAAAAGGTAATCCAGAATCTAGAGGTTTGGACATGAAAATATGAGTGGGAAGGAAAGGAGGAAGGGAGGAGGGCAAAAACGAAAACAAGGATAGATTTAGCAACCGCTATATAACAGGTACTGTTGTAGCCACTTTACCATGTTTTTTTTTTTTTTTTTAAAGATTTTATTTATTTATTTGACAGATAGAAATCACAAGTAGGCTGAGAGGCAGGCAGTGTGAGAGAGAAGGAAGCAGGCTCCCTGCTGAGCAGACAGCCCGATGTGGGGCTCGATCCCAGGACCTTGGGATCATGACCGGAGCCGAAGGCAGAGGCTTTAACCCACTGAGCCACCCCGGTGCCCCCACTTTACCATGTTTATGTCTATGTGTACATGTACATCTCTGCCTATATTTATATGAATTACAGGTACCATCTACATTGTCATCATCCAATGCACATGCATTAGCATGTTTATTATTTCTACATTACAAATGAGGAAACTGAGGGTTAGGTGAGCTAAGCAGTACATTTAAAATATATTCTTAGAAAAAGGAGAAAAAAAATGACAGTAAAATTGTCTCTCGGACTCATCTCTCCTTTGCTTCCCTGGCCTCCATACCTTTCTCCAGAATAGTAACATCAATTTATTAAATGTCAGCTCTGTGTTAACCTCTTTATACATATTATATTACTTAATGAGCTGTGATTGTCCTTCTTCATTTTATAAATGAGAAAATGGAGACTCAGGGAACTTAAAAGGAGGGATTTCAAAACAGGACTCCAAACTGAGTCATTCTCTGTTACATCATGTTCTCTCCATAATCTGAAAATATTTATGTATACAATGCATACATAAGCATATATGATGATATTAGTATCTATCATGTATCAAGCTCTCATTTTATGTTCTATTTTGTGTTCTAAGTTCTTTTCATATATTATGAATTTTATCCACTTGAAAACACCACGATAAAGGTGCTGTCGTTTTTCCTACTGCATAGATGAGAACTTGGTTCAGAGAAGTTAAGAAAGTTCACTAAAGGACATGCAGTAGGGGAGGGGCTGAGCAGAGCTATACATGCTGGCAGTCTGGTTTCAGAGCCTTCATCTTAAGTAGTTGAGAAAAAAGACTGGAAAAAAGAACTGGTCACACAGCTGAGGCATATTCTTTGGAAATGGAGTGAAAGCATTGAAAACATCATGAATAAACTTGGCTTGGCTCCATTAATCCCCTCAAGTCCTCCATATAACTATAGTGTATGTAGTGTAGTGTATGCACTTGAGTGCATGCTATCACTCCTCTTACCTGGTTTCTCTCAGTCTAACATCCACATTAACATGAAACTAGAAGAATGTCACTGTCTCCCGCCAGTCCTGTTAGTCTAGTCTGAAACAGTAAGCCCAAATTTCTGAAGGTGACAGACAATGCTGCCTGTTTGTCTAGTGTAAGACTTTGTCTCTTTCTCTGCTTATAGAGGCCTGCTCTATGCATTGACAGTCCCCGTCAGGAAGATCCAACCTCATGTGACAGGGCCAGAGTACTAAGGCAAAACTTTCTGCCCAGAGATAAAACCTGGACTCACTTCACAAGACTTGGGGGTGGAGGTGGCAAGGGGTGAGCAGCAAGAGAACTCTGGGTACTTGAACCCTCCATCTAGAAACAGTGAGTGTGAGATCTGGAGCCAACCAGACTCGACTGTAAACAAATCTCTGTTCTAAATATTACTAGTTAGATAACGTTAGACAAGTTACTTACATTTTTTGATCTTCCTTTCCCTGAAGTATAAAATGGTGATGCTACTGATCATTATTGTAGGGCTTAAATCAGACAATACAGAAAGTGCTTAGCATATTTCCTGGCACAGAGCAGGTGCTGAATTGTGGTGGATATAATAATTGTCCTCTTCATCATCATAACTTTCATTATCATCATTCTTGTTATTGATAATATAAGGGATAAGCTACAATTCCTATGCACCCCTTTAAAATATCAGGATCTACTTCTGTTGGATAATTTGGTCAAAGGCTTGTTGTCAGTTGCAGAAAAGATCCTCTTTCTCAAGTTCAAATATTTGCTCATTCTGGAGGCAAATGAGAGCTTGCTTTAGAGATTAACATGAGATCCAATTTTAAATTTCCCATGTTGGAACTGGGGAAGCTAAATAATGACCTGGAGATTTGAATATCAACATTCCCTAGAGAGGAAGTAGCCAAATGGCATTCTCTATTGCTTTCAGCAAATCCAATTAGTTGAAAGCTCAATTTACAATGAATCATGGGAGGGGCTTGTGGAGGGAATACTGAGTAGGAATAAAGAGAGCTATAATCTAGTTGAAATAACACTCATGATTAATATCTCCACTACTCTATGTGGTTTAAAACATATTTCATAGTATTTGATCTTTACAACAACCCTTTGGGCACATATTTTTATTTTCCTGGAAGGAAGTGCCTCCCTAAGCCCAACTACTTTATGTTTTAACAGTATCTTGGCTCCAAGCCCCCCACCCCCCAACCACAAATACAGTCCTAGACTGGGTCTCATCATCTTCTACCTGGCATGCCGCAGTGACCTTGTTGATCTTCCTTTCTCGATTTCACACCCTCCATTTAATGTCCTACTTTTATCACAGAAAGTTCTTTTAAAATCACAAACATGATCATTTTACTCCCCTGTATAAACCCTTTCAAATTCGATGCTTCCAAGTTACCATGGTATATTTCCTGTCTCCCTACATTCCCTTCTTTTCTCCTTCCTTCCCCTTTCTTCCTTCCTTTCCTTCTCCTTCCTCCCTTCCTTCGTTCCTTCATTCCTTCCTTCATTCCATGTCCTCTGTTGGGCAAAATTTACTCCGTAAGTCTCACGTTAAAGAAGCAATGAACACAGTTGCTTCAGTAGAGGCTCAGGTCGAGAACCTGAACAGCACTTATTTGTCCCTTGTTCTCTGCTTTATTTCCTCCTCTCTAATCCAACTGGTCTAGGGAACACAGTTTGAAATGTCACTGGCCTGTAGAATAAAGTTCAGACTTCTTATCTGAGGAAAGAGTCGGCATTTAACCTACCAGGCTCTCAGTGAGGCATTAGTCTAAGTTACAAAGGTAATCTGAGAGGTGGGTGGCTCATTGTACAGAGTGGAACTGATGCTTTTGTGGTGGGGAGAGGGGAGAGCAGATGGAGAATGACCGATATACCTGCCCTCCAACCTTCTTTTTGGTCAAATGGACTTCAGCAGTCAACTGAATGAAATATGCATGCTTACACTTTAGGCTTTGCACGAATTGTTTTTTCAACATAATGTCACAGATACGTTCTATGCAAAATCTCTGTGACTTCTGTGCCCTTCTTGTAGGCTCTCTGTTTTATCTTGTACATGATTTTTACACTACTTTCTGCTGTAACTCTATATCACATACCACTACATACTGACATTGTATTTTTATGTCTGTTTTCCCCATTAGACTTTAAGAACAAGAAGCATATCTTATTTATGTTTTGATCACCGCCACAGTGGTTGACACACAGTAGGTACTCCATCAATATTTGTTGAAATGAAGGCCAGGATTTATTTCACTAATAAACAAAAGCGCAGAACGCATACAAACCCTGGCTAATACTGTGGTTGAGATTATAACCTGCAGGAGATAATTCTTTGTTTTACAAAAGGATTTGATTGACAAAGACTGAATTAACAAGCAACTCTTCTCAAAACAAAGCTATTGCATTATAAGAGGTAAGCCATTCCCTCACCAGCAAAATAGATTGATTAAGTTTGAAGCTCCAAATTAATTTTGGGAATGACATGGAATGAGATGATGTGAATGAAAGAGGGAGAGAATAAAGAAGAAACATATGGGCAGGACAAGGACTTTTTGGCAACTATAAGCTGTGCCCTTAGTAAACTGAGCTTTTGATCAAGAAAATCAATGCAAAGCAGCTGAGAGCTGATATAGAGGTGGTCACCATAGAAACATCATGACTCTCTGATAGGCCAAGACTTGACTATTTCCAAATCAGCATACTATCATATATGGAGAAAGAACATAGATTGTCAATGTGGAGGAGTTCCCTTATCCACAGGAAGTATAAAGAGAGAGAAAACAGAGTGGTTCAGCAATCCCCTAGGGAAGACATACTGAACCCAGAGAGCATGAACACTCCAGTTGCTACACACAGCAGCTTCATCAGATCTCATTTTAGCTCTGATCAAAAAATCCTTTGAGACAATCTCCATTTCTTCATTTTATTTATGTTTCCCTTTTTCTTTTTATCTACTTATTTTTTTTAAAGATTTTATGTATTTATTTGACAGAGAGAAATCACAAGTAGATGGAGAGACAGGCAGAGAGAGAGAGAGAGAGGGAAGCAGGCTCCCTGCTGAGCAGAGAGCCCCATACGGGACTTGATCCCAGGACCCCGAGATCATGACCTGAGCCGAAGGCAGCGGCTTAACTCACTGAGCCACCCAGGTGCCCTTTATCTACTTATTTAACACATGTGTATAAAAACAGTCATGAAAAACATGAGTCCAACAGACTCGGGTTCGTGTCCCAATATTGCCCTGACCCCCCCCCCCAAAAAAAAAAGAGACCTTGAGTGGAACTCCTCTCATATCAATGGGTGTACAGCATCTGCCTTTGAACTGCCTGTTGGCTGGAGAACAGGCCAGAAAAACTGGAAAATAATGTCCCTCTAACCCGCCCTCAGCCAACCTCAACCAATGACTCACTAAAGATAGTACTGCCCAAAGTCCTTAGCCCCCTGCGGGATAACTCTAAGGTATACCTTCTATCTACTGCTTATTCCCACTCTGACAGTGGGATTAAGTTCCAGTCACCCACGGTGATCTCTGGCTGGATAGTACACCCTTTACTGGCTGCTTTCTCTTTCCTATCTTAACTTCCTCAATTTCCCAGAGATGTTTCTTGGGATCATCTCCCAAATAAATTATTTGCACCTGAATCCTATTTTCACAGTTTGCTCTGGAGCACTAAAGGAAGAGAGTGACAGTCTCTCTGAGCTTCATTTTCCTTTTCTGAAAATGCTGACCATGGTACATGAATGCAAGGTGTAGAGAGTTTATAAGATAATACATGCAAAATGCTTAGTGCAGTATCTGCTACATTTGCATGCTCTAGACACGTTAGCTGTAATTTGTGTTATTGTCGCTAAGAGCTCAATATGTGCTAGATATGCTGGATACCTTGTTAGGTGCTGTGGAGAGAAAGATGAACAAGATGCTACTCGAGTTTGTCCACATAGAACTTACAGTGTCATGGGAAACGTAAGTTAACTATTATATCACATTTTAAGTGCTGAATCATAAGCATATATAAGTTCTTATGATATGGAAAGAAGGGTATGGCGCTGTGGGAGTACATACTAGAATTTAGCTGGTATTGGGTCTCAGAGACCACTTCCTAGGGAGTTGACATTTAAGGAATGATAGAAGTTGGCAAAATGTCTGTGTGTGTGTGTGTGTGTGTGTGTGGTGAGAGAGTACTGTAGGTGGAGAAAATCATATGTTAAAGACCTGAGAAATGGAGGGGGGTTAGAAAGGAGGTAGGTTTGAAGAGAGAAAGAAAGTCTAACCATCACTGAATTTGAGGACCAGAAAAAAATTCCCTTCGGTTTGATTCCATATGCACCAAATAACCACCACTTTGGTCCCCAAGTTTGTTTATTTTTTTGGTTTTGTCTTTGATACTGGGAAGTCAGAGATGTCTGGTGAGCAAACATTACCATTCAGTCACTAAAAGTCATATCTGCTATTTAAGTGAATACACTGATAGATACTCTGGTTGAGTTTGCATTTATGTCTCATGAATTGGGTTATAGTCCAGAAAGTCCTTTGAGTTTCATCACCTCTGGTCCACTAACAGGATTAGAGTTTATGAAGCTGAAAGGCTGGGAATGCCAGCCAAAGCCTGGGCCTGTTCATAGGGTGATGCCACTCTGGAAAATCCCTGGCAGGTTCTCTTCTTCAGGGGACAGCTTCATCTTGATATTGTATCCTCACTCCATGTTAGCAAAAACAATCCATCCTGCACTCCCCTGTTCTAGATTTTAGATCTCTCTCTCTTCTAATGCCAGGAAATACACCCTCAGAAACTTCAATCAGCGAAGACCATCAATGAACAATCTGCTTTCTCAAGCCCTGGGCCCTGGAAAAGTCATAAATCAGGCTGCTGTGGTATGGATGAATTAAATATTACGTGGTACAGCTCTTTGAACTCATAGAAGAAGTTGTTCAATAAATGTATGTAATTATTGTGTCTCTAGACACTAGGACATCAGAGACTTCTTACCTTCCTTTCTTTTTCTTTTTTATTTTCTTCAGTGGTTATAATGAAACTTATCTACTTATAGGTATTATTCTAGTACTTTATCTTGCCTTTAATGGTGAGTAACTTCAAAAGCCAATGGCCATTGGATCTGCCACTGCTCAGACATTATCAAGAAGACATATGTTTTATTCTTAATTGGGTGATATGGATTATTTTTCTTTTCAGTATTACTGGAAAGGGGTATGAGTGGATTTTCCAGAATGGTGTAATAAAAATAAAATTTGATTGATTAATTCAATAACTACAGTTAGGAAGCATCTTGCATAGCAGGGGAGAGGAAATGCATAGTACCCTACAGATGGAGTTGACATAACTCACATTTGTTTGATAGAGAGACTCCTGAGCTAGATGCTTGCTTCTTGGAGAAATAGCTCACTCTTGGAAATACAAGTCAGATTGAATAGCTTATTTTTTCCTTACAAGCTTCATCTAGTGAGTTAAAACTTCAGGACATCAGGGTATAGATGGTAAATCATATTTTTAAAGCTCTTTAGCAAGTCACTCTCCATTTCAGCCATGATTCTATTGACAGAAGCACTTAGCACCTGCCTGTGGGTGGAATTCAGGGGAGTCCTTACCTCAAAGGAGAGGCCTGCTGAAGGGGTCATTGGTTCATTCTCTGTGTTAGGAATTTCAACCAGTTGCCAAGAGACTCATAATGTTGTACGCAAAGTTTTTATATGGAAAGGGTGATACTAGTTTCTCCAAGATGTGTAGTGTTTTTTTCTGTGGAAAGGATAATACTAGTCTCTTCAAGATGTGTGTGAGTCCTCAAAAGGATAAGAACTATGGCTGTAGAGTATATACCCATGGACAGATAGCACTAGAAGGTGTATGACATTTTTAGTATGTGTTTATGAGCCTTACAGGACCATTTGACCTGAAATCCCATTTTTTCCTTTAGGAACATTGCCTAAAACTTTTACTGGATTTGCAAAAGGTTTTAAAGTCAGATTTAAAGGAAGATTTGTGTAAATAAATCAGAAATGGTGTGGATTCTGACTTACCCTTCAGGGCTCGCTTCAAATGCAATTTCTTCAAATGTAATTTCACTATAACATTTGGCATTTATTTTAAATGTTTGTTTTCTGATTAATGTTGGAGCTCTCTGGGGGCAGATCTTTTTCAAGATTACTTTCCTGGACTGTAGGGTCAAGCAGATGCCATAAGTGTGTCCAGATCATGTTAGCAGAAAGGTCTCCCTTCTGATGGGAACTATATCAACAGGGATCCTAGGAGGTCAGTGGGGAGTTCTGGGTTAACCATGCAGCTTGATTTTGTGAATGATGGCTACCCCGCTACTGCAGGTGCAATTGGGAGATTCATTATTTGTAAATGGTGGGAAAAGAGGGAATGGCTGTCTTCAGGAATGACTGGATACAGGACTCAAACTCTTTTTCCATTGTCCTTCTCAGCTTCTCTTTCTCCATTGACTCAGTGTGTTTCCACTACATAAAGATCTTTCTCCCTGTAGTGGTCAACAGAGGTAACCTCCTTACTCACTGTTTCACATTCATTACTTCCTCTAAATGGGCAACAACTTTTTTGAGTAAGCAGAATAAATCTGCTTTCTTTCATCTTATAAATGAAACAAAATCAGAGGGGTCAACTAGTATGAATAATGTCCCACAGCTAGAAAGAGGTGGAGAGGGAATGAAATCTTTCAAAATGCGTCAGTGGACATGGGAAACCCTGAGCTTCAGTAGTACTAACATCCTTATTTGCATACTGTGGTTCCACTGTCTGAGTGATAGTGAAAAAAGAGACTATGGCTTTCTGGGCTTTCTGATAGAGGGCAGAATAATATCAACTCCTCAGAGTTGGTTGATGTATATACAATGTATTTGAAATTTCCTGGTATATAGTAGATTGCCAATAAGTACTGGCAAAGTCAAAAATATGACCTATCTAGCAAGTGTACAAAACTATGATTATGAAGTTCATGGAAAATTCTTCCCACTATTTTAATTTTTATTTGTCAACATTTTTTCTTCTAACATTTGCATCCACTTTTTGCATTGCATTTGCCATGCTGTCGCCAAGAGAAACACACATCCTTGGAAAGGCCTTTGTATTCTTTCATTTATCCAAAAATAATTTATTGAGCATCTACTATAGTAGGTGTCAGACCCTGGATGACACAACAGTAAATAAGACAGATAAAATCTCTGTTTGTGTGCAGTTTACATTTTATAAGAGGAACACATTACAGACTAGAAAATCAATAAATAAATAGTAAAATTTCAGGTTAAAAAGATATAGACCGTATGGGGAAAAAAAAAAGAAAGCAGCAAAAGGATAGAGATGGAGGAAAAGGTAAGATTTTAGGTACTGGGGTCATTAGAGCAATTGTCTCTAAGAAGCTTCTGTTTGAATAAAAACCTGAAGAAAAGAAGAGACTGGATGATATGTCAGGACAATAGCTTTGGCAGAGGACACAGCAAGTGCAAAGGGTCTAGGGTAGGGGCTGGTTTGTCTTCCTTTAACATCTGCTAGAAGAGTAGAGTTCATGAGAGACAATGATAGGAGATAAAGCTGGATGGATGTGGCCAGAGTACAGATCATGCGGAGGCCTTGCAGGCAGTGGTAAAGGGCATGCGTTGCCCACTGAGTGCACTAGAAAGCCATGGAGAGAGCCTGAGTAAGGGAGTGACTGGGTGATGTTCTGGGTGATGGACACATTGCAGGGAAAACAGTGCTAAGGGAGACATCAGTCTGGGAGCTACTGTGATTGAAAGATGATGATGGCTTAAACAAGAAGTCCTAGAAGTGGTGAGAATTAATCAGATTTGGAAAATAATTTGTAGCCATTAGCTGACAAGATTGGATGATGATTGGATGATGGAAAGGAATAGTGTGCAGATTTTTTTTTTAAGTTTTAAATGAATGAAGATAGACATTTAAAACTCTGATTTCTAATCAGAGCCAACATTTACCGAGCACTCTATGCCATGCCCTTGTATGAAGTGCTTTATACTCATTATGTCGGTTAATACTGGTTCGTTCCCCATCACAAAATATTTGTATTTATTTTTTTATTTTTTTATTTTATTTTATTTTTTTTAACTCATCCTCTGTTTATGTAGATCTTGATCTTTCTCAGCTGTCTGCCCAGCCCCCCACCCCGTACTCTCAATTTCTGTCCTGGACTCAATACTTGAAGCTACTGTCAGATCCAAATGTTGAAAACTTTAATCCCTTGAGTTTCCCAGAGGAGAGCTTCCTTACACATTTGCCCACTAGTGCTTTGTTCTCCCTTCCTTCAGATAATCTCTCTGTCCTTCAAGACTTGTCTGTCTGACTCTGCTGGCCCAGACCCCTGGGCCAGCAAATTTAATTTTTTAATATATTTGCTATGCAAGAAGAAACAGATTTGGTGATTTGCACTGCCCAGAAAATTTTAAAAGAAAAGTTATTTAATCAGGTCTCAAATGGGTACTGTGAAAATAATATGTTTCATTAAGTCCAGCTCTTGGGAGAATCAGATTAACTCATTGACTTGTTTCCTATACCTGAATGTTCATACAGTAAAGTGCCATCCTTATCATGTTTATTGACAGAGACAAGAGTGAGTATCAGAAGCCACATTTGCTTTGGCCATGACATGATTTCATGCTTTAGTATACAGTATGGCCAGTACTGAACATCTAGTGTAACATACACACAAGCAATGAAATTGATCTTCACCTACACACAATACAGTTCTCAGTCCTTTAAGTAAAAGCTTTACTGTTGCATTTTTTGGTAATTTTTATGTGATCCATGAAACAAGTAAGTAATACCCTCAAATGAGTTTTAGGCAATGTTTCATACAAATACAAGTGATGTGAACTGAAGGAAGAATTCAGGATCAGTGACAGTGCTTGGGATTGCTCCTGTCTTTGCTCTTATAGTGTGCCGGTGACTAAGGGTTTTATTGATTTGATCATGGAGACAAGAGCTAAATGGCTGACAACCACAAGCACTGGCCTGCTGGACACCATGATGCTCTTGTGTCCCTATACACACACAGTGGAAGGCATAATACTTGGGATGCAGGGGTAGGCAGCGGTTCTGAAAGAAAGGGAAATAACTATATGATGTTCCATTGCTATGCTTACTTCATAAAGACATTTATTAGCTAACTGAGCTGGGTTTTGTTCTGGACACTGTAACTTCTGTAAATTATGTTACCAGCTGAGACCTCAGTTTTCCCATTTCTAAAATCAATAGAATAGACCAGATGATCTCTCAAGTTCTTTCAAGCAGTGATTTTCTGGGAACCTAGTTGTTCTTAAAAGCGTAATTTCAAAGTCAGCACAGTGAAAGATAAACTGATGAACATTTGGGCCAAATCAAATCTCTTTTATAATGAAATCTCAAGTTGAAAAAATAAAACACAAAACCAAAAACAAAAAACAAGACAATTAAAAGAGCAAATAAAACCCCTCATAAATTCTGCAATGCAAAGACATATGCATTCACAGCTGGGCAGGGTAAGAATGCCTCCTCTAACTTCTAATCTTCCCAATCTAATAAAGGATAATCAAGTTTGGAAAATTACAGAGAAATAGAAAATCAGAACAGACCAAGAGCTAAGGAGAATCATGGAAAGCTCTTTGAAAACTATTTGCCCCAAAGACATTAGATCCTGAGAGATTTAATGGTGATTAAATTCAAAGTATTCAAGAGCTACATAAATACATTCATTGCAATATATTCTAGAGAGTAGAAGATATAGAAAGTATCCCATTCATTTCACAAGGCAGATTGGATCCTGATCCCCAAAGGTAATAAGATATTATGCAGAAAACAAAGAAAACAAAACAATCTGAACTGTGAACATAGATTTAAAACTGTAAATTAACTACTTCACAATACAGTTTAACAATTTAATATTGCTGATTCAATAATCCAATAGAAATTCCCCTAGTTTCAATATAAGAAATCTGAATAATGCAATAGAAGTATATCAGTAGGCCAATAATAAAAAACAAAAGTATGTAATTATTTCAACATCTCCTAAATACATTTCATGAAATTTAAGAACATTTTTATTTCTCAAGTTAGAATAAAATAATTCTTCCTTAATATGGCAAATATTCCTATTTTAAACCCTCAATCAAACAATTCTTTATTAGGCGCACCAGACACAGATCTCTAAATTAGAAAAAAACAAGTCTGTCCACTCTGCCCACTGTTGTTTAACATTATTTAAATAGGTCTAGCTGGTACAATAAGACAAAGAGAGAAATAAAATTAATATATATTAATAAGAAAGAAACAAGTATTGTAGATCCCTAAGTCCTGCTTGCAATTCTGAAATCCAAAATATTCTGAAAATTGAGCATTTGCATCACTCACTTGATACACAAACTGATTTGAGCTGCTGTAAAGCCACTTAGTGTGAATGTTTATACTGATGCAGAAATAATATTAATATATTTGATTATGGGCTTCTTCCCAGACCTTGCTGGGGTATTGTGTAATATCTGCAATATGCACCACATTAGTATTCAAAATTATGAATTACAAGACATATCTGGCCTTAAGGATTTTAAGATAAAATGTTGTAAATCTCTATTATGTGCAGATGGCATGATTATACACCAAAGGCATTTTATAAATCGGATAGTATTTGTTACAATTAACAGAACATGTTTACTATAAGTAGTTGTACTCAACAAAGCTAATTTTAGGATTGTTTATTTATGTATCTGTCTACCCCCAACATTGGTAAAGTGCTTGAGGGCACAGGTTACATTTTGTTCATTTATCTGTCACTTGTATCCAGAATATGTCCTGGCCTAGAAGAAGTAAACAAACATTTTATTTTTAAGAATTAGGGATGGATGGATAAGTAATAAGACTGTTATTGTAAGTGCTCCATTTTTTAAATGTATGGATTTTATATAATTCCAATGACTATTCCAACAGGATTTCAAATTTTGTCTTGCTTTAATTTCCAACCCAAGAAGAAGTTGATAAAATTTTTTATTTGGAAAAGCAAAACAGACAAAAATCACAACAGCAAGAAAACATTCTTTCAAAGACAAGTGATTAAAAGAAAATCCAGGTTCATGCTGGGAATCATCCACTAACTCTTTGATTGGTTTTTGACAAGTTACCTACCTCCTCTAAGTACCAGTGTCCTTGTATGAAAAAAAAAAAAAATAGTAAGTGAGACTGGAGTTTGATATACTTATTGGTCATAGATTTTGTCCCCCCTTTGAATTTCTTCTTAATACCTCCACTGGTCATTTTTTTTTTAAGATTTTATTTATTTATTTGACAAGCAGAGATCACAAGTAGGCAGAGAGGGAAGCAGAGAGAGAGGGGGGAAGCAGGCTTCCTGTTGAGCAGAGAGCCTGATACAGGGCTCCATCCCAGGACCCTGGGATCATGACCTGAGCCGAAGCCAGAGGCTTTAACCCATTGAGCCACCCAGGCGCCCCTCCACTGGTCATTTTTTCTGTCAGTGTGTCAATCTCTGTTTTGTAAAGTGATTTACAATAAATATCATACATACCACATGTGTTGAGACACAACTCTTTATATCCTGGTATAGATTTTAGGTCTGTTTTAGGGTGCTCTGTTCTATTGTGTTGATATTTACCTCTTTCTCTTCTCCAGTACCAAGACATTTTTATACGGTAACCTTATATTTCAGTATATGCTCGAGTCAGCCAGAAGTGGAACTAAGTAAGTAATTGGAGAAGCAAGTTGCTTTTTCATAATGTTTAAGGTAATATTATCGGCATGGGTATTATAAAAAAGAAATAGAAGCAACGGAACAAAATAGTATTTTTAAAAATCCTTATAGCAACCCCCTAAGGTAGGGATTGTTATTCCCACATTATATATAAAAAAAACCTGGGGTACAGAGAATCCAAGTACCCCGATTCTCATGGTTTGCATGTGGCAGGGCCAAGATTCAGGTCTGGAGTCCATCTCCTTCCCTGGTCCATACAGAAGTGTTTTCCCATCAACGGTAACGTGAACTGCCTTGACAAAATGGTGCTGGCAAAACACTGTATATAAAGCCTTACCTATAGAAAGTTGTTGATACATTTTCAATTATGGACTCAGGAACAAAGAGCTCCAGTTGCACATTTGGAAAATTGGTTGTGGACAATGACCCCAAAGGAAGCAGAGAAAGAGGAAGCAAGCCCTGGGCTCAGAGGGTAGAATGCATGCAGAGGAGGATATGTCTTTCCTTTCTTTTTTGTAACATAAGTTCTCCATGACTGGATGAAACTCAAGTTTACGTCTTTCTGTCCCAAATGCTAAAGCAGGATCTCAAGGATTTGGCATTGACCTTAACTACTTATGTAAGGGTAGGGTCTGGGGGAGAAAAAGGCAGCTGTCTTTAAAGAACCTGAGTGGTTAAAGCAGGCTTAGCAGTGTTTCAGAGAACAAGCACTTCAGAGAATCACAGAGCAACACTCTCTGCTCTCCCCAGTGACAGTTACACCCCCTCGACCCCAGGACGCCCTCACAGACCACACTGCACGGTATGCATGCAGACTGACCTTGCTTAGTGCATAGCCACTTTTTTCCACAAGAAGGTTCTCCCTGGTCTATTCCCAGGCTTTCTTAGGGAAAATCCTTCAGGCTTACAGGCCCTTTTCCAGAGCAGCTGCAATCATCTCATCCTGCACCTTCTACTTACTCCTCTGCTCTCTTTAAGTAGAATTTACTAAATGATTGCCACTGCCCAGCACTGTGCTAGGTCCTAGAAAGACAGTGGCAATTAAAAAAGCAAAGACTAGATTTCAAGGGCCTTTCAGGCAACAGAGAAGACGACGTAAGGTACCAGGTCCTTTCAGTCCTGAGAAATGGGCCAGGAATTTAAAGATATAGAAGCTGTGAATATAAGTTTCACAGAAAAGCTGATTTTACAAAGGAATTCAAAAGGTGACTAGGAGTTCACTGAATAGGCAAGGCAGCTGTAAGCAAAGAGCACCCCAGGCAGAAGGATCTGCCTGGGCAAAGGTGTAGCCGGCATGGAAAAGTAAAAGGAGCATGCAAGGAAAGACTATGAGGAGAAGCCAGAGGCATTCTCACAAGGGACATGGTAGGTGGTGAGGAATTTGGACTTTACTGCAAAGGTATTCAGAAGCAATTGTGGTTTTACATGTAAGGATGATGAAACAGATCCCCTTGCTTCATGATCTTCTCAAGACTAATATGATCACATCACCACGGCCATGTCCTACGAACAGCACAAACTTTCCTCTGCTACAGGAATTTGTTCCCTCCACACCTGGCTTACCCGGATATAGACTTTGGACACTATCCTTTTAAGTGCCAGCTCCCCTTGCAAGGCCTGACTCTGCAGCAGAGCCCTTTTCTCTACTTCCTTCTGTCTGTCGCATATGATGACCCCCCTTCTGGGAGGTTCTTCCCACTAAAGTGTGGTCCAGAAGCCGTTCACAACTATATTGCCTGGAAGCTTGTTGAAAATGCAGAATCTCAGGCCCTGATAAAGACCTACTAAGTAAGAATCTGAATTTTACCAAGACCCCCAGGGAGTTGTCTACATGTAGAGGTATATTTCAACGCGCCACACTAGATTTTATTACAGAGTGATCTCCGATTCCCCAGGGATTCACAGAGAGGAGGCAGAGGTGTGAAGGAAAGGGAAATTCTTCAGGATCATGCCCTAGGCTGGTGAATGCCTGAAGCTGGTGGGCTAAAAACATTCCATGTTATTTGTTTTTATAGCAATCTTGCTAGATGAGTAATATTAGTCTCAGTGCACAGGTAAAGAAAGATCATTTAATCTCATTGTATGACCTCCTCCCTGTTGTTTTTTTGTGAACTTCGAGAAGAAAGAATTCACCATCTCTGCTGATCTTAAAAACAAGGCCCCAACCAGAACAGAAAGAGATCTGCCAGACTTTCAATAAGCTACTCTCTCCATTCCTGCCACCCTTGGATGGCCATCTGTCCAGCCAGGCCAGGCTAGTGAGCCTCAAGTGGAAAGCCTGTCTTACGGGATTAGCCTTCCCTTGGCTATCCCTTCACTGTGTCCCCATCTTGCCTTTTCCTCCTACACACATACTGCAGGTAGATTTAATATTCCGTGTCTCACACTGAGTTTCAGATTCTCAGGCAGCAGTCCCATCTCAGAGAGAGAAATCAAGCAGCTGAAAAGCAGTCTGCCCTCTGAGAGGGAAGGAAAAGCAGGTAGATTTGATAGAACTGCCTAACAAAGTGTATTTATGAACATCATTGGAACAAATGTGCCCCTGTAACTGCAGCCATCATCTCCTAATGTCACATCATGGAGACACCGGAAAACAAATAGGACTTAAAACCTGATTTCCTATCGGCTTGCAATGGCATCTTCCTCCTCCAGCCTCCCTAGCTAGGCAGCACATGACTCACAGCTTTCTTCTAACTTCTAAAGTGCTTTAGGACCAAAAAGAAAAGAAAAGAAAAGAAAACACAATATTTAAAAATACATATATCCCATTAGTAGCTTGTTTTTTAATGCATCAGGAAACTGATCACCGCAGATGCCTTAAAAGGTGCTGAAATGAATTACCAGGGGCTCAGACTCCTTGGAAATTGATCTGACAGTGGGGGATATGCAACCAGTTTCAAAGCTATTCTTTTCATAGAGCCTTGATGTTCTGAGTTGCTTTGTTATCTCCTTCGCTACTCTTCCCCTATGGTCCCAACTCAGACATTTCCTCTGCCCCTTTCTATTTCTATTGCACTGCCCCTGTCCAGCTACCTCTCAGCCCTCCTTCTCTCATTGGGAAGGTTGCATGAGCTTCTTGTTCTTGCTGGTCTCCTACTGTAAGGCCTTTCCTCTCCAGTCCACCCTCTGCTTTGTAGGATTCACAAAGCAGATGTATCTGGTTTTTGCATATGTATCTGTTTTTTTTTTTTTTTTTTTCATTTAGACATCTTGAAATTAGAGACTTCCACATGTCTTTTACATTTCTGCCTCCAGACCAGTGCTATGGAAAGGAACCAAAACTACTGCTCAAAGAATGATTTAAAGGTTATGCTACAGTGGCTGCTGTGCTTTGAGCACCAACAATGTAGATAAGGAAACCCAGGAATGTACCAGTCCCTTCTTTTGGTGAAGACAGCTTCCACTCTGATGAAGAGGAAAGACCATGATGGGAGATATCTTCCCTGTTGTCTTAGCTGCCCCTTCTTCTCTGACAGTCAGGACTCATCCAGAATATATAAACATGGGGAAAAATCATTCAGTTCTTTGCTAGTGAAATTCAATTAAAATGAATATCAAGCCTTAAATATTTGGTAAGGAGTCCCATAAGTTCTGCCAGAGGGGTGTGTGAAGGTTGGAGACATGCCCATGCTGTCAGTCTGGGGAAGCCAAAATGCTATGGGCTGATCATATGTATTTAATTCAAATCTGCTTCACGAACTGCAGATATTTATTTTAGGTGGTAAATTTCATGAATTCTAATATTGTAGGGCTGCAGTAATCTCTTCCCAGCTTGTAGTTCTTATTAGAGGCAATTCTGGCTTATTATGTCAGTTTACATCTTTACATTTTTTCTAGAAACCTCAAGAACTTTTGTTTCAACTTGTGTGTTATATATTTATCAATAATAACATTTAAAAAAATAACATTTCTTATGATTTGATAATAATGTGCCAGAACTGTGATAGGTGTCTGCTATGGTTTGAGAGTTTGTGTTCTCCAAAATGCATATGTTGAAATCGCAAACCGCAAAGGTGATGGTACTGGTAGGCAAAGCCTTTGGGAGGTACTTAAGTCATGAAGGAGTCATGAGAGGCATTAGAGCCTTATCAAAGAGGCTCCAGAGAGATACTTAGACCTCTTCTACCATATGAGAATAAAGTAGAAAGGCACCCAGCTATGGCCCTCACTTGAACATGGCTTGCACCCTAATCCTGGACTTCCCATCCTCTGGATCTGTGAGAAATAAATTTCTGTTGTTCATAAACTACCCATCCATGGTATTTTGTCAGAGTAGCCTAAATAAACTAAGACAGTATGTTTAATGCATAATCTCATTTAACTTCACAAAAATTTGAAGATAGATGCAGTAAAGCCCTATGAGAAAATGCCCCATGATAATAACTTCATATATATGATACATAATATGTAATACACATACATAGCAATATGTAATATATATAAATATAATGATAAACATCATACTAATCAGGATTTCACCTGTATTCTAATTCATATATAATTAGGTCTCATCCTCTGCCTACCCCTATTTTCAGATAGACACAGAGACTGGATAGAATTTTTATTTCATGCACATGGAGGTAGGGCTGGTCAAGGAAAAAAAAAAAAATGTCAGTCAACCCTGTGTGGAAATTAGGGACTCTAAAGATGGCTCCTTGAATTTTTAATATTCTCTTGGCTCAATAGGTTGAGAAAAGACAGGCCACATAAAATTGTAGGAAGTCCAGTAGCCACATGATGCTGAATAGCCCCCGTTAATATTTACACTGGCACAGACGACTACCAAGAGAGGGCGCCAAATCAACAGTCAGAAGCTGGATGGGTTTAGAAGGCCCAGGTGGACTCTTTAAACTTCTGGCCAGCAGGCTGTAAAGACTCACTCCAGTTATTTCATTAACGCAGCTCCTTGGTTTATATGATTGAATTTTTATGAACCACTTATCCTGCTATGGCAGGACTCACTGTACTATAGCTTGGTATTATAAAGAAGGAAAGTGAGGTTTAGACAAGGAAGCTTGCTTTGTCTTAAGAGCAGTAGGGGGTAGAGGTGGAATACCAACCTGGATGAGCCTCCTTCCAACACGCACATTTGTCACTACTGCAACCATGACTCCTAAACATGACCAGGGCTAAGCATGTCCTGTGGGTCTGACATTGTGCTACACATTTTATATTCACCATGCCACTCGATCCATATGAGCATCCAATGTAATTGGAGAATATTTCCCTATTTTACAGATGATGGGACTGACGTTTCTGGGGTTGAGCAACTAGTCTAAGAATTCACAGCTGGTCAATGTCAGAGATAGGACTCAAAGTTAGGTATCTCTAGATGATTCCAAAGTTGTCAGGAAAAAACTAGAGTTGGGCTAGATAAAAGAGTTAGTTATTTTAGGGGCAGAACAAAAATGATGCCCCTTGCAAAAAAACCATTAAGAGAGACGGAAAGGTAACTGAATGTAACTTCCTCCACTTACACCTCAAACGGGCAGGAGGGAAGAACTGGAGGTATGTAGGTGTTGACAGCAGATGATTTCAGCCCACATTTGGGGCACAGAGGTGGCACAAAGGAAGGTAACCCTCTGGACCCTAAAATCAGAGAGACCCTGGATATTTAGACCAGTTAGACGAAGCCCAGACACAGGAAAAACACTAAATTCCTCATAGCAGATAGTAGCCTACAACACAGAACACAATACAACAGATACATAAGCTAAAAGTGTCTCCTAGGAAAGAGATGGTACAGGGAATGGATTTGTGTAGCCTTCCTATTTCAAACTGGAAATGTAAAAAAATGTCATTGATATTCTCTTTATTGAGTTTACCATTTTTCTTGATTTTATTAAATATGAAAAAAATTTTAAATGCTTTCTGAGGGGTGCCATAACTTCAGTCCCCGAAACATTATTTTTTCTTGTCCTGACTTAAGATCTTAACCCTTCTTAAGACAAGAAGACAAGCATGGCCACAGTTATTTCCAAGGATCTAACCCTACAGTTAGGGATAAGCTGCTGCCCTTGTACCTGCTTTGACCAAGAAATATGCCCCGAAGTGTTTTGAATGCTGTGTAGTCTCCAGGAGCCTGAAGGGAGGTGGGGTCTTAAACACAGCTCACGGAAGCCGGACCAGCATCCCTGCTACGTCCTGTCAAGCTGCATCCATCAAATTAGGTTAAGAGTTAAGATGTTACATGATGTGACCAATGGGATCAGAAGCAATAACACAAGCTGTCAGCCAGTGCTTTCCTGCTATTCTGAGGAAAAGAGACTGTATGCCGGAGTGCTGAGGCGGTAAGAGGGGCATGTGTTTGGAGGAGTGGGGAGAGACCTCTTTGGTTCCTTATTTATAAAAGTGGTGCCTGGTGGGGAGGGGGTGGTAAATCAGTAGTAAATCAGTGTTCCCTAGACTGATGTTCGGGTTTTGCTACAATACCAAACACCTTTTTTTACAGGAAAAGAGTTGCAAAAACTTGCATGTAGCATTTCAGGCGCTAGATGGTCCCCTGGGAGCAAGGTCACAAAGAGAGATTTGTGAGGCTTTCTGTTTCATAAGGATGAGGGAGGGCCAGCTCAGCCAATCCTGTACTCACACAGGGCCAGGGAATGCAACTGAAGTTTGAGGACACCTGGTGCCAACTTGGAGGTGACTGAACCGTGGCTTCTGTTTGAGGGCACTGGGGCCACAGGGCTCGCCTCAGCTCTGTGCTGATGTATACCCTGACGCTGGCAGACAGGAAACAGATGCAGCTCAGTAGGAACCATGTGGATGCCATCCTTGAAATGTGTCCACTGAGACTGACCTACAGACATACTACCTTACAGATATTCCAGTGGCAGAAAATTCCAGTAGGAAGAGATCTTCACAGAGAGCGTATCCCACTTAATGTACCCTGAGGGATGTGATAAGCTCCAAGTCTGCAACAGGTCCCCGGTAGAGAATTTCCAAACAGTCAATGCTTCTGCTATGGGTTCTTGCCCGCTTGTTTGACTTGAAGTCTGCTGACACTCACTGACCTAATGCATGGGGCCACAGATATAAACTAAACACTTGATTTTGTCTGATTGGATCATCCTGGGTTCTCCTCATTTATTCAAGACCTGATGCAAACCAGTTCCTCTGAAACTGCAGAAGTAATTTAGTGTGGCCACTGGGAAGATCGGTTCTGAGGCCAAACACCATCTCTGCTGCTTTCTAGTTCTATGGCTTGAAAAATTACCTGAACTCTCCGTGCTTTAGTTTATGCACCTGCAAGATAGGGATGATATTAATACCATTCTCATTTTAATGAGCTATTACATATAAATACTGAACAGTGCCTAGCACGTACATAGTCAGTGCTCCATAGAAGTTAGCTATTTTATTTCTGACTCTTGGCTTTGCCTCTTCTGTCTTCTTAAAGGGAAGTCTGCCCTTCAGACTTAAGGGTTTGTATTTGGTTTATGTTGCTTGACACCTGGCCACTTCTCAAGGACTTTGGATTACACCTTGATGGTTTGGATACTCAGATAAAAATTCTCTCTTTACAGCTAATTTCTGGAAACCTGATTTCTGGCATCAGCCTTCCAGGCAATCTGGTTCCCTGAATTCAGACATGGTTTTTACCAGCCAAATGTCTGTGGTAGAGAACCCTTATTCATGCCCATTAGTTTGAAGGCTTCTTGACATCTTGGCTCCTTCCTCCCAGAAAATGGTCTTTAAGATTCAACATATCAACCTGCGGAAAGTCCACAGGGATACACCAGGGACTCAATAAATATTTCTGACCACCTCTCCAGTCCCTTTTCTAGGCCCAGCTAACTGGTCTTGTAGTATTTTTAGCCTCTAATTCGTAAGAGTGGTGTCAGGTCATCAATTTGCCCTCTGGCTAAGGACAGTTTCTCAGAAGAGGGGATCACCTGGGGTGCATCCTGGGCCACTCCCTGAGCTGGCATTTACTTGAGCATACCATGTGTCTCAGTGGGATTGGGTGACCTGAAGCCTATCACATCCCAAGCCTTACCTCTCTGTTTGGCAAACCTGGGCAAATATACCTTCTTGCATCTGAGAACTCTTAAGAAGTGCTTTAGAAAGAGGTTCTGGGAAACACAATCAATAATAACAAATATTATACCCATGTGTTGCAGTCACACATGGAAACTATGATCCTGAACAGTGGTTCTGTAATCATCCAGGTGGCAGAACACCTGGAAATCACACAACGCCATGATCGTTACACAGGCCTAGTACAAAAGACACAGTTAACCCCAATATCTGAAGTAGGTATGACTTTTATGAGCAGAAAATATGACTAGATTGCTGTGTATAAATGCAATGGAAAACCAGAGCAAGGTAATTCAAATCTATAAAAAAATACATCATGACTTAAGCACAATCACCTATTTCTGAATCTTTCCACTAACATTATTTGCAGCTTTTTCATTAATTTGGTCACTGGCAGGTGCACATGGAATGACCAATAAGAGCAGGGTCCCAAAGGTTCAAAAGAGAACAGGGTTAAAGTGAGAAAATCTTATCCATTAACTTTTTTTTTCTAAATCTATTATTTGATTTTTACAGAGGTATATACACACACACACACATATTGCTTTACTCAGATCTTTATTTTCAACAAATTAGACTTATTTGCACCCTTAAAACTAAAAATTAACAGGTTAAAACCTCTATCACTACATGGTTACTTCCCTGCATGGATGAAACTCATATTTTTAGTCCTGAAGTAATTAATTTTAGTCCTGAAGTAATTTAACTGTTCCCGTCCTTATGAGAGGATGCCACCATAACAGAATAACTTTTTTCCTTCCTTCCTTCCTCCCTTCATCTCTCCCTCTCTTCCTTCCTTCTTTCCTCGCTCCCTCCTTCTCTTTCTTTCTTTCTTTCTTTCTTTTTTTCTTTCTTTCTTGTTTTACAGAGGAATAATTTAGACAAGTGGAGAAACGGCAGTATTTGCAATCTGAGATTGGTCCAAGTCACGAGAAGGTTAGATTGAGGGAGGGGAGGTGGATAATAACAACTTTTCTTTTAGGAACTATTAATTCCCTGACTCATTCCTCTCTCTTGTGTTTCTACACAGGTCTCTCCTATGTGAGGCCATTCTAATCCTTTGGGGTGGATAAATCAAGGGTTTTATCAAAGTTATCGTTTACTGGCAACTCTCAGACTCTTGACATCTGAGCTGTAGAAAAGGACATTCCATTATTCCTTCTTTGCTTTTACAAAGATTCCTAGCACATCTTCTTAAAGCTAGACCTATGGGGTCATTTTTATCTCACTCCCTGGACCCTTCTCTCCAGTATCCCTTTGAGGTTCTTTCTTAAGTACCACTCTCTTTCCTTAGGTTGTCCCTTATGTTGCTCCTTAAAGAGTTGTCGCTTGCCTTTTATTCTTCATGGTCTATGTTTCTGTTTTCCTAGTTAATGGAAACTGGAATTAGACTAGGCCGAACAGGTTTCAGTCATGTTCCCACATAAGAACCAAGGAAATTTTGCTACACTAATGTTCCTAAGGTACATTGCAATGCATGGGAAATCAGTGACCAATCGTCTGTCTGATCAGATCAGAGAACCAGCATGCCACAAAATGGGAATTTTTCTACAAATATCTGATATTCCAAGAGCCCCTTCCCAGGAAAGAGGCCCAGGACTATTTTCTTTCACTTTGTCATGTGTAAACCATGTAGATTTGTTACCCTGACCACAATTTATTGGATCACGTATTTGTACAAGAGCTATGGACAAAGAGCTGTGTTTTGGACATAAGAGAGTCCAGGGACCTACAGGATGTTTCACACAAGACTCTTCCCACTGGAATGTCCTATAATGGGTAATGGCAAAGCACCCCAATCCGAAATAATGGAGGTGTAGTGCATTTCAGCATGGCACAGAAGCTACGAGACAGACAGAAGCAGAGGCATGTGTAATAACTGGACTGGAGGGCAGGGCTCATCTCTCTCTGAGTTGCAAGTGTGGAAGACTGGCTCCAGTCAGAGGTGGTTCTCGGCACTTACAAAGGTACAGCAGGATGAAAACATTCTGGGTTATACCTCTGGGTCACTTTTATATGCTGAATATTCTTCCTCTTCATAATGCCTGCCTATGTTATTGCTCAGAGTTTTCTCTGTTTCCTTAGTCTTCCAAGTTCTTTTAAAATAATTTCCTATCAGCTGAGGTAACTTAAGTGAATTCCTCTCTTCTTGGCACCCTGAAAAAGTCACCATCACCGGGATATGCCACACAATTTCCTTTGGAATTTTCCCACTTAGATATGAGCTATGGTTGAAATCAAAGACTAAAATATGAAAAAGCATAGACTATCCAATAATCCTTATGAGTTTCTGTTAAAATATGATATTGTATTTTTCACACATACACTGCTAAACGTTGATCATTCCAAGCTACAGAGATAACAGACTGGGAAATGTTAAAACACAAAAAAGACTAATGTAGGTAGAGCTTCTGATAGCCGATGTGGGGACCTATTTGGAACCCCAGAGTCGGCATAAAGATTATTTTAAGCTGAAGACATTTGAGATTCAACAGATGCAAAACAAAACAAAACAAAACAAAAACAAAAGCCATCCTTCTTGGATTCTCCCTTATTTGACTAAAGGCAGAAATTTCTGAGAAATGAGGACAGCCATGAACTCCCTCCTCAAGGTGGCTAACCTCTCAGAAGAGAGACCAAAAGTAAATCTACTGCTAAATCCCCTCTCCTGGGAAGTTTTAGGGCCCTGAAGAAGATGGAAAGACCACTCATTCTTGTATAGATGAGCATTATCACAAACTTTCTTATCTTCTGTTTGTTCTCCCCAAAAAACCATTTGTCTTTCCTACAGAAACCGATTTTCCCGTAGGAGCTTCTCCTTCCCATACTAAATTAGGTAAACAAGTCCCAAACTATAAACCAGTCTTTTCAATCACTCATCACTGAGTATGCCCATGTGTATGTGGTTGGCATATATAAGTAAAATTTTTCTCCTGTTAATCTGTCTTTTGACAATTTAATCCCTAAACTCCAGGTACTAAACTGAGGGTAGAGGAAAAGTTCTTCCTCCTACCCAATAACAATTTACAACTTACTTAACAATTTACTTAAATATAGTTCTTCTCATTTTTAATTGAAGTCTATTTCAGTCAACTTAAACAGAGGTAATTTGATCTGCAAGATTTTTAAATTGCTAGACCTTCCCTTTGCATTACAAATAAAGGTTCAGTCCTCTCCTTTGGACTACTCCAAAGATTAAAACAACAACAACAACAACAAAACAAGCACAAAAACAAAAACAAAAAAATAGAAGGAAGAGAACCAATCCAGTCAAGCCAAAAGATCTACACATTTAAGGCCAATCCCCTCTACCAATGGAAGTCTGTTGAGAATGCCACTTTCTAATCCACAGGGTTTTGCTCAAACTGAAGAGTAAAGGAAGATAACACCCCAGTGACTGCTCCTCCCCTTCCCCCTTGTCCACAGACATGTTTCTGCAAATCACAAACCTTTGAGCAAACAATAATAAATTTAGTCACATGTAAATTTTAATTAATGTATGTTTTGTTTTACCTTAGTTAGGCATTCCCATCAGTGTCCAAGAAGAAGACTGTAACTGAAGCTTTCTTGTGAGTTCCAGTACTGTTTATCCTGGGTATAAGAAAACACAGAAAAACATGTAAACTCAGAGACTGCTTACTTTTAAATCTGGTGATCCACAGTTTACAGAAGGGAGTAAGGGATAGGAAAATGAACAAGGGTTCTTCGTGAAGATGATACAGGACAGCTAGCTGCAGTAGGCTGCCTAAAAACGCAAAACAAACAAAACAAAACAAAAAACACAACAACAACAAAGGAAGCACTAAAAGACAGTTTTCTCAGATCTTTTTAAAAAATGATTCCTGGGAAGGTAGGTGGGCAGGGACTATATGTTGTGAGGGAGAGGAAAGAGGTTTTTGTGTCAGAAATGTCTTGGCCAAATGATTTAATTGCTCAAACTTTTGTTTTCCCTATTTGTAAAATGAGGGCAATAATACCTACCCCTTAGCCTTGTGCCAAGGATTAAGTAGAAGACAGGAAAGCTCTCCCTACAGTGCCTTAGGCAGCAGGTACTGCCTGTGTATTAGTGCTTTCTTCTGCGGTCCCCTCCCCCAGCCTTTGCTTCTCTTGTAATTACTTCTAACACCTTTTCACAGTGTTAGCTCCATGGCATTTAACTAAAACAAAACAAAACAAAAAACCAAACAGGATATCTTAGTGACTTCCAAACAGCTACTTTAAAAATTGAAAGAGAGAGAGAGAGAGATGACACTCAACTTCATATATAGTAAGGACAGCTAAATGCACTGAATGCTTCCCATCTGCTAAGCTCTGTACTAGTAATTTTATATCAGTCATCTCTTTAGCCTTTAAAACAAACAGATTAGAAACTGTGATATGAGAAAATGGGGGCATGGAGCAGTGACACCCCTTTGTGCAGCCTGCACAGCCCTCCGGAGGCCAAGCTGGGACCTGAGTCTACCTCGTTCACCTCTACGCACCCTCTTCACCACCTCCTCACTTGGGTTCCACCATAACCTGCACCACTGGACTGCCATGTACCCCAAAAGATGCCATGCGCTCAATGCCATTATTGTCTTCCCCCTTCCTGCCCTCCCTCTCTCCTTTCCTTCTTTCCACGTTTATTTATTTATTTATTTTAAGATCATTTATTTATTTATTTGACAGAGAGAGATCACAAGCAGGCAAAGAGGCAGGCAGAGAGAGAGGGGGAAGCAGGCTCCCTGCTGAACAGAGAGCCTGATGCAGGGCTCCACCCTAGGACCCTTGGATCATGACCTGAAGACAGAGGCTTTAACCCACTGAGTCACCCAGGATCCCCTCAACATTTATTTTTATCTAAATTTAATCACTGTTTTGTTTACTCCGTTCCTCTGTTTTGCTCTTACAGACTAGGGCGGAACGCTGATAACTCTAAGATAACTGGGCTCCCCCTCTTGCACTCAGCCTTTTCTTAGCTGTGTCATCCCAGATGGGTCACTTAACTTTTTTGAACCTTGGGGTCTTCTCCTCCACAAAACTAATGCATCAGGCTAGATGATGCCAAGAGGCCCTTTCCAGTTTACGGGTCCTATGACTGGCTACTTTGTGAGCAGTTTCAGATCATTCTAGCATCAAGATCTTCATGATACCTAACAGTTGTGGACTCTAACAGACTCACAGGTTTTCTTGCTTTAGCTTAATAAGCTCAAATTCCCTACTTCTGGGAGGAGTCCTTTATATTTATATATACTCTTTAAAGAGCTGGCAAACGAGGATACTGATGTTCAAAGAGGTTAGGTCACTTACAGAAGTGGTAGAGACAAGATTTGAATCCAAGGGTTTGTGTGTCCCACATGTCCTTTGCAATAGCCCAAGCCTACCAGAAAGTACTATACGGAAAAGTTAAATGACCCAATTTAGTCTCATTTGTGATATGTGACTTAAAATTTAGGGCAACGGGACGCCTGGGTGGCTCAGTTGGTTAAGCAGCTGCCTTCGGCTCAGGTCATGATCCCAGCGTCCTGGGATCGAGTCCCACATCGGGCTACTTGCTCCGCAGGGAGCCTGCTTCTCCCTCTGACTCTGCCTTCCACTCTGTCTGCCTGTGCTCGCTCTCACTCTCTCTCTCTCTTACAAATAAATAAAATCTTTAAAAAAAAAATCATAAAAAAAAAATTTAGGGCAGCAATGATAACAATAACTGGCATGAATTGTGAGACGATGATGATGAAGATGATGACCTCCTCACTAGTCCTTCCCATCATAGTAAGTGCCAGGTACTATAATCATCCTCTTTTGAAAGATGAGAAAACAGAGGCACAAGGACTAACATTACTTGCCCAAGACACAGGGCTAGTAAGTAGAGGAACTAGGATTTTTTTTTCCTATTTTTAAATCATGGTTTATTGTTTTAGCTAAATTACTGGCTCAGGTCATGATTTATTATGCTCACTGGCACGTGGCTGTTATGATGCATTTACAAGTTAATAAGCAGCAGTTGTGAATACGGGACAAAAGATTTGCAGGTTGGTGTGAGGGTAACCACAAAGACAGGCACTTAGTTGTTTAGTAATTCACACACTCCAGTAAAGGAGAAGGATTTCTGTAGGATTCAGAAGGATTTGCCAGAGACTGTTGAGAACCTGCCTCCTGAACCGTTTCCCCATTAAAATTGCCAGCTATTGCCATTCTGTCTGGGAACCAGGAAAGAAATGACAAAGTGAATTTCAGGGGACACTGTCAGTGAGGTGTGCAGTGTGTCCTTCACACTTAGGAAGTCAGGCCTACGTGCTGTCTATCTCGGGCAGAGGGAACCTAAGCTCCAAGGAGAAAGCAGGTAAAGCAAACAGCCGATGAAGAAGCTCTATTTATCTAGCTGGGTCCAGATTTACTGAGAAAATGCCTTCCAGATGCATTCCAAACACGGTGGCATGATTAGGATGGAGAAAACAGTCAAGTTTATTTGGCTTCTGTGGGGGATTTGTTTGTATATTCTAATTGCATCATCGTTTAGCTTTATTTCATCTGGAACCTGACTGCCAAATGAGCATATTGATTACCTGTCATGGATGCATATTTCTCAATTAACAGCCATCAAGGCTTATAAAATCTCAACTACGTCAAGACCCACAAGCAGAGTTTAGTACAACTGTGAGTAGTCACGCTAGTCGTTTTTCACGGTGCATCTGCCACGACGCTGATACCTACCTGTCACATAAGCTGGTTTAAGTCTCACCCCCTCCTTCAAACTATATATCATCATCTTTCTATCTTTTACGTGAGGAGACAGAGGCTCAAGGAAATTAAAAACCTTGCCTCAGGCAGCACAATCACTAAGTGGTGGAGTAGGGATTTGAACTGTATACATAACAATTCAAATTCCACAGGGCTTTTGGCACACACAGGCAGGGCAGTGTGCTGGTGATGCCACACCACTTGGCTGTAAGTCCAGTTCTGTCACTTGCTACTTCCACGGTCTTGAGCAAGTTTCTGAACATCTCTGTGTCTCAGTTTCTGAACATCTCTGTGTTCTCATTTGTAGAGCCAAGGAAACCACAGTCCAGAGACGGTTAGGATTAAATGGACTACCCCATTTATGTCTGAGATAAGGAGGCACTGTTATTTTACATCCTCTGGATGCTGTGAGAAACAAACTATAAATCTTTGACCTTCAGCAACTTGCTGGAGGCACTTTGTACTTCCAAAGTCTTTGCAACAATTCAATTTTCTTCACAGCAGCCTTCACAGTGCTTCAGGTCAGACGACCGCTCTCCCCTCTAAGACCGACCCATGGGGACTCACTATGCCAGAATATTTTCAGTCCACACAATTCATGATCCTCCTTATCACATCTGAGGACCACACAATACTCTTATTGGCTTATCTATCCACGTGCTTTGGATACCTTAGGTTGACTCCTTTCTACAACAACCTCACAACTTGGTGCTATTAGCTCCACTTCACAGGTAAGGTGAGATGGGCCATAAAATTGAGATAATTTGCCTAAATTCATGTGTGTGGCATGCAGCAAGACCAGATTTGAAGACAAATCTGAATGGATCCTAAATTTGTGTCTTTGCCTCCAAACCTTGACACTTAAGCAGTGATAATTTCTCCTTGTACTCATGGTGAACTTCTATTCCTCCTCCTACTCAGTAATGATTTCTCCTTGTACCCATGGAGAACGTCTACAACCTCCATGAGATTCATTGCCTCCCTGATTTTGATCCATTGAACACATATTTTACAGAGCCACTTTCTATGTTCTGCTCTACTGGATGCTGTGTGAACAGGGAAAAACACAAATGTGGTCTCTGCATGAAGCTCACAGCCTTTGGGGGTGGTATATCGACACACTCGATATGTCCTAAGAAGAAAATGATGGATGATTCTAGAATGGAGGGTTGGGGAAGGAAAGAAAAGGAGGGCAACAGGCCAATAGATGGCTTCAGGCTCCCTGAGGAAATGACATTTCAGCTGAGATGGCAATGAGAAAGAGGAAACATGTGGAGAGAAAGGGATTTCTGGCAGAGGAGGAGCATGTGAGCAGATCCTACGACAAAACAAGAGCACACCCATGGGAAAGAATGAGGGAGAAGGGTGGAGACAGGGGTAGGAATTAGGGCAAGAGGCTGGGGCCACATCACTTGGGGACCCCATGGGCCATCATAAGGTATTGACTTCCAAGTCCCACAGTGCCTTGTGCAGCCCTTGCTGGGAGACAAGTCGTTATCACATTGCATTATCATCATGTGCTTTTGTGTCTACTTCCCATCTAGACCATGAGCTTCATCGGAGCCCAAGATACCATTTGGGCCAAAGCAGGCATTCAGCAAATGAACAAACGAATGAACAAACTGTGTCTGCTAGTGCTGCAATCTTGTAAGATTCTTACTGAAAGAGAGAATAATCGAGCTGGAGTAAAAAGTGAAAGGTGTGCTAAGAATCAAATCAACCAAATGTCTTTATATATATATATATTTAGATTTATGTAAAGGTAGGTAAGCATTATATATTAATAATCCCATGGCATCACCAGCACCAACATTAATCAATCAACACTGGATTCAACGCTTCCTATGCAACCTATTTAGCTTTTGTGAAGATAAATATGAAGTAGTTATTGTTAATCCCCATTTAGAGAGAAAACAACAACATAATAACACATAATAACAACGATAACAAAACTAGAGCAGAGTTTTAATAAATTACCCAGGGTAAAAAAAGAGTACTTGTGGCACCCCAGTTTGTACCCAGACATTTTGTTCAAACAGTCTATACACTTCTTAGCCACTTTATGATAATATCTCTCAGGATACTTATCTGTGGAATTTTTCAAAGTTTAAAAATATAAAATGTAATGTATAAAATAGTAGTCATTGACAGGAAACCAGTAATGGGAGATATAAAAAATAGAAACAATGCATTTGTAACAATAGTGAGTGGTTACTAAAAAGAAAAAATTTGATAGAATCTCACTGATAATGACTAGAAAACAACACAGAAAAAGGAAAGCACACCATGCATTAGATCTGTGCATTAGTTTTAACTTCTTTATTTTTATTATGTTGCTTGTATGTCACATAAAAACTAGCAGGAAAAGGAAAGCAATGGGGGGGTACAATTTCCTAGGCATGGCAGACCAGGAGACTGGGTAAACAAGCCAATATTTGCATTCTTCACACTTTTTCTCTTACTAGTCCCAGTTGACTATGTCTGGAAGGTCTTCTTTCTCTTCTTGCTGTCTGAATAACTCCTAATCATTCTTCCAACACCTAGATCAAATTCCTCTCAGTCTGGGAAGCCCTACCTGACCTTCCAGGTTCCCACCAGATCATCCCTTTTCTTCTTATAGTTTATAAAACGTTATAGTATAACTTTTTCTGATTTATCAAATGCAGAAACCAAGCCCTACATCTAGTAGGCAGTTCATGTCATTGCTGAGTAAGCAAATGAATTAATTTTGCTCAATCGTCTCTTTCAATGCAAATGCTGTAGGCAGTGAGCAAAGGGAAATTATTCAAGTGTGCCAGACACTGATCTGGACACTTGGTTTGAATTACTACATTTAGTATTCACAAAATAGTTACTGAATGTGTATCTCTATCCCCATTTTATAGATGGGGAAACAGCCTCAAGGAAGATAAACTGTTCACATTAGTGAGAATTAATTTCACATTCTTGGAGATAGGACAAGTCATGGAAAACACAAAGTGCTGGAGTCTTGGAGAGAGATTAAAAATAATAATAATAATATATATATCTATAGAATATATATATATAACCTATTATAATAGGATGCTCAGTAACATTCCAAATGCATAGTAGTTTATATATATATAGTGTAGATATATATATATATATATATATATAATTATTATTATTTTTAATCTCTCCCCAAGACTCCAGCACTTTGAGTTTTCCATGACTTGTCCTATCTCCCTCAAGAATGCGAAATTAATTCTCTCTTAGTAGCATTTGGAATGAAAGTGAGGTGAAGTCTCTGGTCCCATGGCCGCAGGCTGCTCTGAGGCAGGTGAGCACAGAGTTTAAAAGCAGGATTGCTGGAGCCAGCCTGCCTTGGTTTGAATCCCGCCTCTACTACTACCTACCCATGTGACCCTGGGCAAATTGCTTAACCTTTTTGAGATTCAGTTTACCCATTTGTAAAGTGGGGATGATAATGATAGCATTTACCTTCCAAGGATATTCTGAGGATTAAATGAGGTAACATATGTGATGTTAGTCATCCTCCGGCACTTAGGAAGTCCAACAGTGTGAATGGACTATTGTTTTTCAATGCTTTCATCAAAAACAAAGGAAAAGATAGTTGCAAGTTAAATAATGTGTCTCCTTGTCAGACACAGACAAATGAATGCATTGTTTATTGTAAACAAAACAAAACAAAACACAACACTTTATTGACATGACATGAAAGCTACTGTTTGTTGAATGACAGAAAAGCTACCAGTGAGGTAGCATTCACTCTACAGGGCACCATGCCAAGGTTGGCTGCACCACCTTGGTGATCCTCACAAGACTACTAGGAGGTAGGGTTCTTTTAAACTTTTTTTTTTTTTTTAATATATACTGTTCATTTTACACTGAGTAAAATAAGGGCCAGAGAATTAATACGGCTTGACTGTGGTCACAAACTATGTGTACGAGCCAGGATCCAAACCCAAATTTGTCTTGTGTCAAAACTTGTGTCCACATCCTCATACTGGGCTTCCCCCCCAGGTCCACTTCTTCTTCCTCGAGACTTTGTCAGCTGCTGCATTTTCCTGACTATGAATAATGCCCTCTAACAACCAAAGGCAGGAGAAGAGGGAGCTAATTTATTCTGCATTGTTCCAGAGGAGGGCACAGAGAACACAGCATAAAAGCAAGGAACTTTGGTCCGACATTAGAAAAGATCTTTAGTGATAATGAGGCACCTGTGGAAGAAGGGAATCATCACTGGATTTCGGAGCCAGAGAGGTGTTGAATTTCCTCTGCATTTCTTACCAGCTAGGGCAACAAATAAACACGCATTCTCCAATCCTCAGTTTTCTCATCTGCATAGCTAATATAAGAATTCTTATTTCAACTGGTTGTTTGGAGAATAAGATTAGATATAGACACAAAATGCTGAGAGTCGACTGTCTGTTTGCTCCTTCCATTTACCCAACCTTTTAAGCAATTAGAGCTGTTCAATAATGCAGTGGAAGTATTTATCCCTTTCCCCATTCCCCACCACTGGAAGTACACATGCAGTGGAGTGGCAAATGATAGGACCCTGTACTGCCAACCCAAACCTCACCATACAGAAGAACTTCAAGGATCCTCCAGACCTAAGCTGCTATGGAATTAGGAAGGACAGATAATGTGGTAGATGATTAAACAAAGATTCAAGATAACCTCAACAATTTGAGCAGGGAGTTAAAGTTAAGGCAATGAAATTGAACAGGGTAAGTATCAAAAAATATTTGCATTTAAATTAGAAATAAACAAGAGCAATAACAACATATCTTGCTTGCAGAGAATGGCAGAGATATGATTTGGCCATGGTGCAAATGAAAACATGCAAGGTTTTTTTCCTTTTGTTTTGTTTTGTTTTATCAATCACCAGCTTAAAATGTGACTTGATTTCTAAAACAAATCTAAATTCCATTTTTAGAGATTCCAGATCTAGGCCAGGGAACTAATTGTCCCACTATATTGTGCATACCTTACTGGGGGGAAATTTACTTCTGAAGTCAGCATATAAGTGAAAAATTTCATATTATCAAAACTAACTTTGAAAAATCCTTATTTTACATGAACTTTTTCAGTATACATGATTTAGGGTATACAACCCTGTTTGGTAGCGCTTATGCACAACAGAATTTAAGTCCTGCAGGGCTAAATTCTGCCCACAATAAAAGTCCAACCATTTTATCTTTTAAAAATTAAGCAAATTTCTAATAGTGAATGGGCACTGAAGAATTGTGAAGTGTTCCTTCTTGTCTTCAAGGTTTACTTAATTTAAAAAAAATCATTAAGTTTTTATAACTTATAGATTGGATACAGATTAAATGAGATGATATATAACAGTCTTAACTGAGCATTAAATTTTAAGAGGAAAATTAAGAAATCAAAGATTGGTGACCAGAGACTGGAGACTGAGCCATAAAGCAGGATTCAGTAAACTATGGTCTTGGGCAAAAGGTGGGACAGCAGCCTGTGTTGTTACACCTGAAGTGAAGAAGTTTTTTTTTTGTTGTTTGTTTGTTTGTTTGTTTTTTAAGATTATTAAAAGGTTGTAAAAAAGAAAAAGAAAAAAAAAAGAAGAGGAAGAATAATATGTATCAGAGACCATTTGTGGTCTGCAAAGTCTAACATATTTACTCTCTGGCCTTTTACAGAAAAAAATTTGCTGATCCTGGCCATAGAATGTGTCACTGGAGATTCCCCACACACAAGGAGAAGATCCATCTCCTATCCCAGAGTTTACGACCACACTCCCTCACAAGCCCCTTCTCCACTGTCAGCTTCTCCAGTAGCTCCACAGTTACCTTGAAATACTAAATGGTCTGTAGTTCTTCACCCCATGCATACCATTTCATTCCTCTGGGTATTTGCTGGCTCTGTTCCCCTATAAAATTCTTCTCCTCTGTACTCAAGAGTACACAGGCAGACTGCTTTCTTCTTAACCAACTCTAATTAAATGCATCTGTTCCTTCATGGCCTGTCCTAGAATCTAGAGTCTTAGATGGTAAACTCCTATAAAAATAACTCAGATTATTCATCTGTGTCTTCAGCACCTAACACTGTCCCTTAAACCTGGTAGGCTCTCAGTCAATATTTTCTAAACAGAGATAAATATGCTTAAATATTAACAGAGCTGTCGGTGCAAGAAGGAGTGGACTGCTTTGGGGAGACTTCACAAAGCAAAAATGAGAACAGGGAGGAAAAATTACAGTTAGGAAGGAAGTGACTTGTCCAAATTCCCAGTGAGATCAGAATAGACAAAGGAGTGGATTTTATCCTCAAGAAGACCTGACTTTGAACCCTGACAACATGTCTGGATTCTGAGCTGAGACTTCAAAGCAAGAGACTTGCCTTTAGAACCAGTTTTCTTAAGTGTAGCCTGGAGATTTTAACCAGGAAGCGACAGGAAGATTAAGACCATGTGAATTAGAAAAGCCGACATGATGTCTTGCCCGTAGTAGGTAATCGGTTCCTTTTTAGCCCTTTTTAATTCCTCATACCATCAGGTTTCTCCCTAATGCCACCTCTCTCCCTACAGCACCTGAAAAAAAGAAACCCATGTGAATTTCCAACGTAAGTGCTCCAAACATTTCATCAAAGTTTCCCCTGACTTAATATACCACCCCTAGAAGATAAACACTAGGGTTCTGTCAACAAAGGCAGGCTATGCATCCAGAGAAGACAGTTCATAGTAATTTTGTCAGCAAAATTGTAACAATAAAGGCCCAAACAACACTTCATCTCCCTGTCAGTTGTCTTGAAAGGGCAGATTACTTTTTCCTCAATCTTGGCACATCCAATTAAGGTAGACTTACAAGCCAGGTAGGTGTAAAGTGCAAGCCAGCACTTGTTCACATTAGCAATTATCAATGGAAAACTCCGTGAATGCGAAGGCTTGGCCCCTCTGTTGCCTGGCAACCATCAGCCTGCAGAGGCAGGGCGGACAATGACATGAAAGCTTGACATCTTTGACCTGAAAAAAGATGGTTTCTCTTTCTCCATTTTTTCCCATTTATTCTTTGTGTTTGTCATTGCAAGTTCCCAAATCAAACACTTTGTATCACCCGCCTGGCATTTGGGAATCTACCCAAGATTTAAACTGGCAATTATACATCTCTGATGAATATGTTTTGAACACCTCGTATGTGCCAGGCACTGCGTAAGGAAAGCAACTTTCAATCTAGAAAAGTAAACTCACTTTCCTTTCCTTCCTTCCTTTTTTTTTTTTTTTTCTTTCTTCCTTCTTTCCTTTTCACATATATTCATTCAACAAAACAACATTGAGGGACTGTGTGTGCCAAGCACTGTGCTTGACACAGCTGAGGCAGAGACTAATGTGGGGAATGAAGACAAAAGGAAAACATTAAATTTCCATACTATTAACAGACCATTGACAATTTCTCGAAACAGGCAGAGTGACCTTCCTCTGGGAATTCAGCTGGCCTCATGTTGACACATTTTGCTAAGAGCTAAAGGCAATCTTAGCCAGAACCCCCAGGATCCTGTAAGTCTACTTTAACACATAAAAATTCCTTTGGAAACTTCCTTTATCTCTACCCCCCACCCCAAGAGACCAACCCACTCCAAACATGTGGCCCATTGATATACATCTGAACAGTCTCTTGACTAATGTTGTACTAGACAGTAATAAATGAACTTTTCCTAACAATAGCTAGCCCCCTCAAGGTTCCAGGAAACCTTCCTTCCAAATTCCTCAGAGACTTTTGTGGTTCCTAACACCCTCCCAACTTGAAAGTATTTAATCAGTCACCCATCACAATCCCAGGGCAGCTCTTTCTGCCCACAGGACCTGTCCCCATGTATTAGTAAAACCACCTTTTTGCACTGAAGTCATCTCAAGAATTTCTTGGCTCCAAACCCCAACGTTTCCATATCAGAGATGACTGAGAATTAGTCTGTCCCCTAAGGAAGTTCTCAGTTACATTGATAAGGCATAAAAACACAAGAACCATAGGTAAAGGCAAATGTGTCCTATAAGAAAGGTCAAAAATGATGTCTTACAAGAATGTTATAAGCACACACACACACACACAACAAAAGAAAATGCTTCAGAGATTTGAAAAGATAGAATGTCAAAATAAAAATGCCATGTATTACCCTTATAATTCATATTGCTAATTCATTTTTAACCTACTCATTCATTTATTCACACACATATTTTTGGATGATGTAGGGTAGAAGAAGCCCAATGGAGAATAATAAGTTTGGAAAAGAGGACAAGAAACAGAAAGAGAAAGGATGGGTAAAAACAGGCTAGGGAGGAATTCGTATTTATAAAGCCCCAGGTACAGGCCAGACAGTGTGTCTGGTTGAGTTTGACTTCCATAAAACTTAGACAGTTTTATCCATCTTCTTGTTCTTCTTTCTCCTCTTCATCTTATTAATATTGTTGTTGTTGTTAATTCCTTTTCACAGATTATCAGATGAGGAAATTTGTCTCAGGCAGCCTAACTCTCTTGGAATCATAATGTCTATATTTAATCAAATGTCTGACTTCAAAATCTGTGCTCTTGTTACTCTGCCGTGAGGAAGAGAGAAGATGCAAATTTATGAAAGGCAGACAGAAAGAAATGCATCATAAGCATGGCACTTGAGGAAGAGAGGATAATAATTGGTGGCACTCAGGGATATTGATTTCCTTTGGAAGGCCCTGATTTTGGAATATTTAACCTTTAATTTAGCAGAGACTCTGTCAACCAAAAACACCAATTGCCTCTTGACATTGTTTTTAGTTCCATGATAATCCCTGCAGAAAGAGCTTTCAAAGAGGCTTAAAAATAAAAGGAAATGTAAAATCAGTGAAAGGAAAATAATGATTTTTAAAATGGGTTATATAGTGCAGTTAGGTAGTGCACTGAAGCCACTCGCAGGCACCCTGAGGGGGAGGCGAGGCAGGAACTGGTCAGGTGCTTGTTTTATGGGTGAGAAAACAAGACCCAAGGATGCAATGTCTTACTTCATGAAAACCACCAGGCACTTTCCTTTCCATGAGTATTTGTAGAGGGGGATTTACCAGTAACTTTTAATTTAAGAAAACATAGTTGTGCATTATTGTCAATGAATAATTTAAGCCCAGAATTAGCATTCTAAGATCTTACTGCTCAAAGTGTGATCCACAGACTGGCAGACCAGCATCACCCAAAAGACTGGTAGAAATGCAGACTCCCAGAATCTGTATTTTAACAAGATCTCCAGGTGATCTGTATGCACATTAAAATTTGAGAAGCCCCAAAAAGAAAAGGCATATGTGATTTAAAAAAAAAAAAATAGATGGTTTTGGGGCTAAGTTCACCTGGGTTTAATCTCAAGAAAAGTTTCTGAGCCATGGGCATGATTTGGATGGTGAAGGAAAAACATTCGAAAAGAAACAGCGGCTTGGATGTAAGTGGACTTGGACGTTCAGGGGGATGGCACATGGCTTCACAATCTTCCCAAAATGTGAAGATAAGCTAGAAATAAGACTTAGGCGCCTACATGAATATTCAACGGTTATTCTCTGGTGACTGGGAAACAATGCATGGCTAATACCACAACCACAGCAAAAATAATTCTTTTTGTATACTATTTTGGAGATTAACTATATTTGACACATAGCTACTCAATAAATATTTGCTGATTGACTAAATCAGCCTAAAACATTTTCAAGCCCACTGACTAAATCAGCCTAGAACATTTTCATGCCCATCATTTTATGGGGGTAGTTCCAACACTTCTGAGAGGTAAAAAGAACAAGGATTATTTTTTACATTTTATTACTGTCTTCCTCCATTTCATAGAAAACCAAAGGTAGGAAAAACTGATTTGCGTAGAGTGATGCCATGAGTAAATTTCTAGATCCAGACGTCACTTTCAAGTCTTACAATCCAAAGCATATCCTCTTTTTTCTCTTTTTTAAAATTTGACAGAGAGATCACAAATAGGCAGAGAGGCAGGCAGAAAGAGAGGAAGGAAAGCAGGCTCTCCGCTGAGCAGAGAGCCCAACGCGGCGCTCCATCCCAGGCCCCTGGGATCATGACCTGAGCCAAAGGCAGAGGCTTTAACCCACTGAGCCACACAGGCACCCCAAGCATATCCTATTTTAAGCCAATTAAGGCCTCAAGTCTTTGGCTTCATACTTTTGCCAGTTCACACCAGAGATTTCATAGTGAGAATGAATACAGAAAATGAAGAAATAAAATGATGCCCTCATGTGTCATGATTACCAGTCCTTTCCTTTGCAGAACTAAACTGTATGGATTTCTCTAACACCAATCCTGTATCTCTCAAAGGTGGAAGAGTAGTCTCTTCTGCTAATTGGAGCTAATAAGCTTTCTTTGGTCCACCTTCCTCTGCCATATGGTGGGACTGTGCCTCCAGATAATTCAAGAACCAGTCTCTTTTCCCCATGTCTAATTGATGGTTACTGTATTGGGTTTCCACTCAGATAGAATGGCATAGATTACATTTGTGGGAATGAAAACAATTCAACCTACAGAAAGACTTACCAAGAAAGGGGAGAAATTAGGAAAGCAAACAACTTACTAACCAAGGATTTAATAGATTTCATATGAGGCTGTCATTTTTCTAAGCCAATTTCAGATTACTGATGACTGAAGTTACTTCTTTTAAGTTAACTAATATATGCAAAGAAAGAATTCCTAAGATGAGAAAAAGTTGTTCTAGAAGTCTGTGTGATGTGATAAATGACTCTGAACTTGAGAATCAATCTGAAACAAATGTCACTTTTGACATGCTTAGCATCACCATTCCCTGCTAACTGACTAGTTAACGTTTACCCAATACTTATGAAGTACCACGAAAAGTGTCAAGTAAATCCATGCAGATTATTTCATTTAATCTTCATCACTACCCTGTCATTATCCCGACTTTGTAAATGAAGATGTAGGTCATAAGTCCAAAGGTTTCAGAACTTCTTCTCGGTTACACAGTTGAAAAGAGGGAGTGCATAATTTCAAGACTTTGGTGACTTCAATTCAGTTATTTAACCTCTGAAAGACATACTTTCCTCCAGATAAAAACAGGAAAATAACACATGCAAAGATCAGTAGCTAATGCGTAAAAATGTGCTACAAGAGTGTATGGTATACAGTAGGTACTCAAAAAATATTAAGACTTTCCTTCTCCTCCTATGGAGAAGTCTTACTAGGGGAAAATATATATGTATATATGGACATACATATTTATACACACATTTTATTTGAAATGAACATTAGTATTTGCACTCCCTTGTGAGTGCGTGCTCTCTCTATATATATATATGTACATGCACACACACATACATGCAAAGCTGTCATTGAACATTAGCTCTGTAAGGTTTGCAATGGTTTTGATTACAAGCAATATCATTTTTAGTGGAGCTAGTTAACAGTGTTTTGAGTTCCCAGACCAGCTTTGTAGTCAGTTCTGATGGGACCATGGGCTGTTATAGAACAGAAACTCTTCCTTTTTGTTTTGTTCTCCTTGTTCCTGGAGTGGGCATTAATAATGGCTTAGTGCTTAAAAGGCTCTGTGGTCCACATGCTTGTTAAGTCACACTAAAAATACTATGGACAGACTTGACAAAACAAATTTGATTTGGAGTATCTCTGATGTTTACTCCTTGCTCTAGATTTGGGTAATCTGTGGCAAAGATTTCAGCTTCTTCATGACTCTTTCCTCTTTAATTTACTTCACTTTTGGAGAGAGAAGTAACACAAACGAGCCACTGCCAGGGCGTTTTCACATTCAGCAATAAAACAGAAGGAACATTACCTACTTTTCAACTTAGCTGAGAGAAGTGAGGAAGATAAACACTCTTGTGTGCCTGACTCATTGTAGGTGGTAACAAGTTCTTCACTTCTGCCTTCAAAGGTCTTAAGTCACAAGAGGGTCATGAACCAGCTCCTTCTTTGCCTCCAGAAAGGTTTGCCAAATGATCATTTCCAATGAAACATGTATGTAAATGATTTTCTTGAGAATGTCTGTTCTGCCCGGCAAATGAGGAGTCCAGAGATCACTTTCTATTTGAAGAAAATAGCTGATAGATGAGAGGGTGGCTAGCTCAGTGTCAGAAAGTTCATGAAAGAACCTCATGAGGACCAGAGTTAATAAACAGAATTTAGGAGATTAGAGGCATTAAGTCTGGAGAAGAGGTATCAGGGATTTGTTCCTAGTCATTAAAAAGGGGGGGGCAGTTATTTTAAGAAAAAGCCTAAATTCGGAATGCAGATCATTACAGTGGACAAAAGTAAAGACAATGAGCCAATGAAGCATGGTTACAGTGAAAGAGGCAAAGTGAAAGACACCCTGAGTAATGTGATTATCCCCCAACATAGCTTAATAAGAAAAGCCAAACGCCAAGTGCCCCTGAAATGCAATGTGACCTACTAGAAAAATAGCTCTCATCATGGAATTTTAAGATTTTGTTGATATCAAAAGATGTGATGTCACTAAGTACTCTGTAACACATTCCTGAAGTAGCTATCAATATTTCTGTATTTGATATGGCAAGCCTTACAGTTAGCAAGTAGTCTAGCCTACACGGGCAGAACAGATTTTCTGATTCTAAAACCTGTATGACCTTCACTGTGTGACACAAATCTCCTCAGAAATTTGTATAAGATAATGAATAAGGAAAGAAATGGTATTGTGTCTAGCACATACTGGCATCTAGTAAATGTTTGTTGACTCTGAGGCCAAAATGATAAAGAACCATCCATCTTGCATTATATATCACATATAATTAACTTTAAAGTGGCATACGGATGGTTTGGCAGGCATACTGTATGAACGAAAAGTGGTCACCATGAGAGATTGGACATGCTTCCTAAAGATGCCCCTCGGTTTGAGTTATTTCTAAGCTCTCCCTGGTGAATTATAATTAGAGTTTGAAGCACAGACCATTTGATTACTTACATCAGAGAAAAAAAAATTTTTTGGAAGAAGACTTATAAGTTTGAAATTGCCATTTTGAGAATTAAAGTGAGTAACTTAGGGGTGGTCAGGGGAATGGATGGGAGAGCCGTAGAAGCAGAACCCATACTGGAAGGGCTGGGAGACCACCCCACAGTCACTAATGATGTGGTTTACCATATTAGAGTTCTCAAAATCAAAAAGCTTCCATTTTTAGGGGTGCCTGGGTGGCTCAGTCAGTTAAGCATCTGACTCTTGATTTCAATCAGGTAATGATCTCATGGTTGTGACCCTGAGCCCCTCACCTGGCTCCACACTGGGAATGGAGCCTACTTGGGATTCTCTCTTTCCCTATCTGTCCCTCCCTCACCTGTTCTTTCTCTTTCTCTCGTAAATAAAAAAATATATATTTTTAAAGTTTCTACTCTTAAAAAGACACTGAATGCCATTTATACAGCACACACACACACACACACACACACACACACAGAAGCAAGCTTTGACTTGTGCCTCATGAAGAGGTGGGAGGCACAGCCCTTCCCTACTACCTCCACACCGAGCTGTGCGAGCTTATTTCCCCTCTGAGTCAATTACTGTTGAGAGCAATAGCAATTTCTTCCCTGTTGCATTTTTGTGAATGTTAAATGAGGTGATGTATAGGAAATCACTCCCAACACAGTGCCTGCATGGTAACAATTCAAATACTGTCCATGCCAACTTTCTTCTTGGGTTCTCTCTTTTTTACTTATAAAAACAATGATTCTAAGTTTCTGACAGATGTCACACCCTTTCCACCACCCCACTTCTTCTTGTGATGGGATTCAGTCATCATTTTGGGACATAATTTAACTTTAAAAGTAAGATATGGTGAGCACTTCAGACCCAGCTAAAGTTATTTAATCAGAAAAAGGTCATGTTAACATATAAATATTGAGAAGAATGATAATTAGGCAGGGAAAACAGCAAAACACATTAAAAAAGGCATGGAACAATTTTTAAATGTTAACATCCCAATTTAGTAATGTTTACACTACACTTAATAGTTTTATTTAAAGCCAGATTTCTGGTGTAAAAAAAAAAGGAGGGGATTAATTTAGGAGCAATTCCAGAAACACACATACATCCTCATTATCATATATACATATACACAAATGAGTAAATGTTATTTGGGGATGCAGCTATCGCTAATAATTCTCACACTCCTCAGAACCATTTACACAATAAGCTTCCACCAAGTCAACAAACAAACAAACAAACAAACCCCAAAATCCAGCACTGAGAAGAAAACAGGACACCATTATAAGCTATGTTTCATTCTTCAGTTGGCAAATCTCAGAGGTTCAGCAATCTGGTCTAGATGTTTATACAAAGCCCCTCAGTGTGAGAAAGAAATCTTTGAAAAACAATTCAAAGCACAGGCTTTGCAATCCATGGGTCAGGCTTTGAATATATATCATTTGTTGGCTATGCAAGTGATTTAACCATTCCGAGCCTCAGTTTTCTTAACTGTAAAATGGGAATAGAATTAGCATGTGTATTATAAGGTTGCTCAAATACACAAAGCCACAACTATAGCATGTGGCACATAGTCATTAATTACCAATGATATTCCCCTGCTCCTTTTCCCTTTCGGAAATGCCAGAAAACACTTGTTTCATCTTGTACATTGACTCATTCTTTTAAGCATCTGGGATTAATGAAAAATATTCATGCTTAATGTTACCTGATTTTTTAAAAAAATATTTTATTTATTTATTTGAAAGAGAAAAAGAGTGTGTGAGAGAGGGCATGAGTAGGGTGAGGGGCAGAGGGAGAAGCCGACTCTCTACTGAGCAGGGAGCCTGAAGTCAGGGCTTGATCCTCCAGGATTATGACCTTAGCCGAAGGCAGATGCTCAACCAACTGAGCCACCAGGCGCTCCTATGTCACATGACTTTTATATAACACATTTTTTAGTGTGGAAAACACTTCCACAACCATTACCTAAATTGGTCGTCACCCAGACTCTGTGTGTAAATTAAATGTAGTTGCTCATACCAATTAGGCAGATAAACTAATGAAGATGGGGCACGGATTAGAAGCGATGCATAACTAAACCCAAAGTTTTCCACTTCTCAGAAACATGGTGCTACTTCTGCTTCTAACTGTGACAGACGAATTGGCACTAAACTTGTCCTCCCACTGAAAAATACAAAGTGAACAGAATATGCAAAGGTACTGTTTCCAGACACTGGGCAATAGGCAATATGAGACTGTGGCCTTTGAGAGATAAGCCAAACAGGTGCTCTAGCTTTCTGCTTAGGTGCCTTTTCTGGATTGCAGCACAATGAGTTGGAACCCAAAAGACGATCTGGCCAAGGAGGCAAAGACCAGATTTGGGGTTGCTGCTAAATCTGAGTAGGTATCGGAGAGAATGAATGAACTGTGCAGGGGTGAATCACACAAGTACAGGACTGATATTATGTGTGAGGAGATGCATGACCAGAAGGAGCATATAATGCAGACGAGCTGTGAAGCTGAGAGCTAACCAGGAATATCAGTGGCTGCCTAGGGCAGGGGATGTTAGAGTCTTCTCCCATCCAGTGTATGGACATTGCTGTGATGAGACCTAAAATATGCAGAAGAAAAGAATAAACAGCAGAAATCAATGAAGTAAAAAAAAAAATGGTAGCAGATAAATTAAGCCAAAATTGTTCTTTGCAAGCATTAACCTCCAGCAAGACTGATCTCTGATCTCTCTCTCTCTCTCTCTCTCTCTCACACACACACACACACACACAGATTTTTTAAAAATAAGAAGCTAGTGAGCCAGTTTTATACTCTCTGTTCTTTCCTCTACAATGTCACATTAATGGGGATGGAGATATGGAGGTAGGCCTTCTTTAATAGCTTGTAAGCCTATTCCCCATGGATGAAAAGCTCCAAAACCAGATATAACACTAAAAATGCCATGCATTTCTATGACACCATATATTAGAGTGTCCTTCCATATCATCCCTTGTGGACCCCATTGCACCCCTACGTTCCACATGACAAAGGAGCTGGTGGAGGCCCAGAGATGCCATGTCATGGCCACGTACAAATGGCTAAAAAGGGACCAATGCAGACCAAGGGACAACATTTTACCTCCTCTTATTTTCATATTCAAAAAAAGTTAAAAAGTTGCTGGTACTGAGGAATTATACCTACATCCTATCAGTGACCGTACTTGGACAATAATGTTTCCATTTCTTTGATGATGATTTGTTTATTATTAAGGGAAGGGTATTTCCATTATTTTAAACCATCAACATACACCAACAACAAGGCTTGTATCTCATTCAGATTGCAAGTTCTTCTTCTGTTTGTCTTTTTAGTTTCAAATTAAAACAGAAAAGAGAAGTAAACTATAGGGGTTGCTTAACAACTAAAATGAAATGTAAACATATGTGAAACCCTAAAGAAAATTAAAGTTCAATCTAAATCCCTCTCTTTATTTCAATGAGCTCATTAGTCAACAAGAAATGAATGAAACTATAACAAGGTAACATGAGTCACTAACGAAATAACATATCAATCATTTTAACTAGCATACTTTTTTGTAATCTACAATAGTTTTCATTTCAAGGGAATCCTTTCAGCTGTTTCATTTTTGTTTTGAATTCAAGTGATAAGAATGCTAATTACAGGGTTTTTTTTAAGTGTTATTTATTTAGTTTTTCCTATTTTAAAAGTGAGAGAAATGAGGAAGGGAGGATCCTATTTCTGACCCAAGAGAGACCCTTAGCAGAAAGGAGATTAGAACTTTGGCACCAGTTCTGAGGTAATCATTTCTGGAAGACTTTGGTGCATCTGGAAGATACTAATCCCTCTTCATCTCTATCCCTCCTTCCTGCAACTGCTATTTCTAAACACATGCTGGAAGCAAATGGCTTGGATTCAAATCTACCAGCGATGTGACTTTGGGCAAGAGGAGAGATTCAATGTGATTGGGCTTTAGTTTACTTACCTACAAAACAGGGCTGTTGTAAAGACAATTACTGTATGGAAAGTGCTTAGAGGAGAAGGTGGCTATGTAAGTATCTCCCAATGGTATTATTACTATTACTCAATCTCTTGCCAGTTGTTTTCTTTTCTCCATTCTATGACACCATCTTAATTCATGAAGGGGACCGGTCAGATGGCTAAGACCTTGGGTTTTGGCATTAGAAAATTTAAGTTTGAATTCAGGCCACACATCTTGTCTAATTTCTTCCACCCTTCTGAACCTCAGTTTCATTATCTTTATGTTAAAGATAAAATTTGTTTCGGTTTTGGAGGGGTATTCTTCAAGCTGTTCTTTCCTGAGACTCCACATGCCTTCATTCTGTGCACTCATTTGGGCAACCTCAACTCAAAAGCCAACTCCAGTATGCAACTGTCCTACCTTCTCCCTTCTGAACCTGCAGCCCATCTCAGTGCACTTCCGTTTTTATCTTGGATTGCTGCTGTTCATGAGGTAATATGTTGACTATCTGTTGGTCAGCAAGCTGCTTGAGGGAACAACTCAAGTCATATTATCCTCACATCACCACTTTGGTCAAGTTGATTTGGATCCAAAAGATACAGGGTTCATGGAAGAGGCTATCAGGGCTATGGGAGAAATAAAGTGACCACAAGTAATCCTAAAAATGAAGAGATGCACCATAGCCCCTGTTTCAGGATGTCACACATCACGTCCCAACCTCCCTGTTCTGATATAAAGTGTACACAATGGCAAAAACAACCTTCTTCAAGTGTTTCACTTAGACACTCACTTTCAAGATCCTTTCCCATTATAGTATTTTTTTTAACACCCTATCCCTTCTTTTACTTTCAAATCCATTGTAGGAAACTTGCTAATCTCTTTCCTGGACTGCCTCATTCATCCATTTACCCATGTATTCCTCCAATAACCATATATAACTTATATGTAATGTAAAAAAACACTGTATAGGGCACTGAGAATATAAAAATAAAGAGTACACCTTTTTGACCTACTGAGGCAATTTGGTGTAGAAAATTTCAATTTAATTTAAACTGAGTGAGCATATTTGGTTCTGGGAGTGTAATTATGAGGCTCAAGGAGCTTATAGGCCTAGTAAGAAAACTAACCCTTAGAAAGTTCTTATAAGTTTGATAAATGTTGAAATGCAAATATCAGACAGAAATTTATAAAACAAGGTGTACGGGTATAATATAATACTGCTTGAACACCAAATAATGAAGTGTGGATAAACTGCTTATTATATGGTAACTATTTTTAGAACACTTATGACAATATTTTCCTTGCAGAATCACTGTGAGAAGTAAATGGGATAATGGATATAAGCAACCAGCACACAGTAGATGTTCAATACTTATTAGGTTCTCTCTTTCCTTTTCTGGTAACACATTTGGTCAATGTAGGTTCCATAATACATTATCCAAAGGGAATGCTTCAGGAGTTCCATGACCTCCTTATAATTTTCTCTCTCCACAGGTTTCTGCATGCGGCAGTTCAATCCTGCTATCATCTCAGACTCCCACGTTATTTTTAACCACTTGATAGCCTAATCTTTATCACACAGCAAGGCAAGACCATTGCTCCCACTCTGGGCAACTCAAGTGCCACAAGTGATCTACTGGCCTCCACCCACTGGACACTAACCACAGCATCACTGCCCTGACAGGTAGATTAAGAATCTTCTTGGGGGTAGCACAATGCATCTGTGCCCTCAAAAAAAGTTACAGAAGGAAACAAACATTCACCCATGGAATGGAAATCAGGAGGTGTGTGATTCTGAATTTCTTTAAAACAAAACAAAGCCTGCTTTTCAAATGTACCTTCTTTCTTTTATTCATTACATATAATAACTTTTTTAAAAAAGATTTTATTTATTTGACAGAGAGAGATCACAAGAAGGCAGAGAGGCAGGCAGAGAGAGAGAGAGAGAGAGAGAGAGGAGAAAGCAGGCTCTCCGCTGAACAAAGAGCCTGATGCGGGACTCGATCCCAGGACCCTGAGATCATGACCTGAGCCGAAGGCAGTGGCTTAACCCACTGAGCCACCCAGGTACCCACATATAATAACTCTTTAATCAAACATTTACTAAGGGTAAACTGTGGGCTTAGAACTGTACTAGATGATGGTGAATCAGAGATTGACAAGACATTACCTCAGCACTCAAGGACCTCGGAATCCAATAGAAAAGACAAAGAAATATTAAAATTCACTTAAGTGTACATGAGAAAAACACGCAAGGTACTGACTAGCACTCTATCTGGCCATGCTGGGAAAGGTTTCATAGAAGAGGTAACACCTTAAGCTTTGGGTGGTAAACCTGAGCTGAACGAGTTTTATTTAATAAACAATTATTGGACAATTGGTATATATCGATAATATGCTAAGATTTGAGCTACATACATTAACATGATGCTAATTTGAAATACTTAGGAGCTCACAGCCTAGTAGCTGAGCATACAGTATGTTCTGGAAAAGAAGGATTAGTTGTCAAGGAGTGTGAGAACGTGGCACGAAGAAGAATAATGAGTACGGTAGATTTAGGGGGAATGGGGGGTAGTTGGAGATGAGGTTGTACCTGATTCAAAGAGTTTCACAAATTGTTAAGGCAGGGAGCAAAAAAAAAAAAAAATTGAATTTTGCTTTTTTTTTTTTTTTTTTAGAAAATGAACAAACCTAAAGGTTTTTGTTCCTAAGTGGGAAAAAGATGAATACATAAAGCTATTCCCATTCCCAAATGAGAGAAGAATGATCTAGAGCTACTCCTCCAGTGGAGTTCCTGAACCAGCAGTATCATCTTCAGGTGGAGCTGCTTAGCAGTGTAGAATCTCAGGCCCCAATCAGGGTTACTGCAGCAAAATCTGCGTATCAACAAGATCCCCAATAAGCAGATAATACACATGCATGTTCAAGTCTGAGAAGCGTTTCCCTAGGAATCCAAACAGCTTACTCATGGCCACACAAGCGATCAATAATCAGACATAGATTTTCTGACCTTTCCCCCCAATGCTCTTTCCACTTCCCTGCCTATGACTGAATCCCCATGGCAGGGTGGGGCAGGAGATTTCTTGTTTCCTGTCATTCATATCTAAGTAGAGAGATCAGGTCCTTCTGGAAAGGACAGGCCTGAAGAATTATTTCATTCTGGCCAGGAGAGTATTTGGCAAAAATATTAATATAGTTAGGCTCTACCACATCAGAGATTATTACGATTTTAGTTCATGCACTGCCCCAGCAGATATTTTGTGCTAAAGATCATCTATCCTTAAAACAAGCAATAATAATAATGATAATAGTAATCGTAATAAAAATTTTAGTTTTGATGGAATTTGAGTTATTCAGGTAAGCAAACATTTCTTTTAAGAGGAACAACTCCAAGATGCTACCTATGTCAGGAGCACACACTGACTGCCTGTTGAGTGGCATGCAGCAGTGCGAAGGGAGTGACAGAGGCACTATGATAGGGCACAGCATGGCATCAGTGAGAGAAAGGATGTTTTTGGCAAAGGAATGTGGGGCTTTCTCAGGACTTTGAGTGCTTAAGAATGTTTGGGGACAGAGGATTTTAAAAAACTGCCAGAAACTATGTTTTATGATTCCCCTGAATATTTATGAGTTAAGCAAAAATTAAATTTTTTCTTTTTTAAAATTATTTTTATTTATTTTTAAAGACTTTATTTATTTATTTTAGCGAGAGGGAAAAAAAGAGGGAGCAAGTGCAGGGGGAGGGGAAGAGGGATAGAGAGAATCTCAAGCAGGCTTCACACCCAGGGCAGAGCCTGACGTGGGGTTCAGTATCACGACCCTGAGATCATGACCTGAGCAGAAACCAAGAGTTGGTTTAAACTGACTGAGCCACCCAAGAAGCCCACAAATATTGGAATTTCTGTTCAGGATGAGCTTCTTTACACATTATGACACTCTAGTACCGAGCTTGATGTTCTGTTTTACATAGAACTTCAAGAAGAGGAACAAAAATAACATTTCTTTAAGACTCTTATCTCAGTTTTGAACTAGTTTGTAATGATGCCCCTTAATGAACCATGCTTCCCAGTGCACATACTCTTGTATGGTTCCCTCCCTTTAAATCTAGGCTGGACCTACATCTTGTCATCAGTAGGACCCAGGAGAAGTGTCACTCTGCAATATTTTAAGTCAAGATTAAGTAAGAAGTATTGCCTGGATATCTTGGAATACTCATTTTTATGAAGCTTTCTACAACCCACATTTAATCTTTATCACATCCTTAAGAATTAACAAATTAAGTGTGATATAGTTAAAGTCTTAGAAATCATGTATACAATGAGGAACAAAGATCCTCAGAGAGTTCATGGTTGATTCCATCATACCATCTCTCCTAGGTCAAGTTCTAGTCTCTCATCAAAGCTAGGTAGGATCTTGAAAACCCATACTTCAAATTGTACACAACTAGTTGGTGTTCTACCTAACCCTGGACTCTTCTCCTTCTAGTCCATTAGCATGTCATTACTCACTACTAGACATATTACCTTAAAATCCCATTAAATCTTGTCTTCCCTGTCAAGAGACAAAAGTGATATATCAGATTAATGAATCTATAAACTTCAAAAGAAACAAGTGAAATCGGAAGGGGCTGACTAAGAACTACTATAATGTCATGAGGTTATCAGTGAGGTTACAATGGAAATCATTCAATATGAGAACTAGAAGACTAGGAGACAGAGTGCAATGTCTGAATTTGATGCTACAGAGTAGAAAAATCCTGGTGATGACTGGGTCTGGATCCAGAGGGTAGGCAAGTAATAATGGCTGAGATTGCATGAAACAAAAGCATTGCAATTTGGAACATTTAGAAGGTGAGTTAACAGGATGTTGTGTGGTTGATCCACAAAACTTAAGTCTTCGTAAAAATAAAACTTACAAGAATTTGGGTATAGAATAAGATTATGAATCAAGTACCAGGTATTTATAAGGAATGAGGGGAAATGATCAGGAAGGTGGTAAATAATCTTAGAAGACATCCAAGATGGTAAAGTAGAATTCACTTTCAAAGACAGTGAAGTGGTCATTTAGAAGAAGCTCTGGGGAATTAGAATTTGAACCTCTATACCCTGGCCTGTGGTTAGTGGTATATTCATTCATTTGTCCTGAAGTTCCCTTGAGTTCACTTTACATAAAGAACTGGATTGAGATGTGGGAGGAAAAAGCCTTCACTGAATGGTGTCCTTAGGAGGAAACTTCCCAAGGGGATACAACAGTCCCTCAGAATCAGACCCTACAGAGCAGTGTTTACAGTAAATAGATGGGTTTTTTCACACAAAATAGTTTTTCATTACCACTTTTTGATCACGATTATGGGAATTCAATTTCATAATCATTGTTTACATGGAAAGAAAAATCAAGAACCATTTAGGGAAAACAAAGTAATTGCTAATATTGCCAAGTCATTGATTCTTGGTATTATTAGTAGCAAGTCAAGGTGGCCATCTCGTGATTTTGTTCTTTGTCCTAATTTCCTGTCAATTTTGTTGACATTTAAGTCTTTAGTATTTCTGCCTTCAGAGGACAAATAATGGAAAAGAAACAGGGAGTGAAGAAATAATGCTACTGTGGCTGGTCTAGTCTTTTCTGTTATATATTCCTTTCAGATCTCTCATCTAATTTGTTTCTCATAACATGCTTGAAACTTCATAACAAGAATGAGTCATTTTGTGGGATTGTTGAAACACAGGCTATAAGACCACAGCCCAAGAGATTTTGCTTCAGTCTGGGGGGAGGGCAAATAGTCTGCATTTCTAACAAGTTCTCTGTTTGTTTGTTTTGATGCTGCTAGTAAAGGAACCTCACTTTGAATATGACTGATATATAGAATTCAGGGGTTCTGGGTTTGATTCCTGGGACGAATATAGTTACAGCCTTGAGCAAGTTACTAAACTCTCTGATGTAGTTTCTTTATTCATAGAAGAGGACTATAAACAATATCTTCCTCTAGAGATAGCTGCAATGATTAAGGGAATTAATACATGTGAAATATTTTTGTAAACCCAAAGACTATAAAATATTAGTTTATACTCCACATTTTATTTATTTATTTTCAGGGAGGGAGAAATGGAGAGAAATGGTAGGGAGGGGTAAAGGGAGGGGAGAAGGAGAATCTTTTTTTGTTTATTTTTATTAACATACAATGTATCATTTCTTTCAGGGGTACAGGTCTGTGATTCATCAGTCTTTTTTTTTTTAAGATTTCATTTATTTATTTGACAGAGAGAGATCACAAGTAGGCAGAGAGACAGGCAGGGGGCAGGGGAAGCAGGCCCCCTGCTGAGCAGAGAGCCCAATGTGGGGCTTGATCCCAAAACCCTGAGATCATGACCTGGGCCGAAGGCAGAGGCTTAACCTACTGAGCCACCCAGGTGCCCCTGTGATTCATCAGTCTTACACAACTCACAGTACTCACTATACCATGATATCCTCCCCAATGTTCGTCACCCAGACACCCCATGCCTCCCAGACCCCACCCCTTCAGGAGAAGTGTAATCTTAAGCAGGCTCTACACCCAGTATAGAGCCCAATGCAGGGCTTGATCCTACAACCCTGAGATCATCACTTGAGCTGAAATCAAGAGTTGGATGCTTAATAGATCCACCCAGGTACACCATCACTATATATATATTTTAAAGATTTCATTTATTTATTTGACAGAGAGAGATCACAAGTAGGTGGGGGTGGATAGCAGGCTCCCTGCTGAGCAGAGAGCCTGATGTGGGGCTCAATCCCAGGACCCTGAGATCATGACCTGAGCTGAAGACAGAGGGTTAACCCACTGAGCCACCCAGGTGACCCACCATCACGATATTTTAGGTAATTCAATATATCCAAAGTGTTATGTCAACATGTAGTCAAATAAAAATTATTTTTAAGATATTATTTTGGGAGGGGGAGGGGCAAAGATGGCAGGGGGTAGGGGACCCTATTTCAACTGGTTGCCTGAATTGAGAAGGTTATCTACCAGACCATTCTGAACACCCACAAAATCAGCCTGATATGTAAGAGGATATATCCAGATCTTTACAAACAGAGTATCTCCGGTGGTTGGTTTTGAGGTATGAAGCAGGAAGCCATGATTCTGCAGGCAGATATTGGAAGATAAATGGAAGGGGAAGGGAGCCTCCAGGATCCTGTGCTGCTGGAGTGCAAAAGCCTCCCACGCTGGAGACCAGGCCCAGATTTACAGAGTAGTAGCAATGGGGAAAGGACTTTAGGGCAGCCCCACAGACTGAAACCTGGAGCTGTGGGGGAGTTCATGTGTGAACTGGGGGCAGCTAGCAGTTTTAGAAGCACAAAGGGCAGAGATGTGTCTGGACCTGGAAGCAATGGCTGGGAGTACTGCTGTGGGGTGCACAACCCAGGATTCTGCGGTTTGTGGCAGCATAGACAGAAGTGGGGACAGTGTGGTCTGGAGAGCTCACTGAAGGGCAGACTGTGATCTCTCTCTTCTGCGACAGAGGTATAGATACTGTCACTTTTGCTCTGACTCTAGAGACAGTGGGGGTGGACACAGAAAGCCATCAGAGAACAAAAGGCCCCCCCAAACAGATTTTCACTAAACCCATCCACCACCAGAGAGGGCAGGGCAACGCTGCCCAGACAGGGTTGCCTAACTAACAGTGGGACAGGCCCCTGCCCCAGAGGACAGGCTGGAAGAAAAGGAGGCTGACAACACTAAGGTCCCCATAAAACAGGTGCATCTTGCTTGTGTTGTATCAATAATTTGGACTCTGTACATTCCCTCAACCACCCCTTAACAGAATAACTAAAAGGAGAAGTTATTATTTTTTAATGAAGTTAAGAAATATTAAGGCTCCCTTCCCTTCCATTTATCTTCCAATATCTGCCTGCAGAATCATGGCTCCCTGCTTCATACCTCAAAACCAACCACTGGAGATATTCCATTTGTAGAGATCTGGATATATTCACTTACGTATCAGGCTGATTTTGTGGGTGTTTGGAGTGGTTTGGTAGATAACCATCTCAATTCAGGGGACTGGCTGAAATAGGAAAAACTCAGAGACTGTGACCTCTACCACAGAACTAATAGACATGGATATAAACAAGATGTTAGAGACAGACTTAGGGAACAGTTATGTAGACCATAGCTAAGATGGACCAAACTATTAATGGCAACACAGATTCTCTAAGGGTAAAAATGAAAGCTGGTTTGGCAGAACTTAAAAATGCTATCAATGAAATCCAATCTAATCTAGATACTTTAACGGCTAGGGTAAATGAGGCAGAAGAATGAATTAGTGGTCAAACTGACAGAAAAGAAGGAATAGGAGGAGGCCTGGAACAAACAGTTTAAAATCCATGAAAACGGAATTAGAGAAATAAATGATGCCATGAAACATCCCAATGTCTGAATTAGTGGGATCCCTGAGGGGGTGGAGAGAGTGAGGACTAGAAGATCATTTGAGTAAATCCTAGCTGAGAACTTCCCTAATCAGGGCAAGGAAACAAATATTTGTGTCCTAGAGGCAGAGAGGACCCCTCCTAAAATCAAGGAGAACAGATCAATGCCCCAGCATATAATAGTAAAACTCAAAAATCTTGGAACCAAGGAAACCATCTTAAGGACAGTTGGGGGAAGAGATTCCTTAGGTACAGAGGAAGGAATATCAGAATAATGTCAGACCTGTCCACAGAGACCTGGCAAGCCAAGAAGGGCTGGCAAGACATATTCAGGGTACTAAATGAGAAGAACATGCAGCCAAGAATACTTTATCCAGCAAGGTTGTCATTCAGATTGGATGGAGAGATAAGGAGCTTCCAGGACTGGCAGAAACTGAAAGAATATGTGACCACTAAGCTGTCACTGCAAGAAATATTAAGAGGGGGTTCTATAAAAGGAGAAAGACCCCAAGAGTGATACAGAACAGAAATAAACAGAGACAACCTATAGAAACAAGGACTTCACAGGCAACATGATAACAGTAAAATCATATCTTTCAATAATCACTCTCAACATGAATGGCCTAAATGCTCCCATAAAATGGCATAGGGCTGCAGATTGGATGAAAAGACAGGACCCATCCATATGCTGTCTACAAGGGACTCATTTGAACCTAAAGATACATCCAGACTAAAAGTGAAGGGATGGAGAACAATCTTTCGTGCCAAAGGACCTCAAAAGAAAGCTGGGGTAGCAATTCTCATATCAGACAAATTAGATTTTAAGTTAAAGACTGTAGTTAGAGATATAGAAGGACACTGTATCATTCTTTTTTTTTAAATTTTTTTAAAGATTTTATTTATTTATTTGACAGAGAGAGATTACAAGTAGGCAGAGAGGCAGGCAGAGAGAGAGAGAGGAGGAAGCAGGTTCCGTGCTGAGCAGAGAGCCCAATGCGGGACTCGATCCCAGGACCCTGAGATCATGACCTGAGCCGAAGGCAGTGGCTTAACCCACTGAGCCACCCAGGCGCCCGACACTGTATCATTCTTAAAGGGTCTATCCAACATGAAGATCTAACAATTGTAAATATCTATGCCCCCAACATGAGAGCAGTCAACTACATAAGCCAACTGCTAATCAAAATAAAGAGACACATTGATAATAATATGTTAATTGTAGGGGATCTTAACACTCTACTCTCAGCAACAGATAGATCATCTAAGCAGAAAATCAACAAAGAAACAAGAGCTTTCAATTATGCACTGGACCAGATGGACCTCATAGATATATACAGAACATTTCACCCGAAAACAACAGAATATTAATTCTTCTCAAGCACACATAGAACTTTCTCCAAATAGACTACATACTGGGTCACAAATCAGGTTTCAACTGATACCAAAAGATTGAGATTATTTCCTACGTATTCTCAGACCACAGTGCTTTGAAACTGGAACTCAATCATAAGAAAAAGTTTGGGAGAAATTCAAACACTTGGAAGCTAAAGACTATTCTGCTCAAGAATGCTTGGGTCAACCAGGAAATCAAAGAAGAACTTAAACAATTCATGGAAACCAATGAGAATGTTAACACATCAGTCCAGACCCTATGGGATACAGCAAAGGCAGTCCTAAGGGGGAAATACATAGCCATTTAAGCCTCACTTGAAAAAAACAGAAAAATCTCAAATACACAAACTGTCTTTACACCTTAAAGAACTGAAGAATCAAGAACAAATTAAGCATAAACCATGCACGAGAAGGAAAATAATTAAGATTAGAGCAGGATCAATGAATTAGAAACCTAAAATACAGTAGAACACATCAATGAATTAATAAGATTGATAAACCACAGGCCAGATTTATCCAAAAGAAAGGAGGAAGGACCCAAATTAATAAAATTATGAATGAAAGGGGAGAGATCATGACTAATACCAAGGAAATAGAAACAATCATTAGACATTATTATCAATAGCTATATGCCAATAAATCAAGCAACCTGGAAGAAATGGATGCATTCCTGGAAACCTATAAACAACCAAGACTGAAACAGGAAGAAATTGACAACCTGAATAGACCAATAACCAGTAACAAGATTGTAGCAGTGATCAAAAAACTCCAAAAAACAAGAGTTCAGGACCTGATGGGATCCCTGCGGTATTCTACCAAACATTCAAAGAAGAAATAATGCTTATTCTCATGAAGCTGTTTCAAAAAATAGAGACAGAAAGAAAACTTCCAGACTCACTCTATGAGGACAGCATTATCTTGATCCCAAAACCAGGCAAAGCCTCCATCAAAAAGAGAATTTTAGACCAATATCCCTGATGAATATGGATACCAAAATTCTCAACAAGATCTTAGCTAACAGGATCCATAACATTAGAAGGCTATCCACCATGACTAGGTGGGATTTATCCCTGTGATGCAAGGGTGGTTCAACATTTGCAAATCAATCAATGTGATAGAACACATAAATAAGAGAAGTGACAAGAACCAATTTGTTCTCTAAATTGATGCAGAAAAGGCATTTGACAAAATACGGCATCCTTTCCTGATTAAAACTCTTCAGAGTGTAGGGATAGAGGGAACATTTCTCAATTTCATAAAATCCATCTAGGAAAAACCCACCGTGAATATCATTCACAATGATGAAAAGCTGAGAGCCTTTTCCTTAAGGTCAGGAACATGACAAGGATACCCACTCTCACCGCTATTGTTCATCATAGTACTAGAAGTTCTAGCAACAACAATCAGACAACAAAAAGAAATAAAAGGTATTCAAATTGACAAAGAAGTCAAACTCTCTCTCTTCACAGATGACATCATACTTTCTGTGGACTCCACCCCAAATTACTGGCACTCATTCAGCAATTCAGTAATGTGACAGGATATAAAATCAATGCACAGAAATCAGTTGCTTTCTTATATACTAACAATGTAACTGTAGAAAGAGAAATTAGAGAACTGATTCTATTTACAAAAGCACCAAAAACCACAGGATACCTTGGAATAAACCTAGCCAAAGAGGTAAATGATCTATATTCGAGGAACTACAGAACACTCATGAAAGAAACTGAAGAAGACACAAAAGATGGAAAAACATTCCATGCTCATGGATTGGAAGAACAAACTGCTAAAATGTCTATGCTGCCTAGAGCAATCTATACTTTCAACAACATCCCGATCAAAATACCAATAACATTTTTCCAAGTGTTGGAACAAATAATCCTAAAATTTGTATAGAGCCAGAAAAGACTTTGAAACACCAAGGAAATGTTGAAAAAGAAAAACAAAGCTGGAGGCATCATGTTGTCTGATTTCAAGCTGTATTACAAAGTTGTAATCACCAAAACAGCATGGTACTGGCACAAAAACGGACACATAAACCAATGGAACAAAATAGAGAACCCAGATATGGACCCTCAACTTTATGGTCAAATAATATTCAACGAAGCAGGAAAAAATACCCAATGGAAATAAGACAATCTCTTCAATAAATGATGCTTGGAAAACTAGACCTCTATATACAGAATAATGAAACTTGACCATTTTCTTACACCAAACACAAAGAGAAATTTAAAATGGACGAAAGACTTTAATGTGAGACAGGAACCCATCAAAATCCTGGAGGAGAACATAGGCAACAGCCTCTTCAATATCAGCTACAGCAATTTCTTTCCAGACATGTCTCCAAAGGCAAGGGAAACAAAAACGAAAATGAACTTTTGGGACTTCTTCAAGATAAAAAGCTTCTGCACAGCAAAGGAAATGGTTAACAAAACCAAAAGACAATTGACAGAATGGAAGAAGATATTTGCAAATGACACTAAGACAAAGGGCTCATATCCAAGATCTATAAAGAACTCCTCAAAATCAACACACACAAAACAGATAATCATGTCAAAAAATGGGCAGAAGACACGAACAGACATTTCTCCAAAGAAGACATACAAATGGCTATCAGACACATGAAAAAATGTTCATCATCATTAGCCATCAGGGAGATTCAAATCAAAATCACACTGAGATACCACCCCACACCAGTTAGAATGGCCAAAAATTGACAAGGCAAGAAACAACAAATTTTGGAGAAGCTGTGTGATTTATCCACTGATGGATATAGGTTGTGCCCACATCTTGGCTATTATAAATAATGCCAAAATACACATGGGGGGCACGTATCTTTTCAAATTGGTATTTTTATTTCCTGCAGATAAATACCCAGAAATGGAATTGGTGAATCATATGGTACCTCTATTTTTAAATTTTTAGGGGAACTCCAGAGAGTTTTCCATAAAGTATACACCAGTTTGCATTCCTGTGAACAATATATTTAGGTTACAATTTCCATGGCCCTGGCAATACTTGTATTTGTTTGTTTGTTCTTAAACAATAGTCATCCTGACAGATGTCATGTTGTATCTCATTGTTGTTTCCATTTCCTTGTATGTTTTCTTTGGATTAATGTCTATTCAAGCTTTTTGCCCCCCCCCCCTTTTTAAAAAAATGGGTTATTTGTTCTTTAGCTATTTTGGTGTAGGTATTCCTTATATATAGTGTAAATTAACCCTATATCAGATATATGGTTCACAAATATTTTCTCCCATTCCATACCATAGGTTGCTTTTTCACTCTTGTTGGTTAGATATCCAATTTTCTCAACACCATTTGTTGAAGAGACTATCTTGTTTCTGTTTGCAGTTTGGAACTCTTGTTAAGTATCAGCTGACTCTATATATGGGCTCTCTATTTTGTTCCACTGATCTACATACCTGTCCTTCTGTCAGTTCCCTACTGTTTAATTACTGTAGTTTTATAATATATTTTGAAGCTAGGATGTGTGAGCGTTTCAGCTTTGTTCTTTCTCAAGACTGTTTTGACTGTTCAGGGTTCTTTATGTTCCATATGAATTTTAGAATTTTTTTTCTTAAAATGTCAATGGTATTCTGATACAAATTGCATTGACTCTGTAGATTACTCTGGGTAAAGTAAACATTTTTACAACATTAAGTCTTCCAATCAATGAAAAAAGAATGTCTTTCCATTTATTTGTGTCTCCTTTAATTTCTTTTAGCAATGTTTGTAGTTTTCAGTATACCACTTTCCACTTTCCTAAGCATTTTATTTTTGATGCTATTGCAAATGGTACTGTTTTCTTAATTTCTTTTTGAGATTGATCACTGTTAATGTGTATGAATGAAACTAATTTTATGTTGATTTTATAGCCTGAAACTTAATCATAATTTTAATTCATTTACTATTATGTGGACTCTTTAGGACTTGCTACATTTAAAATTATGTCATCCAGGGATGCCTGGGTGGCTCAGTCATTAAGTGTCTACCTTTGGCTCAGGTCATGATCCCAGGATCCTGGAATCTCGCCCTGCATGGGGCTCCTGCATCCATGGGAAGCCTGCATTTCCCTGTTCTACTCCCCCTGCTTGTGTTCCCTCTCTTGCTGTGTGTCTCTTTGTTAAATAAATCAAATCTTTTAAAAAATAAAATAAAATATTGTCATCTGGAACAAAATAATTTTCCTTCTTCATTTCTGATCTGAATGTATTTTGCTTCTTTTCCTTATTTTATTTTACTGCTCTGGCTTGGACCTTCAGTACTATTCTGAAAAGAAGTGGTGAGAGTGGATCTCCTTGCCTTTAATCTTAGTGGAAAAGCTTTGTTTTTCACCATTGAGTAGGATATTACCTGTGGTATTTTCATATATGGACTTTATTATATTGTTATTTCTGCTCTATTCTGTCATTTCCCTCCTTTTGCTAACTTAGGGCTTAGTTTTTTTTTTTTTTTGTTTTTGTTTCTAGCTTCTTGGGAGAAAGGTTTATTTGACCTCTTTCTTCTTTTCTAATATAGGTGCTTACCACTACAAGCTTTCCTCTTACCACCAATTTGCTAGATCCCATAAGTTTTGCTATGTTTTCATTTCATTTGTCTCAAGGTATTCTCTAATCCCTCTTTTGATTTATTCTTTGACCCATTGGTTGATCAAGAATATGTTGTTCAAACTGCACAGATTTGTGAATTTTTCATTTCTCCTACTAATTTCTAGATTAATTTCATTACAGTCAGAAAAGATATTGATGTAATTTTAGTTTTCAAAAAGGCTGTGTTAAAGACTTGGTCTGTGACCCACATGGTATGCTTACTAGAGAGTTTTCTGTGTGTGCTTGAGATGAATGTGTATTCTGCTGCTATTGGGTGGAATGTCCTTTATTTATCTGTTAATTCCATTTTGTCTATAGTGTTGTTCTAGTCCTCTGTTTTCTTATTATAATGCTGTGTCCATTATTGAAAGTGGGGTACTGGGGTGCTTGAGTGGCTCAGTGGGTTAAAGCCTCTGCCTTTGGCTCAGGACATGATCCCAGGGTCCTGGGATTGAGCCCTGCATCTGGCTCTCTGCTCAGCAGGGAGCCTGCTTTCCCCTCTCTCTCTGCTTGCCTCTCTGCCTACTTGTGATCTCTGTCAATGAATAAATGAAATCTTAAAAAAAAAAAAGAGAGAGAGAGGGGTACTTAAATCTCCTGTTAATAATGTATTGCTATTCCTTTTCTCTTCAGTTCTATCAATGTTCATTTCATATATTTGGGTGTTCTGATCCTGGGTATACAGACATTTATAATTGCTATATTTTCCTGGTGGTTTGACCCTTTTTCATTATATAAATGTTCTCTGTCTTTTGTGATCCTTTTTGACTTAAAAACTATTTTGTCTGATATCAGCATGGCCACCCCTGCTCTCTTAATGATTACTATTTGTATGGGATGTCTTTTTGAGCCATCCCATATCTTCTTAATGAGGAATTTAATTAATTTACACTTAATTACTGGTAGGAAAGGACATACTATTGCTATTTTGTTAATCCTTTTCTAACTTGTAGTTTTTTGTTTTGTTTTGTTTTCTCTCTTGAGATCTTCCTTTGTGTTTTATTGATTTCTTTGTAGTGACATGCTTTTATTCTTTTCTCATTTTCTTTTGTGTGTCTGCTGCAGTTATACGTTGTAGTTACCATAGGACTTATACACAACAATCTATTTTAGATAACAACTTAAATTGCATACAAAAACTACTTTTTTATTGCTTCTCCTTCCACACTTTGTTATTGATGTCACAAATTACATCTTTTTATATTGTGTATTCATTAACATATTTTTATAGTTATTGTTATTACTTATGCTTTTGTCTTTCAACTTCTATGCCTGTGTTAAAAGTTGTTTATGTACTGACATTACAATATTACAATATTCTGTATTTGTCTATATATTTACCTTAACCAGCAGGCTTTATACTTTCAAATCCTTTGTGTTCCTGCCTAGTGTCCTTTTATTTCAACTAGAAGGACTCCCATTAGCATTTCCTGTAAAGTGGGCCTAGTGTTGATAAACTCTTTTAGCTTTTGTTTTTCTGAGAAAGGCTCTATTTTCATTTTAAAAGATAGCTTTGCCAGGTTTAGTATTCTCAGTTGGCAGTTTTATTCTTTCAGCACTTTGAATATATCATCCCATGCCTTTTTGATTGGCTAGGCTTCTGCTGTGAAATCTCCTGAGTGAGTGTTATAGAGTCTCCATTGTACATGATGAATTTCTTTCCTCTTTATGCTTAAAAAAACCCACCTTTGTCTTTGACTTTTGAAAATTTGATTATAATGTGTCTCAGTTTGGATTTCTTTAATTTCATCTTAGTCAATTGCACTATTGGGGTATTTACCCCAAAGATAAAGATGTAATGAAAAGAAGGGTCATCCGCACTCCAATGTTTATAGCAGCAATGTCCACAATAGCCAAACTGTGGGAAGGGCTGAGATGCCCTTCAACAGTCAAATGGATAAAGAAGATGTGGTCCATATATACAATGGAATACTATTCAGCCATCAAAAAGGATGAATACCCAACTTTTGCATCAACATGGATGGAAATGGAGGACATTATGCTGTGTGAAATAAGCCAAACAGAGAAGAGTCAATTATCATATGGTTGCACTTACTTGTGGAACACAAGGAATAACATGGAGGACATTAGGAGAAGGAAAGGAAAAGTGAAGGGTGGAATCAGAAGGGGAGACAAACTATGAGAGACTGTGGACTTAGAGAAACAAACTGAGCATTTAGGAGGGGAGGGAGATAGGGGAATGGGTGAGCCTAGTGGTGGGTATTAAGGAGGGCACGTATTGTGTGGAACACTGGGTGTTATATGTAAACAATGAATCTTGGAACACTACATCAAAAACTAATGGTGTGCTGTATGGTGACTAACATAACACAATAAAAAAAATCCTACAAATAGTTTCATCTTAGTCAAAACCCTTTGGGTCTCTCAAATCTGGTTGTCCATTCCCTTCCTCATATTTATGAAGTTTTCAGCCATTTTTTTCCTTCAAACAAGCAGATTTCTTTTCCTTCTATGAGTCCCATAATGCATAAACTGGTATATTTTATAGTGCCCATAAACCTCTTAAGTTTTCTTCACTTATTTTTCTTTTTTTTATTTCTGTTCCTCTCACTAGATAATTTCAAAGGACTATATTCAAGTTTGCTGATTCTTTCTTATGCTTGATCAAGTCTGTGATTGAGTACTTTTATTAAATTTTCCAATTCAGTTATTATTTTCTTTGACTCCAAAATTTGTCATTTTTTAAAATTCACATTTTTTTCTTTTGTTTTTGTCATTTTGTTTGTGTATCATTTTCTTGAACTCATGGAACATCTTTATGATAATTATTTTTGGAACTTCTGGCCAAGTAATTAAAATACTTCTCCTTCTTCAGGGAAGGTTTCTAGAGATTTATTTATTTATTTTTTTGATGTTGTTCCTTTGTTTGGGTCAAATTTCTCTGTCTCCTTGTGTGCCTTTTCTTTGTGTTGGTGTCCTTTCACTTGAAAATACACACACACACACACACACACACACACACACACTTTTCCCACTACTTATAGCCTGCCTTCTTACAGGAAAAACAAAAACAAAACCAAAAAATCTTCACCAGTCAGTCCAGCTAAATATTCTGGGGGCTACTCAAGCCTTTTCTTTGTTTGCATCTTCTTTCAACTTGTGCTAAATTCCCACTTAAAGGGATTTCCCAGTTTTCTTTTTTAGGAGCTTATAATCTCTTGGTCTCTCTGGTGTCTGTTGACAGTACTTCAGGTTCTCTGGAGCTGTCCAAGCCATCCAACACTTATTCTCAGAGGCCCTCAGCCACAGAAGGAGGATGACCGCCCCACCCAGGCCACAAGGCCAAACTCCTCCCTAGCAGAGGGAGAAGAGGCTGTTCCATGGCCACCCCTTGAACATCAAAATCAACAAGTATTCTCTCAAAGAAAAAAAAATACAGAAATCAATTAAAACATTTAAATATGAAAAACCATAGGGAACTGGGAAGGGGAGAGGCAAGAGAGAAACTGGAGTTTCTTGGGAAGGAAGGGTCCCCCACGTCCCCAGGTTTCTAGAATAGTCTGGGTCCTGTCTGTACCCTGAATCAGGTAAGACAGAATCCATGCAGCTCCCTGAAAAGCCAGAACATTGGATACACACTCTACTCTTCTCTTTCTCCCCTCTGAGGAATATGCCACCAGGCTACATCAGCTTCTATATGTTGTACTCTGCAACCTCAGGAGAAGCAGAAGGCTGCCCTGTTCTATATTGTTTTCCTAAGACCCTAGGCATCTAGACTATGCCAGATCCAATGCTCCAGGATGAATGAGACAGAAACAAGTCCCCTAGACAATTCTCTGAAAAATGTGAAATCGTGGAAAAATGCTTCAACATTTTTCCTCCACAGGGAGATGCTGTGAATTGGGGGGTTTCTCCCATTTGTTCCATGTTGAACTTAGTGGTGGAATTATGGCAAGGAAATGTCATGAATTTTCCTATAGACTTTGATCCAGCTGGTTTCATGATTGCCTAAGGGTGCAGATACCTCTTAACTTTTCTAGATTTTTCACAAAGGAACTGGTCCATGTATTGGTTCTCTGTTGGAGGAAAGAGAGACTGGAGCTTCCTATTTGGCCATATTGCTAATGCTCAGGATTGATACTTTTAAAATATGTTTATTCAGTCTTAATGTTCCCACTTCAGCAAAATGCTTATTTATTTCTTTCTCCAATTCACTTAATGTATTGGAACCACCATTTCAATACCCATTAAAAGTAACAAAACAAAACAAAACTTCTTATTTTCTTCATAAGGATTCTATTTGACTAACATTTACCTTGAAACAATGCTTCCTGAACACCAACCCTTGGACAAGTGCCTAGTTAATGGAGTCATAATTGAAAAAAGGTAGAAAGGGGAAAAGTGGTAAGATTCAAATTAGTCACCACTCTCAACCCAAATGCCAGTCCAACAGGTCTGGGGTAGAGATGAGGACCAAGAAGACAAGAATTTATCAATATTTTAAAGCTCCTTACATGATTCTCTTACAGCCAGCAAGTCTTCCCATATTTATATGGGTGCAAACTGTATTTAAGTTGAAGTTACCATCCATACTATTGAGAATGTGTAATTAATTTCAGTGCTCACAGAAATAAGAGTGGAGGATTACTGAAGATGTATTCTAAGGACCCTATACATTTTTGCATAGGTGATTTTTAAAATTCACATCAAGAGAGGTATTTTTATAAATTTGTAAGACCAATGAATATATTCTTTCTATCTGTAGATTTACTTATGGCCCTGAAATAATTAGCACCTAGCACAATTCTTAGCATGTAAGAGGTCCTCCAGAGATGTTAGCTATATTAATGGGTATGATATGAAAATTTGGGAGCCAATGTCTAATATTAACTATCTAAGTGATAGTGAAATTTAGCAATTTATTTATCTTCCAATCAACAGATATTTCCTGAATGCTTTAAATGTGCAAGGTATTCTTGTTGAGAAGTGAATCCCGAAGGCATGAATCTAGCAGCTAATTAATGAAGATAAGATTAAAAAAAATATCTGTACAGAGTAGAAATAAGTGCCATGCTAGTGACTGGATGCAGAACTGTGTAAGTCTAGGGGAAGACAAGACTGCATCTAATAATGATTCAAGGAAGGCTTCTTATAGGAGGTGGCATTAGAAAGGGATTTGAAGATGAGGAATTAGGCAGAGATGAAGGCTCAGGGGAGAATATTAGGATGAGGAATGAGAATTACCAAAAATGCGTAGGTTAACTCATAGAGAAATAAGGTAGATCTGACCACAGACACAACTCAGTCAAGATAAACAAGATTAATACCATTAAAATGTGCCTGCAAGGTGAGCAAGAGAAAGAATTTGATTCTAGGGAGGAGGTTAGTATACTAACAGAAAATACATAGCCCCGCAAATTGGGAGATTTGAAGTGAGGTTTAATAAAGACAAAGTTTACAAAGGGTTGGCCAGGGGATAGGGAAGTGCACTGGGGCTCAAAATACATGTGAGCCATCACCACCACCACCCTTAGCTCCGTGGACTTGAAAGTCCATAAAGAGAACGATTTTCCAGAGCCAAAGAGAGAATGAGAGAGATAGAGGTATCCTTGTAGGAACCGAGTTGAGGAAATAAATATCTCAGGCTCAAGCCCCCATCCCCAGCCATCACATGTGCTCATGTTTCCTTTTGGCTGAAGCCAGAGGACATGTGTATATATGGATGGAGTCCATCTTTTGGGGCAGATGGTCATATGCTGATTAAAATGACCACAGCGTGGGAACATGCCCCTAGTTCTTACCATCTCATTACATAAATTTATGCCTATTTGCTCCAGAATATCTCACAAAAATCTCCTCATTATATAACATGCATTTTTGTCTTTTGCGCTTTAAATTACTTCTGAATCATAATTATTGTTATCATCAAAAATGACCGTGCATAAAATTAACTTGTGCATTATTGGATGTTTTCTGTGTACTTGTGGCCTACTTTTCAATTGTTTTGAAATCTCATAGCACTTTCTAATGACAACAAAGGGGAGGTAAATTATAGTCTACCACTCAGCATCATAAGCATGAAGCATTTTAGATTATAGGATCATTATATGCACATGACAATGAACAGAATGTCCTCTGTACAACGAGGGAAACAGCAAAACAGCTCTTGGGAATCAGCAAGAACAGAGAATAATCCAAGCTCCTATTCATACATCAGATTAACTAGAATGCTAATGATGTCTGATAGTCTAGGAGGATTCAGTCTGTACTGTGACACTTATGAACTGCTTTTCTTAGGGCAAGTCATTTACTTTGAGCAGAACTTTTTGGTGACTATGGTCTTAGTCAGCCCAGTTCCCTTTTCTCTATCTCCTTTCAATGACAGATTTTTTTTTTTTTTTAGTATTTTATTTATTTATTTGAGAGACAGAGTGAGTGAGAGAGAGAACATAAGCCAGGGGAAGAGGCAGAAGAAGATGCAGATTACCCACTGAGCAGGAAGCCTGACGCAGGGCTTGATCCCAGGGTCCTGGGATCATGACCTGAGCTGAAGGCAGACGCTTAACCAACTGAGCTTCCCAGGCACCCCATAATGAGAGTTTGTTAACCAGACCACAGAAATGGGCACATAACACAGGCAGAGTTCATCTGTGTCTGTACAATGTTCCATCTCATATTCACAGTGACCTTTGGGCCTGGACATTTTTTATGCAACAGCAGGCAGGGAAAAGTATATCTATTCCGCTGCTTGGCTCCAAGGGTATAAGAATGTGGTGGCAACTGCCAGCCACTATGTCATGTTCCGTGTGGATAGAGGAAAAAACCTCAAGAGGACCAAGCCAATATCCAGAGAAGAGAAGAGAGAGAAAGCCTGTTGGGAGGCTATGCCTGGCTCTGCCCTGGAGCTTCCCAAGTTAGAATGGCTGCTGTCCTGCATCTCATTTTCAGGTTCTATGCACCATACAAGCAAGTCTCCTTCCTATAAATATCTTGCTTACTCCATCTGGAGTTGAATTTCCACTACTTTCGGTTGAAAGAATTCTGCCTGATACTGCACAGAGTCTACCAGGCCTGGGCCAGCCTTTGGCATTTGTACTTGCTATTCTCATTGTTTGGAATGCTCTCTAGAACCTTCAAGGCTCCCTCCCTTTCTCTCTTCAAATCTGGACTCTAACATTTGCATCTTAGTGAGGCTTGGCCATTCTCACTGAACTGTGCTCAGCACTCTATACCATACATCCCTTATCAATAACTGCTATAACACATATTTTACTTAATGATTTTATTGATTATCTCCTTAAGTAGGAGGTATATCAGGATATTTGTTCTGTACACTGCATATCCCGAGTGCCTATAAAAGGCATAAACATAGATATCATAGATTAATAAATGTTTGTTAATAAGTGAACAACCCAATATTTAACACCTTCTGTATGTCAGACACTTTGCTCAAAGCATGACCTGTAAAAAGTTATGCAACTAATTTATTCTTTGCATTTTTAGGTAAAGATGATATCATGGAAGTAACATCATACTGATATTATCAAGTAATGAAAGCTCACCTCCATGAAGGCAAGGGTTGTGTCTGCTTTTTAGTACTGACCCCACTGTCTACTGCAGTGCCTACAACCTAGAATACATGCATAGCTTATATCTTAAATATAAGACCACAAGATACATCTTATGTCTTAAATAGAGCCACGATCCCTGTAAGTCATGAGTCTCATTACTTTGTGAACATGGCAAACAATATAGCTATCAAGGCTTCCTTCTGGGGTTGGCTACCAGACACATTTGAGAAAAACAGGGTACCTATTCTTAGCCATTGTATTGGACTGAGTCCCGTATCTGCCTGTCTTGCTTTTACTTCTTTTCTTCCCCACTCTTAAATCATATTATTATGTCCTTGTCAGCCACCTTGAGTTCTTTCTGATACAAGGCAGAGAATATGTTAATTAATTCACAGATTCATTTAATTCTCAGAGCAACTCAGTGAGGTAGGTATTAGTTTCCTCATTACATAGGAGAGGAAACTGAGCCTCAGAGATACTAAGCAATTTGTCCAAGTCACACAACTGGTAAGCGTCAGTGTCAGGATTCAGATACAAGACAGTCTATTTCCATAGCAGGTGCTTCCTCCTTAAGATCTGTAATGTCTCAGGATTGCTATAAGCTAAGGACTACTGGAAATGATACTGGACAAGGAGATAGGAGACTGTGCATCCACTCCAGGCTTTTCTGTTTTTTAGGCCAGTATGACCTGGGGTTCTACATATTTTCTAAATCTTAATTTCCCCCTTTTTCAATGGAGTGGTCATGCATCTCCCTTCTCTCCTGTCAGAGTCCCATCTAGGCACTGATACTGAAGAAGAGGCCTGAATGAGAGATAGTGGTCAGAGTTCAAGAACAGGGACCTACTTCAGAACTTGCAAGCCATGCTCAAAGGATAGCACTCTTACACCCACTATCATTTGATACATATAACAAATGAAGTTGGGTAATGACTATGAGCCTTATCTGACATGATTCTAATTGCCTCCTATGCCAGGCGTATAGCAATACCCGTGTCTCATAAAGTTGGGAGGCTTTGGTCATAATGCACAGAGAATAGGATCTGGACTTAGACATGCCTTGTGTAAGTCCAAATCTGTATTCTGTGCTCTGTGATTATGATCTACTTAACCTCTCAGAATTTTACCTCTCCTGCAAGTAAAGACAGGGCAACTAGTCACAACACTTACTATCTGTATAGTCACATTTTGAATGCACTTAAAAATGAAGTCTTTAAGAATGGCCCCATGCACATTGTAGCTAGATTTTTCTGGTCATGTGATTTTTCTCCTCAAATTTCTTTTGCAAAGGTCATACTGTTTGTAGAACCCTTTATGAGTTGACCAATTTCTTGTAGAAATAGAGTCTTTAAAGATGTTTAAATTGAGAAAGGTGTTACAAATATCTTCCCCCAAATACATAGGTCTCTAAGGGAGCTTATATGGAATTGAGGCCAAAACTTGCATCCCCCACCACTTCTTCTGTTTATTTATTCAGACATTCCATAAATTTTCTGAATGTCTGCTCTGTGGCAGTCACCATGCCTGGCATAAAAAAGAGTAAGGTTTTGCTTTCGAGAAGCCCATATTCTTTTGGGGGACAAAATCAGGCCAATAAGAAACAGTGTTATTGATGCCATGATGAAAGGATAGAGAAGGTCTTCCAAGGGCAAAGAGAAGATCCAGCTGGGGAAGTGTAATCTGAGGTACATTTTAGCATCATAGTGCCTTCATACATGGGCCTGGTTGTGGCTTTCAGACTCCAGAGAATGTGTCTATGTGTGGGTTCTCTTAATCTTCTAGGCATCTCTGCCAATGGCTCTACCCATTCCCCTGCCACTGCCTTCAGCATGATGCCATGTAATTCATCTAGGCTTGATGCTTTGTCAATTTTTAATGGTCCTGATTATCTTGTTATCTGGTTCTTCACAATAATAAAGTCTTTTAATATTTCATTCTCCCTCTCTTGGGGAGAGGGAGCTGTGCTTCATAGAATCACTACTGTCTCCATCCTTTTATTAAAGGGCAAATGAGACAAAGGCATTGTCCTATATCATGGAGGCCCCAGATACACTACTACCTGCTAAGTATTAGCCCCTCTACTGGACCACAAGAACCGTAGGACAACTGTAGTCCAGCCCCTCCATTTTCAGCATTACAAACAGAAGAGGGAAACCTACAAGCAGAAGAGAGGGATGACTCAGTTCGGGTCCCCTGACTTATATTTTCCACTATACCAGCCCATTTTCTCTAAAACTCCAGGACTCAAAACAACTGCTTTCTCCATATACCATGCATATTGTGATCAGTGGTCCTAATCATACCCAATTCACTCTTTTCTTATTACTTCTACTGAGCATATGTGGCTACTAGGCACTTTTATAACTGCATTAGGTAGCATCCTTTTGATCACAAAGGTCACTTGGGGACTCGATGGAATAATACAATTATAAAGGAATAGTATACAGGAACCATACTGAAGAGTCCAGTGGTGTCTCCTTTGACTAAGGAATATATTTGGTCACTCAAAAGAAAGCAATACATCATTTGCAAAACAGAGATAACATGGAACCCATAGCTCTAACCCAACATGTCTGCTGAGCCTCAGATTCAAAAGACCAAATGTCACTTGGCTAATCTCACCTTCACTCTCCCTATTGAAAGCAGCACTATCCTTTTACTTGGCCAAACCAGAAGTTCTCTACATATTTAACTTTCCCAAAAATGTATTTGTTTTCAAGTGTGGGCAGTATACTTTTAAATCACCTCTATTCTACCTGATACATGTACCTACTTGGAAAATGTATTTGGTTTGCTCAAGTTTACACAGAAACCAAGAAGGATAGTGACAATTCAAGTGCAAGTGCTAGCCCATTTTCTTTCCCTATATCATGCAGGAAAAAAAAAAAAAAAAAAAGAAGGCCAAATAGAATGACAGCTTTTTTCTTTTAGCCACTTATTTAATTTATCTTACTTAATTTCTTGGAAGCTCAGGTTTTCTCTATTGAAAAAGATAATATCTTCCCTGCTTACGTTACACTAGAAATAAAGTCAGATTAAATGGAAATAATATTCATACATTTAAATTTTTTCCTATTAATTCTAAATGAACAGCCATTTATCCTTATTATTATTATTATTATTATTATTTTTACTAAAAGAGAAAGGCAAGATCTAATATTTAAAATCAAACGACTCTCAAAATGCTGACAGCTGGCACTTTGGGAACAAATTAGAGCCCAGAATCAAAGAAAAATGGAAAGTATTTATAAGCTACATGATCTGGAAAATGGGAGGAGAGTCGATTTTAAAAAGAGGGAAGGAAACAATTAACTGAATAATCAGAAAACAGAAATAACATGTTAATAGCACACCACAGAGAAAATGGACACTGCCATAGTCACTGGAGTTATTATTATATATATTTTTTTCTTTTAGCACAGTCTCAGTGGACTAATGTGAAGGGAAGGGACAGAAGAGCCACTGAGTTAAAGAAGAAAAACAAAAACAAAAGTCATATTATTTTACAAATACAGAGTCAAACAGGATTCCAGATGCAGAATCCTACTGATGGTTTAGTGGCAGAATAGATGTGCTGGGAAGGAGGAAAATGATTGTTTTGCTCATGATTGACAAATCAAATACAACAGAAAATCCAGCTGGCCCTTCTCTTTGGGCATGTTGCAGATCTGTTTCCATTCAAACTCCTTCCTGACTTTCTCTTTGGCTGTTTAGCTGTTTTTTCTGAGTCAGCTAGATTTTCACCTGGAGACCTGGATCTTAATCCCTACTCTGCATCTAGCAATCTATGTAACCTCAGGCAAATCATATAATACTCTGAGAACTTGTGCTCATCTGTAAAATGGCTATTTTAGCATCTTCCTACTGATCTCTCAAAACTGTTTTGCAAGTCAGGAGGGAAGCAATAGGTATAAGAGTTAATTAAAAGGATAGAATCTACAGCAAGGTTGTCTGAGTTTCAATCTCAGCTTTATCAACTGTGTAGCCTTGACCAAGTAACATAGATTCTCTGGCCTCAGTGTCTTCATCTGTAAATTAGGGATAACTATAGCACCTATATCATTGAGTTGTTATAGGAAATGACTGAATTAATGCAGTTATTGCTTAGAACAGTACCTGGTACTTATTTGTTCTGCATAAGTATGTTTGTTATGTGTATGTCCTTATGGAGGTACTTTGGTTCTCAACAGGGAGCACTGAGCAGAAAAGGTGATGAGTTTTCAGGTACCACTCAACTTCTCATGTTCATTTATCACAATTAAAAAAAAAGAAAAAAAAAACAGGTAGGGAATATATGAGGAAAAAAGAAAAAGTTACTTGGAAGATGTTAAATCATAATTGGCACCTGGCAGACTCTTATTTTTCTTCTAAAATTCAGCTCAGACATCACTTTTTGAAGGCAGCATTATGAAGTGGAAAAGACAGAAAGAGAGAAGGAGCAAGCGGGGAGAGAGAGGCAGAGAGAAGAAGGAAGGAAGGAAGGTAGGTAGGTAAGTAAGCAGGTAGGGATGGGAGGATTAGGATGTGACATCAGACTGTTGGGTTTTATATACTTAGGCAACCGACTTAATCTAATTCTAAGGACTATTTACTCTTCCCTAAAATGGGGATGACAACAAATATTTAGCTCAGTGGATTTCAAAAATAGTAAAATAACTACTCAAGGCATTTAGAACATCATCCATCACTTATCACACAGCAACTATCCATAGATACTATTCTTGACCCCTGAAATATACTAAGATGTGTTCATGGTATTGTTCAAGTAAACTATTAAAAGTCTCAATGCAACCAACTGAAAAGAGTGGAGCTCAAGGGTATTAAGTGATTTGCTTGGAACCTGCCAGCTAATGAGAAACAGAGCTAGGATTCTAATCCACCCCATTCTAGTTCCCAAAGTCCATGCTCCATTGCCTCCCAAACGAATTGCCAAGTGCAAATCACATTCATTCCACTGCATAGCACATCACTTAACACCCCAAAATAGAACTTCTGCATACATTAAAGATATGCAGCATTTTGCAGAAGCCCATGATTGTTATTTTAAAGCCAAATTTGAAAAACTAATAAAAATTATACTATGGTTTATTAATTACTGGTATTTCATATACATCACATTATTATCATTATTGTCATTATTATATTATTGATTACATGTTTTGCATCTGATGTTGTACATAATGTTTTCTATACAGGCATCTCAAACTTTACACTGGATAAGAATCACTGGAGATCTTGTTAAAATACACATTCTTGTTCAATAGGTCTGGGGATAGCTTAAGATTCTATATTTATAATCAGTTCCCAGCTGATAGTAATGATAGCCATTTTTCCACCCTCATGGAGAATAGCAAATGTTATACAATTTTTTCAATCTTCACATTGATGCTATTACAAGAACTTTAGAGGGACTATTGAGCTCCTTTTCTTGAAGAAGAAACTAAGGTTCCCAAAAGTTTTTGTATCCTGCCTCAGAGAACAGTGATAGGACACAGAATTAGAATTCCATCTGCCATCTCTGTGGGTCCAGTGTCCCTAATACCTTTCATCAAATACACTATAGAGTATATAGAATCTACTTCATAATTTAGCACTTTAAATTTTCACATTTATTTAAGAAATAGGACATCTTCCATTACCCACATGTTCATGTGTATTAAAAATAAAACTAATTGGATATCAAGGAGTGATAAATAACCATCCTTGCCCTCTATAAAACCAGTCCAGTAGGAAGGTGGGGAAATAAGACAAGTGCTTAAACTATAATATAATCAGTGCTAGCAAGGGTATATGAAACCAAGGACTTTAATAAAGTCTCATGGGGGAGTTTCAACTGCTACACACTTTCTGTTAGGCAATGTATATTAAAATGTTAAATTAATTGATTAGATAATTAATTACATTAATTAAGATGTTGCATATTAAAATTTAAAATATAAGTATTATATATGTATTTATATATATACATATATAAATATATTTATATGACACTTTCACTTCTAGACATTTGTCTCAGAACAAATAGACAAGTGAAGAAAGATGCATATGCAAGAATGCTCACTGTAGTATTTAAAGAATAGTGAATAACTAGAAGCAAGATGTTTCAGGAGTAGTAGACTGCAATGATATCAGGTCCTAGGAGTTCAGCTAGATAGTTATCAAACCATTCTGAACACCTACGAACTCAACAGGAGATAGAAGAGAAGAGCAGCAATTCTAGGAACAGAAGATCCACCACTTTCTGAAAGTAGGACATGTGAGGAAGTGAATCTGAAGGGACGGGAAGATAGACTGCAGGGGGAAGGACTGGATCCCTGCAAGAGGCAGAGCAGTGGAGCAAAAAACAGAACTTTTAGAAGTCTGCTCCACTGAGGGATGTCATTCCAGAGGCTAAGCGGGAGTGGAGCCTTCGTGGGGACAGTGTGATCTCAGGCCCTGCAGGGTGACAGAAGGATGGGGATGTCTGAGTAAGGCAGAGTTTCTGGGTATTGGAGTGGGGAAGCTGACTACAGATGGAGCCAAGGAGTGAGCTCTTAGCTTGGGGTTACCTTAAACCATGATCCAAGACAGTCGGACCATTGCTCTTTGGGCAGGGACCCCACAAGTAGCAGATCCAGAGAAAGACTCCCTCATTCCTCCTCCAGAAGGAGCAGTGTGGGAATGCAGGGCAGGAATCTGCTGGGTTTGGAGAATTCAGATGGGGCTGTATGCCAGTGATAGAAATGCTTGGTCATAGGCTGGGTAAGCTCAGAGTGTCGCTGGAGACCAGGAAGATGGGAGGGATTGACTGCTTTTCTCTGAGGGTGCACTGAGGTATGGGGTCCTGAGCTATCAGCTCCTCCTAGCAGATGATTAGGAGGCTGCCATTTTTATTCCTGTCCTCCAGAGCTCTACAGAAAGCATTCAGAGAACCAAAGTGCCAAGAGCGAACCCAAGCAGATTAGTTAGCCTAGCCCCTGGCAAGGGTGGTGCAATTCCACCTCGGGCAAAGGCATTTGAGACTCACTGCACCAGGCGGCCCCCACCCCCAGAAGATCAGCAAGAACATCCAGCCAAGACCAAGTTTGCCAATCAAAAAGAACAGTGGAACTCCAGAGCTAGGGGAAAGCAACACACAGAATTCATGGCTTTTTCCACATGATCTTTTAATCTTGCAAAGTTAATTTTTTTTTAAGTTTATTTTTTCTTATTCTATTTTTTTAACTTTTTCTCTTTCCTCTATTAACATTTTTAACTAGTTTATCTTAACAATATGTTTTTTAAAAAATCTTTTAAACGTTCATTGTTACAGATATATTTTATCTCTTCATTGTATTTAACCTTATTTTTTGTATAAATATGTTTTTTTTTTTCTTTACAAATTTGGGATACAATTTCTTCTAATAGATCAAAGTATACTCTAAACCTAGCACACGGCTAGCATCCAGCCTCAGCATATTCTCTCTCTTTTATTTCTTTTTCCAACCAACTTATCTTATATTGATAAGATATAGAATGTTTTTAGAATTTTTAAAAAATTTTAAAACTTTTTAGAAATATTAGAATTTTTTAGAATTTTTAAAATTTTTATCTCTACAGTCATATTCTGTCTCTTCATCATATTTACCCTTATTTTTGTGTGTTTTTAAGTTTTTCTTCCTTTCAAATTTTGGGAGGTAGTTTCTTCTAAGAGACCAGAGTACACCCAAAATCAAGTGGGTGGCTCAGTTCTATTCACAATTCTAATACACACACATATATATAAAATTTTTATTTAATACATTTATAAATATATTTTACATATCTAATATATAAATATATATAGATAATTTGATTATTTAATTTATATCTATATATATTATTTATTATATAAAATTTATATACTTATTTGTATAATTCATATATGCAATTATAAAATATAAATATATAATATAAAATAATTAACTATATTAAATATATAATATATAAAATATAATTATAATATAGATATCATATAACATGTATTATATGAGCATATATTTATTTTGTGTGTGTGTATATATATATGTATATACACATATACATATATATATATTTTTTTTTTAATTTCTTTTTTCCCCCTTTCTTCTCCCCCCAGTTTTGGGTCTTCTCTTCTGATTTGATTAATGTACAATTTCTGGGATCTTTGGCACCCTTTTAGCATTTTATTCTCTCATTCATATATTCTTATCTGGATAAAATTACAAGGCATAAAAGCTCACAACAAAATAAAGAACAAGATAAACTACCGATGGCTAGGAACCTAATCAATATGGACATTGGTAATATGTCAGAACTAGAGTTCAGAATCACAATCTCAAGGTGCTAGCTGGGCTCGAAAAAGGCATGGGAGATATTAGAGAAACACTTTCTGGAGAAATAAAATCCCTTTCTGGAGAAATAAAAGAATTAATGTCTAACGAAGTTGAAATATAAAAACCTATTAATGAGGTGCAATAAAAAATGGAGGTTCTTACTGCTAGAATAAATGAAGCAGAAGAGAGAATTAGTGATATAGAAGACCAAGTGACGGAGAATAAAGAAGCTGAGCAAAAGAGAGTCAAACAACTACTGGACCATGAGGGCAGAATTTGAGGTAAGTGATACCATAAAATGAAACAATGTTAAAATAATTGGGATCCCAGAAGAAGAAGAAAGAGAGAGAGGGGCAGAAGGTATATTGAAGTGAATTATAGTATAGAATTTCCCTAATATGGTAAAGGGAACAAGCATCAAAATCCAGTATGCATAGAGAACCCTGGTCAAAATCAATAAAAATAGGTCCACACTCCATTATCTAATAGTAAAACTTACAGGTGTTAGTGACAAAGAGAAAATCCTGAAAGCAGCTTGGGATAAGAAGTCTTTAACATACACTGGTAGAAATATTAGATTGGCAGCAGACTTATCCACAGAGACCTGGCAGGCCAGAAAGAACTAACTGACATGATATATTGAGAGCACTAAATAAGAAAAATATGCAATCAAGAATACTATATCCAGCTAGGCTGTCACGGAAATAGAAGGAGAGATAAAAAGCTTCCAGGACAAAGTAAAAATAATTGATTTTGCAAACACTAAACCAGCCCTACAGGAAATACTGAAAGGAGTCTTCTAAGCAAAGGGACAGCCTAAAAGTAGTACACCAGAAAGGAATAAAGACAATATACCGTAACAATCACCTTACACGCAATACAATGACACTAAATTCATATCTTTTAATAGTTACCCTGAATATAAATGTGCTAATTGCCCCAACCAAAAGACACAGGTATCACAATGGATTAAAAAAAAAAAATACGATCCACCGATTTGCTGTCTACAAGAAACTCATTTTTTAAATTATTTAACTTTTTTTTTTATTTCACAGAGAGGGATCACAAGTAGGCAGAGAGGCAGGCAGAGAGAGGGGAAAGCAGGCTCCTGCTGAGCAGAGAGCCTGATGCAGGGCTCAATCCCAGGACCCTGAGATCATAAGCTGAGCTGAAGGCAGAGGCTTAATCCACTGAGCAACCCATGTACCCCCAGTAAACTCATTTTAGACCCAAAGACACCTCCATATTTCAAGTGAGGATGTGGAAAAAAAATTTACCATGCTAATGGACATCAAAAGAATGCTGAGGTGGCAATCCTTATGTCAGATAAATTAGATTTTAAGCCAAAGGCAATAATAAGAGATGAGGAAGGACACTAGGTCATACTTAAAGTGTCTGTCTAACTAGAAGATCTAACAATTTTAAATATCTATGCCCCTAATATGGGAGCAGCCAACTATATAGACCAATTAATAACAAAATTAAAAAAAAACACACATTGACAATAATACAATAATAGTAGGAGACTTTAACATCCCCTCACTGAAAAGGGCAGATCACCCAAGCAAAAGATCAAAAAGGAAATAAGGCTTTAAATGACACACTTGACCAAATGGACATTACAGATATATTCAGAATATTCTGTCCCAAAGCAACAGAATACACATTCTTCTCTACTGCATATGGAACATTCTCCAGAATAGATCACATCCTGGGTCACAAATCAAGTCTCAACCAGTACCAGAAGATAGAGATAATTCCCAGCATATTTTCAGACCACAAGGCTCTGAAGCTAGAACTCAACACAAGAGGAAAGTTGGAAAAATTAAAAAAAACATGGAGGCTCAAGAGCATGCTACTAAAAAATGAATGGGTCAACCAGGAAATTAAAAAACTGAAAAAATTCATGGAAAGAAATGAAAATGAAAACACGATGGTTCAAAATCTGTGGGACACAGCAAAAGTGGTCCCGAGAGGAAAATATACAGTGATACCAGCCTTTCACAAGAAACAAAAAAGGTCTCAAGCACAAAACGTAAGCCTGCACCTAAAGGAGCTGAAGAAAGAAAAGCAAAATAAGCCTAAACCCAGCAGGTGAAGAGAAATCATAAAGATCAGACCAGAAATCAATGAAATAGAAACCAAAAGAACCAGTATAACAAATCAATGAAACTAGGAGCTGGTTCTTTGAAAGAATTAATAAGATTGATAAGACCCTGCCAGACTTATCAAATAGAAAAGAGAAATGACCCAAATCAATAAAATCATGAATGAAAGAGGAGAGATCACAACTACTAAAGAAATAAAGACAATTGTAAGAACATACTATGAGCAACTCTATGCCAACAAATTTGACAATCTGGAAGAAATAGATGCATTCCTAGAGACATATAAACTACAACTGAACCAGGGAGAAATAGAAAACCTGAACAGACCCATAACTACTAAGGAGATTGAAACAGTCATCAAAAATCTCCAAACAAACAAAAGCCCAGGGCCAGACGGCTTCCTAGGGGAATTCTACCAAACATTTAAAGAAGAAATAATTCCTATTCTCCTGAAACTGTTCCAAAAAATAGAAATGGAAGGAAAACTTCCCAACTCATTTTATGAGGCCAGCATCACCTTTATCCCCAAACCAGACAAGGATCCCATCAAAAAAGAGAACTACAGACCAATATCCTTGATGAACACAGATGCAAAAATTCTCACCAAAATACTAGCCAATGGGATTCAACAGTACATTAAAAGGATTATTCACCACAACCAAGTGGGATTTATCCCAGGGCTGCAAGGTTGGTTCAACATCCACAAATTAATCAATGTGATACAACACATTAATAAAAGAAAGAACAAGAACCATATGATACTCTCCATAGATGCTGAAAAACATTTGACAAAGTACAGCATCCCTTCATGATCAAAACTCTTCAAAGTGTAGGGATAGAGGGCACATACCTCAATATCATCAAAGCCATTTATGAAAAACCCACCACAAATATCATTCTCAATGGAGAAAAACTGAAAGCTTCTCCGCTAAGGTCAGGAACACAGCAGGGATGTCCATTATCAACACTTCTATTCAACATAGTACTAGAATTCCTAGCCTCAGCAATCAGACAACAAAAGGAAATTAAAGGCATCCAAATCGGCAAAGAAGAAGTCAAACTATTGCTCTTCGCAGATGATATGATACTATATGTAGAAAACCCAAAAGACACCACTCCAAAACTGCTAGAACTTGTACAGGAATTCAGTAAAGTGTCAGGATATAAAATCAATGCACAAAAATCAGTTGCATTTCTCTCCACCAACAAGACAGAAGAAAGAGAAATTAAGGAGTCAATCCCACTTACAATTGTACCCAAAACTAAAAGATAGCTAGGAATAAACCTAACCAAAGAGGCAAAGAATCTATACTCAGAAAACTATAAAGTACTCATGAAAGAAATTGAGGAAGACACAAAGAAATGGAAAAATGTTCCATGCTCCTGGATAGGAAGAATAAATATAGTGAAAATGTTTATGCTACCTAAAGCAATCTAAAAATTTAATGCAACTCCTATCAAAATATCAAACATTTTTTTTCAAAGAAATGGAACATATAATCCTAAAATTTACATGGAATCAGAAAAGACCTCATATAGTCACAGGAATATTGAGAAAGAAAGCCAAAGTTGTTGGCATCACAATTCTGAACTTAAAGCTCTATTACAAAGCTGTCATTATCAAGACAGCATGGTACTGGCACAAAAACGGACACATAGATTAATGGAATAGAATAGAGAGCCCAGAAATAGACCTTCAACTCTATGGTCATCTAATCTTTGACAAGGCAGGAAAGAATTTCCAATGGAAAAAAGACAGCCTCTTCAATAAATGGTGTTGGGAAAATTGGATGGCCAGATGCAGAAAAGTGAAATTGGACCACTTCCTTACACCACACACGAAAATAGACTCAAATGGATGAAGGACCTCAATGTGAGAAAGGAATCCATCAAAATCCTTGAGAAGAACACAGGCAGCAACCTCTTTGACCTCAGCCACAGCAACATCTTCCTAGGAACATTGCCAAAGGCAAGGGAAGCAAGGGCAAAAATGAACTACTGGGATTTCATCAAGATCAAAAGCTTTTACATAACAAAGGAAACAGTTAACAAAACCAAAAGACAACTGACAGAATGGGAGAAGATATTTGCAAATGACATATCAGATAAAGGACTAGTGTCCAAAATCTATAAAAAACTTAGCAAACTCAACACCCAAACAAAGAATCCAATCAAGAAATGGGCAGAAGACATGAACAGACATTTCTGCAAAGAAGACATCCAGATGGCCAACACACACATGAAAAAGTTCTCCATATCACTCTGCATCAGGGAAATACAAATCAAAACCACAATGAGATAGCACCTCACACCAGTCAGAATGGCTAAAATTAACAAGTCAGGGAATGACAGATGCTGGTGAGGATACAGAGAAAGGGGAACCCTCCTACACTGTTGGTGGGAATGCAAGCTGGTGCAACCACTCTGGAAAACAGCTTGGAGGTTCCTCAAAATGTTTAAAATAGAACTACCCTATGACCCAGCAATTGCACTACTGAGTATTTACCCTAAAGATACAAATATAGTGCACGTGCACCCGAATGTTTATAGCAGCAAGGTCTACAATAGCCAAACTATGGAAAGGACCTAGATGTCCATCAACAGATGAATGGATAAAGAAGAGGTGGTATATATACACAATGGAACACTATGCAGCCATCAAAAGAAATGAAATCTTGCCATTTGTGATGACGTGGATGGAACTAGAGGGTAGCATGCTTAGCAAAATAAGTCAATCGGAGAAAGACAACTATCATATGATCTCCCTGATATGAGGAAGTGGAGATGCAACATGGCGGGTTAAGGGGGTAGGAGAAGAATAAATGAAACAAGATGGGATTGGGAGGGAGACAAACCATAAGTGACTCTTAATCTCACAAAACAAAATGAGGGTTGCTGGGGGGAGGGGGTTTGGGGAAGGAGGGTGGGATCATGGACATTGGGAAGGGTATATGCTATGGTAAGTGCTGTGAAGTGTGTAAACCTGGCAATTCACAGACCTGTACCCCTGGGGATAAAAATATATGTTTATAAAAAATAAAAAATAAAAAAATAAAAGATAACTAATTTAAAAAAAAAAGAATATATTATGGGTAACTATATGTTAGCACATATGATAATCTGGAGTAAATGGATGCATTCCTAGAGACATATAAACTACCAGACCTGAATCAGAAAGAAATAGAACCCCTGAAAAGACCTATATCCAGTAAGGAGATTGAAACAGTCACCAAAAATCTCCCAACGAACAAGAGCCCAGGGCCAGATGGCTTCCTGGGGAATTCTACCAAACATTTAAAGAAGAATTAGTACCTGTTCTCCTGAAATTGTTCCAAAAAATAAAAATGAAAGGCAACTTCCAAACTCATTTTAGGAGGCCAGCATTACCTTGATATCAAAACCAGAAAAAGACCCCATCAAAAACGAGAATTGTAGACCAATATCCTTGACAAATCTAAAAATTCTCACCAAAATATTAGCAAATAGGATCCAAGAGTTTTGGATTACTCACCACAACCAAGTGGGACTTATCCCTGGGCTGCAAGGTTGGTTCAACATCCACAAATCAATCAATGTGATAAAATACATTAATAAAAGAAAGGACAAGAACCATATGATACTCTCAATAGATGCTGAAAAAGCATTTGACAAAGTACAGCATTATTTCTTGATCAAAACTCTTCACAGTGTAGGCATAGAGGCTACATACCTCAATAGCATCAAAGCCATCTATGAAAAACCCACATTGAATATCATCCCCAACGGGGAAAAACTGAGAGCTTTTCCCCTATGGTCAGGAACACAGCAGGGCTGTCCACTATCACCACTGCTATTAACATAGTACCGGAACTCCTAGCCTCAGCAATCTGACAAGAAGAAGAAAATAAAAGGCATGTGAATTGGCAAAGAAGAAATCAAACTCTTACTCTTTGCAGATGATATGATACTTTATGTGGAAATCCCAAAGACTCCATTCCAAAACTACTAGAACTCACACAAGAATTTAGTAAAGGGTCAGGATATAAAATCAATGCCTTCAAATCAGTTGCATTTCTATACACCAACAGCAAGACAGAAGAAAGAGAAATTAAGGAGTCAATCCCATTTACAATTGCTCCCCAAACCATAAGATACCTAGGAATAAACCCAACCAAAGATGCAAAGAATCTGTACTCTGAAAAGTATAAAGTCCTCATGGAAGAAATTGAGGAAGACACAAAGAAATGCAAAAAGTTCCATGTTCATGGATTAGAAGAACAAATAGTATGAAAATGTCTATGCTACCTAAAGTAATCTACACATTAAATGCAATCCCTACTAAAATGCATCAATTTTTTTCAAAGAAATGGAAAAAAAATCCTAAAATTAATAAAGAACTAGAAAAGACACCAAATAGCCAGAGGAATGTTGAAAAAGAAAGCCAAGGTTGGTGGCATCACAGTTCCAGACCTCAAGCTCTATTACAAAGCTATAATAGATAGCTATAGATAATATAATAGGCACATATCTATAATAGATAGTTATAGATAATATAATAGGCACAAAAACAGATACATAGATCAATGGAACAGAATAGAAAGTCCAGAAATAGACTATGGTCAACTAATGTCTGACAAAACAGGAAAGAATATCCAATGGAAAAAACACAGTCTCTTTAACAAATGGTGTTGGGAATACTGGACAGCCACATGCAGAAGAATGAAACTGGACCATTTCCTTATACCACACACAAAAACAGACTCAAAATGGATGGAAGACAATGTGAGACAGGAAACCATCAAAACCCTTGAGGAGAACACAGGCAGCAACGTCTTTGACCTCAGCTATATCAACTTCTTCCTAGAAACATCGCCAAAGGCAAGGGAAGCAAGGGCAAAAATGAACTATTGGGACTTTGTCAAGATCAAAGCTTTTGCACAGCAAAGGAAATAGCAAAACAACAGAGAACCGACAGAATTGGAGAAGATATTCGCAAATGACATATCAGATAAAGGGCTAGTATCCAAAATCTATGAAGAACTTAATCAAACTCAACGAAGAACAAAGAATCTAATCAAGAAATGGGTGGAAGCCATGAACAGACATTTCTGCAAAGAACACATCCAGATGGCCAACAGACCCATGAAAAAGTGCTCCATATCACTGGGCATCAAGGAAATACAAATCAAGACTACAGTGATACGCCACCTCACACCAGTCAGAATGGCTAAAATTAACAAGTCAGGAAACAAGAGATGTTAGCAAGGATTCGGAGAAAGGGGAACCCCCCTAACTGTTAGTGGGAATGCAAGCTGGTGCAACCACTCTGGGAAACAGCATGGAGCTTCCTCAAAAAGTTTAAAATAGAGCTACCCTGTGACTGAGCAATCGCCCTGCTGGGTATTTACCCTAAAGATACCTACGTAGTGATCTGAAGGGGCACATGCACCCAAATGTTTCTAGCAGTAATGTCCACGATAGCCAAATTATGGAAAGAACCTAGATGTCCATCAACAGATGAATATATACAATGGAATACTATTTGGCCATCAAAGGAAATGTAATCTTGCCATTTGAAATGATGTGGATGGAACTAGATAGTATTATGCTAAGCGAAATAAGTCAATCAGAGAAAGACAGCTATCATATGATCTCTCTGACATAAGGAGTTTGAGAGACAGAGCATGGTGTTCTGGGGGATAGGGAAGGAAAAAATGAAACAAGATGGGAGTGGAAGGGAGACAAACCATGAGAGATTCTTAATCTCACAAAACAAACTGAGGGTTGCAGGGTGGGGGCATGGAGAGAGTTTTTGGGTTATGGACATTGGGAAGGGTATGTGATATGGTGAGTGCTGTGATATGTGTAAGCCTGATGGTTCACACACCTGTATCCCTGGGGCAAATAATGAATTATATGTTAATAAGAATAATAAATAAAGAATAGTGAATAACTGAATACATCAGAATAAATGAATACAATTGATTAATTGAATTCAATATCCCATGTTGCAAACTTAAATACGTTATTGTACATCAATGGAATACCATGAATCTTTTCATAAGAATAAAGTAGATCTGCATGAATTGAGATGAATAATTATCCATAATATATTCTTATGTAGGGGGAAAAAAGATGTTACTTAACAGCATGTTTGGTAAGACTACTTGTGTAATAAATGTTTACATAACTAGTAAAATCGAGAGAGATATATAAAGCATGCTTTATATAAATGATGCTTAGCAGGGATTGGAATAAATGTAAAGGCTTTCCCTTTCTTCCTTATGTAGTTATATTCAAGAATTTACCAAGTGGATAAGCTGTATAATTGGCAATAACTATTAGGATATTGCCATTGTAGAACAAAAAATTCACTGTCAGAAGTATAGCAAAGAGTGTATGCAGAGGGTTACTAAGAGTAAAAAGCAGAAATCCTCTCTGCCTGACCAGATTTGGGAAACTTCACAGAGAGGGGACCTTCCAACCAGAGCTAGAAGATTGAGTAAGATTTTCTTAGCAGGTGAAGAGAGGGAAAAGCACTCAGACCTGGAGGGACAAGTTAAGCAAATCACTAGACCTTGGTGATGCCAAAATGAATAGATCTAGGTCCTATTTGTCCTCAAAGAGCTCTCAACCAATGTGAGGAAACAATCCATATCTAAGACATTTCATGACTCAAAGCAGGGCAATGTAGGGATTTGGAGGAGAGGTGTAGTTTGGACAAGAACTTTTCTGGGTAAAATGATTTAATACTTTCTATAGGGATTCTCAGTTTTCTCCCAGCCTCAACACATCTCAATGATAGCACACATTTAATCATAATGGCGACACAGAAGAATAGCAATTCATAAGGAAACTGGGAGCTGAACTAGTCAGTTTCCCTTTGATAACTCTTGGTACATAAAGGCACTCTGGAGAGGAATGCTTGAGGAACACCAAGTAAGCAAGGATGGCTGGAAAAGTTTCTTGGTTTGTGAAGGTTTACAGCATCTATGCTGACTACAAGCTCGGCTTTAGGTTTGTCTCCAAGACTAGATTCTTTATCCACAGTGGCCATGAATAATGTATGTCACATCCTCCTTCTGAATCCCTATATTGTCTACCAATTTTATTTTAGTATGCAAATAAACTCATAACACAAAAATAATTTTAAAAGAAATATGTTAAAAATCATTTGTCTTACATCAATTTAAATTAATATATTTTGTACTGATTATTAAGTCTTTGTACATAAGTATACATATTTTTAAATAGTAATTATAATACATATATACTCCTTGATTTCTATTAACACTGTAAGTACAAATTTCCCCATGTAAATATACAGTTTATAATTGAAATTTTAATAGCCACATTATATTACATTGCATTGATGTCCCGTAATTTATTTACCCAGTTGTCAGACACTTAAGCTGCAATGAGTAACATGGCTTATATCTTTGATACATATAAATTTATATGCATATAATCCTTTATAATAAAATCCCCCCAAATAAATTATTATGTGAAAGATTATAAATCATATTTTGTCTTTCAAAAAGGCCAAGTATCCAGGACCACTCACTGCATGCATCTATGCAGTTTTATCACAATGTAACTACTACTTGATATTACTGCTTTAAATGAAAGATTTCCTAAATTTAAATAATGTAAAACAGAAAGTGGCTATGGTTTGATTTTTAAGGCTTTGAACTGCAAGTGTAGTGAATCTTTTATTTTGTGTTAGCATAGAGGTTATGGGAGGCTACTGAATTACAGGTCTCTGTGAGCTTGTGTGCTTGGGCAAGTTGTTCAACCTGTGCTGTTGCTTCTTACCCTTAAAGTGGGAAAAATAATAGTGGTTAGCTGGTTGTATTGTTGTGGGGATTAAGTAACTTAATACATGTAAAGTATCTAGAATGGTACCTGGTACATAATAATCACTCGACTTGTGTTACATGGTATTATTATAGTTAATGTAATTATTAGTAGGACAAATATAGTATATTGATGGAAGTAAAGGAGTAGGGCTTCTATTTTTCATTATAAGAATTGATCATTCAAGTCATTTGGGATATAAATATTTTTTCTAATTTATTTACACATATATCTTTCATGTATATACTATTTACATACCATTGCTTTCATTATTATTAAGGCCACATGTCCACCTCCTGACGTCTAATTTTGAGGAGGTACTTTATTTCTCTCTGTCTCCATTTCTTCATACACAAAATACAAGAATGGCCATAACTTACAAGACTTTTGTGAGGATTTAAAATAATATACATAATTAATTTGAGAAAACCTAATCCTCTTAGAAGCTAATATAAGAATTACCTTAGTAAGAGAGCCTCCTTTGTTCAGAAATTGTCATAATAAGCCCACTTGAGGTGTGCTTCAAGGCTTTAAAGAAGGAAAATAAACCATCCTTTGCAAGATAAGGCCTTTGTTCTTGGGTGGGGGGTGCAGAAAGATGGCAAATACTTTGCAATGACATCTTGTATCCTTCTGTGACACTCCAAGCGCTCCTTATGCTATACTCAAAACATCTGTGGAGTGGATTCATTTGAGGTAGAAGGATTGCATTTGACATGGGAAAGTAATAAAGAGAGCCTCAAGAAAACTCAGATGCTTAGAACTTCATAAGGAGCTATGAGGAAAGGGATGACACAAGATTAATGGTATTTCTCCCATTAATTAAGGTATGATTATCCCTAAATCATGGAATTAGGGGGATCTTAAAGTGCAAGGAAGTCCTACTTAGCATCAGAATGATATAAATATACAAGCCTGTTGCATAAGACTTAATTCCTCAATACACTGTACCATAATTTTAAATAATATAAACATTTTTACTCATTTTTATTATGTTTTATAATTAAGGGCATTTTCATATATATCATCTCATTTAACTTTTACAACAATTTCTTTTGGTATATTTGGGGAAATATTTTTCTCCATCTGTTGTTTTCTCTTTTATTTGTTATGGTATTTTTCATTGTGCATACATTTTTAAATTGTATGTAACTAAATATGTCAGTCTTTTCCTTTGTGGTTTCTAACATTGCTTAAACATTAGAAAGCCATCATTCCTCTAAGGAAGGAAATGGCAAGTACTCAATTGTATCTTCCACTAGTCATCTGATGATTTTCTTTCTTTTTTCTTTTTTTTAATTTAACTCTACATGGTGTGCTCATGAAACCAAATATATGTGGAAGACAGAAAGATTATATTTAGTGAAACTTCTATTAAATTTTAAAATAGCTAGGTAATCCATAATGACCTTGTTAGGTCAATTTTATTGTACCCATTTTACATAAAATAATTTGAATATTTACTGAGCTCTCACCTCCTTCAAGGCTGTGAGGTCTTTGTAGTTCATCTTAATGTCCCTATCACAGAGTTATGGTCATTATTCTCATTTCATATACAAGAAAGCTAAGACAAAGTGCAGGTAAGTCACTTAGCTGAGGTCACAGCACTGGCAAGGGACAGAGTGGAGATTTATATCCTGCAAGACTGATGCTACAACTACCTGCATAACAACCACCCACAGAAGACCCTCTAGCTCAGCAAGGTTGAGTCAGCTGGATAGCTATTAGGTGGGTTTGCCTAATGGTACAGTCCAGGTTCTTTTTACAGCAATACTCTGCACAGGTCCCTCTTCTGCTCAGACTGAATAGGCAGATGGCAATGCCATTAGCACACAGACATCCTGCTAATTGCACTCAACTTTTTGAGCTATGTGTATAAACCAATCTATAAGGCAAGAGTGAGCAATATACTTAGGAAAGCAGGAGCTTCACTGAGTGCAAATATGCTTCTCAGTGCGATTTCCACTGAGGGGTTTATGTGCATGATAAAAATTAAATGGCTATGTGATAAATTGACCATGAGATAAAGCAATTTTCAAGGGAATAGTGAGAGGAGGAACAAAAATGATTAAGAAAATGGGACTAACTGGGTGAGACAAGATTAAAGGAGTTAACTGTGTATAGCTGAGCTTGGAGAAGGAAGGAAAACTGAAGCACCAACAAATACCCGTGCACAAAAAAGTTGATAGTTATTCTAAAGGGTAAGAAGGCCCTTGTTTCATGTGGTTTAGGCATCACCCCAATTAAAGAACAAATTAATATGAAAAGAAACAACATCACCAAATCAAAATCATAAAGTAACTTCACAGCATTCCCATTATAATCAGGTCACATAAAAAAGCAAGAAGAGCCAAGAGCAGCCTGGAGGGAATGGGAGTCTGCTGTGTTCTTTCTTCAAGAGTATGCTCCATTCTGTCAAAGGCGGACCCACTTCCACAAAGCTTCTGCTCTGTTTCACATGGATCCAAATGGCCTCTCTTCCCACTTTTCTGCTATGTGCCACCCGCACCCCACTCTCTGGGCTCCAGATACGTTGTTCTCCATTCAGCTTCTTGACCAAGCCTAGCATATGCCTTCCTTTGGGGCCTTCTCAACTGCTGTTCTCAGAATAACAGTTGTCTCCATCACCATCATCAAGCTGATCTTCTTCTAACTCCTTTACCTCATTTTCTTCCCATAAGTCTACATGATAAGTTTTATTATTGTTCCCTTTTTATAGATGTGGAGGGACAGAAAGTTTAATATCTTACTACATTCCAGACAACTAGATTTTTTCTCCATTTTTCTATGTCTTTTCAACTTTCTTTTTATGCTTTTTAAAAAAATTATTTTTTTTCAGTGTTCCAAAATTCATTGTTTATGCACTACACCCAGTTCTCCATGTAATATGTGCCCTGTAATACCCACCACCTGGCTCACCCAACACCTCATCCCTTTCCCCTCCAAAACACTCAGTTTGTTTCTTGGAGTCCACAGTCTCTCATGGTTTGTCTCCCCCTTCAATTTCCCCCAACTCACTTCTCCTCTCCATCTCCTAATGTGATCCGTGTTATTCCTTATGCTCCACAAGTAAGTGAAACCATATGATAATTGACTCTCTCTGCTTGACTTATTTCACTCTGCATAATTTCTTCCAGTCCTGTTTATGTTGATACAAAGGTTGGGTATTCATCCTTTCTGATGGAGGCATAATATTCCATTGGCTATATGGACCATATATTCTTTATCCATTTGTCTGTTGAAGGGCATCTTGGTTCTTTCCACAGTTTGGCGACTGTGACCATTGCTGCTATGAACATTGGGGTACAGATGACCCTTATTTTCACTACAGATGTATTTTTTTTAAGGTTTTATTTGACACAGAGAGAGAGATCACAAGTAGGCAGAGAGGCAGGTAGAGAGAGAAAGAGGGGAGGAAGCAGGCTCCCCACAGAGCAGAGAGCCTGATGCGGGGCTCGATCCCAGGACCCTGAGATCATGACCTGAGTTGAAGGCAGAGGCTTTAACCCACTGAGCCACCCAGGCACCCCACTACATCTGTATCTTTGGGGTAAATACCCTAGTGCAGTTGCAGAGTCATAGGGTAGCTCTATTTTTAATTTCTTAAGGAATCTCCACGCTGTTTTCCAAAGTGGCTGTACTGACTTGCATTAAACCCCAACAATGTAAGAGGATTCCCCTTTCTCCACATCCTCTCCAACACTTGTTGTTTACTGTCTTGTTGATTTTGGCCATTCTAACAAGTGTAAGGTGGCATCTCAGTGTGGTTTTGATTTGAGTCTCCCTGATGGCTAATGATCATGAACATTTTTTCATGTGTCTCCATTTGTATGTCTTCTTTGGAGAAGTGTCTGTTCATGTCTTCTGCCCATTTTTTGACATGATTATCTGTTTTGTGTGTGTTCATTTTGAGGCATTCTTTATAAATCTTGGATGTGAGCCCATTGTAGTTCATTTGCCTCTTCGTTTAGTTGACTGTTTCCTTTGCTGTGCAGAAGTTTTGATCTTGATGAAGTTCCAAAAGTTCATTTTTTTGCTTTTGTTTCTTTTGCCTTTGGAGACATGTCTTAAAAGAAGTTGCTGTGGCTGATGTTGAAGAGGTTACTGCCTATGTTCTCCTCTAGGATTTTGATAGATACCTGCCTCATGTTGAGATCTTTTATCGATTTTGAGTTTTTCTTTGTGTATGGTGTAAGAAAATGGTTGAGTTTCATTCTTCTACACAGAGCTGTCCAATTTTCCCAGCACCATTTATTGAAGACTCTGTCTTTTTTCCACTGTATCTGCTTTGTTGAAGATTATTTGACCATAGAGTTGAGGATCTATATCTGGACTCTCTACTCTGAGTAGTTCCACTGGTCTATGTATCTGATTTTGTGCCAGTACCATGATGTCTTGGTGATCTCAGCTTTGTAGTAAAGCTTGAAATCAGGAAACATGATGCCCCCAGTTTTGTTTTTCTTTTTCAACATTTCCTTAGCAATTTGGGGTCTCTTCTAGTTCCATATAAATTTTAGGTTTGTTCCAGCTCTTTGAAAAATGTCAGTGGAGAGGTGCCTAGGTGGCTCAGTGGGTTGGGCATCTGCCTTCAGCTCAGGTCATGATCTCAGAATCCTGGGATCAAGCCCCACATAGGGCTCTCTGCTCAACAGGGAGCCTACTCCTCCCCTCCCCCACCTGCCTCTCTGCCTACTTATGATCTCTCTCTGTGACAAATAAATAAATAAAATCTTAAAAAATAAATAAAATCCTTAAAAAATTTTAAAAAATGTTGATGGAATTTTGATTGGGATGGCATTGAAAGTATAAATGGCTCTGGGCAGTATAGACATTTTAACAAAGTTTATTCTTCTGATCCATGAGCAAGGAATGCTCTTCCATCTTTTCTTGTCTTCTTCAATTTCTTTCATGAGTGTTCTGTAGTTCCTCAAGTACAGATCCTTTACCTCTTTGGTTAGATTTATTTCCAGGTATCTATGGTTCTTGGTGCTACAGTAAACACAATCGATTCTCTAATTTCTCTTTCTATATTTTCAGTTAGTGTATAAGAAAGCAACTGATTTCTGTACAATGATTTTATATCCTGCCACATTACTGAATTGCTGTATGAGTTTTAGTAGTTTGTGGGTGGAGTCTTTTGGGTCTTCCATATAAAGTATCATGTCATCTGGGAAGAGAGAGCTTTTGACTTATTTGCCAATTTGAATATATTTTATTTCTTTTTGTTGTCTGATTGCTGTTGCTAGGACTTCTAGTACTATGTTGAACAACAGTGGTGATTGGACATCCTTGTCTTGTCCCTGCTCTCAAAGGGAAGGCTGCCAGCTTTTCCCCACTGAGGAGGATATTCACTGTGAGTTTTTCATAGATTTTATGAAGTTGAGGAATATTCCCTCTATCCCTATACTTTGAATTGTTTTAATCAGGAACAGATGCTGTATCTTGTTAAATACCATGCAAAGCTTTTTAACAGAAAAAGGTCCTCAGTTGAGAGGACCATGTGGTTCTTCTCTCTGCTCTTATTGATTTGTTCTATCACATTGATTGATTCACGGATGTTGAACCACCCTTGTATCCCATGGATAAATCCCACCTGGTCATGGTGGATAACCTTTTTAATGTACTGTTGGATTCTATTAGCTAGGACCTTGTTGAGAATCTTGGCATCCATATTCCTCAAGGATATTGGTCTGAAATTCTCCAGGTCTTTGCCTGGTTTGGGATCAGGGTAATGTTGGCTTCACAAAAAGAGTCTGGAAGTTTTCCTTTTGTTTCTATTTTTGAAACAGCTTCAGGAGAATAGGTTATTATTTCTTCTTTGAATGTTTGGTAGAATTCTCCAGGGAATCTGTCAGGTTCTGAGCTCTCATTTTTGGGGAGGTTTTTGATCACTACTTCAATCTTTTTACTAGATATTGGTCTATTCAGATTGTCAGTTTCTTCCGGAGTCAGTTTTGGAAGTTTATAGGTTTCCAGGAATGCATCCATTTCATCTAGGTTGCTTAACTTATTGGCATATAACTGTTGATAATAATTTCTGATGATTGTTTCTGTTTCTGTTTCCTTGGTGTTAGTTATCATCTCTACCTTTTAACATAATTTTATTAATTTGGGTCCTCTCTCTTTTCTTTTGGATTAGTTTGTCCAATGGCTTATCAGTCTTATTGATTCGTTCAAAAAAACAGCTTCTAGTTTTGTTGATGTGTTCTACTGTAACTCTAGTTTCTATCTCATTAATCTCTGCTCTAATCTTGATTATTTCTCTTCTTGTGTGGGGTTGGCTTAATTTGTTGTTGATTCTCCAGTTCTTTAAGGTATAAAAAGAGCTGGTGTATTCTGGATTTTTCAAATTTTTTGAGGGAGGCTTAGATGGCTATGTATTCCCCCCTTAGGACTGCCTTTGCTATATCCGATAGGTTTTGGACTGAAGTGTCTTCATTTTCATTGGTTTCCATAAATTGTTTAAGTTCTTCCTTGATTTCTTTGTTGATCCAAATTTTCTTAAGCAGGGTGGTCTTTAGCATCCAGGTGTCTGAATTCCTTCCAAAGTTTTTCTTGTGGTTGAGTTCCAGTGGGTTCTCAGACCATTGTGGTCTGAGAATATGCAGGGAATAATCTCAATCTTTTGGTATCAGTTGAGTCCTGATTTGTGACCCAATATGTGGTCTATTCTGGAGAAAGTTCCAAGTGCACTCAAGAAGAATGAGTATTCTGTTGTTTTAGGGTGGAATGTTCTGTATACATCTATGAGGTCCATCTGGTCCAATGTGTCATTCAATGCCCTTGTTTCTTTATTGATTTTCTGCTTGGATGATCTGTCTATTACTGAGAGTGGTGTGTTAAGCTCTCCTACTATTAATGTATTCATATCAATAGGACTCTTTATCTTGATTAACAGTTGTCTTGTGTAGTTGGCTGCTCCTGTATTGGGGACGTAAATATTTACAATTGTTAGATCTTCTTGGTGGATAGACCCTTTAAGAATGATATAGTTTCCTTCTTTATTTCTGACTAAAGTCTTTAATTTAAAATCTAATTTATCTTAAATGAGAATCACTACCCCAGCTTGCTTTTGAGGTCCTTTGGCATGAAAGATTGTTCTCCATCCCTTCACTTTCAGTCTGGATGTAACCTGAGGTTCCAAATGGGTTTCTTGTAGACAACATATGAACAGGTCCTGTTGTTTTATCCAATCTGCAACCCTGTGCCATTTTATGGCAACATTTAGGCCATTCACATTGAGAGTGATTACTGAAAGATAAATCTTTATTGACATCATGTTTCCTGTGAAGTCCTTGTTTCTATAGATTGTCTCTGTACATTTCTGCTCTATGTCGCTCTTGGGTTCTTTCTTCTTTTATAGAATCCCCCTTAATATTTCTTTTAGTGCTGGGTTGGTGGTCACATACTCTTTTAAACATTGCTGGCCTTGGAAGATTTTTATCTCTCCATCCATTTTGAGTGTCAGCCTTGTTGGATAAAGTATTCTTGGCTGCATGTTCTTCTCATTTAGTGTCCTGATTATGTCTTGCCAGCACTTTCTGGCTTTCCAGGTTTCTGTAGACAGGTCTGCCATTATTCTGATGGACCTTCCTCTGTATGTAAGGAATTTCTTCCCCCAGCTGCTCTCAAAAACTCTTGTCTAAAATTATGATTTATGAGTCTCACAATCAAGTGGTTTGAGGTCTTTCTAGGTTTCTTGATCTGGCTGGGGGGTGTTCCTTCTATCTCTAGGATAGGAAAACTGGTTCCATTCCCCAGATTGGGAAAATTTTTCTTTTTAACTCTTATTCATTCTTTCAGTCTCAGCTTTAAGACCACTTCCTTAAGGAGGGCAAAACTGACCTCCACATTTCTAGCTCTTGCAGCCTTCACATAGTTGTCACTACATGCACAGTTCTCTTTGTTTCCTATCTTTCTTTCCCTCAGGTCATAAGCTTCATGGGAGGAGATACAGTTATCTGTTAGGTGAAATGCCTGGCGTATAATAGGTGCTTAATAAATATTTATTGAATGAATGAATGTGAATGAATAAATAATAACTAGAATAATAGGGGGGATGACCCTGCTTTTTTTTTTTTTTTTTTTTTTTTTTTTGTGGTCAGATCTGATTTCCCTACTTTAAAGAGTATATGCATATGGCAATAGGAATGTGTTCAGAGAAAATTAATGGGTGTCTAGGGATAGCTATGAGGGCAGCAGCTCAAAGCAATGTCACATAAGGCATAATTGATTAACAAAGCCTGTTTACCTCGGGGAAAACAGGTATAATTATTTCAGATATCCGAGGGCCTCTATGCATTGAATAGATAAAATGATCAACTGCTCTAGTGGATTAAGTAAGTTTACTGATATCTAATGCTTTCTTACCCCCTGAGAGAGAGCAAAAGAGAGAGAGAGAAACAGAAAGAGAGAGAGAGAGAGGGAGAGAATGAATTAAAAAGAAAAAAAATTCCATAAACAATTTGTTTGAACTAAGTCTTCGGAATAGTACAAAGGAGGAAAAAAAAAAAAAAAGCAAGTTCTGGACAAACTGAGAACATGAATTTTACCTTGATTTTGAGGGATACCAACCTGGGCACAACACAAATACACATCCCATAAAAACAAAAATATTTTTGAATGGTCAGTATTCAACAAAATTGGACTTCATCAAAAGTAAATTAAAAACAGTTTCTAGGAGTTCTGTTGTAGATGTCTTCTACACACTAATCATTTTTGATTGCCTGGGCTTTCAATTATTTGTGGAGCCCAAGGAGCAGCCTGGGGGTACTTAAGTAGCAGCAATTAGTTTGGTAGGTAGGCACTCTATTTAAAGGGTCATGGATTATGAGGAGCTACCCATTTTAGCCTGCATTTTACACAAACTACATTTATATAAAGAGCAATAATTCCTCAGCCTTGCATTCAAGTCTTCAGAATCTTGCTTTCAATGATCAGACTATGTTTAAAAAATCTTGCTAAAGCCAGATTAATTGTTCCCTAGACACCAAGTAGGTTCTTACCTCTCTTCCCATCTTTTTTTTTGCACTAACTAAATACTCCCTGACCCTGAGAACATGCTTAAGCCATACATCCTCATGTAGCCATTCTAGATCTTTCTGACTCAGGGATCTCTGAATCTTTTGGGATATCCTCAAATTGCCTGTAGCACTAAATTAAATAATAACATGCAAAGCAATTTAACAATATATGGTACTTTTGTCTCTCTGACAACATTAGTTTCTAATTAAAGGCTGTGTTTTCTTTTGTTTTCAATACCCAGAGGGTATCACGCAAAAAGAAAATGAGTCTATAGTGACTTTTACTGGGTTGACAAATTAAAGCATTTTAAAATACAGTTTAGATACTTTATCATATTTTACTGGCCATTATTCTAACCCATCCCATAAAGGATTTCAGAAAGAATATAAAAACAAAGTCAAATGTTAAGTTTTCTGGAAAAGAAATAGGCCTTAAGTCATAAAAAAGAAGAAGAAGCAGGATACTCTAAACAGGAGGGTTGTTACAGGGATGAACATTAAAAATGGTTCTGAGTCTCCTGGTAGCCAAGGAGATAGATGATATGTTGTATAATCTCTTACTGTCTGCTAAAATGCAGTAGACCAGTTCTTTATCATTCCCCTTATCTTGAATTCTAATGGAATATTATCTCCTGATATGTTACATCAGAGGCCAATAGGTAAAACAATGAGTAATGTTTTCAATATATTTTACAACAAATGCATGTGGATTTTTCTTTTGATGTTGCTAAAGACCAAAGGTATACCTAGAATTAAGACAGCTTAGAGATACAGATACATAATTCAATACTTAAATAAACTCCTCTAAGTATCTCTTATTTTTCTCAGCTGGATTTTTTAGACAGATGATTTAGGGAGTTTTTCAATATTTCTGTCCTTTGTCATCTTACAACTTAAGAAACTTAGCTATTATGATCATTATCAGATACATTCTCCATTCTTATAACTTTATATTCATTTGACTTACATTATTGTTAAGAATTAGACAAATTAATATGTATTCAAGGCTTTAAAGTGCACACAATACCTTACTATCCATACAGAATAATACTATCCATCATTGAATATGACCCTCACTAGAACACCAAGTGTTATTACTATTTCCATATTTGATATGTGAAAACTGACAGGATAAAAGATGCATAACAGATACATGAGTCCAGTTTACATGTATAATGTATACATTAACAAGATGAGGATCAAGAGGGGGGCTGAATATGGTAATGGTACTTCCATTCTTTTCCAAGATAATCCATTTTGAAATAGCAGTGCCATCTAGTGGCTATTTTAGACTCAAAGAATGAAGAAGTTTCAAGATGGCCCCTGGATAATGCAATCAACATTTTTATGTTATCCTGACATGCATTATTTGAACTAAGAGCATTTCCTTCTAGTTGACAGATTCTGACCTTTCAATATAGAACATGTACCACATCTACCCAGAGACAGTCTAAGCTATTGATCCTGATAAATGATTTGACCTCAACCAGTATTCTTCTCCAGTTATTTAATGTTTAAAAAAGCCAACAATGCAATCTGAAGAGGTCAAGTGTGCTAAGGAAGGACTACTGACACGGTATCAGAAAGAAACTGACTGGTATGTACATGTGTAAGAGAAAAACAAGACAGGTTGTTCTGGGTATTTCCTAGGAAAAGGAATGCAAATTTTCCCCACAAATAAGACAAGTGTCTGGATAGTGATAAAAATTAATAACTAATATGGTGCTTCATTAGATTATAGGACCATCTGATATATAATATCTCATGGGTCTCCTATAAATGTTTATAGATAGTGCATGTTTTTCTTTGTTGGCTCACATCATTAGCTTTATTTGCAAGTCTCTCCTCTCCATCTACACGCTGAAGAGCCAATCCTGCTCCTTTCTCCTTTAAGTTCTTACTGAGCTTCCTCTAGTTTATTACTTTGAGCTGCTAAATTTTCTCCATTTTTTAAACATTTTCCCAGTTTTATCAAGAAGTAATTGACATACATCACAGCTTAAGTTTAAGGCACATAGCATGATGGCTTGACTTACATACACTGTAAAATGATTACTGCAATAGGTTTGACTAGCATGCATCTTCTCATACAGATAAAATTAAAAAAAAAAAAAAAAGGAAGGAAGGTAGGTAGGAAGGAAGTGGAAAAAAGCTCCTAGCAAAGGTCTCTTAGGACTTACTTTTCCATCAATTTGTATTTTTAGGTTTTGGGTTTTTTTTTAATGACATACAGCAGCATTAGTGGTAGTCATCATGCTGTATATTATACTCCTAGTACTTATTTGTCTTATAACCAGAAGTCTGTACATTTTGACCACCCTACTTCAATTTCACCTACCTCCACTCCCCACTTCTGGTAACCACAAGTCTGACCTCTATTTCTATGAGTTCATGTTTTTGTTTGTTTTAAGACTCCAGACATAAGTGAGATATATAGTATTTGTCTTTCTCTCTTTGATTTCTTTCACTTAGAATACTGTCTTCAAGGTCCATTCCTGTTGTTACAAAAGGCTAGTTTTTTTTTTTTTGTTTTTGTTTTGTTTGTTTGTTTGGTGATATTTATATCATTTTGCCTATATTCTGTATCCTTTACTAATCAAAAAGTTTAGGGTATCTTAGGTCTTATTGGGACTCAGAAAGATATGCCCTATAACTGGCCTAGGGCCCATCATCATGACCCCCAGAGTCTCTCAGATAGTTGACTCATGTTCTAATTCTCTATATCAAAGTTCAGGAATGTGCTTAGACCAGTGCCATCAGCCTTTGGAAGACTGAGGATAAGAAATACAAACCATTTCCAAAACCGAGGGTAAAATGCTACACTGTACTTTGTTAATCATTCTACATACTGCATAGCCCAAAATTTGATAAAGTGAAGTTGACCAATAGGAAGTGACCCTAGTACAGAATTGTTCTAGTCTTATATATATAAAGCTGACTTAGGGTCTGGGTGGGGCATAACTGGAACTTCCTGTAGCTTTGAATATGACCTTCACTTGCTCAGATATTATCATGCGCAAATGTGCAACCTCCATGTGAAGATTTTGTAGTTCCAAAACATGCACCTCTTCCTCTCCTGTGTAATGCTGTGGATCCGTCTACCATCTTGACTGCATTGTTTTTTCTTTTTCTTTTCTTTTCTTTTTTTTCTTTCTTTCTTTCTTTCTTTTTTTTTTTTTTTAAGACTTATCTATTTATTTTAGAGGCAGAGAGAGAGAGAGAGAGCATAAGCTGGAGAATGGCTAGAAGAAGAGCAGACTCCCTGCCGAGCATTGAACCCCACCTGGGGCTGGATCCCAGGACCTTGAGATCATGACCTGAGCCATAATAAAGAGTTGGACCCTTAACTGAGCCACCCAGGTTCCCCCCCACCCTTTTTTATATATTTCAGATAATTCAAGCTTGACTGATCTGCCCAAGTGATGTCTGGAGCTGTCAGTCACATCATTCTGAAGCCACTCTTTAAGCAGAGGCTGTATCCTTACAATAGTATTTGTCCTAGGAGCTAATTTCATATATGATTATTAAATAAATGCATGGGTGAGTGAATAAATAGATGCATGAGTTACCAATGAATGGAGGAAGAAATGTATGCAAGAAGTGCATGAGATGGAGATGATACTGTATTTTTACTTTCATTTATTTATGAGGTACATCGGAAAGCCCAAATTTTGTAAGGTGTTGGGAGGATGTGGTTGGACAAAGGAATCAAGAGTAATAAAAGTGGTATGAAGAAATATGAGTAGAATGATGTGTTGCTCCTCCTACTTCATAGGATGTAGCTCTGCTACTCAGTAAGTTTGACATCTGCCCATACATATATCAGGTAGTTGGAAGGTGGCCCAGGGCAATAGAGAACTATGGAATTGAAAGCACAGAAAAACATAAAGAGAAAACAGAAACCAGCCCTACTCCTAACACCAAGTTAAATACTACTAATACTTTCGCATATACAATTCCGAGGAATACTGTAGAGGCCTTCATTTGGTTTACAGAATATAGGACTGTAACATGTCCTACTTTTTTTTTTTTTTTAAGATTATTTATTTATTTATTTGACAGACAGATCACAAGTGAGCAAAGAGGCAGGCAGAGAGAGAGAAGAGGAAACAGTCTCCCCACTGAGCAGAGAGCCCTATCTGGGGCTCGATCCCGACTCTGGGATCATGACCTGAGCCGCAGGCAGAGGCTTTAACCCACTGAGCCACCCAGGTGCCCCAACATGTCTTACTCTTAAATGTTGTGGAATAAAACATCATTTCTTTAAAATAGATATAGATGTATATACATCATTAAAAGAACTATCATACTTTTTAATTAATTATTCTTTTATTAAGTCATTTTTCAATGTCTGCATATAAATCCATTGTTTGGGTTTAATAATTTATGTAACAACTAGTTTAATTAACTAAACTAACCTCAAGTCTTTTTTAAAAAAATATTTATTTATTTATTTGACAGACAGAGATTACAAGTAGGCAGAGAGGTGGGCAGAGAGAGGAGGGGGAAGCAGGCTCCCAGCCGAGCAGAGAGCCCATGCGGGGCTCGATCCCAGGACTCTGAGATCATAACCTGAGACGAAGGCAGAGGTTTTAATCCACTGAGCCATGCAGGTGCCCCAAAACTAACCTCAACTCTTAAACATTTAAATTACTTTCCATTTTGTTCTTATCAATAAAATTGCAATAAACATTCTTCAAAATATTTTGTTCATATCCAATATCCCTGAGATCTACTCTTTAAAATAGAGTTGCTAGGGTATGTGGCTGGCTCAGTTAGTGGGACATGCGACTCTTGATCTTAGGGTTTTAAGTTTGAATGCCACATTGGATACAGATTACTTCAACATAAAATCTTTTAAAAAAATGAAAAATAAAATGGAATTGCTGAGTTTTCTAAAAAATACACATTGTTATGACTTTGATACACAGTCCCTATTTGCTCTACTGAAAATTTGATCCAATTTAAACACCTACAAGCCCATGTTCCCATACTTTCAGTAACAGGAATTCTTTGTCTTTAGTCATTGGCAACTTTATGGGAAAACTATGGTCTTTGTTTTTAGCTGTCAACATTCATAGCTTTCTTGGAACACTTTAATTTTTATAAGATGATGAATACAGACTGTCAAGATGGATGTTTTTAAAAAGAGGCCACATGTGCAGAGATCCAGTGCTTTTTGTAAATTCTTTATTTCCCCTAGATATGGGTATCTTTTGGGAGCTAGATATGGGTATCTTGTCTAGGATTCCTCAGAAGAAATAAGTTGGGTGAAAATAACAAATATAAGTAGGTTAGAAAATAGAACTCAACATCTCTCTTTCCAAAGCAAAGCTGCCTTTCCTTGTATGATTTCTTCAAAGTACAAAGTAACAAAAGACAACATTACAGGCATTGATCTTGGAGCATAGACAGTGACAGAAGAGCACAGAAAAGCATATATCAAACCCTCTGAGCCTCCAGGGGTAGACTCTGACCTTTATGATAATTGCTATGTTTCTCCTCAAGGTCAACATCTGTTTTCCCCAATAATTGTGGAGATGCAATGAAAACTTCTTAGTTAAATTGTCCATTCATTTTATTCAAGCTGTTTATACTAACCACTTAACTTTTTGTCAGACTCCATTCCAAGGTCTTTATTTTCATATTTATCTCTCTTAAACCTTACTCAAAAATAAAGCCTGTCAATGTAATACCAGTATCTGTATTTGTTGCCTGGGGCCTGCTGCAACAAAGTACCACAAACTGAGTAGCTTAGACTGCAAAAATTTATTGTCTCATAGTTCTGGAGGTTAGAAGTCCAAGATCAAGGTATCAATCGGGTTTGTTCCTTCTGAGGTCTGCAAGAGGGAATCGGCCTCAGGTTTCTTTCCTAGCTTGTAGTGGTTGGCTGGGAATTGTTAGTGTTCTGTGCATTATAGAAGTATCACCCTGAAATCTGCCTTTATCTTCAAAAGGCATTCTCCTTGTGTTCTTGTCTGTGTCCAAATTTCTCCTTTTTATAAGGACACCAGTTGCATTGGATTGGGGGCCCATCCTATGTCATTATAAACTCATCTTAAGTGTTAAATTTACAATGACCCTATTTCCAAATAAAGCCACATTCTGAGGTACTGGGGGTTATGACTTCAATGTATGAATGGAGGAAGGCACAATTCAATTCATAACAGTATCCCACATATAGATATGAAAGCTGAGATTCAGAATATATGGTATTTGTGAGGGACACACATTGAATATTAGCTGTACACTAGGCCACTGTTTCTGTACACGAGATAACCAGTGTGTGAAGTCATTTTACTTTCTACCACACCAGTAGATCCTACAATGTCAAGTTCACAGACACTTGACGGAGCTATGCATGGCGCTGAAAAAGTAGTTAAGCTCTAAAATGGTGGTGGCAGGGTCTGGTTAAAGCCAAATTAAGGTGTTTGGTATTAATTCTGGAGGGAGCCATAAAAGGCTTATAACAAAATGAATGAAATAATCAAAGTTAATAACTAATACTTAAGTGTTGTATAAGGTCTATATTTCCAGAAAAAAAAATTTCTAGTCATTTCCTCATCTCATTATGTTTTAGCTTTTATTAGGGTATAAATCTCTTGGTGACAAGTGTCACCTTTGGGGCTAGTGGCAAAACTAGGGGTAGATCTTAGGTCTCTGACTCCCAAAAATTCATTCTCTTATACTTTATGGCAGCTCTCTGATTCTTGACTCCAACACAGTGTCCTACAATTCAAACCTATTCTGATATATCAGGAGTTATCATCAGACTCTATGGGTTTAAGAGCTCAATCCCAAAAGATTGCCCTAAATTCAGGAACAGGCATGAATTCTCAGTCTACCCACACTTCCATCTAATATGGCTATAATTTTTGTGGTTCTTATGACCCTCTTTCAGGTTAAATAATTTGCTAGAATGACTCACAGAATTCAAGAAAATATTTTAGTTTTGTTTACTGCTCTATCATAAAGAACACAACTCAGGAATAGCCAAATTGAGGAGATGCATATGGTAATAGATGGGTGAAGGGGTGTCCTTGGGGCTTTGATGCCTTTTTTGGACCTACTACCCTCCCAACACCTCAGCAAACTCAGCCACCTGGAAGCTCTCTGCACTTGAAGACTTCTTTTCCCCTAAGATTTTAATTTATTCATTTGTCATTTTTATTTATAAATTTGTCAAATTTATTTATCTATTTGAGAGAGAGAAAAAATACACAGGCAGGGGGAGCAGCAGGCAGAGTGGGAAGCAGGCTCCCCACTGAGCAAGGATCCCAAAGTGGGGTTCAATCCCAGAACCCTGGAATCACGACCTAAGTTGAAGGCAGACATTTAACTGACTGATCACCCAGGGATTCCTGAACTTCAAGACTTTCATAACCTAACTTCTAGCTCCTCTCTTCTCCCTAGAGGTCTGAGTGGAGAAGGAGGCTGACAGTTCTCACTCTATAAGCATGCTTTTGGTCTTTCTGATGCCTAAGCAATATCCAGAAGCTATTCAGGGGCATCACCTTGAGTAACCTCATTAGCATTAACTCAGTTATGTTCCAAAGGGGTTCTTTATGAATAACAAAAGGCACTCTTAACAAAAAATTCCAAGGGTTTTAGGATCTCTATGCTTATAAAACAGGTATGAAAGGCAAATTCATATTTTTATTATATGACAGTAGTACTAGAGAAATTGAATATATATTAACTTTTTAAAAAATCAAAAGCACTCCGCCTTCTGGTTATTTTTTGTTGTTCTGAGTATATTCATTCCACCAAACTGAGAGGAAAAAAAAGACTAGGAGGTTTTTTTTTTTTTTTTTTTTTTAAGATTTTATTTATTTGACAGAGAGATCACAGGTAAGGAAAGAGGCAGACAGAGAGAGAGAGGGGAAAGCAGGCTCCCTGCCGAGCAGAGAGCCTGATGCGGGGCTCAGTCCCAGGACCCTGAGATCATGACCTGAACCAAAGGCAGAGGCTCAACCCACTGAGCCACCCAGGCACCCCAAAACTAGGAATTAAAAAAAAATGCAGTACATATTGCTTATGAAATAACTACTATGCGCCACAAAGTGTATAAAGTGTTGGGAATAACAAAGAACATGTTCTAAGACTGATAATTAGTAATTCCAGGCCTTTTGGCTTCCCAGGTATATTTCCCAGGCCTTTAATCTCAAGAAATTAACAATCAGCTAAGAATAACCAGCAAATTAGAGTAACATTTACCCCATTTGAACTTCTAGACTGGCTGATCTTCTGTTATCTAGACCTTATCTCTTTGGATCTGTAAGACCTATTTGCTACAATCGGCATGATGGAACTTAGACTTGCATCATTAGTGGTCTCAAAATGAAAATAAACAAAATAAAATAAAATAAAATAAGAAAAACAAAACAAAAAACTCCTTCTGTTCTCCAAGATACAGTAAATCCTATGGACTTACCTCTTCTGGACCACCTGCCTTACTGAATCTTCTAGTAATCATCTTTCTTCTCACCCAACCCCCAATATCTGGTCATGCCCCCAGTTCTGCTGTGTTTTGAACAGCTGTAGTAATGCTGTGTAGCAGCAGTAATAGAGAGTGAACAAAATCCTGCAAAAGTATTTATCATAAATAAAGGCAATGAAACCATCCTTGTCATGTGACCTGCAGCCCATGGCCAAAGGCAGCCCAAAGGAACAAACTAACACCAGCTGTATGGAACAAATAGATGCTATAATTGATTGAACCATAGGTTTCCTTGGCATAAACCACTTTAATTCTGATGGGTTACCACTCAGGCTCCTAGTAAGACAAATAATGGCAGTGACATGTCAGAACACTTCAGGGCAGCAGGAAGTGTGACCTTCAAGACCTACTGGAGTACAGAGGGGCATGAACTGGGCCTTGAGGGAAACCAAAAATCACATTATATAAGCAATATTTAGCTTATAGAAAAGACATGGGGGGGGTATCAGATCTCAATCTGAACTTATCCAAAAGGCTATATGTGTAGTTGGCAGAAGTGAGAGAAAGACACAGAAACTTTTCTGTTGATCAAAGATACCCGGAGAAGATCCTGTATACACTGTTGAGTAATGAATTCCCCACACTCGATATATTCAGGGAGAAACTAGGAGGACTTTTGGAAGGAATGTTGCTGAGGAGATCAAAATAGGATGGATTTTGTCCTTTATAACTTTGAATGTCCTTTTGATTCCTAAGATTCTGTATTTCTAGTATCCTCTCACCTATCTTAAAGTCCAACTATATATACACATCAAAAAAACCTGTTAAAAAGTAAGAATACTAAGAAATAAAATAAAATGCTACCTAGAAAATAATATGTCTCTAAATTCTATATGACATAGATAGGCTCACCCTTTTGACCCTGCTGTCTCTCTCACTAAACTCTGTGTCTCCAAGAACGGTAAGTCCCAAAGAATGCTATGGGTGGCTTGCTCAAAACATGCCTGGCACCAGGCAGCTCTGATTCAACTGATGTATACAACTCCTACCTCCTTGCCCCATCAGTCACCAGCTACTCCATTACATGAAAAACTCTACTAGAGATATGAAAATGGAAATACAAAGTGAAAACAGAGAGGGGCACAAATTGTCCGTCCATATGTGACTGATGGTCTGTAACATTTCAGCCTTTCTGGAAAGCCAGATAAAAGCTGGCAGAGAGGACTCTTTCCTGCAAAAGACAATAGTTACCACAATAAGCCAGAAATCACATATTTCTGAGAGGATATGTTAATCACCCAAATCACTCTCATGAAAAAGAAATCAACACTATAAAATTCTCCAAAGTCAATGGTCCTTCAACTGGGGTAACTCCAGGTTATGTCTGACACACTGAAAACCTAGCAGATAAAAAGATGACACAAAAAATTAGCATGTTCATGTGATTAATGACTTGAAATGTGGCTGGCTATTCCCACAGGCTCTAGTCCCACTCAGAACTGCTATCAGAGACAATGTGCTGACCTCTTTAGTCTAAGCTGCTTCAGGTATAGTTCTGTCTACTTGGGGAAAGTACTCATCAGGTTAGACTTCTACCTTGTACCTTCTGAGTTTTCAGAGAATTCCTTGATGAATTTATAGTTCAATAGAACTGATAACCAAATGGCCAAAGGCTAGCTCTATGCCCTGTGCTGGCCATGGGATTACAAGGATGAACTGAACAAAATACTTCTCTTCAAAATGACCAATGAAGTCAAACAGGAAAATATAGAGAAAGCATATCTGAATATGAAGTAGTATGTGTCAAGCCTGTGCAGGGTGATGTAGAGCTTGGGGAAGATTGACTTGGGTGTGGAGCTGGAGTGAATACTTCCTGAAGAATGAAATGAGCAGGAGTAGAGAAGTCATAGATATTCTTGTTCCTAGAAACTTACATTGTTACCTCTACTTCCTTAGCTATTACTGTCAACTTCCCATGTCACACTCTTCCCTAATGTTAACATTATGTGAATGTGTGTGTATGTGTGTGCATACGTATGTTATAATGACAGATTTGACAGATAAGGAAACTAAATCTCAGTAACTTTCGATGACTTGCCCATATTGGTACTGGGGTCAGAACTTGAGTCTAGAATATCTGATGGTAAATTTGGGAGTCTACATCAAAACTACCAATGGGCTATGGACTTGTCTGTAATTCATTTTCTTCTCAGAAACGACTGTTCTACCCTCTGCAATCTGAAAATCAGTCTTGATAACTACAACGGAGGAAGCAACTCTTCTATAAAAATGTTACAGGGAATGATTCCTGGATCCTTGTGTGACTTGACAATGAATGACACAACAACCAGCTTGCCTGATTCCACTCTCCTGTTTCTTCATTTGTGAAACAGAAATTACCTGCCTTGCCTCACTTGTCAGCACTGTCAACTTCCCCTGCTCAGCTAAGAGACCAGTCCCTCAAAGCTACAGTACCCTCTCCATTCCACACAGTTATTGTAGTCATTGTTTACACCGCTTTCCTCTTTTCCTTTGGAAAGAGTTAGCCATTGCTTCAGGGCCCCAGTCTGAAATTTTCCTGCCAGCCCTTATTTTATTTGTCTGTATCCTCCACTAGCCAGGATTATATCCACCATATTCATACTGCATCTCTGATGGACAGTCTGTTCCTGACATATAGGTATGGATAGTTTGAATAGTCCTGTGTTGAGAAAAACAATTATAAATTTAAGGTAAAAGTGTAGCACAAATGTCAACTTTTACATTCTAATTAATTTAATATCAGCACATTTTATCTGGGCAGGCACTCCAAACTTTAGGATTAAAAATCTCCTTGCTCTTTGCCTGAAGCACCAGTGTTATTCCCTTTGGCCCCTACCCTGGCCTGTCTTTTCCATCACTTCTGCTTTTATTCTCTGAACACTCAAAACAGCATGACCAAGAGCCATGGGAACTAAAGGAGAAGAAATCCTGCAATAAGAAGCAGATTGGGATGACTGTGATGAAGCCAGGTTTGTGTGCATGGTGTGGAAGTCTCTTGAAATTCAAGCAGAACTGTCATGTGGGCAGTTGGAGATTATAGTTCTGAACTCCAGGACGCTCCGTGCCTGAGGTGAATGTGCATTTATAAAGGATGTGGTGAATGAATGATTGAATTAATGTTAAGAAACAGTGTTCCCCTTTTTGAAAATACAACCTTCATCTTCTGTAACACACATATGGCATGATCACACCTTTATGCAGTATCTAAATTCACTATTATCTGGGCATATTTATGATCAACCTTTTGCCTAAAGTATTGAGGGTGTAGGTATTTAACAGAATTATATGGAGCATTTCTCCTATCAGCAAGGAAATGGATCAGAAGATGCATATTAAAGTATAATGGAATAGAATAATAAAGAATCACAGAAAGAGTTCTTACATTATTTTATCCAATTCTGGACTTTGTGACAAACCCTTTAAAACTTGGCTCAGTCATCATCTCTATTTTGAGATTTTTACTTTCTTGACTTTCCTTCGTTCCTTTCCTCCCCAACCTATGCCTACTCTTATATAGAAACCAATGTCCCATCTTCTATGTGATTTTGAGCTTGGCGTGGGTTTAGAACCAGAAGGATCCCAGGCTTGACACGTTTTAATTATGTAACTTGGCAAGGCACTTAAAATCTCTGAACAATAATATTTAGGAATGATATCATGTACATGATACCTCCTAATCATTCAATAAATTCAGTCAGAATGGATACATTTCATTGAATGGGGAAACCATATGGAAGAGAGACAATACCCCCAAAGATCTGACACAAAGCAGGGGCTCAATGACAGCCAGTATTGCAGCAGATGTATCTATTATTATATTCATCCCGATCTTTTATATTATTTTGCTCTACCCTCTGTCTCACTCTCAAGTATGAACTTCTCTGGACAGTCCTATTTATTCTTCTCTGTGTTCACAGTGCTTGGCATTTAGTAGGTGCTCAGTAAATATTAGCTCAACTGGGCCACTGAGGAAGGACCAAGAGTCCTTGGTCTGGCTACTCTTACCTTTAAAATCCAGAGACAGCAGATGAACCAAAAGAAAGGGGTCTGTGTGGGGATAGAGAAAGAGGAGAGGGTGGAGAATGCCTCTTAACACCAGCATGGAACTCAAAAAAATAGACTATTCCAAGGGCATCCTCATCTAAGACCTCTGTGGTTCCTGCATCCTCAGTGCTTTCCGTGCTCAGCATCAGGCAAAGCTTGCTTGTTCCACATCACTGTGTGTGTCCTAATTCCACAATTTAATGACCCTTCTCAGCGGCCCAGCCTTCCTTCCTCCAGTGCTCTCCTTTGAGCTCCTGGTCACACTTTATATAACATAATTACAGCTCAGGTTGACTCCCCAGTTCCCAGAATGCAGAGGTTACTCTTTTAATTGCAGTGAGTTCTTTTAAGTCCCTGCTTATTTTTAATTATGAATGCCTGAAGCTGGCCTGCCACAGTAAAACTTTCAGCTCTGAAGAAAGGAGCCCAAGAAGCAGAAAAGTAATAGGAATCCCATTTTTATGCAAATCACCTCAATGACAAAGAAATGTGGGAAAAGAGACTCATTCCTGCATTCCTGAGAGGTGACACTGGCCTTTGAAAATGTCCAGCTGCACACTTAGAAGAGATTTAGATAAAACTAGCTCATTATACCATAGTTTCAGGCCCTGTAAACATATTAGTAACTCAACTCCCTTGCCTGTGTTTATAGCTCATTTCTGATATTTTGATTGGCAGGACAGGCCTTAAGGAACACTTTCATTTAAAAAAGAAAAAAAAATCTGCCTTCAGGAAACCAAACTCCTCAGCCTAGCACCGAAGACAATATCCTTTTCAATAAAAAAGTACCAGTAGCTTCTATCCATGTGTAAGAATTTCTGTCTGCGTTGTCCCTGTAGTTGCTGTTGGCAGATACTGCCTCTTTATACTTCCTATATGCCTGCTGTAGCATTGAACACCACAAATATGATTTTACTATTATGTAATTAATAATAGTTTAAAATATTAATTAAACTATTATTAAAATATCCCTCTCTTTGTTACTATAAAACAACTTATTTACCACAAGCCTGCAATGTACCTTAAGTATACTCCTGCCAAGTTCCTCATTACTGAGATCCAGCCTGGCTCGGGGCTCTTTGCAGATGGGCAAAGTCACCTTTGCAGTTCCTACTGAAAAGCTAGCCCCTCCTGCCTCTCTCAGTACCTCTCTGTGCTGTGAGGCATCCTGAATGTTGTGCAGGTGAGGAGACACCTCATACTGACCCGGTGCCTCTCTGTGCCAGCAAATATACCAAGCGCCATATTTATAGGCTTTCACTGAAATCTGAAATGAGCTTATGGGAAAAAAAAGTATCAGTAGCCCTGAATTTCAGAGAAGAAAACAGAGCCTCAGATTATTTAGGTAACTTGGAAAGGTTCGATCTTCGTTTGGGTTCCCTAGAAAGAAGACAACTTTCATATCTGTAGAAGTAGAGAAGTAGAACTATGGTCTACTCAGACCCACTGGGGCTCAATCCAACAGTGAAACCCTGATTTGGGGGCACCTGGGTAGCTCAGTTAAGCAACTGCCTTCAGCTCAGGTCATGATCCAGGGTCCTGGGACCCAGCTCCGTGTTAGGCTCCTTACTCAGTGGGGAGCCTGCCTCCCCCCTCCCTCTGCCTGCTATTCTACCTGCTTGTGCTCTCTGTCTCTCTGTAAAATAAATAAATAAAGTTAAGACCAAAAAAAAAAAAAAAAAAAGAAACCCTGGTTTTACTGGGTTGCCCCACTTGAGAGATAGGGAAGCTGGAAGTCACTCATAAACTTGTGTCAATCCTTGCTTAAGGGCTGTTCCCAGGTATATTAATCTGGCTCTTGCAGTCTCTGAGAGGCTGGGCAGAGTGGTCCTTTCCCTGGTTCAGAGAAAATCTTCCTCTATAGAAGTGCACACACAGGCCTCTGGAGTCAGTGGCTGTCCACTGCAATGTTAGAGCCTAAGATACAAGGAAAGAAAGGACTGACAATAGCCACTGCAGTCACCTAGTTTTTCAAGACTGAAGAAGAAATTCAAACCCAGGGTTACCTGGCTTTTAAATGTAGAATGATTCTACAATAGCATACAATAACATACATCTATATACGGGGTAGGGTTAAATTAGAAAGATGTTTGTCAGACTGTATTTAGGATCTAGATCACGTATGTGGAACAGAGAATGAAAATTGCCAAATATTCAGTACACATTCTGAGGTCATAGCCTGGTAAAGATTGATGGGTTTCTCCCCCTCAAGACTCTACTCACTGTAGGAAAGAATATCATCTCAAGGTTCTATTCAATATACAGTCTCCATTTCACCCCAGGTCCTGTCCTAGCCTCTAAGAAGCTAACACATGCATGTTTTGACTAGAAGAGAAAGGAGCCCCCAAATGGCTAGTGCTCCCACTTTCTTTAGAAAGTTCTGTATCCAGAAGAGGCCTTCTTTCATCCTCAGAGCCATCATACCTCCAAGAGCTGCTGGAAGGAAGATTTGACCAATACTTTCCATATTAAACAATTATGCATCTTCTAGATCATCAGGGTCACCAACAGCACTGATCTGCCCTTTATCCTTCTTTAGACCTGCTACTCCCAGAGACCACACCCCTTCCCCCATCATCCCCTAGTGTTCTACAATCACTTAAGTCTTTCACTGTACATTCTGGAACCCACAGTTAACCGGCACCACACTCTTCTAATTCCTAGGCTATTCTCTCAAAGTTATGTTCACCTCTCACCTTCCTGTCCAGCAACTATAACTCTTGCTTTTTCTGCAGCTATTATTGGTGTGGATCTATTTGTTTTTGTTCCCTGTGCCAGGAACTGAGTGTTGGCTATCCTTCTTTCTTTCCATTCTTCCAAACATTTTCATTTTCCTTCTTCTTCAAAAACCTAAGTCCTTTTGAAATTGGTAGCAGTCAACTGTATTACCTATTCTCCTTCCCTACTACCATCAATGACCTGCCTCTTCATCAATCTCCTACATTCAATGATGATTTTAACACCTGTTTGCTATTCTTCATCTCTATCCTAGGCAACATTTTTAGTGATTTCAATATTTGTTTAGATGATCCATTCAACACTTAACCCTCTTTGTTCTTTAAAATAGGTTCTAATGATTTTTCCACTATTAAACTCAGACACTTGAGTACTCATCCCATTCCCTTGTCAGCACCAATAATTTGACCCCACCCGACAATTCTTTCACCAATTCCCTATGACCATCTCACTTACATTTTGACCCCCATTCTAGCGTCTTTCGTCTCCACTAAGATCTTCCATCTTTCCACTTTTGTTTTGTATGCATTTCATTTCTTTCTCAGTTTCCTACTTACCCAACTTAGGTTTCATGGCACAGTACTATAATCACACCTTCACAATTATAGCTTGGTTTTTTTTTTTTCCTTCTATCCTACTCTCCTGGCAGAACCCTAATCCCAGTTAAATCTAACTACCCACCAACTTGGTTCCCGCACCTGAACAACTAAATATCTTGAGATATACATGACTTTGTTGTCTGGTTTCATGTTAAGAGTATAATAACAAATTCCAATGGGTATTCCAGATTTCCTAGTTATCCTAACAGCCTTCCATAATGCATCTGTCTTCCCACTTGCCTGGTGAATGTTTTATATTTTTGCCTCTCTTCAAATCCACTTCTCGCTCTTCACTTTCATTACCTATCATTTGACATAGAAAACAGAGACAAATGGGCTTTCCTGCAACCTTGGATGAATTCATTTCACAAATATTTAACTTACTTTGCATCAATTACTGTTCTAGGTAATGGGGATACAGATGTGAACAAATGAGGGCCTCTCTGTCTTAGCTTTATCCTTCTATCAACATACCTACTGATACTCATGCCACATTATTACCAAACTCCTCTTGTTCTAATGGATGGTTCCTTCTCTCCTCTAAGGCCAGCAGTCCACTTGAGCCTATATTCTATCCCCCTCACTCTCTCAGGGAATTTGTTGCTACAAATATGCCCTGTGTTCCCTAACATCAATTTCTACTTCTCTACTAGATTATCTCGAGCAATCTAAAAACATGCTCTACTATCTTCTCTCTAAAAAATAAAACAAACCAACAAAAATTCTCTCATGACCCCATACTCTCCTTGAGTCATTGTCTCATTTTTAAGTTCTCCTTCACAGCAAAATTCCTTCAAAGAGTTGTCTATAGGCACTGTTTTTACTGCCAAGCTTCACATTCTTTTCTCAGCCCATTTCAGTCTGGTTTTTCCCTAAAGGCTTTTGTCATATTACCAGTGACCTTCAAGCTGCCAAATCTTAAGGTCACTTCTCCATCTTCCTATATAATATAGGATAAAGGTTAAAAGTGTGGGCTCTAGAGACACAGCTCCTGTGTTTAAGTCCCAGTACTGCTAACTCAACAGCCACGTGACCTCGGAAAAGTTACTTAATCTTTCGGTCTTAATTTCCTTAACTGCAAAATGAGCCTAACAATTGTACATACTTTTTAGATTTATGAGAATTAAATGGGTAAATACATACAGCATTTGAGTTGTGTGCCAGATACAGAGTAAGTGCTCAGTTACTGTTAGCTATGATGATGATGATGATGATGATGACGACAATGATGATAATTACTACTGATACTCAGCTAGTGGTAATGCCAAAATCCTTATCTTACTCCACCATTAAACACCATCTCAAATAATGGAGCATATCTCCCTTGCAATCTAACCTTTCCTGGCTCCTCCTCTATCCACACTCCTTGGGTGGTCTCAGACAAACCAGGGATTTAAATAATCTCTACTTGATAATAACTTCTGGGACTCTTTCCTGAGGATCAGACTCAAAAACTGGAAGCTTACTTGATATCTCCACCTGAATATCTAAAATACATTGCAGACTTGACAGAATTTCCAAAAATCTTGCAGGTACCCTCACCTTCTTCTAAATCCTTAGTAAGTGGCACAGCCATCCGTCTAGCTGATTAAACCAAAAGCTAAGTTGTTCTTGATACCGCACTTTCCCTTTCCCTCCATATTATAAACCAGATGTTTATGTCCCCTCAAAAGTCATATGTTGAAGTCCTAATCCTCACTGTGATGGCATTTGGAGGGGGGCTCTGAAAGGTATTCAGAGTTAGATAAAGTCATGAGGGTAGAGCCCCCACAATGGGGTTAATGTCCTTATAAAAAGAGGAAGAGACAAAGTATCTCTCTGCTTCTCTGCTATGTGAAGAAGATACAGCAAGAAGATAGAAGACTGCAAACCAGGCAGAGAGCTGTCACTACACTTGGAGTTTCCCAGTACTTTGATCTTGGATTTCCCAGGCTCTGGAACTTTGAGAAATAGTTGTGTATTGTTTAAGCTACCAGTGTATGGTATTTAGATATAGCAGCCCAAACCAAGTGACACCATGCTTTCAATCAATTCATTAATTTTTCAGCCAATATTTTCTGAGCACCTTCTATATGCTAGTCATTCTTCTAAGCACTGATACAGATATCAACAGAACAGCAACAATAAAAACATTCTTACCCTCATGGAGATTACATATTTATCTTTGACTCCACCTTGAAAATAAATTCCAAATCTGCTTGTTGTTCTCCATCTCCACTCCCACTCCACATCACCATCCTTTCACTGGGACAACTCCACTGGCCTCCTTTCTCTTCCCTTCACTTCCATACTTGCCTGTTTCTAATTAATTTCCTACATGGCAGCAGAGTAAGCTTGTGAAAATCCTGCTTCTGTTGCCTCAAAGGCTTACCAATTTGCTTCTAATGATACTAATATGCTTTCCTTGACCAGTCTCTCTGAATTCATCTGCCTATTATTCTTTTTACTTCACCAGGCTTTAGAACAATTGCACCAGCTTTCTCCCTGCCATTTAGGTCTTAGTTTAAATGTCACCTTCTCAAAGAGCCTTCCCTAATATATAAAGTAGTCCCCAATCTGGTACATTTTCATTGGTGTCTCCTCTAAAAAACCTTCGTAACTTTCCCAGGGCACTCATTGCTTGAAGCCTTTTGTTTTCTTCATTTATGTGCTAATATTTTCTCCTCAGAGTTTGTTGAGGCCAGTAGAGGCAAAGTAATATTTATAAAAATAAGAAAACGTGAAAGGAGAGTAAGCAGATATAAAAATAAATTACTTTGGACAAGAGTCAGGAATTCAATGTTTGAATGATAACTTTGTCATTAGCTACAGGGTACATTGTTTTTCTGGGACCCAGTTTCCTCATTTATAAAATTATGTAGCGTAGATAGAGCCTCATAGCAGATACAACATGGATATTAGAACTAGAAAGGCCTGTTTTGTGTGTGTGTGTGTTTTAAGATTTTATTTATTTGACAGACATAGATCACAACTAGGCAGAGAAGCAGGCAAAGAGAGAGAGAGGAGGAAGCAGGCTCCCTGCTGAGCAGAGAGCCCGATGCAGAGCTTGATCCCAGGACCCTGGTATCAAGACCTGAGCCGAAGGCAGAGGCTTTAACCCCCTGAGCCACCCAGGCGCCCAAGCCTGGTTTTTTTTAAAGTCTTGTTCTGCCTCCTACTGGATATCTATCTGTCCTTGAGGAAGCTACTTAAACCTGACCTATCTATCTAAAGAGTTGTTGTAAGAATGAAATAAACTGTGGGAAAACCTGTCCTGGAGCCCAATACATGTAGGCATTCCAGAAATTCATGTTTTGTTTTTTTTTTCTCTTTTCTTTTTGCTGCTCTGAGCTATACTAAGCAAAGTTCCTTAAACTCAGCAGACCCTGGCTACAGATACAGAGATTGAATGAAGCACATGTAAACTGAGAGCACAGAGACTCATTTTTTCTTTTGTTCTTATTTCTAAGCATGGTGAGTTAGTTACAAGGGACATTTCCAACTTTCTTCAGTCCCAAGCTTGAATGTATTAAACTAATTATAAGACGAAAGAAAGAAGGAAGGAAGGAAGGAAGGAAGGAAGGAAGGGAGGAAGGAAGGGAGGGAGGGAGGGAGGAAGGAAGGGAGGAAGGGAGGAAGGGAAGAAGGGAGGACCTCACTAAGTCTGCACATAGAGGGGACACACAGTATTTGCATTCGAAAGAAAGAGGTTTGGAAAACTCAACTTTGGAAACCATGAGCTAGTTCCCCTCCCCTATCTTGGTTGTGTTGGGAGATGGGCATCCAGATAGAGAAGAGGAGCAGTGGAAGCAGTGGAAGCTCTAGGGTCCTTCTGCTCTTGCAGTCTCCTGGCAGGATGGCACCTGGGCAACACCTGGGCCCTCTTGGAGGCATGTGATTCCTCAGGGAGCCTCATATATGCCACAGCTGCTCCTGAGAGCCCTTAACCATTTCCTTGACATTTTGTCCTTAGAGGACAAAGGGGGTCTAATTTATTAGGTCTCAACATCTGTCAGCCCACTCCTAGGTGATACATAAGCTTCAAGACAAACCTCAGAGTAGGGAGCATTTTTGACATTTTACATTTGTTGAGTTTCTGCTATGTGCCAAACCCTCTGAGAGGCTTGTTTTATACTTCATCTCAGTCTTCACAGCATTCTTGGAAGAAGACATAATTGAGTACTTTGTGCAGATGAGGAAATTAAGGTTTAGAGAGGCTGAATAACTGTGGGGAGTCCTTCGACCAGGGAGTGGTAAAACTGAGATTGAAAAGGAGATCTGATGCTGAGAGCCAAAACATGAACCAGATGAATTAAACCTGAAGAAATTACAGACCCCAGAATAGAGTCTGTGCATGTGTGCTCATATACATGCCTCTACCTGACTTATTTTTTTAAGTTATCCTCATGAAATATTTTATGGTTTCCTAATCACAACTTTTTCTCTTTAGGGCCTTGATTCCTATTGTTCATTACACTGACCTGCCCTTCCCTTTCATTCCCAAATATGTGTATCTTATCCAAGCCTAGAGGGACTGCGGCAGGCAGTATCTCTTGTTGGGTATGAGGCTAGGCTCTTGGATCAGGTAATCAGAGAGAAGATGGATGATTAAATGAGATAATGCATGTAAAGTGCCTGGTACACTGTAGCTTTCAAAAAAGCCAGTAATTGTTAGTATTATTCCAGTAATAGTAGTAGTGGTGTGTGTGTGGGGGGGGTAGCAGTAGCTATTGTTGTTATTTATGTATTTGTAGCTTTGTATACAAATTCAGTAAAGATGTATTGGGCAGTGCATCTCTGTTCCCACCACATTTTCTCCCATTATAGCTACACCAACAAAGTTGTATTCTATTGCACTGGGTTAGCACAGTATTGAATAAGAAGCACATGCCAGAGGTCAGTGCCAGGAAAACAGTACCTAGGTACTGGATAGTGCCAGTGTCCCAAGAAGAGGGTGTGTTCAGGGCTATCACTGGGAGCTGCTATAAGTCAAGTGGAGAGGGGTAGGTATCCAGCCCAAGTAGAAACAATTTCACACTGATGACAATGGAGAAGGAACAAAAAAAGGAGAGTGGGCATTTAGGAAGTCATCCTCAAAATGATGTCACTGGCCAGATGGAGTTGCCTCAGTCTTGGTAGGTCCCTGTGGTCTACTATCATTTTGAGAATACCAATTGGCCTTTTCTGTGCTGTTGCTCCAAGACTCTGTTGCCCAACTGTCAACATTTACTATTCAGCAGTCACTAAGTTCTTGTTTTACAAAGTGAAAAATGGAACCTATTTAGGGCTACTCTAAGGGTTCCAGAAATTATATTTGTACAGCTGGAGAGTATGTGGTCAACATGTGAAAACCAATCAGTCGGGGCACCTGGGTGGCTCAGTGGGTTAAAGCCTCTGCCTTTGGCTCAGGTCATGATCCCAGGGTCCTGGGATCGAGCCCCACATCGGGCTCTCTGCTCCGTGGGGACCTGCTTCCTCCTCTCTCTCTCTCTGCCTGCCTCTCTGCCTACTTGTGATTTCTGTCAAATAAATAAAATCTTAAAAAAAAAAAAAAAGAAAGAAAACCAATCAGTCCTCAGACCTTGACAAAGTTGGGCCATAAGTTATGAAGAGGGCACATTTTCTCTCTAGTTTCTCTGTAGATCAGTTCCATGCCTAGACAAACATAAACTTTTTATCCTTTGAGTGTGTCTATAAAATATGTTTGTCATGACATAGTGGAAGAAGGATGGTTTTGGAGCCAAAATACCTCATTCAAATTCTAGAATTACCATTTACTACTCATGTGTCTTTAACCAAATTACCTAACCTCATCCGAAGAATAGGAATAATCATATAATACATTGGTTAAAAGGATTATTACAAGGATTAATTGAAATGATTACTGAAAAGTATCTAATAATGTTTTTGGCTATTAATAAGGAACCGATAACTATGAATTGATATTATTTTTACTATTATTTTCAAGTAAGCAAAATGCAGATTAATATAAGAAGCCTCAGTCCCTTGCTTGAAATTGGACGTGGACACTCCTTTTTCTCCCTCACTCCCTCTCCTCATCTCTCCATCTCTCACCCCCACAAGGCCAAGTTTTTAAAGAACAGTGAACTTTCTTATGACAATTGCGGTGTCATCAAAAATAGTTTGCTAAGCTAGGCAATATAAAAAATGAACTGAAGCAGAAAAAGACTGGAGGTAATGAGATGCATTAAGAGGTCATGATTACCACCATTGTCACTGAAATTTCCTAACTTGGATGGAAGTTCTTTTATCCAAGTAGTCTTCAGGGCTAGATATCTTAGAGTCACAGTCGTCCTCACCTTTATTTCTTCTTCCACTTCACCCATCTAAGCGTTGAAGGAGTCCTAACCATTCAACTTCCTAGATGTCTTTGGAATCTATTTCCTCCTTGCTATACCATTGACCCTATGCACCTTCTTAAGAACTTTTTTAGACCTGTTTTTATGAGATTTATTTCGCTAAGCATGATAGGCTCTAGTTCCATCCATGTTGTCGCAAATGGCAAGATTTCATTCTCAATAAAATGAGCATACAAATACCATATTCATCAGACCTGTTTTTAAAATTAAGGCTGAACTCTGGAACATGGCATACAAAGCTCTCTGCGATGGACCATGCATATCTCTACAACCCCATCTCACGCTTTGCCATGCACCACTTATCCTCATAAATGGATGTTCTGAAGGTTCTTCTATTCACCTTAAATCCTGTGTTTGTGCCAACTCTTGCACATGTGGATCCAGAATTCTACTTCACCCTCTCTATTTCCTCATTCTGCCTCCTTTGCAACTCCTCCCATATGTAGAACAGGGCAGGGTTTCTCTAAGTGTTCCCTCAGCATCTTACATATCTCTCCATCTCAGTACCTGCACATGTAAGTCCAAAGTAGAGAAATAATCTTTTCCGGCACTCAGATGGCTGTGTGATGTTGGTTTCCTCAGATCTTAAGTTCATATAATAATGATGTCTATTTCATAGAGCTGTTAGAGAGGATTACAGTAAACACACATTTTTTAGAATAATGACTGGGTTTAGTCAAATGTATGTGCTTATTATTAGGGCCTCTGGTTCCTTCCATCCCAGCACAGACATGACCTGGAGTTTATGTCCAAGTTTCTCATCCTAACTGAAACGTACCTTCTCACCTGCTCTCACCAAGTCTAAATTTTCCCCAAACTCAAGGCTCACCTCCAGTAACTCTCATCTGCCATGAACACTTCCCTAATCTCAGCAAGAAGATCTCCTTCCCTCCTTGCTGCTCCAGAAACACTTTGCTCCTATCTTTCTTTCCTATATTTTGAGCCCCAAATTGATATTTCAATTTATAAGTCCCATTTATGTAAGTCCCAAATATAAGTCCCATTTCCCCAAGAAAATTTACGTTCTCTTATCTGGCCATGTGTGGCTACCTGACTTCCCATCACCAGTGCAGAGCCAGGCATACAGTCAGTGTTTTGGGAATGTGTGTGTGGATGATGGGGCATTCATACATGTCTTAGTCCATTCAGGCTGCTCTAACCAAAAACAAAACAAAAAAAAAAAACAAAACAAAACATAGACAGGGTAGCTTCTAAATAAGAGAAATTTACAGTTCTGGAGGCTGGCAAGTCCAAGATCAAGGTGCTTGCAGACTTGGTGTCTGGTGAGAACCTGCTACCTGGTTCATAGACAGCTACCTTTTTGCTATGTTCTCACCTGACAGAAAGAGCTCTGGGATTTTCCAGGGTCTCTTCCATAAAGGCACTAATCCCATTTGTGAAGGTTCTATCCTCAGACCTAATCACCTCCTCAAATCCCTGCCTTCAAATGCCAACATGCTGGCGATTAGGGTTGTTTTTTTTTTTTGTTTTGTTTTGTTTTTTTTTTTAATTTGACAGAGAGAAATCACACAAGTAGACGGAGAGGCAGCCAGAGAGAGAGAGAGGGAAGCAGGCTCTCTGCTGAGCAGAGAGCCTGACGCGGGACTCGATCCCAGGACTCTGAGATCATGACCTGAGCCGAAGGCAGCGGCTTAACCCACTGAGCCACCCAGGCGCCCCTGGCGATTAGGTTTTTAACACATGAATTTGTGGGAGGGACAGAAACATTCAGTCCACAGGAACAGGTTTCTATCATTTGTGGTTTCCCTTGAATGTTGGTAATACTGAGGGCCTGTGGCAGGGAACACGGAGGAGATACAATGACTGGGTGAATAGATCTGCCTTATCACTGATGCCCCGGGTTGCATTTCTCTGCTTTGTAACCAAAGATAATGGAAGTCAAAGTCTAAAACTGTTCACTGCGATGGTGTGAAAGCTGAGGATCTGAAGAATACTTCAAGAAGGAAGTGTTTCTGAAAGCTGGAAAGGGGAAAGAGAGAAAGAGAAAAGAAATAAAGAAAGAGCCTGAAATCAATAAGGCCTGAACTCCCATAGGCAGCAGCAAAAGAGAAACACCTTGTTTGTATGGTTGAAGGGCCAGAAGAGGGCTGTGTGTGTGTCTGTGGGGAAGTTAACAACACATCCTTTCGGAAAGTGCTGGAGCTGGGGGCGTGTGGGGGCAGGAGAAGTAGAGACAGTTCCTGGAATGATGACGACTCAGATTTCTGAAGATAATGCCACCATCCCATCAAGTTTTACTCCTTGTCATCACCACCACCACTATCTCCTGCAGGCACAGCACTTTACACTTTAATAAAAAGTGCTTTTCTAGTCCCTATCACATCTGTATTGAAGGGTAGCAGAATATAGCACCCCAAAATATGTCTCTTTGGCATAAGGATTATTTTAAGCTGATTATTTTGAGAAACTGCAGACACAGGAGAAGCTCTGGAAGCAGAGGAGAAGTTACCCTTTCACAAGGAAAATTTACATTAGAAAGGGGGCCTGCACTGCACAGAAGAACGCTGTTACCAGAGATCACTTTTTCATCTGACAGACTCATCGGCTGGCAGGCCAACCTTTGTGCACCAAACACTCTTCTGGCTGTGAGTGAATTGCCTTCTCCTCATTGGAAGGCCCAAGCCCCTATCTCTTTCCTTAGCCTAGGGTCTTATATAAGCCTCAATCGTTTGGCTGCCCTCTGAGTCTCCTATCGTTATAGGAATCCTGTACATGTGTACGTACATACTTTTTTTTTTCTCCTGTGAATTTGTCTTTTTATCACAGGAGCGTCTCAACCGAGAACTTAGAAAGATAGAAGAAATTTATTTTTCCTCCCCTGCATTATCTAATTGAACATTCTGTGAAATAAATATGATGATCCCCATTTTATAGAACAGAAAAAGAGGCTCAGAAATGTCTAAAGTCTTGTGATTCCTAGAGCTGGGCCTCTTCACTTGAATGCGACCTTGAGGGACAGGTCAGCTTCTGGGAGCCAGAGATGGCCTAGGCCACTCCATTTGGATGTAGTACCCACTTATTTTTCTTATTTCTATTGCTGGCTGTCTCTCCTCTTGGGAAGTCACTCCATTTTCACTGCAGAGTTCTTCAGAGAAATGCTCTGGTGAGTGAATGAGCCCTTGAAGGCATGGTCTGGATGACTCTTCATACTTAGCAACCTATTATTCAACTTCAGTCATGGTGGTGTCTTTATGTTTCCTGATTGGCTCCCAAATGCTCAGCATATACATAACCAGTTATCATTGCTTTCATGGTTTTTAAATCTCCCTTTTAATTTGCCAGATGGAAACGTTTTTAACCAATATTATTGCAATCTTACTTTTTTTTCCCCTTAGAAAAGAGAACAGAGAGAGATGAAAAGGTAAATGGAAAAATGGTTAAATCATCCAGCTTTTCGTAAGCAGTCAGCATACTAGTCCTGAGGATTATTCATATATCTGGTAACATCCTCTGTGTGACTGTGTATGAAGATATGGATAAATACAAGGAGGAGCAAATAACATGTGCATCAACAAGGCAGGCCCTGACTTCCTACAAATACTGCGACACTAAATAATCCTTTATGTAAGAAGACAGAAACACAAGAATGAAAAATTGCTTTCATTTAAACCTCTAAGAATTAAGCACATTCTAGAATGTATCTCCCCACCCCAAACCCCCCTAATTTTAATACTTTTGACCACATTCAGAAATACTGGCTTATAAAATGATGTAAGATAGTTAGTGAATTATGGTATCTACCACCTTAATAACATAAGGACATAGCAGATTTGTTCTCTCTCTCCTCCTTTTTTTTTGTCCCTCTCCCTCCTCCTTCCTACCTTTCTTCCTGCTTTCCTGCCTTCCTCTATCCCTCCCTGACTCCTTCCCTCTTCATATGAATTTTTATTGTACACTCTATTTGGTTTACTAGGGCTATTATAACAAAATACCACAGACTGAATGAATGAAACAATACACATTAATTTTCTCACAATTTAGAACCCTGGAAGTCCAAGACAAAGGTGTCAGTAGGTTTTGTTTCTTTTGAGGCCTCTTTCCTCGGCTGGCGGGTGGTCACCTTCATGCTGCATCCTCACAGTGTTTTTTTTTTTTTTTTTTAATTGTTTTTTTGTTTTTCTGTGTGTATGAATCCTTGGTGTATCTTTTTGTATGTCTTAATTTCTTCTTATAAGGATACTAGTTAGATTTAAATTTTTATTAAACATTTACTACTAGCACACCACTAAATGTAGTCCTGAAAAATGTCAGGACCACCCTGGCATCATTTTAACTTAATGCCAACTCCATATCTTCTGACCTGCTGGGAATTAGGGCTTCAACACATGAATTTGAGGAGGGCGTGGTTCAGTCCAGAATAAGCACCTAGGAAAAGTGTTCACAATTTGTAAGCTCTCATAAATTCTTTCATATTGCTTCTCTTCCTCTTTTTCTTGACTTCCCAGTTTCCTAAGAGTTCCTCTCAAAAGCTTTTGAGAAGATTTGAGATGTTCCTAGAAAGCTTTCCATCTTTACTCTTTGTCTTATACACACATTGTAGCTCTTATCCCATTTGTTTTTGCTGCCTAGTTCCTGGAGTATTTAGTCAAACTAGATTTGAACGGATGGTTTGCAATAGCTGCAACCACAATGCGACCTATGACCATAAGCACTATATTATACAACCGCCGCTGTCACTCCTATGAGCTCTCTCCCTCCTGTCCTCCTTTCTCCTTCCTCCTATGATGGGGAGGACGACATCCAGAAACAACAGTTATACATGCACAACAGCTAACATTGCCTGCACACTGCAGTCCCGTCAAGTGAGGGAGAGGAACACGAATCAGGAGGACTTGAGCCCCCTCCTTGCCCTCATTCCTCCTTTGGTTTAAACTTCTTTGGTTTAAGAAAGATTATTTACTTTGGTTCCCAGTCCCCTTGGGAGGGTTTGGCCTGCTCAGAGCTGCTAAGCTACTTTCAAGAGCCCTGTGCTTGTTCCTTTTTGGGACCTCTCTGGAACAATTACTAGCTGCATTGAGCAGCACAGCGGCACATTCCACTGGCTGGTGAGCTCAGGTACTTGTGACCCTGGTAGCACTGACTGACTTGGCAAGAACTTGGCCATCCCACTGCCAACCTTACAGGTGTGGTCTTTTCATCCCCTTCATTATCCGCCTCCTCACTAGGGAGCCTGGGCCAGGCCCGAACTTTTGGGCTTTAATGCACCTGTCTGAGCACAAGGCAGATGCTGTTTTCCAAGTAATCAAAACTGATAGTGTTCCTTACAAAGTTTTTAAACCAGGAAGAAGGAAAATAAAGGCTGACTGCAGTTTCCTTCCTTCCTCCTTACCCTTGTTCCCTCTTTTTTTCTTCTTTACTACGACCTCACTTCCTATTTCTCTTCCTTTCCTGATTTCTTCCATTCTTCTTCCTGCTCCTGCTTTTCATCTCGTTTCCTGATCTCCCTTTTTTTCTTTCACTATAATAACTGCCTAAAATTTAAGTTAATGGAAATATTCCAAGATATACATCATATATGTATCCAAATTAAAAAAAAAAGGTGGAGCTTCTATACTTGTTCATATTCACATTTGCTGTATCTGGGTAGCTGAATCAGTAGAAAGTAGCAACTTAAATCCACCCAATGAATAGAGTTCAGAATTTGTTTTGTAGCTGCATATTTTTCTTTCTTTTAATTATACTACATTTTATTTAGTTATTTCTTCATCTGCCCACCTCAGTCACATGAAGGCAGAGCTTACATTTTCTTAGCTGACCAATTTATTATGATGCATTGAATTAACAGACTTCCTATTCCTACCAGAGAACCATCCTTGCCTTCCTGGTAAGAACCTCAGTTGGCGGTGGTGTGTTAGTCTATAATAAGCTATGTAATTTTTTGTTTTTTACTTGTGTTTTTATTTTGCATTAGTATGGAAGAAAGTGATTAATCTACTGCTTTCCGCTTTTTTGGGGGGGGGATATCAGTGTTAGGCTCATTAAACTAAAATTTGGAAGCAGAAATGCTCTGGAGTATTTTGCAAATTACTGAGATGTCTGTTCCTTAAAAGTTTGAGTCAGTTTATCTGGTCCTGACATTTTTCAGGACTACTTTTAGTGGTGTGCTAGTAGTAAATGTTTAATAAGTGGTCCTTCTTTGTAGCATTTGCTCATTTCCACAGTGTAAATATTCTCATAATGGCTGATTGCAAGTGCATTCTCATGATGTCACTGAATTTGGAGGTGAGAAGAGAGGTACATAGTTTTCTTTCAGAAACTAGTGCTAGCCAGCCCTAGGACACTGCTGGTGGTTGATCTTCGGTAACTTTCTCAATTTTGTCAACTGCTAAGATTGTCCTTTATGGAGTTTATCATGGCAACATTGTCTTTTCTTACTTTTTTTTTTTTCTTTTTAAGATTTTATTTATCTCTTCTAGAGAGAGAGAGAGAGAGAGACAGCACACAAGCAGTGGGAGCAGTAGGCAGAGGGAGAAGCAGGCTCCCTGCTGAGCAAGAAGCCTGATGTGGGACTGATCCCAGGACCCTGGGATCATGATCTGAGCTAAAGGTAAATGCTTAAACAACTGAGCCACCCAAGCATCCCTCTTGGGAACATTATTTTAGAAAATTATTCATTTCATCCAGATGTTGAAATGTATTATTTAACTTTGCAAATAACTCTTTTAGGATTATTTTTATTCCCTTGACATCTGTGATACCACTCCCTATCCTTTCCATTTCAAATGCTATATATTTGTACTTTCTTTCTTTATATTTTTCAGGTTCACTGCAGTTTCTGCAATTTTGGATTGCTTGCTTCTCAAAAAGACCAATTCTTAAATTCACTTGTCAGTTTTACTGTTTCTCTATTTTCTAACTATCATTTTCTGCCTATCTTAATTCCTTATTTTCTAATTCATCTGACTTTGTTTTTATAAAGCACCAGGCATTGAGAGTATATGATAAATAAGTGGCATTTATTATTATTATGTAAACACATCTATCCAATATCATTTAGTATACACTGCATGCTAGTATATTTTAAAATTTAGAACTGGATTCATAACTATAGAACATATGCTATGCTTTTTATAACACAATCAAATTCTCCTTCCTGTCTGCATTTCTGCAATCCTGCCACAGTTGTTGGAAAACATCATTTAGCTATTTCCCTTCTTTCTTTCATGCCGGTGACTATTCCTCCCACTTCTGGCTGCCTTGTAACCCCACCGAATCTCTCTTGGCTTCCAATTCCCATGTTCCCAACCTGTGTCCTCATTAAATTAATACCCTCTCACCATTCTTCCATCTCTGATTATAGGCTTCCCTCCAGTCAGTCACCTTGTGGGATAGGAAACATAATTTCTTTATAGTCATGGTCTCTGTTACCTGTGACGGCTTGTGTTAAGACTAAGCCATTTGAATGTTTTCCTGGGATGCAGAAATTCCATCTAAAATTGAGATCTGCACCTCCTGCCAATGGTTTGAAGAATTGGGTCAATGGCTTTCAGAACATATGGACAATGAAGAGATCTGCATTAAACATTTGATGCTTGTTTAACTTGCTTTTTGAGCAACACATGTGAAGAATAACTTTGGGTCAGCTGAGAATGGGTGGATCAGTGATAGCTTGTTAGCAGGAGCCAGTCTTCAGAGGGGTGTGAATATGGAGTCCAGTCAAAAGTGGTTGAAGCAGAAGAAAAAGGAGGAATGAAAGGATTTTGGTTGAGTTCTTACTCTGTGTCAGACACTACTTAACATTAACTCATTTAGTGTTTTGAATATTCCTACAAAGCAGGTATTACTTCATAATAGAGTCTCAAAAAAGTAAAATATTTTGCCTAAAGCCACAAAGCTAGAAAGTGAGGGAGACAGGATGCAAAGCTTTACTTCTCCAAAATTTGTACACTTTCAATAGTGTACCTTTTTTTTGCTCTATATAGTTCCAAGTAATTCATATTGAAACTCTCATTCCCATGGAATGTCCTTACTGTGAGGTCTAAGAACATCCTTATTTATTTATTTATTTGTTTTCTCATACTCAATGTTTGGGAATGGCTTTGAACCTGAAAAAGTGGCATTCCATGACTCCCGGTTAATGCATGGCAGTGACAATAGTTGTTTTGTCTGCTTTGCCCCTATAATTATTAAGTTTGTCAATAGATGTCATATTGAAACTGCCCCACCAATCTTAGCCTTTCAAATGTCTATATCTTTAGTCACTGGGGCTGCATAGCTTGAAAATCTGTTCAAGTACCCTGCGCCCACTTCAAAGTATCTGCTGTTCTGCCATGAATGCTCAGGATTATGGTGTCCTATATCTCTCAAGGCCTTGAATTGTGCCCTGATTCCCTATGGGTGATTCCAGATCCCCTGTACCAGCTGATATACATCCTTAGCTGTGTGCTCACCTAGGGTGATACCCCCAACACCAGGCTCCCAGTCACAACATTTGAAGCCTTCGTGGAAATAAATCTCTGGGAAGAACCTTAGTGCCTTTCTTCAGTTTTATAATTTTTTTCTTTTCAGTGGGTCCAAAGGCAAACAGATGAGGAAGGAAGGAAGAAAGGAAGGAAAGAAGGAAAGAAAGAAAATAAATTTAATAGTTATTTTGGAAGTCACGAGCTAAAAGTTCTTGGGGCCTCTCTCTGACTATCTCGGGACCTGTTATTTTTATAATTTTGCTGTAATTTCTTACAGACTCGGATCAAATGAATGCTGTCACATTTCTCCTGGATGTCAACCCAAAGTGAAATCTACATTCCCTGCTTCCAGGGAGCTTTTACAAATGAAAGCTGGGGAAGTCACTTTTGGATGCCACTCAGCTTTCAAACTTCACCTCTTAAAAAAAAAAAAAAAATGTTCTGTGATCATTGGCTCAAGCTCTGATCTCACTTCACTGGGAACCCATATTTGTACTATGTGATCCAGCCCTCAGCACTGTGGTCACTTATAAGAAAAAGAGAAGGACACATTTGTGTTGTGTGGTGTGGATGGAATATAAACATGGAAAACTGTGTTGTGACAGTTTCCTGCCATGGAGACTATAGAAAGCAGAGAAAGGTAAGATACAGAGGGAGAGAGTAAAATGGGTAAGACTTGAAGATAATTCCCAAAGCATATATCCTAAGTGTTCCCTGTTTATGTACTTTGGGCCTTTCCTGAGGTTCCACTGCAACTTGCCCTTGAGCTCCATGAGGCACTTTACCCTACATTTATTAGGTGACACTGAATAGGTTATCCTTTCTTGTAATTCTTGTTGTCTGAGAAGGTAGACCCATTATCTGAGGCAGCATGGCACACGGGTGATATGACCGACTATATAGATAGTGCCAGAGTTCTCAAAATTGTAGTTCTAGCTCAGTGGCTAAGGGAAGGCGAAGAGTGTCTACTAAATATGCCCAGATATGAATTGCTGGAACCTGTGTTAGCTTATGTGGTAAAAAGGACTTTGTAGATGTGCTTAAGTTAAGGATTTTGAGATGGGGAGATCATTCTGGATTATACAGGTGGGCCCTAAATGTAATTGTAAGTGTCCTTTTAGAAAGGAAACAAAAGGAGTTTTGACGTGAAAGAGAAAGTAGATGTGATTTTGGAAACAAGAGATTGAGGGTTACAAGGAAGGGGTCATGAGTCAAGGGATGCTGGCGCCTTCAGAAGCTAGAAAGTCAAGGAGACACATTCTCTTCTTCAGTCACCAAAAGGAACCAGTCCTGTTAACACCATGACTTGAGCCTACAGAAAGGTACTGCAGCCTTTTGGCCTCCAGAACAGTGACATGATGAATTTGTATTGTATTAAGCAAATTAACCAAGTTTGTGGTAATTTGTTACAGCAACAATAGGAAACTAATATGGTAGTGATGGTGGTCAAGTTTCCTAACCACTCTGTGCTTCAGTTTTACCATCTATACTGTGGGGAAAAGGCAAGTTCCATCAGGCAGTTGTAAGAATTCATGAATTTGTGGCTGAGTAATATTCCATTGTATACTCAGCCACAAATTCATTGATTCTTAAACCACCTGATGAAGAGATATTCTCCCCACATTACAGATGGTAAAACTGAAGCACAGAGTGGTTAGGAAATTTTCCCAAGATTACATTTGATCATAAATGTGGATGAAGCTGCAGAGTACTATAAGTCAGCAGCAAAAATAAGTCAGTCAGAGAAAAACAAACACCATATGATTGCATTTATATGTGGAATTTAAGAAATAAAACAGATGAACATGGGGGAGAAAAAAAAAAGGAGGCAAACCAGAAAACAGACTCTTAACTGTAGAAAACAAACTGAGGGTTGCTGGAGGGGAAGTAGGCAGGGGGATGGGCTAGATGGGTGATGGGGATTAAGGAGGACACTTGTGATGAACAATTTGTGTTGTATGTAAGTGACGAATCACTAAATTCCACACCTGAAACTAATATGACTCTGTAGGCTAACTCACTGGCATTTAAAAACTTGAAAAAAAAAAATAAAAATAACTTTCCTTCAACTATCAAAAAAAAAAAATCAATGAATTTGCATGTTGTCTGCCACAAAGCAGGCACTCAATAACTATTTGATTATTTAATGCTTGCATTCAACATAGTCTTAGCCATACAGTTAGTTGGTCTGTCAGTAGAGTCAAAACTTCTACCCAAGCTGTTCTGACTCCAAATCCACAAGTAAGCTGGAGAAAAGCTACCAATTAACAGAGTGAATATGATGTGATCCCACGTATCTTGGGCTTTCCTTTAAAAGCCATCGCTGAATAAGGAAAATGCTATTTTATGTCACCTTGACTGCAGTTTTAGAAAAGCTAATTTTACTTTATATGATTCAAAGTTCAACTCCTTCTGTGCTGAAAGATGTAAAGAGAAATTCTCAAATCCTCTCATTTCTTCTCATTAATCATACATTATTATTTGTAGCTTCTACATTCTACTTTTTTTTGTAAAAATTTTATTTATTTATTTGACAGAGAGAGATCACAAGTAGGCAGAGAGGCAGGCAGAGAGAGAAAGGAGGAAGCAGGCTTCCTGCTGAGCAGAAAGCCCGCCGTGGGGCTCAATCCCAGGATCCTGGGATCATGACCCGAGCCCAAGGCAGAGGCTTTAACCCACTGAGCCACCCAGGTGCCCCTACATTCTACTTTTTAAATCACCTAAGAGGTAATCTTTCAAAAGACTTTTATATTTTCTATTTAACTTACTTTGCCTCACATTTGGGATATCAATTTGACCCATGTTTACTAAGTATCTGCTTTTTTAAAAACTTCCTAAGTTCCTACTTATATAGGTATCTTTCCATGTGTTTTCAGAAAAACAAAAACAAAACAGCTATTTATTTATCCATTCACCCAGCTTTCTATTCATCCAACTACGGACTTAACAGGCAACATTTGAGGACCACAGTCTGGGTTATATATGTATGTGTTAGACCCTGGTGCAGACAATAAGTTGCAGTCTCTGCTCATATAGGGCTCACAGTTGAGTTTGGGAGCCAGATACATGGTTAGAACCTCCAGAGAAATGAAGGATTTGCCCGGAGACTGAAAGTAAAGGGAATGGAGGGCTGGATACATCAGACAGAAAGCAAGGTTGTAAGGAAGACTTCACAGAAAAAATATGGGGCTTAGTATGTGAGGTTTAGGAAGAAAGAGTCGGGGGTGAGGGGAGCACCTTAAATGAAAGCTTTAGAAGTATTAAAAGCAAAACATGGTATGGCTAGATTAGACATGGTATTTGATAGCATATGGTCCAAGAAAATTTCTTTGCTCCTCCCAGACAAGAGTGTAGATTGACATTTGCTTGTCTGATGGAAATAATTTAGGTAGCATACTAGGATACCATACATCAATGCAGGCAGCTTTCTGAGATCTGATGCATGCGTTCTGACTTTTTACCCCTTTCTCTTTTTTTAAGCTGAAACATTACTGACAGTCACCGCTATAGTCCAGTGCTCTTAAAGTTGACATATGCTGAGTGACAGATCCAAGATAAGAGTAAAATACATTTGAATGTGCCGATAAAGGGAAAATGGGAAAGGGCTGAAATTACAGAGATATAAAGGTGTATCTTTAAAGCTCTGAGGAGAACAAATTGCTAATCAGGAACAGAACTGTATAGAGGCTTGATAAGTTCGAATGAAGAAACCCTTCTGGGATGGAAACTCTTTCTAGTGTGTAGTGGTTTTATAAGAAGTCTAATGAGATCCATTTGAAAGTGCTGGCTCCGTTTGGTATGGAGGAGGATTGTCAAGAGATTTTCAGATGTCTGAATGGCAGTAATAAGCCCAACAGGGCCAAGGTGGGGTGTCCGATTGCCCAAGTGGCATAAAAGCTATCTTTGGAAACTCATCATCCACAATAGTACATTCTGTTCCCATTAATTTCTGGCAAATGGAAACCTTCTGCAAGGAAATAGCACTGATACTGATCAAGTCAATCATGGCTGAGATTTACTTATAAGCTATAATTCTGGAATATTTTACCATTTTATAGCCGTTTAAATACACTTGTACACACATATAAGCACACATGGACACATACACACACGGACATACACACACACACACACACACACAGGTATTTATAAAGCATAGGAAATATTAATTCTTAGTCTGTCACCAGTTTCCCTAATAAAATTTATTCAATTGCTTGAGCTTTTTTTAGAAGCTGTAGTTACTGGTAGTCATATAGTACAGTGTAGTATTTGCATTATTTACAAATTTCCTTTGCTCCAGGATCATTGGAGTATAGGGAGTATATCATCCCTTTAGTGTATAGGGATGATAAATTGCTAAGAATTTGTCCCTGCATTCCTGGCCATAGTCAGTTGGTTTTGGAGTGGATGCCTGACCTTAACTGGGTCAGTGAGAGGATCTGTGCAGTTGGAAAAATGGTTAAGGAAAGACCCAGAGGAGAAGCCCATTCAACACATTCATGTTGCTTTGAGTCTCGTTTTAGAAGCTTGGAACCTTTGATGACTGCTAACATGGGTCTGTCTGAAAAGTTTCCTCCATCTGTAAACTGAAATTTGCTAAAAATGGAAATCACAGCTGCCCTCACATTTTGAGTGATAGCAATACAGATTCCCACTGAACATACAAATACCTAGACTTCTCCAGAAAGATGGTTCAAAACTTTCTTTTGTTAAAAAACTGACATCATTTCCCTTGCCCCAAGACTGCTATTCAATGTCCTTGACCACCTTCAGAATTTGCTTGCCAATGACCCATTCCTGAGAGACAAATCCTACAAGTATCTAGGAAACCAATATATATTATGATAAACACTGTGGTTAAATAAGAAATATATTTATATAACTTTGTAACACTATAAAGTATTAGTGAATTTGATTCTGATTAAGCTAAAATTTATTTGGGCCAGTACTCGTTTTTGAAATTTTGCTAAACACTGTTGATTTCTTTTGTGGGTTTAATTCTTACAATCAGCTATAATATAATCTTCATTATACCACTGAGGATTCTGAACCTTAAAGAGTAAGAGATACAGAAAGATAATCTATTTATCAATACCCCAAAGAAATATTAATTTTAGCTATCTATGTATCTATCAATCCATCTATATACATCAATTTATGTAAGTGTATGTTATAATATATATGGAATGCAAATGTAGACATATATATATTTATTATATATATACACATTTTTATCATATCATTTCTGGTGACATACTATTTCAGTTTCAGTGCATTTTTTTCTTTGGCAAATATTTTGTATTTAGTATTATATAGTTATTTATATTCTAAAAATTTTATTTTTAGCTGATTTCTACATGCAACGTAAGCTTGAACTTATAATCATGAAATCAAGAACCGCATGCTCTACCAGCTGAGCTAGTCAGGCACCTACCAATTATTTATAGTTTATAAGGTTGTTCATAACCAGTATTTTGTATGATTTTTACCATACCCTTCCCTGTCCCATACACATGCTTTAGTAAGTAAATAAGAATTGTAGTTGCTCTATTTTAGAGATAAGAAACTAGAGCTCATGGGTGCCTGGGTACCTCAGTCAGTTAAGCATCTGCCTTTGGCTCAGGTAATGACCTCTTGGTCCAGGGATTGAGCCTCACACTAGGCTCCTTGCTCCACGGGGAGCCTGCCTATCCCTCTCCCTCTGCTGTTCCCCCTGATTGTGCTTTCTCTCTCTCTCTCTCTCTCTGTGTCAAAGGAATACATAAAATTTTCTTTAAAAATTATAAACTCTTGCTGTGAATTTTGTAAGACTGATGATTCAAAGACCGGTACCCCAGAAGCAAATAATACATTATATGTTAACAGAAAAATAAAAAAAAAAGATAAAAAAAAATTATAAACTCTTAAAAAGAAAAAAAAAGAAAAAAGGAAAAGAAACTAGAGCTCAGAATAAGTACTTGAGGAGGGGAAGCAAAATGGTGGAAGAGTAGGAAACTGAAATATCATTAGGTCCCAGGACTTCAGCTACATGGTTATCAAACCATTCCAAACCCCTATAAACTCAACAGCAGATAGAAGAGAAGAAGAGCAGCAAATCTAGGAGCAGAAAATTGACCATATTCTAGAAGGTAGGATGTGGGCAGAAGTGAATCTGAAGTATCGGGAAGATAGACCATGGGGGGAGGGGCTAGCTCCCGGTAAGCAGTAGAGCAGCGGAGCATAAAATTGGAACTTTTAGAAGTTTGCTCCACTGAGGGACATTGCTCTTGAGGCTAAGTAGGGGTGGAGCCCTTACAGGGACAGTTTGGTCTCAAGACCCACAGGGTAACAGAAAGACCGGGGTGTCTGAGTGTGGCAGAGCTGCCAGGTATTGGAGTGGGGAAGCCAACTATAGAGATAGAGCCAAGGTAGGGGCTCTCGGCTTGGGGCTACCTTAAACCGTGATCCAAGGCACAGTCAGGTCACTGCTTTTTGAGCAGGTAACACACAAGTGTCAGATCTGGAGAGACCCCCTCCTTCCTCCTACAAGAGGAGTGGTGCAGGAGCATGAGGCAGGAATCTGCTGGATTTGAGGACTGCAAACAGGGCTGTGCATCAGAGATAGAAACCCTTGGTCACAGGTCGGGTGAGCACGGAGTGCAGCTGGAGACCAAGGGGATAGGAGGGGATTGACTGCTTTTCTTTGAGGGTGCACCGAAGAGTGGGGCCCAAAGCCCTCGTTCTGGGCCAGGGATCAGGAGGCTGCCATTTTCTTCCTGTCCTCTAAAGCTCTACAGAAAGTGTTAAGGAAACAAAAGCTACCAAGAGCAAACCCCAACAGATTACTTAGCCTGGGCCCTGGCAAGGGCGGTGCATTTCCACCTCAGGCAAAGACATTTGAGAATCACTGCAACAGACCCCTCCCCAAGAAGATCAGCAAGAACATCCATCCAAGACCAAGTTTACTGATTAATGAGAAGTGTGGAACTCTAGAGCTAGGGGAAAGCAATGCATAGAATTCATGGCTTTTCCCCATAATCCTTTAGTCTTGCAAAGTTAATTTTTTTTTAATTTTGTTTTTTTCTTATTCTATTTTTTAAACTTTTCCTCTTTACTCTTTTAATGTTTTTAACTATTTTATCTTATCAATACCTTTTTTTAAAAAATCTTTTTTTTTAAATTTTCTTTATTAGGGACACCTGGGCAGTTCAGTGAGTTAAGCCTCTGCCTTCAGCTCAGGTCATGATCTCAGGGTCCTGGAATTGAGCCCCCCATCAGGCTCTCTGCTCAGTGGGGAGCCTGCTTCCCCCTCTCTCTCTGCCTGCTCTCTTGTGATATCTCAATCTCTCTCTCTCTCTCTCTCTCTCTCTCGCTGTCAAATAAATAAATAAATCTTTAAAATTTTTTTCATTATTATAATCTTATTTTATCCTTTCATTGTATTTAACCTTATTTTTTGTATACATATAGGGTTTTTATTTTTAGATTTTGGGATACAATTTCTTCTAATAAATCAAAATATACCCTAGACCTAGCACATGGCTTTGTTCTAATCTCAAGCTTGATCACATTTTCTCCTCTTTTTTTTTTAATTTTTCCAATCAAATTATCTTATCAATTCCTTTTTTTATAATCATTTTAAATTTTTATCTTTATAGTCATATTCCATCCTTTCATTGTGTTTACTTATTTTTGTGTGTATGTTTTTCTTTCTTTAAAATTTTGGGAGCTAGTTTCTTCTGGAAGACCAGAATACACCCAAAATCAAGTGGGTGGCTCAGTTCTACTCACCAGTCATATATATATATATTTTTTAATTCCCTCTTCTTCCCCCCCCCCCATTTTGGGTCTCTTCTCATTTGTTTAGTGTATATCTTTCAGGGGTCTAGGCACCCTTCTAGTATTTTACTCCCTCATTCATATATTCTTATCTGGATATAATGACAAGGTGGAAATACTCACCACAAAAAAAAAAAAAAAAGAAGAAAGAAAAAGAAAGAAAAGAAAAGAACAAGAGACAGTACTGATGGCTAGGGACCTAATCAATATGGACATTGGTAATATGTCAGGACTAGAGCTCAGAATGACAATTCTCAAGGTGCTAGCTGGGATTGAAAAAGACATGGAAGATATTAGAGAATCCTTTTCTGGATATATAAAAGAACTAAAATCTAACCAAGTTGGAAAAAAAAAAGGCTATTAATGAGATGCAATAAAAAATGTAGTCTCTTACTGCTAGGATAAATGAGGCAGAAGAGAGAATAAGTGATATAGAAGACCAAATGATGGAGAATAAAGAAGGTGAGCAAAAAAGAGATAACTACTGGACCATGAGGGAAGAATTTGAGAGATAAGTGATACCATAAGATGAAACAAAATTAGAATAATTGGGATTCCAGAAGAATAAAAAATAGAGAGAGGGGCAGAAGGTATATTGGAGCAAATCACAATAGACAATTTCCCTAATATGGCAAATGGCACAAGCAATCCAGGAGGAACAGAGCCACCCTCAAAATCAATAAGAATAGGTCTACACCCCATCATCTGATAGTAAAACTTACAAGTCTTAGTGACAAAGAGAAAATCCTGAAAGCAGCTCAGACAGAAGTCTTTAACATACAATGGTAGAAATATTAGATTGGCAGCAGACTTATCCACAGAGACCTGGCAGGCCAGAAAGAACTGGAATGATATATTCAGACCATTAAATGAGAAAAATATGCAGCGAATAATACTATATCCAGCTAGGCTGTCATTGAAAATAGAAGGAAAAATAAAAAGCTTCCAGGACAAACAAAAACTAAAAGAATTTGCAAACACCAACCCAGTCCTACAGGAAATACTGAAAGGGGTCCTCTAAGCAAAGGGAGAGCCTAAAAGTAGTAGATCAGAAAGAAACAGAGAAATTATACAGCAACAGTCATCTTACAGGCAATATAATCGCACTAAATACATATCTTTCAATAGTTACCATGAATGTAAATGTGCTATGCCCCAATCAAAAGATACAGGGTATCAGAATGGATAAAAAAAAAAAACAACAACAACAACAACAACAAAAAAAACACAAGACCCATTGATTTGCTATCTACAAGAAACTCATTTTGGACCCAAAGACACTTCCACATTTAAAATGAGGGGGTGTAAAACAATTTACTATGCTAATGGACATCAAGAAAGCTGCAGTGGCAATTCTTACATCATATCAATTAGATTTTAAGCCAAAGACTATAATAAGAGATGAGAAAGGACACTAGATTATACTTAAAGGGTCTGTCCAACTAGAAGATCTAACAATTTTAAATCTCTATGCCCCTAACATGGGAGCAGCCAATTACATAAATCAATTAGTAAGCACATCAAAGAAACATTGACAATAATACAATAATAGTAGGGGACTTTAACACCCCCTCACTGAAATGGGCAGATCATCTAAGCAAAAGATTAACAAGGAAATAAAGGCTTTAAATGACACACTCAACCAGATGGACATCACAGATATATTCAGAACATTCCATCCCAAAGTAACAGAACACACATTCTTCTATAGTGCACATGGAACATTCTCCAGAATAGATCACACCCAGGGTCACAAATCAGTCTCAACCAGTACCAAAAGACTGGGATCATTCCCTTCATATTTTCAGACCACAAGGCTCTGAAGCTAGAACTCAATCATAAGACGAAAGTTGGAAAGAATTTGAATACATGGAGGCTATAGATGTATCCTACTAAAGAATGTATAGATCAAATAGAAAATTAGAGGAGAACTGAAAAAATTCATGGAAACAAATGAAAATGAAAACACAATGGTTCAAAATCTGTGGGACACAGCAAAGGCGGTCCTGAGAGGAAAGTATATGGCAATACAAGCCTTTCTCAAGAAACAAGAATGGTCTCAAGCTCACAAACTAACCCTATATCCAAAGGAACTGGAGAAACAACAGCAAAGAAAGCCTAAACCCAGCAGGAGAAGAGAAATCATAAAGATCAGAGCAGAAATCAATGAAATAGAAACCAAAAGAACAGTAGAACAAATCAATGAAACTAGGAGCTTGTTCTTTGAAAGAATTAATAAGATTGATTACGCCCTGGCCACACTTATCAAAAGGAAAAGAGAAAGGACCCAAATAAATAAAATCATGAATGAAAGAGGAGAGATCACAACCAACACCAAAGAAATATAAACAATTATATTTAAGAATATACTATGAGCAATTATAGACAGCAAATTTGATAATCTGGAAGAAAGCATTCCTAGAAACATATAAACTAACAAAACTAAATCAGAAAGAAATAGAAAACCTGAACAGACCCATAACCAGGAAGGAGATTTAAGCAGTCATCAAAAATCTCCTGAAAGGAGTACCTCAGTGGCTCAGTGGGTTAAGACTCTGCCTTGGCCTCAGGTCATGATCTCAGGGTCCTGGGATCAAGCCCTGCATCAGGCTCTCTGCTCAGCTGGGAGCCTGATTCCCCCTCTCTCTCTTTGCCTGCCTTTCTGCCTTCTTGTGATCTCTGTCAAATAAAAATAAAATCTTAAAAAAAAAAAAAATCTCCCAAAAAAAAGAGAGCCCAGAGCCAGATGGCTTCCCAGGGGAATTCTACCAAACATTTAAAGAGGAATTCATTCCCATTCTCCTGAAACTGTTCCAAAACAGTTTCAGGAGAATAGAAAATACAGAAATGGAAGGAAAACTTCCAAACTCATTTTAGGAGCCCAGCATTACCTTGATCCCAAAACCAAACAAAGACCCCACCAAAAAAGGAGAATTAGAGACCAACATCCTTAATAAACACAGATGCAATAATTCTCACTAAAATACTAGCCAATAGGATCCAACAGTACATTAAAAGGATGATTCACCATGACCAAGTGGGATTTATTCTTGGGCTGCAAGGTTGGTTCAACATCTGCAAATCAATCAATGTGATACAATACACTACTAAAAGAAAGGACAAGAACCATATGATACTCTCAACAGATGCTGAAAAGCATTTGACAAAGTACAGCATCCTTTCTTGATCAGAATAGAGATAGAAGGTACGTACCTCAATATCATCAAAGCCATCTATGAAAAACCCACAGCAAATATCATTATCAATGGGGAAAAACTGAGAGCTTTTCCCCTAAGGTCAGGAACACGGCAGGACTGTTCACTAATCACCACTGCTATTCAACATGGTACTAGAAGTCCCATCCTAACAATCAGACAACAGAAAGAAATAAAAGGCATCTGAATTGGCAAATAAGTCAAACCCTCACTCTTTGTAGATGATATGACCCTTTATGTGGAAACCCTAAAAGACTGCACTCTGAAACTGCTAGAACTCATACAGGAATTCAATAAAGTGTCAGGATATAAAATCAATGCTCAGAAATCAGTTGCATTTCTATACACCAACAACAAGACAGAAGAAAGAGAAATTAAGGAATTAATCCTATTTGCAACTGCACCCCAAACCATAAGATACCTAGGAATAAACCCAACGAAAGAGGCAAAGAATCTATACTCAGAAAACCTTAAAGTACTCATGAAAGAAATTGAGAAAGACACAAAGAAATAGAAATGCTTTCCATGCTCATGGATTGGAAGAATAAATAGTGTGAAAATGTCTATGCTACCTAAAGCAATCTGCCCATTTAATGCAATCCCTATTAAAATACCATCCAATTTTTTCAAAGAAATAGAACAAATAATCCTAAAATTTATATGGAACCAGGAAAGACCCTGAATAGTCAAAGGAATGTTGAAAAAGAAAGCCAAAGTTGGTGGCATCACAGCTCTAGACTTCAAGCTCTATTACAAAGCTGTCATCATCAAGATAGTATGGTATTGGCACAAAAACAGACACATAGATCAATGGAACAGAATAGAGAGTCCAGAAACAGACCGTCAGGTCTATAGTCAACTAATATTCAACAAAGCAGGAAAGAATGTCCAATGGAAAAAAGACAGTCTCTTCAACAAATGGTGTTGGAAAACTGGACAGCCACATGCAGAAAGATGAAACTGGACCATTTCCTTATACCACACATAAAAACAGACTCAAAATGGATGGAAGACCTCAATATGAGACAGGAAACCATCAAAACCCAGGAGGAGAACACAGGCAGCAATGTCTTTGACCTCAGCCGCAGCAACTTCTTCCTAGAAACATCACCAAAGGCAAGGGAAGCAAGGGCAAAAATGAACTATTGGGACTTAATCAAGATCAAAAGCTTTTGCACAGCAAAGGAAACAGTCAACAAAACCAAAAGACAACTGACAGAATGGGAGAAGATATTCGCAAATGACATATCAGATAAAAGGCTAGTAACCAAAATCTATGAAGAAATTAATCAAACTCAACACCTAAAGAACAAAGAATCCAATCAAGAAACAGGCAGAAGCCATGAACAGACATTTCTGCAAAGAAGACATCTAGATGGCCAACAGACCATGAAAAAGTGCTCCACATCACTGGGCATCAGGAAAATACAAATCAAAACCACAATGAGATAACACCTCACATCAGTCAGAATAGCTAAAATTAACAAGTCAGGAAACAAGAGATGTTGACAAGGATGCGAAGAAAGGGGAACCCCCCCCCTACACTGTTGGTGGGAATGCAAACTGGTGTAACCACTTTGGAAAACAGCATGGAGCTTCCTCAAAAAGTTGAAAATAGAGTTACCCTATGACCCAGCAATCACACTACCAGGTATTTACCCTAAAGATACAAATTTGATGATCTGAAGGGGCACATATACCTGAATGTTTTTAATGTTTTTAGCAGCAATGTCCACAATAGCCAAATTATGGAAAGAACCTAGATGTCCATCAACAGATGAATGGATAAGGAAAATGTGGTATATATACAATGGAATACTATGCAGCCATCAAAATAAATGAAATCTTGCCATTTGCAATGACATGGATGGGACTAGAGGGGTATTATGCTGAGTGAAATTAGTCAATCTGAGACAGACAACTATCATATGATCTCTTTTATATGTGGAATTTGAGAGGCAGGGCAGGGTGTTTATGTGGGGTTGGGAAGGAATGAATGAGACATGATGGGATGAGGAGCAAAATAAACCATAAGAAATAATCTCACAAAAGAAATTCAGGGTTGTTGGGGGTTGGGGGATAGGGATAGAGTGGTTGGGTGGTTCCAATGTCCATTAGGATATTGGGGAGGGTATGGGCTATGGTGAGTGCTGTGAAATTTGTAAGCCTGATGATTCACAGACCTTTACCCTGGGGCAAGTAATGTATTATATGTTAATAAAAATAATTTTAAAAAATAAGTACTTGACTTTGTCAAAGTTATGTTCTTTGAAAGGCTAGAGTCCAAACTTGCATTTGAAATTGATTTCCCTAAACTAAGGCCCATTCTCTTAGATCATCTATTTTTTTCCTCCATCATCTATCATCTATATTTATAATCTACTGTGGAAATATGGCTTGAATAGAGTTGCTATAATGGGCATAATGAATACATACGTTAAGAGAGGTTCAAAGAGGAGTCTTACCTACCTAAAATGAATAGAGAGTCAGAGGCAAAATGTTGCACTGGTTAAGGGCCTTGGTGTGGAGTCAGATTGACTGGGCTTCAATCTTAGCTCCTTCACCTACTAGGTACTTAAACTTAAGAATCTTAACTACTCTGAACCTTGGTTTCCTCATCAAAAGTGTTAATTATAGATATAACCTGTGGGAAGTTTACAAGAATAAAATTATAGCATGCAGGTGAAACACTTCTGATACTGCTGGGCACAAGAGCATTCCGACTAATTTTCAGCCATCATTGTCATACTATGATTATGCTGCGAAGTAATATGAAAAACATAGCAAGAATAAAGCCTTTGAATGTACCTGGAAAGCAAAAAGAATTTGCACATACCTAATGAAAAAGAATTTGCATATACCTAATAATAATTATATCTAGCATTCATTAAGTGCTAAGTATGAGCATTTTAATATACTACCCTAATTAATCTTCATAATTATTTGATTCACAGCAAAAAGTGAGTTATTTTCCCTATTTCATAGAAAACTGAAGAAAGAAAATATTAAGCAATTTTTCTAAGAACAGTGACAGGAAAATGATGGGTTTAAATAGAAAATGAAGGTAAGGGACGCCTGGGTGGCTCAGTGGTTAAGCCGCTGCCTTCGGCTCAGGTCATGATCTCAGGGTCCTGGGATCGAGTCCCGCATCGGGCTCACTGCTCAGCAGGGAGCCTGCTTCCTCCTCTCTCTCTCTCTCTGCCTGCCTCTCTGCCTACTTGTGATTTCTCTCTGTCAAATAAATAAATAAAATCTTTAAAAAAAAAAAAAAAGTTTAAAAAAAAAAAAAAAAGAAAATGAAGGTAAATATATATTGTTAATCTTTCCAATAATATTTTCATCTTGATTAGAGGTTTTGAGTAAGATAAAATCGTAGTCCAAAAAAGTTTTTAACGATGGTATTCATGGCTCTTAAAGGATTGGGGGTGGAATATGGAGTTGGGCATGAAGAGTATGTCTAAAATGTTTATCCTTTTATTTATTTTTTCAACATATTGCTTAACTGCCTATTACATGCAGGTTTCATGTTTTCTATCTGGTTTAGAGTTTTAAGCCTTCTTTCCCCCCCCAAACTATTTATGTTAAGTAATTTCAAATGTAAATAAATATTATAAAAATAGTTCAGTGAACAACCATGTTTTCACTTAGATTCAACCATTGTTAACTTTTGCCATGTTTGCTTTTACAGTGTGCTTGTGTATATGTGTGGGTTTTTTTTTTTTTTTTTTTGTGTGTGTGTGTGTGTGTGTGTATACATTCATACACATCTGCACATACCTACATTTTTTGGGGGAGCCTACCATTTTAGAATTAATGGCCAACATCAAGAAACTTTACCTCCAAATACTCCAGCATGTATTTTCATAGAATAAGAAGGCTCTATATAACCACAAAAGTGATCAGATGCGAGAAATTTAACATCAATACAATTTCATTATCTACTATATCCTTAATATTTAAATTTATCTAATTGTCTCAATAATGTAATTCATAGCTTTACTCTTAACCCAAGACTCAATCACAAATCACAGTGAATTTACTCATCATGTTAGTAATCTCCTTCAATGTTAAAGTTAACCAAACTTTTTTTTTTAACTTTCAAAGAGCACAGTTCATTTATTTTGCAGAACATTCCTTATTATGACTTGCTTGATTATTTTCCCAAGTTTATATTCATGTTAAGCATTTTTTCCCTGAACATTATATATGTAATATCTGTACTCAGTGCATCACATTGGAAAGTTCATGATGCCAACACTTCAATCTCTTTATCTGTTAAAAAGCTTGAAATTCTGAATCAGACAATACAGCCTCAGTTCCCTGCACTCTATCTACATGTAACACACATTTTGAAGTCCTGTATTAGAAATCCCAAACTGACTATAATGATGGTGCCACTCTGCATTCATTCAACTGAAATTCAATATGCACATTCAATCATTCATTTGTGAATGGATGGCTCCTTTATGAAATGGTGAAAATCATTTTTCATAAATTAAGGACTTTTACATGGAAGACTGGAGTTTGTATCTGTATGGGAGTTTTGACTTATTATTCAATTATAGTATTCCCAAAGTAGATTTGGGTGGGGGGACATCTTTGAAAATTAAAGACACTAAATTTAGGATGAATAAGAGGGAATACCACTTTCTATAGCAGCTACAATCTTGTAAAATATATTTATTTAGTTATTATGGACCAACTTCTTGGCCAAGTTGACTTTTTTAAAACAAAAAATATGATTAGATGATTTGTAAGTTCTCTTCTCTTTCAACATTCAGTTTCTGGCTAAATTTGTTAACATTTTAAGATGTGATTTAGGTAAGTTCACTGAAGAAAAATTTGTAAAGGGTTATTAAGGGTAACTGGAATGTCTGGAAATTTCCCTAATGTCTTAATTAGACATAATAAAACAATCACCACAGCAGTCTCAATGGTCCCACTTATGCTGACCTGCTTTTGTTCACTTCACAGTCTACTGTAGATTATTATGGCCTTCCAATACCTGCCTCATTTCCCTGTATCTGGCTATACTTTATCCTTCTTTTTATTACTCCACCAGTTTATTCTTTGGCTTCTGATCCCTACCATGCTTCAAATTTACTCTTTGAGTTTGCTGCTATTGGCTGATGTAGTTAAACATTTCATCTGATTAGCCTGGCCCAGGATCATATAGAACCTCACAAGTAGAGATGCTGATAGTGTTTCTTGGCTACAGAGTGGGCCCCAAACAACAAGACCACTTTGATCGAATATACCAATCTATATGTTCTTGATTGCTAAACACAGAGATGCAGACATATTGACCTTTTCAGTTCAAGCATCACATTCCATGCAATTCATTTCCACTTCATAGTATATCTGTGGGGAAACTGAAAGTAGAAGCATGTAAAATTTTGCTCAAGGGGGAAAAAAAAGGGAGACAGACTGATAAATTTAAATTATAGTGGATTTGAAAATAGGATGAATACTCCCTTTGCTGAATGTGTTTAACTGCTGAGACATATTCATTCACTTATTCATTTATGATGAGTAAAAGACTCAGAGAAAAGACTCTGGAGCTGGACTGCCACTTATCACCAGGGTAAGTCATTTGACTTCTATGTGCCTCAGTTTCCTTAGCTACAAAAAATGGGAATAATAATGGTAGCTACCAAAGGATTGGAGAGAATTAATCATTTAATGTACATAAAGTTCTATAGAACACTATTTGGCACATAGCAAGTGCTACATATATATTAGCTATTTATTATTAATCAATAATAATTGAGCTTCTATTACAAGTCTAATACAATATAAAGAATCCCATATACATGCTTGGAGTCAAAGAATAATTCAGAATAATATTTGACATCTAATAGCAGAAGAGATGATATATATCCATGGGATTTCTTCCTATTATCATCATCATTGTCATAATGACTACATTTTTTTATTTTTAATTTTTTTTTATTTTTAAAGATTATTTATTAGACAGAGAGAGAGAGATCAATCACAAGTAGGCAGAGAGGCAGGCAGAGAGAGGGGGGAAGCAGGTTTCCCATTGAGCAGAAAAGCCCAGTGTGGGGCTCGATCCCAGGACCCTGAGATCATGACCTGAGCTGAAGGCAGGGGCTTACCCCCCGAGCCACCCAAGCACCCCATAATGACTACATTTATTGAGTGTTTGTGCCTGGCACTCCTGAGTATCTTTCATTATTTTTCTTATTTAGTTTTTCTTATTTGTTTTTTTTAATTTTACAGAGAGGCTATTTGCTAAAGGTCATATATAGCTTGAAAATGGTAGATCCAGGATCAAATTCAAGCAATGTGACTCCAATATTCCATGACCCTAACAACACTGGACATCTACAAACTATATTGAGACACGGCATGCAATGCCTTCATTCAATACACACACACATGTACTGAGAATATGGCACAAACTTGGTGGGCAGAGACGAATCAGACGCTTGCCATCAGATAGCTTCGGCCATCACGGTGATCAGAGTTTCATGTTGATACAAAAATGAAAATGACAAAGTGTAGAGTGTGCTACAACAGTGACATTCACAGGGCAAGCTCCAGAACCAGCATCTCAATCTGAGGGAAAGTTAAGGAGGCATGAGAAATGAAAAGCGGGCTCAACAGTGTCAAGGATGGAGAGGCAGCAGGTGAGCAGGTGTGCAGTGGGCATCTGAGGCAGAAAGACAACATGTGAGAAGAGATTTAATGCATGTGGGGAACTAAGGGAATTTGTGGCTGGAGGAGACTTATGTATGGTCAGAGAGATACCGAACAGAGAGGAAAACAGGGCATGACCAGGAAACCTCTGTCTGCTAACATGAAGAGCTTGACATTTGACAAGAAGACTTGGGGATTATTTGAAAACATTTAACCAGGAAGAAAATGGGATCAAATTTGCTTGACAAAGATCATTACACAAAAAGTATTAAGGAGTGTTTATTTTTTATCATGTATTTAAATTAATGGCATGTTTTATTGAAATCTGTCTGTATTAGGCTCTTCTTGTTTTTGTGGATTTACACTAATGAATTTCAGTACATGGTATTATTAACACTACTCACTATTCCTACCTACCAGTTTCCTGATGCTTCAAGTTTATAGCATGCTTTCAACTCCATTATCTCCCATACTTCTATAACTGCTTTAGTTTTTATAATTATATCCAGTTTAAAGATGAAGAAACTGAGGCTGAGAGGTGTTAGCTTTCACAGAATTACCTGCCTCAGAACAACACCCTGGGAAGAAACCCAAGGAAGGAAGCCTTAAATGTGTACCACTTGAATTGTCTCTTCTTCCCTGCAGGGTGGACTGTGTGGAACCCCACTTGCAAATCTCCAGTGCAACTCGGATAACCCACTATGGCACTGGGGTTAGTTCTAACCCAACCTACTTTTCTTAGTCCAGTTGTTTACTTTAACAAACTGTTATAGATGGGGTGGCTTAAATATTCACACCTCACAGTTATGGAGGCTAGGAAGTTCACTATCGAGGTGCTGGCAGATTCAGGGTCTGGTGAAAGTCGGTTTCCTGGTTCATAAACAGCCATCTTCTTCATGGGTCTTCACATGGAAGAAGGGATGAGGGAAATCACAAGGGCTTGTTTTCTAAGAACATTAATTCCATTCATGAGGGCTCTACTCTCATAACCTCTTTTTTGTTTTCTTTCTTTTTTTTTTTTTTAAGATTTTATTTATTTATTTGACAGAGAGAAATCACAAGTAGATGGAGAGGCAGGCAGAGAGAGAGAGGGAAGCAAGCTCCCTGCCGAGCAGAGACCCCGATGCGGGACTCGATCCCAGGACCCTGAGATCATGACCTGAGCTGAAGGCAGCAGCTTAACCCACTGAGCCACCCAGGCGCCCCTCATAACCTCTTTTTTTTGTGTGTGTGGTTTTCTTTTTTTTTTTTTAATTAAATTTATTTATTTTCAGCATAGCAGTATTCATTATTTTTTCACCACACCCAGAGCCCCATGCAATCTGTGCCCACTATGATACCCACCACCTGGTACCCAAACCTCCCCACCCTGCCACTTCAAACCCCTCAGATTGTTTTTCAGAGTCAATAGTCTCTCATGATTCACCTCCATAACCTCTTACTCTCATAACCTTCCCAAAGGCTCCATCTTCAAATATCATCACAATGGGGATTAGATTTCAATATACAAAATTTGGGGGACACAGGCATTCACTCCATAACAAAACCCAAAGACCATTTTCTATCTTCCTGGATAACAAACCTTATCTGTGCTTAGTGACAAGTAAACAAAACTCTTCTGGTAACCCTTTGGGAAACATTTTTCTCTGAAGAAAGACTATTGTGAGCTGATGGTCCCTTTGCTTCCTCCCTATGTTGTCTGCTCTTGTGTGAGAATGTCATATTTGGAGGCAGGTAGGATCTTATGAGTATTAAGAGATCTTTTCAGAACAAAAAACTCGACATGCTGAGGATGGTGGGAGGGAAGGATGCAGGGACCAGGTCCCTTCGGTGGCTGCTGGGGTGTGCCACCCAGATGTCACTGGAGGGCCTAAATACAGTTGCCCCTGCTGTTGGGAAGTTCTCTGGAAGGTGGCCCTTCACCTTCAGTCCCTTTGGGGATTGTCTCAGCTGCACAGTTACCTTGCCTAAGGCCACATCCCTTTCCTAGGCTGGTCTATATTCCATGACTGATGGGTTCAGAGGGTACAAATCCCAGCCTTCTCATCCCAATAGAGGACAGTTATGGAGGGCTGTAGGCCTCCCCGTGGGGGTCTGCTGGTGTTGTCCTTAGACCTTTGTAACAGCTTGACTTCTCCCTCTGCCAGATGCTGCTTCCTTCCTTTCTCTTCCACAATGTTGTTCCCAGTAGCACTCTTCAATAAGCTCTTGCAAGCTAAAATCAATCTCAGAGTCTGCTTCTTGGGCAATCCAACCTGATGTCCCTGATGGCTATTTTGGTTTGCTGAAACCATGGGGCACTTATATTCTGTTAAGTTAAAAATAAAAGCATCTGGCATTCATCACAATGCTTGGTACCTGTTTATCAGTCTTTCTGACAAGACTGAGATATCTTCAAAAGTGTTTGCTATGTTTAAATCATCACTCTGTCTCCTTCCGGTTTCGTAATGGTAAATGCAACTTCACAGGCACTCAATACATTTATGTTAAATGGGGGAATGGAAGCTGTATCTATTTGAATGCCTATATTCGTGGCCATGTTGTAGTACAGTGAACTATTCCCGCAGACTGCAATTTTGTGCATAGTCCCTTATTTATATCATATTTTTTCAGGAAAACACATAAAGCCAACTGAAAAGGATTGCATGCCATATCTAACATTGCAAACAGTGGGATCAGACCTCAGTTGAAAGTCAGCATTTAGATCTTTAAAAACAAATCCCTCTTGGGGTTCCTGGATGGCTTGGTGGGTTAAGCATATGATTCATGATTTCAGCTCAGGTCATGATCTCACGGAGTCATGAGATCAAACAGGTGTCAGACTGCGTGCTCAGTGGGGAGTCTGCTTGGGATTCTCTCCCTCTGCCTCTCCCCTTCTCATACGTTCTCTCACTCTAAGTAAGTAAATAAATCTTTAAAAATAAATCCTTCCACTGGTACACGCTGACCTATTTCATGAAACTGGAAATCTTAATGAAAGGTAAATCTATGTAGAGCTTCATTCTCCAAAACCTAGTTCCTTGAGAAAAATGTCTGTGTTGTCTTAAAGGCAAAACAAAACAAAAACAAAACAAAACACACACACACACACACAAACACACACACACACCAATAAGTAGTAGTCCCAGGCCAAAATCTCATCTCTGCCACTAAGTAGAGTGTAAACTTATATATATTGCTTAAACTTTTGAGACTCAGTCTTTTTTATCTATAAAACAGACAAAATCAAATGCTATTGACAAGCTTCTACTCTTTAGCCTGTTAATCTCAGGCATTTATTCCTAAGATATTTTTGTGTTCTCTCTGTTTAAGGATCCTCATGCTAAATATGGTTTAGATGACTTTACCAGGACACTGCTTTTCTCTCTTTGCTATGGCATCCTCCCTCTGTTAGTTCATTGTTTATTGCCTTGCCTGCCTGGAAGCTGAGAGCTGGAATGAACACTTAGTTGTTTTTGTTACAATATTTCCTTTTTCCTTCACATATATTCTATCCCATTTATTTCACATTAGCTGTATTGTATAACTGTATTTTACTCAAATGAGTTTTCCTGGGAAGCAGGCAGGTGTTTACATTTTTATGCAAAATTTAATATATGCAGTGTTTTAAAACCCCTACCATTTATTGGTTATTTTCTGTGAGGTAGGTGCTTTAGATACATTGTTATCTTTAATCTTCACAGCAATCCTACAAAGTAGGGGATTATTTGTTGGTTTTGCAGATAACATAAGGCTTGGAACAATCAAGTAATGCGCCCAAGGCAACTCAGTTAAGTGAGTGGTGAATCAGATTCAAAGGCAGAACCTCATGACCCCCAACGTTGTATTGTTTCCTCTACCTCACAAGGCAAACAGAAATATAGAAAACAATTTCTGTACACATAGATAACTGTTCATAATTCCTCTCCAAAAGATAAACTAGAGAGAAATATTTTTTATGGGAAGCAAGGCTTGCAGGGGACTTAAGATGCTAAAAATCATTTAACATACACTTAATAGAAGAATGATGGGCAATGTTTATTTTGCAACTGCATTTTCCTTCAAAAATTATTCATCCCAGTGACCTTTTAAAATAATGACTGGCAAGTAACTATTACTTGATAATAATTTAAATATAGAGAAAACTTGGCATAATGAGACACTAAGAAACTTGCCTTGTCTCATTCTTTTAGAAGAACCAGAGCAAGGTAAGAGATACAGAAATATAAATTTCCCCCAATTTACTAATCAGATAATGTATCAACCACAAAGAAGGCATTTTAAAAATAAATTAAATGACATGGTCATTGCTATAATACAACAGTTGTTTTCATTTTGTTCCTTGCATTTCCTTTAAGCTGTCTTCCAATATGGGGCTGTGGAATTTTTATATTTGAAATATTTTTAAGAATAGCATATTGCTAGGAACACAAGATCTTAATAAATATGATTTGATGAAAAAACACCAAAGTTCAGCTTTTGCTCCCAAGAGTACATTGTAACTCAGCTTTATTTGATAAAGAATCATTCACACAGACTGGATCCTCTAGTTACATCTCATAATGACACAAAGAAATATTGAATATGAGGAGAAAGACATACTTCTCAATGAGATATTAAAGAGATAAAATAAGCTGAGGGAATAAAGAGGTTAAGGAGGAGTTGAAGGAGGAGAGTTGTATTTCCAGCATGTAGAGACAGAAGAGTATCTTGATGGGCTTTAAAAAAAAAAAAAACATAATTTTCAACTAAAAAGGACTATAAAGGGACGTCATGTCCACTAATACCCACAAATGTGTATAAGTGTGGTGTTTAGAATTTATTAATTGCTGGGCCCTATACTGTGATCTAGATACTGTTATTCCCTTTTTACTATTGAGGAAACTGAGGCACAGAGAGCTTATGTGACATGTACTGGAGAGCTGATTAAGTGATGAGTACAGGCTTTGAGTGAAGGCAATCTGGCTTCAGAGTCTGAGCTTCCTAAGCATTTATTTGTCTACCACCCATGGAACCATCTCTAGAATTCTTGAATGTGGTAGGAAGTTAAACTGGTTAACAGGCACCTGCTAGATGCTTTACATATATTATCTTTCATTCCTATTGTAGCTCTGAGAAGTAGCTAGTGTTATCCATGTTTGATATATGAAGGAGGAGGGAGCGAGAGAGGTTGACCGTTTTGTGCAGGGTCACACAAATAGTAAATTAGGAGCGCTGTGATTCAGATGCAGTCCTGAGTCCATAGTTTGCTCTCTAAGTGTGCGATCTTTCCTCAGCTCTCTGATTACTCATCATCTTTATGATAGAGTGGTGAAGACAAGAAGCAGGAGATTTAAATGCATGCCTCTAAAAGCAAAAGAGAGAGATAAAGATAAGAAGAACATAAGGGGGGCAATCAGTTAAAGAGCTAATCCTTTGAGGATATACTATTGGCAAGATATTGAGCTTGGTGCTTAGTAAGGAAGTCTTGTCTCAGAGAAATTCTGAGTCCACTACACACCACAGATGAGTGTGTGATGACCAGCGAACTCTAGACCGGAATAAGGAGTGGTGTCAGAAGCCCAACGAGTTAGGTGTCTTATGTAGAGTCACATGGTGAGGAAGTCCTAGCATTCAAACCCATCTTGACTCCACAATAAGAGAAGGAAGCTATTTTTCTCTATTAGCTACATTTTAGGATTATATTCCAGGGTTAGAAGACTAGAGACAGCTCATTATATTACCCTGGGTTGAGAGAAATCTAACATGCACAGAGGATCAAGGGCAGCATCAGAAAGCTGATTTTCTTCATTCATTCATTCATTCAGTATTCAAAGAACTCCTCCTGCCTGCCAAGTACTAATTTGGGAGTGAGGGGCACAGTGATAAACTTAAAAAGCCTTGTTAGGCTTTTAAACAATAGTGGAGGAGTAAAAAATATAAGTATGCAGTGTCCATCTTATGTAGTGATAAATGATTTTAAAAAGAAGGTAGGGTATTATGTCCAGAAGTAATGAGCTTTGCCAGGAATTGAAGAGGAGATGACACCCCAGGAGACACATGTATGCTATAAGGGCACCTGGGATTAGGACACTAGAGGGGAGAAAGGCAAAGTCTTGTGGTCTTGAGAAGCCAGGTATGGGGATAAGGCAACAAGGATGATGTGGTAGAGAAGATGGGTGAGGGAGAGAGAGACAGGAGGGAGGATGTGGAGGTAGTCAGGGGCCAGACCTGAAGGCCCTCGTGGGGCCATGAGGAGTTAAACATTTATTTCTAGTGTGAGCCACTGGGGAATTTTGAGCAGGAGAGTAATGTGATCTGAATTTAGCTGTAAAGATTTGGCAGAGCAGAAATCATGACTAGGAAGTTGTACAGCTGATGGGTGGTTTGGACCATGGTTGGAGAAGTGGAGATGGAGAGAAGTTTGAGAAACAGAACTTTCTGAGACTAAGAACTTTGCACTGGGATAATCAACAAATTCTCTCCCTGAAGTCAAGCTACATGGGAAACAAAATCCTAATCAGAGCCCACATCTAAGTATACCATGAATGACAGAATCCAAACCTCCTGTGACCAGAACACAACTTCCTGGAGACAAACTTGATGAGCCAAGAGATGATCAAGAAGGTGACTCTGTGGGGATAGAGTTTGAATAAGAAAGTGAGATGAAGTGGAAGCTGCCTGGCACCAGGTAATATCACGGGATTCAACATTCTCACAGTAGGGATGCAGTAGGGATGGTCTTGACAAAGGGGACAGAAATACTTGAAGTTCCAGGGCCATAATCCTGTGTATGTACCTCTACACTGAGAATTTTTCGCCTTTGAGTTTACTGCTCTTACTGGCCCAGAATGTTTATTATCTAAATGCTTCTTCTGCCTCCTCCCAGGACTCAAAATCACACATTTTTGTTCTGATTTGATTAGTATATTATTGTGTAGCTGGGCCTAAAATTTATCCATTATAACCTAGGTGTGCAAAAGAATGTTGCTGTTATTTTTCCTATAACTGACCAAAATATTCTTACAAGCTTTGATTCCTAGAGGTGGAGAGGTCAAAGAGGGAGACTAATAGTCATTGCTTTCTTCTTTAAAATATTGTGGGTTATTTACACTAAACTTCTTCTCTCTGGAAAGACTATAAGATCAAATTCAATATTCAAGCACTGATGGGGCTGTTTCTCTCCTCCAGAGGGTCTCCTCCCTTCTCCCTGATGTGGCATCCTAGTGCAACGGAAAGGTCATGCAACCCCATGATAACAGAGGGAGGATTTCTAGTCTGGGGTGTGTGTCCTTACTGGTATCTTACAAGTGTGGTTGGTTTAAATGGGTCTCTGTGTACCTGTTGTTTCTTTTCTTTTTTCTTTTCTTTTTTTTTTTTAAAGATTTTATTTATTTATTTGACAGGGATCACAGGTAGGCAGAGAGGCAGGCAGAGAGTGAGAGGAGGAAGCAGGCTCGCCGAGGAGCAGAGAGCCCGATGCGAGGCTCGATCCCAGGACCCTGAGATCATGACCGGAGCCGAAGGCAGAGGCTTAACCCACTGAGCCACCCAGGCGCCCCTACCTGTTGTTTCTTTAAGGTAAAATTTTTTAAAAATGTATTATGTATGTATGTATTTACTTTACACATAGCATTGGCAACTATTGATGAAATCTGTAGCGCTGGATGATTGCATCTTGTCTTGAGGTATCTCTCCCATACTGAGTAACTGCCTCATTCTGGCCACAGACCTCTAAGCAGCCACCATTTTCTCAACACCTCTGCCCCAGGTCACTTAGGAGCCACAGGTCTTCTACATTCTCTGCAGAGACATCTCCCTGAAGGCCTCTTCCTCTCCTCTCTGCCTTCTCCCCCAGGCCAGATGGAGCAGGGAAGAGAAGCAGCCTATCTCTTCTATTCTCCCACAGCTTCCTAGGGACTGCGTTGTTTTATTCTCAACCCAGCCTCTCTTAGGTGAGAGCTTTTTGAGGGAGTCAGACCACTTACCTAAGTGGGCTAAAGAACCTCCCATTCTCTCTCCTTTTGGTATTCCACCTTGAACTCAAAGTCTTCCATTCCTCCTTCCCACTAGCCTCCTCTATCTTGTAGCCTTGGCCCTTACCTTTCTTCTGGTATTAATGGCTGAATGGATTCACAGAACAAAGCCTGTTTACTGATAAGGAAAATCATGAAGAAGTACTCTTTAGATATGTTCACCTTTAATTAGGCCAGCCCAGGAGCCAAGGTAGTGCCAATTACTTATCTCTGCTCTGAACTTCTGTATGTGGCTGATCTTAGGGTTTCACTCCAGGAGGCAACCCTTTCATAAAAGTTCTCAGGGAAGACATGCAGTACCTAAGGATCCTCAAGAGGTACAAACAGAGCCCTACAGGCATATAAAAGGACAAGAAAGGAATAATTAATATTTTAGAAGAGCTTACATGCTAGAGACTGCTAGGACATTTACATACATTTCTAATTAAAACAACAACCAAATGCAATCTCTCCGTTATAAACACGGAATCAGAGACTGCCAGAGTTTCAGATCAATATAGTTATCTGTTTACAGATGTCCCACAGGTACTTCAACCTCAACTGCTTACCTTCTCAGTACAGAAGCTCCTTTTTCTCATCTCTGTTTTACTGAATATCGCCAATATCCAACCAAATATTAGGGCCTGAAAATTTTTAATCATACTCTACCATTCTTCCATGCAAGCAGATATTGAGTTTCAAAGCTTCTGCCACCTTAATATATTTGTATTTTCTGTCCTCTTTATCTGTGTCACGATGCCATCTACTATGTCACCAACTTTATCAGATACGTATCAACTCTCATTTCAACAATATAATAGAATCCTAATGGACCTGTTTCATATCACACTCCACGTACTGGAGAATGGTACTTCTAACACACAGATTTGATCATATCATATCCTCATTTAAAATCCTTTAGTGACTCACCAGTCCTTCTTTTATAAAGTCCATTCTCCTCTAAGTGTGGCTTGAAAAGCCCCCTGACTTGCCAATTCCAGCCTCACCTCTTTGCATTTTGGTGTTTCTCACTTCTGTGTTTGTTCCTACTGTTCCCTTGGCTTAAAATGTCTTTAACTTATTTGTCTCTTTCAGTTAACTTCGTTGACAAAATGAATCCTTTCTGACGCCCCAGTTAAGATCAACCCGTCTTCTTTTGTGTTCCCACAAAACCACATACCATAGGATGCTCTCTTTCTTGAGTATCTAGTTGTTTCAGTGATATTTGTGTTTGTATCTCTTGTGCCCAGAAAAATCTCTGGCTCTTAGTTGGAATCTAATAAATTGTCAATGTCCATGCTGAGATAGAGACAAAAAAAAAAAAAAAAAAAAAAAAAAGAAAGAAAGAAAGAAAGAAAAAGAAAAAAGGAAAAAAAAATTAGAGAGTAATGGAGCGTAGGAAAGATAGCATGGGACAAGGAAACAGAAATGGAGGACAAGAGAAAAGATAGTGGAAAGAACAAAGACCCACAGACTGCAGGATTATTAGCCAAGATCCCTCTGTCCACATACTAGATCCTTAAGCATTTGTTGTGGAGTAAGATGAAAGCAAACATGGCCTTTTCAAAGCATTCTTGAGAAGTTATCAGACCTGGAACACTCCCAGCTCACCTTTCTGGTTTTCCCCCTTAAGGCAAGGGTGATGGGCACCCTCTGCACAGAACATACTGAGAATGCAGCTGAGGTAAATGTGTTTTGTTCTATTACTGTTATTTTCAAGAGAGATGTGTCCAAATACCTGCTATCCACATCCAAGATGAGTTATTTGCTCCAACAGCTTCCAGATGGGTTGCCTGACATCCTGGATTGCGATGTGGGTGCTTGGCGCACACTCATAGAGAAGCTGCCTGCCTGACCCATAGATTTATGGACCAGGAGTTGCAAGCAGAGTAATTCAGAAGTCAGGAGCCAGCTGACATGGACTGAAACAGGAGCTGCTGCTGCTGCTTATTTTCCTCCTCCTCCCCCCTCCCCCTCTTCCTTCTCTTCCTCCTCCTCCTTTTTCTTCTTCTTCTTCTTGTTAAGTAGTTTATTTATTTATTTTGAGAGAGAGCACATGCACGTGGGGCAGGGAGAGGCAGAGGGAGAAAGAGAGAGAAAGCAGGCTCTATGCACAGCACAAAGTCTGATGGAAGGGCTTGATCTCAGGCACCCCAGACTTAAACAGGAGCTTCCGAAGTCAGAGGCTATGATAGGCCTGTGACTAGAAGGAAAGTGAAATATGTATACAAAGAAAGATAGCCTTATTTATTTAATTTATGGAAATAAAGTATTTATTTTTGGTACTTATCTTCCTTTGTACCATATTTGTCTAGTCTTCTCTGCTACCCTTCCTTCTTCCCAACAGCTACACCTGGAGTTAACACAGGTCGGATAATGCTAATGATAAAGATGACAAAGTGAACCATAGCAGTAGCAACAGTCAATAATACATGCAAAGGTCAAGTACTACATATATTATGCAGAATTGTGAAAGTAGTTCTCAGTGTCATTGTTCAAGATGAGCATTATTATGTCCAGAATACACGGAAGAAGGAGAAAACTTGGAGAAGTAACTTGTTTGAGGGCACATATCAAGTGAAAATGTTGTGTTCAATCTCCCTATGGGGTCCCATTCCCCTAGAGTAAGTTCCTGACTGGGTACCACTGTCTCCGTGAATGACCCTGTGACCTCTCAATCTTCCCTCCATCTGCCTCCCTGTTTTCTCACCACACTGATTACACTAATCAGTAGCACTTGACTTTTCATTCATGCTTTGCTCCCAAGTGTCTTGGGAGGCTTCAAACTTCCTGGTCTCCTTACTTAGGGTATCTATCCTTAGCCCTCACATGGCTGGATCCTTTTATTCAGAATTCTGCTCAAACATCATCTCCTCCTCCCTTCTCGGCCACTCACTCTGAAAGAGTTCATGACACTGTCACACTCTTCTCTCAACCCAAACGGCAGATACTGCCACCAGCTCCGACATTTTAAATATTTCAAAATACACATGACATCATGAATTTTTTTTTATAATCATTTGGTAAGTAGAAGGAACAGGCTTTATTGATGAGGAAAGTGAGGCTAAAAGGAAGATCTTGGCAGAAAATGTAGAAAATTAATGGGTTTAGATCTACTGGTATGACCAAACACCATAGTGCACAGCATAACTTCACTATCATCCACATGTCGTTACCTCTAGCACAGAGTCTCAGACCTAGGTTCTGAATTTCAAATCCAGTAATCCACCCTTCCTTCTAATATCAAGACATATCATAGTTATACAAAAAACTAAGTTCTTCAAAATATCAAGCATCTTGGTTGGTGTATACACACTTAGTAATTAAAGAAAGCTTGTCAATGAAAAAAAATATAAATGCATAGACCCATACAGATGAATCAAAAGTTGGGTTGAGAATGACAGCTAAAAGGGAGAAAAGATTAAAAGCCTAATTTATTACTGTGTTGTCTTGTTAGTTTCTCAGACAGTTCTCCATTGACTTGATTTTAATTAAGCTTTTCTTAAGCCTAAGAGTTCTGGGAAGGTAAGTGAATGCGATGCCAGGTGGGAATATGCCAAGAACTCCCAGATCTAATTTTTAAATTCTTCCTCACAGCAAACATCCATTACACAGATTCTGTTGACAAATAACCTAGATGTAGCTGAGGAGTACTGGTGGTTCACTTGTGTTTGGTGTTGACAGAGTGTCTACGCGATCAGGAAAGTTAACTTGTCACCTGGCCCTTGGGTTGGAGAAACAGGGAGACGTGAGGGGGAGAGGTCAGGACCAGGTGTTGGTAGTTGTCAGGTTAGTTACTAACAGCCTGTGTGACCTTGAAGATGCCTGTGCATTTTTCTGAATTTCACTTCTGTCAGGCGTCAAGTAAACAAAGTAGACTATGTTACAGACAAAAAGCCCCTTACAGAATTAAAAGTCTATACTTTCTGGGTTTTATTTAAAATAGGAAAAATGTTTTATAGTTATTTTTAAACAAAGCAAAATAAAAGTAGTATTTGTGAACACACTGTTCTTCCTCCTGTCTGGAATATCGTTCCACCCTTATTTATCTGGCTAGCCTTTATTCATCTTGAAGAAACATCTTAGAGACCTGCTTTTTCAGAAAGCATTTATTGACGACTTCATGTTTCCCTCGTTGATCCCATCTTTGGCTCGCAATCCTCCCTTTTATGGCTCATCCTAGACTGTTAAATGAGGTCAGGGACTATGTCTTTTGTTACCTTGATAACTCTGATACACTGTATAGAATCATCTACATAGTAGATAGACAATAAATGTGTGTAAATAATTATAGGAATAAATAAATGCTAGGTAGGAACAATAAGGAGTAGAAACTGAAAATGTCTAACATTTTTAGAGTGTTTTAATTTTCATATATTGTCAAATGGCTTTGTTTTGTTTTGTTTGGAGGAGGAGTTGTTTGTTTCTTTTCTTGGCCCCTTTTACAGATAAGGACATGGAGGATCAAAGACACTGAAAGTCACTCAAGATGGTGGAAGATCATACCCAGGTTACTGGCAAAGCCTTCTGCCAACTCCAGGCATCTGGGGCAGAATCTGTTCGCTTTCTCAACACCAGGCCATTCACAGTAGTTCTCAGCTTACTAGCTTCACAAGAATGTATATAGTATGTTACTGCAAAGTGGAATGGCATCTCTCTCACAAGGTTGTGGAGGGCAAAGGATGTGCTGGACAAGTTTCTAATCTGGTTGTGGAAAACCGGGAAGATCAGAGTCTACGTTGGAGGATGAGGTCAAATGCCTGAATACTTAAGCAAGCCCACAAGCCAGGAATGTTGAGGGCTGCCACCAGGCAGTATATGGCCAAGTGCCTAAGGTATGATGTGGACATGAATGCCTTCCCCTTTTACAAATGCTTCCAGAGACAGCAGGGCATGCATGTAGAGGGCATCTTCAGTGACCTATAAAGTAAGAGCCTGGCAATGAAGATCTTATAAAAAAAAATAGGTACTTTCCCCCTCACACCCTTAAGAATGAAGTTCTAGGCAAGAGAATCAAAGTAAAATATTATTTAAATCAAAATAGAAATATCAAATATTGATCTGATGCTACATGTGAACTGATTATATTTGTTCATAAAAATATTTTTTATACCACTAACCTATCGGTGATTTGGAAGGAACTAGACTAGCTAATCATTCAATGAATCATTCATTCTGTTATTATTTCAACACGCATTATTGAACATCTATTATGTGCTGTCTTGGCAAGGGCTGGAGATTTCTCCATGTGTAAGACATGCTCTCTTTTTGAGGACAGGATAGCAAAACCATGATTTAATAAGCTTATATGGATGTTCTGTGCTGTGCTAAGCACTTCATAAGCATTTCATTTTAAAAAATCACAATGACCTTGTGAGGCAAATTTTGTTACACAATTTTTAGAGATGGGGAAATGGAGACCTAACTTAAGGGAGTTGCCTAACTAACAGTTGATTAATGATAGAGTCAGATAAGGAATCCAGGTCCTTTAGATAGTGAACCTTTATGCAAAACCATGAGCTATATGCTGAGCAATTGAAATCCTATTAAAATACAGATTATGATTCATTTGATCTGATATAGGGCCTAAGGTTCTGCTTTTCTAGCAAACGACCAGCTGATATCGATGCTTCTGATCTATGGACCACACTTTGAGCAGCAGCAAGACAGAGGATGTGCCTGTCCAATCAGAGCCCAGTTCCCCTCTGTTCCCTCCTGAGCAGAACCTAAATTTCACTCGTGTCTCCCCTTTGCCTGCTACAGCCCATGTCACTCAGGAGAATCTGACTATCTCCAGCTCCAGGCTGTACTTGATCACTCTCCTGTTTGGTCCAATGTGGTAGCCACTAGCTATTTACATTAATTAAAATTAATTAAAATAAAACCTTAATTTTCTCCATTGTGCCTACAGGCTTCCAGTATCTAAGAGCCACATGAGGCCTGTGACTGCTGTACTGACCAGTGAAGAACTATGTTTTTTCATTACAGAAAGTCCTATTAGACATTATTGAAAGTCCAAATCAAACACAGTAATTCTTTTTTTAAGATTTATTTATTTGAGGCGGGGGGAAGCAGGGAGAGGGACAGAGAAAGAGGGAGAGAGAGAATCTTTAAGCAGTCTTCCTGCTGAGCCGGGAGCCCTACACGGGGCTCAATCCCAGGACCCTGAGATCATGACCTGAGCCAGAATCAAGAGTCGGCTTCTTAACTGACTGAGCCACCAAGAGGCTCTAATCACGGCAATTCTATTCCCATTTTTCAGAATTCTCTTTCAAGAGCATGACATTTTTGTGGCAACTGCTATTGGTTCACACATGCATAGTTCAGCTAAACTGACACAACCTGGTTGAAGGACAGGACAATAATCCTTGTTTAGGAGAGAGATTTCCTTTTTATTTCTGCATGTGCTAAATTAATCAAGGAAATGTATGTATCTAGTTTCTGTTGGCCAGCTCAGTGGTCTTCGATGACAGGCCTTCACTAGGGACCTTCCTTACATTCTGCTTCTGTTTGCACGAGATAACAAATCTCTTTATGATTTAAACCATTTTGAGCTAGTTTGTTACTTAAAGCTAAAAGATTATTGAAAGACATCTATAATCTATAATCTATAGATTATAGAAAGACATCTATAATCTAAGTATTTGTAAGTCAATGGTGAAGAAAAGGCTAAAGAAAAAGACAAAAAAGGTGCAATTATTGCTTTCAAGTGCTATCTAGTTTCACGAATAAGATACCTCATGCAGAGAAATACCTTGTAACTGAAGGGTTGGGAAGACAGAAGAAAATTGGTGCCAAGGGTGCTTGGAGTAGGAAAAGTCTCTTCTCTGTAACTGAATATCCAGGAAGGCTTCCCAAAGGAAGTGATATTTCAGCCTGATGTTGAAATAAGTAGATTTTCAGACAAAGATAAGATTAAAGGCATTTCAGAAGAGTGAATGGCATAAGAAATCGTGAAAAGGTGAGAAAGGCCAGGGATTTCTATGAAAATGGCAAAGGCCTAGCCACTGTGCTTGACATTATAGAATATATTAAAGTAGAATCAGGCTGTCTTACTGATTAATGCATGAATATCCATAGACAAGCCTCCTTAACATTTGTTTACCATTTTACACTGTTCAATACATGGTAACACGTATGTTTTTTTGTTTGCTTTTTTGTGTTTTCAACACAGCAACACTGCAGAAAAACTAGGCCTAATGTGGCCAGGGTCACAAACTAACACGTGGCAGAGTTAAACCTTGAACCCACACATCTCCTGGCTCCTGACCCTACCGCTTTGTGGCCTCAGAAATTGCTGTGATCTGAGGGTGATCTTACTTCTCCATTAACCAGGGACAATCTTGTTCAGTATTCACTTTTAAAAGTGTCCCAGTATGGGTGACAAATTATTTTCTCACCCAACTACTTCTGCAGATGTTACTTTTGTGAATTTCTCTTAAGTTTTAGGAGGAGTGATGGAGACAGTCAGAGTGGCTTATAGACACAGGCCCCAAACTGCAGGAAGCAGTTCCCAGTCACTTTCCCTGAGCAAAAGGGCCAGGAAAACGTGTTTACATCATGCTATACAAATGGTTTTATGGGCACTTAGGTGGCTCAGTCGTTGAGTGTCTGCTTGGCTCAGGTCATGATCCCAGGGTCCTGGGATTGAGCCCCACTTCAGGCTCCCTGCTCTGTGGGAAGCCTGCTTCTTTGTCTCGCATTCCTCCTGCTTGTATTTCTTCTCTTGCTCTCTCTCTATCAAATAAATAAATAAAATCTTTTAAAAAATGGTTTTATTTGTGTAGCTAATGGTTTACTTCTGTAGTCAAGTAAAGGTTTCAGAGGAGGGGGTTAATCTAATCTGAACTCTACAACTTCTTTCAAATTGTTCAGAAAACTTTTTTTTTAACAAGTGTATTTTTGTATGTGTGTGTGCATGTGGCCTGTAGAGAGAGAGAGAGAGAGAGAGAGAGAGAGACTGAGAGATGTTTAAACCCAATATGTCAAGATGTCCATGATTGGTGAAACTAGGTTAAAAAAAAAAAAAAGAAAAAGAAAAAAAAAAAAGAAAGGTGAGCACCTGGGTGGCTCAGTCTTTAAGCATCTGCCTTTGGCTCAGATCATGATTCCAGGGTCAGGGGATCGAGTCCTGCAACAGGCATTCTGCTCTATGGGAGGCCTCCTTCTCCCTCTCCCCCTGCTTGTATTCCCTCTCTCACTGTCTCTATCAAGTAAATAAAATCCTTAAAAAAAAAAAAAAAAAGAAAAAGAAAAGAGAAGTACTACTGTGTTTTCAACTTTTTTTAGATTTGAATGCTTTCAAAATACAAATAAAAAATAAACAACTAAAAATATAATCTAGACCAAATTACTTGGGGTTGGGCCACAGAGCCAGTGAGGCTCACCCACTCTAAGGTGGACAATCAAAAGTTAATGAGACAACTCTTGATACTTACAGACTGGTAGGCCTGCATGCAAATCTTACCTGTAAAGTGTTTGACCCAACAGAGCTGTGCAAGTAATTCTGGGCACTAGAGCCTCTACCAACACTGCTCTCTCTACTTTGCAGGCTTGAAACCAAATCTCCACTTTCTTAACCCATTGCACCTAACATATTTAACAATTGAAACTCATTTTGTCTGACTCCAAAGTCCATTGCATACCACTAGATTAAGGCTTTCTGCTAAGGACACACTGGCCAGAATTTTATCTCATCCTGAGTAACTACTTGGGGTGTGGGGTGGGGAAATAAAGCTAAATGGTAGACACAGAATACAGATACTGGTGTTTGAAAAGTCTGGGAGGAGATTTAGGTTGGCTGGGTTTTGAGAGTCAAGTGAGCTCCCAAAGTTCAGCTCTGGGGTCACTGACCCCTGACCTGGTTGTAACAGATGAAACCTGGGGTAGGTGTCAGGGAGCCACATAAGACAAACATGTAGGTTGGGAGCCCTAGCTGAGTGAATTTTTGCTCATAAGAAACAGGAGAGCTGAACCTTCTTTTGGCTAGGGATGAGTGAGGAGCAAGTAGGTTCAGGACCACCATAGGCCCCAGCAAGGGAATGCACAGGAGCAGAAGGTGGAAGACTGGCTGATGCTAGCTGTGTGAATACAGAAACCATCCTCAATGAGGCAGTTGGCCTTATTAGCAAACAACATTTGGGTTGAGATTCTTCAGTCCTCTCTATCTTACTCCATTATGAGAGAATGGAGCACAGAATAATACAGAACAGGGAACAGCCAACTTATCTAAATGTTAATGACAATAATTACTGGCCTGGAGAAAATCTTTTAGTTCAACTGAAATATTTCACAAACATCATTGGGAGGATTTGTGTAGGGTTAGCAGTTCTTCCAGCAATGAGCAGCCTTTATTAGGGCTAGCACAACTTCCCAGAGGAGAATTAACACTCTGCAGGCTGACTGGGAAGTAACTGTGGGACTCTCCAATCATGGTGGCCAAGGAGAATGAAGGTAAAGGTCATGGTGGCAAAGGCTGAAATTGGGGAGCCTGGGTTTCTACGTGTGGTGCGATTAACCCAGACTGTGTCTTCATGACTTTCATCAACCCATCTCCCCTTGACAATGCAAGGCTCGCTCAGCCAACAAACCATCAGTTTATTTGGGATGCTTTCACTGAGAGGAAAAAGGTCAGAATGCAGAGAAGAGGAAAGGATGCAGACTGTGGGGAAGGAGGGAGATACACAGCCAGCCAGCTGGGGACTTTCTTAGTGATGAGAGAGAAGACGGGGTAGCAGATCCCTACAACAAAGATTCCCGAAGTGTGAGATCTGGCCCAGCAGCAGCGTCACTTGGGGACTTGTTAGAAATGTATCATCTCAGGCCATGGACCAAGACATGAATCAGAAACTCTGAGATAAGGCCCAACCATCTGTAATTTTTAAAAAAGATTTGAATTATTTATTAGAAAGAAAGAGAGAGAGAAAGTATGAGCAAGGGAGGAACAGAGGGAGAATGAGGCTCTCCACTGAGCCTGATGTGGGGCTTGATTCCAAGACCCCCAGAATCATGACCTGAGCTGAAAGCAGATACTTACCCACCCAACTGAGCCACTCAGGAGCCCCAACCAATCATCTGTATTTTTATAAGCCTTCCAGGCGATTTTGACATCCTAAAGAAAAAGCACCATGGGTTACACTTCGTTTCTCCTGAGTTCCTACAAGGGACGAGGGGTGGTGTCCGACACTGAGGTTCAGAGAGATCAAAAGACAACACAGGACTAATAAAAAATGGATCTTGCTCACCATGAGCTGGCAAAAATGAACGAAGTGGGTGAGAAAGGATAAGACAGGCATAACACAAATAAGTGCTGAGCAGAAGGCAATATGCCTGCTCCAGAAGAGAATAGCTGGTTTGGCCAAAGGGCAATTTCAAGAACTTTTCAAGGATCTGGTGGTGGATTTAAAACTTGTTCTACCGAGGAATCACAAAATGTGGGATTTCATACTATAGAGACTGCTGTTATGTATATATTTTCTTCTTTCTTTTAAAGAAAAAAGATGACCCTTTGCATTTGGGAGGGGCAGCAATATATCATAGGAAAAGACTAGATTTCCTTTCCTAGTCACTTTACATCTAGAGATGGTCAATGAGACATGCAGGTGAGCTGTTAGGTATGTCACTGGGGAAGCCTTCTTAAATGGATCCAGTTACACAGTATGTTGATTATTATATTTGTGTCTCTCCTCCCTCTTCTTTCTGCCTGAAATGTATATGTGATGACTGGAACTCCACCAGCCACTCTGCATCCTTGAGGATAGAAGCCTCTTGCTAAGAATATGGATACAAAGATAGGAAAGTTGGCATTCCTGGTAAGTCTGTGAGATCAGAAACAATCTCTGGCCTGTCCATCACCTGGACTTCTATTTTTTAATATGAAACAATAAATTCCTACATTTTTAAACCACTGTATTGAGCCTCTGTTACTACCAATTGAAGATGATCCCTAACTCCTAAGGTCAGGAAGGCCACTGTGGACTGAGAGAGCAATGGATTCAAATGCACAAAGTCATGAACATGCATGGCATGCTTGGAGAATGAGCTCAGGACAGCAGGGGAGTAAGGCGTGGAGAGCAATGTGGAAAGAGATGAGACACAGTGAGCTTTCTGGGCTGACCAGAGGGGAAAATGGGGAATTTTCTTAGAAAGTTGAAAGGTTCTTCGTATTCCAGTATGTCTTTTTCTATAGGCAACTTTAACTCAGAGAGCTTCAAGGTGAATCTGTCATCTCCCATCATCCTCCTCTCCACACCCACAGCTCATTCTGTGAAATGGCACCACCGTTCACCCATTTCACAAACCAGGACATGAGAGGCACACACAATCCCTCTTCATCTCTCCAAAGCCTGTAAGTGGTCAGATCTCAACACATCATCTCCTAAAACTTGCCCATATGCCCCTTTACCCACTTCTGTCACCAGCACCCAAATCCCACTTCAATTCTCCAGTTAAAGTGCTGTGACAGCTTCTCTGTCATCTCCTTGTTTCCAAATTGAAGGCTTCCTCTCCATGTCCCACACTGTAGCCAAAGTGGCACAAATGATCTCTACAAAGGCACTAACAATCTTGCTACAGCCTAAAGCCTTGTTTGCACCCATCCATTCCAAACAATTTGCTACAGTGATATTCTATAGGAGTCAGATGCTGAAAGGGGAAGAAAGAAATATTTGTGTGTTTGAAGGATTTTTGGAAAATTCTAGAATTAAGGTAAGTTAAACAACTTCCTTACTTTTCAGCCCATTTAATATGCTGATGTACAATATGTCCCAAGACAAAGGCTTTTTCAGTTACTTGTTGTTGGCTCCTTGTGAGAACTGGGGACTGCAGTCCAACGACATGAAGGCCAGGTTCCTTAGCCTCTGAGGCCTCTGTAGTCTTGCCCCTGCCGGCACTGCCAAGCTCCTCCCAAGGCCCTGCTAGGATCCTCAGCTTTCCTGAAAATATACTCAGGCCTGTCCTTTGATTCTGCTGTTCTTCTTTTTTTTTTTTTTTTTTTTAAAGATTTTATTTATTTGACAGAGAGAGATCACAAGTAGATAGAGAGGCAGGCAGAGAGAGAGAGAGAGGGAAGCAGGCTCCCTGCTGAGCAGAGAGTCCGATGCGGGCCTTGATCCCAGGACCCTGAGATCATGACCTGAGCCGAAGGCAGCGGCTTAACCCTCTGAGCCACCTAGGCGCCCTGATTCTGCTGTTCTTCTGCTTGAAATGTCCATCCTTCATCTCCATATGTTGAAGCCTTCCCCATAACAGACTGAACCTGAAAGTCATTTTCTTTAGCAAAACTTCCTAGATACATTCTTCACAGTTTCAAGCAGAAACGTGGAGCCCCCTCCTTTACTCTTAAGTATTATGTGTATCTTTACTGGAGAACTACCATATTATAGGGGAGTTAGGTATAGACTAGTATGTTTGTTTCTATGACTAGGGTGGGGACATCCTGAAGCTAAGGAGTGTTCATCATCTATTTGTTTATCCACCCGTGCACCATCCACCCATCTACCTAACTACCTACTATTCGAAATCTTTCCTTTCATCCATCCATCCATCCATCCATCCACAAGGATGGGTATACATAGTATTCAAATCAAACCTTCAAATTAAAAAAAAAAAAGTGGTATACATCTTAACCTAGCAAAAACCCATTTGTATTACAAATTCAGTTTAGGGTGGATTTGTACCCAAGTGTAATAGCTACATGTATGTGTGTGTGTGTATATATATATATACACACACACATATATATGGATTATTAGGTCAACATTTTAGGAAGAATGAAGAAAAAAGTTTTTACAGGATCAAAATACATCACCCTTTCTTTTCTCTAATATCTCCATCTCAATACTCAAATGTTCATTTAGCAAATGTCCACTTTAGATGTCACATTCCTTGTGTTAAGGGCTGTCATGTGTTCATGTTTGTACCTCCATGCCTATCACTGTGTCTGGGAACAAAAGGCACTTGTGCAATGCTGTTCTCTGGCCTTCTGACCTTAATCTTTCTTCCATTTCTAAGCCATGTCTATAAGCCAAATGGTCTAGAATCCCTTTCCTGCTTTATAGTCCAAATTTCCACTTTCTGAGGACCCTTTATATGCACTACCATCTTTAACCTATATTTAGATTCTATCTTTGCCATCTGGTAAGCAATACAGGATATCAGTAAAGACTCTGCTCTAGGGAACCTGGATGGCTCAGTCGTTAAGCATTTGCTTTCTGCCAAAGTTGTGATCCCAGAGTCCTGGCATCTAGCCCCGCATCAGTCTCCCTGCTCTGTGGGGAGTTTGCTTCTCCCTCTCCTGCTGCTGTGTTCCCTCCCTCACTGTCTCTTTGTCAAATAAATAAAATAAAATCTTAAAAAAAAAAAAAAGGTTCAGTCTAAAAGGGGCACCTGGGAGGTTCAGTGGGTTGGGCTTCTGCCTTTGGCCCAGGTTAAAAGGGTCCTGGGATCGAGCCTGCTTCCCCCCCCCCCCCCACCTCCCGCTCTGCCTACTTGTGATCTCTCTCTTTGTCAGATAAATAAATAAAATCTTTAAAAAAAACACTCTGCTATAGACTAAATATTTGTGCCCCAGCCCCAAAATTCATAGATTGAAATATTTACCCCCAATGTGACGGTATTTGGAGAGAACTTTGGGAGGTAACTTGGTTTAAGTAAGAACATGAGGGTAGAATTCCCATGATGGGATTAATGATCTTCTAAAGAGAGGAAGATCTCTCTCTCTCTGCACCCACAGCAAGGAAAATGGTGAAGATATAGAGGGAAATTTTATCAGAGATATGTGGCCAGGTTAGGAGTAAGTCCTATGGAAAGCAGGGAACTCAGTTCCCTGATGTAGAAGTAGCCCAAGCAGACCCGTGTGGGTGAAACAGAATAAAGAGGGAGAGGAGGACAAGATAGGGCATTACAGGTGACAAAGTAGAGGCCTCACAGACTTTTATAAGGAATTGGCTTTTGCTCTAAAAGAAGTGGTAACCCTCTGGGGAAATTTGGGCAGAAGACTGCCATGATTAAATTTACATTTTAAGGAATTACTATGTTGTGTTAAAAACAGACAAAAAGAGGCAAAGTGGGAAGCAGCGAACCAGGTTAAGAGACTTTTCCATTGATCAAGGTTAAAGGAGACAGTGGCTTTGTCCAGAGTGGTAGAGATAAATCTGGTGAGGAATGGATTTGTTTTGTAGATGGGAACACAACAATGACTGATGGATTGGATGCAGAGTGTGTGAGAAAGAGAAGAAGAATCAAGGATGACTTCACAGATTTTGCTTGAGCTACTGGAATGACAGACTTGAAATTTTCTAAAAGGGGATAGATTGTGGAAAGAGCCAGATTATGAAATGGTGGGAATAAGATGTTCAATGTTGGATCTCTGTCAGACAGCTGAGTAGTGAGGTCAGATAAGCAACTGGATGCACACAGACGTCTGAAGTTCTGAGGGCAGACTTGACCTGGAAATATAAAAATGACAGAGTGCTACAGGTAGTATTTAAAACTGCATAACCGAATGACATCAGCTAGGGAACCATGGATGGAAAGTAGATGAAATCTTCCAACTTTTGAGGATCTAGGGAATGATGATGAGCCAGCAAGAAAGAAAGTGAGTGAGGGGCGCCTGGGTGGCTCAGTGGTTTAAGCCTCTGCCTTCGGCTCAGGACATGAGCTCAGGGTCCTGGGATTGAGCCCCGAATCGGGCTCTCTGCTCAGCAGGGAGCCTGCTTCCTCCTCTCTCTCTGCCTACCCCTCTGCCTGCTTGTGATCTCTGTCTGTCAAAGAAATAAAATCTTAAAAAAAAAAAAAAAAAAAAAGAAAGTGAGTGAAGAGGAGAAGAAAGATTGGTGTCCTAACAAGATAAGTGAAGGAGATGTTCCAAGGAACAGAGAATTATGACCTGTGTCAAATGCGGCTGACAGAACAAGTAAGGCAAAGACCAAAGACTGATCTCTGAGTCTATCAACTTTGCAATTATTGGCGATACTGGTCGGACCTACTTTAACGGAAGGGTGGACATGGATATCTGAATGAAATGAGTCCAGAGGGAATGAGAGGAGGGGATTAGTGACCACATCTTAATTACCTCTTTCTTCTTAGGGTTATAGTTACATTATATGTAATGAATTATACGGACTATGAGTTATGTGTGAGCACACATTCATCTTAGAGACCAGGGGCTTCTCTCCAAGACAGGATGTTTCCCTCCATTGTTTTCTGAACTATAAAGTAATCTGGAACCCCAAAACAATGTTTTTATCACTATCATCTCAATAATCATTCATTTGGTGGCCTTTCAATTTTTAACACAACCCCATAATGAATGCAATATCTGTATGCTCATTTTCATAGAGGGGAAAACTCAGACACCAAAAGCTTAAGTAATTTGCCTGAAGTCACATAACCTAGAAGTACCACTACCTTCTAAGGGAAGGATGGATACTTGGACAAAGTCAGGGCTCCCACTTCTCGATCCCTTGGAGCCACAGTTTCCCCTTCATCAGCCTTCCTCTGACAGTGGCCTCAGCAGTGGGAATGCTTTCATTAGAAATGAGGGGAATTTCTGAACAGATCCCTGCAGAGATGAAAACCTTGGCTATTGCTACAAAATAAAAGGTATAGTGTGTATTCCTGCATCAGTCTACTCCTGGGCTTCCTGTATGTTGGCAAATAATTTTTTTCTCAGTCTTTCATCTTCACTTTTCTTTTAAAAACTGCAAAAGAAAGCTTTCTTTTAGTAGAAAAAAATGGTATCTCTTTTATGAAGAATCTGGGTATACATATAATGTGTCATGGTAAAGTAAACACAGCAGCAAAGAAAAAAAAACTATTGAAGGAATGCAAAATATCTTGTCTTTTGAATTTGAATTCAACATTTTCTGTCCCCGGAGATAATTTCTTTTCTTTCCTTCTTGATTCACTGTTGTTACACACTGTGCTCTCTATGACTTGCCCTTTCACTGGCTCCATATCATCCTATGATAATAAATAACATGGCCATTATCTCAGGCATGTCCTGTCCCAGAGGATGGGATCAAACTTGGAATCAGGTGACCAGCTCAACTTTTGCTCCTGTATCTTGGTGGCTTTTCCTTGGCCTATCATAATGAGCTATGCCTATAAAGTAAAATTAGAATAAAGAAGATAGTCTGGGGGCACCTGGGCGGCATCTGCCTTCAGCTCAGGTCATGATCCCAGAGTGCTGGGATCGAGCCTCGCATCAGGCTTCCTGCTGGCAGGAAGCTTGCTTCTCCCACTCCCCGTGCTTCTGTTCCCTCTCTCACTGTGTCTCTCTCTCTGTGTCAAATAAATAAAATCTTTAAAAAAAAAAAAAAAAAGAAGCTAGTCTGTTATTTTGTCTCCTTACTACTCATTCCTATTGTCTCAGCTCCCATTTTTCTCCTGGGCCACTGAAATAGTCTCTGAATTATTTCCCTACATCTACTCTTTCAATCCATTTTCCCCACAGTAGACAAAGTGACTTTATAGAACATAAAATTTCATCATGTTACTCTTCTGATTTAAAGATTTAAAGGTTCTCAATTGCACTAAAGAACACATTTCTTAAACTACTCCTGTTTCTGCCCTTGCATACCTCAACTACTAATTGTTTATCATTCCTTCCATCTTCTCTTTAGGACTCTGCCTACACTGGCTATGTTGCCTTTTCTGACTTTTCATGCTGTTCCATCTGCCTGGAATTCTCCCTGGCCCATCCTTTATTCGTTAACTAACTGCTACTCATCTTGTAGAGCGCAACTCAAATTCACTTCCATAGGGTGATATTCTTTCATGCTCCCTCAGCTACCAGGATAGGCCCATTTCCTCTGCTATATGTTCTCATAGGTCCTATTAAAAATAAATTGTGTGTGTGTTATATAATAATTTATCTGATGACTGTAATCCCTGATAAAAAGTAATCTTAAAAATTAAAAACTGTTATTTCCTACCACTTAGCTCTATGCCTGGCATTCAGTCAGCATTCAATATGTATTTGTTGAAGGGTTGAATTCGAGACTCTCATTTTACATGTCTGCGAAATGGGAAATGACTTCTACTTTCTAACTTGCAGGGATCTTGTGGGGCCTAGACAAACCATATACCCTTTCGAGGTATATACTCCACTCACAATGACACATCTTTCTACTCTGGAAATTATAACCCTTTGTTTCTTGATAAAATTGCTTTTGTAGAGGTACAATTTCAATGTTTACATGTGTACCCAGACCACTGTTGGGTAGATCCCAAACTGGCCAAACAGGAGAGCATCATTAGAAGTTTGGACTTAACCCTGCCATACATTCATTCATTCTAGACTTATCTTCGAATGGAGGTATATATGAAAAACAAAAGCAAAAACAAAAACAGAAAAACACAGAAAATAAAAACTTTACCATAAACAACAACAGCAGCAACAAAAACCAAACTAAAATTAAAGAGGTGGAGAGTGGACATTTAACAAGATTTAGAGCAAGTAGCAGAGAAAGTGGATATGCAGGAAAATAAAACAGTAGTGCCGATGTGCAGAGAGAGACTGAGACAGAATTAGAGAGTAAAGTCCCTGAGTTCCTTATAACTTTTTCTACTTCTGGTTCTGCTTCCTTTGTGAGGCTTGGCTGTCTGCCTGCCCTTGAGCTGGTTCCACAAGATAGGTCTGTATCCTTTATGATAAGTTCTCCCTTTCCCTGCATAAGCCAGCTCATTGGTGTCTATTGCTTGCAATGAAAGGATTCTAATGAAAAGAATATTTAAAAACACTGATAGAACACAGTAGACACTCTATAAATAACAATTGATAAAATTATGCTTACTTCAAATGCCACTGCTCAAATGATACTTATACTGGTTGACATTTATTGAATTTCTGCTACTTGACCTATACAAGGGCTTTTTACTACACCTCAGATTTTTGCAAAATACCCATGAGGTAGGATGCTTGATGGTTTTTGTATTGCATTAGACAATGTTCTATATACCTGTGTCTTTTTAAAAAGACTTTATTTATATATAGAGAGAGAACATGAGCATGAGTTTGGGGGTAGGGCAGAAGGATAAGCAGATTCCCCACTGAGCAGGGAGCCCAATGTGGGGCTTGATACCAGGATCCTGAGATCATGACCTGAACTGAAGTGAGATGCTTAACCGATTGAGCCACACAGGCATCCTTGTACCTGTGTCTTTTACCATAGGTAAACATGGCAGTTGCAGTGCCTCTGCCATTATTCCTTGTCACTGGCACCTGGAATAGCTCTTAGTCTATTAATATGTAAGAAGCACATGTTTGTTGATTGAACAACTGAATGGCCTTCTATAAGTTCCTAAAACTCTCTGAGTTATTGTTTTCTAACTTTTAAGTAGGAATTTATACCCGTCACATAGAATTAAAGTGAAAGTCAACTGATGTATGTGAAATCATCTGACAATATTGAAATACAGTATCAATTGCTACTACCACTTGCAGTACACTGGTAGGGCAGGTGCCATCAGCTCCATCTTACAAATGAGAACCCTAAGGCCAGATAGTTCAAATGGCATGTACAAAGTTAACCAATGGTAAATAGTAAATGGATCATTTAAAAAAAAAAAAAACCCTCTTTGTCCTCCAAATTTAAATATATCAAGTACGGTTTAGGCAAAATAGATCTGAAGGAAAATTTTAGAAAAGAGAAAAGATCTATGTCAGTAAAAGCAGAATGTGTTAAGTCTGTGACACATAAACAGATAAAATGAAAGAGGATATGACAAAGTGAACTAAGCCAAAAACAGAGGACAAATTCAACTTATGAAGCTGAGCTATATCAGTAGCACTACAGATGCCCCAGGTATGGGACTCCACCTCATTATATTATCACAAGACCAGCCATTGAGCAACATGTCTCAGTAGGTCTACCTTGAGGGACAGTCTGGAAAGGAATGGGTGGATTTTACAAACAAGGAAAATGATGCTGAAGAAGAAGGGATGGACTTGGGTTTCTTGAACCTGGGGTAGAAGGAACAATCTGGCTCCAAAGATCTATTCTATTAGGTGGCCCACTAATCAGTTCTCAGTCAGTATAAATAAATTACTTGATCTCTTCTACCTGATGACCACCCACTGATCAATGATTATCTCTTCTTGAATATAAGATCTCAAATTTAACATGACACACGCATATTTCTTGGTGATCATTACCCCCTACCAACACAAAAGAAACAAAACTCTCCTTCACTTGTAGTCTGCCCCATGTCAGCAGCTGACCTCCTTGTCTTTCTAGTAAATAGGATCAAAGTTTTCCTTGATTTTATTTCTCTCATATCCATAGTCAATCTATCAGTAAATCCTCCTGCTCTTTAAACTATGGCCTTGTCTCCATAATCCACTGCTATGACCCTGCCCATGTAACTATCATCTCTTGGCTAGAGGCAATAGCCTCCTTGCAGTTGTCTGGCTGCTTCCCTTCAGTTTATCCAAAATATAAGAGCCAGATTGATCTTTAAATGTTAGGGAATGCTCCTTCCCCAGTAGTTTTTCATCTCATTTAGAGAAAATGCCAAAAGTCTTACAATGCCTTACAGAATATGATACAATCTACCTAAATACAGCCTATATATATATATATATATATATATATATATATATATATATATATATATGAATTACAGTCTAGGGCTTTATTTATTGACTTGAAAGAGTATCTTCAACCTACTTATTTTTATTTAAGAAATAGCAGATTATTACAAAAGCAGGGAATTGTACATAAGCGCTGTACTCCAGTTGATCAAGTTTCTTTTGCATGTGGCTGGGGCTTAGCAGTTCTGAAACCATTCTGCATGTATACTGGAATTGAACAATTAAGAAAATGGAAGGAAGGAAGTGAGAGTTGGGTTTCTCACAGTTAGAGTGGAAGGACAACAAATGAGAAGGAGGAGGACACGATGAAGATCTATGTGGTTACAGATTACAGATGGAGACATCAGTATGAACTCACGTTTAGCTTAATATCGCTAATACAGATGGTTATGTATAAAAGTATTTACTTTAGCTGTTTTTTTATTTTTTATTTTTTATAAACATATATTTTTATCCCCAGGGGTACAGGTTTGTGAATCACCAGGTTTACACACTTCACAGCACTCACCAAAGCACATACCCTCCCCAATGTCCATAATCCCACCCCCTCCTCCCAACCCCCCTCCCCCCAGCAACCCTCAGTTTGTTTTGTGAGATTAAGAGTCACTTATGGTTTGTCTCCCTCCCAATTCAATCTTGTTTCATTGATTCTTCTTCTACCCACTTAAGCCCCCATGTTGCATCACCACTTCCTCATATCAGGGAGATCATATATACACAATGGAATACTATGCAGCCATCAAAAGAAATGAAATCTTGCCATTTGCGACAACATGGATGGAACTAGAGCGTATCATGCTTAGCGAAATAAGTCAAGCAGAGAAAGACAACTATCATATGATCTCCCTGATATGAGGAAGTTTAGCTGGGTTTTTATATGCACATATATTTCTTAGCTCTGTTAGCTGGGAGGGCCCGGAAACAATGATACCCCAGTAGCACCAGGTACACATACTGTTCAGAACTTAGTTTAGAACAGTCATTCTTCCATAAAGGAAACCAGGGCTCTTTGGGGAAAGAATTAATTCTAGGACTAGGGCTAGAAATATACGACATGAGCCTGGAGCATCTTGTAATGCCAGAAAGTAAGAAAGTGCCAAAACACGTGCACATACACATACACACACTCACACACAAACACACTGATAGGTATGGGTCAAAAGGACAGGGGAAACAAGTGACAGAGTTTTCAATGGCCAAAGCTGGAACAATCTGAGCAAAAACACCCCTAAAATAAAGTAGCATTGGATATATAAAATAAATATCCATAAGTATATACTAATGAAAGAGGTGATTAATGAGAAAGAAAAAGTAAATTTACCATTTAGAAGAATTTCAAATAATTTATGTGGATATTCTATCCTCATGGAGGTGGAGCATATCTCTTCATTCATAAACCGTGTGGGGCTTTGCAAATAACTTTGTCTAAAGACTACAATATGGATTGGGGATGAGAGGCATGGGAGAGGGACAGTAACTTTATAATGGAGAAACTTGAAGAATACAGTTCTCAAGCAAGTGATTTAATTTAACCTCAACAGTAATGAACCATGTTGTTGGTATGATAGGATGGGATGAAAATGGCATTTTACTTCTATGCTCTTCCTCCTCACAACCCCAAAGTCCAGTGTGATTATTAGAAAAGGAATCAGACAAATCCTGATCGAGGGACACTCCACAAAATATCTTACCAGAACCCCTCAAAACTATCAAAGTTTCCCAAATCTGAGAAACCATTGTAGCCAAAAGGAGCCTAAAGAAGCATGATGAATATAAACACAATGTACTTTGAATGGCATTCTGAAATAGGACAAGGAAATTAGGTAAACCAACAAAAAAAGAAGCATATTATGGGGCACCTGGGTGGCTCAGTGGGTTAAAGCCTCTGCCTTCGGCTCAGGTCATGATCCCAGGGTCCTGGGGTTGAGCCCCACGTCGGGCTCTCTGCTCAGTGGGGAGCCTGCTTCCTCCTCTCTCTCTCTCTCTGCCTGCCTCTCTGCCTACTTGTAATCTCTGCCTGTCAAATAAATAAATAAAAAATCTTTAAAAAAAAAAGAAGCATATTAGTCAATCTGAAAAAAGTATGGACTTCAGTTAATAATGTATCTATCTTATTGGTACATTAATTGTGACAAATGCGCCATATTAAAAATCAGATATAATAATAAGGACAACTAAATATAGGGTATATGGGAACTCTCTGTAAGATTTTTATACTTTTTCTGTAACTCTAAAACTATGTCATTGTTTAGATATACATAGATATCTTAAAGGATGCTCTTTCATATTTTGAATGATATGATTTGGTAAAATGCTTTCCTTAAATTATTTTTTTATTCTATTTTGATTACTTTAAAACGTTATTGAGGTATATGCTATTATATTGAAAAGTCTATCTATCTACCAACCTACCTACCATCTATCTACCAAATTCTTAAAGGCATCCTGCCACTTTATTCCTAAAGTGTATTTTTCTTGATTGCTAAGAAGAACCAAACCCTTTTCTCTTTGCAGGAAAGTATATAGGTAACCCCAGAAAACTGCATTTTTTTGGTCTGAAAACATGCCCCAACTTTAACTCTTTTTTCCTTCTACTGGGACAGCTTCTAACAGTCTGAAAAAGCTCATCAAAATAATTGGTGAATCTTGATGACCAGAGCTTCACATGCCAAGCATTTTCTCCCAAACTGGGTTATTTAGAGTCCAATGAGGCCAGGAATAAATATATAAAGCTAAGTAATTTGGGGAGATTGGAGAATTTTCGGAAAATGTCTTTGACTTGGAAGCATGAAATTACATGCACTACAGTAGAATGAAATCAAATCAATCAGCAGCTTGGAATCTCCCAGGCTCTATAATCAGCAGGGGTTCAGAAGCCTCTCACTAAGAAGGAAGCTGAGGTTTGGTAGAAAAATCCCTGACACTGGAATGCAAAGAGACTGAACCCTTGTCCTCTGGGAGATCCAGCTTTGATAGCTGATGATAGGTACGGATGGGAAAATACAGGTTGACTGGAGGTAAGATAGAGAAGCCAGAGTGACTGACTGCCTTAATGCCCAGCTCTATGCTATACTTCCCTGCTAGAGTAATTCAGTGGCTCCTCATTTCCTTTTGGATAAAACCCAAACTCCTTAGGGTGGAATATAATTTTCATGAGGGTCTCATTCTTATCTCCCTCTTGAGCCTATTTTTCTCCCTACCTCTATTATACCCTAGGTCAGCCTTACTGGCCAGAACTTTCTTGTGAATTTCTGAGTGACCAAGCTCTCTTGGGCCTGTGGCTTTGTACCAGCATGACCAAAACACTCAGAATGCCCATCCCCTGACTCATCACCTGACAAGCTTTGAGATTTTACCTCCTCCAAAGCAATTTCCTCAGTGCCTTCATTCTAGGATACGTGCCTAGGTCTGTGCTTTCAAACACTTTGCACCAGATCTATTATAGCACATACAAGTCTCACTCCCACAATACTGTAGAACTTCTGAAAAGGCTTTATCTTTTGTCAGGGTTGTCAGGGTTTCCTGAGCATATCAGAGAATCCAGAACTTAGTAAGCACTCAAAATCTGCCTGAGGAATGGTGAATGGACAAATGAATGTGGTTAGATTACAATTTGGAACAGAGGACTTGGTTTTTAAAAACACAGAGTGAGGATTTCAAATAGTGAGGATACTTTGCTGAAAGTCATCTACAAAAGCATAGAACACTGCAGCCTGAAATGAATGCAAAACCCAACTCTAAAGGAAAAACAAGAGATGTTTCTAAGATGAATCTATTACAAATGACAGTTTTTCTAATACTTTTCTTATGATTTGCAAAAGAAAAAAAAAAGTCCCAAATGTATCAGGGAAGAAATGGAAGCAGAGGACATTCACAAACACTGTAAATCAGCACAGTCTCCCATAATCAGGCAGTTATCTGTCTAAGAGAATGCCTCTTGGATTGCATCAGTAATTAGGGAGCTAATGGAAAATTACCAACCAACAAAATCTATGACCGTTCCGAGGACAGTGGAATCACAGGCTGAGAGTACCACAGGTTTATTAAAAACAAATCATGCCCGAACATTTTGATAGCTTTTTTGATAGTGGCTGCCCAATTCCTGTCACATTTGCTCCATTGGCTCTCCATTGCCTTCTAAATCAATTTAAAATGACTTCTTTTGAGTTGACCTTCAAGGCTGTCCAGTACTCAGTTTATTACTTTTCTTTTTCTTTTCTCTCCCTATTTCTCTCCTGTTGGTCCCTTTCTCTTCTTGGTTACCTCTCCTGGCTCCTTGTCCTTGATCACCTGCTTTGACTTTGTGTAGACTCTCAAGTAATTGTGACCTCATGCATGCTACTTGCTCTACTCCAGAACGGGCCTGCCCCCTCTCTAGGCTACGTAGTGAACTTCTACACACCCTTCAAAGCTCCTATGGCACCTTTTCAGAAACCAATTCTCTCAAAGCCATTTTCCAACAATAAAGTAAATCTCTCACTCCTTGGTATTGTTTTATACATGCATCTATTGCTAAATGATAATTAATTTATTTCTTACTTGAATCTTTCCCCTATTTGATTGTGACCATAGATCTAGAATGAGAATTCCAGCACAGCAGGAATTTTTGCCTGTTGTGTTCACTCATGTACCCAAGCACCGAGAACACACCCTCCCAAATACACACCTTGGTAAATGCCTAAAGCTCCCCAAACAAGATGGTGTCTTATGTAACATCATAATACATGGTATAAAATAAAGGAGCTACTCAATAATTGTTTCATTGATGCCATGGTGTATAGTGGAAGGGAACAAAAGGGAATAAACTGATTCAGATATCCGAGCATTTACCAGCTCTTCTTACAATGCAAGTCTCCACCCCCCACCCAAAAAAAAACCCCATGTGAATAATTACTGTTTCTAGGAAATATTTTGAACACTATTAATTTCTTTCATTTTTCTGTTCATTGATTTACTAAACAGGATGAAAATAAGGATAGCTGACAGTTCTGAGAGTTATGTGTCTAAGTATTGAGATTACATGATTAATTTATTAATAAAGGGGAAGTTCCTCTGAGATAGATTTATTTTAATCATTTTTATTATTCTTAATCTAATTTCACAGATGAGGAACCTAAGGTATAGAGAGGATAAATATCTCGTCCACAGTCAGTTATTCATGGTGGAATCAAGAGTTGAACTCAGGCCATTTGGTGAAGCATGGATTCAAAAACTGAGCTGAATGCATAGGTGAAGCCAACAGTCCTAATCCTATTAAGCCTAGAAGTACTGGTCTGAATAGTAGTGTAGGTGGATTATCAGCCCCTCCAGCACTTGGGGGCCAGAATTCCTTGCTTGTTGGTATTAGTAAGTTATTCAGAATTATCCAGGATTCCATTTTTTCACTAATACTTCCTACTCTGGCTCTTCTATAGATTGACTTTGTATCACAAACTCTGATCAGTTTTTCAGTTCTTTCAAATAACCCCTGGGACCTAGCTCACCTTTGACAGTCTTTATTCCCCAGGGATGAAATTCTAGCAACTGGGTCTCTGGTAACCACCTGTGATCCAGCTCCAAGCCAGACAGGTTATCCAGAACCTCACGCTGACTGCACTATGTTGAAGATCAAGATGGGGCTTCCTTGGGGATGGGGTGCTGGCCTAGCTCAGGTCTTTTTTGATAAGCTCTTTTCATACAAATGTTTGGCTTGCTGGTCCCACCATACTTCCCCATGTGGGCCTCCATTCAGATTCCACTTGACTGCCCTCGTCCTCTTGTTCCACAATTTCTGCAGATGAAGGCCAAGGGTACTGCACAGCCAAGCCCACTGTGGTAAAAACCCTGATACCAATCACTTCAAACTATGCATTCTTGTTTTTTAAATAGAATCATACATCGTCAGTGCTAGAATCTCTCATTTTATATAAAAAAGAAACTAACAGCTCAGGTTGATTGGTTTGGGGGTTGGTAGGTTAATCCACTAAGCAACATGCCTGTCCACATTAACCTGAAGAACTCCCACCACAAAGAAAGAATGTTCTAATGTCACTTTTGTGTAGTTATGTTAATATCATTTATTCCAAATGGTTTTTCTTTTACATAGGTCAGGATAATGGAGTGATAAAGAGTACAGGATGAAATGACATAGGCCTGAGTTCACTTATCAAATTAGTGGGACAGAGGAAGCATGTACTAACAGGCAGATTGTAAGACTTGAATGACACTTTCTAAAGTACTTGGCATATCATCTGCAACTTATTAACTATAAAATAAAAAGAAGCCAGTAGCAATATTGTCATGTATATATATGTTTTATCCTAACCATTAACCTGCAAGGTAGCTTGAGAAAATGAGTTTCTCTATATATTACGGATCAGAAAACACATACGTTATGCTTGAATGACACTTTACAAGTGTGTATGGAGGCTTTACACATGGCTGTCTTCAAGACTATTCAAAAGCTCTATACAGTCAATTGTATTATTCCCATTTTAAGGATGTCAATAACAAGTGAAGTGATAAGTTTAGAAAGTGCTAAAATATAAATTCTGTGAAGACAGGGACTTTAAGTGTGTGTATGTGTGAGTGTGTGCGTGCGCACGCGCGCTTATTTCCGTTACATAGAACACTAACATGTAGTAAGCACTAAGAAATATTTATTGAATCAAAGAGCAAAGAAATAAAATTATTCTCAAACAATACTGAGCATTACATGAGCATAAGGATGTGTCACTGCCTGTGATTTGCCTTCAATATTCTTTCTCTAACAGTTTTTTCCCACTGATGTTGCATATTACTGAGAGATTCCTTTATCCAAAAGGAATGCTTATAATTTCTAATTTGCTCTAATAAATTTTTGGCCTTTAACAGATGCATGACAATTGTACCATACTGTGTTGTGAATTCCAATTATGTATAAGACTGATGCCTGCCCTTTCCCGTAAAGCTCTCAGCTTTGTGAACTTTTTGTGTAAATTGCATTTCAGATTCAAAAGTGGACATTTTTAATTGTGTGAGTGTGTGCATGCATGTTTAAGTCACTCAGTGAATTATATATTATTTAGACTTCTCAGTTGAAGTACATAGAAAAATGACAAGTTTATAACTCTATTATGTGGCAATCATCAAAGAAATAGACAACAATAATAAAACTTGGATTTTGTCATTGCTGATGACCACCAAATGTGAGCCATTTATTGCCCAGGAAGCCAGTTCTTTAAGATGAGGCTTTGTGAAAAGGTAATTTAACCACATATTCAGGATTAAATCCTGGCTCTACCCTCATCACTGATTGTGTAATCTTGAAGAAATTACTTAGTTTGTTTTCCCTTGTTCATATGAAAATTTAGAATAATGATGATGTGTTTACCATGCCAGTCAATGCCTGCCTCCTTTTGATATAGAAAATTATTTAATATTAACAACTCTGAGGTAGATATTGTTTCCTTCCTAATTTATAGGTCTGCCTAACATGTAGAATTAAAGGATTAAGCATATATGGAAGAAGCTATGCAATCATAGATGTTACACATTATTAATTTAATAGCTTCTTTGTAACAGAGTGGGGGAAAGCAGTCTTCCTGCGGAGCAGAGAGCCTGATGTGGGGCTCGATTCCCGGACCCTGAGATCATGACCTGAGCCAAAGGCAGAGGCTTAACCCACTGAGCCACCCAGTTTCCTCAGAGTTCATGGAGAAAGAAGTCCTCTGATGGGAGCCACTGTACAATTCTACAGAATACTGGTAATGGATCACAAAATCAAGAAGAGAATCATTAGAAGTTATCAGTATATTAAAAAAAAAAAAAAAAGCTCAGGTTATGCCTTCAGGGTTGTGAGATGGAGCACCGTGCTGGGCATGCAGCTTGCTTAAGACTCTCTCCCTCCCTCAAAAAAAAAGGTGTCAATATGTGGCTTCATTTTAGGGTGGACATTAAATATGTACACATATTTAATGAAGCTACTTATAATTATTGTCTGAGTAACCTACTTTTTTTAAAGATTTTTTATTTATTTATTTGACAGAGAGAGATCACAAGTAGGCAGAGAGGCAGGCAGAGAGAGAGGAGGAAGCAGGCTCCCTGCTGAGCAGAAAGCCCGATCTGGCACTCGATCCCAGGACCTTGAGATCATGACCTGAGCAGAAGGCAGCGGCTTAATCCACTGAGTCACCCAGGCGCCCTGAGTAACCTATTTTATGGTCAAAGTTCTAAACAGTATTTCTATAGTCTTAAGCTAACAAAATGAGTTTAGGCCCAATTATAAGACTTTCTATATCCCTAAATTACTGTGATGAGTTTAGATCTGTAAAAAACTCTGAAAATAAATACTCCATCCCTGTCTATGCTTGGTGAAAAAAAAAAAAAAAAAAAAGACTGTGTCTAGTAGGGAATACTGAAAGAGGGGGCTCGGGTGAAAAAAAAAAGACTGTGTCTAGTAGAGAATACAGAAAGAGGGGGCTCGGGTGAAAAAAAAAAGACTGTGTCTAGTAGGGAATACAGAAAGAGGGGGCTCGCGCTGCCCCTCTTGCACATGGCCACAGCCCATTTACATGGGCTATGACAATTTTAATACAAAATAATATAGATAAACCTAATATAGGTTCAGATGCCACAACTTACTCTCTTATTTAATATGCATTATAAAATAATCCCTACAATAAGTCTAGGTACCACCTGTCACCATATACCACTTTTTATCTTTGACCTTTTACAATATACTTGTACTTTCCAAGTCTCAGATTTCCCTTCTTTAAAGTGGGTATGACATAGTGCCTACTTGTAAGACTATTTTGCCGATTTACAGAGATAATGCATAATGCCAAACATATTTGCTCAGTAATTGTTAGTTACCATGATGATAGATATAATGGCAAAGATGAATGCATTCCCTGGGAAAATAGAGTAGAATATCTGAAATGGTGGTAACTAGCTCCTTAATTTACTTGCTTGATAGTAAGGCAGTATTTGGGTACATGCCCCACTATCCTTAACTACAATACTGCTAGGTGTTTAAATTGTGCTTTACGTGTATTTCTTCTAGCCCCAAATTCCATCATCTCTGTTTTATTTTATTTTATGTTAGGTCTTTGAAGGCTAACAAGGCTAGGGCTCTTGTTGGTATTATATATTATCAATTGGTTTAACTAATAAGCTTCTAAATTCCAAGAGAGCTCAAATATTCACTGGAAATGTCTGCAAATAAAGAAGTTAGTATTTATTCAGTGCACTAATGATACAAGTTTATGCACAGAGGAAGGTAAGTTCAAGACACAAGGCAACTACATCTTCAACATAAACAATGTAATAATTTGTAACTAGAGAGAAAAACTAGAGATATCTAGACCATTTTCTTTTAGAGGTCTTACATGAATGTCAGAACATCCTCTTCCTACCCAAACTAACCTATCCTCTGGTGTTTTGCACCTCAATAAATGATTCTTATTAATTCAACCAGAAATGCTTGTGGCTTTTGTAATCCCTGTCTCTTTCTTGTGCCACCATTGTGTCTCTTTTTCTCAGACACATTTGCTTCTCTCCATTTGCACCACTACTCTCCTCAGTGTGGCAGTCATTGTTTCTCTCCTGTACTGTTAAAACAGTATCTCATTGAACATTATCCCTTCCAGTCTATTTGACATCTTATAACTAAAAAATAAATCTTAGCTTTTTTTAAAAAAAAAGCAAGTCTTATCAAGTCATTCCCTAAAATTCTTCAATGATTTCTACTATTTCTGCAGAAACGTTAAATTCACCAATACAGTCCATCTGGCCTACATATCAACCCATCTGAAAGTTCTTCATTTGCCTCACTTTCTTTCCCCTGAAAACACAACATTCTAGCCACACTGAGCAGCTTTCAACTCTTTAAAAGTGCCAGTACTCCCATTCCTTCTCTGACATGGTCTTCCTTCTGCCTCAGGTAGTGTTGTCCTCATCTTCTTCACCTTAAAGTGTCAATTTAGTGACCACTCCCTCAAGATGTCTTCTCCAAACCACTGGCCAGACACTGGGGCTCACTTCTTGTTCCCACAGCACTCTTTGTGCACCCCATTGTAGCTCTTAAATCACTGAAACATCGTGTCCTTTCTTTTCTGTATTCCCTACTAGACACAGTTCTTTGAGGACAGATTCTGCCTCTCATCTGTTTATTGTTGCATCCACAGGACTCCTCTCAAAACAAGGCAAAGATTAGCCACTCAACACAGATTTGTTAAATACATGCATGCACTGGATGAATGGATAAATCCAGACCAGAAAGGATTCATGAATAAAAATAGAGTTGTGTAAAGGGGTAAAGTGGGAGCAATTATAGACAAAGTGGTCAAGGAAGAGAATTTTCAGGAGGTGTCATCTGAGCAAAGATCTCAAAAAAGGAAAAAGGGAGTCATGTGGAGATCTGGGGATACAATCGTTCAAGCAGAATAGATTAGGCAGAGTTGGTGAGGTTGGAAAGAGCAACAGGCATACTGGTACAGCTGTGGAACACTGAACAGAGGGGAGAGTGGTAGCATCAGTTAGATGCTACCATCAGTTAGATCATGCACCGATTTGTAAGCTAAGATATGAACTTGGATTTTATTCTTAGTGCATAAGAAAAACAATTGGAGGAATTTAAGCAAAAAATGTCAAGATAGAACCCAATATTTATTTCTTGAATATGCATTATAATAATGCCTTCACTTAGATATCTAAGTGAAGGCATTTGAAATGAATGACATTTATAAAGACTAAAGATAAAAAGTAGCTAATTGTTTTACATATAAATAATTTAATCCAAGGGAAGCTGATTATTTTACCAAAGGTTATACAGCAAATATATGGCTATTAGAGATGAGAAGCCATGCCTTTTATTCCCTTCCTGGTTTACTTTTATATGGAGGAAGAGATAAATGTGTTACTTGAACTCATACATATGAGCTCCTAAACAGCAACTGTAGATATGGAAGGTATCTTAACGTTGAACTTTTACACATTTTAGTGATCTCTTTCCTTGATAGCTTCCAATTAAAGAATATAAGCATTTTCAAGGCAAGTACATAGTTAGATTCAATCTTTCTGTATCTCACAGCTTTGTGACACAGAGATGGAGGTATTACAGAGCATCAGCAACAAAGGTTAATAACAGTGCAGTGAATGTGTCATTTCACTCACTCTGAATCCTTCATAAAATGATCCAAAAATCATTTATTTATTTGCCAAGTATTTCTAAGCCCCTACTTTGTGCAAGACACCATGCTGGATACCATCATGACAAAGATGAATATGAATGGCATCTGTCTTCAAGGAACTTGTTATCTAGCTAGTATGCCAGACATGGAGGCAAGTCATCATTGAGTACAATATGAGGAGAGTCATAATGAAGACAACATGGTTTATCAAAACAATTACAGCCATACTTCATATTTCTTGCCTACTTAGTGGAAGTGTTTTAAATACCTAATGTGTATTATCTCATTTGGACCTCTTAACAATCTTTTAATATCTCATGGATCATAAAGCTTGTCCCCCTACCCCACGCCTTTACTTCTTTCATATGAGGAAACAGACTACAGAGAAGTTCGGGAGCTTGCTCCAGGGGCGTCAGCTGGTCAGGGCTGAAGCAGAGTCGAACACTAGCTGTTGGACTCCAGAGCTGCGCTTCACAACCACCTGCATCACTGCAAGAGACACTGGCTTACTTTTAATTCTCACAGAAAATCTATAAGCCAGCTTTTATTTTCTCACCCTATCATAGGCAAAGAAACTGGCTTAAAGGGGTTCAAGAACTACCAATAACCAAGGTTATTCTCCAGCCCAAAGTCTGTCAGTTCTAAATCCTACCTTATCCGTCTCAGAATATGTTCCCTCTGTTCACCTTCCTGCATCTTTCAGAGACCTGAAAGAACATGTTAATTCTGACTTGACAGTTTGGAGTGGAGGTGAGGGGCTTAATTAGGAGGTGATACATTCCAAATAGGACCACCCACGCTTTTTAAAAATGTCACCAAAGCAGGATATTTTGCCAATGTGAAATAGCAAACTGTTTCCAGATAAATACTACTCTGGAAAAGGAAAATAAACTTTTCATTTAGCTACTATATTCTGAATCGTGCATTCCAATTGATTTGAGTATTCTTTTTCCAGCATTGCCAAGCTAAACATTCTCAAACAAAAATGTACTCCGAGTTTCTCAAAAGGAGAATTTTCTACCATTTACCAGAAAATTTAACTAAATATTGAATATATTCCTAACTGAAACAGGCAAAAATAATTTCAATAAACTTACTACCTCATCTTATTGACAAAAATAACAACAGCAGTATTGTTATCTACATGCTCATTACCATACCACTCATTTTATAAACATTAAAAATGCTAATCCTTATAATAATCTAGGAGATAGCTATTGCCATTTTGCATAGGAGGACATCGAGGATGTGAGATATTAGATCACAAAGAAGTGAGGAAGATAAGAAATAATTCAGATCCATATAAAACCAAAGTCATTACTCTTTCACTGTTTCCTGCGCCATGCTGAGTCCACAAAGCAAAGCAATCCACTACACTGGACAAAGTTGTGACAGGGTATTAACTCGGTACCTGGTGTGGAGTCATGGGCTCTTCAGTCAGACTTATAAATTCAGTTACATATTCCTGTGTTATAAAGATATGTTACAGATCAGCTTCTTTGCCTCCCACAGAAAGCATACAGATGAAGTTTTTCCCATTAACCCTAACCTTGCAAACTTCTAAGACTTAGTAAATGAAGCTAGAAATTGCTTCCCAATTTACAAGTTCCAATTTATAAGCTGTCTCAATTTACAAATTCAACAAAGTGTAGGCAGGTGGGCTGGCTTCTGGAAGCTCCCACCAATAGACATATTGGGAATTTGTTGTTCAAATCTACTGTCTAGTTGATAACTGCCCACCCACTTTCTCTCCAAGTTACTTAAATTATTTGATAGGCTCAAAGTGAACTCTCAGGGAGATCAAGCATGTCTGAACCTCATGCCCTGAACACCTTAGTTTAACAAAGTTAGAGTATTTTTTTCTTTATGGATGGATGTCCCAACAACAGCCAGCATTCAATTTGAATGTCCTATGTTTGCAATCATATGCTTATTTTTTTAAAAGATTTTATTTATTTGACAGAGATCACAAGTAGGCAGAGAGGCAGGCAGAGAGAGAGAAGGAAGCAGGCTTCCCACTGAGCAGAGAGCCCAATGCGGGGCTCGATCCCAGGACTCTGGGATCATGACCTGAGCCAAAGGCAGAGGCTTTAAGCCACGGAGCCACCCAGGTGCCCCTCATATGCTTATTTATAATGTAAGTTACCCCAAAATGTTATAAGGAGTGTCGAGTATTTAGGAAATTGCTGTGACTTCTGTTACCTTCACATAAGAGTACTTATCTTGCTTAAACCAAATGAAAATAGGACCTAACTCAGAGAAGATTAAATGAAATAAGGTAAATAAAGTATTTAGAATAAATCCTGAAACATATTTTGGGGGAGAGGGAGATCCTGAAACATAATTTTCCCCAAAATAATTCAATCCATAATTTCAACACATATTTTTACTGAGCACTTACTATATACAACATACTGTGTTAAGTTCTGAATATATTGTGTATAAAGTTACCATCTATCGAGGAAATATGGTATGCCAAGCTCTGTGTTTGGTAATTTATATATAATACCATATCACCTCCACAATAAAAACTCTGGAATCTAATTCTTCATTAGAAATGAGTAACCTATGGTCAGTTAAATGATATCACTTTCACAATATCATGTGGTAATTCCTCCATATGAATATTATAAACCTGGCTCTGGTCCAGAAAAGGGCCATTCACTTACAGTAAGGCATTGAGGATGTGGATATTCACTCAACCTCCATCCCAAATTCTTTCTCTCAGGTGAAGTTTATTACTTCTTTAAAATTTAATTAATTATCTCTAATTAATTTTTTAAAGTAGGCTCCATGCCCAACATGGGGCTTGAACTTGTACTTGAGATCAAGAGTTGCATCCTCTACCAAATGAGCTAGCCAGATGCCCCTCTTAGAACTTTAAAAACTAAGTCCCAAACTACACTTGTTATATTTCTGAGTAACAGAATTGAGACAGGAGGCATTTTTCCTTCTCTCTTATGGCTGTCTCTAAAAGTGTACACTGGGAGCATGAAGTTTCTCTGCAGCAGCAACCTCATGCTCAGCTCTCTGGGTGGCTGGGAAAAGCAATGGCAGCCATGATGGGAGACGTCCTTGACCCAACTTCTCCTTCCTTGGTGTGTAGATAAAGGTTTACTTTCTCCATCCTGTGGGTGTCTGCAGTGGAGATGGCAGTGATGGCAAGTTTGAGGTGTGGTAGAACTCTAGAGGTAGCCCAGAGGTGGTAGCTTCCTTCTGGGTGAGGTGTATTACTTGGGATCTTTCTTGGAGTCCCAGGTTAGATTTTTTCCTTTAAGCTATGTAATGAGTTTGTAAGCCTCTGATTCTCTATTTTAAAAAAAGAAAATCCATTCTCACTTAAAATATCTAGTGCAACATCTGTCTTCTATACTTAATCTTGAGTGATACATTGAGTAATAGACCCTACTTGTTAAAACATGTTTTGCAATTCTCTTTCAGTGAGAGAGGGAAGTATTTTCAAAATCTTGCCTTGTTCGTCCACAAAATAAATGTGAATTGTGGGAGAAATAGGAAGGGACCTATGGTAAGATCCCACTACCACTGTACTTACCATCAATGAGCAAATGAATGAATGAAGCCTCCATCACTAAGAGTGCATTCATATTATTTCTAACTTCCTTTTCACTTAAATTAAACATGGAAGAAGCTCCTATTTTTTGAGTGTCTATTATATACCAGAAATAGAAATAAAAACTTTGATAAACCACTGCCAATCCCCATCAGGACTTTACAAATATTTTTATCCCTGTTTTATTTATCTGTTTCTTAAGAGGAAGAAACCCTGGTTCAGAGAGGTAAATGTGGCTGACTCAAAATTAATCCATGTTCCTTCTAACATATGCAGCCTAGTCATGAATCTTCTCTTTACCTTTCACTTAGAAAAGCTTTGAAAGTTCCACTGGCTATAACAGGTGAAAAATGCACTTGGAAACAGAAGACCTGGTGTGAATTCAGCTCCAAGACTTCCTAGCAGTGAAATTTGGGGCAAGTCACTCGCATATCTATTATTTCAGTCTCCTCCTCATGGAACGGGTAAATATCAGCATCTGCCTTGAGGATTGTATAGGGTTCTTATAAAATTCCACAGCTTTTCATCATCTACCAGAATGCTACAACAATTTAGAAATTTACACATCATCTAAGAGTAAACACAAAGGCAACTCATTTCACCTCTTTAAGACTATTGAAAAAGAAAGCCAACGTTGGTGGCATCACAATTCCGGACTTCAAGCTCTATTACAAAGCTGTCATCATCAAGACAGCATGGTACTGGCACAAAAACAGACACATAGATCAATGGAACAGAATAGAGAGCCCAGAAATAGACCCTCAAATCTATGGTCAACTAATCTTCGACAAAGCAGGAAAGAATGTCCAATGGAAAAAAGACAGCCTCTTCAATAAATGGTGCTGGGAAAATTGGACAGCCACATGCAGAAAAATGAAATTGGACCATTTCCTTACACCACACACAAAAATAGACTCAAAATGGATGAAGGACCTCAATGTGCGAAAGGAATCCATCAAAATCCTTGAGGAGAACACGGGCAGCAACCTCTTCAACCTCTGCCGCAGCAACATCTTCCTAGGAACAACGCAAAAGGCAAGGGAAGCAAAGGAAAAAATGAACTATTGGGATTTCATCAAGATCAAAAGCTTTTGCACAGCAAAGGAAACAGTTAACAAAATCAAAAGACAACTGACAGAATGGGAGAAGATATTTGCAAACGACATATCAGATAAAGGACTAGTGTCCAGAATCTATAAAGAACTTAGCAAACTCAACACCCAAAGAACAAATAATCCAATCAAGAAATGGGCAGAGGACATGAACAGACATTTCTGCAAAGAAGACATCCAGATGGCCAACAGACACATGAAAAAGTGCTCCATATCACTCGGCATCAGGGAAATACAAATCAAAACCACAATGAGATATCACCTCACACCAATCAGAATGGCTAAAATCAACAAGTCAGGAAATGACAGATGCTGGCGAGGATGCGGAGAAAGGGGAACCCTCCTACACTGTTGGTGGGAATGCAAGCTGGTGCAGCCACTCTGGAAAACAGCATGGAGGTTCCTCAAAATGTTGAAAATAGAACTGCCCTATGACCCAGCAATTGCACTATTGGGTATTTACCCTAAAGATACAAATGTAGTGATCCAAAGGGACACATGCACCCGAATGTTTATAGCAGCAATGTCCACGATAGCCAAACTATGGAAAGAACCTAGATGTCCATCAACAGATGAATGGATCAAGAAGATGTGGTATATATACACAATGGAATACTATGCAGCCATCAAAAGAAATGAAATCTTGCCATTTGCAACAACATGGATGGAACTAGAGCGTATCATGCTTAGCGAAATAAGTCAAGCAGAGAAAGACAACTATCATATGATCTCCCTGAGATGAGGAAGTGGTGATGCAACATGGGGGCTTAAGTGGGTAGGAGAAGAATAAATGAAACAAGATGGGATAGGGAGGGAGACAAACCATAAGTGACTCTTAATCTCACAAAACAAACTGAGGGTTGCTGGGGGGAGGGGGTTAGGGAGAAGGGGGTGGGATTATGGACATTGGGGAGGGTATGTGCTTTGGTGAGTGCTGTGAAGTGTGTAAACCTGGTAATTCACAGACCTGTACCCCTGGGGATAAAAATATATGTTTATAAAAAACAAAAAATTTAAAAAAAAGACTATTTTCCAAATAATGGGTATGTTAATTATAGCTCCCTCATTATTAGGAGAATTAAACAGGATACAGTAACTGAAGTGCTCAGCACCAGTGCACTGCATGGTAAGCACCTAATAATTTTAGCTATTAATTTTTTAAAATATAAATAACACAAGCACAAGTGTATCTGAGACATTTAATCCAAGTAATGCTTCTACTACACTGTCCAAGATATTTTAAAAGAAGAAAAAAAAATGCTGTTAGTTTTAGCAGTGCTCTGAGAACTGTTCACATACCAGGTATGACTTGGTATCCTAAAGAGGAGAAGTGAAGCCTCTGTCAGCTGGCGGCATACTCTGGTTGGAATGCTGCTCTTACCCTGTCCTCTTGGATGCCAAGGCAGATGAGTGGATTTTCCATCCTTCAGTCATTGCCAATGACTCAGGCCAGAGGAACAGATGTGAAGGGCAGCACCACCCCAAGAGATGAGTCTGATCAGATGTAAACCTTTTCATGGGACCTCTCCCTTCATGTCTGGCCCCACTGGAAAGCAGAATGGATAAAAGGCAGCAGCCATATGCCTGAACCGATGGCAGATACTCCAATAATTACAAATGTACCACAAGGTTACTTTGTGTTTGATTGCCTCCTTTAAGTTGGAAAAGGTTCTGAAGTCTATACAGAATCATAATAAAACTCATGCCTAACTGGGCATGAAATAGATTCTTGAGTGGGTATTTGGGGAGAATGTCTGATTGAACTAGTTTGTGAGTTATTCATTTATTCACCATGTGAAAGCCTTTTATAGGTAGTAGTGAGCACAGAACTCATTTTTTTTCATGCCAATCTCTCTCTCAAAAACCAAACTACTGCAAAGAGACAAGTCTATTCCTGGAAAAGGGAGCAAGCATGTATGTGGAGTATACACTAGGGAAGGATCTTTCTTGAGTCCCAGCCCTGCACAAACAGAAAAACAAGTAAGCCACAGCAGAAGCTAGCACTGTGGAAATGCAATCACCAAGGATTTATATTTCAAGTCTGAAGCTTGATTAATTGTAGATAAAGAAATTAAGAATTTTTTGTAAATTAGTTTATCAACACAGTTAAAGGGAGTCCAGTGAAAGGCACTGCAGGACAAAGAAAGTGATCATAGACTTTAGAGTCAGTGCCATAAAAGAGCTTCTGAGTTGGAACAACACAGTAACCTTTTCTCTTAGATACTCTGGGCTGTGAAATTCACCAACTCCTCCATGAATAGGGAGCAGGGTGAAGATACAAATCAGAGGGTTGGGTGGTTGCTGTTTTTTTCATTTCGTGTGTGTGCATGTACTGAATTTGCATCAAGTCACCTGGTGACATTATTCTGACATTATTACTAGGCCTTTGGAGACTCTACATAATTTTTACACTAAATAGGATTTTATAATCTTTCTTGATTTCATAAGAAAGCACTTCAACCAGTTCTATTGGAAGACTAATTTAGAATCAGGATTCTTATGCTCAGAGTATAGACCTCAAAGAACAAAGTTTTTACATAATACTCATTTTCTGTTTGGGTGGTATACAAATTACAGCAATCTTCTGATATCTAATTTTCCTTTAGGGTTCCTGGTTTCTTAAACTTTGATGCACTTCTCTGAAACATTGTCCAAAGATCCCAGAAAATATGAAACTAAAATTCAATTTATTTTTAAAATTCAATTTATTATTTATTAGGTATATATAAAGTTCTAGGTGCTTTTAATGGAACACAGACTCAGCCATGCCAAAAAGCAAGGCTTCCTGAGAAATTCCTTGAGGGAATGAGCTAGTCAAGTCCAGTCTCAGTTCCTTGCTGCCCTCTATTGATTTGGAAAGGAACCAATGAGCAACTGGGTGATGGAAAGGTTGATCATCTCCTATGTAGACAATGGTAGTAGGAAAAGAAAGTGTGAAGAAAGAAATAGTGTATTTGCAGTTATTGAGAAGCTGCTTGTATGTAAGGGCTATCCAACTTAAGTGTTCCACTTTTTTTCTCAAAACATCAGTGGAGCTATGCATGACTCTTTTTATTTGACACAAGAAGAAGCTGGCACTCAAAGTGTAGAGGAACTTATTGCAGGTCACACAGGCAGCAAGAAACAGAATAAAGATTTGGGTCCAACTGGACTGCAAAGTTTCTTCAAGGCTGTGTCCTCCCAGGTCGAAAGTTACATTTGATCCTTCTCTGTTTCTTGTCCCCCACCTCCAGTCAGCAATTCCAACAACCAAGAGAGTTGACTCTTAGGATCTTTCCTACTAACTTCTCAGGATTACTTTTATCTAGAGTTATTTCTCCATTTCCACTAACTGTAGCTAACTCGTTATATCTCAAACCAGCTGAGGCACCTCTCAACTACTCTTCCATTTCTGGTCCTTCCCTAACAAACACTGTTTGTGGTGCTGTAAAATTAATCTTCTTAAAGCCAATGTGATCATACTTCTCTATAAATAATTCATTATCACATTACCATCATCATAATAGTGGTTCCCAATCACATTCATGATTAATATTATATTGCATACTCTGACTTTTAAAGTCTTCTATAACATGGTCACAGTATGTGCTCCAAGTCTAATCTTCAGCCAAGAAATTACATCAAACTATATACCACTCAAACTAGAGTTGTACACTTCCTAAATAATCTTAGCACTTGGATTTTACTTATAGTATTATCTCCACAAGGGTTACTTTCCTACCGTCTTTATCTATTCAGATAATTCCACTCTTTTGAGGTTCATCTCAAATGTGACTTTCTCTGTAAGTCATTCTACATACTCCCAACCAAATAATATTTTACTTGTTTGGATCTATATTTCTCTAGTTTGGATGATGGAAGAGAAAAAAAAACTGTTAAATGTGTGCTAAACTTATTATCAGCTTTACCTATTTTATCAATTTAATCTTCTCCATAAACTTAACAGATTTAATTACACTCTCTATATTTGGCAAATGAGGAAACTGGCACACAGAGACTGAGTTATCCCAATTTCCTAATACTAGTAAGTGGTGATGTGGAAATAAAATCCAGGCCAATCTAATTTCAGGTACACAATATTTTCTCTATTCCACATGTATTTACTAGAGGACCAATAGCTTAATCTGTCTCACAGACATACTTATTTTCACATGTAGAATACTTTATGATAGATATATAGACAAACTGATAATTATTTCTCAACTGGAAAAATCACAAAAAATCTGGATTTTTAGCTGCTTTTGAATAAAATCAGAAAATACCGACACTGTGTATCTGCATTCCCTCACGACACCAGCTGATTAAATTTGCATATTGATACCTCTCTTTCCACAGGCCAATGTCCTCTTATTTGCTATGGTCCCACTCTCCCCACTCCATGCTGTACCACTCTGATGGATATACATTTGTTATAGTTTCCCATAACAATTTATTTTCAGGATCTCTCTCTTGTTTCATTTTTTATTCCACATACTAGCATAGTAAGTACCTATAGCAGAAATGAGTGAGGAATTTTTTTTTTTAAAGCAGCATTTAAAAGATTGGGAGGGAGACAAATCACAAGTGACTCTTAATCTCACAAAACAAACTGAGGGTTGCTGGGGGAGGGGGTTTGGGAGAAGGGGGTGGGATTATGGACATTGGGGAGGGTATGTGCTTTGGTGAGTGCTGTGAAGTGTGTAAACCTGGTGATTCACAGACCTGTACCCCTGGGGATAAAAAATATATGTTTATAAAAAATAAAAAAATTAATTAAAAAAAAGCATAGATTTTTGATTTCAGAGATAAGTGAGTCTGAATTTCAATTTTATTCCTAAATGTTGGGCTGATTACTTATACTCCCTTTGTTTTAATTTCTTCCCAGAGTTAGGGTATTAATTAGATAATGCCTATGGAGTGGTTACTAATGCAACTGGCACACAGTAAGTGCTCAATAAATATTAGGAGAATCATGATGGCTATTATTTCTGAGGTTTAACTAAATTGAAGTTCTCTTCCATTAGCATTAATAGAAGTAGCAAAATTAGAAAAAAAACTATTAATGGTCTGCCCTCTTATTGAATAGATCATATAGAGCAATCTTTTTCTCTCTTTTTCTTCATCTTTCACAGGAGAAAAAAGTCAATCAGAATCTGCTAGAGCAGAGAAAAGCAAATCACTTTGGCACCTGAACAACAAAGCAATGTTAGTTTATTTTCTTTGTAAAAAGTCATCTGTTCGCAAACCTCTTTTATGAAATACCTGTCATAGTCCATTTTATTGAACGTTACTCACTCCGCATTTTTTGGCCTCAAGGTCATTCTATTATCAGTTCCTACATCACCTTCAGTATTGGAAATGGACTGGGGGAGATGGAAAGGAAAACACAAACACAAATACACAGCACACTCACCAGATAGACAGCTCAGATAATAAAGGTGATTTCAATCCATGGCAGGCGGAACTCAGATATGTCCCTACTTCAGATGAAACCAGCCCCAGTGACACTTACTGACAGATCAGGAAAGACAGCTCGCTATTGAAGGTGCCTGAAGCCAGGAGCAGCTTTCAATCTGATCACCAGGTCTTACACAAGATAACCCAAATATTATGTTGTTATTTTATTTCCTTAACACATTTGTTTCATTTCTTTTCCAAATAAATAAAAAAATAAAACAATAACAACAACAGAAATATTCAAATATCCCTCTCCACCCTGAAGAACACTCCAAGATCCCCAGCACATGGTTCAAGATTGCTGCCACACTTTGCGACTTTCAGGTCTTAAAAGGCTGGCCCGATTTCCCAATGTTTTATGTGGAGCTCTGATCTTTATATGGAGTGTCTAAAACAAATTTGGAGATGGACGAGTTTTAGAGTTTGTCCCTAGTTCTTCATACTTCTCTTTCCCTCTTGTCTGACAAGTAGGAAGCGACTTTCAAAGCATGCACAGAGACCCACAAACATGTTACACATAAAAATCACATTCTGTCATTTAAGATGAAGGAAAAAGAGCCAGCCAGCCTCCTCTGTTGTAGGCATCAGGCTTAACTATTACACGTATCCTCTCAATGACATTGTAAAAATCCTGTGATAATGATGGCAATAACCACAGAGGTAACAGCAATGAAAATGATGGTGGTAAAGGCACTATTGGTGATGGATGTTTTATAAATTGGGAAGTTTGAGCTTACAAGGAAAAAATAACTATGGTCAAGATTATGCAGCTTGTAAGGGTTAACCCAGCATCTCAGTCCAGGCCTTTCTCACATTCTCTGATGCTCTCCAGTCTTTTCCCCACCTGCCTGTCCAGTCATTTCTCAGGACTCTCCATTGGAAGCTTCTGCACAGCCACTGATCCCCAAGCATCCTTTGTACTTTCCCATTTCTGCCTATCAATCATCCCTGTTAGTTGAGATTTTATGACAATAGCTTTCTTAGTAGTTTAGGATCTGGTGCAAAAAGCGAATTAATGCATGCAGGTAGAATTGAATTAAATTCAGGAAAGAGATTGACTTTCTGAGCCCTTTGACTCTGTACATATATGAATGAATTACCATCAAAAGCTGCACAAACAGAACCAAGTTATGGAGATAGAACCTGCATCTTAAGGTTGCAATAAGGTTTGAGACCTATAGGAATAATATTCTGAAATAATGGATAATCATTATGGATAATCATAATGGATAATCATTATATATATTATATATATATATCTATCTCATAATGACTTGATACACACATCTGAATGATTTAAACACATGCCCGTGGTTATAGACAACCCAAGAATATCCTTTATTATGTTGGAGTTGTCTATTTATTGTTACAAGATAGGAGGGACCATGATAGACAACTGATCCTACTGCCTGATTAGTGTTTAAAAGATGGGCTTCAGACTAAGTATTCTATAGTGACAAGCTTTAGTTTTGGCAGATATCTTCCAACATTTAATAGTTTTGACTACTAATGCTAATAGCAAATCAGTTCTTTTAGTTACCAGAAGTATATTATCACAATGAAGATATCCAAGAAAGAGAATATTTTCTTTTCAATCATCAATCCTGTCAAATGCCAGTTCTCTTATCACATCAATATGAAACTGTAATCTTTTTTTTTTTTTTTAAATAAACCTGCCTAGGTGTGCCTGCAATGTTAGTTTTTATTTAGAAAATAGTACAAAGTAACTCATTAGTTACCTTTACCTTTTATCTACTTTGCCCTAATCTGGCTGTTAAAAATACTAGAATAACTCCAAATAATAATACAGGAAAATAAACACAAAAAACCTCCCAACAATTCTTAGTAGGATACAGAGACTTGAGCAGCTGTGGAAGATTTGCTCCAACCAGCTGCTAATGACAATGTGACTAAAAATTTTTTTCATTTAACTAGCACTCTAAAGCTTACAAATTATTTACACGTTATATAATTAAACTTTTATCAGAATTCATTTGACAGTGTAAATCACATTATTTTTCTTATTTAAAAGATGAAGAAATTGGCATTCAGAAGGGTCAAATGCTTTACTGAAGCACATACGACTTGGTATGTTTTCTGAACTGGCTTTTTAGTTATCCCAAATAAGGATAACTTCCAGCTCTATAACTCTAATTCAAATGTCTATCTTGAGATTGAGCTCTTATCCAACTGCCTTTCAAACATCTCCATCTGGACACATCACAATGACTTCCCTCTCAATATATCCCAAAACAAACTTGTTATTATCCCTTAAACCTGTTTTCCCCCTTGGGGGCCCAAATTCAGTGAACATTACCTCCAAACACCAAGGGGATTAAGTCACAATCTCCTCCTTTAGTCTTCATACTATTTTAACATCCAATCAGTCACCAAATTCAGCCAATTTTATATTCGAAATGTCCTAGAATCTGTTTACCTCCCTCTACCTATAGTTGACATCATAATTTCCTCCTAGTTGAACAATTACAGTGATCTTCCAGTTGGTTTCCCTACTTCTAACCATACTGCAACCCCAAATCCTTTACAAATAAAGTCTGAACACTTTGTTCTGAGTTTCTCCCTTCATAAAATGAAGATAATGTCTGTCACCCAGAGTTGTTGTAAGGAAATAGATTATGGATGTAGAAGTAGAAGACATTGTAATCATGTCTTGGGTAAAGTCAAGGAATGCCTAGAGAATGTGTGTAAATTAACATTTTTCAACTTAGGGGGCATCATGTTCATTTTAAATGTAGAGAAACTGAGGTTTAAAATAATGATAAGATCTGCTCACAGCCAGCTAATAAGTGATGCTTGAAAGACTATTCCATATAATTGTCTGATTCCAAACCTGTGATCTTTTATTTATGATATCCTAGACTTAATCCCATGGGAACTTTGGAAGTAGGACTGACTTGGGGTCACGTGGCTGCTCAGGAAATGATTTGATACATATTTTTCAGGCATTCAATACTTCTTTCCTCTTGGTAGTATTTTCTTTAAGCCTAGGGTAGTAGAGCTCAGTTGAAGCTGTGGGGAAGTTATGAGGTGCTTGACTTAAGGAAACTAATGAAAATGATACCTCAGGGCCTCAGGGAGGAGCACATCAGCGCCACTGTTAACTCAGACGGGTCATTCTGCCTTGAATCACATATTTGTGAGTAGCTGGATTATTCTTCCCCTGTGTCTCTCATCCTTTTTTTGACTAATGAGCTTCTGGAACATTTTCTTGCCACAGCAATGGCAGAGGTATGAGAGAACAGGTCCAATCACAGAAAATCATTTCAGCCTCTGATAAATTTAAATCTGCTAATAACCATTGGCCAAAGCATGCCACATGGAAGAATTCAATGACAAGGAACAGGGGAGTGCACTGTGTCCACAGAATTGGTCAAAACTGCTAAGTCAGATCACAAAGGCTGTAGACACAGGAAGAAGTAAATACTTAGAGCCCCAAATTCAATTTAGCACATGGTACCTTCTATCTTGAGGCAACTAAAAATAGTGCTACCAGAAACATCTTTGTACTTGTCTTTTGATGAACATATGTATGTATGTTCATACCAAGAAGTGGAATTACTGAATCATAAGGTCTGCATATGTATAGCTTCAGTAGATGCTTACAAATAGTTTTACAAACTTTAAAAAGTGGTTATAGGAACACACACTCAGCACTGCATGACATTTGAAGTTGTTCTATATCTTTGTCAACACTTCAAATTATTTGTCTTATTCATTTTAACCATTCTAGTAATTACCAATGATAGGGCATTCTGGCTTTAACTTGTATTCTCTAATGACTAATAATGTGAGCATCTTTTCTGAAGTAACTAGTCCTGACTTTTTCTATTGAATTGTTTATATTTTTCTTAAGGATGTATAAGAATAGTCATTATATATTGAATACAAGTCCTTTTTAATGGATAGCAGATAACTCTTCACATCCGGGATTGCCTTTCACTCTCTTAAGACTCGAAGCTCTTAATCAAAAAACTAAGTTACTGGCACCTTTTTAATAGTTAGTATGTGTTATGTCCTGTTCATAAATGTTCCAGCCACTTAAGTTTATGAAGATATTCTCCTGTGTGTCTGTGCACATGTGTGTGTGTATGTGTTTCCTAGCTTCTTTTCTGTTATTGGTTTATCACTCACATTTAGATTACAGTCCACCTAGAGTTGCAATTTGTGTGGGGAGAGGTAGGAGGTTATGTTTCATTTTTCCAAGTGTGTGTGTGTACCAAACAGCACTATTTAAAAGATAATCCTTACACCCACTGTACTACAATGTCATTTTCATTATAAATTAAGTAATTTTGAATTTGTAGATCTGATTCTGAGCTTTCTATTCTGTTTTATTGATCTATTTTGTCTTCTTTGAAATAATATTATACTTTCAATTACTTTAGTTTTTTTTTAGTAGTTTTTCATACCTAGTGGAGTAAATCCTTAAGTTTTGTTTTCCTTCACATTTTTTTTTTTTTTTTTTATTTTTTATTTTTTATAAACATATATTTTTTATATACATATATTTTTATCCCCAGGTCTGTGAATCACCAGGTTTACATATGATCTTCCTTCACATTTTTCTTAGCTGTTGCTTGATCTCTTTGAAACAGAATTGACCACATTAAATGGGATACACATTTAAATGATTTTCTGCTGCACTTTGGGGAGAGACTGAAACTTTTTCCAGGGGCCTATGAAGCCCCACTTATGCTGATTCTACTGACCTCTCAAACCTTATTTTTCCCCATGTTTATTCTTGACCTCTGTTAACTGGCACTTGGCCTTTGGAGGCCTCTAACATCAGTGCTGCTGCTGCTTTTTTTTTTTTTTAATTTGTTTTTAATTTTCAGCATAACAGTATTCATCATTTTTGCACCACACCCAGTGCTCCATGCAATCCATGCCCTCTATAATACCCACCACCTGGTACCCCGACCTCCCACCCCCCGCCCCTTCAAAGCCCTCAGATTGTTTTTCAGAATCCATAGTCTCTCATGGTTCACCTCCCCTTCCAATTTCCCCCAACTCCCTTCTCCTCTCTATCTCCCCATGTCCTCCATGCTATTTGTTATGCTCCACAAATAAGTGAAACCATGTGATAATTGACTCTCTCTGCTTGACTTATTTCACTCAGCATAATCTCTTCCAGTCCCATCCATGTTGCTACAAAAGTTGGGTATTCGTCCTTTCTGATGGAGGCATAATACTCCATAGTGTATATGGACCACATCTTCCTTATCCATTTGTCCGTTGAAGGGCATCTTGGTTCTCTCCACAGTTTGGCGACCGTGGCCATTGCTGCTATAAACATTGGGGTACAGATGGACCTTCTTTTCACTACATCTGTATCTTTGGGGTAAATACCCAGGAGTGCAATGGCAGGGTCATAGGGAAGCTCTATTTTTAATTTCTTGAGGAATCTCCACACTGTTCTCCAAAGAGGCTGCACCAACTTGCATTCCCACCAACAGTGGAAGAGGGTTCCCCTTTCTCCACATCCCCTCCAACACATGTTGTTTCCTGTCTTGCTAATTTTGGCCATTCTAACTGGTGTAAGGTGATATCTCAATGTGGTTTTAATTTGAATCTCCCTGATGGCTAGTGATGATGAACATTTTTTCATGTGTCTTATAGCCATTTGTATGTCTTCATTGGAAAAGTGTCTTTTCATATCTTCTGCCCATTTTTTGATATGATTGTCTGTTTTGTGTGTGTTGAGTTTGAGGAGTTCTTTATAGATCCTGGATATCAACCTTTTGTCTGTACTGTCATTTGCAAATATCTTCTCCCATTCTGTGGGTTGCTTCTTTGTTTTCTTGACTGTTTCCTTTGCTGTGCATCAGTGCTTCTTCTTGTCACAAGTTCTTTCTTTGCACGTGCTATTTCTTGCCCAGACTGCTTTCCTGCCTCCCTTCACACTTTGCCTATTAATCCTTCAACTGTCTGTCCAGCTGTTACTTCTCCAAGAAAGCCTCTTCTGACCTTATCAATCTGGCTCATATTCCTCTATCACATATTTCCATAGCTCAATGGACCTCTCTTGCCCACTGGTGAGTAACTTGTACAGATAATTATTTAGCTACTGTCTATCTTTCCTCTTGACTTGAGGTCAATGACCATGTCTACACTTTCCATTATGTTACACCCGGAACCTATCATAGCTCCTGGTGCATAGTAGGCACTTAATAAATATTTTGCCAAATTAAGGACTAAATGAAGTGGGACTGCATGGTATACTGAAAGCAGTAAGGGATGTATAAGAAAATATCAGAGCCTTTTGAATTTAAAACTGGGTAGGAATTAACCAGTAGCATGATCCTAGACAAGTGCTTTGGGTACTCTTTCTCTACCTCAATTTCCCTATGTATAATGTGGGACACATAGTTATGTTCTAGAACATGGCATATAGTGGGGTAGTAAGTCAAAGACAATTTTTAGAGAACAAAGCTCAAACTATATCACTGGCCTCCTGACTCCTGGTTCAGTGGTCTGTCTACCCACTGCTGTGGTTATTCACATCAAGCTCTCTGACAAAAGAGAACTGACAAAAGGACCAATACTTTTCTGAATGAGCCTGGAAGTTTCTATATGCTTGTACTCTTGTTTGGGAGGAATAAGTCATTAGATTCAGGTTCCCACTCATTTCTATTCTATCACACTTCTGTTTTTAAACCTGCAGTATGGGAAAATGACCTTCTTGGAGGACAGAATCATACTGAACTATGCAAGGCTGAAATTATATTTCATTAGGCTTTGGCTATTAGTGAGAATAAGGGCTAACCCACAAGTGAGAAAGAAACAATGGTGAGGGGAAACTTTGTAAGAAATCATTACCTTTAGCACTTTCCCAAGTTTATATCCTGTATCTGTTTCTATATAATAATCAGTAGGAGATAGGTTACAATACAAAGAATTTATCAACTGTCTTTAGAAGTGGTAAAGAGTTTCCTGCTCCTAAAGAGTAGTGTTTGGGATAATAGAAGCATAAGGACAGGAAGGATGGTGACAATAATTACTTGAATTGTCAAACTGGGACAACTCACAGGAAGCCAGTCCCAGGAGGAAGGCAGCACAACCCTGAATGGCACCAATGTAGCTTCTTGAATATAACCTTGCATAATAGTATCACTTTCATCAAAACTACAATGAAATGTCAACTCATACCTGTCAGAATGACTAGAAACAAAAAGACAGGATATAACAAGTGTTAATGGGGATATGGAGAAAAAGTAACTCTTGTGAAACATTGGTAAGAATGTAAATTGGTGCAGCCTACTATGGGAAACAATATGGAGGTTCTGCAAAAAATTAAAAATAGGAATATCATACTATACAGTAATTACACTATTAGGTAGTTACCCAAGGAAAATGAAAACACTATTTCTAAAAGATTCATGCATGCCTATTTTTAATTGCAGCATTATTTATAAGAGCCAAGATACAGAAGCAACCCAAGTGTTCATTAATAGATGAATGGATAAGAAAGATGTCACACACACACACACACACACACGCGTGTGCGCGCGATATTATTTAGCCATAAAAATGAGAGATCCTGCCATCTGGGCCAACATAGAATACTGGCTAAGTGAAATAAGTCAGAGAAAGACAAATACCATATGATTTCTGTTATATGTGGACTCTAAAGAAAACACAAATAAACAAAAAGCAGAAATAGACCCACAAACAGAACAAACCAATGGCTAGCAGAAAAGAGGAGATTTGGGGATGGGCAAAATGTGCAAAGGGGAGTGGGGCATTATAGGCTTCCAGTTATAGAATGAATGAATCATGGGGATGAAACATACAGCATAGGAAATATTGTCAATGATATTGTACTAGTGTTATATGGTGACAGATGGTAGTTAAACTTGTAGTGAGCATAATATAATATACAGACTGTTCAAATCATTATGTTGTACACTTTAAGCTAATGCAACACTGTGAGTCAACTATAATAAAAAATTAATAAAATCACTTTCAGATACAAAAGTCTACCAGATACAAAAGTCCACTCCATTTGATCTTCAAATAGCTGAGTAAAAAGTGACAAGGGTAAGTTTGTCAATGATCATCCTTACAGGTTCTAGACAATCACCTCTGGAGCTGGGATAGCGTCATGAATACTGCTGTAGTGCACGCAGTGAGTGAATACTTTTCTTGATTGGATTTTCCATGGGTATTGTGTAGCAAAACTCCATATAAGTTACCAGCTGGTGAAACGTCATAGTGAAACTATTCTGTAGTGACAGAAAATCCTATCTTGTGTAAGAAACCCCCACGAAGTGGTTTCACATCCTCTGTAGAAAACTCATGAGCTTCTATACCAGTGGGAGCTATACGCAAATCCTGACTTTTCCACCAAAGACAGAGATGTAAAGATTGCCCTTGGCTTGTAATGTCCTTCTATGAATAATAAAAGCCATGGCTGAAATCTTGGTCTATAAACTATTAGTTCAATGTTTTTAGTAGACTATATTACATTGGTTAAACTCTCTGGTACAATTCCAATTGCCTGGATTTGAATTCTGAGTCTATCACTTAACACTTGTGTGTCCTTGGGCCTTTTATATGGTATATCTGTTTTTCAATTTCCTAAACTATAGCATATATATGTCATACATCTGTATCTTTATCTATCTATGACTTATTAACTAAAGTATCTGGGGAAATGATGAGTTAAGAACAAATGTTCCATACATACATAGCTATTATAGTATTTCTCAGATGACAACAGTATAGATGTCCTGAAATGCTCCATCTTGCTCATGTCAACTTGTACCATTATATTTAAAAGAATATTACTTAAAAATAAGTAAGATGCCTTGAAAAATTCATCTTTAGGGCTAGAGATCATAGTATTGGGTACCTCTAATAGTTTACAAATTGGAAAATGGCAAAAGAGAGCCTTTTAGTCACTGGAAATGTTATACATCCTGATCTGGGCACTGTGAGTACACACACATATACGCACACTCAATATATACCTGAGTGTATACACATCCATACACTGTACACTTAAGAAGTACGCATTTGATGCATATGTTGTAAATGAAGAAAAAGAAAATTAAAATTCCTTGAAGCTCTATTTCTACAGTGGGGAATGCAAACTTCTCCAACTCTTACTTGCCTCTCCGTGAGCATCAACCTCTTAACACCTTAATTTATTCTTTCCATCTAAACCTTGCTTTTCTTTCCAATTTCTACACTCTCTCACCTCTGTACAGTTTGACTACAAAACTGTAAACTTGTCTTGCATGACTAGTCAATGTAATTTGACAAACTTTTTTTTTTTTTTTTTGACAATCTTTCTTTTCACCTAATTGTAGGCTGAGTCTGTCCTTGACTAGACTTAATCAGGCTCTTCTGAATCCTCTTCACTAGGCGTTGACTTTTGGACTTCTTTTCTCAGTGTCCATCACTGCATAGTCAATTTTAGCAATAATATTGCTAAGTCACTTTAGAAGACCTTATCTTCAATATTTGATTATTCTTTTTTTATTTTTTTTTTATTTTTTTTTATAAACATATATTTTTATCCCCAGGGGTACAGGTCTGTGAATCACCAGGTTTACACACTTCACAGCACTCACCAAAGCACATACCCTCCCCAATGTCCATAATCCCACCCCCTTCTCCCTAACCCCCTCCCCCCAGCAACCCTCAGTTTGTTTTGTGAGATTAAGAGTCACTTATGGTTTGTCTCCCTCCCTATCCCATCTTGTTTCATTTATTCTTCTCCTACCCACTTAAGCCCCCATGTTGCATCACCACTTCCTCATCTCAGGGAGATCATATGATAGTTGTCTTTCTCTGCTTGACTTATTTCGCTAAGCATGATACGCTCTAGTTCCATCCATGTTGTTGCAAATGGCAAGATTTCATTTCTTTTGATGGCTGCATAGTATTCCATTGTGTATATATACCACATCTTCTTGATCCATTCATCTGTTGATGGACATCTAGGTTCTTTCCATAGTTTGGCTATCGTGGACATTGCTGCTATAAACATTCGGGTGCATGTGTCCCTTTGGATCACTACATTTGTATCTTTAGGGTAAATACCCAATAGTGCAATTGCTGGGTCATAGGGCAGTTCTATTTTCAACATTTTGAGGAACCTCCATGCTGTTTTCCAGAGTGGCTGCACCAGCTTGCATTCCCACCAACAGTGTAGGAGGGTTCCCCTTTCTCCGCATCCTCGCCAGCATCTGTCATTTCCTGACTTGTTGATTTTAGCCATTCTGATTGGTGTGAGGTGATATCTCATTGTGGTTTTGATTTGTATTTCCCTGATGCCGAGTGATATGGAGCACTTTTTCATGTGTCTGTTGGCCATCTGGATGTCTTCTTTGCAGAAATGTCTGTTCATGTCCTCTGCCCATTTCTTGATTGGATTATTTGTTCTTTGGGTGTTGAGTTTGCTAAGTTCTTTATAGATTCTGGACACTAGTCCTTTATCTGATATGTCGTTTGCAAATATCTTCTCCCATTCTGTCAGTTGTCTTTTGATTTTGTTAACTGTTTCCTTTGCTGTGCAAAAGCTTTTGATCTTGATGAAATCCCAATAGTTCATTTTTTCCTTTGCTTCCCTTGCCTTTTGCGTTGTTCCTAGGAAGATGTTGCTGCGGCAGAGGTCGAAGAGGTTGCTGCCCGTGTTCTCCTCAAGGATTTTGATGGATTCCTTTCGCACATTGAGGTCCTTCATCCATTTTGAGTCTATTTTTGTGTGTGGTGTAAGGAAATGGTCCAATTTCATTTTTCTGCATGTGGCTGTCCAATTTTCCCAGCACCATTTATTGAAGAGGCTGTCTTTTTTCCATTGGACATTCTTTCCTGCTTTGTCGAAGATTAGTTGACCATAGATTTGAGGGTCTATTTCTGGGCTCTCTATTCTGTTCCATTGATCTATGTGTCTGTTTTTGTGCCAGTACCATGCTGTCTTGATGATGACAGCTTTGTAATAGAGCTTGAAATCCGGAATTGTGATGCCACCAACGTTGGCTTTCTTTTTCAATATCCCTTTGGCTATTCGAGGTCTTTTCTGGTTCCATATAAATTTTAGCATTATTTGTTCCATTTCTTTGAAAAAGATGGATGGTACTTTGATAGGAATTGCATTAAATGTGTAGATTGCTTTAGGTAGCATAGACATTTTCACAATATTTATTCTTCCAATCCAGGAGCATGGAACATTTTTCCATTTCTTTGTGTCTTCCTCAATTTCTTTCATGAGTACTTTATAGTTTTCTGAGTACAGATTCTGTGTCTCTTTGGTTAGGTTTATTCCTAGGTATCTTATGGTTTTGGATGCAATTGTAAATGGGATTGACTCCTTAATTTCTCTTTCTTCTGTCTTGCTGTTGGTGTAGAGAAATGCAACTGATTTTTGTGCATTGATTTTATATCCTGACACTTTACTGAATTCCTGTATAAGTTCTAGCAGTTTTGGAGTGAAGTCTTTTGGGTTTTCCACATATAGTATCATATCATCTGCGAAGAGTGATAGTTTGACTTCTTCCTTGCCGATTTGGATGCCTTTAATTTCCTTTTGTTGTCTGATTGCTGAGGCTAGGACCTCTAGTACAATGTTGAATAGCAGTGGTGATAATGGACATCCCTGCCGTGTTCCTGACCTTAGCGGAAAAGCTTTCAGTTTTTCTCCATTGAGAATGATATTTGCGGTGGGTTTTTCATAGATGGCTTTGATGATATTGAGGTATGTGCCCTCTATCCCTACACTTTGAAGAGTTTTGATCAGGAAGGGATGCTGTACTTTGTCAAATGCTTTTTCAGCATCTATTGAGAGTATCATATGGTTCTTATTCTTTCTTTTATTGATGTGTTGTATCGCATTGACTGATTTGCGGATGTTGAACCAACCTTGCAGCCCTGGAATAAATCCCACTTGGTCGTGGTGAATGATCTTTTTAATGTACTGTTGAATCCTATTGGCTAGTATTTTGTTGAGTATTTTCGCATCTGTGTTCATCAAGGATATCGGTCTATAGCTCTCTTTTTTGGTGGGATCCTTGTCTGGTTTTGGGATCAAGGTAATGCTGGCCTCATAAAATGAGTTTGGAAGTTTTCCTTCCATTTCTATTTTTTGGAACAGTTTCAGGAGAATAGGAATTAGTTCTTCTTTAAATGTTTGGTAGAATTCTCCCGGGAAGCCGTCTGGCCCTGGGCTTTTGTTTGTTTGGAAATTTTTAATGACTGTTTCAATCTCCTTACTGGTTATGTGTCTGTTCAGGCTTTCTATTTCTTCCTGGTTCAGTTGTGGTAGTTTATATGTTTCTAGGAATGCATCCATTTCTTCCAGATTGTCAAATTTATTGGCGTAGAGTTGCTCATAGTATGTTCTTATAATAGTTTGTATTTCTTTGGTGTTAGTTGTGATCTCTCCTCTTTCATTCATGATTTTATTTATTTGGGTCCTTTCTCTTTTCTTTTTGATAAGTCGGGCCAGGGGTTTATCAATTTTATTAATTCTTTCAAAGAACCAGCTCCTAGTTTCGTTGATTTATTCTATTGTTTTTTTGGTTTCTATTTCATTGATTTCTGCTCTGATCTTTATGATTTCTCTTCTCCTGCTGGGCTTAGGGTTTCTTTCTTGTTCTTTCTCCAGCTCCTTTAGGTGTAGGGTTAGGTTGTGTACCTGAGACCTTTCTTGTTTCTTGAGAAAGGCTTGTACCGCTATATATTTTCCTCTCAGGACTGCCTTTGTTGTATCCCACAGATTTTGAACCGTTGTATTTTCATTATCATTTGTTTCCATGATTTTTTTCAATTCCTCTTTAATTTCCCGGTTGACCCATTCATTCTTTAGAAGGATACTATTTAGTCTCCATGTATTTGGTTTCTTTCCAAACTTCCTTTTGTGGTTGAGTTCTAGCTTTAGAGCATTGTGGTCTGAAAATATGCAGGGAGTGATACCAATCTTTTGATACCGGTTGAGTCCTGATTTAGGACCGAGGATGTGATCTATTCTGGAGAATGTTCCATGTGCACTAGAGAAGAATGTGTATTCTGTTGCTTTGGGATGAAATATTCTGAATATATCCGTGATGTCCATCTGGTCCAGTGTGTCGTTTAAGGCCTTTATTTCCTTGCTGATCTTTTGCTTGGATGACCTGTCCATTTCAGTGAGGGGAGTGTTAAAGTCCCCTACTATTATTATATTATTGTTGATGTGTTTCTTTGTATTTGTTATTAATTGGTTTATATAGTTGGCTGCTCCCACGTTGGGGGCATAGATATTTAAAATTGTTAAATCTTCTTGTTGAACAGACCCTTTGAGTATGATATAGTGTCCTTCCTCATCTCTTATTATAGTTTTTGGCTTAAAATCTAATTGATCTGATATAAGGATTGCCACTCCTGCTTTCTTCTGATGTCCATTAGCATGGTAAATTCTTTTCCACCCCCTCACTTTAAATCTGGAGGTGTCTTCGGGCTTAAAATGAGTTTCTTGGAGGCAACATATAGATGGGTTTTGTTTTTTTATCCATTCTGATACCCTGCGTCTTTTAACAGGGGCATTTAGCCCATTAACATTCAGGGTAACTATTGAGAGATATGAATTTAGTGCCATTGTATTGCCTGTAAGGTGACTGTTACTGTATATTGTCTCTGTTCCTTTCTGATCTACCACTTGTAGGCTCTCTCTTTGCTTAGAGGACCCCTTTCAATATTTCCTGTAGAGCTGGTTTGGTATTTGCAAATTCTTTCAGTTGTTGTTTGTCCTGGAAGCTTTTAATCTCTCCTTCTATTTTCAATGATAGCCTAGCTGGATATAGTATTCTTGGCTGCATGTTTTTCTCGTTTAGTGCTCTGAAAATATCATGCCAGCTCTTTCTGGCCTGCCAGGTCTCTGTGGATAAGTCAGCTGCCAATCTAATATTTTTACCATTGTATGTTACAGACCTCTTTTCCCAGGCTGCTTTCAGGATTTTCTCTTTGTCACTGAGACTTGTAAATTTTACTATTAGGTGACTGGGTGTGGGCCTATTCTTATTGATTTTGAGGGGCGTTCTCTGAACCTCCTGAATTTTTTTTTTTTTTTAAAGATTTTATTTATTTATTTGACAGAGAGAAATCACAAGTAGATGGAGAGGCAGGCAGAGAGAGAGAGGGAAGCAGACTCCCTGCTGAGCAGAGAGCCCGATGTGGGCCTCGATCCCAGGACCCTGAGATCATGACCTGAGCCGAAGGCAGCGGCTTAACCCACTGAGCCACCCAGGCGCCCTGAACCTCCTGAATTTTGATGCTCATTCCCTTTGCCATATTGGGGAAATTCTCCCCAATAATTCTCTCCAGTATACCTTCTGCTCCCCTCTCTCTTTCTTCTTCTTCTGGAATTCCAATTATTCTAATGTTGTTTCGTCTTATGGTGTCATTTATCTCTCGAATTCTCCCCTCGTGGTCCAGTAGCTGTTTGTCTCTCTTTTGCTCAGCTTCTTTATTCTCTGTCATTTGGTCTTCTATATCACTAATTCTTTCTTCTGCCTCATTTATCCTAGCAGTGAGAGCCTCCATTTTTGATTGCACCTCATTAATAGCTTTTTTGATTTCAACTTGGTTAGATTTTAGTTCTTTTATTTCTCCAGAAAGGGCTTTTATATCTCTCGAGAGGGTTTCTCTAATATCTTCCATGCCTTTTTCGAGCCCGGCTAGAACCTTGAGAATTGTCATTCTGAACTCTAGATCTGACATATTACCGATGTCTGTATTGATTAGGTCCCTAGCCTTCGGTACTGGCTCTTGTTCTTTTTTTTGTGTTGAATTTTTACGTCTTGTCATTTTGTCCAGATAAGAGTAAATGAAGGGGCAAGTAAAATACTAAAAGGGTGGCAACAACCCCAGGAAAATATGCTTTAACCAAATTAGAAGAGATCCAAAATCGTGAGTGGGGAGAAAGGGGATAAAAAGAGGTTCAAAAAGGAAGAAAGAAAAAAAAAAAAGAAAAATGAAAAAGAAAAAAAGAAAAGAAAAGAAAAGAATTTTTTTAAAAAAGAAAACACCTTTCAGAAAGTGGTTGATTTTCTGTTTCCAGAATTGCTGTTCTTCTTCTCTTCGATCTGCCTATGGATTTTCAGGTGTTTGCAATCTTTAGATAAGCTATCTAGCTGATCTCCGGCTAGCTGAAGCAGTCTCAGCTTGCTACTTCTCCGCCATCTTGACTCCTCCCCTCGATTATTCTTTTTTTAAAAAGATGTATTTATTTATTTGAGAGAGAGAGGGAGTAAGGGAGAGAGTGTTGGGGGAAAGGTCAGAGGGAGAGGGAGAATCTTAACCACAATCTACACTGAGCATGAACATGATGAGGGGCTTGATCTCATGATACTGAGATCAGGACCTGAGTGAAACCAGGGGTGGAATGCTTAGTCAACTGCACCCCCTATGTGCCTCAATATCTGATCACTCTGATATTGGGTCAGGTTCCTCATGTTCCAGGTAGTGTCTGATCCCTCTGGCCTACCTTCAGGAAGAAGGTCAGGTTAGTTTAGCCAGAAATTCCTTTTATTTTTGATGTTGCCTCTTATTAATTTTCCATCTACCAACCTCCTCAACCTGTCTTTTAGCTATAAATCTCTGCTTTTTCTTGTTGTATTCAGAGGAGAATTCAATCTCTCTACACTCTTGAAAGATACCATTGCAGTAGTCTCCATACCTACTGCAACAGTGCTTAATAAAGTCATCCTAATTGTTTTAACAAGTGTCAGCATATATATTTTTTTTCTTTAACAAGGCCATGTACATAAGTGCTGTTTATCTCCAAAACACCCTATCAGGGGTTTTATCAGAAGAGCAATAGATAAACATTTTTTTTTTAGGAAACAAAATCAATTATCCTTATTCAGAATACTATTACTGACAATTGTGCTACTTTTCAGAGAACAATCACATGCTCACAGTTGGTGGTAATATTAATGATATATAGCCGTGAACAAACCCATTTGATTAGTTTAACTATATGCTATATGCAGCTTAAATTATATAGACTATTATATGCTATGTGTGTGTACTTAAGTATGTATATAATACACATATCTTTATTTAAAGATACCATTATTCACACTCTAAAATATCTAATATTGGACTACGCTTTATAATATTTTGTGAGAAAGAAAAAAAAAGCAGCCATTAGGCAGAAGAGTGTGGTGACATTCTTGTCTTTGCCTTTGCATATACCAGTTATCTACGATCACACTGTTGTTACCTGAGTTGGCTTACTTTGATTGTTAGCATTACACAGAGTTAAATTCTGACTTAAATTTGGATCCCTAATTGTCATTTAAAATGTCTTCAAAAAGATTATACAGTACTACGAAGTTCCATTGAAATAAAAAGTTATTTTGTATGTCAAAGATTGTCTATCATACAGCAGGCATTGCAATTATAGTTAGTAGAAACTGTCAAATTTCTGAGAATTGATAATGGTATTTTCAACCCTATGAGAGGTTATTGTGACCAATTTATGCATCATGAAGGACTAGCACTCAGGAACATAACATCTATCTGTCAAAAGTCTCTGGCTGACTTGGAAACGGAGCTATTCACTTCCCATAATATATAATCCAAGTTACAGAAATTTCAAAATGCCAAGTTTATCCAAATGTGGGGAAAACCCAGGTATTTTTATTTGGTTCAAAATTATTATATCAGTCTGAAATATTACAAAATGGTCTGGATGACAAGCAGAGATTAAGGGAAGCAGAATGTTGTCACTGATATTGTGCACACCAGTTGGTGGCTAAAAGTGATTCATGCATAAAACTCTTTGGGCTCAATGCAAATAACGTTTAGACTAAATTTTGATGGTCATACTTAAAAAAGACTATTGTTTGTAATTGTGCAGATAAATGTTCATGTGTTGGTTTTACTATTGCTTCATTTTGTAAGAATCATGTTTATTTTATATTGTTTTTCCCTATCCGTCTCCTCTAAGCCATGGTTAAACTGATGATGCATTTTATAATCACTGCCATTTTAGAATTAAATAAAGTTTTCCATATTAATGTTGAATATACATGACATGGTTGGGCAGGCCGATGAAGAGGTAGGTGGCAGGAAGGAAAGGAAGGAAGAGTACAAAGTACTTTTATCTTTATGCTTTAGTTCAGGACTTTTATAATCAATCATAACTCTATTGAAATAATTTGTATTATCAGCTATTTCAGTTAAATCCCACAGATATTGATTATCTGTGTTCTGCAGGAAATGTCTGTGTCCCCTCAAAATTCATATGCTAACATCTAATCTCCAAAGTAATGTTATTTAGAGGTCAGGCCTTTGGGATGTAATGAGGTCAATAAGGGAAGAAACCTCATGAATGGGATTAGTGACCTTACAGAAGAACTCAGAGAGTTCCCTAGCACCTGCTACCATATGAGGGCACAAATAGAAGGTGCCATCTATGAACCAGGAAGCGGGCTTTCACCAAGCATCAAATCTGCTGGTGCTTTGATCTTGTACTTGCCTTCTAGAACTATGAGAAATAAATTCCAGCTGTTTAAGATACTCAGAATATGGTATTTTTGTCATAGCAGCTTGAATGAACTAAGAAGTGTGGTAGAAAGTATGGGAACACAGACAGTATGGAACACGTTGTACTTGCCCATAAATAATATACATTGCTTATCCTTGAATTAATATACAGAAATACAGGAAATAGAAGTGGAAATGTGTGAGGTAAGAGATTCACTGTTGATCTTTGAGGTAAAGACTCTAGGAGGAAGTTATTCCTTGAGACATTAGAAATGAAAGAAGGAGGGGCACTTGGTGGCTCAGTTGGTTAAGTGTCTGCCTTTACTAGAATCATAGTCTTAGAGTCCTGGACTCAAGCTCAGCATCTGCTCTCTGCTCAGTGGAGAGTCTGCTTCTCCCTCTCCCTCTCTGTCTGCCCCCATCTCTTTCAAATAAATTCAAAAAATCTTTAAAAAAAAAAGAAATTAAAGAAGGAATAAGAAGATTACAGAAAATGTACACAAGATACTTTTAACATGTTTAAGTTGGAAGCAAGCACCATTATAGTTGGTTGGGATGATTTAAATAGACAATATTAGCAATTTTCTTTGGTGTAGTTAATCTGGGTCTATGCTTTTGTTATTCCTGGCTTTGTCCACAATAATAATGGGTGTATTTATTATATGCCATTAAATATTTTAAGTGACAAAACAATTTTATGAATATTTATTGATAATGACACAGAATATTTATTGATAAGTCAGCCACAGCATTCAGTCAATAGATAGCAAAACTACTATAACTATTATACATAGACTTCACCCCTGTCTGCACATTTTCTAAGCCCTCTTGAGCAGCAGTTCTCAAACTCTGTCCTCAGGAGGCTTTTACTTCTTAAAATTATTGAGGACTCCAAAATCTTTTGTTTATATGGCATATATGGTCAATATTTACTACGTTAGAAATTAAAACCAAGAATTTTAAAATAATTTATTAACATATTTAAAAATAACAATGTCAATTATGTCAACATGAATAATCTAATTTTATAAAAAATAACTGTCTTACAAAACAACAAATGAAATTCATTTGAGTATCCTTGTTTAACATTCTTTCACCCTTTTTGTAAATGTCTGACTTAATAGAAGACATGTGAGTTCTCAGACCTGCTTTTGCACTCAAGCTGTTTTGATATGTTGTTTTCATTGAACTATATGAAGAAAATCTAGCCTCACAAATGTACATGGTTGGAAAATGAGAGATAATTTCAAGAGCTTTTTCAGTAATTGATATTGCACCCAAATGTGACAAGTGCAGTTTTTAAAAAGTTATTTGCAGTGTAGCATCTGAAAGCATGTTGATGAACTTTTTGTGTTACATAAAAACTCCTGGTCTATTGTGCACTTTGATGGATTTTTGACCCCTTATTTTATATTATGCATTTGGCAGTTAGATAAATATCGATTCACTGAGTTATGCAGATCTCCCAAATGTTGATGCATTTCACTACACAATATTAAAAAAAAATTGCATTTACTAGTAGCACCCTTATCTCAACAGAAAAGTTGCTTAATACTGAAAACTGTCAAGTTTAGGGTAGGGAATACAACTTTCCTAAATTCTAACTTTATTTAGAAGCTTGAATGTTATCATTGGCAATAGTTGTTTTCCTGTCAGTTGTTTTCCTTCAAATGACAGGTTCACTTTCTTCATTTTCCAGAAAATGTCTATGTTTACCAAGCAACCAAGTGTAAATAACCACATTTTCACATAAAATGATGTCTCTTATGGCTAGTTCAGCTTATAACTCAAACAATCAAACAAATGCTTCTGGTAGTGTGTCAAACATCATACTTAAGTCTGCAACAGGACAGCTTTACGTGAGTATCTATTTCATCCTCCAGCATAACAAAAAGTATGTGTTCTCTAGGCTCAGGATTTGTTAAATTAATAACTTTCTGTATTTCTTCAAGGATATTCTTCGGTGAAATCAGCTTTAAAAGTGGTAACTCAAAGTAGTATTGGGGAACTCCATGACCCTTGTGCAGTCTGGAGTCATTCATCATGCTTCACACCAAAGATCAGCAATTTTAAACACCACTAATTTTGCACCATCAGTACAAATGTCATACACTTTAAAAGGTTTGCTACTATTAGTACTATTGCTTAGTATGTAGTGCTATTATGAAACAGTCTGGACCTCATGAAATCCCTGAAGGTCACAGGGACACCCACAGGTCTGTAGACCACACTTTGAGCACTTCTACCGTGAGTCTAAAGCACAACACATCTTATATATCTCTGTGTACAGATTCCTGTTTTAAAACTTTTATGGGAAGGAAACCAATAAATGATGTTTTAAAGGCTCATTAATCGGGAGAAGTATGGATAAGAAGACAACTAGTATATTGTATATGTAATCTTTAAAACACTGATTAAATTTTTTAAAAAGTTGAAAGATTTAAAGTGAGGGAGACTTCAATATGGTATCTTATAAGATAGCCTATTTATAACTTAGGTCACTATTCTTTTTACCTATAAACTAAGCTATACTTTGAATCTATCAATATGGAAATTATGTCTGATAGAACATTTCAAATAGTTTAGAAAACATTTAGACAAGTTCAGGTATTTCTGGGAGCAAAAGGGATTAGTTTCTGTGCCATTTAAATAATAAATGACATTAAGAATGTGAATGGTTATTGTTTATGACTTTCTCTATATTATAGCTTCATCCTGAAGCCTACTCGTGACTTCACCCCAGAGGAGAAAGCTGTTGTAAGCCATCCGCACTCTGTCCAGAGCAAGGAATCTATGAACCAAAATTCAATGGTATCCCTAACTCAAAGTGTCAGCTTGCAGCACACAAAAGGCATGCACACTGCTGCCCTCCTCTGACTTCACATTCCATATCTGAAAAGACACAAGACATAGCCACAATAGCTCTACAGAAGAACTGCTTAAAATCCTTCTTGAAATGGCAGTGAGCCAACTGTCCCTTGCATTGAAAGGACAAAGTAGAGTATTCCACATCTAATTAGGCATCTTAAGAAGCGAATTAACACCTTTTTTCCTGGTGTGCTGCAAGCCAGACACATTTGAGTCCCCAGTCTGGAGAGACTGGAGACCTAATATGTAGAGGTCAGTGATTGTTTACTGCCGGGATGCTGGGTGGAAGGCATTGCACAAGGCACCATGCTGGGAAACTAACCTTTCTCCACCAAGAAGAATCAGGAAAACAGAAGCAGATCAAACACCAATGGTGATCAGTCTGCCCACTAGCTTGTTAATTCCTTTTGAGCAGGAATGCTATGTAATTCCTTTTTTAATTTCCCTAGTAGCAGAATGCATAAGGATGACATTCAATGCTTGCTTATTTTGAACAAAATTGAATGAGAACTAATATTTAATGTCATAAGGAGCGATAACCTGTGTATTTGTTCATATTTTCCAAACTTTATTCTAATTGTTTATCAAGCTGCTAGTAATTAGTAAATGCTCAAAGAACTATTTTTCTGGGAAACTGGTAAAATTATTCAAGCAGCATCTGCTGCTGTGTCTATATCCGCCTCTCAGAGCTTCTTATCAGTGAGCTAAACTATGCATTTACGTTTGTAGATTTTAAGAGACATCTGTCCCTGAGAGCTTTTTAAATTTTTTCCTCATATTAGAGATAATGTATTTTCAAGGTTATGTTAGCTACTACACACACACAAAAATACATATGGGTATGCATAATATACAGCTACATGATATATTTGCATATACATATACATGTACACAATGTATTTGTATATGCTATATGTGTATCTGTGTGTCTATATTATTTTTTTCTATACAAATGTAACTCCTCTCTAACATACACACCAGTTAAAAGTCATTACCCCAAACTAAACAAAAACCAGATTTCTAAAAATGTAAACCAAAAATGTAAACCAGTTACTCTGGTTATCCTGGTCTAGCAAACGTCCTATCAGGCAACTCACACAACCATAAGGAATTACTGCCATGAAATTGGCAGGAGTGACCTGAACTGTGGCACAGTAATAACAAGGGAACGAGCATCTTCTATCCTGTGTCTGTCCCTGTCCAACAAACATAAAAATCCATATTAACTGAAAATATAAAAGAAGAAACTCAGGACACATTTTCACAAACCCTATTCTTACCTTCTCTAATTATCTAGTTCAGTAGATTTTCCCTGCCCACAGAAGCATTTCATAAAGTTGATCACACGGCAGTTTTTCTGTAGCATCACTGAAGACAACATTTTCCTTGGAAACAAGCTCCTGCATATACCCTGGGTCCACCTTGGTGGCTTCTGAAGAGCCTGCCACCATGCTTCACTCTGTGCTCTCTGCTCCTTCTCCACAGAGGCACCCCACAGCCCAGGTCCTTTGGTGAGCAGATAAGCAGAATCTCCTACTGAGATCTCTTACTTACTAGCTAATGATCTACTTACCTCATATGTGGAAAGATTACCTCCTCATATTGTGGGCAGACTCTAGAGACACAGTCCTGAATTCAAACCCTAGTTCAGCCATTTCTAGCTTCTTGGATCACAGACACATCACTTAACTGCTCTAGGTCTCATTTTTCTCATCTGAAAAATGGCTATAATAGTAATGCTGATTATTTATCTCTGTCTTGAAGATTAAATTAGATATGTCGACTGCTTGAGATAGTGCCTATACACAGTCGGTGCTCAGTGTTAGTTGATGGATTAGCCAAGATAGAATAGTCTAGGCTGTGGAAGCATAGTGCCCCTCAAATCTCAGAAATCTAACCCAATAAAGGGTTGTTTGGCAGTCATAGTACCATTGGTAGAAGTTTGTAGGCTCTTCTTGCCCTCAGTTCTGTGAGTGCTGAGTCCAGGACCCTGTATTTTCCCATCCTATCAATATATTGTTCCTATTTTGCCTTCCACGGTCACCAGGGAAAGCAAAAATCAGCTTGAGGAATGGAGATTTTTCTAAGACCTGGTCCATACGTTATTTGAATCTATTTGACACTCATCCTATTTGCCAGATGTCATACAGCCACATGCAAAAGATGCAAAAGGAAAGGGAAAAAAGTTTAGTCTTCCCATGTGTACTACAGAATGCAAGGGATGTTACAAAATGTAGTCTGAGGGAGTGGGTCCCAGCAATGAGGTTATATGGTAAAGCAGTGTTTATCAGAGTTATGGCAGAATCTCCCCTGCCGTAGTTAGTATTGTTACTGCTGTTAGAGTTATACCAAATGTTATTTTTTAAACCAAATGAAATACACCTACAGCAACACCTTATAATAATGAGCCACACATAATGAAAGTCCAGACATAACTCAGTGATCCGTTCACTCATATTCTCAACAGACAGCCCATGCCGGTCATTTTAACACCCTCATGACAGTGCAACCCTGTATTTTATTCAAAGTTTTGGCCAAGTTATATCGCTCTGGCTAGGCTTTACTGTGTTTAGAAGGTCTGTTAGGATATACTGAGTTTCCAAGAAGTGCAGTCAAATTTACTCTTCTAATCTGAGAGTCACGAAAAGGGATTGTTGAGGAACTTTAGGTGGGTGGAGAAACTGCATTATATAGAACCATTTTGTGATAGTGTGTAAAGGATGAGTGAGATAAAGCAGGAAGTCTAGAATTCACATGTGATTCTACCTCTTCTTAATTGTATAACAACTCAAAATCTGTGTCTCAGTTTCCTCATCTGCAATTTAGATATTTATAAAATGCAAATATAAGGGGTGCCTGGGTGGCTCAGTGGGTTAAAGCCTCTGCCTTCAGCTCAGGTCATGATCTCAGAGTCCTGGGATTGAGCCCTGTGTCTGGCTCTCTGCTCAGCAGGGAGCCTGCTTCCCTTCCTCTCTCTCTGCCTGCCTCTCTACCTACTTGTGATCTGTCAAATGAATAAATAAAATCTTAAAAAAATGCAAATATGAGGCGCCTGGGTGGCTCAGTGGGTTAAAGCCTCTGCCTTCAGCCCAGGTCATGATCTCAGAGTCCTGGGATAGAGCAGGGAGCCTGCTTCCCTTCCTCTCTCTGCCTGCCTCTCTACCTACTTGTGATCTCTCTCTGTCAAATAAATAAATAAAAATCTTTTAAAAAAATGCAAATGTAAGGCAAAGAGTGCTAATGGTTATCATCTAGTCTAATATCAAGCATTGCATATATACTATCATATTTAATTATCAGAACAGCCCTAGAGATAACAATTCCTATTCCTCTTTTATGTAAAAGGAAGTTAACATTAAATAGCTTGCCCAAGGTCACAACAGGATTCCAACATGGGTCTGCATACCTCTGAAGTCCAGAATCCCTCATGCTGCTCCTTGAAGAGCTCTGTCACTGTTAAAATTAGCAGTGCTGTTGTTACTGTTATGGTTATTACACTATCAACCTTGGCTTTTTTCCATTTTGTCTTTGGAAGACTTTCTTTTTCAGTCATTTAAGGTAGGATTTTCTAGAAACCACTTAGAAAATGAAAAGGCAGACAATTCAAGACATTGATACAATTTAGAGAATCAACAGAACTATAGAGAACATTTAATTTGCAATTCAAATACCACTAGCGTGTTACATAAGTGAGGTACTAATAAATGCCCAGTGCAGCCAGCTTCCCTCCTGGATTCCACCAGTCTTCAGGGGATGGTGGGCCAGAGTTCAAAGCCTGTTGAATGTTAAGTCGGGTTATAATGTTTCCTTTCTTTTATAAATTTGAAAGCCCCAGTTTTAAGCCATCCTTTTTAATATACCTCACCAACACTTTTCCCCTCATAGAGCACTCATTTTATTGTGAGCAAGCAAGCAAGAGAATGTGTTATACGAAAACGTTTCTTTTCTTTTCTTTTGTAAATTCTGACTCTGACATTCTCTATCAACACATTTTTCCTCTTCTTCTACACAAGGAGAGTTTTTGTTTTTTTTTAAGATTTTATTTATTTATTTGACAGAGAGAGATCACAAGTAGGCAGAGAGAGGGAGAGAGAGAGAGAGAGAGAGAGAGAGGAAAAGCAGGCTCTCTGCTGAGCAGAGAGCCCGATGCGGGACTCGATCCCAGGACGCTGAGATCATGACCTGAGCCGAAGGCAGTGGCTTAACCCACTGAGCCACCCAGGCACCCCAAAACAAGGAGAGTTTTTAAGGAGGGAGAATGATGTGAGGGTGACAGAGATGAGAGGGAGGGAGAGAGAGGGAGAGAGAGAGAGAGAGAGAGACTTGTTTCAAAGCACTCTGATCTCTCCCCTGAATCTTATCAGCTTGGTACTACTGCCTGTCTCACCTATGCTGACATGTGGCAGGACAGCAGATGCTCCTCAAATGCAAATGTTGAAAAATTCTTTTTTTTTTTTTTTTAAGATTTTTATTTATTTGAGAGAGATCACAAGAAGACAGAGAGGCAGGGAGAGAGAGAGGGAGAGAGAGAGAGGGAAGCAGTCTCCCTGCTGATCAGAGAGCCCTATGCGGGACTCGATCCCAGGACCCTGAGATCATGACCTGAGCCAAAGGCAGCAGCTTAACCCACTGAGCCACCCAGGTGCCCCAAATGTTGAAAAATTCTGAGGGTGAGAATAGTATAATATTATAATAAAGTATAATAGTATATTTCATAGACTGGTAAGATATGAAAGGCTGAACTCTGACATTCTTGATAAAGATCATTATATAAAATACTAACAGAATCAAGCCAATATAATTTCTTTCGCAATGATTTTATTGAGCCCTGGGTACTTGTATGTGCTATCAGATCCTAATGAAAGACCACATTTAGGTATTTCATTAGACTAGGAGCAAAAAGGTGGAGAGAAGCAGTTGAAGAAAGTTCTTAACATGCTAAAATATGAGGTTTTGATAGTTAATGAAAGTACACTTTCCTTTACATAAAGACACAAGTAAGTGGGAACCTCAATGAATCTAGTCCTCAGGTGATTAGCCTGCAGTTCAGAATAGGTTAAGTGTCTCCTTAGTGGGACAATAGGGTTTCCATTCCCCTCACCTCATACCTTTGCCATCTGACTGCCCCCATGACTCTAGCACCCACAGCAGCCACAGCCAGTCTTGCTGCAGTGAGATCCATCACATTTCCCCATCTTGAAAAGTTATTTTTCATTTATTACCAGTATTTTCAGCTTCTGCATCCTCACTCTTTTTTTGATAAGATTTTATTTCTTTGTTTGACAGAGAGAGAGAGAGAGAGCAAGTGCACAAGCAGAGGGAGCAGCAGGCAGAGGGAGAGGGAGAAGTAGGCTCCCTACTGAGTAAGGAGCCTGATGCAATGCAGGGCTCGATCTCAGGACCCTGGGATCAGGACTTGAGCCGAAGGCAGACTCTCATCCAACTGAACCACCTAGATGCCCCGCATCCTCACTCTTTAACATTCAACAATCTTTAAACAAATATATACATTTATATACACATACACACATATTTGTGTGTATGTGTGTGTGTGTGTGTATATATATATATATATATATGTATATATTGTATACACGCACATAAACTTTTGTTCAGTAGAAGTCTTCATAAAGTAAGCTACCACATAATGTTTTCATGTGGGAAAATGAAGGGGGGGAATCTTATGGCTTAAAAAATTTGGAAAACAATATAGATGATCTATAATGCCTGATTTTATTAAAACCTACTCAAGAGATGGAAAGCAGTATTTATGGAACATATTCCATGTGCAAGCACCATGCTTGGTACTTTGCAAACATCTGTTGTTCTGTCTTAACAACAACCCTATAAGTGAGGATTATTATGCCCATCTTTGTCAACACGGGAACTGCGAATTGCACACTTAAGCAACATCTACGTGGCAGAGCTGGGACTGAAACCCAGGTGTGCCTGATTCTTTGCAGCAGATTGCACTGTCTCTTCTTTCTTAAATTTGTAAGTGATAACACGGCTGGGATTAATGAGCTCCTTAACTTTATCACCTAGTAGGTGAAGCAGCACATTTATTTAACTACCTCAATTCACCTCTTTGAGCTTCATTTAGAATTTTTTTTAAAGTAACAAGGTACTATTCATTGCACCTCTTACTTCATGCATTTATAAATACCAACCTCTAAATATCTGCAGCACTTTTATTTGAACTTGAAAGAAAACTGGGTGCTTAACATGTGGAGAATAAATGGAATTTGTATTTGAATTAGATGAATCCAGATTTCATGGGCTAATATCATCTAGTCTTGATAATCTATGGTTCTTGCAAATAACAAAAAGCTATAAATTAGATCAATAAATGCCATGAGTTTCTGTGGAATACTCTGGTTTAGGGTACTTTAGAAACAGGATATTGTGAACAGTGCAGTGAACTAATTATTTCTGTATTTTATGAATGAATTTTATGTTTGTAATTTCCCTGTTTTTATTAAAGAGACAGATTGCATTTCATAATTTTTGTTGCACCCAGTGCTCACCTACTGAGCCATGGAACACAGTAAAGTTGAACCAAGGATTTGCTGCTGAAAAAGAAACACACAAGGGAGGTATCACTGGTTTCCAGCTGGTTTTATAACAATGTACAAAGAGGTGGGAAGGAGGAAATAACTGACTTAATTTGGTGCCCACTATGGACCAGGTATACAGAGCTTTCCAAAGGTACATTCTTTAACCCTCCCAATACCAGCGTTGACATTTTTTATAGCCATTTAACAGGTTCACAGTGGTGATATGACATGTTCAAGATCATCTGTTTTGTAAATATACTTAATTCCAAAGTCAAGAGAACCTATGTGTTTAAATCAGAGCTTCTCAAGTGTGTCCTTGAAAGTACTTCCATGTTGGGGGAGCACAGGTGTCCACACTGAGGATCTGGAACCACAGCCCAAAGAGGCAGACTCTCAATTCAAAGTGTCTTTATGGTCTTAGCTATTGTTTAGACATTTCTTATAAAACTTTCATTATTTACACAATATACCCAGGGTTTTCTTTTTAAGATTTTATTTATTTATTTGACAGACAGAGATCACAAGTAGGCAGAGAGGCAGGCAGAGAGAGAGAGAGACAGAGAGAGAGAGAGAGAAGCAGGCTCCCCACGGAGCAGAGAGCCCGATGCGGGGCTCGATCCCAGGACCCTGAGATCATGACCCGAGCCGAAGGCAGCGGCTTAACCCACTGAGCCACCCAGGCGCCCCTATACCCAGGTTTTTAAAATATAAACCGAACATTTTAAATCCTCTTTCTCAATAGACTCTATAGAATTAGTCATCTTGCTTTTTGTGGATTCTTAAGCCTGCTTTTAACAGGCAGCCTCCAGCCCTGGCCTCAACCTCTTCTCTGTGCAGCAGGTACTCCCTCCCATATCAACAGTCTCCTGGTAGCTTTGGATGTTGTCTGAGAAGCCCTCAGTCCCAGCCTCCATCTTAGCTTGTGGTCATTCCTTCAGGTTCCAGCTCAAGCCACATCATGGTATCTCAGTTCTATCGCAGCCCCTCTGTCTCTGTGTCCTTGTCATTAAATCAGGGGCAACTCTGAGGCCTTTGCATTAGGTCAAACTTAGGTCTTGTATACTCTGGCTTTTATTTTTATTATTAAGAAAACCGTAACTGCAGTGGCTTTTAGATTACTACACACATTACAGACATTTTCATGTGTAATCCTCACAGCAACTCTATAAATGTTATCATTACCTCCATTTTCAGATTAGACAACAAAGCTAAAATAAAAGCTGTCACTTAAAATGCTTTTATAAATTGCCAAGGTCATAGGCTAGTAATTAAAAAGTCCACAAGAAACACACACACAGAGACATCTGTCTGGTCTAGATTCTGATATCCTGGCTTGGTATTCATTGTTCTTGCTAATTTCCTAAGTGAAGAGATGTTGAGTTTGATCCCTAGCTAACAGGTAGGTTTTCTCCTACCCCTTTTACTTCCTGGCCTTCTTCCCCACACCCCAGCCATCCAGGAAGCACAGTCATAGTTCTTCAGTCCCAGAGCCTACCAATGCTCTTGAATTATGAGTTCTGGTTGCATGAAAATCATTGGATATAATGGTGCTAACTAACAGGGATGTCTTTCAGATATCAATAAGGAGGTCTGCCCTCTTATTTTGGAAGAATTTCTAGTATCTATCTTTCATTTATTCACCAATTCAGTGTACATTTTTGGAGTACCTATGATACACTATCCTGTACTAGCACCATAATAATCTACTTCCATCTTTGTGCTGCCCCTGTGGATGTTCTTGGGTACCCCTTCCTAGATGAGAAAATTTAACTTTAAAGAGGTTCTGCAATTTTACATTGAAACAAAGTCTCTAGTCCAATTCCAGTGCTTTTGCCTTCACCAAGTTGTCTTTCTACTATAAATAACATATAAAATTTCCTCAAAAAGCACATAAAATGTATTAAATATATACAATACATGTTAAAATGGCAATAAAATAGTGAAGTGGTAATAAAAATGCTCTAAAAATAAACAGAATTAATGTAATTGATTACTAAATTTTGCTTTAAGCTTTCTAGCAGTCAAGATAAACACACTTTAGATTTTATGGAAATATATATATATATATTTAAGTCATTTAGGGACCACTAACATTCCTAAAAGACATCAGATAAAATTTGGGAAGTGATTTTTTAGGAAGCTACTCATGGCAACTTGTATTGCTCAGACTCTAGCCATTCCCTAACTTAAAATGAGATACTTGGGTGGAGCTCTCATTCTCCCATTTGGAACCCCAGGGAAAAGCAGTCCACACAGGGAAACAAGCCACCCTCATCTTTGGAGGGATTAAAATATATCAAGCAAAACACTAGAATATAGTGGCTAGAATTCCACTCAAGGGGGTATAAGTCAAGGGAACTGAAAGATGACACAATTTTCATAGAAGCAGGATAGGCTAAATAGAACAATAAAGAATTCTGAGGTGTCCAGGGACGGACAAGTAAGAGTAATGATATTTTCTCACAACTACTTCTGAGAGGTCAAGGGGAGAATAGACTCGTCCCTGGGGCCTGGGAGAACCAGAACCATGCATCTGGTTTCACTTATCAGCAGCTGTGTAGTCACTGAGGTGAAACTACTGCTAAAAATCAGGTCTCGGATGTCTTGGAGGAAGGGGAGAAAATACTGTAATTCTTCCCTCCCTTTACTAGCCTGTCTCTTGTGGTTGCCTCCTATCAGCCAAACCCTACCACACACCAAAGAGCAAAGAACTCTGAAATTGTCAGGAGGGATGGGGTTCAGGGCACAGGACAGGGCAGGACTGAACACTGAGGGGGGAGAGAGGTGGTCATAGAGAATAACCAGTGAGCCTACATTGGAGTCTTGGCTCCTCTACTCACTACATGACATTAGGTGAATTACTTCACTTAGAGGAAACTTACTCTCTACAAGTTACTAGGAGATAACAGAAGGATTTAACATTAACATGAAGTGATTAGAACATAACAAATATTCTATAAACACTTGCCAAATATAAATCTGCATTAAAATTGTAGTGCCTTACGTTGCCTTCTTAATGCAGAGGGCAGTGCGTCAGTCTCATAAAACTGTGGTGCTTTATGACACTGGATTGAGAGAATTGGGTTGACAGCTTTGCAAGCAAGGTAAGGACCATGAAGAGCAAAAGCTCCATTTCCTAAAGAACTAAACTAAAAGAGATGTATGCTCATTAGCAGCTAAATTATAGCCTCAGATATAAAGATCTAGTCAAGCCCCAACTGCAGTGAAGCTTAGAGTGATCATGCAGTCAGAAACCAAGCAACACCACAGGTTTTAAAGAAGTAACAGTTATATACCTAATCTACTGAGAACCTAAGAAAGATCCTTACGATCTTACCTAGAACTCACATGACATATATTATCTATATTCTCAAGTGACATTGCTTACCAGCTCATATCAGTAATGGATACAGGTTGGTGGGGAACTATCTTAGGGGGGTTGCTTTTTCTGGAAATGCTCTCTAATACACATGGGTAGACCACATTTGCCAGAATATACAGACATTCATCTGACCCACACTGGTCTAATCTGACTTATTTCTTTTGTAGAGGGAGAGAATAAATGCTAGAAGCTGAGCAAGGCATGTTTGTGGCCGTGTTTTAGGAAGGAAAGTCTGGAAATCCCTATTACTAAGATACTGGAACAACCTTCCAATCCAGAGGCTTTGGGTTGTTTGACTCATTTTTTAATGACACAAGATATTTCAACATGCTTCTAAGAATTCTTTAAAAATACAAAGTAGGAACTTTTTTTTTTAATTTCTAGAATTGAAAAAAAATCTTAGCTAATATTTTATCTTTAATTTTCACTTCTATCAGGGTTTTCCTCTTGGTATTACTGATATTTTTGTCATGTTTCATTTTGAGAAGTTGTGCCGTGTATTGTAGTAGTAGTAGTATTCTAAACAGAAGCATCCCTGGCCTCTATTCCCTAGACGCCAGTAGCAACACCCAGTCATGACAATCAAAAATGTCTTGGGACACCTGGGTGGCTTAGTTGGTTAATCAGCTGCCTTTGGCTCGGGTCATGATCCCAGTGTCCTGGGGTCCAGTCCCACATCAGGCTCCTTGCTCAGCAGGGAGCCTGCTTCTCCCTCTGCCTGTGCTCACTCTCTCTGACAAATAAATAAATTAAATCTTAAAAAAAAAAAATGTCTCGACACAGTGCTTGTTGTCCTTTGGGAGTATAGAATGGCTACCTGTTGAGAATGACTGACTTAGATTAAGAGGGAGCTGCAAGGTGATAAGAAATATCACTTACCTTTGGAGGAAGCTTCAAGGGGATAAGAAATATCACTTACCTTTGTGTACCATTTTGACACAGCAAGGTCATTGGTTAAAATATCATATTTTAAAGTTGGGCAAATGGCTAAAAATTCTAGCTCGATCACTTACTGTGTGACCTTGGGTAAATTATTTAACCTTTTTGAGTCTTTGGCTCCTCCCTTTGAAATGGAGATAGCAATATAATACCCACTAATAATCATTAGGATTTAATAGTATCATATATGTATAAAGGGCCAACTACACAGTAGGATCTCAGCTAGGTCTTGGATAGACCCCTTTCATCAGCGCCAATCATACTGTATCTCACCCAGCAAGAATTTAATCAGCTTTCTTAAATGAACAAATGATTTAAAAACCTGTAGCAGCATATGTACATACACTTATGATCATTTCCAACACTTCTGTTTGCTTATAATGAAATTTCAATTAGGTAAGAGAGATGAAACTTCACAATATTGAATATTGAGTATTGCTCACAAATATCTGAGCAATCAATAATGATGGGAAGCAAATACTCTGGAATTTAATAGCAAATTTAGCAAAATATTCTATTTTCCCTGTTTGCCACATGTAGATGTAGTTTTCTAGGCAAACGTAAAGTTGCACACAAATTACTTAAGGGCAGAGTTCTTCAAATACCAAAGTCATGATCTCCCCAATCCCTGAGTACCTCCCAGGTAGTCTCTGGGTCTAATGACCTGTAATGGTCCCTGGGATAGAAGAACATGAGTGAGTGTTTTCTTGAAATGTGTTTTTTTTCCAGTTTTCCCAAGAAATCTTTTAGAAACAAAAAGGATCCTACAGAATAACTCTGGTGGGAGGTATCTGGATGTTGCAAGGGTGAATTTAAATTAAATTGTGCCATGGAAAAGTACAGAGGGAGGGGGTTTTCTGGAATGTTGGCCTGATCAAGTAAGCAGAAATTTGTCCTTCTCTCTCAACTTTTCTCTCTTCCCTTTTTTTGGAACTTTTGAAAACAGAGAACTATGATTGGTATTATGGAAAGAAATGGAAAAAAAAAGAAATCACAATTCCAATTATCCATTCATCCCATATTCATTATTCACCTGCTTTGAGCTGATCATTCATAGGCTGCAGGCAATATAATTACCCGGACTATAGCTCCCGAATCCCCAAAATTACATTACTACTTAACAAATACTATGAGTTTCTCTGCTATCAGGTATGTCTATCTCACTAGATTTTAAAATTCTCCCAGTAAGGAAATGGCCCAAATTATCATTATATTTCTAAATCCTAGCACAGTGCTGTACACATATTAATGACTCAAGAGTTTGTTTAAATAAATTTCTACATATCTTTTCCTATTCCTGGAATACGTATTTTTAAGCACTTGCATATTAGGTAATCATTAGGTAATTTAAACTTAATTTAATTTAATGCAACAAATATATATTATCTATTACCCCCTTCTGTATGCTATGAAATGGGAAATAGGATGAATTTAACGACTATCTTGACCTCAAGCTGCACTTCTGTGAACAGGGTGCAAAGAACAAGCAGCAACAAACAACTTTCTAAATTTTAGGGCTCCTGCAAAAGATCAAAGCCATGGAATGGGTGTTTTAATTATTCAAAGAGCTAGGACCCTAATATGGCCAGTTCTGCAGAATGATAACATCTCTTAATTTTGGACAAGGCTCTCTGTGAGAAAGACTGCAACACAACTCTCATTATCCATTTTCAATACTGGGACCATTGATCATGTCTAAAAACCATGAGAGAGAGGTCTCAACTCTATAGATAACAGCATAGCCAAGGGAACTTGCACCTTGTGACTTTTCCCTTTGGGATGACTACATGCTTTAGAGAGAGTCTGCAACCTGCTTTGAACAGTTTGTTGAGAGAGCTGGGGTAAGGAGGCTGTTTTGCTCATATAGGTGGAGGGAGGTGTCATTCTCCTATTTCCTCTCATTTTCATTTCACAGGCCCCTTTCTTTTTTTTTTTATATTAATTTATTTGTTTTCAGAAAAACAGTATTCATTATTTTTTTCACCACACCCAGTGCTCCATGCAATCTGTGCCCTCTATAATACCCACCACCTAGTACCCCAACCTCCCATCCCCCCACCAATTCAAACCCCTCAGATTGTTTTTCAGAGTCCATAGTCTCTCATGATTCACCTCCCCTTCCAATTTTCCCCAACTCCCTTCTCCTCTCTAACACCCCTTGTCCTCCATGATATTTGTTATGCTCCACAAATAAGTGAAATGCAAGTTGGTGCAGCCTCTTTGGAGAACAGTGTGGAGATGCCTCAAGAAATTAAAAATAGAGCTTCCCTATGACCCTGCCATTGCACTCCTGGGTATTTACCCCAAAGATACAGATGTAGTGAAAAGAAGGGCCATCTGTACCCCAATGTTTATAGCAGCAATGGCCACAGTCGCCAAACTATGGAAAGAACCAAGATGCCCTTCAACGGACGAATGGATAAGGAAGATGTGGTCCATATACACTATGGAGTATGATGCCTCCATCAGAAAGGACGAATACCCAACTTTTGTAGCAACATGGACGGGACTGGAAGAGATTATGCTGAGTGAAATAAGTCAAGCACAGGCTCCTTTCTGATCTGATAGGGGGAGCAACAGAATTGCTCAGCCCTGTTTCTTTTTCCCTGTAGCCTAGAGTAGCATTTAATCTTTGCACTTAAGCAAAGGGAGACATCTTATGTGTCCTCCCACAAGCAATCCTACCCCCTTTCTAGAAATGTGATTGCTGTCCCCCCCACCTTTGCCGGATAGATGTATTCATTAGATATTTTCAATAAATAACTTATTCACTAAATAATCTCTGTGGTCCAGCTTCTGTGCCAAGCATTAAACCTCAAAGAATATGGTGAGGGTGGAAGAGGTACAGGAGGACGGAATCTGTGAAAAGAGTACCAAATAAGAAAGAGAAATGGGTGTGAAGAGCATGGAATATTCCAGTGTTTTGGAACTTGGAGAAGTGAACAATGGAACTAGAGATATAAACGGGGACTTCATCATCAGGCATTGTAAGCTATGTTAAGGAGTTTAGACTTTGTATCAAAGCAAACAGAGAGTCCTTTAAATTTGAAGAGAAATGTAGGCATTTTTCATCGCACAAGCGAGCTGCACTGTGAGACAAGGTAGTGGGCAGCCACAAGTGCCTGTTATGCCCTTAAAATGAGGTTAATTTTTTTAAAAGATTTTATTTATTTATTTGACAGACAGAGATCACAAATAGGCAGAGAGAGAGGGGTAATCAGGCTCCCTACTGAGCAGAGAGCCTGATGTGGGGCTCGATCCCAGGACCCTGGGATCACGACCTGAGCCGAAAGCAGAGGCTTTAACCCACTGAGCCACTCAGGCGCCCCAAAATGAGGTTAATTTTAATTGAAATGTGTTATAAATGTGAAATATGCACTGGATTTCAAAGATTTAAATGCAAGGAAATATAAAAGGGATATAAAATATATCATTATTAACTCTTATGTATAATAATATTTTGCATATAATGGGTTAAATAAATATTAATAGTGCCTTAGAAACTATTTTATATGACTACTAGAAAATTTAAAATTGCATGTATAGCCCACATTGTATTTTAGTATATTAAAAAACTCCTGGTCTGGATGAGAGATGACAAAGGTCTACACAGAGTAAAATATATGAGGATAAAGTAGAGAGAGTGGATTATTTTACATTTATTTACCATAGAAAATTTTAACCTATAGCTTGTATATCCTTGGGTCACCAAAAAAACAAAAACAAAAACAAAAAAACACAAAACAAAAAACCACAAAACCAACTTGTAAGAGAGGCAGTAGGGTACACAGCTGTTTTAGTTACAACTTCCCTGCAGATCCTTCCTAAACCCTAACTGTCTAAGCAAACTCCTAGGATTAAGGTAAGTTCTTTTATTTTTCCTTTCCTTGAGAAAACCCCTTTCTCTACAAAAGAAATGGGACCTCTCACCTATCCTAGCCTACTTCTCTAGCAGGAAACACTTTAGGGCCACCAAACGGAAGATAACTTAAAAGACTGGTGAAGAATTGAAGAAGAGAAAGGCCAGAGCCTAGGTAATAAACCCTTTGGCAATGGGGGTGCTTCTTTTGTTCTCAATGACATTAGGAAAGAGGTCTAATAAAAGTGACAACTATGTATCACTAAAATGACTTTTGATGAAAGATCTTGCTATGATCTTTGGGATATTAATCAAAAGGAGATTTAAAAAAATCAGGAAAGTTGCTATAACTAAATCTGTCTATTCCCATCCAACTTATATATGTGAAAACAGTTTTCTAATTGCTTACATTTGAAAAACAAATAGAAGAAGAAGAAGAAAACTGATGTTGAATCCTATTTTATTCTATCCTTAAATAACATTCATCCATGGATATATGCACTAATCGAAAAAAATATCATCTCTCTGAGATGCGCTTCTCATAAAAATCTGTATTTATCTCTAGTAATTATTTGCTAATGTTAAAAAAATACATGTATGTAGTTTTGATCAATGTATGAATGATGGCTGTAATAGTAACTCAATCTAGAAGAAAAAATTAACACTTAGAATTTTATGTCCCAGGAAATGGGAGTAATCTAATTTACATATGTATTTTTGTTTCAGATACATCTGATAGGTTGATCAATAAAAGACTTTGAAGCATAACAAATACATTCAGATATAATTCTGGGGGGAAGTGGGTTGGAAATACAACTTCAAGGGGAAAAAGTGACAAAGTGAGATTTCTTGCTGTTATATATGAGCTTCTTCAGGTATTTTTAAAATGGAGGATGGTGGGTACTAAAATCATCCTAGTATTTAGATTCCGTTGAATACATTTAGAAGAGTGATATAACAGTTTTACATTTAAATGTTAGTTTTTTACAATATGCTATAAGTTACATCCTTGACAACTATTTACACTTATGATGAAAAATTGTAGATGTCAACTAAAAATGTGTGAGGGGATATGTAGCTGTTTTTCTTAATTCTCCATAGGGTATGTGAACTAAATGGTTGGAAGACCATTGATTGAGATGATAGATTCACAGAAGGCTTGATGACCTCAGGATCTGGGGTGGAGGAAAGGGAGTCTCAGGCATTGCTGTGCATGCCCCAGGAGATTAAGCCTAGTTTAGCTACAAAATCATATTGGCATTTTCTCTGGTGCAATTCTCCACAGGGAGGAATGGTGCTCTGGCCTCCAGATAGCTAAATGCCAGCAACAATCCCTTTTTCTTCAAGACAACCAGAAGTACCCCCATGCACTTCCAAGCAGTGCCTTGGACAGACTGATTCCTGCCCTGGCTGAGACACCCTAGAGGGAATAGTTACACTTCTGTTTTAGCAGATGAATTGTAGAAGCCTTAAAGAAGCTTGTGCCACAATTCTGGGCTCCAGCTTGGCTTGCCAGGTGTCTGTCAGGAACCAGCTTATCACTGTCATTCCAGAACCATAATATGACATGAGAGAGACAGCTCCATGTTTCCATCCAGAGGATAGTGGAATTATGTTCTTGAAAAGGACTTGAAGTTCAGACCATCATTTTATTTGCACCCCAGGAAGCACACCTGCTCCACTCATCAATATTTGATGGCTATTGAAGAGAGGACAAAGCTGACATGCTGTCAAAATTTACCAAGTAAAGAACAAGAAGCAAGCTTGAACTTGCTCCGGAGTTGCCCATAGGGAGTCTGGATAATTGGGAGATTGCACTCTTCATCTAGACCAGGATTTGTTGTAAAGCACCCTGCAGGAGTGAGGGATGTCTGTGGGTGGGCAGGAGAGGTGGGAAAATGGGGAGAAGGTGACTCCATGTCCTGTGAAATCTGATACAGGGAAAGCATGTTTAAAATAATATGCCCAGCTTCTATGACTTCTGTCTCCAGCTTCAGCAGTGAAGGCTCATTTCATATGTTATGATAAATACAGAGACTTCTGGCCTTTTTCTCTAGATTATTTTCCCTAACATCCCTACCCATGCCTAGCTGACTTAGGGTCCTTCTCCTGCACTTTTAGATCACCCCCGATTCCTTCTATAATAGCACTGTTAATACTCTTGGTTGTGGCCATTCTGATGAGACAAAAGAGAAAAGATGAGAAAAAGGCAATGTTCTGTAAGGCTGGGGGGAGGTAGAGGCTGGCACAGAATTCAAAGCCTGTAACTCTCCCATGAAGCTTTTCTTCTGTGGCTTTCTCACCACTTGTCTCTATGCTCATGTTCTGTTGTTTTTGGCTATGGCTTGACACATACCCAGTCTTCACATATAATTTGTGTGTTTCCAGTGAATATAGTAACCCAACTGAGTATTTTGAAATCAAGGAGCTCAGGGCAGTAGAAGTCTTTGTTAGGACTTAGGGCTCTAGAGACTGCATTGTGAAGGAAGGGCTTATGAAGCCAACAATCCACATTTACATCACACAGATTCTGCACCAGATGAACCCTGTACTACACAGAGGACAGCAACAAAGGGAACCCATAAGCTCCTGAGATGTTCTGTAACAGGGAAAGACAATGCACTAAAGAGCTTTAAGGAATAATACGTCTACGAGTACCTAGTAGAAACTTAGCAAAAAGCTATGCAAAGGTTCAAAGAGTCAAATGATTGTGAATATTTAGGAAATAAAGTAGGATTGAAGGCTACTGTGCAAAATGTTGAGGGAGTGTGCCCCATCCATGCCTCCTTCTTGGAAAGGGCTTCCATGATTCCATTCAGGTGTGTTAGTGTCCAGTGATTTTTGGCCCCCATCTTCTTGAGCACCTGATCCAAGCTAAGTGAGTGAGATTCTTCCCCTCTTCAGTATAGGAATCTAAAGAAAAACATGTGCAAAGGATTCTGGGAACTCGAGCCATTATGCCCCAGCAGGTTCACCAGTTAAAGCCAATGTCTGTCTGTCACTGAAAACCAGTGGCAGGGGTGGGGGGAACCAAACCAACCAAACAAATATAAAAACAGTCTGCAGAGGGAAAGGGCAAATGAAGCAGAGCCAAAAAGAGTGGCAGAAATGAGAGACAAGAGGCCCCAGAGGCACAAGTACATACACACACACACATTCGTGATTTGAGTTGCAGTCATGCCACCTTTAAAGAATTTGACAAACTTTTCTTGTACTTTTCAAATAAACCTCTTTAACTTGAGGGGCACCTGGTGGCTGAGTCATTGAAGCATCTGCCTTTGGCTTGGGTCATGATTCTGGGGTCCTGGGATTGAGCCCCACATCGGGCTCCTTGCTCCAGGTATCCAGGTATCCCCAGTGAAGTGAACTGGGGAGTCTGCTTCTCCCACTCCCCCTGCTTGTATTCCCTCTCTCGCTGTCTCTCTGTCAAATAAATAAATAAAATCTTAAAACAAAACAAACAAAATAAAACCTCATTTACTTGAGATTGTTTGAGGTTTTTGTTTGTTTATTTGCTTTTCACTTCACAGGATCTCTAGACAAGGTTGTCATGTCATTCAAATTTTTTATTCTCAGAAAAGAACCAGTCCTAAAAAAGAAAGATAATTTATTTAAACTATAATTAATGAGAGAATCAGGCCAGGCATAATGATCTGAATTTCCTATGCTACCAGCTTGATTTCTGACTAAGAGGGCAATCACCTTTGAAAGAGTTGCAGATGTTGGTTCTCCTGATTCCCCATTCCAGGTCCAGACCACTACAGTTCAAGATTCTGAAGTGATGTGTAATCATGAAGTCATTTTTTAAAAAGTGTGTGTGTGTGTGTGTGTGTGTGTGTGTGTGTCTACATTTTCACTTACTTCATTTTAGAATCTGGCATTTACAGTCATAGGTCACTTTAAGGTATAGAGCACAAACATCAGTTATCCTTTCATAAGCACTTCCTTCAAACTTTGGGCCAAAATCTGACTATTAAGAACCCAACCCCATGATGATCTGATCTGAGAGAGTCCTCTTCTCTCTTCTCACTTTTGCCCGTGTTTTAGTCCTTTCTGTGACCCAGGTTCCGAACTGAAACAGGGACCTGAATCACCCTCTACAGAATAGGAGCCCCTAAGCTAACTGGATCTCTCATGGATGTGAACAACCAAGTCTGTCCTGGGAGTCTGCAATCTGGCACCTGCTCTTGCTCAGACCAGGGTTTCCATGGCTTCTTAGAAAATCTCTAGTCAAATACCATTTTTTCTCTGTGGGGCTTTTAATCTCTTTCTGACCTTTCTTAGCTACTCCAGATCTTCTGTTGATCTGGGTCCTGTGTCAGAAGATGCTTCACTCCAGCATCTTCAAATCCCATTCATTCCAGTCTCTCTGCCATTCCTCATCCAAAACATCTCACCCTGAACGAGTACTGTCATCCACCTTCTCCACACATACACGTCAGCACAGAAGTCCAGCTGTGCAGATGAACACCCATGTATTCTTAAGGCCTCTGCTCTCAGTTGAGTCTTTGGCAATGCCCATCAGTCCTTTTCCATATGCTTATTAGTACTTGATTTTATTCCAATCTTGTTTAACTCAGTTCCAGAAGATGACTTAAGCCTCTTACTTCACTGGGGATACCTGAGGACCCAATACTCCATTTGCTTTATTTCCCTACTAATACCTCACTCCTACCACACTATATATACCCATACTTTGTGCTCTCTCCAAGCCCAGAAGACAAATAAGTACTCCTACATAGGACACCTCATCTATCCAAAATGTTTAAATAATTTCAAATCTCTAGGGTAATTTTAGTCTCTTCTTGCCTATTGATTGACTTGCCAGAGCCCATAGCAAACTGAAACCTCTTGTAGCTGGTCTCCATCCATTCCTGAGAAGGAAGCCCAATGCCCTAAGGCAACACTTGTATCTAAGGAACTACCATTTGTTCCCATGCATCTAAGCTGAAAGTATACTTCTAGACTACCCATTACCAGATCCCCACCAATAGAAGGCTCTCCAAGAAACTCCAAGAAAACAAAACAAGACAAAACAACCTTTACTTGATCATTTGTCAGTTCTCATGATAAAAATAGTCCTAGCATGGCTGATTTCAAGCTCTCAATATAATATCACTGAACGTGGAGCTGGGAAGAGAAATGCAATAGCACACTCTTATAGTATTTTCATCATTACAGATATGAGACATAAATAATCTTGAGATCACAGATAATAGGAAAATTGAGTAAAATAATTAGAAAATAAGATTTGAATATTTATTACCTCTGTTTTAAAATTATTTATTTTAAGTTTATATCATTCAATTTTTAGTAATGGCTACACTTAACAACTGGCTTGTAAAATTCTAAAAATCTAATGATCAGTTCTCACAAGGCAGTACTAACAGCTCTAGCGGCACCACTGTATACCACAGTGCACTCTGCTCTTCTTGAAACCCAATAGTGCTATAAATACTGTATTTCTACCACGTTGAAAGTCCCTTCATATCTCCCTAGTGACACTTCTTCCCTGACTCTTTCTCTTCTCTCCATCTAAGGAAACTGGTGTTACTCAAAGTTCTGTACTCAGTCAAATGACTGTGTCACATTGTACACACTTGTTGATACCACTTCTTTATTACTTTTTTTTTCAATTTGGTTATTAATATCATCATCCACCCAGACAACAGAGACACACCACTGTAAATCATCCTCAAATCCTTCTTCACATTCCACAATCGCATCTGATGTGGTTTACATCCTAACTATATCATGCACCCTTTGTCTTTTTCATTCCATTGACCACTGTCCTGATACAGGTGCTAACCTTACTAAAATAGTTTCCAAATGAATCTAGTTTTTCCAATTCTTGTCTATCTTTCTCAGCAGCTACTGTATTGATTTAATAAATTTCATATATAACCATGACATTCCTTGATTGAATCCTTGCAATGGCTCCTCATTTCCCACTGGATAACTATATTGCAAAATGAATTTATTCTTTATTTGGCCTCTGCTTGACCTCACCAGTCTCACGTTTTACCACTTCCTGCCTTATTTACTTTTCACACTCTACCAATATCAAAGTGCTAATAACTAACTCCATAACCAGCTCTTCCATTCCTCTGTGATTTAACTTGAACTATACCTCTTTGTTGGAATTACTTGACCCTTATCAGTCCTCATCTGAGCATCTCAGTATCCACTCTTAAATCACAGAGATATCACATCTCTTTTAGGAAGATATTACTCATCTCCTATAACGGTCTAAGTATCTGGATCACCATAAAAATGAGCCATTCACATTTCTAGCTCTGGAGAGCTTGCTTGACTGACAGCCGTAGCTTCTGTCCCTTTGGATTCACAGGTGCATTCCTGTCAAGCTCATGCTTTGTGCAGGTTGCTCCCAGCCAGAGACAGAACACATATGGGGTATAACGGCCGGCCTATTCTAACAAAAAGTAGGACTCTTCCACTGAAAGACTTGGGTTTGAGGATTCCCCATGGTCCTGAATGAACTTTTTTAGAATTCAGATGCAATGAGAGATGCTTCCTATCTCAAATCTTCTTTCTCTCTCCTTCCACAGGCATCAGATCTGCATCCTGATCTAAAGCTTTATCCCAATCCTCCCTCAATATATCTCCTGTATGTCTAATGCTGTCTTGATTCCTGATTCTCTGAAAGTTCTAAATAATGCAGTTCTCTGCCCTTCTACCAATTTCTATCAATTATCCAACAAACTGTTTAAATATTCTCTTTGTGGTATGGATATGTACACACACATACATACACACATCCCCTATGAGAGAGTACAATCTTGAAGGCAGAAGCTCTAGTATTCATCTTTATATTAAAGCATCTAGACACATCCTAGTTGATCAGTAAATGTGCACTGAATGGATAAATAAATTTGATGAAAATTTCTGTTCTGTAAAAAAAATAGGTGCTATGTGATTCGCACAGTAATTTACTGTGCTAGAGTTTTTCAGAACATGAAAATATGTGATGTGTCAGAAGTATGGCAATTTCATAAAAGGTATTAAACCACTATATCACCATTTCAACTTAATTGCAGTGTGTAAAATAACTTCAGCTCTGAATTCGGAAGCAGTCAACATAAAAAGAGTGACTTAAGATATTTTTCACAAGTCTGTGTCTTATAGAAAGTAACTTATTTCTTCTAAAATTGATCTTGAATAAATGCTAGTTGCAATTATCCCAAGGAACTTTGGGGAGAATAAATGAAAATGGAAAATACTTTCACTTAGGGACTCCACAAATACACAGTAATTTAGAAAGCTGCATACAAATACAGGAACTGAATGGATAATATACCAAATATACCTGTTATATATCAAATATACCTGTTTCACTTCACATGTTATCAAGTGGTATGTACTGAGTGTTTGTGTTCTAGGTTTTATTTGAAACATGGAGGTGGCATATGCCTACATAGTTTGAGAAAATTCTTGAGAGACTTTTGAAATAAAGTGATCATTTTTGGTGACTTCATGTTTCTACTCTCCCTCTATTTTAAAATATACCTAAAGAGCTTTGAGGACATATACTTAAAACATATTCTCAGGGCGCCTGGGTGGCTCAGTGGGTTAAGCCGCTGCCTTCAGCTCGGGTCATGATCTCGGTGTGCTGGGATCGAGTCCCGCGTCGGGCTCTCTGCTCAGCAGGGAGCCTGCTTCCTCCTCTCTCTCTGCCTGCCTCTCTGCCTGCTTGTGATCTCTCTCTGTCAGATAAATAAATAAAATCTTTAAAAAAAAAATAAAGAAAAAGTGAAAACCAGGGGCACCTGGGTGGCTCAGTGGGTTAAAGCCTCTGCCTTCAGCTCAGGTCATGATCTCAGGCTCTTGGGATTGAGCCCTGCATCTGGCTCTCTGCTTAGCAAGGAGCCTGCTTCCCTTCCTCTCTCTCTGCCTGCCTCTCTGCCTACTTGTGATCTCTGTCTGTCAAATAAATAAATAAAATCTTAAAAAAACAGAAAACCATATGGATAAACTGTTTATTTGATCATGGAAGGATGGGCTTCTGAATAAAAGAAAGGGAGAAAAGTCATTGGCATACTTTTCTTACTAAATAGATTTCAAAATATATGTTTACAAAAAATAAAAAATTTAATAAAAAAAATAAAAAAAATAAATAGATTTAAAATCTAGCAGGGAGGAGGGTTACTGCTCTTCTTTTATTTTATTGTGTGTGTGTGTGTGTGTGTGTGTGTTTTGTTTGTTTGTTTGTTTAATTATTGAGCTAAAGAAGAGACGAAAAAGAGTCTTGCAAATTTATAATCCTGAATGCATAGGACCACAGAAAATTAGTCTATAAGGAAACTCTTTGGTCACACTATTTGCAAACAAACAAAAAAGATCCAGAAGCATAGTTACTTGCTCAAGAATACTTAGTTAAATTCAAGATAGAGCTAGGATTTTAATGTATTAGCTGACTGACTGTCTGATTCATTCATTCATGTTTTCTGGCACTCATGTAAATATCTGTGGAACACTGGGGATATCCTAAGTGTTTTGATAATTGTGAGAATTTAAAGAATTGTACATAATGACAGAAGTGAATGGGCTGGAAGCAAGAATTAAGTGCTTTAGGAACACTTATTGGGAAACAACTTACTCTTTAAGAAGGCTTTAGAAAATTTATTCTTTATTTATTTATTTTTTTTAAACAACTGACTTTTTTTTTAAGATTTTATTTATTTATTTGACAGGCAGAAATTACAAGCAGGCAGAGAGGCAGGCAGAGAGAGAGAGGAGGAAGCAGGCTCCCCACTGAGCAGAGAGCCCGACGTGGGGCTCGATCCCAGGACCCTGGGATCATGACCCGAGCTGAAGGCAGAGGCTTTAACCCACTGAGCCACCCAGGTGCCCCATAGAAAATTTATTCTTTAAAAAAGAAAAAAAAAAAAAAACAACTAAAGAAAAAAAAACTGTTAAAAAAAAAAAAAAAAAGGAAAGGAAAATTTATTTATAAACTGCTTACCCTGATCTTTTGACTTTCTTTTTCCTATGGAAATGTCTCTCCATAAAGCTTTTTGGTTCTCTGATTAGGTGTATCCTCTTGGAGGACACTCCATAAAGCAGGATCTTTCCTGATTTCTTGTGAAAAATAATGAGCTTGTCCTGCCCTATCCCAGATTTAGAAGAGTATTGGCATGCCTCTTCACTGGAGTGAAATGTGCGTGCTAAGGCACTCAAATGGAAGACAAGAGAGAAACTTCTAGAATTATATACAATATTGATTTCCAGCATCTTTACACATCTCAATTTTAATAGTTATTTGGGTGAGTGTGTTGTGTGTGTGTGCACCTGATTTAACAACTTAATTATGCTTGGATCATTCATAGACAGAAAGAAAGAAAACTAGACCCAAGAAATGTGTTTGACAAAAAGCAGAAGATATGATTTATGCAAGTCCAAAATTCCAATCAATAACACTACTAGTAGCTTTCCTTAAGATCCTTTAATGAGGTCAAGGGTGGCTATGACAAAAGGGCCAGTATTTGCTTGGTGGAAAAAGTTTCTTTACACAGATACATGTGGAATTTGTTATATTCAAGATCCCCAGTACTGAGTAGCTCCAAGTCTTTCATAATAAAAATTCTCCTTTTATAAGCCGAGAAGCATTTGCCACGTCTGTCTTCCTACTCTTTGCTCTTTACTGAATGTCTTGATGTTCCCTAAATGTACTGGGCTATTTCTCATCTCTGAATGAAATATTTTCTTTTCTTTTCCTGAAATACCTTTTGCTTCTTTTTATCTCAGTACTAACTATTCACTTGCAGCTCACATCTCTCTCAGGAAACTTCATGATTCTTTAGGCTTTTCCCATGTGCTTGTGTCTTCTGAACTATTCAAAATGCATTAAAACTGACTGTTTACTTTGCCTCTTCAACCCCCACTGGCAAATGCAAGGCACATATGTAATTTTATAATTTCTATTAAAATAAAAAAAGAAACAAATGAAGTGAATTTTAGTAATATATCTTACTTAACTAATACCATATGAACATGTAACCAATATAAAACTTGTCAATAAGGTATGTTACACTCTTTTTTTGTGTGTACAGTCTTCAAAATGCAGTGTATTTTACACTTACAGTGTGTCTTAATTTAAACTAGCAACATTTCAATTGTTCAACATGCTACCATAGTGGGTAGTACAGTTATAGAGTCTTTCTCCTTAAGGACAAGAATTCTGTTTTGGGGGGGTATTATACCCTTAAGACCTAATACAATTTATCACAGGATTATTGCAATACAGAGAGGTACTATTTAACATGGTGGTTGAGAACTCTGTATCCAGACAGACCTGAGAAAGTAGCCCTGCCATTATTATCTTTCTAGCCTTGGGCAAGCTCCCCAGTCTTTGAAAACATTCTAAACTTTACCTTTCTAATTTTTCTTTATCAGTGGAGCCACCATCTATAGCAAAGATCCCATTATAGTGATTAAAGACAAAACACATATAAAGTATCATGGAAGGACTCATGTGGCGTGGTATAATTACTGAATGCTCAGTTAATAATATTCAATTGAATAATTTGGGGTACTGTATCATTTTTCTAATTTCTACTTCAGTCCTTGAAAATTAATCATTAATCAATAATTAAATGAGTTACATAGATCAATATAAATTGAGAAAAATAACCATCTATCATTGCATTTGGAGAACATGCCCACATAAATATTCACCCCAAATTGAGGTGTATTTTTGGTTTGGTGTGGCCTATGGAACATCTATACTCAAAGTTCAGTTTTTTGTTCCTCAAAAATGAGGGCTCCCTGTTAAAGCCACTCCCCATAAATGGCACTCCTATTCTAGATCTGAAAATGAGATATAGAGACAGACTGTGTTACTGTCCATCTGGACAGCCACAGCATACATATTATGTATTTATAGGTAGAGAAAAACAATAGTCATTTCAAATAAGAGCTATATAAGAGAAGTTACAAAGTCAAATGCTGTGAATTACTGTATGTGCTGGTTTGTGGTTAAATCCTCACTGCTCTGGGGCTGTGCCAGCGTCAGCAGGAGCCAGATTTGTTTCCTTAATAATACACTCACACAGGCACATAGGTGCGTACACACACATGCACACACATGTATAGGTGCACACATACATGCCCACAAACGCACAGGCACGTGCACTAACATTAACACTACAGCTATTTCTTAAACACTCACTGCTCGACAGACACTGTTGCAGATGCATAATAGGTTATCTTTTACTCTCATGAGATTTTCGAAGAAAGTCTGCTTGTATTCATTTTACAGAAAAGAAACGGGAATGAGACATATAAAGTAATTGTTCCAGAATTTAAGCCAATAAGCTAATAAGAAGCAGAACTGGAATCTGAATCCAGATTTCTGACTAAAGCCTAGAACTCTTTTTACTTAGTAGCTGGTGATTCTTTGATTTCTAAGGTTTAGTAATTTTGATATCTATTTTGAAGGATTAGAGTGAAGTTAGCACTTAACATGCCTAGAAAAAATGGAACAAGTTAAGCAGAAGTCTACTCCTTTTCCCTTTCATTTTGTTTTCTTTGTTGGTTTTCAGTTTGAGAGAGAGAGAGAAAACATGAATGATGGGGAGTAGACGGAAGGGGGAAGCTGGCTCCCCACTGAGCAGGGAGCCTGATGCATGCTCAATCCCAGAACCCTGGAATCATGACCTAAACTGAAGGCAGACACTTAACTGACTGAGCCATTCAGGATGCCCATCCTCTTTCATTCTGAAGATAAGAGAACCAGCCACTAAGGTTACTTGCACAGGGTCACGCAGCTTTGTGTGGGCCATGCCTTCCAACCCTTTCCACAACCACACCAAGCATGGAGGGTGGGGAAATAGAATCTCCTATGCTAACCCAGCAGGTTTTTGAAAGTAGAAAGGCAGACAGGCCTCTGCAACTCTGAGCAATGCAAGGCTCTGCTCACGGTCTAATGAGGGCACTTGAGCAGAGGACAGTAAAATGCAGGCAGGAGGGCCCAGGGCCAGAACCATTTCTTTAAAAGCCTACCTGAAATTTCCTCACCTAATAACTTCAATCTGTAGCATGATTGCGGTGCACGTAGTGTTTGTAAAATACTTGGAAAACATCAGAATCCAAAAAGAAATAGATTTTAAAAGACTCATTGTGTTGAACAGGAACTGTGTATAACATAACATTTTTGAAAAACAAAACAAAATCAGATTGGTAGAAAGAGAGGGTTTTTAAAAGAAGGCAAAGTAAAATGTCAGATGAACACTTCTATAACCATTTTGTTATGTAATGTCTGTCCATAGGGTGCTTCATCTATCAACTTTCTTCAGAAAACTGTCCCAGCCCAGCCCACCCTTCTGCATAGACATGGTGACTAGTGACTGATCTAGTCACTGAGGTTAGCTGAGATTCGAAATGGAAGCAGAACACCTTGGTGACTGAGCCTCAAAGGAACAAAACTTAGGAACACATATATTCTAACTAAAGAATGTAAATCTGTGATGTAAGAAAAGACTTGAACCACCTACCTGAAAAAAGAAAAAAAGAACAAATGAAAATAATGGTACAGTGTGCTTGTTCTGTGAAAGCCTGCATTAACCTACTAATTCCCTTCTTTGTTCAAGCTAGACCTAGTGGGGTTTCTTCCTCTTTCAACTAAAGTTCTAGCTACTATAGTGAACCCTTCTGTGATGAAATTAAAGAAGAAGAGGGTAGCAGAGGGAGGAGGAGGAGGAGGAGCCACAGTTCTTATACTTGGTAGGCACAGCTTGAAGGTTGATAGATCAGAGACCTGTGACACACACACACACAAATACAAGCACACAGTCATACACACAACTATGAATTATGTATTTAATTTTGGTACTCTTCAAGCACTGGCTCTTATTTAAGGAAAATACTACTTTTCCTGAGATGGAGTCTAATATCCTGATTTTACAAATCACGAGACTGAGACTTCAAATAGATCAGGCCTTATATTCAAAGCCACAAAATCAGCTGGCAGTTGAGCAAAGGCTTCGACTCAGGCCCTTTGAGCCCTCAGCCTAAGTTCTCTCCTGTTTCTCTTTGAGTCAGCAGTCCCTAAACAACATTTGAGAAAAACTGGATGGCCCTCCACAGGCATGAGGGAAAGGGGACTTCTTCCAGGTGTGACAGTTGCCAGTTGGAACTGAATGACAGGTCACCCCTCTTCTCCATCTATGTCCATAGGAGACATGGGGCCCTTGACTCTGTGCTGAAATCTACACCGGAATTAAGTTTCTTGCTGCAAACTTTGAACAGTAATTGGTATTATAAGCAGGAAGCATAACAATGAAAGGCATTTAAACCTCCTGTTGTTAAGAATCTTTAGGTCAATAGCAGCATTTTAAAATCAATTTGAGGGTTTGCTGGAAGATACAGAAGAGAAACTACAATCAACGTAATAAGGTTAGATAACCCTAGTCATGTTAATAGCTACCTAAAACTTGACATCAATCCATTACATTGATTCTCACTTACAGTTTGAAAAAAAAAAAAAGAAGAAAAGAAAAGAAAAAGAAAAAAATTAGGAAGGACAGGCATAATACATAATCTCACTGAAGCATCAAATTAGTATAAATAATGATTAAGAATAATTGCTGCCGTTATTGGAGAACACGTTGAAAATGAGGTTTCCAAGATATCCGCTGACAATGAGGAGAGGCTTTGGCAGTTTCGGAATTCAGAGAAGGGGAAGATTAATTGGTGTTACAAAAGTACACCTGTGATAGGGAAACCAAAACTCACAGAGCTGGATAGAGGGTAAGGTTCCTCCTCACCAGGGAGGAGCTGCTTCTTGAAAAGTGCTGGGAGGAATGGCGCCACCTAGTGCTTGGCACTGTGCGGGGCATGCCAGCGGATACAAAGATGGTGTGATGATAAACAGAAAGATGGGGGGTGCCTGTGTGGCTCAGTGGGTTGGGTTAAGCCTCTGCCTTCACTCAGGTCATGATCTCAGGGTCCTGGGATCAAGCCCCACATCAGGCTCTCTGCTCAGCAGGGAGCCTGCTTTCCCCTCTCTCTCTATGCCTGTCTCTCAGCCTATCTGTGATCTCTGTCAAATAAATAAATAAAATATTAAAAAACAAAACAAACAAACAAACAAACAAACAAACAAAAAAAACAGAAAGATGGACCTGAAGTCAAAATCCTCTGTTTGCATCCTGACCCACTAATCTCCTCTCAATCTCAGTTTCCTTACCGTCCAAAGGAATCATAAGGTCTACTTCCAGAGTTGTAAGGGGAACCACATAACTTGTATATAATGATTCCACCAAATGGCACATAAAATTTAGGGTTTTTTTTTTTTTTTTTTTTTTTTTTTGCAGAGGATAAGTGAATTGCTCAGAGCCAAATAACCGGTCAGTGGAGAATCCAGGTTTCAAACCCATTTTATCCTGATCCTGGAGTCCAAGTCCCTAAACACTAGGCACAGTTTGCTCATACATGTAATTACATACATAATCCAGAGGCTCCAAACACAGTGTATGCCATGGACGCCTCTGTTACCCTCTTACCCCTACACATCTACATTCTGAAAGCCTGAGTTTTAAGCTACAGATACCTTGAGATTAACTGAGTAAAATTTACTGAGTGAATAAAATTTTAGCCAGAAGGCAATAAAGCAAATTGTCAATGAGACTGTCATAGATAAATGTATGATATTCATCTAGCTATTGTAAATACTGACAAATACCTTGGGCCCATCATGAAACTAAGTCACGTGGGGGCAAGAATCATGCATGATTTTGCTTACCTTTGTATTCCCTATACCTAGCACTGGGGTGGTACTCAATAAAAACTTGCTAAATGAACGAATATATTAAAGAAGAGATTAACAAGCATCCCTTTAAGAATTTTGCAAAATCCTGGGTTGATTACTACATTAGCTACTTAACCTGCCTTTTTCTTAAAGGTGAGAACTTCGACAATTTAGAAGTTGCTCAATTTGCTCACGGAAATTCCAGAGCTCAGCAAAAACCAGCCATCTGATTCCTCACAGAAAATATTTAGATCCATGTGCACACTTATTGGCTTACCATAGGGAAGGCAGGGGAATGGGCTGCTTCACAAGAGAAGCCATCAGAAAGCTGCAGAGGCAGCCTGAATACAACTGGTTCGTTTTTGCTATTTCCCTGGCTAATTTTGACAGACGGAGATGCAAACTGTTTTGGATCTTTTGGGATTCTTCTGTCCAAGTCTACTCTGACTGACATGCTATAGAATTACTGAGACCTAGTATGTGAAGGCATGTTCAACAAAGGTCAGTTAAGTCTAACTCAGTTTACAGGTTTGTGTTTGTGTGTGTGTGTGTGTGTTTTCCTTTTTGGTTAGGCTGAGGCTGTGCTGCTAATACAATATGGTTTTTCTTTCCTTTTTTTATCTTTTTCCAAATATGCAAACTAACCCTCAAAGCTGCTTCAGGATCTTTGGTGGGAATAGCAATTGTATGCCCAACTTTCAAATATTTGTTTTTTCCCACATACTTTTATTCACTTATTCAGACATTTACGTATCCATCTATGCCCTCTTCCATTCATTATTGCAAATGTCTTTTCAGTGACTTGTAAATGCATGAACCACTGACCTCAATGTTAAAATCTGTCTGCAGTGAAATATTTTACAACGTATTTCCAAGAGTTTATTAGAGATCCTGAATGTACATTAAACGCAACATGTCCAAGAGTCTCTTTACATTTCAAGTTTGCTTTATTTCCTGTGCTCCTTATTTCCATTATTGATATTCTATTCTATCTACCCATTTGTAACAATAAGAAAACCTTGGAGTTCTTTTTCAGTTTTCATTTTCTTTTCCATTCTTCATGCAATTAATATTCTGCTGACTACCACCTCAATATTTTACAAATTCACTTCAAATACCACTTCTCTAGTTACACTAGACTACACTACTAAGTACACTTTAGTTACCCCCAGCCATGTCTCCCCAGCCAAACTCACTAACATGAGTTTTTCAAACACTGTGTAGCTCCCAATCCTGTATGGCTGGAGATGCATAAGGGAGAGCGTCTCTAAGTCATATCTGTAGCATTCCTGCCCTTATGAATTTTAAGAACAAGACCACCATTTAATCTGTGGAGCAAACTAACAAGCAAAGCCACAAAGCTGAATTTATGGCTTACTTAAAGTAAGAGAGAGTTTGCTGGTCAGACTACGATATGTAAGGATTTCAAAGAGTGGTAGAATTTTCCAAGTATTGAAGGGTTGATGGAAGGGGGAGAGTATCACGGTGAGTGAGACTGTTGGTTTGTCTGCACTCAGGAATGTGTGCAATGAACTAAGTCCTTTGGTTGACTGTCAGATGTGAGGGACTGGCAAAGGATATTCACTGAGGTGCATTGCTTTTGATTGGCTAGAAGATTTAAAATGGGTTCTGGTAATTTCCAGGACATTTATCAATAAAGGACGCTTGGAGCTGCTTTTGGTGACTACTAGTAGTTACAAAATAATCAGTCTTTTCCTATGTATATGGAATTTTTAAAAATTCTTTGAGCCATCCTTTTATAGCCCATCATGTCCATTTAAAGTAGAAGCCAAAACTCTCACAGCAGTTTATAGAATTCTGCACCATCTGTTTCCATCCACCCCAAAGTCCATTTACCTCTCCTTTGCTGATTATACTTCAATTATCCTGTTCTGCTCATAGTCCCTGTTTCTACCCCAGGGACTTATAGCTTCCCTTGCTAGAATGTTATTTCCTCAAATATCAGTGTGGATCAATCCTCGTATTCTCTGGTCTTTGCTTAAATCATACCTACAACTTCTGAGGGACACCTGTCCTGGCTACCAGCCACCTCACCATTTAACATTGCAACCCTCCAACTCCCCTCTCCCTGATATATTTTTATTTTATCTACAGCATGTCATTATCTGATATAATACACACACACACACACACACACACAGGGGCAGGTGCCTGGATGGCTCAGTCTATTAAGTGTTTGACTCTTAGTTTGGGCTCAGGTCATGATCTCATGGTCATGAAGTTGAGCCCCATCTGGCTCCCTGCTCAGTGAGGGGCATCTGCTGGACATTGTCCCTCTCCCATTGCCCTCCCCACCACCGCTTGCCCTCACTCTCACTCAAGTAAATAAATAAATCTTAAACACACACACACACACACACACATAGATAACATCTGTTTTTTCCCTACTGATTTAGTTTCTGTCTCCTTATACCAGAATGTAAGGTTCATGAGGGGCAGAAGAGTGTTTGTTAAAGTACTGTTTTCCTGTCTTGTAGAATGATACCTGGTACATAGTAGGATTTGACAAACATTCATTAACTCGGTTTCTCGTCTGCTGAGAGCCCCCTATATAGTCTGCCCACTTCCAACTTCCCCTTGACACTTTCACAACGTCTATTTTTTTTATTGTTATCAGTGACATTGTCTAAGAAATCTACCAGCTTTCTTAAATCTTGTTTGTAAAGGAAAGGGGATAGAGATGTGGTAGAGAGTGAAAGAGAAAGAAAAGTTTAAAGGGACAATGGAAATTGGATGGTGGCACTCCTCTGCTTAAAATAATTCAGTGTTTCAGGGCACCTGGGTGGCTCAGTCAGTTGCTTTCAGCTCAGGTCATGACCTCAGGGTCCTGGGATCCAGCTGCACACTGGGTCCTGTGCTCAGGAGGAATCTACCTCAGATTCTTTCCCTCTCCCTTTGTCCCTCCCTCAGCTAGGACACACACTCTGTCTCTCTCTAAATAATCAAATCTGTAACAAATATTCAATGTTCCTCCACTGCTCTTAGGATTAATTACAAATTCCCCCTCATGGCTTGCAATGTACCTCAACTGATTTCTACCTCTCGTTTCCTTCTGTTCATTGCTTTTCTCCTTTTGCAAACTCTCTAAACATGCCATGTCATTGTATGCCTTATGGATTCACTTATGGTTAGTCTCTCTGTAAAATTTCAATCTTTAGGTTACACTGAATGAACACTGCAGGTTCTAGCTTAAAAGCTACCAATTCTGTGAGGATTTGCCAGATTCCTGCTAAGTCTATTTAATTTCTCCATCCTTCTCCTCACTGCTGTATGATCATGACTCTCTTGAAGAATTTAGGTTATGGTAATAGTTTCTGACCCTTCACAAAACTCAGAACTAACTAAAGGTGAAATCACGCCATCACCTAGTCATCATCACATCACCGGGACCTTTCATTACTGCCATAGCACCTGGTAAACAGAAGATGTTCTGTAAAGCTTTCTTGAATAAATGGATAACTTTATAGTAGCTTTAGAGGACAAAACTACTAGGTATGCTAATAATAACAAATTAGAATCAGGGGTTTGTATGCACTGGGCATTTTGCAAGTTTCAACACATTTAGTCTTTCTATTACCCCTAAAAAAATAACACCATCCCTTTTTACAACAAAGGTAACTGAATGACGCATAAATTACATAACACTCTCAAGCACACTGCTTTTAAGTTGCAACTTGGGAGCTGAAACCTACACAATTTACTCCCACATTATGCACTCTGAACCACTTAACTACATGGCCTTTCCATCCAGTGTAGCCCAAAAATGTGGGTAAAGACTGGCTTGGCTATTCAATGTCTCCATGACTAAAAGCAAGTGTTTAATCTTATGAAATCTAGTTGTTGCACTGGTGATGTAAAAATACCAATATGTAATTTGCGGGGTTGTCACAATAATTCAAATAAATAATGGACAGGAAGCTCCCATCCCTTTTCCTGGAAGCCTGCATGGCACTAATAGAGAAGCTGACTATTGGCGAGGTTTACACTTGCCTTGATAATGTATGGCCCCATTCAGTAATGCAGAGTCAAGTCAAAAGTCTTACAGAGTTTCTAAAATCCACCCCTTTTCCCTTCAATTCAAGTCAGCAGAAGAGACTTAATGTTTTTCTCCATGAGAATTCCACAGAAGAATAAGATGAGTCATCACCCTCTGGCTGGACCTCAGTGTAGGAAGTCCGTATTGAGCTCCGTGCCAATGCCTGTTCATGTATGTTAAGTGGTTCCTTATACTGGGAAGTGTTCATTGCTTCTGGGGAATAAACCAACAATGCATTTCAGATCCCTTCAAAATGGATCCAACGAGCCAAAGTTGTCTGGATAAGAGGCAGAGAAGAGTGAAGGAGAGGAAAAGTATTCTACTGATTCCTAATAGAGAACTAACGACAATGCCTTTTATTTTTACAGCATTTACAGTTTACAAAGAATTTTATATGGGTACAAATTCCTCCTTCCAGTCCTGGTTGGGGTCAATGTAATTAATTACAATGTAACAATGAAGAGACTGAGAAACTAATAAATGGTATATTAGTAGAAACTAGTTAGCAAAAGATCCCAACTCAATATCAAAGTCTTTAGGTCTTTGTCCTAGGGACACCTTTACTATACCTCATTGCCAATCCAAATACAAGATGGCAGAGGTGAAATAAATGCTTTATTAGAACAGCTGGCACCAGAGTTTCCCTTAGGATTATATTATCTTGGGAAAATATATCGTGATAAAAACAACAACAACAACAAAACATGGAGAAGATGAGAATCTGTGGGGAAGCACAGATTAGCCCTAGTTTAGGGAGAGACAATAAGAAAGACACCTTTTACACCCATTCCTCTTGGTTTTGTTTGTTTGTTTGTTTGTTTTGTTTTGTTTTTGCTTATTTTAGCAGTTATATGTGGAAAAAGAAAAGTTAGTATTTTAATGATCACAAGTAGACAGATGGCTATCAATATATAAACCTGAACATTACTGATGCTGTTGATGACATAAATTTAGCTTTCCTCATCAATGAAATCTGCTTTTATATTTTATATTGTACAAAGTGAAATAAGTCGACATACCCAGAGGTCTTCAGAAAAGTAGAATGCATCCAGATGGCCCAGGTAAGAAAAAGACAAGCAGGAGAGATGAGTTTTTCCAGGCTTGAAATGAATGTCTCTTAAATAGATTTGTCAATGTTCTCACTGACAGTAAGGGGCCATCAGCTTTCCCTAACTTAATTTTACATCCCGCTGTTTATACTAGAATGGAGTTACAGTGTAGTTGTTTTCTTTCATTATAATCTTGGCCATAAGGAGTCACTGGTTTCAGAGCTCCCAGTCATAAGTAGTAGTGTTTTAGACACAGTCCTAGTTCAGGTGCTAAGATATGTGGGTTGAAATCCTCTCTCTGCCCCTAGATGATTTTCTTCACCTCTACAAGTTTCTCCATTTTATCTCCAAGTATTCTGGAGTTTTAGCTAGATTTCAGATGTTCGCATGTGAAAGATTGGAGTTCTGAGTCTGTTGAGAGTTCACTTCCTTAAGCTGATTAGCAGAAAGTTTTCTTAACCTAGGCCATATCTATCCTTCTGGGAAAGAGAAAGGACAGGAGAAAGATTATTTCAAAACATGGATCCCAGGATCAGTGGTCCAGCATCAGGATCTGCCTGAGGCCTGTTAGAAATGCAAATCCTGGGGCACCTGCGTGGCTTGGTGGGTTGAAGCCTCTGACTTCAGCTTTGGGTCATGATCCCAGGGTCCTAGGATCGAGCCCTGCATCGGGCTCTCCGCTCAGGGGGAATCTGCTTCCTTCTCTCTCTCTCTGCCTGCCTCTCTGCCTATTTGTGATCTCTCTATGTCAAATAAATAAATAAATAAATAAAATCTTAAAAAAAAAAAAAAAAAGAAAAGAAATGCAAATCCTCAGGACTCATCCCAGACCTACTCAATTATGACTCCTGGGGGTGGAGCTCCACACCTGTGGTTTATCAAGTCTTCCATGCAATTCTGATACTCACTGAAGCATGAGAACCATGGTCCTATGACCAGGGATGAAATAAAAAAAAAAAAAATTAGTCCATGCTGTCTCTGAGTTTGGTTCCCTTATCCACCCTCTTGGCCTTATACTGAAAGTCCTAGTAGAGAGAGAGTTATGTGTAGACACACAGTGTTTCTCATCTAATGCTCCCTCTCTGTGAGCCTAAAGAATGTTACGCCCATCTTTAGCCTTTTATAAATATGCAGTAATTGTGCCAGAAAGCAAATCAGTCCAGTAGTTCACAACACTGCTTTGGTTTCTGACAATCCCTGATTACCTAGAGATTCCTCTATGCCCATCCTAGGGGACCTTAATTTTCTCATTCTCAACCCCAAACTTTACATATGTATTCTGTACATTCTGCAATGTGCACCTACATTCTTTTTTATTTTATAATCGCTACGACCTCTCAAGATGCTAGAACCTGCCAGCCCAACTCCATCCCGATGGATCATCTAAACATCTATAAGCTTTCCTATCTTCTCTAGAAGAAATGCAATTTAAGCTTGGGTGAATGTTGGGGTCACACTCTTCATCTGCAATGGTGGTTTGGCAATACCCATCTCCTTTCTGTGTCAGAGCACACAGAAGCTAAAAGAACTATTTTCTGCCCATTTGTTCAGGTTAACCATGTAGTTAGTTCTCAAAAATACTTCCAAACACACATGGGGTATTTATTAGTTTCTGTGCCATATGTAGTAGCTCATTTGTAGCAAATCAAGTCTTACTTGACTGCATTTCCTTTCTGGGTGGAAATTGCTAATGAGAGTAAAAAGGTCCAAAAACTAGTTAAAGAAAACCAAAAGTGATGGGTTCAGTGGGATGCACTTATAAAAGGTGTGCCTATTAAGGGCTGGCAGAAGATCAGTAGATATTCTCTGTGGGAGATAAACCTCTGAGAATCATTAATGACAAGTAGTGGTTTAATTCTTGGGCCTGAGATTCCCCAGGAAGATTGCATAGAGTAAAAAGCAACATAAAAAAAAAAAAAAATACCTGCCTAGAGTGAGAGGCAAGATGGCAGAAGAGTAGCAGGCTGAAATGACATCAGATCCCAGGAGTTCAGCTAGAGAGCTATCAAACCATTCTGAACACCTACAAACTCAACAAGAGATAGAAGAGAAGAAGAGCAGCAATTCTAGGAACAGAAAATAGCACACTTTCTGAAAGGTAAGCTGTGTGGAGAAGTGAATCCAAAGTGATGGGAAGATAGATGATCAGGGTGGGGGTGGCTCCTGGCAAGCAGCAGAGCAGTGAAGCACAAAATCAGAATTTTTAGAAGTCTACTCCACTGAGGGACATTGCACCAGAGGATAAGTAGAAGTGGAGCCCTTGCAGGGACAGTGTGGTCTCAGGTCCTGCAGGGTCATAGAAAGATCAGGGTGTTTGAGTGTGGCAGAGTTTCCAATATCAGAGTGGGGAAGCTGACTACAGAGACAGAGCCGAAGAGTGTGCTTTCAGATCAGGGTAACCTTAAACCATGATCCAAGGCACACTTGGACCACTGCTCTTCAAGCAGGGAGCCCACAAGTGGAAAATCTGGAGAGACTCACCTTCCTCTTCTGGGAAAGCAGCATGGCAGGAATCTGCTGGGTTTGGACTCCAAACAGGGCTGTGCACCAGAGATAGAAATGCTTGGTCACAGGACGGGTGAGCACAGAGTGCGGCCGTAAACCAGGGAGACAGGAGTGATCGACTGCTTATCTCTGAGGGTATACTAAGGAATGGGGCCCTGAGTTCTTAGCTCCTATGGGCCAGAGACTGGGAGGCCGCCATTTTCATTCCTGTCCTCCAAAGATCTACAGAAAGCATTCAGGGAACAAAAGCTCCAAGAGCAAACCTGAGCAGATTACTTAGCCCGATCCCTGGTAAGGATGGTGCAATTCTACTTCAGGCAAAGATATTTGAGTATCACTGTAACAGACCCAGCCCCAGAAGACCAGCAAAAATATCCAGCCAAGAACAAGCTCACGATCAAAGAGAACAGTAGAATGCCAGAGCTAGGGGAAAGCAATGCGTAGAATTCATGGCTTTTCCTCTATGATCCTTTAGTCTTGCAAAGTTAATTTTTTTAATTTATTTTTTGTTTATTCTCTTTTTAAAACTTTTACTCTTTCCTCTTTTCCCACTTTTTAAACCAGTTTATCTTAACGATACCTTTAAAAAAACATGTTTTTAAAATTTCATTGTCATAGTCACATTTTTTCTCTTCATTGTGTAACCTTAATTTTTATATACATTTAGGTTTCTTTTTTTCCTAAAAAATTTTGGGATACAATTTTTCCTACTAGATCAAAATATACCCTAACCTAGCACATGGCTTTGTTCTAGTCTCCAGTCTGAACACATTCCCTCCTCTTTTTTTTTTTTTTCCTGTTTCCAACAAACTTATCAGTTCGATTTTTAGGATTCGTCTTTACAGTCATATTCCATCCCTTCATTGTGTTTACCCTTATGTTTGTATATATATGTAAGTTTTGGTTTCTTTAAAATTTTGGGAGATAGAGTCCTCTAAGACACCAAAATACACCTAAACTCAAGTGGGTGGCTCTGTTTTATTCATCAGTCTAATTCATCAGTCATATGTATGTGTGTGTGTGTGTGTATATATATATATATATATATATAGTATCATATATAGTATATGAACATAATATATAATATTTTTATATTTTATTTTTTAATTTTTATTTCTTTTTTCCCCATTTCTTCTCCCCTTGGTTTTGGATCTCTTCTGATTTGCTTAGTTTACATATTTCCAGGGTCTCTGCCACTCTTTTAGTACTTTATTTTCTCATTCATATATTCTTATATGGATAAAATGACAAGGCAGAAAAACTCACCACCAAAAAACAAACAAACAAACAACAACAAGATTCAGTATTGACAACTAGGGACCTAATCAATATGGACATTGGTAATATGTCAGAAATAGATTTCAGAATGACAATTCTCAAGGTACTAGCTGGGCTTGAAAATGGCATGCAAGGTATTAGAGAAACATTTTCTGGAGAAATAAAATCCCTTTCTAGAGGAAAAAAAAAAAAGAACTAGAATATAACCAAGTTGAAATGAAAAAGCTATTAATGAGGTTCAATAAAAAATGGAGGCTCTTACTGCAGGATGAATGAGGCAGAAGAGAGAATTAGTGATATAGAAGACCAAATGACAGAGAATAAAGAAGCTGAGCAAAAGAGAGACAACTACTGGACCACGAGGGGAGAATCTGAGAAATAATTGATACCATAAGATGAAACAATATTAGAATAACTGGAATCCCAGAAGAAGAAGAAAAAGAGAGAGGAGCAGAAGGTATATTGGAGCAAATTATAATAGAGAATTTATTATTATATAATATAGAACAAGCATCAAAATCCAGGAGGCACAGAGAACCACCCTCAAAATCAATAAAAATAGGTCCACACCCCGTCATCTGATAGTAAAACTTACAAGTCTTAGTGACAAAGAGAAAATTCTGAAAACAACTTGGGACAAGAAGTCTATAACATACAATGGTAGAAAAATTAGACTGGCAGCAGACTTATCCACAGAGACCTGGCAGGTCAGAAAGTACTGGAATGATATATTCAGAGCACTCAATGAGAAAAATACGCAGCCAAGAATACTACATATAGCTAGGGTATCACTGAAAATAGAAGGAGAGAGAAAAAGCTTCCAGAATAAACAAAAATAAAAAGATTTTGCAAAGACCAATGCAGCCCTACAGGAAATATTGAAAGGGGTCCTCTAAGCAAAAAGAGAGTCTAAAAGTGTAGACCAGAAAGGATCAGAGACAATATATTATACAGCAACAGTCATCTTACAGGCAATACAATGGCACTAAATTAATATCTTTCAATAGTTACCCTGAATGTAAATGTATTAAATGCCCCAATCAAAAGACATAAGGTATCAGAATGGATAAAAACCCAAAATCCATCAACATGCTGTCTATCAGAAATGCATTTTAGACCCAAAGACACCTTCAGATTTAAAGGAAGGGGGTGGAAAACAATTTGCCATGCTAATAGCTATCAAAAGAAAGTTGCAGTGGCAATCCTTATATCAGATAAATTATATTTTAAGCCAAAGTCTATAATAAGAGATGAGGAAGGACACTAGATCATACTTAAAGGGTCTGTCCAACTAGAAGATCTAACAATTTTAAATATCTATGCCCCTAACATGGGAGCAGCCAACTATATAAACCACTTAATAACAAAATCAAAGAAACACATAGACAATAATACAATAATAGTAGGGGACTTAAACACCCCCTCACTGAAATGGACAGATTATTCAAGCAAATGATCAACAAGGAAATAAAGGCCTTTTATGACACACTAGATCAGATGGATATCACAGATATATTCAGAACCAAAGAGGTAAAGAATCTGTACTCAGAAAACTATAAAGTCCTCATGAAAGAAATTGAGGAAGACATAAAGAAATGGAAAAACATTCCATGCTCATGGATTGGAAGAACAAATATTGTGAAAATGTCTATGCTACCTAAAGCAATCTACATGTTTAAAGAAATCCCTATCAAAATACCACCCATTTTTTTTTCCAAAGAAATGGAACAAATAATCCTAAAACTGATATGGAACCAGAAAAGACCCTGAATAGCCAGAGGAATGTTGAAAAAGAAAGCCAAAGTTGGTGGCACCACAATACCAGACTTCGAGCTCTATTACAAAGCTGTCATCATCAAGACAGTATAGTACTGGCACAAAAACACATACATAGATCAATGGAACAGAATAGAGAGCCCAGAAAGAGACCCTCAACTCTATGGTCAACTGATCTTCGACAAAGCAGCGGACATTCATCCAATGGACAATCTCTTCAACAAATGGTGATGGGAAAATTGGACAGCCCCATGAAGAAGAATGAAACCGGACCATTTCCTTACACCACACACAAAAATAGACTCAAAATGGATGAAAGACCTAAATGTGAGACAAGAATCCATCAAAGTCCTTGATGAGAACATAAGTAGTAACCTTTTTGACCTCAGCTGCAGCAACTTCTTCCTAGAAACTTTGCCTAAGGCAAGGGAAGCAAGGGCAAAAATGAACTACTGGGACTTCATGAAGATCAAAAGCTTTTGAACAGCAAAGGAAACAGTCCACAAACCAAAAGACAATTTACAGAATGGGAGAAGATATTTGTAAATGGCATATCAGATAAAGGGCTAGTATCCAAAATCTATAAAGAACTTAGCAAACTTAACACCCAAAGAACAAAGAATCCAATCAAGAAATGGGCAGAGGACATGAACATACATTTCTGCAAAGAACACATCCAGATGGCCAACAGACACATGAAAAAGTTCTCCACATTACTTGGCATCAGGGAGATACAAATCAAAATCACAATGAGATACCACCTCGCACCAGTCAGAATGACTAAAATTAACAAGTCAGGAAATGACAGATGCTGGTGAGGTTGCAGAGAAAGGGGAACCCTTTTACAGTGTTGGAGGGAATGCAAGCTGGTACAGCCACTCTGGAAAACAATATGGAGGTTCCTCAAAAAGTTGAAAATAGAGCTACTCTACAACCCAGCAATTGCACTAATGGATATTTACCCTAAAGATACAAATGTTGTGATCCAAAGGGGCATCTGCACCTGAATTTTTATAGCAGCAATTTCCACAATAGCCAAACTATGGAAAGAGCCCAGATGTCCATCAACAGATGAGTGGATAAAGAAGATGTGGTATATATATATTATGGAATACTATACAGTCATCAAAAGAAATGAAATCTTGCCTTTTGCAATGACGTGGATGGAACTAGAGAGTATTATGCTGATTGAAACAATTCAATCAGAGAAAGACAATTATCATATTATCTCCCTGGTATGAGGAATTTGAGCAGCAGAGTGGGGGTGGTTTGGGGAGTAGGGAAGGAAAAAAATGAAACAAGATGGGATCGGGAGGGAGACAAACCATAAGAGACTCTTAATCCCACAAAATAAAATGAGAGTTGCTGCGGGGAGAGGGTGTGTGGAGAGGGTGGTTGGGTTATGGAGATTGGGGAACTCCATATATGATATGGTGAGTGCCATGAAGTGTGTAAGCCTGATGATTCACAGACCAGTACCCCTGGGGCAAATAATACATTACATGTTACTATAAATAATTAATTTAAAAATGTAAAAAAAAAAGAAACAAAAACAAAATTAAGACCCAAACTTGACACTCATAAATAAGAAGAAAACTCTCAGAAAACAAAATCATATAATTTTACTAATATCACTGAGGATCGATGCTAATTTTCATATTTCAAAAAGCAAATGTGTGAAAAGAAAACTGATATTGGGCATGATCAATTTATACTGTTTAATGTTTTTGTATACTTTGTTATACTATATAATATTGTTCCCAAGAAACAGTTTACAATCAGAAAGCGCATTACCAAATGGATGCAATTTTGCCTGACTCATTCAGTGTGGCCAGCTGGTCACTGAGAGGAGGAAGGGCAATGTTGGGCCTCAGTCTCCCAGCACCCAGGTCTGTGAGGGAGGTGCTACAATCACATCCCGTTTGACAGAAAAGGGCACCAGGACACAAAGACAATGAAGTTGCCCAACATTGCAAATCACTAGGTGGAAGTGTGTCGTAGCTTCAGGCCTCCCAAGAAAATGGGATTTACATTTCCATTTCTACCCTATGTTTGGTAGCATAATCTGGGATGCATTTAGGGAACTCATCCCAAGCATTCTCCAGTTGCTGCCTTGTTCACATAATACAGACGACTGAAATTTTTTTTTTTTTTTATCTCCTACTTCTTCTAATCTCTTTCTTTGGGATCAGAGTCATTCATTTAGGCTTTTGTTGACTTCCCTGGAGCTTACAGTTCCTAGTCCTAAACTTCAAATTGGCTGCGGAAGATCAGTTGCCGCAATGTGATTAAAAGATTAAAATAATGTGATTAAAAAAAAAAGAAAAAAGAAACAAAAGAAGAAGGAAGAAAGAAAGACTGTACATCAGATCAGACTCCTTTGAAGGTCAAAGCTTGTCCAGACCACACGCAAGTCTCTAAATCCTTCAGGACAAACTGATGTCATTTAGCCTCTTCCCACTATCATACCACAGACCCTTCCCCCCAGTGACTGAGCTCATCGCAAGTTTCCTTCTGACGCCTAACCAAGAATCGGTTCAAATCACATAATTTTTCGTGACCAGTGGTGTTCAAAGAAAGATTTCATTTTCGTCTCCTGACATTTTCTCTTTTAAAACACAGGACTACAACAGATCTGAAAATTTTTCAGGGCTTTGCGAGAAGCCTACTATAGTATTTTCCAATAAAAGGTACACAGATAAAAGGAAGAAAATGTGACCAAAAGTTCAGATTCAAAAGAACTGTCACTTGCAACACTGCCCTTACCTTCCAGTGAAAGAAAAGATCAAGTGTTCCAACCATGTCCTCACTCCTTCAGGAAGAAAAACCAAAAAACAGCTTCTGCCAAGAGAATAATTAACAGTTGTTACTTATTGGCCCCTCATGACTGAGTTGCAGGGCATTCATAAGCATTTTCAATCACTGGCTTATTTCTTAGTACTACTAGTTTCAAAACCCAATCCAGTGTTTTGTGAAACGCTGGGCAGGATGGTGCCTATACTGTCCTGGATATTAACAGATCTTGGTCTTTGTTCCTATTCAGCATCAAATTCTGTGTTGCTTCCTTATTTGGGGACTTAAAATGAAGATGAAATGGGCCAGATGATAAGAGCTTTGCGTACCATATTACGAAGTCCCTCGTTTATTCTCTGTGTAATTATCAAAGAGATTTACTCAGACATTTTAAGCAGTGAAGCTTTTTTGAGGAAATACGTGGCCAGCTGGGTGGGACTGTATTATAGGGAGCAGGCATGGAGGCCACTTAGAAAGATGGCATATATTCCAGGCGGGAGATGAGGAGGTTTCCACTACACTAATGGGTGGGGTGACACGAGGTAATGCATCAAAATGAGTGATCAGTATTTGTGGAAAGGAGAGAGGAAGAAAGGGAGGGAGGGCAGGAAGAGAGAGAGAAGGGAAGGAGAGGAAAAAGGGGGGAGTGAGGGGGGAGAGGGGAAGGATAAGGAAGGGAAATGAAGGGAGGGGAGAAAGAGAGAGTGAAAGAGAAAAGAAAGAGAGGAAGGAAGGAAGGATGGGTGGATGGAAGGGCGGGCTGGAATAGCGGACTGGAATAGCTGAAAGCCCTTGAAATTCTCCCAGGTAGTGAAATCACATAGACCATACATAATCTTTAAAAATCTTGTTCTATACCAGTAGTTCTCAACCAAGTGGCATATTAAAATCATTTGAGTAACCTAAAAAAATCTTTGATGCCATGACTATATTCCAAACCAATTAAATTAGAACCTCTAGGGGCAGACCCCAGGCCGCGGTATTTTTTAATGCTCCCCAAGGATTATAACGTGCAGCCAGGGCTGAAAATCAGTGTTCTGTAGACTGTCTGCCTCTAGAATCAATCGCTGCCTGATAATCAGTTGCCATGGAAATTTATCTGCCAGCTGGGCAAGGAATGTCCAACCTCCAGGTTACTTTTAAAACTAACAATAACTGATACTTTTCAATCATTGCAATAATAAAATTATTTTTTTATCCACAGTGAAATGAAAAGTATTTCAATAGGATCCACTCTCCCTCTCTGTATACCTAATCAGGTGTCCTCAGTGGCCCCTGCAAGTGGGCTCTAGTTCTAAGTACACACTGAAGAGTATAAGAAAAGCCACTGGACATTTGTTCCCCCCTTGCTGCACAGGATCACTTCCAAGGGGTACATCCAGCTGTCATTTATGACCCAGTCATGGCATAGTGAGAGAATGTGCACAAAAGGCATGTAAAGCTTTAGCCTGTGTACTGTCTCTGCCATTTACCATCTGATGAGACAGTGGGCAAACCACTTAACCTGGTGGATATTCAGTTTCTTTATCTGTATAACAGGACATTAGTACTTTAATCAAAATCTTTTCTTGAATTTAGCATAAGATGTGTCACTTTGTAAATTTCAACTGTCATCTAATATCTGTAATAACAATAGTAGATATTTCATTTCTCTGTTGACATCAACAAATGTAATACAGAATTTTAAGATTAAAAGTAATTTACAAAATACCTTCCCTTTATTCTACCAGGTTTCTAAATACCAACATCCAAGGGCTCCCCTGTCCCTCAAAGGGCCATGTTAAACAATAATTTGGACTGGATACTGTGTCACATTTTTCTAGGGCTTTAAGGCAATGCTCAGCCCGAGTCTTGCTAGGGAGTAAGTACCCTGTTAATAGAGTCAAGTCACAAGAAGGTCCCCCTCAGTAACAAATTGTACTGTCTGAGCATTGGGATTTGTTGATGGAAATGACTAGAATGCTCTTGTTCTTGAAGGAAGAGTAACCGTATCATGAAATCCTTGCCCTTCGCTAACCACCTCCTACAGGTGATCCCTGCAATTGACAAATGCACCTCAGTGTTGTTACAGATGCTCTGTTACTTAAAAAGCAAACTTGAAGGGAGATAAAAAGAGCAAAACAATTCATTTTCAATCTAATTAAAGTCATTATAAACAGCCTCCCGGTGCTTAACCTTTTTTCCTCCAAAATCCTGATCTTTCCGCTGAACGCTCAGATCTGGAGCTTCATTGAGGTTTTTCTTAATTGCCTTTCCATCACTAATGGGATTCACTTCATTATTACCTCTGCCAAAAGCTGCCTCCAACTTCCAGCCCCCATGCTGAGTCATTTACATGCCTATTTATAATGCACAGTTTCACTAAATGGTGAAGTCACACCACCTCAAAGTTTTAGGAAGCTAAATTGGATTGTGGCCTCTTTAACTGGAAAGCCCTGACTTAAATTATATTTCCTTACAATTTTACACACTCTCTCTCTCTCTAAACTCTTCCCTCTTTCCTTCCTTGATTCCTTCCTCCCCTCCTTCCCCAACTCCTTCCCTGTTGTTTTACTTGCTTATCCTTATAATATCCTTGCAGATCAATCTTACTACTTCAGCCATGTCTATGACCACCTGACCATGACTTTCACTGAGCAACTACTTTACCACCCGATTTTATTTAACCCCGACAAAAGCCCATGAACAATAACAACAACAGCAAAAGAAAAGAAAACCTGTGAACTAGATTTAATGATCCCAATTTAAAGACAAGGAAATTGAAGGTTGAGAGAAAAAATAGTGTGGTGAAGAACACCCAGTTTAACTATGATCAAGCTAGAATTTGAACCTAGTCCTTAGCGTCTGGAAAGAACTGAGACCATAAAAAATCATGTCTTATCATAAAAGGGAAACTACCCAGAGAGGGGCAGTGCTTGTCCAGAGTCTCTCAAAAGTATAGCAAGAATCCAGACCTACAAACTCCCACTGCCTGTTTTTTCCATCCCCCTTCACAAATCTCCTGGGATAGAGCTTTAAAAAAGATTTACTACAATCTAATCTAAGGGAATGAGTTAGCAGGGAGAGGAGGTCAAGGATGGGGGCAGATTCTCACCCAGTGGGAGGAAGCAGGCAGGTGTTCAGTGGGGTTGTAGTAATTGTAGTTGGTTTGATGGTTTGTTGGCACGAGGCTGTGGAGATACAGTTTAATGAATTCTATTTTCTCTGTGAACTAAGAGAGAGAACTCCTCTGTTGCATGTGAAAGAGCTGTTGGGGTAGAGGAGAAGCTGGAAACATTTTTTGGAAAACTGGAGATACCTGACAACACTTGATATGGTTTCTCATCCCATGTCTACCAAAGCTTGCCTGGTCAAGCATGTGTGTACATATTATACTACCCAGACAGATGTGCATGAACAGAGCCTCTGCTGTCAGAGTTGTAAACTCAACTAGAGAACTTTGAGAATGACTTACCACAGCTAAGAGGCTAACACTGAAACAATGAACAAGATATTGTTAAAAAATAAAAAAGCAAGAGGAGGAAGGCCAAGTAAATTACGATCCACTCTTAGAAAAAATATTTTGAAGACTTTAGAAATGGTGATTTTGGAGGAGGAGTCAAGATGGCGGAGAAGTAGCAGGCTGAGACTACTTCAGCTAGCAGGAGATCAGCTAGATAACTTATCTAAAGATTGTAAACACCTACAAATCCAATGGGAGGTCAAAGAGAAGAAGAACAGCAATTCTAGAAACAGAAAATCAACCACTTTCTGAAAGGTAGGACTGGAGGAGAAGTGAATCCAAAGCGACGGGAAGATAGACCACAGGGGGAGGCGCCGGCTCCCGGCAAGCGGTGGAGCAACAGAGCACAAAATCAGGACTTTTAAAAGTCTGTTCTGCTGAGGGACATCAATTCAGTGGCTAAACCGGGGTGAAGCCCACACAAGGTCAGCATTGCCTCAGGTCCCACAAGGTCACAGAAGGATCAGGGGTGTATGAGTGTCACAGAGCTTACAGGTATTAGAACAGGGAAGCCGGCCACAGAGAGAGCCGAGGAGTAAGCTCTCAGCTCGGGGTTACCTTGAACTGGTCGCAGGCTTGGTGAGCTCAGAGCACAGCAGGAGGCCAGGGAAACGGGAGTAACTGGACGCTGTTCTCTGAGGGTGCACTGAGGAGTGGGGCCCCAGGCTCTTGGCTCCTCCGAGCTGGAGACCTGGAGGCCACCATTTTCATTCCCGTCCTCCAGAACTCTAGGGAAAGCACTCAGGGGACAAAAGCTCCTGAAAGCGAACCCAAGTGGATTACTCAGCCTGACCCCTGGTAAGGGCGGTGCAATTCCGCCTGGGGCAAAGACACTTGCAAATCACTACAACAGGCCCCTCCCCCAGAAGATCAACAAGAAATCCAGCCGGGACTAAGTTCACCTACCAAGGAGTGCAGTTTCAATATCAAGGAGAGCAACCAAATTCCAGAGGAGGAGAAAGCAAAGGAAGGAACTCATGACTTTCTCCTCATGATTCTTTAGTCCTGCAGTTAATTTAATTTTTTCTTCTTTTCCAATTTTCTTTTTTCTCTTCTTTTGCTAAATTTTTTAAGCTTTTACCCTTTTCATTTTTTAACTTTTTTAAACAGTTTATCTAATATATATATTTTCTTTTTTATATTTTTTCTTTATTTGTTTTCTTTCTTAATTGTTTCTTTTCTTCTTCTTCTTCTTCTTTTTTTTCTTTCTGAACCTCTTTTTACCCCTTTCGCCCCCCTCATGATTTGGGATCTCTTCTGATTTGGTTAAAGCACATTTTCCTGGGGTTGTTGCCACCCGTTTAGTACTTTACTTGCTCCTTCATATATTCTTATCTGGAAAAAATGACAAGGCAGAAAATTTCACCACAGAAAAAAGAACAAGAGGCAGTACCGAAGGCTAGGGACCTAATCAATACAGATATTGGTAATATATCAGATCTAGAGTTCACAATGACGATTCTCATGGTTCTAGCTGGGCTCAAAAAAGGCATGGAAGATATTAGGGAAACCCTCTCAGGAGATATAAAAGCCCTTTCTACAGAAATCAAAGAATGAAAATCTATCCAAGTTGAAATTTTAAAAAAGCTATTAATGAGGTGCAATAAAAAATGGAGGCTCTCACTGCTAGGATAAATGAGGTAGAAGAAAGAATTAGCGATATAGAAGACCAAATGACAGAGAATAAAGAAGCTGAGCAAAAGAGGGACAAACAGCTACTGGACCACAAGGGGAGAATTAGAGACATAAGTGACACCATAAGACGAAACAACATTAGAATAATTGGGATTCCAGAAGAAGAAGAAAGAGAGAGGGGAGCAGAAGGTACATTGGAGAGAATTATTGGAGAGAATTTCCCCAATATGGCAAAGGGAACAAGCATCAAAATCCAGGAGGTGCAGAGACACCCCCTCAAAATCAATAAGAATAGGCCCACACCCCATCACCTCATAGAAAATTTACAAGTCTTAGTGACAAAGAGAAAATCCTGAAAGCAGCCCAGGAAAAGAAGTCTGTAATATACAATGGTAAAAATATTAGATTGGCAGCAGACTTATCCACAGAGACCTGGCAGGCCAGAAAGAGCTGGCATGATATATTCAGAGCACTAAATGAGAAAAACATGCAGCTAAGAATACTATATCCAGCTAGGCTATCATTGAAAATAGAAGGAGAGATTAAAAGCTTCCAGGACAAACAAAAACTGAAAGAATTTGCAAAAACCAAACCAGCTCTACAGGAAATATTGAAAGGGGTCCTCTAAGCAAAGAGAGAGCCTACAAGTGGTAGATCAAAAACGAACAGAGACAATATACAGTAACAGTCACCTTACATGCAATACAATGGCACTAAATTCATATCTCTCAATAGTTACCCTGAATGTTAATGGGCTAAATGCCCCAATCAAAAGACACAGGGTATCAGAATGGATAAAAAACCAAAACCCATTTATATATTGCCTACAAGAAACTCAATTTAATCCTGAAGACACCTCCAGATTTAAAGTGAGGGGGTGGAAATGAATTTACCATGCTGATGGACATCAGAAGAAAGCAGGAGTGGCAATCCTTATATCAGATCAATTAGATTTTAAGCCAAAGACTATAATAAGAGATGAGGAAGGACACTAGATAATACGCAAAGGATCTATCCATCAAGAAGATCTAACAATTTTAAATATCTATGCCCCTAACGTGGGAGCAGCCAACCATATAAACAAATTAATAACAAAATCAAAGAAACACATCAACAATAATAGTAGGGGACTTTAACACTCCCCCTCACTGAAATGGACAGGTCATCCAAGCAAAAGATCAACAAGGAAATAAAGGCCTTAAATGACACATTGAACCAGATGGACATCACATATATATTCAGAACATTTCATCCCAAAGCAAAGAATACACATTCTTCTCTAGTGCACATGGAACATTTTCCAGAACAGATCACATCCTTGGTCCCAAATCAGGCCTCAATTGGTATCAAAAAACTGGAAAAATTCCCTGCATATATTCAGACCACAATGCTCTGAAGCTAGAACTCAATAACAAGAGGATATTTGGAAAGAACCCAAATACATGGAGACTAAACAGCATCCTTCTAAAGAATGAATGGGTCAACCAGGAAATTAAAGAAGAATTGAAAAAATTCATGGAAACAAATGATAATGAAAATACAATGGTTCAAAATCTGTGGGACACAACAAAGGCAATCCTGAGAGGAAACTATATAGTGGTTCAAGCATTTCTCAAGAAACAAGAAACAAGAAAGGTCTCAGGTACACAACCTAACTCTACACATAAAGGAACTGGAGGAAGAACAAGAAAGAAACCCTAAACCCAGCAGGAGAAGAGAAATCATAAAGATCAGAGCAGAAATCAATGAAATAGAAACCAAAAGAACAGTACGACAAATCAATGAAACTAGGAGCTGGTTCTTTGAAAGAATTAATAAGATTGATAAACCCCTGTCCAGACTTATCAAAAAGAAAAGAGAAAGGACCCAAATATATAAAATCATGAATGAAAGAGGAGAGATCACAACTAACACCAAAGAAGTACAAATTATAAGAACATACTATGAGCAACTTTATGCCAACAAATTTGACAATCTGGAAGAAATGGATGCATTCCTAGAGACATATAAACTACCACAACTGAACCAGGAAGAAACAGAAAGCCTGAACAGACCCATAACCAGTAAGGAGATTGAAACAGTCATCAAAAACTCCAAACAAACAAAAGCCCAGGGCCAGATGGCTTCCCGGGGGAATTCTACCAAACATTTAAAGAAGAACTAATTCCTATTCTCCTGAAACTGTTACAAAAAATAGAAATGGAAGGAAAACTTCCAAACTCATTTTATGAGGCCAGCATCACCTTGATCCCAAAACCAGACAAGGATCCCATCAAAAACGAGAACTACACACCAATATCCTTGATGAACACAGACGTGAAAATTCTCACTAAAATACAGCCAATAGGATCCAACAGTACATTAAAAGGATTATTCACCACGACCAAGTGGGATTTATTCCAGGGCTGCAAGGTTGGTTTAACATCTGCAAATCAATCAATGTGATACAACACATTAATAAAAGAAAGAACAAAAACCATATGATACTCTCAATAGATGCTGAAAAAGCATTTGACAAAGTACAGCATCCCTTCCTGATCAAAACTCTTCAAAGTGCAGGAATAGAGGGCACATACCTCAATATCATCAAAGCCATCTATGAAAAACCCACCGCAAATATCATTCTCAATGGAGAAAAACTGAAAGCTTTTCCGCTAAGGTCAGGAACATGGCAGGGATGTCCATTATCACCACTGCTATTCAACATAGTACTAGAGGTCCTAGCCTCAGCAATCAGACAACAAAAGGAAATTAAAGGCATCCAAATCGGCAAAGAAGAAGTCACATTATCACTCTTTGCAGATGATATGTGGAAAACCCAAAAGACTCCACTCCAAAACTTCTAGAACTTGTACAGGAATTCAGTAAAGTGTCAGAATATAAAATCAATGCACAGAAATCAGTTGCATTTCTCTACACCAACAGCAAGACAGAAGAAAGAGAAATTAAGGAGTCAATCCCATTTACAATTGCATCCAAAACCATAAGATACCTAGGAATAAACCTAACCAAAGAGACACAGAATCTATACTCAGAAAACTATAAAGTACTCATAAAAGAAATTGAGGAAGACACAAAGAAATGGAAAAATGTTCCATGCTCCTGGATTGGAAGAATAAATATTGTGAAAATGTCTATGAACCTAAAGCAATCTACACTTTTAATGCAATTCCTATCAAAGTACCATCCATCTTTTTCAAAGAAATGGAACAAATAATGCTAAAATTTATATGGAACCAGAAAAGACCTCGAATAGCCAAAGGGATATTGAAAAAGAAAGCCAACGTTGGTGGCATCACAATTCCGGACTTCAGGCTCTATTACAAAGCTTTCATCATCAAGACAGCATGGTACTGGCACAAAAACAGACACATAGATCAATGGAACAGAATAGAGAGCCCAGAAATAGACCCTCAAATCTATGGTCAACTAATCTTCGACAAAGCAGGAAAGAATGTCCAATGGAAAAAAGACAGCCTCTTCAATAAATGGTGCTGGGAAAATTGGACAGCCACATGCAGAAAAATGAAATTGGACCATTTCCTTACACCACACACAAAAATAGACTCAAAATGGATGAAGGACCTCAATGTGCGAAAGGAATCCATCAAAATCCTTGAGGAGAACATGGGCAGCAACCTCTTCGACCTCTGCCGCAGCAACATCTTCCTAGGAACAACGCAAAAGGCAAGGGAAGCAAGGGAAAAAATGATCTATTGGGATTTCATCAAGATCAAAAGCTTTTGCACAGCAAAGGAAACAGTTAACAAAATCAAAAGACAACTGACAGAATGGGAGAAGATATTTGCAAACGACATATCAGATAAAGGACTAGTGTCCAGAATCTATAAAGAACTTAGCAAACTCAACACCCAAAGAACAAATAATCCAATCAAGAAATGGGCAGAGGACATGAACAGACATTTCTGCAAAGAAGACATCCAGATGGCCAACAGACACATGAAAAAGTGCTCCATATCACTCGGCATCAGGGAAATACAAATCAAAACCACAATGAGATATCACCTCACACCAGTCAGAATGGCTAAAATTAACGAGTCAGGAAATGACAGATGCTGGCCAGGATGTGGAGAAAGGGGAACCCTCCTATGTTGTTGGTAGAAATGCAAGCTGGTGCAACCACTCTGGAAAACAGCATGGAGGTTCCTCAAAATGTTGAAAGTAGAACTACCCTCTAACCCAGCAATTGCACTACTGCGTATTTACCCTAAAGATACAAATGTAGTGCTCCAAAGGGGCACGTGCACCCGAATGTTTATAGCAGCAATGTCTACAATAGCCAAACTATGGAAAGAACCTAGATGTCCATCAACAGATGAATGGATAAAGAAGATGTGGTATATATACACAATAGACTACTATGCAGCCATCAAAAGAAATGAAATCTTGCCATTTGCGACGACATGGATGGAACTAGAGGGTATCATGCTTAGCGAAATAAGTCAATCAGCGAAAGACAACTATCATGTGCTCTCCCTGATATGAGGAAGTGGAGATGCAACATGTGAGGTTAATGGAGTAGGAGAAGAAGAAATGAAACAAGATGGGATTGGGAGGGAGACAAACCGTAAGTGACTCTTAATCTCACAAAAGAAACTGAGGGTTGCTGGGGGAGGGGGATTGGGAGAAGAGGGATGGGGTTATGGGCATTGGGGAGGGTATGTGCTATGGTGAGTGCTGTGAAGTGTGTAAACCTGGCGATTCACAGACCTGTACCCCTGGGGATAAAAATATATTATATGTTTATAAAAAATTTAAAAAAATTTAAATAAATTAATTAATTAACTGTTACTAATATTTACAGGAATATGGAAATTTTCTTAAGTTAGTTTTTACCTAAATGATTAGATACTTGTGGTATTTTTTCAGAAGAATTTAAAATGAAAGAAAGTCTAAACTTTATTTCTGTATTATGAAAAATTATACCTATAATAAAAACACTTTAGCATACTGTCAAAAGAAAAGGAAATGGTGATTTTGCAAAGATTCACTGAACGCCTTTGCTTAATAGTGTTTAAATAGCAATAAATAATACTGTTTAAATAACACCAACAAAAATACGGTATTGATTTGTAAGTTACTTTAATCAATTATTAAATATATTATCTTGAAGTAAACACTGGAGATAATGAAAAAAAAAAGAAGAGAAAACTAACCCATTCTCACTTCCTTGGTAAAGCAACATCTAAGCTGAAAACCTGGAGAATAAATCAGAATGAAGCAGAAGTGAGGATTATTTTCTTTTTGACTTCCCTGCTCCTATCTATTCTCTGTCCTTTTCTGGCCTGTTGTTCTATATCCCCTTGGATGGATGCCATCTGCAGAATATAGTACAGGCCCTTACTTGCCCTCTGGATTCTGGATGAGGCTTGCCAATGGGACATGCTGACAGGAAATAAGAGGACTGGTAGAAGGAGAAATGGGGTGTTTCCACCCTGTTTTGTCCCTGCTGTGAAATCACAGCTCAATCAGTTGTGTCTCTCCATGACTACAGAACCTGCCCTCTGGGGTTCCAGGTCCTGGTTCTCAGTTGGCCTCAGACTATTTTCCTCTATGAGGGTAAGAAATTTTCATCTTACTTGTTGCTGAGTGTCTTTCCCTTTTTCTCTCCATACTTTTCTTGTTACTTTAAAACCAGCTAAGCTTCAGTAAGTGGGTTCCTACGTTAAAGCCTCTTCACTTGAGCAACTAGAGGTGAATTCTGTTTCCTGTTGGCAAGCTTCACCAGGTGAAGGAAGAGTGAGAGATGGATTGGGAAGAGGTTAATGTTCAAGAAGCACATATTGTTCAGTACAGATGGGACAGAGGATGACACTGGGGTAGAGAGCAAGGTGAGACTTAGGAAGGAAGCCAGACCCAAAGGGCTTTATGTGTCAAACTCGGGAATTTCTACACAAAATATAGAAAATGCACATAACATATTAAGTTAAAAAAAGGATTAAAATACATACATTACAATTTTAACTGTGTTGTACCTAGGAAAAAAAATATAAATCTTTCAAGATAACAAATATATCAAAATGTGGCTATCTTATGGGTTTTGTAATAAAGGGAGATTTTTCTCTTTTCTATTAGGCAAACTTTCCGAAATAGGTTATGACAATTGTATGAATTTTAAAATAGAATTTTTAAGAGCAAATATTCTGAATAGCTCAACATTTGGAATTCCCTTGGGAACACTAAATGGCATGCATATTCCTGATTCTGGAATGCATATTCTTGATTCTTTTTCAGCCTTCCTCATAACACTGGCAGTCCTTGCAAATGGACAGTGCTGCAGCTGTGCATACCAGACGACCTAATGGGTCTATGGGTGGGGAAAGTTTCACAGTGGAGCCCAGGGTGAGACTTTATCCACAGGAAGGCTGACTCTGACTTTCCAAACAAAGGTTTCCTGACAACAGGATGCTTCATTAACAACCCTAAAGTGAGGGTATGTCAGGGAATAGCCCATTTCTTGAGAAGAGATGCTGACACAATTTTTGAGCAAGTTCTTTGAAGAAGAGAGACCAGTTCATAACATAGGAATGGAGCATGGTCTGACAGGTGATCTGTTATGAGACTGGGGGGCAGGTGAGTGAGTAGTGGGGTAGGCAGTGCTCATCCCAGTGCGGTGCAGGAAGACAAGGTCTCAGCCAAAGGATACTGCCTGTCACCACTGTACTTCCAACAGTAATAATAACAATGACCAGAAGAACAACAGGAGTTCCATATATTGAATGTATATGACCATCATTTCCTGGTTCAAAAAATTACATTGCTACATCTTTTTTTTTTTTTTAAGATTTTATTTATTTGACAGACAGAGATCACGAGTAGGCAGAGAGGCAGGCAGAGAGAGAGGGAGGGGGAAGCAGGCTCCCTGCTGAGCAGAGAGCCTAACGTGGGGCTCGATCCCAGGACCCTGGGATCATGACCTGAGCCGAAGGCAGAGGCTTTAACCCACTGAGCCACCCAGGCTCCCCACATTGCTACATCTTTTGATCAATGTGCATATTGAATTCTGCCTGAAAACTCGGAAAAATATGCACCTGAAAACTTTTGAGAATGACTTAACCACATCTAAGAACCAAGGGACTGTATGTCCCAAAACTGTGCTTAGCCATTAATATATGAGTCGTCTTGCTATTATAGTACACAATGCTATTAGTATTTTACAGTGGGAAAACTGAGGCCAGGTAAAAACAAAGTGTTCACTGAAGGTGAAATGGCTAGAAGTAGCAGGATGGAGATCCCAACCTTGGTTCATTTAACTCTGGTATCTGTGTTTTAGTCACTTTTAGCCATTGAATATAGAGTGCTTTGGCTAAGATAAGACTTAAGATCACACTTTTGACTGTCCTTGTTCTGTTTTACCAAGTATCCTTTTTATTAACTACTCTGTGGAGTTGCTCACAAAGAGAGGTGAGTTTGTGGTCTGATCTATGCTGACTTGAATTTCTGGTACTGGTATCTGTCATTGTGGATTAACACATTTGTATTCTGATCTTATATACCAATCTCCATGTATTTGGTTAATGTGAATCTGTCCTTGAGAGAAGCCACCTTCACAATGAACTCAGGTAGGTACCCCTGGGAACCCCTATTCTTTTGTCCCCTTTTGGCATCTTTTTTTGAGTTCTGCATTTCAAATGGTAACATGATTGGGACTTAGACTGGCTAAGGGAAGAGCACATCCATGAGTATGGATTGATGCATGAATCATGCTATTTCTTAAGCAGGTTCTAAAATGTTAGCACAGATAGAATTTTCTAACTTCTAGGGGAAAAATAATCTGATTAAAATAAAAATTTGGAGAGCAGCTCCCAGAGTTGTGGACATCTGTAAAAGGCAGAGACCAAGAACTCAAATAGCTTCTAAACTTTAGGCCCTTAAATCCTGGCCCCATGCAGTAGTGGCCTTTATGGTACAGCAGAAAGGGTAAAGCCCATGATTATTATGACAGGTGGCTGGGAGCTAACCCTACCATCTGTCTTCCTGATTCTTCCATCCCTCTGCCTAGGCTCTGCCTGTGGCCAATTCTATCTGGGGGACAGAAGTGGTCACTAATAGCCAACAAGCCATATGCAAAAAGGACAATGTGCACTCATGATGTACAACAGGGGACCCCCAACAATATTACTGTGGCAAGCAAATATTGCAGGAGGAGTTTACTATGGCATTCCAACACTGTAGAAAGGAGTTGTATCTCTTAGGGAAGAACACCATACCAAGAGTTCAGAGAGCCAGTATGATTCAGCAAGGCTCGTGAGTCAGGCTTAATGGGGTTCAATTCTTGGCTATAGCATATATCTATAACGCTCCGTGTGGTCCCGGACATGTTTTTCTACCCGTCTGTCTTAATTTCATCATCTGTCAAAGTAGATTAAAGGAAACTTAACTGTTAGCCTTAGTTTGATTGCTGGATGAGAAAAAAGCATAAGCACCCATGTTAGACATATGTAAGTTAACAAATGTTACTTCCTTCCTAAATTCTTTTCCTCCACACATTTTCATTTTGTACAAGAGAAAACAAACACACAAAGAGGAGAATGTTTTCTTCTAAAGTCACACAGTTGTGTTTGGTAAAGCCTGGTGTGCCAGAAAGCACATGACATCAGGAAGAACTGGGTTTCAATCCCAATGTTATTTTTAAAAAATGATTTTATTTATGTATTTGAGAGAGAGAGAGAGAGAGAGAGAGAGAGAAAGAGAAGGAACAGGGGGAGGCATAGAGGGAGAAGAGAGAGAGAGAGAGAGAGAGAGAGAGAGAGAAAGAGAAGGAACAGGGGGAGGCATAGAGGGAGAAGGGACCCCAAGATCATGACCTGAGCCAAAGGCAAATGCTTAACCAACTGAGCCACCCAGGCACCCCCCACCCATGTTATTTTTTAATGTGATGTAGGCAAAGTTGCTTAAGTTCTCCAGGCCTTGACTTCCTCATGGATCTAAGGGGGATAACAATGCTGCTCTTCTTGAATCTTTGGCACATAGTTATTTTATGTTGCACTAAGAAAGAAAAATGCCAACCTAAGGAATCTAACAGAAAACCTCCACATAAATCTCTGGCTATGCCGTTGGTACAGGGAGATAATGAAAGGCATTCAGGAAGTGTGCCTGTCACAGTTTGGTGGTGGGGGAATCTCTCTTTAGAACTTGAATCCTAAGTGTTCAGGTCACTTCGTCTTCAAGATTTACAATGCCGGCACAGCCTTACCCCTAACAAAAAGCCAAAAGAAAACAAAGACCTCTGAAGCAGAAAATATAAAGTGGACTCAGGTTGATAATGTCCCCATATGACTACTAGAAGCAAACTTCACTGGAAGAAGTTTGACAGCTAACCACAGAGATTAAGACATTAAAGATTCATTTCCAATTCAAAGATGTTAAAGTATAAAAAGATATGAGTCTCAGAATTGATGAAATGGTAAACATGGCAGTACCTCTCTCATGTGATTATTCTATGGAATAATGATTACACACACATGCACACACACACACGTGCTTGACTGTGTGTGTGTATGTGTGTGCACACACAATCTTCCTTACTGTGTGGCTTTTGGTGAGTCACTTAGTGGATGAGATTGTGGTTCCCAAGGTTCCCTTTACTTTTTCATTTATGATTCCTCTTAGGATAATACATGTGTCTTTGTTTATTCACAGTAATTTAATTCTGTCAGCTTTCAAACTCAAATTAAGGCGTCCTTGATTATACTCTAAATGCCCCACAACAGTTTAATGGCTTGTTTTTCTGTAGAGTTAGGAGAAGTCAAAGATTCTGCCACATTCCTCTATATCACCTGCAGTTTCTGTTCTAATCACCTGGTATTGCTCATTATCTTCTTTAGTGTTGAAATGTATTACTATGCCAACACTTTCCTGCTCTGAGATTTAGCTCTGGACAAAAAAAGGCAAAGGAATCCCAGAAGAAGCCATTTTTCCATGCTTGGGTTCTAATAATGAGGATGGTAATTAGCTTGCAACCTTTTGTTTTTATGTCACAGTAAGAGATTTCATGAGGGATTAATTCGTTAAAGACCACAAAAGGGCCATATCTACTTTTCTTATCCATAACTAATTAGGGAAGGACAAAGGGCTTTTTTTTTTTTTTTTTTTTTTTTTTTGGCAGGGGGTGGGGAGGGGGGCAGTGTGCTAAGGAAGAGTGAGGAACCAGCAAGTCTGCCCATCCTTTCAAACACCAGTGCTTCCTTATGATGCTATCTGCTTTGCAATTCCCTTGCCCTGGTGGGTTAGCAGGACTAAGAGCAGCATGTGAGAAAGAGATTAGAGTTTGGAAGGAAGTCATATTTAGAAGGGCTAATCTCAGTATCTTTCAACCAAGCACACGTGACAAAACCTGAAATAGTTCTTCTGAGAGCTAGGGCCCTGGACAGGAAGGAGACAGAAACATGTATACACCCATTCATTCATCCAGCAACAATCTACTGGGTATAATCCCAGTGCTATACACTGTGCTAGGCGCAAAGGAAGGGTTGAAGTTTCCATGCCGCCTGCTAGGGATCTCTTCTGTCAGGCAACTGTAACACACACTAGCGAAGGAAGAAAGGCTTCCTTCTTCCCCAAATTAATGAGTGTATCTGTCTTTTATCCCTTCCTTTACTTATTTGTCAGTTTGATCGATATTTGAACACATGATCTATGCAAGGGACAGTGATCAGTGTGGCTTTCAGGGGAACCTATATTCTAATAAACCTACCTATATGTTTTTATTCCCATGATGTGTTACAAGATCTTACGGTAGGTGCTCAACACATCTTTGTAACAAGGATGAAGATTTACTCATTAGACTTTTTAAAAATATGTTGCACATTAAAAAAAATTTTTGATGTAAATTCCAATTAACTATTAATTACTTATTTTAATACAATGGCACTAATTTCAGCAGAAGATTAGTCTAAGAAAATGTCAAGTGATTTCTTAGTGCATAATGTTTTTTACCTAAATAAGTTGATTACTAATTTTTTTTCAGGAAAAAAATAGTGTTTTTAATAATTCCTGATACAAGACTGACAATGAAATTAGATATCAATTTAGATGCTTAACAAAAAAAATATGTTTTTCACAAAGTACAATTTTGTTTTATATTCCATCTGAAAGCTCCTTTAGGAAGGCCCTGGGAGATTGAGTTTATGGAAGGAACACAAGAGGTATTATACAAAAGCATAGGTTCGAGGCTGTGATTTCAACTGTTACTTTTGCATTTAGCACACGGAATGGTCACCTCTTCATTTAAAAACAAGGGTTAAGTCCCTGCCTGGTCCACTGTTTGGGGTTGTTAGAAGAACCAATAGGAGATAATATGCACAAAATATGATACCTATATTATGACTAGGATTTTTATTACTGGGTTTCCATAACAATACAAACTAGAAAAGGGAACAAAGTTTTTGTTGTTACACATTTCCCATCCTTTCTTCTGAGTTAGGACCACAATTAAAAAAAAAAATCCACACCTGGCCAGCATATGAGACCACTGTCTGAAATCCCTATATTACAGAATCTTGAAAGTGGTTCTATCTTGGAGATTCCTTCAACTGAATTTTAGATACTCTTGGCTGGTTATGCTATGTGACACAGGGAGAAGGGACTTGACCCACCTGCCAGTGAACGCCAGCTCTTCCACTTCTCAGCTATGAGGCCATGGAAAGATGGTCTGCCTTTTCTGAGCACAGAATCCTCCTCAGGGAAAACAACTACCTGAAATGGTACTTGGAATATATGAGGTACACACAAAATTATATTTCCAAGTCATCCATGAGATTGAGGGGAGGAAAATACAGGATGCTTCTCTCTCAGCTTCTTTAGAAAGGAATAGCCTTTCTAGGGGCAATGACCCTTCAAAAGGATGGGACAGAGTGGACAGAGGTGACAGAGCTGAGCTATGACCGTGTCACCTGGGCTTGGCTTCTTAATCTCTCTGAAACAGATGAACACAGATAAAGTAATTGCATGCTCCCCGAATTTGGAGCTAGAGACATTTCTGGTAGCTTCCTCAGTGTCAATTTTTTACTTCTTCTTCACTAATAAACCCTTAATTAAGTTCAGGGTGGACATCTGCCCAGCTTAAACAACCAAATTTCCTAGCCTTCTCTGCATTTTGTGACAATAATTCTTCATGATGAGATATAAATGTAAAGTCACTCCTTGAGGCTTTGGAGAAAATCTTTCAAATGCAGACGGACTCACTGGCATTTACCCTCTGCTCTTTGATAGTCTCTTTCTTCCTGTCTGAAACACAGAGGTGATGAGGGAGACTGGGCACCCACATCACAACCCTAAAGAATCCTGGAGCCAATGTACTGGCCCCAGAATGCTTCTTGTTGCAGGAGAAAATTAAAACTGCCGCTTGGCTAAACCACTGTAACTGAACGTCTGTTATGTACAACTAAGTGCGCATCATGAGTGTTAAGAGAACTCTGTGAAATCACCGAAGTTCTTCTACAGTGTCTGACAATACAGCGTCAGACCTCACTAAATGTTACTTCTTCCCTTTTCTTGCCAAGATAGAGAACACACACAAGGACTCAAGATAGAAGCTCTGTTCAGGAGTAAGAATTCTCTGCAACCATCTTGATTATAAATAGAGTACTAACCAATTAGGGAAGAGTAAATAGCAACTGGGAAACAGATGTCTCTACAGGAAACGAGGCAATGGTATGTCCTGTACAGTATGTACTGTGATCTCCAAAGGAGGAAACACGCTCAGTGAGGGTAAACAACTCAGAGAAGGTTGATGTGTCCAAAAAATCCTCATTACTAGAGATTTAACCCTAGAGGGCTAATTCTGATGTTTGTATGTCCTTTTCATTGTGCCCTTCAGCAGGTGCACCAGGCAATGTCCCAGAAGAAACATACTTTTTTTTTTTTTTTAAGATTTATTTATTTATTTGAGAGACAGACAGAATGAATGGAGGAAGGGGCAGAGGGAGAGAATTCCAAGCAGATTCCCTGTTGAGCAAGGAGTCTGACTGGGGGACGGGGGCTCTATCTCAGGACCCATGAGATCTTGACCTGAGCTGAAACCAAGAGTCAGATGCTCAACTGACTGACCACCCAGGTGCTCCTGGAAGAAACATTTTATAATTTGACTTGCATTGTATAGTTTAGGTTTCTGTAGGACTTTCATTTTCCAAGAAATATAAGGGGGAAAGATGGGAAACCTTTTTTTCTTTCCATTATGTCTCTTCGGAAAGTTTGCAGGCACAGAGGGAAAAATGCTCAGTTTCCAAAGTCTGAAGCCACAAAGGTGTTAGATGCAGACAGTTTTTGCCAGCACATGGGTCCTCATAGTTGTGCAAGTCAACAAGGACCTGAAGATGATGCTCAAGTGATCCCCTGTGAAGTGTACTGTGGCATCTGGAGATGGATCACTGAGGCCTTTGAGCTCAGAATCAGAGTTTTTTGTTTTTTTTTTTTTTTTTTTTTTTACCAGCTGTTTGATTAAACTTGGGTAAGCTGCTTCACTGCTCCATGCCTCATTTTGCTCAAGTGTAAATGGATACGATGACCTAATACATAAAGTTGCTATAGCAAATGAATCTGATGAAAATGCTCAGTCCAGTGCCTAACACATAGTAGGTACTCAGTAAACCCTGGCATTTTATTGTATTATTTTTAGCTTTCACTTTTCTAGTTGACTGTAAGTAGAAACGGGTTTACTATCAGAAAAATATAACCATGTAATCAATATGCAGGAGAAAATCAAAATTATGTGTCCACATGTTTATGGAAAAAGAAAGCTGTTGAAACCAAGCATCTCAGCTGTTTCTGAGTTTTCTCATTAACATTTGTTTGCTCTTTTTGATTCCTTTTGTTTTCTGCTAGCAGGGAAGTGGTAGCAGGTGCCAAAGTTTAAGGGAAAATATGGGAGAAAAATGTAAATGGGATTATAAATATCTATTCATTAATTCTTTTTCTCCCTCCAAATTCTATGGGGGTGTGAATGAGAAGAATGTAACTCAGGAAACCAATCATCTTATGCAGATGAGTCCCATGTTGGGTTTCTAGAAGGCTAGGCTGAAGCTGACCAGCAGAGGCTGGTGAAGAGCTTCCCAAGGGGGCCTATCATGTTCTATTTTTTTAACAAACTGGGCTAGGCATAGAGGGACCACTGGTCCTAGTCTGCCTGAGATGGTGTTTTAGCCCTGGAAGTGCCACATCCCAGGAACATCCTCAGTCCTAAAAACCAAAATGTTTGGTCACTTTAGCATTAATTAGATTCAGCAGCAGGTAAAACTCAGCAGCAAATTAACTATGCAAAACTGCAAGATGGCCAGCCGACATCCCCCAGCCTCCACCTTGGGCCTCTGTTTGCTGCTGAAGGAACAAGCCACAGTCACTCAGCAGTCAGACCTCCTACTGGTCCGTCAGAGAAAAATGACAAAAGGGCAATGGCTATTTCTCTTCTGCTGACTCTTACTTCCTGTTCATTATTTGTTTCTTTATATACAGAATGTATTTATGGGTATATTTTTCAGTCTGCAAGCTGAATGGTTGACCCATACTGGTAGCAATGGAGGCAGCAAGGCAGAGCAACCCTGAACAAAGGCTTAACTGATGCGATTACCCAGTGTGGCGAGTACAAAGAATGCACAGTACATTCAAAGTGACTGTCTATGTGGATCCAGTAAATGAGATAACAGATTAAAAACAACAACAACACTTGTTTGTTCTAGAAAATACAATCTGATATATTGAAGAGAGCCTAGAAAAAAAAGGGAAGATTTTTTTGTAGCCACTTTTTGGAGCACTTCTAAAGTATAATACATTTATGTATATTCTCATTAAAACTTGCAACTATTTGTGAGGTAGTATAGATGTGAAAAACAGCAAGGCTCAGGGACAAATTTGTGGAAGGAGAATGTGATTTTCTGTTTAAGCTATTCTAAAAACTAGGCAAATCACCTCAGATATGCCTGTTAGCCACAGTATACCTCTTTATGTTCATCTGTAAAAAAGGTCCATCTTATTTCCCAGGGTAAGTTTCAGTATTAGAAAAGAGAATTTGTAAAATGCTATCCACACATAATCATGTCTCCACTACACACACACACACACACACACACACACACTTGTAGGAACACATAAAGACATAACTAGTACTCTTGGGAACTTTATTTCATCTTTCCAACAAGAGCTAACCAAGAAATAATTTGTGAATGGCAACCATGACTTTAGTCTTTATCTGAGTCATTCCCTCTTCAAGCCACACCAAAGAAACATAGGATGTCGATACAAAGTACTTCCTTCCAGATATAGCTCCCCTCCGTGTCCTTTCTGATTGAAAGTCCCATTCTCTATCCTGGTTCTAAGCTGGGTTTCACATCTATACATCCTGATTTCTGACTGTTTAACTATCTATTGGAAATATGAACACAACTTGTGCTTAGAATACTGATTAAAATTCAAGTATCAGTAAGGAGGATGTGTTATACAACAAAGAGAAGTAATTATATTTATAATTTGTATCTTGATATCGTGTGGGGTTCTATTTGTGATCTTTTCAATTTTTGCACATTTGTAATGATCTCCTTTTCACAATGGGCAAACAGCTTGTTTTAAGACTTAATAATGTCTCATTTCTGCCGCATGTTATGAGGTTTAGCGTTTCAGAGAAAACTAAAGGATGGTAACTTCTAGGCAATCTGGCATTTGTAGAAAAACTTCAATTCTTGGCTTTAAAAGTTTTCCATTTAAATCAAACTGAGATGCTATCTGATATAGAACTATACCAGCAAACAGGATATGCATGACTATTCAAAAGAAAAAGAATCTGCAAAATCGTAGCTTACTTATATCAAATACAAAATATTAGTTTTTAAAAATCTACTCACTTTCAAAAAGGCCATCTGAAATTCCCAGCAACCCTTAGCAATAGAAGCAGTATTTTTGCCAATGGCAAAACAAACCCAAATATCAAAGGTTTGCTGATGTTGAAAACTAAGATCGCAAGAGGTCTGAGAAACTTTGAGTTAGATACACATATTCTCTTATTGTTTTAAGGCTTGAGGTGTAGATAAAAAAATCACAAGGCTATCATATTCCAGTAGCTTCCTAATGTCTTCAGTGTATTTATTAAAAGATAAAAGTGAGAGCCAAACTGCTCTGAAGGCAACCATAGGAAGACAACCATTGTTTCTTCACAGGTATTTACCAAATCAGGGAGGGCTGAGAAGAGCAAGAATACACACATGTTAAACAGATTTCCCTTATGGATAGATTGGGCTATTCCCTTGGATTTTGTCCCACTGAGTTCCACACAGACCCCCTCCATCCCCACCCTCCCTACCCCCTGCCCCAGCAACCTACCAAGTCCTCATCATTTAGGATTTTGTAACAGGGAATCACAGACTTTTGTTGTTGAAAGGGATCTTAGAAGTCATCAGGTTCACTTTTTTTTTCTGAGCTTCAATTCCTTCCACAGCCTGTGGGTCACATGGTCAACTGACTGGTAACTAGGGGCCTTCCATGATTAGGAATCCATCACCTTGAGGGCAGCCTAGTTCTTTGGATGGTTAGCACATCATGCTGAATTGTCATTTGTTCTGCTCTAGATTCCTTTTATCATCATTTTTCTTTTTCCATTTCCTTCCTTCCTTCCTTCCTTCCTTCCTCTCTCTCCTTTCCTCCCTCCCCCACTACCTTCTTTCCTTCCCCAAAACAATAACTAGGCACCCACCATGTGGCAAGTACTATGTGCTAAAATCTAGGAAGACACAGCTAGGGTTAGAAGTTAGACTAGGGTTTCTGCTATCAAGTATCTAGCCCTTTGTGGAGATAACTGGACTATCACATACTATCACACACTATCCCAATACTGTGATGTGTATGTGCTGGCACAGTGAATAAATGAGAAGTAATGGGAAAATGGAAACAGGACCCTTAATACTTTCTACATGAAGCTATAACTCAGAACAAGAATGTGATTAACAAATAGGGGTTAACTGAACAACGATGTGTGGAAATACAGTGAACAGTTCTTATTTGGGGTATTGCCAGACCCATTCCATCTTCTAATAGGAAATATTTTCCTTTAGAAAATAGTCTCTCCGTCTTTGTGATCAACCTTAGTGGGACGGTAAGTTCAGGTGTTCTGACTGAATCAATGGATGGTAGAGAATATAAGCAAAACAACTGCAATCTTTCTCTAGGGATTTTGAATCTTAAGTAGAGTAACAAAGTGGTGAAGAAATCAACTGGAGTAGATATTTTTAACTAAAGAAATAATAAAACATAATTCATATATAATGTTGGATAAATTTATTGTACACAATGTGTTGATTTGTTAAATTTATATATTGAAATAAAATTACCACTGTACTGTTACCTAATACATCTATCCTATCACATAATTAGGATCTCTTTTTCGTGATGAGAACATTTAAGAACTAGGCTCTTGACAACTTTTAATATATAGTATAGAGAAATACGGAACACTTCACAAATCTGCTTGCCATCCTTCCCCAGGAGCCATGCTAATCTTCTCTGCATTGTTCTAATTTTAGTAATATGAAAGTGAGCACTGGACTAGATTTTTTATGTGACAGATGAGTACAATGGCCCAGGTTTTCCTGCTGCTCAGACTTGCGGCACTGTTCTGGTTCCTCTATGTCTGTGCTGTGAGCTACCTTTCCAGTAAATTTTAATTTTCTTAATATAGCAAGAGGCAGCAACAGTTATTAATCAAAAAAGTCTAACTGAAACAAGAAGGTTGTGCTACATAGAAGGTACAGTATATGCAAATACCTGGAGGCATGTAAGAACCCAAAAGCTTAATTCAAGATGCGGTTAAAGGAAAGAAGCAAGGATGGAGGGATGGAATTCACTGGGAAACAAAGATCTTACATGAATTCCTCAAGAGTTTTCAAGTCAAGACACAACAGAATTTTATTCCTAACTCTTATCCCTATCTTAATGTTCACACAAGATGTCCAAAGATCATAAATTACTCTTTCAAATATATATGTGTTTACTGGTTCTGGAGTTGAGCCTAGAATTTGAGTGATAGAAGATTAGACCCATGCTACTATGACAGCTTATCTCCCCTTTTGATGAAAATAAAAATAAAATAATTTTGGTCTTCTAAAATATACCATACACACCCACACACACACGGTATCCATACACAATGCTCAGTAAGAATAGCTCAATGTCAGAAAAATTCAGTGATACAGTTCATTGCATCTCAATAGATCTAGAAAAATTTGATAATATTAAATATTTTTATCTGATTAAAAATAAAACATTTCTAGAAATACTGAGTAGGGAATTTCCTTTACTTACTAATGGCTTCTTACTCATAAAAACCAGAAAATATCATAGTTAAATATGAAAATGTAGGTCATTCTCTTTAAGGTTAGAGACATGATACATTTCCATCACTAATATAGTTCACTGACACTCAACAGGGCACAGTGGATTAAGAAAACAAAAGAAATAAGAAATTTAAAGAGTGAAAAGGAAGAATAAAAAGTATATTATGAGATAGTATAATGTATGTAGGTTATCAAAATAATCAACATAAAAATCAGCAATTACTGGAACTAATTAGAGAATGTAAACAAAATTTGTGGCTCTGTATTCAGTATATGCAATCAAAAGTATCCCTCTATATTAATAACCAACCATGAAAGGCAAAAGAAAATGAGATCACTTATAACATTACCAAAAATAGTCTAAAGCATCTAGGAATTAAACTAATAAAGACTAGACAATCACTTTAAGAAGATTAAAAAAGGGGGTGGGATTATGGACATTGGGGAGGGTATGTGCTTTGGTGAGTGCTGTGAAGTGTGTAAACTTGGTGATTCACAGACCTGTACCCCTGGGGATAAAAATATATGTTTATAAAAAAAATTTAAAAAAAGAAGATTAAAAAGACATAAAATTATAATAAATGAATTAAAAGTAGACATAAATATATAAATACTCTCAGTATATGAATGGATATAACTATTTAACTTTGTGAAGAAGTCATGTCACCTCCCCCCACCCAATTTAACCTATTAGCTAGATGTAGTTTTGCTCAAAATTCCAGTGGGGTTTTGGGAGGACTGTGTAAAATGTCTAAAAAGTATAGCAAAAGCTAAGAATATATAGAAAAATAAGAACATAGTTGGAGATTCACCTTACTGTGTATTAGGAAATATAATAGAACATTTCTGCTTCTAAGCGTGTTAGAATAAAAGGAATTGTCTTATTCTTCTGTCTCAAACAACTGAAAAAAGAGAAACAAAATATGAAACCAGGGTCTTCATCAAGCAGTACAGGACCAAGAGCTCTGGAGGTTGAAAAGCAAAGTGAGCCCTGTGGTTGACTCCACATTCTGCCTGGAGAGAACTTCAGACCACAGTACTGAGAACAAGAAGTCAGGTAGAACCTGGGCGGAGGAGCCAAAGCTGGAATTCTGAGGTGCCAAAGTGGCTAGAATTTTTAGTTCACACTCCTTGAGAGGCAAGGGCTGCCCAGAGAGAGCACCATGGATCTGCAGAGGGTCTCCCAGAGTCTTCAGCTGAGTTTTGATTAAACAAACAAACAAACATGCCTGGAAGGAAATTACACATGGCTGAGGAAGATCTGAGCATCTTGAGGCTTAGAAGTGATGGATTAGCTATGGATGAACTATCATCCTCTGGGTCACACAAAGGCAAGAACAGACTTCACACATGAGTGAGTCAATAACTGATTGTTTAGTAAAATACATTGGGAAAAATGAAGTTGGAACCATTTCTTAAACTATACATGACAACAAATTTCAAATGGATTCAAAGTAATATAAGGTTCATGAAAATACCTGACTATCTTTACGGTGACTGGGTTTGGAAGAAATTCTTAAGCAAAATCTGTTAAAAAAACAAAAAACAACATCGCCCCCCCAAAAAAAAACCCAAAAACAAAAAGCCACAAAAATTACATAACGTTTTAAAACCAAGTGTGTATTACCCTAAGACAAGTATTTGCTATGCCCGCAATTGTTTTTGGAATAGTATGTAATTCAATCCTGGTCAAAAAGGCCTGAGATAAACGTCTTCTGAGAAGTATCTAGAAATAATTTCCATTCTTTAAGAAGGAACTTACAGAAAGGATATTAAACGTCTACCAGCAGCTGGTCTGTCTTAAAATGAATCTTGGGAACAAATTGTGACATCATCGGGGCATTACCTGGTTTGGTAGAGCAAAACCCTGAGAGCACCTTTGAGGATACGGGTGAGGCTTGGATTTATCCTATATTCAGACGTTGGTTAAAGTATTGCAGTTGCTGTTATTTCACTTCTGTGGTCAAAAAAATCCCAGAATGTTGGAGGATTTATTTATTATATGTCCATTTTATAGCTGTTCAAGTCAAGGCCCTTTTCTGGGATGTGCCTAAGTTTACACAGTTAGAACTAAGTCTAGAAACAAATAGGTTAGCTGAATATCAGCACATTTGCTAGCTGAATAAGCAGAAATAGATATTCCCCAGACATGACTCTCAAATTCTGAATCTAGCCATAATGTTTTCATTATTTCTATATTTGGTCCACCATGATGGATAAAATCTAGAAGATGACCCAGTTGAGGGGATGGAGTGATTGCCGTCAAACGGTCTAGATAGAACTCTTGTTCCATGAAGGTAAAAGGATTTCTCTCACTGACTGCAGAGCTGTCGAAAGCCCCAAATGTTTTACATCTGGGATTACTTGGGGCACATGATATACACACTACAAAATGCTGTACTCCATGGAGAAACAGCTCTACTGTTGAGTTTTTGACCTTGAGAATGAAGGAAAATCTTGTCAACTTTCTGAGCCTGAGCATTCTCAGAATGACTCGGGAGATTTAGCACAAAACGGGTATTCTCTAGGTTCTGGGGGTGAAGTGATTTTTACTATATTTCCCCCTAATTTTCTACACTGAACATGTACTATTTTTTGCAATCATAAAGAAACTATAAGTATTACTGAAAATAATTAGCACAGCTTTTCCCAGTGCAGGTGATTTGTGCTCCCATTTTGGTGGCCTGGTGTGTTCAGGCTTGATAAGGAAATTGTTTGTCCAAAGGGCACTTTCATTTATATGTTGCATGGATCTATGTGAAAGGCAAGAGGTTACCATTTAACACAAGTCTGTTTATACACAGACTTAGCAGCCCAGAGCCACGAACAATTGAAAAAAAAATGTAAAATATTTCTATGCTAATACATATTTTATAATTACTTCACTGTGTACAATGATTTATCTTTTCAAAAGCAATTTTACGTCCATTAACTTGTATTCTATTTATCTTTTTTTTTCATGTAGTTAGGGCAGGCATTACTATGGTTGCTTTTGTTCTTATTGTTGATATTTTTTCTCAAAAAGCAAATTAAAAAAAAATAATAATTATCCCAAATCACAAAGCTATGAAAAGGTAAAGCGTGACCTCAAACTCAAGTTTTTTTTTTTTGTTGTTTTTTGTTTTTTAAGATTTTATTTATTTGACAGAGAGAGAGAGAGAGATCACAAGCAGGCAGACAGGCAAGCAGAGAGAGGGGGGGAAGCAGGCTCCCCACTGAGCAGAGAGCCTGATGCGGGGCTCAATCCCAGGACCCTGAGATCACGACCTGAGTGAAGGCAGAGGCTTTAACCCACTGAGCCACCCAGGCACCCCAAGTTTGCTTCTTTTAAGAAGTAAACAACTCATTAAAATAGTAATGAGAAAGATAGCTAACAGTGGTTCCCTAATTTATTCTTCATATATTGCCTAATTTAAACTCTACAATATACCCATCAAGTAGGTACTGTTATCCCCATTTTGCATTTGATAAAAGACACTAAACCTGAGAAAGAGATTTGTTCAAGATCAGAGAGTAAATAGTGTAAAGTTGGACTTGAACACAGGTCTGTCTGGCAGCATGACAAATACTTTTGTATTTTTGTGCCCTCTCTGTACACGGATGGAATGGCCACACTGCCACCTTAATGTAAATAATCACTTCATCCGCCTCTTCCTCTTCATTTCAGCATGGCTCTGTGCTATTCCCAACTGTTTCTGTAACAACTATTGTATGATATTATTTTCAGTTTTGTTTGCAGGAAGATACGCAGTCCCCTAGCCTATAGTACAGTAAAATATTGAATATTCTGGCTAGGTCTGGGTTAAAGGTCATGTTCTGTTGCTTATCTTTTGAATGCAAAAATCACTTGAGAGAGTCAATTAACTGTTATCATCCATGGTTCATTAGCATAAAATAGGTGGATCAGGATATCTACTGCTCTTGTCATAAATCTACAATGAGGACAAAAGTAGGTACAAATGCTTATTTCTATAAACTCTAATTTTTTAAAAAGATTTTATTTATTTATTTGATAAAGAGAGAATTACTTATTTGACAGAGAGAGAGACATCTAGAGAGGGAACACAAACAGGGGCAGTGGGAGAGGGAGAAGCAGGCTCCCCCACTGAACAGGAAGCCTGATGTAGGGCTCAATCCCAGGACCCTGGGATCATGACCTGAGCCAAAAGAAGACGCTTAATGACTGAGCCACCCAGGCACCCCTGTAAACACTAATCTTAGGAAATGTACATTTAATTCATTTATAGAAATAATACATCATTTATAATATATTTCTTTACAATAATAATGATAAATATTCCTATTCTGGGAACTGAGCTTGGTTGATCTATATACATTATCTTCTGAACAAGTAAAGGTAAATAAAATGTTCTTACTTTGCATATGAGGAAACTGAGTCTTCAGTTGTCTAAATAATTTGCCCAAGATAATATAGTAGTGAATAAATGCTTTCTTTCTCTGTGATAAAATAATTTACATTAACCAATGGCACAGACTAACTCCACAGGGGGAGAAAAAAAATATGGCAGCAAACTGTATTCCTTCTGAATAATTTCAGAGAAGTATGTGATTTAATTATAATTAAATTATATTTGTGATGACAATATGCCAAAATATTTGTTCCCTCCGATATGGAAAGGAGATAAGTACCAACCAGTCTTTGAAGCCAAGACTGGACAACTTGAGCAAGCTGAGTAATTAGTTATTTGCTAGGGGGATCAACTAAAGATTTTCATCATTGCTACTCAACATTTTATATCCAGTATTCATTCATTACCTCAGATGCAACCACACATGTTTATGCTGTTTATTAATTCATCTGCATAGGAAATCTGTCCTTAGAAGGGTCTTTTAAAGGACAGACTATTAATTTTAATCACAGCCTTAATATAATTTGGATTTTGTTTCTCTTCACATGTCACTCATTCATTCATTTATTGCATAAATATTTACTGAACATTAATTACATTTAACATACTTGAATCAAAGATCATGAATAAAGATATAGAGCAGTAAGGGGTGGTTTATAGACAAGGATTATAGCCCCTCTCCACTTTTTTTTTTTTCTTTCACCTGGGTGATCAAGAATCAAAAATCCTCTCATCTGAGATTTATAAAGACATATATAATGTCAGTCACTTCAGCCTCTGAATACAGATCTAGAATGATCATTTTAGCTTTGAGTATAGTAGTTGTGATCAGTGGTTCACAACTCACTAGCCCATGAATCAGGAAAAACTTGGCAGAATCTTCTGGGAAGTGTATTAAAATTATACATTTCTGTTCCATATTTTCACCCAAAGATTTGAATAAGTCTGGAACGGGATACAAAAAACTTTATTTTTTCATTGTAGGTAACCCTGATGTACTACTTAGGGTCCACTGACTATATCAATACATGCTATTTTAAAGAAAATGTTAAGTGTTTTGGATCTTCCCCCACTAAGGTATATATACCTGTGTAAAATATAAACTTTCTATATAAATTCAGAGATTTCACAAAGTTTCTACAGGATACATTAGCATATCATTTGGTGACTGTAGATGAGATTTAGAACTCTTCATCTAGACCCATTCCCTCATCTTGAAGCCATGATAAGCCCATCTAGGTGCAAGATAGATACCATTAATATCTGAGCAAGGAAGGGAAACTGAAGCCTAGAGAGGCAGAGACTTTCCCCACATAACTCAATAGTTATATGTTGAGAGTGATTATTTCTAGGAAAAAATATGTTTCTTTACATTCTTTATATGCTGTCCTATGAAGAAAGATTCATTGGACTAAGAAAGTATTCACAATGAAGAAATTTGAAAGAAGGAAAGGAAAGGAAATTAAAAAAAAAAAAAAAAAACAATAAATAAAAGAGATCCAGTGGGACTTACAGAAGGGGAGACAGAAAGCTTGTTGGGTATGGGGAGTATTGTTTGTGAATACTCCTGTCTTGTCCTGAGCTGGAGGATTTAGGATTTCAGCCAGAAGAGAGGACGTAGACATTAATTAAACATTGGTGCATGTTCAAGATAATAGAATGAGGTTATACGTAGGAAGGTCAGTTGACTTTGTGGGGGTTACATTGTCAAGGGTTTTAGTTTTAGGTCAGAGAAATACACAGTGCAAGAAAAAGAGAATGCCCCTTGCATAATGATTTAAGATCTAAAACATGACAATTATGAGAGTTAAAGATTTGGGCAACTGAACTGATCATCCTAAGCCTCAGAATTCTAAGTTTAAATGCATCTCCTTTCCCACATAATATGCACACACAAGTGCAGAGAGAAAGGGGCCAGGGGAATAACAGACAGAGAGAGAGACAGAAGTGTTGGAAAAGGTGTTTGTTGTTTGTGATGACTGACAAATTCAGACAAAAATAAATCCTTAAAATTAGTGAATTTTTAAATAACCACACTGAGAGTGACATTATCAGTAGATACTTCTACAGATTTCTAACTTAGGTTATACTTGAATTTAGTAGGCAATTTTCAAACTCTAGTTCATAGAGACCTAAGGGCTCAGAGAAAGTATATTAGAAAGAGGTAGGGCTGAGGGTGAGGAATGGCCAGGGACAGAGAGGGCGCCCTGCTCCCACAGCTCCACCTTTTTGTTTAATATGGAGATTGTGCAACTCCTGGGTGGCTCAGGGGTTAAGCCTCTGTCTTTGGCTCAGGTCATGATCCTGGAGTGCTGGAATGGAGCTCCACGTTGGGCTCCTTGCTAAATGGGTTATTTGCTTCTCCATTTGCCCCTCCCCCTGCTCCTTCTCTCTCTCACTCAATCACGCTCTCTCTCAAATAAAAAAAATTCTTAAAAATAAAATAAAATAAAATAGTATGGAGATTGTGCATAGCATTTTGTTTGAAAAGAAAAGCTCTGCTGTTGTTTTTTCTTTCCCCCAGTATGGAAGTCATTGCTTAAAGGTAATATTTAATTTCCTAAGATGGCCTGAATCAAGTGATGCTCAAAATATCCTCTGCAAATCTGATAGAAATTTGCAGTCCATTTATATTTATTTATTACTTATATTTATATTTGTATTTGTATTTTCTTAAGGAAGTCTAAATATCCCAGCAATATAATCTGGATGATAATCTATAGTCAAAGTTCATTGAGAAATAGTGTTCACATGGGTGTGCCCCAAAATCCAAAGATAATATACTGGTATATAAAGTGTCATATTCCTCTAAGCCCATTCTGGAGGAGGGTATCTCAGGGACTTTCTAACTGTGGAGAAAGTGACAGACACTTTTCAATGCATGGCTTCTCTGTAAGCAGCATGTAGTAATAGGAATATTAGTCTGGAAAAAGACAGTTTTAAATCACAGCTCGACCATGAGCTAGCTCTTGTGATCTTAGGCAAGGCATTTTAACCCATGAGCTTCACTTTTTTCTAATCTGCATAATAAGGGTAAGATCTTCATTTCCTAAAGTGGATGTAGGCATTAAATGAACTAGCACATGTAACTAGTACTAAGTAATTTATAATTCCCTTCAGAACCTTGTAGAAAAGTGATAAAAGTGAATAAAAGCTCTTCAATGTGACAGCTTTACTTTGAAGGCCCCATGTGACCAGTCTGGATGGGAAAAGACGAGATCAACCCAATAGCTTTGGGAAGGTGTAGGGATGATTATACATATGGTCAGATGGGTGACTTCCACATTCCTTTCTAGATGTCATGACCAAGCATTCCTGGGCCTGAAGACAACATTCACCAGGCCTCTAGCCTTTGTAAACCCTGAGGCACATTTGCTCAGTAAGTACAGATTTTTTTTTTTTTCCCTCAACAAAAAGGAATGGATTGAAACTTGGTCTAATTAAAGAAATTAGTTTAAAAATTCTGAAAGTATAAAAGAAAAATTTCTCCATTCTCTATAAAATCCTCTTTACCTCAATGGCATCAGGGTTCAATAAGAACCCTTGGAATCAATAAGGATTCTAATAAGAACATAAAACAAGTTGATATTCAAAGGAGACCCAGATACATGGTGGAAGCACCAGGGAGACATGAATGCAAGCTAATTACCATGATGGGGACTGCTATAATTATTCTGCCATTTCATTTCCTTGAACACATTTTGCAACAGTAGCTGAGTTAAAAAAAAAAAAAAATCTGGTAGAGGGCTAAAATTATAAGGGCTCTCTTACTGGAATAATGCTAGAGAACTGCACATAAATTTTAATGGTCTGAGAATTCCAAGGTGGCGTTCTTGAAAAAGTAGTTTATAGTTTTCTGCTTGATCCTCCTTTGATAACTGCCTACCCGTCTATAACTGTCTACTATACAGTTCTCTAGCAAAGAAACATGTCACTTTTTGCTTTTCAGAGCATTCCGTGCTTTGCCTTCATAAAACTGATCATACAATATTTTTAGTGTCTTTCTATTTTCTGATTTTTTTCTGAATAATTTAGGCACCATGGGGACAGTCATTGGATTTTATTCTTTACCGTGATAATTCTAGTACAAAGTACCTTGTATTGTTTATCTTCAAAGTTGTCATTCCTGTGGATGTGCAGTGGTATCTCATTATGGTATTTATTTGCATTTCCTTAATGAATGATGATGTTGAGAACCATTTTATTTGCTTATCGGCCATTTGTATATCCTGTTTGTGAAGTGTCCAAGGGTTTTGCTCTTTTTTCTATTAAGTTGTATACATTTTCATATTGAATTGTAGCAGGAATTCTTAATACATTCTAGATATTAGTTCATATATATGAGATATATGAGATAAGTCTATTTTTCTACTCATTCATTTTTTAAATCAATAGGTGAAAAATTAATTATTATATAACTAATATGTTCCAAAGGCAGTGTTAGTTTGAGGGATTAATAAAGGTTGCTTTATAAATTGCTTATACATGTTTACAGGGAAGGAACATTAGTGAGTTTTACAATAAAAAATGGTTCACTGGGAAGAAGTATGGTAGTTTTCTGGCTTTTAATAACCTATAACCTTTCACCTAGACACTCTGAATATCAGGGTTATTTTATAGTGCATCTTTTGCAAGTGAACTACTCTTCATCATTAGAGGTATCAAGAATTTTCTTGAACATTAAATATCTCTAAAATTATAAGCTGGATGTACATCCTTTAGTATGTATTGGGGTATACATATGCTCTGGGCAGGTGATAAAACTTTTAGTACTCACATGATTTCTATTACTTAAAAAATTTTAAAGATTTTTATTCCTCAAATTACATTTAATACCACTGATTCTTCTTTCTCTCCTTCCTTTCTTCTCCTTTCTCCCTCCCTCCTGTACTATCCTTACCCTTCCTTCCTTCCTTTCCTTCTTTAGATATGATTAATTTTGATTTATCTTATAAATGTGGAACGGAGTTTAGCTTCTTAGTTTGACAGATTAACCATATGAAGATTATATGGGCATCACAATAATGGGGACAAAAGAATGACTACTAAATGATGACTCAGTCTTCTCAGATAAAAGAGAGGTATCCAGCAAAAGCAGGTTAGGAGTCAAACATTTTTCAACTTAATTAATAGAATAACCTATTAATTTAGTTTATCAATCAATCAATAAATCTTCAAATGGTCCATCAGCAATGTTTATTAGCTTAAACATTGTGGAATGGCCCATACTGTGCACTGAGTGGGCACAGAAGTACAAATGATGGGGTCCCTCCTCTCTAAGATCATATAATCTACCATCAGAGACAAGCCATGTAACTGATTAAATGTAGAAATGTGTATATCATAAGCAGTTTAGAGTTAAAGAGTTATGGCCATTTTTAAATTTATTGTTTTAATTCCGTAACTTGAAGTCTGTGTCTCTTATTCCCCTTCACCCATTTTGTACACCCCCGTACCCTCCCCTCTAACAAATATGCTTATTCTTGTACTATAGGTTTGATTCTGCTTTTTGTTTACCTGCTTGTTTGCTTGCTTTTTTTAGATTCCATATATGAGTGAAATCATATGGTATTTGTCTTTCTTGGTCTGACTTATTTCACTTGGCATAATACACTCCAGATCCATCTGTGCTATCCCTAATGGCAAGATTTCATCTTTTTAATGTCTGTCTGCCTGTCTTTCAGTCTCTGTGTGTGTGTGTATATGCCACATTTTCCTCCTCATCATTAATCTATTGACAGTCACTTACATTGCTTCTATCTTGGGTATTGTAAATAATACTGAAATAATCATAAGGTTATATATACTTTTTTCAATTAGTGATTTCATTTTTTTAGGTAAATAAGTCAGCAATGGAATTACTGGATTATATGATAATTTCTATTTTTAATTTTTTTAGAAACCTCCATACTGCTTTCCACAATGGCTATACCAATTTATATTCCCACTAAGGGTGTATAGTCGTTTCTTTTTCTCCACCTCCTTGCCAACTCTTGCTATTTCTTATGTTTTATTTCAGCTATTCTGATATGTGTAAGGTGGTATCTCATTATGATTTTTATGTGCACTTCTCTGATGATTAGAAATGTTGAAAGCATTATTTCATGTGTCTGTTGGCCATCTGTATGTCTTCTTTGGAAAAATGTCTATTCAGGTCCTCTGCTCATTTTTTAATCAGATTATTTGGGCCTTTTTGGTACTGAGTTGCCGAAGTTCTTTGTATACTTTGGATCTTAACTGCTTACAAGATATATTATTTGCAAATATCTTCTCCAAATCAGTAGGCTTCCTTTTTGTTTGGTTGATGGTTTTATTTGCTGTGTAAAAGCTCTATATTTTAATATAGTCCCAATAGTTTACTTTTGCTTTTGTTTCCCTTGACATAGAAGACGTATTTAGAAAAAAAAATGTTGCTATAGCTGATGTCAGAGAAATTACTACCTGTGTTCTACTCTAGGAATGTTATGGTTTCGATCTTTAATCCATTTGTGTTTATTTTTGTATATGGTGTAAGACAGTGGTCCAGTTTCTTTCTTTCTTTCTTTCTTTCTTTCTTTCTTTCTTTCTTTCTTTCTTTCTTCTTTCTTTTTGCATGTAGTTGGTCAGTTTTCCCATTTATTGAAAAGACTCGTTTTTTTCCCATTGTATACTCTTCCCTTCTTTGTCATAGGTGAACTGGTATTCTTGTGGGTTTATTTTTGGGCTCTTTATTTTGTCCCACTGAGCTATATGCCTTTGTCCAAAGATATGGTACTGTTTTGATTACTATAGCTTGTAATGTATCTTTAAATCTAGAATTGTGGCACCTCCAGCTTTGCTTTTTTTCTCAAGATTGCTTTGGCTATTTGGGGTCTTACATGGTTGTACATAAATTTTATTTGTTCTAGTTCTGTGAAAAAAAATGTTCTTAGTATTTTGATAGGGACTGCAATGAATCTAGATTTCTTTTGGTATCATGGGCATTTTAACAATATTAATTCTTCCAATCCATGAGCATGAAATTTTTCCATTTGTGTCAACCTCAATTTCTTTTATTGCTGCTTTATAGTTTTCAGAGTACAGGTCTTTTACTACTTGTTAATTTTATTCTTCTTGGTGCAGTTGCAAATGGAGTTATTTTCTTAATTTCTTTTTCTGCAACACTATCAATTTCTGGGTAGTAATTTTGTATCCTGCAATGTTGCTGAATTCATTCATTATTGCGTTTTTTTAATAAATATTATTATTCATCATTCATATATTCATTCATTAGAAGGTTTTTCTGGTTTTTGTTTCTTGTACTTTATTTTTGGTGGAGTCTTTAAGGTTTTCTAATATGTAACACCATGTCATCTTCCAATAGTAAAATTTTTACTTCTTCTTTACTAATTTGGATGCTCCTAATTTCTTTTTCTTGTCTTATTATTGTGGCTAGGACTGCCAGTAATATGCTGAATAAAAGTGGCAAGAATGAACATCTTTTCCTTATTCCTGATCTTAGAAGAAAAACTGTTATTCATCATTGAGTAAGATGTTAGCTGTGAGTTTAACATATATGGCCTTTATTATGTTGAGGTAGTCTCCCTCTAAACCCACCTTATTGAGAGTCTTTATCATGAATGCATGTTGAAATTTATCAAATACTTTTTTCTGCATATATTGAGATGAGGCTATGATTTTATCCTCTGTTTTATTGACATGGTGTATTACATTGGTTGATTTGCAAATATTGTACAACTTTGCATCCCCCAAATAAATCCTACTTGATTATGATGAGTGATACTTTTAATATATTGCTGAATGAGGTATGCTAATATTTTGTTAAGAATTTTTGTGTCTATTCTATGTTCTCAGGGATATTGGCTTTAGTTTCCTTTCCTTTCCTTTCCTTTCCTTTCCTTTCCATTTCTTTTCTTTTCTGTTTTTTTTTTTTTTTTTTTTTTAATGTCCTTGTTTGACTTTGGTATCAGGGTAGTGCCTGCCTCATAATCTGGAAGCCTCCTTCCTCTCTAATTTTTTTAATAGTTGAGAAGAATAGGAATTAACTCTTCTTTAAGTGTTTGACAGACTTCACCTCTGAATCTATTTGGTTCTGAATTCTTATTTTTTCATATATTTTTGATCACTCATTCAATTCTATTACTAGTAATTGGTCTGTTCAGATTTTCTACTTCTTCTTGATTTAATTTTAGAAGGCTGTATTTCTTCTAGGTTGTCTAATTTATTGGCATATAATGTTTCATAGTAGATATATACATCTATATCTATAGATATTTTATATATATATGTGGTATCAATATTTATTCAGCATTTTATATATATATCTGTGGTATCAATTGTTGCTTCTCTCTCATTTCTGATTTTGTATTTATTTGGGTCTTTTGTTTTTTTCCTGATGAGTCTGGCTAAGGGTTTATCAATTTTGTTTATCTTTTCAAAGAACTAGCTCTTAGTTTCATAAAATTTTTATATATTTTTTGATTTATGTCATTTATTTCTGCTTTGATCTTTATTATTTCTTTCCTTCTACTCACTTGGGCTTTGTTCTTGTTCTGTCTGATTCCTTTAGGTGTAAGGTTAGATTGTCGATTAGAGCTACTGCTTCTTCTTCTTCTTCTTCTTCTTCCTCTTTTAAGAGAGAAAGAGTATGTGTGAAGGGGGAGGAGCAGAGCAAGAGAGCAAGAATCTCAAGCAAGTTCCACATTTAGCATGAAGCTGATCACAAGGCTCAATTTTACAACCTGAGAACATAAACCTAGCTGAAATCAAGAGTCAGACTGAGCGACCCAGGCGCCCTTTCTTATTTCTTGATGTTGGGATATAGTTTTTTGGGATATGGTCATTTAAAGGAAGATGCAAATTCAAAGGGGATATTGTGTCTTTGAATGGAGCCATGGAGGACTGGGACTGAAAAGAGGCAATCTATACTTAAATTGCTTGATATGATAGCCTTGGTCACTTAAAAATACTTACATTTAGATTAATTGAAATACAAATAAATAAAAAATCAAATTTTTATTTGAACTAGACTGGTTTCTAGTTTCAATCAATAACTACATGTAACTTGTGGCTATTTGGCGACACATTTATTAAAAATGTTCTTTATCACAGAATATCCCATTGAACAGGACTAATCTAGAGAGAAGAGCACAAACAGAACAAGTATAGGAAATTGGGTAGTATACTGTGAAAGAGTATATTTTAGTTTATTTAGGCAACTTGAAATAAATGACTAGAGGCAACTTTGAAAAAAAAAAAAAGATGGAATTAAACCATGAAAGCGTTTGAGACTGTTTTGTTTTTCCTTTATCTCTGTCTCTTTTTGTAAAATAAATAAATAACCTTTAAACAAAGGAAGAACAAATATACTACCCAATTTCCTACACTTGACAGAGGGGAGAGAGAAGGAAAGAATCTCAGACTTCCTGCTGAGCATGGAGCTAATGTGGGTCTTGATCCTATGCACCTGCGATCATGACCTAAGCAGAAATCAAGAGTCAGACAGTTAACTACTGAGCCATCTAGAGAAATCATACTATTCAGTGTCTTGACTTGCTGTGGAATGTGAGTAATTTCCTTTAGTAAAAGGAAAGAATTAGACTCTAAGATATCAATGCCATTTATTTAGAAATGTACCATAACTGCACCCAGACTGTCCCCTGAATAAACACTCAGTTCACATTTTTTCACTGCTCTGACCACATTAGTATAATGAAAAAGGTCTGGGGTCTCCATGTGAATTAATCCTAAAAAGATGGCAAAGAAGAAGCAAAAATAAAAACATGTACCCAAGATGTGAAAATGAAAGGGGTTTGAGGAAGAATGTCCCTGTGACCACACCAATTGTGATGGGAAATTTTACTAATACTTGTAGGTGCTCACAGCAAACTCAGGGCCCTATCTAGTATGTTCCATGGTCAGATCTGGAATTAACACTCTCTATTTCATAGTCAAAGGAAACACTTACTTGAGGGAGCTGATTAGTAGTTTGCCTCTTTGGTGAAAGAATGGCATTTCTAAGTATGGGCAAGTAGCTTGAAATTCACAACCCTTTATTCTGACTCTCAGGCTTCCCAAGAGTAGGGGCTAATGATGCACAAGCACTGGGGTATTTGATCAGGTACATCCCTGTTGGTGGTGTGATTGGTTACAAACTGATGTATTTCCCAAGCCTGAAGTCTCAGATAGTCATTGTCTTCCTTCACTTCTCTTCTAGGCCACATTTCATCAACCCCATCCACTTAACACCCTAAATAGAGTCAGTTTTCCTCACCAGCCCCTGACTCACCCATAGCCCATTCCTTCATCCCTTCCTGTTGCCTCAGTTACTCCAAAGGCCTCCTAATCTTGCAACCAATTCCCCATTTCCCTGCTACAGTGTCATCCATTCTAAATGCTTCTTCTGATTAGTCTTTTTAAAATGATCTGTCCATGTAAATCCCTTGATTAAAAATCTTTAGTAATCCCAATTGATCTTGGATGTTTTCCAAACTTTTTAACATGATTCCCAAGGACCCTCATGTCTGATCATTTTTTTCATTAATTGACACTCCCTTCTCTGTGGGTCATCTCCTATAACTTTCATCCAATTGTTCTTCCCTGAGACCATACAATGCATTTCGTAACTCATCCCTTTGGAAATAGTGATATAAATTAAATTTCTTATTTTGTGTGTATTTAGTTGTATTCTCCCATATTAACTTGCAATTCCTGTTTCTAACCTCAAGGGATACCTAAATCAGACTCCCGGGAACCAACACCAAGCCTTGACTTCCTGAAAGATAGCTTTGCCAGGCCAATGCAGACGTTGCTGAAGCAAGATTTCAAATATTTCTCTGAATCCAAGACTTGAAGTGGAGCTACTTGTGGAGAAGGCACTTTTATTTAAGAGCCTATACCCGATGCTCCTGTATTTATTCCCTGCTGATAAATACATATCCTTGATGCTAATCATTTGCACATCTGACAATGACTGATTGACTGACAACATATTTCATGGCTGAGCTCTAGTAGTCAGGCATCTTCCCCTCCTTGCTCTCCTTTGAGGAAGGCACCATGTTCCACTGTGAAAGTATGGTCCCTGGCAGTGAGGGTGACTATCAAGCCTTTTAGGGACTAGAGATGGCACACAGTACTAGAAAGTAGAGGCAGCACTGAGAACAGAGAACAGACATGGAGGCAACATTCTCTTCTCCTATGGGCTCACTTACTTTCTTCTTTTGCCATCAGAAGGAAAGATCAGACAGACCCAAAAATGGCCAAGAAAAAGGAATGTGGCAAGGAAAATGAGGGTACTGATTATTCAGATTGGGTCTAATGTGGGTTTCAACAAAAGGACAAGGATGGGAGGACTGTTCATAAGCACTTGTAAAACTGAGCCAGTGCTGCAGTGCATCCAGACTCATGGATGTGGGGCAACCTTAGAGATGTGCAGAGTCTGATACTTCAGGCAAAAGCTAACATTCTTGAAATAAAATTTTGTCATTTGATTTTAGATGTCATAGAGATTTCTGAATCATTGAATGAAGCTTTATAGGCACAACTTCATAAGTTCCATTTATGAACTTGGAAATTTCTGGAGTCTATTGCCTCCTGACTATATCTTTTTGCTCAAAGAAAATGAAGGATGGATGGATGCCCATTTTCTCCTTTTGGTCTCAGTATTTTCACCCCTGATTTCTATGAGACAAGAACAGTATCAGATATTCTCCATTTCTTTCTTCCTCCCCAGAGGATAACCAGAGAGTTCTCCCTAGGGGGGCTACCCTTCACCAAACAAAATACCTTATGAGATTAAAAGTAAGGAGAGAAGTGCTAGGCTATTTGTTTTTCATATGGATACCCAGACATCACTTTATATCACCACTCAATTTAAGAAGGGTCAGCAGTACTGACTGAATGACTCCCCCCCCGCCCCCCGCGACCCTGCTTCTGTTGAAATTCCTGAACACTTCACTGGATTTTGGTTAGGACAAAGAACAGAAGAGAACATAATTGCTCTGCATGCTAGATGAGAAGAGAACCTGGAGCTCAGCATGGTGAAGGGGAAAATAGGAATGAACAGGGTAGAGAAGGAGGGAGCCAGCAAGAAGCAGAAACTTTGGATGAAGGAATGTGTTTCCTCTCTAAACTTTGGAGACTCTACTAAGCTTATGTGGTGTTCAGCATGTAAAATTCCTTGTGGAAATCAGTGAGTACTTCAATTTTTGTGTGGATTGATGCTGAGCAAAGTATAGACAACTTTAAATGCCCAAAAAATGTGGGAGGATAAAGAGAATATAAAGGCATACACTCCTAAGATAAATGGATGCTTGGGGGGAGAGTTTGAGCTTTCCTAGGTCTAGGGATTGGTAGTATCTGAGAAGATTCTACCTACCATGTGCTAATGTCCCCTAGCACACATTTGAGTAACATCAGGCATTTTCACCAACTCAAGTTTGCTGTGGTACAAGTCACCTCCAGAAGATGGGAAAGATTCCCAACCGCAGTTCTAGTCTAACATGAAGACCAGACTACAATGTACGAGTGCCAGTGCCATGTGTCATCTCTTACAAAACTCTAAGAGCAGCGGTAAGAAACAGTCGTTGAGCCTCAGTCACATAGCTCTTAAGAATACAAGAACTTTTCAAGGATGTTTAACAGAGTAAAAAGTGAACATACAGAGTTGAATGAAGGACTGTATTTGTATCTAAAATAAAGCAACTGGGATATGGACATTTTCTATATAAAGAGGCAGTCTGGAAGTGTGGAACAATGGAAAGAGCCCAGGCATCAATAATATATCAGTTTACCCTCCTTCTCCATGGAGCCACTTGACAATGTGGGAGGTGGTACAGGTCCAGGGCAACCCCCTTTCATTCCTCCACTCACCTACTTTATTGACGTAATTGTGCGTTTCAGTTTGTGCACACTTGTCACAAAAAAAAAAAAAAAAAAAAAAAGCCAGTTTGGGGTAATTTGTTGCTGTAGGAATGGATAAGCCATTTGCCTTCTGTGGCCCCAGATTTCTGAAGTGAGGTGTTGGGACAGATGATTTTAAATATCCCATTTAGCTTTATGACACTGAGTGAAGATTTCCTTTCCTCAAAACTTATCCCCTTTAGAGATTTGACTTTCAAGGATCCAAGTAAAAGAGAACATTTTGTTCTATATTCAGCATACCACAGTTTTGAATTCCTCATCTGTAGCTTTCAACTGTGCTTAAATGGCCAGAAGAGAAATGCTGTAGTGTATTCATAAATTAGTGACTAATGTGACTTTAAACATTTAAGATACAACACCATGCCAGACATATTGGCTGAATATTCATTAGACAAACATTTTTTATCTCAAAACTAAGCCAGTAAAAATGTTCAAAATGCCTTAATTTGTGGCTGCTCTTAACCACAAATTACCGTTACAAAAATATGGTTCAGTTTTCAGCTTGGTGGAACAATGCTTACATCCTTTTTCTCACATGGATTCCTTTCCACCCCCAGTATTATGAAATATCCATATTCACAAATCAAAGTGAATAGCGCTTTTCTTGGTAAAGGGAGAATTCTCAAAAAACTACTCTGTCCTTCACCTAAGTTTGTCAAAATCCCTTCTTTCCCTGATCTTGGATTTGGGGACTTTAGCACCAAACTGAGTAACATAACTTTTATGACATTACAAAATTCATATAAAGCCACAATGACTTTCTGAGATTAAAGTACAAAGGAAAAAGCATGTATTAATCATTCAAGATGTGCCTAGCACAGAGTACTGTTCCCAGGCATTCACTGAAATCTATTTAAAGGGATGAGTGAACAAACACACACATGATAAACACATGCTGATCGTTCCCAAGACAGTCCTCCAGAATAGTGATTGTAGTACTCATACTCTAGGAAAGAAGGGTGCCTGGGTTCCTCTAGCTGACAAGCAAGCAGTGGAACAAGAATTTGAAGGGATACAAAGCTTCTTTTTGAGGGAGGAAAAGTGAAAGTTAAAGAAGTTTCTTCATGTCATAGATAGAACTATATAACTGCATTTGCTTCTACTCTATTGATGGCATTACATGTCTATAGATAGTGTGCTGGAGTATAAGAACACAAGGTTTAGGATTAGAGAGATAGGCTTGACTACCTTTGCTATTCATGAGCAAGTTGATTAACTCCAAGGCTCAGCTTCCTTATCCACAAAATAAGGATCATAGTACCTAAAAGGGTCACTCTAAGGATTAGAGGAAATATGTACAGAGTATCCCCTCTTACCCTGATGTTTTCTGGTGTTCAACAAATGGGAGCTATTATTATTACTGTGGATGCTGATTAAATATTTCATGAATGGGAGCCTCAATTATACAAACATTTAAACAGCTTGGTACCATTTCAACTTCTGAAAAGTGAAATAACACACATAACCTTTTGAAACCTCTAATGAGCAAATGGAAAGTGAAAGTTCTGGCACTAAAAAGTCATTACTGTAAGAGAGGTAATTATTAGTGTGAGCTGCTTAGAGTATCACTGACTTGACTTCTAATTTTGTTTGGAACAAAGGTCTTAGCAATGCATAATCAGTTAAAACCCCTAAAAGAAAATAGATTTGCCAGAGCTGCATTCATCCATCCTTTCCTTACCGATGAAGTTAAGTTCCTTGCTATAGCTCTAAAGATCTACACACACCTTTCTGAACCTTTCAGTGTGAGTTTTGCTTTGTGCTTAGCAGACCTTCTCGGTTTCTGTATTAGCAGCTCTTTCAATTACACACTCTGATGTGTTAGGCCTGCCTGAGTGACTGAGTGTTGTTGCTAATGGGGTTTTCTCTGCTTACCCTGCAATAATGGAAAACTATTTTGGTTTTATTTTTCTATGCAATGCAGCTAGTTAGCTCTCAGTCTTTCTTTACATGCATAAACACTAAAGAAAGACTGCTTGATAGTGTTGCCAATCCAAATGTAATTGGTATGAACATGTAGACTTTGATTATATTTAAAAGTAGATAAAAATTGCATTTACCCTCTTTTGCCTTGAGAGAAAGATGCTGTGGGAGGCAGAAGAAGTAAGTCTAATGAGAACATTATATTCAAAAGCCCTGGATTCAAATTTTGGGTAAGTAAGCATCATCATCTTCCTTGTCACCATCAAAATAACAATTATAAAATTATAACAAAAATAACTACAACAACAAAATAACAACTATATGATTTGTGCCAGGTCCAATTAGGCCATTTTAAATGTCTCATATCACTTAACTTTGCAATATTAAAAAGAATATATATTACCCTTTTTTAAGTCAAAAATTGAATCTCAGGTGATTGTATTATGACCTACATCTCATGAGTGATAAGTTAGTCAGGATATGCACATGAATGGTGTGACTCCAAGTTCATTTTCTGTTTACTATGTGATTCCACATCCCTTTCATATCCTACACATGTGATAGCATGTAGGTCCCATAAAGTCTCTAAATCTCTGTCCCTTCATCCATATATTAACTGGGACACACAATTACTTGAGGATCAACTACAATACTACATAAAGATATGCATTTTCTTTTGGAATGTGCTATGTCATTAATGACTAGACAAGTTTTACTCCTTAGAAGAGATACTGTACTCTTATCATTTTAAGAGCAACAATATCTGCCACCTCCCCTCTATAGGGATCCTGTCTGCAAGACTGCGGACAGAAAAGCTTTGCCCCAGTGTTCTATTAGTTCCTTCCCTTCTTACTTAACAGAGTCATCAGATGGGTAGTGCCCAGTGGTCAATATCAAAGGTGGGGGAATCTTCATCCTCAAGACTGCCAAGGATGAAACATACTGGAGGGTAAGTCTTTTTTATTTTCACCCCCAAGATTTTATTTATTTATTTGACAGACAGAGATCACAAGTAGGAAGAGAGGCAGGCAGAAAGAAAGGAGGAAGCAGGCTCCCCATGGAGTAGAAAGCCCGATGTAGAGCTTGATCCCAGGATCCTAGGATCATGACCTGAGTCAAAGGCAGAGGCTTTAACCCACTGAGCCACCCAGGTGCCCCACTGGAGGCTAAGTCTTAAGTTTGTCCTCAATTATGTCAAGCTCTTCAGCAAGGGGATCTCAGAAATATCTGTAGGTTGGCTTGGAAGTAGGCATAGAAGGGTCAGTTTGAGAAAGGTGGGATGAACTCATCACAAGGACGTCCAAATCAAAGAATGTTCCTATTGTATATAATCTATTCTCTAGCCCTGGAAACCACTATTCTATTTTGCTGCTGCTCCCTGTTAAGCCAGGATGGCAGGGGGTGTTAGAAGTAATCTATGAGGCTGGAAGAGGAAGAAGACTTGCTCCTTGCCATTCCTAGGGACTTCCTGCCTGTTTCCTGCCCCTGTAACACTCTCTAGGTATACTTCTGCACACAGTCACCAGGAGTTCTTCCCCATGACAGCAGCTAAATCCAGTTTGCAGGGTCTCAGCCCTTGAGCAAACACTTTTAGCTTAGTCACAGCCCCTTCAGATATGCCAACCTTAACCAAGCAGAACACTTTCCTTAGGAACACTTTCTTTTGAGCTCAGATGTAGGAACACTAGCAGAGTAACTCTCCCATCCCACCCAGAAATGTGAATTGCAGCTCCTCAGTAGCGCCCCCCAAATTTCTAAGGATTCCAGTCTTTTCCCTTCCTATTCTGCAGTTGCTCCCTCCATGTACATTAGCATCTTCTTTGTCTTTTCAGTTGTCTCACTAACAATTTTATACCTACTTAGGGATGCTTATTTATTAAGTAGTCTTTGCTCAAATAAGTGGTATGGGTTCTCTCTCCTACCTGAACCCTGTGCATATACCCCGCCCCATGTGCATTTTTAGCCAGATAACAGGACTGATGGGTAGAACCTTTGCCAGAAGAGAACAAGGAACACAAAACTCAAATCTCTGCAAAAGTTATGAGCCCTTGTCTGGTAAGTGATACAGGGTTGTCATTTACTGAGAAGCTACTATGTCCAAACAGTGTGTTAAACATTTCTTATGCATTATTTCTAAATCTTCACATAAAAAAATTGCAAGCCTCTTACTATTAAATTTCTTTATAAATGAGGTTTATAAAGGCTAAATAACTTGTCCGATGATACACAATTGGCAGAATTGGGATCCAAATGCATGTTTGAATGATGTAATAGTCTAGTCTTAATTAAGAAAGATAAAGGAAGGGAGGGGGAGCTAGTTGGTGGAGGAGGAGAAGACCTAAATTTTGTGTGGTCCAAGAATTTAGCTAGATAGTTATCAAACCATTCTGAACACCTACAAACTCAACAGGAGACCAAAGAAAAGAATGGCACCAATTCTATGAACAGAAAAGCAATCACTTGCTAGAAGGTAGGATGTGCAGAGAAGTGAATCCAAGGGGATATCTGGGAAGGTAGACCGTGGGGGAGGGGGCCTTTGTCAGCTGGCTACCAGGCTACCAGCAAGTGATAGAGCAGCAGAGCACAAAATCAGAAGTTTCAGAAGTTTGCTCCACTGGGGGACATTGCTCCAGGGGCTAAGCAGAGGGTTGGAGCCTTTGCTGGGACAGTGTGGTCTCGATACCCATGGTGTCACAGAAAGTACAAGGGTGCTTGAGTGCAGCAGAGCTCCCAGGTATCAGAGTGGGGAAGCTGGCTGCAAAGACAGAAACGAGGGGTGGGATTTTAGCTCAGGGTTTTCATAAACCATGATCCAAGGCACAGTCAGGCCACTGCTCTTCGAGCAGGACCCAAAAAGCAGCAGATCTGGGGGTACCCCTCCCTTCCTCCACTGGGAGAAGCAATGCCGAGCATGCACAGGAATTGGCTGGATTTGGAGACTCCAAACGGGGCAGTTGCCAGAGACAGAAATGCTTGGTAACAGGCCTGGTGAGCTCAAAGTGTGGCTGGAGACCAGGAAGACAGGCGTGACTGACTGCTTTTCTTTGAAGGTGCACTGAGGAGTGGGGCCAGAGCTCTTAACTCCTCCGGGGCCAGAGATTAGGAGGCCACCATCTTCATTCCCGTCCTCCAAAGCTGTACGGAAAGCATTCAGGGAACAAAAGCTGCAGAGTACGAACCCAAACAAATTACTTAGCCCAGCCCCTGACAAGGGTAGCACAATTCCCCTTGGGCAAAGACATTTGAGAATCATTGCAATAGGCCCCTCCCCCAGAAGATCAGTAAGAACATCCAGCCAAGACCAAGTTTACTGATCAATGAGAACTGTGAAACTCCAAGCTAGGAGAATACAGCACATAGAATTCATGGCTTTTTTACCCCCATGATTCTTTCATTTTTCAAAAGTTAAATTTTCAAAAAATTTTAAATTTTTTTTCTATTTTTTTGAATTGTTCCTCTTTCCTATTTTATCAACATTTTATCAATACCCTTTTAAAAATCTTTTTTAATTTTCATTTTTATAGTCATATTCTATTCCTTCATTGTACTTAACCTGATTTCTTGTATACATATAAGTTTTTATTTCTTTAAAATTTTGAGATATAGTTTCTTCTAACAGACCAAAATATACCCTAACTCTAGTGTATGTATGGCTTTGTTCTAATTTCCTGCCTGATCACATTCTCACTTTTTTTTAAGTGTTTTTCTTTCTTTTTTTAACCAACTTCTTATCAATTCCTTTTCTTAAATCTTTTTAAAACTTTCATCCTTACAGTCATATTCCATTCCTTCATTGTATTTACTCTTGTTTTTGTATATATATATTAGTTTTTCTTTCTTTAAAATTTTGGGAGGCAGTTTCTTCTAAAAGACCAAAATATACCCAAAATCAAGTGTGTGGCTCTGTTCTGTTCACCAGCCTGATCATATATATCTATCTACACACACACACACACACACACACACACACACACACACACATATATATATATATATATATATATATATATATATATATATATTCCCTCCCTCTTTTCCTTCCAGTTTCGGGTCGCTTCTGATTTGTTTAGTGTATATTTTTCTGGGGTCATCATTACCCTTTTAGCATTTTGTTCTCTCACTCATCTATTCCTCTCTGGACAAAATGAAAAGGTGGAAAAATTCACCTCAAAAATAGAACAAGAGGTAGCACCAACAGCTAGAAACCTAATCGATACGGACATTAGTAAGATGTAGAGTTTAGAATGACAATTATAAAGATACTAGCTGGGCATGAAAAAAGCATAGAAGATACTAGATAATCCCTTTATGGAGAAATAAAATAACTAAAATATAACCAAAACAGCTATTAATGAGGTACAATAAAAAAATGGAGCCTCTTACTGCTAGGATAAATGAGGCAGAAGAGAGAATTAGTGATATAGAAGACCAAATGACAGAGAATAAAGAAGCTGGGAAAAAGAGAGATAACTGGATCATGAAGGGAGAACTGAAGAGATAAGTATTACTATAAGATCAAGCAATGTTAGAATAATTGGATCCCAGAAGAAGAAGAAAGAGAGAGAGGGGCAGAAGGTATATTAGAGAACTTCCCTAATTTATGGAAGGAAACAGGTATGAAAATCCAGGAGGCAGAGAGAATCCCCTTCAAACTTAAAAACAGGTCAACAACCCATCATCTAATAGGAAAACTTACAAGCCTCAGAAAAGGAGAAAATCTTGAAAGCAGCTCAGGACAAGAGGTCTGTAACCTACCTACAAAGGTAGAAATATCAGATTGACAGCTAACCTATCCACAGACCTGGCAGGCCAGAAAGGACTGGCATGGTATATTCAGAGCATTAAATGAGAAAAAATACACAGCAAGAGTACTATATCCAGCTAGGATGTCATTAAAAAATAGAAGGGAAATAAAAAGCTTCCAGGACAAACAAAAAATAAAAGAATTTGCAAACACCAAACCATCCCTACAGGAAATATTGAAAAGGGTCCTCTAAGCAAAGAGAAAGTCTAAAAGTAACATAGACCAGAAAGGAAGAGAGACAATATATAGTAACAGTCATTTTACAGGCAATACAATGGCACTAAACTCATATCTTTCAATAGTTACCCTGAATGTAAATGGGCTAAATACCCCAATCAAAAGACACAGGGCATCAGAATGGATAAAAATAAACAAAACAAAACAAAACAAAAAAACAAAAAGACAAGACCCACCAATATGCTATTTACAAGAAACTCATTTTAGACCCAAAGACACCTCCAAACTTAAAATACCCAAAGGCAGATTTAAAGTGAGGGGGTGGAAAATAATTAACCATACTAATGGACATCAAAAGATAGCTGGGATGGCAATCCTTATATAAGACAAATTATATTTTAAGCCAAAGACCATAATAAGAGGTGAGGAAGGATACTGCATCATACTTAAAGGGTTTGTACAACAAGAAAATATAACAATTTGAAATTCTATAGGTATTTTCTATATAGAAGAATACTTGTATTATTCTCCTGAACTTGTTCCAAAAAATAGAAGTGGAAGGAAAACTTCCAAACTCATTTTATAAGGCCAGCGTTATCCCGATCCCAAAACCAGACCAATACCCATTCAAAAAGGAAAACTACAGGCCAATATATCCCTGATGAACATGAATGCAAAAATTCTCACCTGAATACCAGCCAATAGGATCCAACAGTACATTAAAAGGATTATTCAGCATGACCAAGTAGGATTTATTCCTGGGTTGCAAGGATGGTTTAACATCCACAAATCAATCAGTGTGATACAATACATCAATAAAAGAAAGAAAAAGAACCCATGATACTCTTAACAGATGCAGAAAAACTTTTGACAAAGCACAGCTCCCTTTCTTGATCAAAACTCTGTGATTCACAGACCTGTACCCCTGGGGATAAAAATATATGTTTATAAAAAATAAAAAATTAATTAAAAAAAAGAAAAATTTAAAAAAAAAGATGAGGAAACTAAAAAAAAAAAAAAAAAACTCTTCACAGTGTAGGGATAGAGAATACATACCTCAATATCATCAAAGCCATCTATGAAAAACCCACAGCAAATATCATTCTCAATGGGGAAAAACTGAGAGCTTTTCCCCTAAGGCCAGGAACATGGCAGGGATGTCCACTATCACCACTGATATTCAATATAGTACTAAAAGTCCTAGCCTCAACAATCAGACAACAAAAAGAAATTAAAGCATCTGAATCAGCAAAGAAGTCAAACTCTCATTCTTTGTAGATTGTATGATACTCCATGTGGAAAACCCAAAAGACTCCACTCCAATACTGCTAGAACTCATACAGGAATTCAGTAAAGTGTCAGGATATAAAATCAATGCATAGAAATCAGTTATATTTCTATATACCAACAAGACTAAAGAAAGAGATATGAAGAAGTCGATACCATTTACAACAGCACCCCAAACTGAAAGATACCAGGCATAAATCTAACCAAGGAGGCAAAGGAATCTGTACTCAGAAAACTATAAAGTCCTCATGAAAGAAACTGAAGAAGACACAAAGAAATGGAAAAGCATTCCATGCTCATGGATTGGAAGAACAAATATTGTGAAAATGTCTATGCTACCTAAAGCAATCTACACATTTAATGAAATCCCTATCAGAATACCATCATTTTTTTTTTCAAAGAAATGGAGCAAATAATCCTAAAATTTATATGGAAACTGAAAAGACCCTGAATAGCCTGAGGAATCATGAAAAAGAAAGCCAAAGTTGGTGGCATCACAGTTCCAGACTTCAAGCTCTATTACAAAGCTGTCATCATCAAGACAGTATGGTACTGGCACAGAAACAGACACATAGATCTATGGAACAGAACAGAGAGCCCATAAATAGACCCTCTACTCTGTAGTCAACTAATCTTTGACAAAGCAGGAGAGAATGTCCAGTGGAAAAAAGACAGTCTTTTCAACAAGTGGTTTTGGGAAAATTAGACACCCACATGCCCAAGAATGAAACTGGACCATTTCCTTACACCACACACAATAATAGACTCTAAATGGATGAAAGACCCCAATGTGAGACAGGAATCTATCAAAACCCTTGAGGAGAACACAGGCAGAATTGTCTTTGACTTTAGCCACAGCAACTTCTTCCTAGAAACATCTCCAAAGTCAAGGGAAGCAAGGGCAAAAGTGAACTATTGGGACTTCATCAAGATCAAAAGCTTTTGCACAGCAAAAGAAAAGGTCAACAAAACCAAAAGACAGGCAACAGAATGGGAGAAGATATTTGCAAACAACATATCAGATAAAGGGCTAGTATCCAAAATCTATAAAGAACTTTCCAAACTCAACATCCAAAGAACAAATATTCCAATCAAGAAATGCTCAGAGGCCATGAACAGACATTTTGGCAAAGAAGACAGCCACATGGCGAACAGACACTTGAAAAAGTGCTCCACATCACTGGGCCTCAGGGAAATACAAATCAAAACCACAGTGAGATACCATCTCACACCAGTCAGAGTGGCTAAAATTAACAAGTCAGGAAACAACAGGTATTTGGAATGATGTGGAGAAAGGGGAACCCTCTTATACTGTTGGTAGGTATGCAAGCTGGTGCAACCATTCTGGACAACAGTATGGAGGTTCCTCAAAAAGTTGAAAATAGAGCTATCCTACAACTCAGCAATCACATTGCTGCATGTTTACCCTGAAGATACAAATGTAGTGATCTTAAGAAGCACCTGGACCCCAATGTTTATAGCAGCAATGTCCACAATAGCCAAACTATGGGAAGAGCCCAGATGACCATCAACAGATGAATGGATAAAGAAGATGTGGTGTATATATAGAATGGAATACCATGCAGCCATCAAAACCCCAAAATCTTGCCATTTGCAATGACATGGGTGGAACTAGAGGGTATTATGCTGAGCTAAATAAGTCAATCAGAGAAAGATAATTATTACATGATCTCATTGATATGACGAATTTGAGAAAAAAATACAGAGGATCATAGGGGAAGGTGGGGGGGATATGAAATGAGATGAAACCAGAGAGGGAGACAAACCGTAAGAGACTCTTAATCTCAGGAAACAAACTGAAGGCTGCTGGAGGGGAGGGGATTGCCTGATAGACATTGGCGAGGGTGTGCACTATGGTAAGTGCTGTGAATTGTGTAAGACTGATGAATCACAGAGCTGTACCCTTGAAACAATATATTATGCGCTAATTTAAAAAAAAAGGAAAGATTAAAGGAAAACTCCCACATTTTATTCTGTTAGGTTGAATCCTCCAGAGGAGAAAGGGAGATGGACAAAATGTTCTCATTAGTTCAGGTTGTTCATATATACATTAGGTTGTTTGCTCAGAAACATAAACAAAATGGACATGGTCCTAGGGTAAAAGTGAGGAATTTTAATGAGCTTGCTATTATTCATTCCCTTGATAGGAATTGATCACAGTATTAACCAATTTACCCAACTCACCATCACTTACTAATATAACCCCCTAGAGAAAAGATGGATATTAAAGTTTTTAAGATGTGTGTGTGTAAAGAATGTAGACCTACTCCTGTTACATGACCAGCAATATCAAATTATGTCCTTGGAATTTTCAAGGCTTTTTTTTCTTTCATCCTTCAACTTTATTGATATAACTGACATATAACTGATATAACTGACAAGTTTAAGATGTGGAACTTATTGATATGATACATTCATATATTACAAAATAACACCATGTAATGCCTTCATTACATCACATAATTACCATTCCTTTTCTTTTGTGGGAAGAATGTTTAAGATCTATTCTCCTAGCCACTTTCAAGTATATAATACAGTATAATTAACTATAGTCAGCATGTTGTACATTAGATCCCCAGAACCAATTCATCTTCCATCTGAAAGTTGTACTCTTTGCCCAACATCTCTCCACTGCCCCCACCCAACCTTCCCCTCACTGCCTCTGGTAATCACTATTCTAATCTTTATTTCTATGAGTTCTTCTTTTTTAGATCCCACATATAGGTGATATCACACATTATTTATCTTTCTGTCTGACTTCTATGATATTGTAGCTGATGTTGGCATCTGATTAGAGTTTAGGAACAAGGACATTCAAGAGAGAGAACAACTTCTATAAAAAGTACACATATGTAGGTGAGATCTATGTTCTAAGAACTGTTTTAAGTCTAGAAAGTAGGGAAAGCAGGTGGGGAAGGGGTGTGAAATGAGCCCTAAAAAGTAGAAAAAGACTTGGACCTGATGCAATGTTAAGATTTTGTTCTGGGTCATAAGACCAGAACAATGCAGAGTATATTCATCTTTTAATAATTTGTTTTGAATTCTCAACTTACATAAAAATTATTAAAAAAATCAGTTTCAAGAGTTACTTTGCTTCCCTCTTCCCACTTCCCCTAATGTCAACATTTGTACACAATCATAGTACAACGATCAAGAATGGGAAATTAACAAGAGTACAATACTACCAATTCAACTAAAGACCTTATTCAAAACTCACTAGTTTTTCCACAAATGCCCCCCTCTTTTTCCCCTCTTCCAGGATCCTGTCCAGGATCTAAACATTGCATTTAGTTATTTTTCTTTTATTTCTCTTAGTTTATGATAGCTCCTAAGCTTTTCCTTATTTTTCATAATCCCGACACTTTTGTAAAGTACTGAGCACTTATCTTGTAGAATGACCCTTAATTTGAGTTTGTTTTATGTTTTCTAGTGACTGAAGTGAGATTGTTAATTTTTGTCAAAAATGATGTTGTGTTCTCAGTGTCCTTCCATATAATGAAGTTCCTATAATTGTTATATAAGATTACTGGTGATGTAAAATTTACTTGGTTAAGTTGGCGTCTCCTTTATTTCTCCAACTGTCAACTATATTTTCCTTTGGAGTTGATAAATATCATGGGGGACATACCCTGAAATGCTGCAAATACTTTCTTTTTTAAAAGATTTTATTTATTTATTTATTTATTTATTTATTTGAGAGAGAAAGAAGATTGAGTGAGTGGGGTGAGAGAGGGGCAGAGGGAGAGGGACAAGCAGACGCTGTGCTGAACTCAGAGCCTTATGTGGGGCTTAGTCTCACAACCCTGAGAGCATAATCTGAGAGGAAATCAAGAGCCGGACCCTTAACTGAATGAAACACCAGGCTCCCCTGCAATTCTTATTTCTATTAAAACTTTCCTCCATGAATTTTAGCATCCACTGGAAGATTTTTATCTATGACATTTATTACTATGGTGTTCACCTAATGCTGTTTCTATTTTATTCCTTCCATCTGCATAAATTAAAATTCCTTTGTGAGGAAGAGCTGAGCATGAAAGCAACATTATCTTTAAAAGAATATCTTACAGAAGAATAGAATATCAGATACTAGACTGGTAGTGAGGCTAGAGGTGTATAGCTTAGTGACTAACTGTGTGGAGCTGAAGGAGAGAGAAAGCAAGGCACAGAGGAGTCTTTTGATCTGGGTGGCTGGTGCTGTGGATAATTGAGATGAGGAGCCTAGTAAAAGGGGGCTGGTCCATGGAAGCATACCTTGATCTTTAAGATGAAAACTCATTTAAAGCTTTATACTACTCTTTGATCTTCTTCACAAAGTATTTCCCAGACTGAAAAAGAGGATTCAAAGATCTGTTGTAGTTATCTCTACAAATTGAACAAATTGAAGAGTAGATGATGAAGTGGTCTAAAGTACCAAATCTACATATTCAAGCTAAACATTATAATTACAGTCATGTTTATCCTGCAGACTCCTCTAGTGGACACAGTAAAATACAAATATATTCAGACAAAACCTTCATGATGTGGCTCCTGCCCACCCTTGTTGCCTCATCGCCAGTCATGCCTTCTCATATCAGATCCCATGCTGAAGTCATATCAAACAATTGACAGTTCTCTGAATATGCTGCAAAATTTCACACTTCATGCTTTCACAGACCACGTTCACCCTTTGAGCCCACCCCCTCCCATCCCCACCCTCCCACCATAACCACAACCTCTGTTTGATTCCTACACTTTCTTTTAAATTCAATGCATGTGTTTCCAGTGCATTGTAATAGTTGGTTTATACTCTGATACAATTTGATAATAACATTAACTTTACAGTAAGGTATAATACCTACAAATTGCTTATTATATGGCAGTGCTTTACCTGTAATATTTTGATCCTGTCTCCTATAAGGTGGTTACTATTATTTTTATATAGAATCTATTATATATTATTATATATAAATATTATATATTTGCATATTTATTATTTATTAATTATTTAATCAATATTTAAATTATTTTATATTATTTAATATCAATAGCTTATTTATTTAATGAATTAACTTAATCATTTAATATATTAATTATTCACATAATTAAGATAAATATTATATATTTTTATATATAATCTATAGATCAATCAGACAACAAAGAGAAATAAAAGGTATCCAAATTGGCAATGAAGAAGTCAAACTCTCTTCACAGATGACATGATTCTTTATATGGAAAACCCAAAAGACTCCACCTCCAAACTACTAGAACTCATACAGCAATTCAGCAACATGGCAGGATACAAAGTCAATGTGCAGAAATCAGTGGCTTTCTTATACACTAACAATGAAAATACAGAGAGGGAAATTAGAGAATCAATTCCCTTTACTATAGCACCAAGAACCATAAGATACCTGGGAATGAACCTAACAAAAGAGGTAAAGGATCTGTACTTGAGGAACTACAGAACACTCATGAAAGAAATTGAAGAAGACACAAAAAGATGGAAGACCATTCCATGCTCTTGGATTGGAAGAATAAACATTGTTAAAATGTCTATACTGCCTAGAGCAATATATACTTTTAATGCCATTCCGATCAAAATTCCACCAGTATTCTTCAAAGAGCTGGCGCAAATAATCCAAAAATTTGTATGGAATCAGAAGAGACCCTGAATCGCTAAGGAAATGTTGAAAAACAAAAACAAAGCTGGGGGCATCATGTTTTATTACAAAGCTGTGATCACCAAGACAACATGGTACTGGCATAAAAACAGACACATAGACCAGTGGAACAGAGTAGAGAGCCCAAATATGGACCCTCAACTCTATGGTCAATTAATCTTCGACAAAACAGGAAAAAATATACAGTGGAAAAAAGACAGTCTCTTCAGTAAATGGTGCTGGGAAAACTGGACAGCTATAAGTAGAAGAATGAAACTCGACCATTCTCTTACACTGTACAAAAAGATAAATTCAAAATGGATAAAAGACCTCAACGTGAGACAGGAATCCATCAGAATCCTAGAGGAGAACATAGGCAGTAATCTCTTTGATATCAGCCACAGCAACTTCTTTCAAGATATGTCTCCAAAGGCAAAGGAAACAAAAGCAAAAATAAACTTTTGGGACTTCATCAAAATCAAAAGCTTCTGTACAGCAAAGGAAACAGTCAAAAAAAAAAAACAACAAAGAGGCAACCCACGGAATGGGAGAAGATATTTGCAAATGACAGTACAGACAAAAGGTTGATTTCCAGGATCTATAATGAACTCCTCAAACTCAACACACACGAAACAGGCAAACATATCAAAAAATGGGCAGAAGATATGAACAGACACTTCTCTAATGAAGACATACAAATGGCTATCAGAAACATGAAAAAATGTTCATCATCACTAGCCCTCAGGGAGATTCAAATTAAAACCACATTGAGATATCACCTTACACAAGTTAGAATGGCCAAAATTAACAAAACAGGAAACAACATGTGTTGGAGAGGATGTGGAGAAAGGGGAACCCTCTTCCATTGTTGGTGGGAATGCAAGTTGGTGCAGCCTCTTTGGAGAACAGTGTGGAGATTCCTCAAGAAATTAAAAATAGAACTTCCCTATGACCCTGCAATTGCACTCCTGGGTATTTACCCCAAAGATACAGATGTGAAAAGAAGGGCCATCTGTACCCCAATGTTTATAGCAGCAATGGCCACGTTCGCCAAACTATGGAAAGAACCAAGATGCCCTTCAATGGACGAATGGATAAGGAAGATGTGGTCCATATACACTATGGAGTATTATGCCTCCATCAGAAAGGATGAATACCCAACTTTTGTAGCAACATGGACGGGACTGGAAGAGATTATGCTGAGTGAAATAAGTCAAGCAGAGAGAGTCAATTATCATATGGTCTCACTTATTTGTGTAGCATAACAAATAGCATGGAGGACAAGGGGTGTTAGAGAGGAGAATCATCTGGGAGAAATTGGAAGGAGAGGTGAACCTTGAGAGGCTATGGACTCCGAAAAACAATCTGAGGGGTTTGAAGTGGCGGGGGGTTGGGGGTTGGGGTACTGGGTGGTGGGTATTATGGAGGGCATGGATTGCATGGAGCACTGGGTGTTGTGAAAAAATAATGAATACTGTTTTTCTGAAAATAAATAAATTAATTTATATTAAAAAATTATATATTTGCATATTTATCATTTATTAATTATTTAAATTATTTTATAATATTAAATATTAATGGCTTATTTATTTAATGAATTGAGTTAATCATTTAATATATTAATTATTCACATAATTAAGATAAATATCATATATTTTTATATATAATCTATAGGGTAGGAAACAGACAGAGATAAGAGGTCACTTGCCTCAGGTTATTCAACTGACAAATTATGTTCCAAGTTGCCTGGATAACCAGGCTATATACCAAACCACTGGATCACCTAACCTTCTCCCAAGTCCCTGAACTTCCCAGTTCAGGAGAAGTAGAGATGGAGAGTCTTTAATCTTTCCCTTCATTTCACTGTGTAAACTAGAGAGTTGACAAGTAATGGAAGGAACCAGTATCTCCTAGTTTGGCATTTTGGGAGCAGAGAGTGTAAGGGAGGGCACTGGCCTTCCAGTGTTCATTTACCCTGGGCCCCTTGCCCCTCATCAGTTTCTCAAGCAGCCACAAAATGCTTTCTAGAAAGGATGCAATCCCTCTGTCTACTTTCTGCATTCAAGTCTATTAAGTCTGCCTTTATTTTGTGCACACAGCTGAGTCAGCCACACATGTGGGAAAGGCTTCTGATAAGAGTGAGCTAGGCATCAGATACAATGGGTTTTGTGATGGCTTGACTCTGCAGAACCACAGCTGTTGTTTCCGGACTTTACCCTCTCTCACATCTGGCACTGGCTCTAACTGGGACCAATTTGGAAGCTCCAGTTGCATCTGCTGGGATAAAATATGCATAGCCGTGGAAATAATAAAAATGAAAACTCACTCTGAGTGTGTGTGTGTATGTGTGTGTGTGTGTGTGTGTGTGTTGGGGGTGGGAGACCTCACAGATTTCTATTGAGTACTTAAAATGAAAATATTGCCTTTCCCATCAAATAGCATCACAATTGCCCAGGGTGCAATTTATGCTCATTGGCATAAACACAATGGATATTTTCACAAATGTCTCCCCACACTTTTGTTGGGGTTACCACTCAGAAGTGAGCCTTTATTTTATTTTTTAAAAGATTTTATTTATTTGTTTGACAGAGATCACAAGTAAGCAGAGAGGCAGGCAGAAAGAGAGGGGGAAGCAGGCTTCCTGTTGAGCAGCGAGCCCAGCGTGGGCCTCAATCCCATGACCCTGGGATCATGACCTGAGCGGAAAACAGAGGCTTCAACCCACTGAGCCACTCAAGCACCCCAGAAGTGAGACTTTAAATACAGTTTTTTAATAGGGCCTAAAATGGTTGGTCTGATAGGGAATCTCAATTCTACATAAGATACAATTATTACCAGACTAAAGGGACACAAAATACCCACAAAATTCTTCTTAGAGTGCGGGGTCAATTTAGATATTACTTCTATTTCTTCTCTCCCCAACCATGCCAGATCAGTGTTTTATATCTGGTATAGATATTTAAACAGTGTTCAATGAGTCAGTTGAAAAAGTTCCCAAACAATGAAAAATGTGGGAAGTCAAAGAGGAAGGTCCAGAGAAGGCACAAAATATGTTTAACTACTACTACTAACTATTGAACAGTGTGCCTGAAATTTATTTACTTTCAACCTCACAAAAAACCTGAAGTAACTTTTTATTTTATCAATAATGAGGACTCTAGGGCTTAGGAGAATCACCCTGTAAAGCTTTGAGGATCTTTACTCCCTGCTAAATCAAAGTCAGAAAACAGACTGCTCCCCTGCCACCCACATCCCCAGGTGAGATACACGTAGGGAGCAGCGTCAAGCTCTCATCACACTTTCAGAGTTGGGTCCCATAGGCTGGATTCTGATTCCATTGTGAATCAGCCATGTCATGTTGGGTGAATTAACTAAACTTTTTAAGCCTCAGTTTCTCCATCGGGAAAATGAGATTAATAATAGTATCAATTTTTTAGAGTTCTTGTGAGGAGAAAATAAAATTTTTAGTAAGTCCTTAGAATAGTGTCCCCTGTGTATAATAATATACTAATAGGCATGATGTTTTCACAAAAGCATAGAATCAATATATATTATATATGTCATTTCAAATCCACATAGCAGCCATGAAAAAGGAATACTATAACTCCTCTTCTGTAGATCAAGAAACTGAGGTTCAAGTAACTCAAATGGTTTGTCCAAGCTCTAGAGCTAGTAAATGAGAATGATAAGGTTAAAATTTATCCCATTTATTTTCCAGACAGCATTTTATTTTCCTTCCAACAATGAGAACTTTTGAAGTTCATTTTTATAGTCTGTTTTCGCCACTAGACCATAAGCATATGAGAATAGCAACTACATCTATCTGTTTTATTCAGAACTGATTTCCCAGCACCTAAAACAGGACCTGGAATAAATTATCTTTAATAATGAGTGAATGAATTAATTAATTAATCAAGTAATTACTTAGATCAAAGCACAACATATGGGCCACTAAGGTCACAGAGAGGGAATCCAGAGGGTGAAGATTATTCCCAAATATATCACTATTTATCAGGGTGATGTTAAGCAAGTCAGCCCGTTCTCTTGAAGCTTGCTTTTCTATTCCCCAAAATAAAGGGGTGGGCTAGTTAATTTCTGAATTTGTGAGTACTCAGTATGCAAATTGCCTTGGCTATTTGAAGAGAAGGCCATAAAGCCTTCGTTATGAAATAGTATAGTTTTTTCATCATCATTTTTCCTTTTGTTATTAATAATATGAATTGTATACAAAGCCACATCCCACTTTCGGGGGACTACCCACCTATCTCTTGTGTTGTTTATAGGGCATTCATTTTCAGGGTTAGGGATATTTCCTCTCTATCCCATCATCATCATCATCATCACCATCACCATCATCATCAAAGCAACCAAATATTTTTTGTGAATGGTCCTTATATGCAAAGCACCCTATTAAATATTTTATAAATGTAATCTGATCTCATGAAACCCATAGGGAAGGTATTATCGTGTACCGCATCTTATAGAAGAAGTAACTGAAGCTCAAAGTTTTATAAACTCACCTAATTCTCATACAAGCAAGTAAGGAGAGAAGGAAGCAGTGAAACCCAGAACCAGGAAACCTTTGCTCTCAGTTACTGCTCATCTTGCCTTTCCACACAAAAACACTGGCAATTTCAAAGTAGAAATGAAATGCAGGTGAAACATAAATTAAAATATACTTCTTGTTTAAGTCCTTTTTTATAACAAAGAGAAAAGCTTTGATGCTATAATGATTAAATATATAATTGTTCCTCTGTTATTATGGTGTATGGCATTGTACCATTTCTTCATGAGGCGCTCATGAAGGTAAAATAGCATAGGTTGTAAGCAATTCCATTAGCTCCTGTTAAGAACTTCTATAACCCACCATTTCATAAAGGCCCATAAGTGCTAGGCAACAGGCAAAATCCACCAGGATAATCAGAACATGAATTATTTTTAATCACCAAAATGGTCCTTTAATTCTCTGAAAGTTTTTTTTTTATAATGTGTAATTTAAGTAAATAAACTATAATATTTTCCTGATGCCTATATCATCACTTTTTCACATTATGAATATTGGAGTTAATGTTTGCTAAAAGCAAATAGGAGTAAAATTAAATATTTTCAATAGAAATGATAACTGAGTACTTGAATAACAGAATTGTTTGTTTAAACAAAGTAGACTAGTGTTTTATTCTATCTCAGGGATTCCATTTCTGCCATTCCATTCTGCATTTGTTCCCAAAACAATAATTAAGAACACATATTCAGCTAACTGGAAGAATAAGGAAATCTGACTGCTTTTGTATGTCATAAATCTTAATATAACTCACTACAGCTTTCAACATTCTCTGAAGAAGCCAGGTTTTCTCATATCCGCAATACTTTGAGCCTTATTCAAAGACTTTGAACTCTGTGCAAAACATGGGTGGGAGGGTCTTCGAAGAACGTTTTCTCCACTTGACAAACTCTTACTCTTCATTAAAAACTAAAAAAATAGGATAAAACACATAGAGCTGAAAAGATCATATAGTATTTCTTTTGCTTTCTTTCAACAGAGAGTTGCCCATTTCCTTATGATTCAAGGTAACTTCCTCATGCTTCCATGCTTAAAATCGCAAACTGTCAGCCCATGGAGGGATTTAAAAAGGAAACACATTAAATGTTTAAAGAAGGGGAAAATTAAGCCAAGGTTTTAAGTTAGGGCTGTTTTATGTAAAAAATCTAGATTTCAATATCTCTTGGGAAAATGAAGAAAAACAGTAAAAGAAAAGAACTGACTGTAATGGGTTGGCTGCCCCCAAATGAACAGTCACCTGGGGCTGAGAAGAAGTTGTCCCTTCAGAGAGGACAGGCTCCCTAGTGCCTCATGAACCTCACTGCTCCCTACTTTCTTTTTTTTAAAGATTTTATTTATTTATTTGACAGACAGAGATCACAAGTACGCAGGGAGGCAGGCGGCGGCAGGGGAGGGTTGTAGGGGGGTGAAAAGACATACGCATTTTCCCTCCAAACATGTATTTTGCACATATTATGTATGAGATTCTATTTCATACTGTTTACAATAGCTTATTTAAAGCTCACACTTACTTAATGAACAAGGAATTTACATTATCTCTACAAATCTGATAAAGAAAATGAGCATAGGGAATTTAAGTAATTTGCTCAAGGTCATACAGTTATATGTCTTGAAATCAGAATTCATCTCTGCAATCCACTAACTAGCACATGACCTGTGCTAGTAAATGTTGAATTAATAATGGTGATGCCATAGTTTCAACAGAAGCGTTACTACAGTTAACATTAGATGTCAAATGGTTTAAAGGACAAATCATCACATAAAAACTTATTCCCCCCCAAACAAACAAACAAACAAATAAACAAATGAATTTGGAAAAACAAATCCATTCAGTGGCCCTTGAATCCATGTACTTGCTTGGAATACATGAAAAGGAAAGCATGAAAGAGAGGTATGTATTGGTACTGGGTGGGGGGTGGGGGTCCTTTATCTCAAGCACAGAGAATGGGTAGGATGACTCAGATCCTGCTCTGTGTGTCCCTGAATTAGGATCTTACTCCTGTCTGGTGCATCTAATGGGCAAGAACCTAGTTGACTTCCTGCTTCTCAGTGGATATGAGAGTACTGCTACACTGGGCTCATCTCACAAGCCCAAAAATAATCAGGACAAAGGATGTACAAGTGTTTACTGTGGTTCAGATGTGGGTCACAGAGGAGGGAATGCTGAAGCAAGAGTTATCCTGAGTTCTGTTTAATAGGCCTACAGAGAAGGCGGAAGAGGCTTCCACCCCTAGAACCCACACTTGAGCATGGCTTATAAGTACTGAGTTAAAAAGTCCCAAATCACCATCAGGAAGGGGGATGCTTCTGCCTGGGTCAAGTGATCTATAGTAGAAAAATCCTCAGTAATGGAAATCTCTGTAGAATCACAAAAGTATCTCTGAGAAAAGGCATGTCTTGTAAATATCTGTAAGTTTGAAGAGTATGAAGCCAACTTAAGGAACTAGGAGCTGAAGTAAAAATCCTCTTCATCATCTTTGATACTCAGAAACTGGTTAGCAAGCTGGGTGGTGAAATAAATGAGCCAGTCATATCACTACTTCCAACTATCAGCTTCTTCCACCTCAAGTAAGTTGAAGACAAGATTTCATCCTGAATTAAGTGTGAAATTTGCTAAAAGTCTTATTGATAATGTATTTGTAACTTAAAGTGACTTTATAACTTCCTGATACCTGATTGTGAGTAGAAGATTGACAGGACCTTTGAGTTTTTACCCAGTAATGGGAGAAAGCTTAATTCTCACTGAATAACTTTTATAGGGATGATGGGAATTGCAAATAAATCTGTTTTAATTATTATAAATTGGTTTCTTCTACACAGAGATTATAAAAAAGGTGATAACGTTAATGTTGATGCTGATGCTGATTTGATTATTTTAGGGGACCCAGGTTAGTATGATTAAGGACAGGAGTTGTGGACACAGACTAACTTTGGTTCAGACTCCTTTTCTGTTATTTACTACATGTCACTGGGCAGGATGCAGAACACCTCAGAGTCTTTGCTTCCTCTTCTATAAAATGGTTCCATTTTAAATAGCTTTAAATATTACATAGAATATTTAAGGTGATAATGCATATAAAGCACCTACTATATGGCTTGAATTTATTAAGCATTCAACAATAGAACCTGGTTAGCTACTGCAGTAACAATGATTCATGAATGAGTAGGTAAGATGAAGGTTTGACACTGACAGCACTACATGCCTGTCATTTCTCTGGAAACTCAGCTTTGTCTCAGCCCTGACTTCATCCTTCTCTGATCATGTACAGATGTATCCCTCATCTGGTGTGTTTGAGGGTTTCAACATATGAATTTTGGGAAGGGACACGACTTAGTTCATAGCAATGTTCAATTAAGCAATGTTCAGTGGGGAATTCAGTAAGGATGTGGAAGTGAAAGATAATCATAATCCTCAAGGTGTTTACAGGTGAGGCAGATCCAAGAAAAAAGACTTGCTGGTGTGATAACATATGCAAAATGTTTGCAGGTGGATTATTAGCAACTACCATACTAGACACTGAAGCCTGTTAAATAAATGTTATCACTGTAATCCAGAAGTATTAGCTATAGATTGACCATACTTGTGTGCACAGTATTTGCTGCACATATTTATACTGGACTTAATTCTAAAAAAGAGCCTTAAAGACCAGAATTATGATTATCTTCCTTTCACAAACAAAGCAAGTGAGGCTGGGAGGTTTTAACCTCCTTTAGATTACTAGCAGTAAGTGGCAGAGGTCTTAACCTCCAACTTTTAAAAGTACAAGCGCTTCTACCAATGGGAATAACAATAGACTTTGGATGATGTTTAGTGGAAGAATGATTAAACATTGGTCTGAATGTGAGAGGGGAACCAGAGAGGAAAACATAAGGGATATACCTTCAGCGCCAATGTTTGAATCTAGGAATTACTGAAAGATAAGTATTATTTTTAATGCTCATGTAACTTCTATTCATATTATAAATAGGCATTTGGCTAGTGGCATAAAATATAGCTATTAACTTGTTACAGTTACATCAGAATCACAGGGTAGGTTTTGATGATCTATGACTTTCCTGACCATCCCATAAGAAATATTTTCTTGTTCTATATTTTCTTTTGTCAAAATTTCCCCTGAAAGGCAATTTAGTAAACCAAATCTTCCTACTGAATTATTTTATCTGTATTTGGGGCAAGGAGGGATTCTCACTTTAAAAGGACAGTGCTGATCCCTAAAAATCACAAGATTAAGACTTAAAAGAAAATTCTCTAAAGGGTTTAGTCCCAAGTAGGACAAGATCATATATAAAAACCAACAAGCATTTCTAGTGTTCTAGATGCTAGGTGAGTCTCTAAAACACATATATTTTCACATTTAACCTTGGCACAAGTTAATGAGAGATCCCCCTCATCTTAAAAACTAGAACCTGGGATGTAGTAAGATGCACTAAATTAGCCAAATAGCTAGTTGTGCCAGGATTCAGCCTTAGAGAGTGAAATTGTTTTTCTTTTTTAAAGATTTTTATTTATTTATTTGACAGAGAGAGAGAGTGAGCACAAACAAGGGAAGCAGCAGAGGGAATGGCAGAGGGAAAAGCAGGCTCCCCATTGAGCAAGGAGCCTGATGCTGGACTCTAGCCCAGGACCCAAGGATCATGACCTGAGACGAAGGCAGATGCTTAACTGACTGAGCTGCCAGGCACCCCATTATCATTTTTATGAAAGGGCTATTCTGGAATTGAATATTTCTGGCAGAACTTAGATTAATAGAGGTTATGAGTGGCCCAAAGCAACACATCTAATTATTATTTGGTACAGCATAGTCTTATTCTATATATCCATCCAGCAAGTATTTGTTATGAACCTAGTATCTTCAAACAAAAAATATGAATTGGCTTGGAAATACATATAAAATAATATATAAAATAAATTGGGAAATAGAAGCCATACAAAAATAAAGATGAACCAGAATAAAAATCAGTACCAAACACATATTTATTAAATTATTAACAATTTCTAGTGGAGATTAGCAGAGAAGAGTTAACATAGCACTCCTGAAACCAAATCCCTAGAAGGCTCTTATTACCTAGGTTGGCTCATGGCTGAGCACTGGGAACAGGTGTTTCAGGAGGGTTTTTAAACAGATAAAGTGGCTCACTGTGCCTAAACTATTTGTATAAAATAAAATGTGGTGTATGGTAAGTTATTGCTTGTCTTCTGGGCAAGTGAACTTTGGATACATGCTAGACAGAGGATGCCTATGTGACCAATGAAAACCTTGGGCAGTGAATATTTAATGAGCTTCCTTCATAAACAACATTTCACGCATCACAACTCATTGCTGGAGAGGAACTGAGTGTGTCGTGATTGACTTCATTGGGAGAGAACACTTGGAAGCTTGTGTTTGGTTTCCCCAGACTTGACTTTGTGCAGTTTTCCCTTCGCTAATTTTGTTTTGTATCTCTTCTGTGTAGTAAATTAGAGCTCAGTAATAACTAGTATTATTACAACTATTATTTATGGTGTGGCTACTCTAGATTAGGCATTGTATAAGTACCACAGACAACATGATCTCAGTTATTCTCCACAACAATTCTGTGTCATAATTATTAGTATGCTCATTTTAAGAACAGAAAATTGAGTCTCAGAATGGTTAAATAACTTGTCCTGGATCAAATTTACCTGAGGCCTGTGTTTTCAGCTAGCCTATCTTCTTATTCTGCTCTGCTCATATCAAGATAGGAGAGAAATTTCTTCCATGGATCTCTATAAAGGAGACACTGAAACTTTATTTGATAGTATCTTTACAGTAAACTTAGTAGTAAGCTTTATATGATTCCTTCTCATAATGTCCTTCCATGCAATCAAGACAAAGCAATCTACTCTTGTCACACTGCTTCCAGGTTGGAAGAGAGGGAATGTGATTCTGCCATTCCTAAATCCAAGTTCTGTATTGCTTTCTTTCCATTTAGAAACATTCCTTCATAAGACGGGCTCAAACCACCTACTGTAGTCTAAATTTGTTTTGCACAATAATCTTTAACGACACTTGTTCTTGAATTAAAAATAACCAACTGGTGAAGGGGTGCGTGTGTAGGAAAGCAACAAGCTGTAAGTGCAGAGGCACCATTCTGGTTTTGCTCCGCTGGTCTGTGTTCCTCTCAGCTCTCTTCCTTGCCCCTCCCCCATGTCAGGGGAGCATCATAAGTGAAGAACTTAAGATACATTAAACATCATTCTTTTTGTAGAAGGCTTCCAGAGGCCTCCCCTTATTTTACCTTAGTCCCCTCATCCTTGATCCCTCTCCTACCAACTTTCGGGATTTTATATCCCACTACACTGACATGAAGATAAGTCCTCTTTCTCTCTGGGTCGTAAAATTAGTTCATCATATTGTAAATAAAACAGTAAGAAAGGAATAAAGCATATAGTAGGTTAAAACAGGTTCAGTTTTCTTGCCCTAAGAATGATTTATGAGTTTCCTTCAGCGGTGGTCTTGACCCTGAATGCTTTCCTTCCTTTCCTTCCTTCTTTCCTCCCTTTCTCCCTCCCCTCTCTTTCTCTTTGTTTCTTGTTTCTCTTTCTTCTTCTTTCTTTTTTATTCTTTCCTTTTCAACTCAAAATACTTCCTCTCCTTTTTAATTTACATCTGTGGCCCTTTGTTTCACACATCAATTGCCCTACTGCCAGAGCTCCAATGTGTATCAGTTTCTTGCAGACTGGGGGATTCTCAAGCCAACCTGCTTTAGGAAGTAGTAGGTTAGGAACGTGGCTATTACACTACTGACCGCTGCCATACACTTCACAACCACAGGAAAGAGAGGATTGATGAGAGTTTTCTTATGGCTCTATTTAACCCTTCCTTGCCATTTGAATAGAAGCTTCTGACTCAGGGCAAAGTAATAGGATAAGAAGTATCAGCTGTACATAGTGTACCTTAGTTACTGGTATTTGTCAAACCCTGCCCATTAACACCACTTAGATTCTCAGAAAGAACAGGGAATTTTTAAAAGATTCAATAAAAATTTTGAGAGAGGAAAATAAAATTGATTTTGGTCTTTCAAACATTTTATCTAAATAATCTGAGGTCTCCTGCAATAAAGTTGATGTCTAACTTCTCATTCTATAGACTTAGAGGATTAATATTTTGCTTTGTGTCTCTGTGGAACTCAAGGCTTATACAATGTGATTCAAAATCCTGTACTCATGCCTCTGGCCAACTTGTGGAGAAGTATGCCTGGACCAGGTGTATTAGGACACAGTATTAGGCAGGCACTTCTTTCTTTTGAGTTCAAGAACCCTTTGAAACACAGGAAAACCAGCCTGAGCCTGGGCAACAAACAGAATGGCAGCTCTTCAAGGGAGTTTTATACCAACACTGGGAACACCTGCTACCAGCACCTGGTGGTTTGTGGGAAGATCTTACTTGCAAAGTTCCTCCCAGGGACATGGTAGAACTGCTTCACTAGTACATTGCCATATAAGGCCAGCAGGGGGCATCTGGCCTATCAGAAGGTATTGTGGTCGTCTTTCCACCTTCATCAGCTACAGTAACCCCCACCTTCCCCATCCTCCCATCCCACATACTTTATCCATGGGGTATATGTTCCAAGACCCTAGTGGGTGCCTGAAACTGCAGATAGTACCAAACACTATATGTACTAATTTTTTTTCTGTACATATACACACATACCTATGATAAAATTTAATTTATAAATTAGGCACAGTAAGAGATAACATACATAAGGTAGAATGATAACATATATAAAGTAGTAATAAAGTAGAACGATTATAACAATATACTGTAACATTTATATACATGTGATATCTCTCTCTCAAAATACCTTATTGTAGTGCAATCACCCTTCTTCTCCTTGTTATGTTGTAAAATGATAAAATGCCTACATGATGAGATAGAGTAAGATAAATTATGTAGGCATTGTGACTAGCATTAGGCTACTAATGATATGTTAGAAAGAAGATTATCTGCTTTCAGACCGTGAGTGACAATAAGTAACTAAAACCATGGAAAGGGTAATTGGGAATAAGGGAGGATTACTATACAGAGGACCTAAATAGATAGCTGGCTTGCTGTCCAGTGGCTCCTAGAAAGATGGCTATAGATTAGAAATCTACAGTAAAAGGACCAATTTAGGTAGACATCTCCCAACATTTAGAGGACTTTTATATTTCATAATCCTATCCAGAAATTCACGGATTCAGTTGCCTTGCAGTGCATTTCACAACCCATTTATTTTGTAGGGCACAATAGGACATTCTATTTTTAGGTTAAGCATTCTATGGGTATATAAAATGGCCTGAGCAGGGGGTGCTTAGTTACACCTGATTTAAAGATTAGATGCTAAAAGCACATTGTTCAACGACTGACTGAATGAGTGAATAAACAAATACTGGAACTTTTTTGACTATGCTGAAGATGTGAATTCTCTGGATTCTCAACTATCTGCCTAAACACTAGAGTTTATTCAACACTAAACGTTGAGAAAAATGTTCATCAGCTTTATCTCACCAATGCATTCTGCTCTATAATCTGAAATTAAAAGGAGGAAGTCTATATAATTAGGCTATGACTTTCCCAGGTTTTCCTTCTTCATGAGAGGATATGAATCCTGCCTGCAGTTCAGATGATTATGAAAGCATCGGAATTCATCCACAAACATAAAAGAGATGTATAAAGGTTGTTATTCAGGAAAATAAATTCATATGTACTGCCTATCTATTTTTTTTTAAAGATTTTATTTATTTATTTGACAGACAGAGATCCACAAATAGGCAGAGAGGCAGGCAGAGAGAGAGGAGGAAGCAGACTCCCTGCTGAGCAGAGAGCCTGATGTGGGGCTCGATCCCAGGACCCTGAGATCATGACCTGAGCCGAAGGCAGAGGCTTTAACCCACTGAGCCACCCAGGTGCCCCCTGCCTATCTATTTTTACCAAAAGCTTGGTTAAAGGAAATGGCACATGCAGTGGGGTGGCCTCAAGACCATTACTAGGCACTGAACTCCATTCTCGGATTATTCCACAGAGCATAGGATATTTACAACAGGCATTGCCCCACCTTATTTCCTAGCAGATGTGTACCTACTAAACTTTGACTCAGCTTGATGTCATCAATATTTAGTGACAAGGAGTATGACAACAACAAGAACAGCCCTATTCAACTAATCAGAATATCCACCGTAAGAATATTGTTGAACACAACACTCATCGCATTATACGCTGCCCTGAATTTTCTTAGGTCATCATAATAGGAATAAAAAGTTATGTTGCTCCTGAGTATCTACTCTGCTTTTAATTTGTGGGCACTGGAGTTTTGTGGTCCCCTCTCTGTACCTGCTTTTAAAAACTTACAAAGTTGTGGTACATTTCTAAAAACTATGCAGGACTTAAGTAGCTGAATATTTTACATATCAATATCATGCATGGGCTCATATTTCCATCTTAGTCCTCATTCTCCCTCTTCCTCTCTCTTGTTTTTTCTCTATGTATATTTTAATTTGCTGTATATTTTTTTAGGGAAGGTGCCTTAAATGATGGCTGGAACAAGATGTAGAATAAATAAATGTTATATAAACATTGTTTATTATTGATAATTGTGCTTCAGTAAATTCAACATCAGCAGTCTTGATTCAGGCCTGATAGAGTAATCAGCTCCTGCACACACACATTACTGAATCCCAAGCAAGAGGCAGCTCCCCAACTCCCTAAGACTTTGCTAGGAAGATTCACTGCCATCAAGAGGCCTGGCTCCCAAGACTCTCATTGATATTTCTGCCTAAATTGCTCTTCTAAAACACTCTTTCAGGAAGCATTTTTTGACCACCAAATCCTTCTTCCCCACCACAGATAAAGTTATATTTTCTTTGTGATAACTTCAGACCCTGCATACAGGCTCCAAACTACATTAAATGGTTATTGTACTTGGTTTACTTACTCTACTAGACTATGAACTCCATTGTGCTGGTCTTATTCTTTTCATATCCATAAAGCCTAGAATATAACATACATTCCTTAAGTCATATCTGAAATTTAAAAATTTATTTCAATTGGGTAGAAAAATAAAAGTCATGAAATGATTCAGAAGCAGAAACACCATTTCTAATATCCTCATAAAGTAAATCAATTCAATTGAATTAATAAAAATTGTCTAACCATTTTGCTAAATATGGAAGATATAAGCATTTCTAATAAAACTGTTCCTGTTATAGTTCCAAATATGTCCAACATATAGTCTGATGGAAAAGATGCTTAGAACTTTCAGATTTAGAATGTGGGTTTTATACACATATATAAAACTTAAGCTATGTGATACAGAAGTTAGGTTTGGGTTTGATCACTGCCTTTTCTCCTTATAATTTCTTTGCCTTGAGGAAAGCTCTCTGATCTTCAGTTTCTCAGATATAAAACATAGGTCATAATCTGCCTCACGGCACTATGAGGATCAAAAGACACCATGCTTGAAAATCCCTCAACCCAATGCAGAGCACACAACAAGAGCTTAATAAATGCTAGCACTTACAGAACCTACTGCATACAAAGCACTGTTCTAGGTCCTGAGACAGAAAAATAAGTAAAACATGCTCTCTGTCTTTGAAGAAATTAGGGTTTAGTGGTGGAAGCTACCTAAGTAGGTTTTCAGTAAGCCACAGGAAGTGACTAACAGAAATGTGGACATGGAGTCGTGGAAATGCAGAAATGTGAAATTTAGTCCCTTATCTCTACACAGTCCTATATGCTCTAATAATAGGATAATAATGTGAAACAATTAAGGATGTCTTCCTCTCTGGAACAATCTATAATACTTCAGTGTTAAAGAAGTTGACACCATCTAAAACACTAGCAATGATGAAAAAAAAAAGTTATCAGAGACCTTCAAAAACTAAAAGCTTTTAATCATATACAAGAAAGAAAATGTATGAAGGGGAAGATAAGCCAACAAAACCATCTTTCCAACTCCGACCCCCCAGCTCTAGACATGTTTGGGGTAAGGAAAGAGCTGAAGGAAGCACAAGAGAGCTACACTGTGGGTTTGTCTTCCAGACTCGCCCACCATAGGCTTAGACTGGATGAGGAAGAAGGGGTGCAGAAGTAGGAGACACCCTCTCTTTGATTGGGAGATTAGAGAGTAGAGCCAACCTAGGCCTCCTTTATCCTGTGTTCGGATGATAGGTAAATACCAATGAGGGATATTAGGGTGATATGGGTCACTCCCTAGAGCCTGGAATTTTCTGCAGCAAAAAACTGATACAGGAGACACTGAAATCAAAATGCATGGCAAAACAAGGGCAATGGAATGTATCTCAATAAGACGTCCCTGGGGTTCAGGTGAGGGCACCATGATATCACCACTACGGGTTAATGCCAGGGCACCTGAAGACTTCCCAGGAGTTATTCAGCTCCTTACACAGAGTACGCAGTGTATTTTGTCAGAAGTGAAACTGAGGCAGATGAAGTTTGAGAACAGAGAGATCCTCCTCCATGCACTGTGCCCATAGCAGAACAAGCCCTTCAGAGCTTCCTGAATCTGAACAGAATGTGATTGAATGATACACCCAATGGACTAGGAAATCACTGCATTACTCTGACTTTACCTGAAAGAGACCAGATTTAGTTTCTGCATCAGGCTTAGATAGCCTGGAAGCAAAACACTGCAATGTACAATAGGAAAATAGACTTACATTTTTACCTTACATGAAACTGTGCCTGCTACTTAACATTTTTCTTCTATATGATTTTCTGGGAAGCCAAGGGGAAAGATAAAACCTACAATAAGGTCCATGAAGGCCACAAACAGGCTTGCCTTTTCATCATGGTATCCCTGTGCCATGTATGGGGCTCAAGGCAATGCATTGTGGCTGCTGACTTTTTGATATATTTGGGACATAAAATTATTGAAGTGACAATGATTATGAATACACTTCTAATAAAACACAATAGGGAAAGGAACTCTGTTTTTGCCATCCTCAGCTTTTTCAAAACAATTCTACTAGGCTCTGGTTCCTAATTTTGGTGTGAAGAACAGATTACATTGATAGGCTCAAGATACTTCCTCATCCTAGCCCTGGGAACCCACATACAACTCTTGGCCCCATCAGCTGAATATTTAACACTGACTTCCATATTAGAACACAGAGTAGGAATATGGAGAGGTCTACAGAAAACCTTGGGTATCCAGAAACTCTGGAATTACATGCAACCACCTGAAGTTACCAATTACTTGTGAAAAACTCTTAGCATGTGTTTGGAAAGAAATTCTGCTCAAAACCTGTGACTTCCCTTGAGGTCGGGGCTCCTGCCTCATTCAGTTTTGTATCTGCAGTACCCAGGAGACTGGTGTATATAGTAGAGATTCAGTAAACATTTAATTCAAGCATATCTGCAACATCAGAGCCTTTGGGAATTTTTTTATATTAAAAAAAAAAAATCTGTTCTTTTTGAAGTCTATGCCCAGAATGTATGAGTGCTAACATAATTGAAAAGTTTGCCAGAAGGATTGGGAGAGAGTACATTATAACAGTCTTGTCTGTCACAATAAAGTCTTACATATTTATATGCAGATGAATTTATAAGCATCTATTTCACATAACACATTTTATTTTGCATTTTTTGCCCATACTACAAAACTTTTCTGTGCCAATAAATGTCATTAAGTGCTTTATTTTGCCAAGAATTATTTCTTTAAATAATTATAATACTTACAATATTCAATATAATAAAAGACATAAAAGGTGATTAAAATTGTCCTAACACAGATGAGGATGCTCAGATTCATAGAAATTAAGTGACATTACCAAGTCACCATTTGTAGTAGACAGTTTTCTGAGAACAGTCAGATAATCAATTGTAAAAATTGTTTAGGGACTAGCTAAAAAAACTTAATTTTTTTAAAAGATGCTATTTATTTATTTGAGAGAGAGAAGGAGAGAGAGCACATGCACACATGAGCAGGGGGAAGGGCAGAGGGAGAGGGAGAAGCAGACTCCCATCTGAGTGGGAAGCCTGACTCCCAGCTCAATCCCAGAACTCTGGGATAATTCCTGGGATGGAGCCCCAAGTGGAAGGCAGACACTTAACTGACTGAGCCACCTAAGGCACCCAGATAAAGAAACTTTAGACTACAGGTAGTAAGAAATATTGCTGATTATTAAGAGTTATTAATATACTAAACTATATGTATATTTGTCACACTCCTATAATACAAAGAAGTGCTGCATGGAAGACAGCCAAAACAGTTGGGCGAAAAATTTTAAAATCTGGAACAAACTGATTTTAAAAAGAAGATGTAGGAGTGCCAGGGTGGCTTAGTGGGTTAAGTGTCTGACTCTTGATCTCGGCTCAGGTCATGATCTCAAGGTCTTTGATGGAGTCCCACACTCCATACTGAGCGTGGAACCTGCTTGAGATTTTCCCTCCTCCCTCCCTTCCCCTGCTCATGCTCTCTCTAAATAATAAAATATTTTTTTAAAGATGATTTAGACATCATTTAGGCCAGAAAATATGAGTCTCCCTATCATATAAATGAATCCCTAATCATTTAAGTTACCCCTTTAATCACTGCTTTCTGCAAGAGGAATATATAAGAGTACACCATGCCAAAGAAAGCGATGTCATATGTTCAAGTGTGTTTGCCTTTTTCTCTAAGCAGAAACTTTGCCTTCTATGTGCTTATCACTGTTCTGTGCCTTTGACACTGCATAAAATATTTGGTTAATAGCTCCTGTACAATCTGTTAGGCTCCTCTCTTAACCAGCTGCACTACAACATAGCCAACTTTCTGCCAAAACAAAAAATATTTTTGACACTTACATATGATAATTGACAACCAACACAACACTTTCCTGGGTTATCTGCCATTGCTGTGTGTCCCCAAGGTCCACACTATTTTAACTCCAGCACCTCACTTAATATACCATATCATAAACATCTAATTATTTATATGTTTCTCTACTGAATTATACATTCATTAATGACAGAGACTCTATTCAAAGAGCTCCTTGTAGGCACCTGGCACGTGATAGGTTTTCAGGTATATATTTGATCAAATCAATGAACAAAGACTCATTGTTAAGTACTTGACCCTGAATGAGAAAACCTTATTATAGGGTTCTGGGAAGCTAGTTCACAAAGATTTCAAAAGGTAATACTGAAAGACAAGGTATGAATGATAGTATTTAGATCCAGATCAGAATTGCCCTCCCAACCCCACATCATGTCCACATGCTCTCTAGTAACCCTGCTCCAGAAAACTGAGGGTATGGTATACAGAATGGCTCCCCAAAGATATTCACCTGTGAGTATTTTATGTTACATGACAAAAGGAACTTTATAAATGTAATTAAAGTTATGGTGGACCTTAGCACAGGAAGAATACCCAGGATTGTTCTAGTGGACCTAATGGAATCCCATGAGCCTAAAAACAGAGAACTCTTTTCAGGCAGGGAGCAAGACAGATGGTACAGAAGGGGATAGCAGAGATACTTCAAATGTGAGACAATTAGACACACAACTTCTGGCTCTGAAGATGTACAGGCCCAAATACAAAAACCAGAGAAAGGTCTCTAGAAACTGACTGGCCTCTGGCTGATAGCAAGGAAATGCAGACATCAGTCCTTCATCCATAAGGAACAAGATTCTTCCAATAACCTGTATGATCCTGGAAGCAGATACTCCCTCAGAGGCTCCAGATAAGAGTCCAGCCTAGCCAAAGCCTTATTTTGGCCTTTTGGGACCCAGAGAAAAGGAGTGAGCTGAGCCTGCCCAGAGTCCTGACCCATGGATACTGTATGATAAAAAGTTTGTGTTCCGTGAAGTATGTGGTGATTTATTATTGCAATAACAGAAAACTAACACAGAGGTATCCCCAAAATGATTCTCATTAAGAAAGTTTTAAGAACCTATAGCATGGTCACAACCAAGTAGGAGAGGTATTTGGAGTCCCTGAGCGGAGAAAAACATTTACTCTGGAGATGTTGCATTCACTCCTATCTAGATGTCAATGGTTCCGGGTAGGAGCAATATTCCTGTACCCACATTTCCGGGTAGGAGCAATATTCCTGTACCCACAACTAGAGATGAAAAAGACTTTAATGTTCTTAGGCTCAAAGTTGTCAAGTCGCCTTGAACAGTGGTGCTTTTAAGGAGAGCTGCATTTCAGAAAGTTTGGGTTAAGAAAAAGCTTCTTGGGCTCATCCGGGTGCTTTCCTCTACCTATATATAACATTTTAATGAATTTATTTGACCTAGTGACTCATCAAATCATGCATTAGTACTTTTGTGTATCCATCTATCCATTAGTGCCAGGCGTTATGCTCAGTAGGTGAGCTATAGGATAAATGAAAAAGTAGCCCTCAAGAAGTTTAAAGTCAAGAAAGACAAAGAGAAAATCCTCACACACAGTAAATTGGGCACTTCACCCATAAAGGCTTGACCCGTACCTGGTACCCATTTTTTTATTTTTAATGCATCCCATCCCCTGACATTCTATTCTGTACCCATGTGGCCACTGAAATTATCACTTCTCTCCCACTTCATGTTTACCATTAAAACATAGCATCCACTCAAAGAGGCCATCTCTGTTCTGACCCAGTTCTCTGTAAGGCATTGCTATTCTAGTCTGAGTACATTAGGGTTCAGGATCCTAAAACACCCCCATAATCATAAAATGGCCTTCTATAATATCCTACCTTAATTTGTGGGACTGAATATCATGAGATGTTACACCTTCATTATGTTACTATAATATGGAAAAAGGGATTTTGCAGGTGAAATTAAGGTTAATAATCATTAGGCTTTAATGTGATCACAAGATCACTTTGGAGGGTAAAATGTAATTACATAATTTTTTTTAAAGATTTTATTATTTATTTGACAGACAGAGATCACAAGTGGACAGAGAGGCAGGCAGAGAGAGAAGAGGAAGCAGCCTCCCTGCCGAGCAGAGAGCCCGATGCAGGGCTTGATCCCAGGACTCTGGGATCATGACCCAAGCTGAAGGCAGTGGCTTTAACCCACTGAGCCATCCAGGCGCCCCTAATTACATAAATCTTTTAAAAGCGGAAAGTTTTCTTTCTATAGCTAGTGGCAGGAAGGAAAGTCAGAGAGATTCAAAGTGTGAACAATTTGCTTTTGAAGGCAAAAAGTGCCTTTGCTGATTTGAAAATGGAGTGGGACACAGGATAAAGAAACTGGGTTGTCTTTACTCTAAGAAGTAGCAGAAAGTGATCTTGGCTGACAGCCAACAGGAAAAGGGGATATCAGTCCTACAACCACAAGAAATTACAGATGTGCAACAATCCAAATGAGTTTGGAAAAGGACCCTGAGTTTCAGATGGGAACACAGCAGAGCCTTGAGTTCATGTATTATGAGAAAGGGCTCAGTTGACCCTGCTCAAAGTTAGTTCTACAGAACTATGAAATAATAAATAGGACTTGTTTAAGCCACACAGTTTATGGTAAATTTTTTACACAATTGTAGAAAAAAATAGATTTCTATAATAAAAAATAATTACATTCTCCTAAAAGGAATAATTATTTCCTTTGTTAGTCATCCAATGAGGTACTATTAAATAGTTAAATGGAAGAATAAACTTGTGTTCTCCCACTGTGGCCTAGATTTTAAAAATCAAGAATGTCTAGACTGTGCTTTTCTTGTGGGTGACATATGGCACCCATTGCATGGAAACAAACCACGTCTGGTGGCCTCCAGCTCTGCCATGTAGATCCAGTCACATAAATTCATGCCACGTACTAGGTTATCCTCAATCTCTTTGTTCTTATGCTTTTAGACAATCTTAAGATGAATGTTAACAGGCTTCCTGAGCAACTGTAGTATAAAAAGAAGAGGTCTTATCTCCAGCCTTATGCAGAACATGGTACCAAAGTCCAGTATTTTAGTATTAGTGATTTGCTTTTGTTTTTGATTTTAGGGTAATAATTGGGTTTGTAGTAATCTACCCTGAAAGTTTGGGACATTTTAATAGAGGTAGTTATTTCTTTAAGTATGGTTATATCTAATGTTCGTTAATTTTTTTGAATAGTATCTATCAGATGAAATGATACTGAAGTGTTCATATTCAACCACTGTGAATTGACCAAAACAGTAGCTTCATATGGTTAAAATTAATCTTTTTTAAAAATATTTTTTTATTTATTCATTTGAGAGAGAGAGAGAGCAAGTAAGCACAAGCAGGGAGAAGGGCAGGGAGAGAAGGAGAAGCAGACTTCCCACTGAGCAGGGAGCCTGATATGGGGCTTGATCCTAGGATCCTGAGATCATGACCCGAGCTGAAGGCAGAGGCTTTAACCCACTGAGCTGCCCCGGTTAAAATAAATCTTAAGAGAGGTTACTAATTATGCCTCCATCAGAAAGAATGAATACCCAACTTTTGTATCAACATGGATGGGACTGGAAGAGATTACGCTGAGCGAAATAAGTCAAGCAGAGAGAGAGAGTCAATTATCACATGGTTTCACTTACTTGTGGAGCATAAGGAATAAAACGGAGGACATTGGGAGATGGAGAGGAGAAGTGAGTTAGGGGAAACCGGTGGGGGAGACAAACCATGAAAGGCTGTGGACTCTGAGAAACAAACTGAGGGTTTTGGAGGGAAGGGGATAGAGAGTTGGGTGAGCCTGGTGGTGGGTATTATGGAGGGCATGCATTGCATGGAGCCCTGGGTGTGGTGCATAAACAATGAATGCTGGAACACTGAAAAGAAATAAAATAAAATAAAATGAAAAAAAAGGTAGAAAAATAGTGAAAAAAAAGGAGAAGTTATTTATACAGTGCCTTAATTATTTAAAACAAAACAAAAAAACACTTGGTCATAATGATTAAAAGGTTCTTTGGAATGAGTTATGGGTAGGTTACTAATAAGCTCATATGTGTTCAGGAAATAATATTTCACATCATTATGGCAGTTGATAACAATATTTGACATTCATTCATGCATTTATTTAGTCAATTGGTCATTTATTTTTTCAAGACCATCGTCAAACATTTACTAAGAACTTACAACATGCCAGAAGTAAACTTAGGAACTGTTGATATAAAGGCAAAAACCAGAGTGTATGCCCTCAGAATCCAACAACAGAGACACCCAATTAACCCAGGATGTTATAAGCTCTATGTGACAATAACATACATTGTAGGTAAGAGAAGAATTCATCCCAGGCTAGTGGTAAGGAAGAATTTACTGGAGGAAGTAATATATTATCTACAAATTAAAGGGGGAGTGGGCATTAACCAAGCAGACATTTGGAAAAAAAGGCATTTTGGAAGGAGGATCACAAGTCCCATGACAGGAGAGTGAGAGAGGATGATGTTTTGGGGGAAATGACAGAGCAAGGAGTAAAATCTTGGGCTGCAAAAATGTCAAGACTGAAGAAAAGCCTGGAGTAAGACAGAAGCTAACTCAACACAGAACCATTTGTGCTTCGTTAAGGAGCTGGGTCTTTATTGTCTGCTACTTAATAATTTTAGATCTTTTGAGACTTAGTAATTCCAAAAGTAATGATATATCCTGAGTGCCTTTATCATCTTCTAGACCTGCTTTTTTTTTTAACTGAAGTATAGTTGATACAATGTTACATTAGTCACAGGTATACAACAGAATAATTCAACAAGTCTATACATTATGTCATGCTCACCACAAGTGCAGCTACCATCTGCCATCATACAACACTATAATAATACCATTGACTATATTTCCTATGCTGTATCTGTCATCCCTGTAACTTATTGATTCCAGAACTAGAAGCTGTACCTCCCACTCCCCTTCAACCATTTTGCCCATCCCCTCATCCCTCATGCCTCTGACAACCATCAGTTTTAGCAACAAATGTCTCACATTTGAAAGAACCATTTCCTGGGTTGCAAAAGGCCACTGCATTCAGAAATGGGTAAAAAATCAGGAAAAAAGTACAAATTCCATATGGCAGCATCAAAAAAAGGGGGCTGAAAATAATACATTTGTTAGTATCAAACATATAAGGAATAGATTGTCCTTCTTGGTTGCTGCTGCTATTTATTTATTTTTTTTCTTCTGACCACTGATATTGGCAGTTGGGATTTGCAGTTCACTTTGTGGCAATGGTCTGAGTAAATGACTTAAGTGTGCAACTTAAGTACATTGCAGGCAGGAGTGTTAACAGTCCCTCTGTGACTTTGCCTGTAGAATGACTGTTGTGTTTTGTATTGAGATAATGTGAGTTTAAATTTTAATATGGTAAACTTGTGACCATGTTTTCTAAGAGGTCAGATAAGGAAAAGGAAAGTGAAAATGATGACAACACAAACACCAGCATGACCCAGACACGAGAAAAATAAAATTAAATTAAACAACTGTGTTCTTTCTTGTTAGAAGGACATTAGGGAGGACAATAATCTAAACAAAGCATACCACATAATATACAGAAAGGAATATATACAAGATATGCACAATATACAAGAATTAGGAATTTTGGCACAGTAAAGATGTGAATGGGTGAAATTTTATAATTTTGGGATAAGCCAATCAAGTACTTCTAAAATAATCATAAATTTTTGTTTTTGTTAGTTTTTATTTGTTTGTTTAGTTTGGCTTTTTTAAAAAATCTCTCCAAGACATTAATGCTCAGGAAAAAATACCAGTTGAATTAGCTTGGGGATACCATATGAATGAACACACATTTTATTGTTATTCCCTTGACTGTTGTATGAAACTTAGTAAGGTTACATTCCCTGATTCAGAGCTTACAACTAAATTGTCCCATGACAAACAAAAGGGGAAATTTTGATCACAGATGAGTTGGCCTCTTACAGAGCAGAGCTCTTTCTGTGAGATCTTAACCAATGAATATGTTTTCTACTGGGTATGGTGAGTGATACATTGAATCATAACAATATAAGTTCCCCCTAACACTGAAGTACTGTGATATGAAAAGTGTATTTTCAAATTATTTTCTTGATTTGTATGTAAATTTTAATGATGTTGCAGAAGACATAAAACAAAAGATTCTTGATGTTTTGTTCAAACATAAACTAGACTTTGATCCCTAATCTGCATGTTTAACAAAGAGTACAAATGTAAATTTTGGCAGACTCCTTTTAGTCTATATACTTCTTATCAAAGAAAATGAAAATATCTGCTCATTTTCCTATACACCTCATGCCCACTGATAAGAAGGGGTATGCTTTGTGACCTACAAAATTGATGCTTTCATAATGGATGTTTATGATCACTTCTCAGTGTCCTGAAGATGTGCTGGAGAACTTAATGAAATTTTCTTTTTCTTTTTATTTATTTTTTTATTAAACTTTTTTTTTTAAGATTTTATTTATTTATTTGAGAGAGAGACAGTGAGAGAGAACAAGAGCGAGGAGAAGGTCAGAGAGCGAAGCAGACTCCCCGTGGAGCTGGGAGCCCGATGCGGGACTCGATCCTGGGACTCCGGGATCATGACCTGAGCTGAAGGCAGTCATCCAACCAACTGAGCCACCCAGGCGTCCCCTGAAATTTTCAACTTTACAGAAATTAAAGGAAATAATCCCTTCAGGGATGTGCCTATAAAATGGCTATTGTTGTTGCCTGCCATACAAAAGATACTAAACTGTTGGTCTGATATTGTTTTCAAAGTTTGGGACAAGAAGAAATCCTTCTCTAATATACTCTAATACATTGAGGATAAAAATGGAGAAAGGATTATAATAAAACAGTAATGTATATATTTTTTTCTCCAAAGCTGCGTGATGACCTTTGAAGAGGTCTTAAAGGGCTTAGAAAAGGATGAGATGTTTGATGTTACATTTAGGCTGCAAAAAAAAAATTCACACAGTGGGGGAAAAAAAAGACCCATTTTAGAAATAAGACTGCTTCAGAACCTAAAACAAACAATCATATAAAATATCACCAGAAAAGGGCAGCCAAGTTAAATACTTGTTTCTCAATTTCTTGACTAAAACTGTAACTTATTTGGAATTCAACTTCACTTTCAGAAGTTCAAATTATTTGTACCTAAAGCCATTTTCCCTGAGAAAGAGGTATAATTTAGGATGACATTCAATGCGCTTCAGTGTTTGAAAATGACATAAATTTTTAGATATGGTGAGCATGATCAACACAGAGATGCAAAGGACCCAAAGGATTGACTAATGGTCTCTAAAAACAAGCCTGCAGATACAACGTGGATGATTACTTTTGAGAGCAGGAAATTGGTGGGGGGGGGCAGGAAACGAATTTTTTAAAGTCTAAAAGTCTACTGTACTAGTAACTAAAACCCTAATTCTTCCATGCTCAAATGCCATTTTCTAGAAAATACTTAGTTTAATATCATCACAATGGAATGATACCAGATATCATTGTAATGTAGGCTTCATAAAAGCAAAATTGCATGTAAAAGTGAATTTTATGTTTGACTGTATTCCATAGTGTCATTACATTACATAAAAGAAAGATACCTTATAGGCTGGAGTTCTATGAATGATATCTACTTCATAGGGCTTATTAATGCTTTCTCTTTAAGAATCCTTATCTCTATGTACTTATATGTAATTTAAGAACACACAACAATGTAGACTATAAAATTTAAATTCCAATAGAGTTAAAAAGAGTTAAATTATAGTATCAGAGAACAAAAATGAATACAAAAATATTATGTTTTTCTTATGCATATTTCTTGGTTAATTAGTCATATGATTAATTACTACTAATTTCCACAGCTATAATCCTATAGCTCTTTAAACAACAGCATTATTGGAATAAAAAAGTAAATACACAGAATATATCATTTCAGATAGATACTTAACTTTTTATATATACACTAAAGTAATACCATTCATGTATATAGTTATTTATTACCAGTATTTATTTTTAGGTCTGGTATGACTGTCCTATGTTGGCTCTCAGAAAAGTTGATCACCCTACAAAAGTCACCTATGCAGCCTTTTAAACATAAGATTCCTAGGCCTCACACCTAGACTTAGAAATCAGGAATAAAGCCTAGAAATATATTGTAAAAAGTAACCAAGAAATTCTAATGTGCTATTCAGTTTGGGAACACTATGGTGTTCTGCTGGAGGTGAGAGAAGTCCCAGAATTTTGCCTCAGATTCAGGAAATTTTATACTTGAACCCACTAAATGACATCACAACATATGAAATATGAACATCTTAATGTTAATGGTTCACATTTGACTCTGACCCCTTCTGTGTCAGAGGGTTCTGCCCTTATCTTCATCTTCCTGGTAACAAAGAAATTTGGTGTGATGAAAACAGGTGCAGATGGCAGCAAGGATAATGGGGGACAATGGGGTGCTTAACGGTGAGAACACAGGTGGCCAAGTACCTGCATGTGTATCTAGGTTTGCCATTGATCAGCAGCAGGTTTTGGCCAAGTTCAATTTTGTCAGCCTGTTTTTCTCTACTATAAAATGTAGCTAACTACAGATTATATTTACAGTGACTAGAACTTAAGAAATATTCCCTAAAAATAAACCAAATAAATAAAAAGATCATTTGAATTCTTACTCTTTATTATACAGATTCCAGTCTCCAGATGGAATACCAAACACAAGTTTTTGTGGAAAGATATCTAGATCTGGGAGATATATTGAGGATAGTCAAAAATAAAGCTATGGAAAGGCTCAACATTTCTCATATCTTATTTGACCTTAAGCCAGCCAAGGCCTGGTTGCAATCACTTTACAGTGGAATTTTGGTAACATGTACTTGACTACATGACTCCTTTGAATCAAAGTGGAATATTTTAAAAAGTCCTAATAAATATTAAAATGCTAGGTAAATGGTAGATATCCTCATCTGCTTCTTTTGTGAGTTCAAAACTACTGCTTATATATATAGCACTGACATTACATGAAATAGAAATAAAATGTTGCAAAGTAGCAAATGTGAACTGAAAAGAAAGTTTTCATAGAGACTGGATAATTTTGTGAGTTTGTTTTGTTCTTCTTATACAATGACCTGAACTTAAAAGGGAGAAATAAAAATTATGATTCTTATATTATAGATGTGCTTGATGGAGTCCAATGTAAGAAAAAGAATTCTATCACTCTCATAAGGTCTCTGATTTTCATTTTTCATTTACATTGTAATCCCTGTTTTCCATCTGTGTTTGATTGATAATGTACATTGTACCTGGCACCTCAATAAATATTCCATGCTGACTGAACACTAATGAATCGAGATTGTGAACAGGAACTTAAATTATATAAACATCATCTAAGCTTATTCAAATTTCTAAACTTGACAGCAAATGCTTACAACTGGGTGAGCAGGGAAACAGTCCAAATTTCACACTACTAGAAAGATAATTAAACTGAAAAATCAGCATTTCAGAATACTTCTCCTGGATCTTACTTAGCAAGTCTTGTAGTTCTAGAGGTCATAGAGGAGATAGGGGATAGCAATATATTTTTTTTTATAGGGGTTGGCAGCTTCATTTGAACAATATAATCAAAATGTCTAATACTGGGGTGCCTGGGTGTCTCAGTGGGTTAAAGCCTCTGCCTTTGGCTCAGGTCATCATCCCAGGGTCCTGGGATCGAGCCCTGCATAGGGCTCTCTGCTCAGTGGGGAGCCTACTTCCTCCTCTCTCTCTCTCTGCCTGTCTCTCTCGCTACTTGTGATCTGTCAAATAAATAAATAAAAATCTTAAAAAAAATGGCAAGATCTTATTTCTTTTGATGGCTGCATAGTATTCCATTGTGTATATATACCACATCTTCTTGATCCATTCATCTGTTTATGGACATCTAGGTTCTTTCCATAGTTTGGCTATTGTGGATATTGCTGCTATAAACATTCGGGTGCACGTGCCCCTTTGGACCACTACGTTTGTATCTTTAGGGTAAATACCCAGTAGTGCAATTGCTGGGTCATAGGGCAGTTCTATTTTCAACATTTTGAGGAACCTCCATGCTGTTTTCCAGAGTGGCTGTACCAGCTTGCATTCCCACCAACAATGTAGGAGGGTTCCCCTTTCTCCGCATCCTCGCCAGCATCTGTCATTTCCTGACTTGTTGATTTTAGCCATTCTGACTGGTGTGAGGTGATATCTCATTGTGGTTTTGATTTGTATTTCCCTGATGCCGAGTGATATGGAGCACTTTTTCATGTGTCTGTTGGCCATCTGGATGTCTTCTTTGCAGAAATGTCTGTTCATGTCCTCTGCCCATTTCTTGATTGGATTATTTGTTCTTTGGGTCTTGAGTTTGCTAAGTTCTTTATAGATTCTGGACACTAGTCCTTTATCTGATATGTCGTTTGCAAATATCTTCTCCCATTTTGTCAGTTGTCTTTTGATTTTGTTAACTGTTTCCTTTGCTGTGCAAAAGATTTTGATCTTGATGAAATCTCAATAGTTCATTTTTGCCCTTGCTTCCCTTGCCTTTGGCGATGTTCCTAGGAAGATGTTGCTGCGGCTGAGGTCGAAGAGGTTGCTGCCTGTGTTCTCCTCAAGGATTTTGATGGATTCCTTTCTCACATTGAGGTCCTTCATCCATTTTGAGTCTATTTTTGTGTGTGGTGTAAGGAAATGGTCCAATTTCATTTTTCTGCATGTGGCTGTCCAATTTCCCCAACACCATTTATTGAAGAGGCTGTCTTTTTTCCATTGGACATTCTTTCCTGCTTTGTCGAAAATTAGATGACCATAGAGTTGAGGGTCTATTTCTGGGCTCTCTGTTCTGTTCCATTGATCTCTGTGTCTGTTTTTGTGCCAGTACCATGCTGTCTTGATGATGACAGCTTTGTAATATAGCTTGAAGTCCGGAATTGTGATGCCATTTGCGACAACATGGATGGAACTAGAGCGTATCATGCTTAGCTAAATAAGTCAAGCAGAGAAAGACAACTATCATATGATCTCCCTGATATGAGGAAGTGGTGATGCAACATGGGGGCTTAAGTGGGTAGGAGAAGAATCAATGAAACAAGATGGGATTGGGAGGGAGACAAACCATAAGTGACTCTTAATCTTACAAAACAAACTGAGGGTTGCTGGGGGGAGGGGGGTTGGGAGAAGGGGGGGGTTATGGACATTGGGGAGGGTATGTGCTTTGGTGAGTGCTCTGAAGTGTGTAAACCTGGCGATTCACAGACCTGTACCCTTGGGGATAAAAATACATGTTTATAAAAAAAAATTAAAAATAAATAAATTAATTAATTAAAAAAAATCTTTTAAAAAAAAGTCTAATACTGTTGTCAAAAGGCATTTCTTGATCATAAAATTGTTCATGTTTTCTAAGACTTCCACTAAAGGTCGTAGTCAAATGTCAGTCATAAATCCATCTGTGACACAGCAAAGAGAATAACCATATTAGAGAAACATAAAACTCCTCTCTTACGTCTCATTACATGAGTAATCATGGGCCAAATCTCTCTCAGTTTTCTAATCTGCAAAGTGGAACATAAACCTCCCTTCCAGAACTGTTCTAGGTATTATAGTTACTACAGGTAAAACATTTCTTTTTGTTTTGTAGTTCTAGGTGAAAAAAAAAAAGAAAAAGAGAAAAAAAACAAAATTTTTTTTTAAATAGTTTCTTCCAGAAGCCAGCCCATAGAGAGGAGATCAAAGAAATCATCTGTCTGTTAATTTCAGTAATTGGTGGGTTTTGATAGAGGATTTTAACTCTGTGATAACACTGTATTCTGTCTCAGAGAAAGTGCTATAATTGATGTCAGTGTGTGTGTGTGTGTGTGTGTGTGTGTGTGTGTGTTTGTACACACCACATCTGTATGTTTTGTACAACCATGTAATATAGATGTGTAAAGCCAGAATTTAAAATCAGGTCTATGGACTTCTGGCAATAGTGGTAGTAGGAAGGCATTTTTGTTCCAGTCTCCTCTATTGAAATCCTCTGAGAATACTGAAAGGACAAAATAGAGAGGAAATTCCACAGCACTATTTTAAGTGAAACAAGGAAAACATGAAATGTCAAATCACAAACTTAAGAAGCATGACTTGTCAAAAGTCTTGAAACTTGCGCCAATCTGAGGGGACATGAAGGCCTTGCTACATCCCTTCCTTGGATCATGAGTGTGATCTAAATTATTATTAAATAGGTGGCATGGCCCTCAATGCCTTCCAACAATCGCCTAATGAAAGTAGTGAGCTCTAGGGACATGAATGGGCTACAGCAAAAGAAAAAAAAGCCTGAGTGTAGATCCCAAATCCCATGCTTAGAATGTCAAGAGGATGGGACTAAAGAAGAAGGACAATTTGGCTGCCTGGCTGAGGAGATTGGGAAGGGACGTCCACCATCTTAAAACTGGCAGCTCATCGAGTCACAGAGAGTTGATTTATAACAGGAATGCTTGCTGACAGGTCCGCTCTTTGGTGCTTTCATTGTTTTCAGGTCAACACGACCTTACTGACTTTCCCTTGCAGTGAAGTGGTTATCAACACTGTGATTCTCCAGAACTGAGGAGCTCTGATACATATCTAAGAAACAGAAGGCTTCCAATTCACTTCCCTCCCTACTACATTCTGAGTTTCTTGAGGGCAGGGAAAGAGTCTCCAGGACTTAAGCCAGGGCCAGGATCTAAGTAGTACTGAATCTCTATTTGTTGAACTAAAGCAAAGAGAATGGAACAATTTCATTTTGACTGAGAATCTGCAAAAATAAAGTTGTGTTGGGAGTGACTATATATGTGTGTGTGTGTGTGTGTGTGTGTGTGTATACACACTATAATCTTATCATAAATTGAACTAGAAGAAAGAAGATGTTAAGAAAATCATAAGGAGGAGAAAATATATTTATAGTATTGTTCTGTACTTATAAAAAAAGAGATCCATCTTAAGTGAACTGCACAGTTCAAACTGTTTTCTTCAAGGGTAAACTGCATATATGTGTGTGTATGTATGTGGTGTGTGTGTGTGTGTGTATACACACATATTTATTTACACACATATTTATTTACTTATATGTGTATGTATCTATAAATTCAGATTCACCATGGAAGCAAACCAAGTTAGTGGTCTTTGAGGTACTGGCTCCTTGTCCAGAAGTTATAAAAATGACCAAAGTACATATGCATGTTTGCGAGATCACTATGGGAAAGTTGATGATTACATAGGGAGTGTCCACTATGTACCAATATTTTCTCATTTATTCCTCAAAACAACCTTGCCCTGTAGGACCTATTTTCTCCATCTTATAAATTGAGAAACTCAAATACAAAATGCCTCATGCAAGGTCACCTAGTTTTAGTAAATGGCAGAGTTGAGACCAACTAATCACTGAGTTGAAAGCCTGTGTTCCATGTGGGTTACTCTTTTCTACAGTGAGTTACTTAAAAAGGATAGATACCCCTGAATTAATTAGAATGTATGATCAAGTCAGAAAATAAATATGAAATGTACCAATTAAGTCTAATCCTCATGGGTCATTTCCCAACAGAGAGCATAAGTCATGAAATCATTTTACAGCAGAGACCAATAAAATAGTACATCAAAAAAGAAATATTCTCCTGAGATTTTAAGTTACAATCACATTAACATTCTCACATGGAGAGGAATCAGTGCATCATAAATAGAAGAATAAAAAGGATAACAATGGTATCTATTTAAGTTGTAAAAAATTATGCAGTATCCATAAATAATGAAATTGCTTAATAAATCTTTATATTTCCACATTGCCTTTAACTTCCATTCTTGAACTGTATTTCATGAAATATAAAAACATTTGACTTCATAAAAAAAGGTATCTTAAATTAAGCACTAATATCCTCACTCTGTTGGGAACCCCAAATGCCACAATCAACCTAAGAGAGAATTACAACACTGCAGAGATTTCTCTTTTCACAGTCACTGAATCTCCCTGGCAAAATCAACAACTCCTTATGATACTTAGTGCTTTTATCTGCACATTTAAACTTTAGCCAGGATGGTGACAGGGTGAATAAAGAGGACATTGCAGCTTAACTCCGATGGTTACCCCTCCCCCTCCAAATATAATTTTTACTATCTTGTCAGACATCCATCGTAGGCCTGTGACTTTCTGAAAACTTTCTCATTCACAGCCAACTTAATCTGACCTTTGATCTGACTGAACAAGCTATACAACAATATGGAACAATGACAAAACAAACCAAAAGCAAAGGGACCTGAAGTTTATTCAGGATATACGTCTTTTCTATTGATAAAAGGTTTGTTTCCATAGGATTTATCCTTCATTTAGCAGACATCTTTCAAATGTCTAAAATATACTAGGTACTAGAGAAGCAAAGCAAAACACAACAAGGAAGTCACCTGCCTTTACTGAACATACAGTTGTACTAGGCCAATCATTTCAAATACTAATTTTACATCTGATGATTTCCCCCTTTTCCTGCCCCAACCTCAACTTGTGTTTTGCACATTTTGAGTTTATTACCCTTGAAGGGGCATATACCCAAGCTATAAGGAAAAAAAAAAAAAAAGGCAGTTTGTGGCTTTCCAAACTACTCATGCCTAGGAAAGAATGGAAAGACCCCTTCTCTCTATTTGTACTATTATCCCGTGTAGAATTTGGCAAGCCAGAACTGTCTCTTGCTCAGGGCTTTGTAGGAGGCTCCCTAGATAGTTTCAGCGCTATTCTTCTCTAAAGTTCATTCTCCACAAAGCAACTGTGTAATTCTTGTAGAACGTAAGCCATATCATGTCATACCTTTGTTCAAACCCCTCCAATTTTTTCTCATCTCTCAGAGTATAATCCAAAAGAAACTGCTATGGTTTAAAGTCTCTCTCTGAACATCGAACCGTTCCTCCTCTGAGCTCACATAGGTTTCTTTGCTGTCTCCTGGTTACTGAGAGAAGGTTACAAGATGACAATGCTGTATCTTACTTTTCAGAAAGTAAGAAAGATCAAGGAAGAAATACCTTCCTCCATGGTCATATTCTGGAAAGTATATTGTTCTTCCATGGCTGATACACAACCTTAAATAACTAGGCAACCATGGACACAGGAGAACCTTTTTAGCTTTTCCTGATTCTAATTTTTGAATACGGTCTTTGGCAGGCAAGCCAAAGAAACTGAATTTTCAGAATGAGGATTTAATTCCTTGATTTGGAAATTGAAGTTTAGGCTCTGTATATATCCTTCTCAACCCACATTTGTGATGTGGCATTTGTGAACTGTGTTTTTCTTATTCATCCTAAGTAAGGAAAGGTAGTCATATGCTTAATACTTGCCCTGAGTTGTTGGTTTCCAATTATTGCCCATAGACCTTAGCACATATTTACCCAAACCTGCTCTGTGTTAGGTAGAGTAACAGACACTGGACATAGAATGATGGAAAAGATAACACTTCCAGCTCTAAAGGGCACATAATTCTAGTGGCAGAAACAGAGCCTGTGGCTTCACCACTGCCTTTCACTTACAAAGTGCCATAAAAATACCACAGCCTAAAAATTAAATGTAAATCTATGTATTCTTAGTCAAACCACCTGACCTGAATCTTAGCTTTAGTTTCATCACTGTAAAGATGATTGTAAGGATCTCATGATCAGCTTTACACAAAGATCGTAGTTCAGTAGTGGCACTAAGTAGGTACTTGAGAAAGGTAACTAGTATTCAAATGCATGAGAAGTGGTTTGTGGCATTGCCATGACTTCAGATTTCTATTTCTACTTGTGGACAATGGCATTGCCAAAATAATTCTGCAGCTAACCATCAATCTGGAAGCAAACCAAAGTTGGGGTGTGTGTCATGTAAGTGGTGGGAATCAGGTCATAAACAGAGGACATACATAAATATAAATTCTCAATCGGCTGCTGTTGCTGTGTCAGGGCTTAACTTGTAGCCTTAAAAAGCCCATTTCCTCGAAATTATTTAGGTCAGTAAGTAAATACTGGCTATGATGACAGAGCCACGTGTAATGTCGACCCTCTGAAAATCTGACCTTTCCTTTTATACATGTATAGTTTAGGTCTTTCTGCTTCTACCTACTTATTCTTGAACCTTCCTCAGAAATAGCCTTCAACAGGAAGGGGAAGGAAGCTCAAATTATCTGGCCAGCTGCTATGTGTTCGATATGCACTAAGCACATTTTTCACTGCCATGATTAACTGCCAGAACAATCCTGTATTACACTGTATGGTTACAACCGAGGATTCAGCACAAGAAGGGTAGATAACTTCCCACAGGTCACAGAGGTCATAAGGGCAATACCCAGGATGCCAGGTCGAGTGTTATTTCTTCACAGAGAATTGTCAATTCTCAAGGCTCCCCAAGCCAAGACAGATGCTCCACAGGAGAGCCAGTGGTCTTCTCCTGAGTCTTATTACATGCTTTTCAGGAAACCACTTGACTTACAACTTAGTTTTCTGAGTGAATATTCTTCCTCCAGATGGAAGAAACACTGGTAACGCAGGACTGACTCTTGGTCTCCAAACTATAGTGAAAAATGCAGTACCACCCCAGGATACAGATAAGCCTCAGTTTAGGGGGGTGACAGTCAGTTCCAGAATTTGAGGGAACCAATAATATTCTTGTAAATAGCATCTACCAGGCAGAAGACCTCACACAGGTGCTTTCAAAGATGAAACACTGGGTTGAAGAATTTAAATGGCCTTTCTTCCTGTAGGACCCAGGACCTCACAGAACTTTTAATATGTTAAAGTACATGTCATGAACCCCCCCTGTTTTTTTCTTTTGGTCTGAACAGATCATTGTTTAGTGTCCCACTGAAGACTCTTTGAAAACAACTGTAATACCAATTTTAACAAGTTATTAAGGTTTCCTTAGTGTGTGTGTGTGTATATGTGTGCATGAACCTGTACATATATGCTTATATATATAAACATGCATATATATAAACTTAAGCATATATATATATATAGAGAGAGAGAGAGATAACATAAAGATGAGAATAGCATTAGAAATGACAGCTATTAAGCCCAGCTATTTGCCAAAAACTGTGTTAACTCCTCATTCTCATAAAAATCCAGCAAATTGGGTAATATAAAAGACTAAGAAACACTATGACTGATAAGAGCACAACCTCTGAAGCTAGAACCCTTCTAACCCTAGAATTAGAGTTTAACTCTAACTCTCTTGCTGTATAAGCTGTGCACGGTCATAGTCTCTCTCTATTTCAATTCCTTCATCCATAACATAGGTGTATTAATGCTTACAAATACTGTGCATTATTCATCCCACTTTGCAGACAAGGAAACTGACAGAGTGGTGTTACCATTAGACCAAAGAAAGTGAGGTAGCTGTCCTTCCGGAAGAAGCCCAGATCCTGCCACCAAAGACTTGGAAGGTCACCCCAGTTCTGCCAGTCACTAGCTACATGGCCTTGGGCAAACCCTTTCTATCTCTTGTCTAGGATATCTTATAGATATGATGGGGTGCCTACTCCTCTCCCCTCCCCACCACTGTGCAATGTATGGATTAGATAATGAATTGGAAAGCACCCAGCAGGAGGTCTGGTGCACCAAACCAGTAAAAGTTTGTGGAATCTAAATGTTTTCTTTGTAACATTCTCTCCCCATTAAACTCCAATCAAGAAAATGGTGTTTTAGGAAAACAATGATAGAAACCTGAGTCAGCAAGTGATTGTATAAGTCAAACATATGTTTTGTTTTGTTTTGTTTCCCTTTTTCTTTCTTTCTTTCATTCTCCCTCAGGAGACAGAATTCTCTCTGAAACTGCAAATGCAAGAGCCACCCTGTGGAGCCTTTGTAAGGGAGTTTCATCTTTCAATTATTTTTCTCACAGGGACTTTATATTAGATGAAACTTGCATGCATACTCTTTTTCCACACCTTACTTTTCCTATACCCTATCCAACACTTTGATATCACTGCTTCTACAGATTAGCATACTTTAATTTCTGTATTAATTTGCTTTAAAACTATTTTAGCTTCCAGAGATGTGAGAGTATCTGTTCAGTATAAAACAAAAATTAAATGGTGTTCACACACTCTCCAATACCTCCCCTGGTTTCAGACTCTACCTTTGGCCATTTATTATGTGAAAAATGTGCAAGGTGAACATGGAAGCAAAACTCTCTATTTAGTCTTTCATCGAGGTATCACAGATCACTGCTGCAGTGTCTGAGCAGCCCTGTCCATTACAGGTGCTTCCCTCATGCTCATTCACCCTTGGTGGCCGCCCACCAAGTCACACCCTGCATCTCTTATATTTCACTCTTTTATTTGACAAGCATATATTTACCATCCACCATTTGCTATGCACTCTGGATATCTCAGAGGTGGGCAGAATAGGTAGGTATTCACTTAGAACTACTGATGTGTCTCCAGATAACTTCTGTACAATTAGCATCAGCTGTTAGAGAAGCATGTGCTAGGGCACAGAGGGCAGAGCAATTCATCGTGCCCTCCAGATGTGGGGACGGCTTTGTGCTGGCATTCACTCTGAATGTGTGAGCATGCGCTTTCCATGAGGAAAACAGCTTGGAGATCCACGACTGCACAGAGGAAATCGCATGGGCAGAGACAGGCATGTGGGAAGGGCAGCGCAACTGGAGGGGGTTTGGGGGGCTGTATAGGGGAGGCTCATAAAGGGGCAGCAAAATCTAAAATTGCCTCCGACTGATAAAAACAGAGCATCATCTGCGTAGGAGAGAAGCAAAGGGGTTTCCTGTATATAGGGACGATATCCTTTTGTTTCTCCCCTACACATCAGGAAATACAAAACTCCTGGTGAATTTTGAAAATTAGTGAACTTTACATATTTAGATCAGAGGGCCTTGTGGTTTACTTGGACAGTTATTGTTTTTTTCCATTATTTTAAATCTCTCTCCCTCCTCTTATTTATAGGATAAAGTTTAAGAGCCTTAGCAGAGCCTGCAAAGACTTCTTAAATTGCTACCACTTCATCTTGTGTTTCTCACCAGGCTGCTCCTACAACCCAGTTCCACTCAGTCACTGCTTCCTTCATCTGAGTGTCACTGCATGGGCTTCTCTCACACTCCCAATCTCTGCTCCCTGACCCCAACTGACCTGCTTTTTATAACTCCTGATTATTCTTCAAGTTTCTGCTCAACAATTGCCTCATTTGAGAGGCCTCCTCTGACCATCCACTCCCAATCTCCCTGCCTCCGAGCCCAGGATGGCAACCTTCTCTTGGGTTCCGAAAGCGCTCTGTGCTTCTCTCAACTGCAACAGCCAGTTAGTGTGTTGTTAAAGTTGCTTGTTATAACAGCAGGATGTGAGCTTTGCTCATCTTTTCACTCGTTTATTCATCCGTTTACAGGCATACCTCGGAGACATTGCTGGTTCAGTTCCAGACCATTGCAATAAAGCATGTATTGCAATCAAGCAAGTCAAATGAATTTTTTGGTTTCCCAGTGAATATAAAAGTTATGTTTACACTGCACTCTAGTCTTCTAAGTATGCATTATGTCTAAAAACAATGCACATAAATTAATTTTTAAAAATTGCTAAAAAATGCTAACCACCAATCTGAGCTTTCAGAGAGTAGTAATCACCAAACACAGATCACGATAACAAATACAATCATGAAAAAGTTTGAAATATTACAGGAATTATCAAAATGTGACACAGAAACCCAAAGTGAGCAGATTTTAGAAAAATGGCGCCGACAGACTTGCTTGACAGCAGGTTGCCACAAACCTTCAATTTGTGAAAAATGCAGTATCTTTGAAGCACAGTAAAGCAACACACAATAAGATGAGGCATGCCTGTATACACCAAAGATAAAGCTTACAATCTAGTGTGACAAATCAACAGACAATTGGGATAGAACCTGCTAAGTGCTATGAGGACAGAAGTACAGGACGCTTAAGGAAGCACATGGGAGGCACTTTATCTGGACCAAGATGAAGGAAATCAGAAAGAAACTAAAGAAGGAGAATTTAGGAAAACTTCTTGAAAGTTCTTTTCTAAGCTGAGATGTCCTTTCTTCAATGAATATTTATTAAGCAGTTATAATATGCAGGGTACAATTTGAGATCCTTGGGACAGATCAGTGAACAAAACCCCAAGATTTATGCCTTGCAAGACTTAGGTTTTAGTGCAGGGAAACAGGAAAGAAGTAATAATTATAAATAAATGAATTATAGAGTATGTTAGAACATGATATGTGGTGTGGATTAAAAAAAAGAAGAAGAAGAAGAAGAAGAAAAGAAACCTGCAGACATGTTTAGAGGGATTTGCAGCATGAATTCTGGGTGGTTATTAGGCAGACTTAGAGAATCTATGACCTTTGGGGAAGTGAGGTGTTTAGGAGTCCCAAATCCCAATGACTAGACCCTAGGGGAGCGTCAAGTGAGGTACAGTGAAAGGGTGTGAAGAACACATGGAAGTCTGACACAGAGACACTATCATTAAAGATCCTAGGACACTGAAGTTAAAGTTGTAACAATCTGGATTAAGCAGGAAACAAAAGACATATATCAGCACTATTTGAGGAGAGTTTGAAACTAATGATATGTGCACAACCATGTGGGACTAACGAAAGGAAGTCACAAGGGATAGGGAGGTGCCTAGGGCTAACAAGAGTGGGACTCCATCACTGCCCTGCCCCACAGCATCACCAAGTGTGCTGTAACCAGAACCCAAAGAGAAGCTGTGACTAAGGAACCTCAGCCAGTCTTCAACAGCCCCACTGTCAGCAATGAATGGAATTACTACCTTTCCTCCCCTTGATGGTTGGCTGATGCTTCCTATTAATGGAACACAACCAGAGTCAAAGATCATGGAAATAGGTAAAAGGGTGTCAGAAGTGGAAGCACGGATGAAAGACATCCGCGCAAATAAATGCTGATGAGTATACTCTTGTGAATGAGAGGCTTGTATGCATTTAATATGCTTAAAGTAAGTGTTTAATCAAATAAATGAAAAAAAGAGTTTGATTTGGAGTTATAAAGAGGATTAACAATGCCTATGTTGGTGAAGAAGACTGTTGAAACAAGACTGAGTAGAAAGCAATAAACATTTGCTATGACTGCCCATGAATCATTGTCTGGGAAACAAAACCACGATCACAACTCTGCTTAGAAAGCGGCTGCAAAATATTGTGTATTTGCTTTCTGCGTTTGCATTTAATTACCAGTGTTATGTTTTTGGTGGTTAAAAACCCTTCCATATCTGGCTCCCATTCCTCATTAGAAGGACACTCTTCTATACCAGCAGGAGCTTGGAATTCAGCTAATGCACTAACACTCAACAAACAATGTTAATGTTATCTGGAGGAAATTAGCTCACACGCCAAGAATAAATGAAAAAAAAATACTGAAAATTCAGAGGAAAGAAGGGAAGAAAGAAGAGCCTCCTTTGTGCTGGGTCAGTGGCCTTCTTACAACCCATATTTCATTGGTAACTGATAGGATCCATATTTGTTTGAAAAATCAGATTACATCAGGATATCATTGTGAAATCAGAACTAGGATGCAGCTAGCAACAAATGTACTTTGACAGGATACAGATGAGTCTTCTTTCCCTGACCCTGCCTTATGACATGAATAAAGCCAAGAAAATGAAACTGGTGAGACAATGTATCACTCTTAGAACAGGGTGTAAAGCTGTTTTATTTTGTTTGAATGCTATGAAAATGGGATGTTCATTGACTTTATGGTCAGATTTACTAGTCTGACTTACTTAACTTAGCCCTTTCTCTGCCATGTCATCTTAACCTTCTATAAATGAAGCTGTATCGAAGCTTCCCATGTAGAAAGTAGCCAGCATTCAAATTCCTTTGCTAAGGCAGAGTGGAGATGTTGCATTGGTTTATGGTATTAATTTAAGTGATTGGAAATGAGACTCAACCTGCAACTGTCTTTATCTGTCAGATGGGCAGGCACAGTGCCACAAAGGAGTTCACATCTTCTGGATCCCTCTTTCTATCTGAACGTTTCCTTCCTTGAGGAAGCTCATTACTAGAACTAGCTGGAAGTCTGGGGAGCATCTCATCCATGGTTTGAACTGGAGGGAGTCCCAGTGAGTGTTGAGCGTCATCCCTGAAAACTTGTTTCCAGGTGACTAGTGGTGCTAAGAGTTGTGGTGACTCCTTGCACTGTAGCTGAGAGACATGGCTGAGAATTGGAAAGGAAATCTCAGAAAAATAATGGCTCCGAAGAAGTCATCAAAGCCCAGATGAAAAGGAAATGTAGGAACGGCAAACAGGAGATAGCTGACAAGACAAAGGCCCCACAAGTCCAGGTAGATCAAGGTGGGGATTAGAAAAATGGTACAAAATGTGTTACTCTGGCCCTTAAATTTCTGACTTTAGGTGAGTATCAGTGGCTGTTATTTGTAGCACATTGTGAACAGATGTTTTCCTGTGGATTTTTAGAATGGGATTTTGAAAGGCTGTGGACCAGAGTAAAAGGACTGATGTAGTGTGAAATTAGAGCTGTAAGTGATTAACAAAATGGAAACTTTCTGCCCTGTAACTGTTAAATGACCTTGCTAGAGTCTATATTCCATGGTGATATGCAAATATTAACTGCTTACAAGTAGTTAAGCATATCAGATAGACTTTCCATATACACCATACAAATTTGATTTCACGCAGGAACATATAAAGTGGCCTAGCATTACTAATATTGCTATTTGCCACCTAACCATTGCTTCTTTTCTTCTCTAGAATCCATTTCATGTATCCAAAGTACTGTAGAAAATTGCACCCCATCTTCTAACATTTGACTGTCTAAAGCACTGGCATTGCTCGAAAGGTTAAAAAAAAAAGTTTCTTCAGAGGCTGACAATTTAGAATAAGTGCATTCATGGTGGGAAAGACATTTTAAGCCATCTTATTCTACCACTGGAAGCACCATCTGGTGCTTACATGTATTCTTTAACAGTGGTTTTTAACCTAATTGTACCAAGGATAGGAACAACAAGCACTTACATTCCAAAAGCATTTACTGAGAACCTACTGTAGACTAAACACTGTGGTAGGGATACAGTGGGAAATAAGACAGATATCATACCTGCCTTCACAGAACTTACAATGGAGGACGATAGATAATTAAAAGACAAGCCAATAAAGAAATGTGGTGATTTCAAAGAATCACAATCACTATGAAAAAATAAAGACTGAAGTACAATTAAAACCAGCTCTCTAAAAATGTTTGCAAATCCCACAGACTATCTTACCCATGCCATAGCAAGAGTACAAATGTAACTAATGATATTGGAGCACACGAGTCTCCCAAAAAAGCTGAAAATAATGTTCCAGATCAGAGCAAAACTGTATAAAGGGAGGGAGTCTGTCCTTATTCTATATGAGCGAAGTGATAACTATGCCTCTGGAAGGAACAGGAAACTAGAAAGCAGATATCTATTTATTTATCACATATTCACTGACCACCTTCTTTGTACAAGATATTGTAGGAGATCAGTCCAGGAAGACAGAGACCTCTTTCTGTTCACCACTGTACCTTCTAAAACAGTAGTTGGAACAGGGTAGATGCTGTATTAGCTAGGGTTATCCAGAGAGACAGAGATAGAGAGATAGATCAAGAGAGAGATGATAGAGTCCTTCCTTCCTTCCTTCCTTCCTTCCTTCCTTCTAGGAGTCACCTCATGTGGTTATGGAGGCTAAGGAGTCCCATGATCTACCATCTGTAAGCTGCAGAACAAAGGAAAGCCATTGATGTAATTCAGTCCATGTTCCAAAGCTTGAAAATCAGAAATGCTAAGGCCCAAGGGGAAAAAAAATAATAAAATGGATGTCTTAGCTCAAACACAAAGAAAATTTTGTCTGTCCTCCACCTTTTTGTTCTACTCAATGCCTCAATTGGTTGATGCCTACCAACACTGGTGAAGGCAACCTTTTTTACACATGCCTAATGTTAATGTCTTCCAGAAATTCTTTCACAGATACTCCCAGAATTTTTTCTGTCCATAATTGCATCCCTTAACCCAGTCAAGTTGACACATAAAATTAACCATCACAGGTGCTTACTATGTTATTTAACTGAATGAATAGATAAACATAAGTATTAGGGAAACCAACAATAAATAATTTCATTGCTACAGCAAGACTAGGGGGCACAAGAGTTTCAAATTTTACAGATAAGGACACTGGGTCTTAAACGACTTAAGAGAGTTGGTTAAGACTGCACAGTTAACGAGAGATGGAACCACCACTCAAGGGCAGTTCTCCCTGACTCTGTTGCATACATTTATAAATTTCTGGGTGTGACAAGGGGGTCTAGAGAAGCAAGTTTCTGAGACAAGCTGTGACCATGCATGCCTCAGCTCCACCCCCCCCCCCCCCAATGATTTCCTGCAGCTTTGAAATCAAGTCCCCAAAACTTAGATTTGAAAACAGAGTCCTCCAGGACCAGATTCCTGCCAAAATCTAGTCACCTTTCTTAACATTAATTAACCAAGCAAGTCCATCTGCCTTGAGGGAATAACATAACTTACCACTTCCATGTATCCACATATTATTGCTCTGCATTCAATGTCCTTTACTCCTGCATTCTCTAAAACCTAGCTCAAAAGCCACTCTCTATAACAACATTTCTATGGACCCCAAAGGGGTAGGCATTTCTTACACCATGATCCTATAATTCTTAACATACCCTTCTACCATAAAATTTACAAAATTCTCAGATTGTTCCTTTTTTTGATCTATCAAGAAGAGGTCTGTATTCTATCTTACTCTCTACATTCTTCACAGAGCAAAATATCTGGTATAATAGACATTCAATTGATGTTTAATTGAATAGTTAAGGGATAAATAAAGGAATCCAAGACTGAACAACCAAGACCATGGTGTCTGGGAGAATGCATTCTTAAGAGCAAGCTCTAGAGCACTCTTTTTTTTTTTTTTAAGATTTTATTTATTTTATTTGACAGAGATCACAAGTAGGCAGAGAGGCAGGCAGAGAGAGAGGAGGAAGCAGGCTCCCCGCTGAGCAGAGAGCCCGATGCGGGACTCAATCCCAGGACCCTGAGATCATGACCTGAGCCGAAGGCATCGGCTTAACCCACTGAGCCACCCAGGCGCCCCTCTAGAGCACTCTTGAATGGCTAAGGCATTAGGTAGTAGACAAAAGATATCAGGCATCAGCCATTTATCAGAACTAGGGGATATACAAAGAAGGGGCAAAGCTCATCAGAAGCAAAGGCCACGAGCTTTTGAGTCTCAGTGTTGTAGTACAACCTGATTAAATCCCAGTTTTCAAAGAATGGGTGGAGAAATTATTTATATTTGGCAGGTTAGAAATCAATTGGCCCACTCTGAAGGGGAAAGGAATTGAGAATTTGGTCATGATAAGACCATGACTTGTGTTGGCTTTTTTTCCAGGTTCTCTTGAAACCCTGCACTCTTTCTGAAGAGGTTTTACTACAAGTTGAATTGCTTACAGAAGCACTCATAGACTGTTCCACTGTCACTGGAATGAATTACCCCTTCACAAATTTTGTACCCAGAGAACATCTCTTTCTCTTTGGAGCTCTTCTGAGTATTGATTTTGACTCAAACTTATCTTACTGAAATAAAAAAGAAAGAAAGCTCCCAATCAATTTTTGTTTCAGTTGAAAGCAATATAGCTTTTCAAACTAGATTTTTTTCCCCTAGTGGTACAAAATACATAGAGTGAGAAAAGCCTTGGATTGAGAATTTCGATTCTCCTGAAATTTCATCATTTTGTTATATATCCATTTCTACCCAGTTCTTAAGCAGTACTGCTTTGAGGTCCAGCTGCGTAGGTCCAGGTACTGGATCTGCCATTTACCAGCTATGTGATCTTGGTTGGGCAAGATACTTCTCTCTCGGTGATTCATTAGCCTTGTATGAAAGATGGAAACTAAAATAGCATCTATCTCATAAAGTTCTTTTGAGAATTAAATAAATTAATATATGTAAAGTGCCTGAAACAAGGTCAGTACATTTTAGATTAATGTAAACTCTAGGCATTTGTACCATTATGGAACATTCCTTTTAAGTTTTCTGTGTTTTTTCTTGGAAATTATGTTTATAATGGAAATGTGGAATATCTTCTTTATGTATTAATTTGTTTATTTATAAATTTCCCTTTGTAGAGATCCTCTATTGCCCTCTATCCTTTATCAATAAGTGGTGCAATCTCTCTGGTGAATTAATAAATGTATTATGTATAAGGACATCCTATAAAATAATTGGCCCAAAGACTTCAAGAGACCAAAGAGATAACCCATTTAAAGCAAGCTGAATTCAAGATAGGTTTGGATTAGTAAATTTTAATTTAGTAAAAATGTAACCTTCCTCTACTTCATTCCTTATTGACTTCTCTGCAAAGATACTATCTGAGCCTCCATACTATAGTGGAGAAAACAAGACCTCAATATTTATGTATACCTGGCCTTGAATTCTGACCCTGCAACTTCATTTGAACATTGGCATGGCATGATATTTTTCTGAGCCTAGTTTTGTCTCATTTTTTATTATAATAAGATCATGGGGATAATATGATTAATTATAATTTAAGAAACGATTTTTAGGCTCTCATATTATACATACACATTATATATTTATGTTCACACATGTCCATGTTGATAGACATTTACATTAATATACATACCATCATCATAAGTTAATTATTATTATTTCAGCTTTATAAATACATTCACCAGCATTCAAACAAGTTAAGCAATTCGGTGAAGTCATATAGCTAGGAAGTAGCAGATCTAGAATCTGGACCTAAATGTTTCTGACTGCAAAGTTATGATCTCTTGCTTTATCATGCTAACTCTTGTTACAGATCTAATTTGAAGGATTAAACACAGTATCATATGAAATATGAGGTTTAGCATGTGATAGATTCATAATAAATGTTAGTTGCTTTACCATTCTTAAAACTATTAAATGCTTTGTAAAGATAATGATGATGATGACTTTAATGACAACAGAAACTGGTATTTATGTTTTATCTTCTATTAAGTAGCATACTTCATATGTATTTGTAAACCCATCTAATCACAATCCCAGGACAGTAGTTCAGGAGTATTGTTATTATCATCCTCACTTAAAAGATTAAAAACAAACAAACAAACAAACAAACAAAAAAGATGAGGGGTGCCTGGATGGCTCAGTCTGTTAAGCATCCAACTTTTGATTTTGGCTTGGGTCCTGATCTTAGGGTTGTGAGATGGAGCCCTGTTTTAGGCTCTGTGTTGAGCATGGAATCTGCTTGAAATTTTCTCTCTCTCTCTCTCTCTCTGCTCCTCCCAACCTCTCTCCTCTCTTTCCCTCTCTTAAAAAAAAAAAAAAAAAAAAGGAAAGAAAAAGTTAAAGATTAAAAAAGAGAGAGGAATGGTATGGGGATGAAGGAGGGTTGGAAATTTTCCAATATCATCCAAGACTTAAATTCAGGATTGTATTATTTACCTATATATAGCCACTATCTTAACTGGAAGTGTTTTTTGTTTTTGTTTTTGTTTTAAAATTTCTTGCCTTTTAAAGAGTGATTCTATTTTTTCCTATTTCCTAATATCCTACCCTGAAATGACTCCAGGACCTAGACCACATGCATACCACTTAAAATCATTAGTCATGATGCTATTTATTTTTCTATTATAGGAAAAAAGTTTTATTCTAGTTTCCATTTAAAAAGGGAAAATTCCATCATAAAGTTAGGTAATAGACACACACATATATACACATATATAAACACATTATATAAATGTAATAATAAATAATAAAGTACAATAAATAAATATATAAATGTAAATATCATACAAACACACACACACACACACACACAAATCTATGGTACTACTTCATGCCTTGTATAGAGAACTAAGCACCCAAATACTACCCAAATACTAAACTCAATGAAAGACAGACCTTTCCTTTGAGTTAGCAGTTTAGAAACCCACATAGACGTTTCAAGCAGTGGTGGTATACAGTGAACCAAAAACTATTAAATGAGTTTCCCAGATATATCCATCTAGCAAGTACCCTGAGCTCAAAGCTGGGGCTCTTTCTAAACCATCAAGCTGCTCTCTATACTATCCTGTACAAATTGACACAAAGCTTCTCCTTATTTCATATATAACATTTAAAACACTTAACTGAAGACTTTCCCTCTGAAGTTTGTACATGCATGTTAATGTAACCAATTTTGTTTCTTCTATTCCTCTTAGAGTTCTTACTACAAAGAACAGAATAGGCACCTTTTCCAACACTGCTGATAATTTCACAGTACTAGTCCCTCTCTGTTTCATTTCAGTGGTAGGATATTTGCTTAGAGGCATGATTTTAGCATTGGTAACCCTGAGAGGTCTTTACTGCTATATATTTACTGTATATATGAATATACAAGGGAAGGAGCATAACTGGACCCTGGAGGAGGGGGTGCCCTGACAGACATGTGGCCTTTGATAGAGGAATATGGGTATCATGGTGATGTGGGCTCACTCTCCACCTCCCCTTTCACCTTTTCCTAGTACCTTCCATTGGCTGAATCCACCCTGAAGTCAGAGGACAAGCAAGAATGTAATGGTTCGTCTCCTGAGAACCAGAAAAGAATGGAGAAAGGATGCAGAAGGGCAAATGAAGAGAAGTGTCACAGAAATAAGAAAATAACCATAATGCTTTGGGATAGCACTTTAAATGTTACAAGAATACAAGAAAGTACAATCTAAATATATGTTCCTTAAGCTTATTTTATGCTTTAGTGTTCAGGTCCTTGAGGTTCTCCAGGCTCTTTAATTTTGAAACATCGAAAGAGCCCTGGACTATAGTAAGAGTATCTTTACTTCTGCTACTGAATCTCTTCAGTCACCTAGAATTCAAAGATCCAAAGACTAACGTTTGTCATAACCTACATGATCCCATGTGATGTTTGAAAAGTGACATACTTTTTCTGTAGCTCATGTAAGGCCATCTATAAAATAATTCAACTGAGAAATTGATCTGTCTCTAAGAGAGCATCAATTTGTAGGATTCTATATTCAAATGTACAGCATGTAATGCCACAGAGCAGAAAACTAAAGGGTCTAAACCCTAATGTAAATATTTTCTTAGGTGGGTTAATGTTGGAGATGGTGAGAAGTTAAGTCTTCTGGTTAATAGCCTTAATAAAGGCTTGGTGATTTTCAGTGATGAGAACTTTGTACTGGGTCATCCCCATAGATAATCTCTAATGATAATGAACACAATCAAAAATCATTGTTGAGGTGCAGCTGGGTGGCTCAGTCGGTTTAGCATCTGCCTTTGGCTCCCAGATAGAGCCTGTATCAGGCTTCCTGCTCAGCAGGGTGCCTGCTTCTCCTTCTCCCTCTGCCTGCTGCTCCCCTGCTTGTGCTCTCTCTGTCAAATAAATAAATAGAATCTTAAAACAAAACAAAACACTGTTGCTTTCCATTTAGATACTTTTTTACAATTAATATATTACTGGTGTGAGCTTTCCTATTCCTTTCGTCTGGCCACCTTTCAATCCATGTGGAAGACAAATGGAATTAAGTCTGCAATTAAATTTTTATAAGAGACCGCATCAAATGTTTTGGTAAAATTAGGAGTTATATTATTAACAAATAATTTGTTAAACTAAATTTGGTAAAATTAGGAGTTATATTATTAACAAAACTTGTCCCCTAACAGAAGGTTAGTATGGCTCACAAGCTCTTGTGTAATCTTTTGCAGACATGCTTGAGGCATTTGGTCTAAACCCCATTTCACTGAGTTCTCTCAAAGTGCCAGGCACTGGGACATGTGTTCCTACCCTCTTGATCTTACTGATTTTTGTAGAACAGTTCAGGGAGGAAACAGATGCATTTTTTCATGCACAGATGAGCACGTTGAGTCCTTTCTTTTGCATGTACTGTCCTTGCTCCCCAGAGGTGTTCCTTTCTCCAATTTCTTCAACTGATCAGCTTCTTATTAATCTTTCAAAATGTAACCCATGTATTAACTATCTCAAGAAATTGAGAGGACAAATGTGTGGAAGAGTTTTTTAAAAAAGTGTAATTTGAAGCTAGACTGCTTAGGTATAAATGTGAACCATGAATTTGCTAGCTGTGTGACTTTTTTCACATTATTTAATTTCTCTGCTCCTCAGGTTTCCCATCTTAAAAAATGGGGGCACTTAGAATATATACGGCATCTATCATTCTCCTTTGTACATAGTTGTGCTATTTCTCAAAAATGCCTTTCAAAGGGGGTGAAATGCCCTTTACTGCCCATTTTTTCTTCTTACTAGCTGGACATGATGATTGGAACTATAGCCACTATATTACAGAATGAGGCACCTTAGGATAAAAGACCATATATTGTGGAAGACCAAATGGAAGGTGTCTAGGTCCTTGTCATTGTGGACTACTTACCTCTAGACTCTGTGAAAATGAGAGAGAACATGAATAAAAAAGTCTTTTATATTTAAGCAAATTTACTTGAGATTTACTTTCTTCTTGGAAAAGAAAGAAAGAAAATTTACTTTTTTCTTGGAAAGAAAGACTTTCAAGGTCTTTTTGACCAAGAAAGAAGAGAATTAGGGATGAACTATGCATTTATTTTAAACTCATTTATGGTGGACTAAGGACCAGAAACACCCCTCTACTGATGAAGCAAATACATAGGAGTTTTAGTATTGCCTAGGAGGTCCTAAATTCTGTGTGTCTCATTTTTCTTTCCAATCTCACTTTTCTTCAGATGACTCAACTATATTCCTGAAGAGATAATGTTGTTTACAATTTAGAATCATTTATGTGTTTATATCTGCCTTTTCTACCAGGGAATGGATACTATGGAAACAAGGTTCCCTGTCTGTCCTCAGTTTGGTGACTACCAACACTCTGCACAATTTCTGATACATAGAAAACACTAAAAAATATTTGTGTCCATACCCATGTATCTTTTTGGAAATGTTTAAAATTGTATATTCAAACTAAAACAAATATCATGATAGACTTAAATAAATCAATAAAATAAAATGGACATATTTTACTAGGTGTTGGGGAAACATTATTTTCATTTAATCCTCATGGCAATCCTATGAGGTAGTTGTTCTAATTTTACAAATAAAAAGGCCTGAATCACAAGGCTAGCGAGTAACTAAAACTAGACTGGATTACAATTCTGTTTCATGCATTATTTTATTATTCTCTAATTCTCCACAAGCTTTAGAAGGATGAAAAATCACAAGAAATGGCAAAAATGCTCCCTCTCTACCCATCCTCTGCCATCCAAGCACCATGTTGGCAGCATAGTTTCTTCTGCCCAGAAGAATAAGAACAAGGGGTGTCCTCAGAATCAGAGATAAACTGGATTACCTAATCAATGGCTCTGAGTATATTTGACACAATACGATCAGAAATTTTACATAATTAGAAAAATATATATATATATATGACATAAATGTGTACACATAGACTTCTTTTCAAAGGATAGCATAGTCTATCCTAATAGTTATGATTACCATATTACAGACCAGATGAGAATAAAGGATAGTAAAGAGACTAACTGGCTATTTCTGAACAACAGAAGTAAAAGTATATGGTCCTTTTTATTACAAGGAAGTGAATTTTCCTTTTTAGCATTAGTTCACTGAAAGATGATGGGCTGAGTTCAGGTTTCTTGGTCCAAATGGCATGCATATTTCCTTTTGCATCATAAGAGAAGACAGTGCTGGGATCTAATGGAGCTAGGCCATCTGGCTTCCGGCCGAGTTCTACCACGTACTGGACATATGACTACACAAAGATTATTTAAACTCTGGACTTTCATTTGTTAGTCTGTGCAAATGGTAATAATAAAAGCACTTACCTCTCAGGGTTATTCTGAGGATTAAATTGGATAATGCAAGTAAAGGTCTTGGAATTTAAAGGGTTGTTAAAATATACTAGCCCTTCTTATATGCTTACTTCCCTATTTCCAAAGATAGTGAAAAATCAAGAACTTCCGAGAGGAAGGCTAGAGCGGTAAATGCATAAAATTTTCAGGATTATCATAGAGGCGATATATATGGTAACTTTCAAGTACCGGGCACAGAGTGTTTTTCCTCTCCCATTTTTTTTTAGAAAGTGATTCCTAGAATGTAGTCCAAAAGAAATCAGCTAATTACGAAAGCAGGTGTGAGAAGGTAGGGTCAAGCAAATCTTGAACATGACAAGGAATATGTCACCAGGGTTAGGACATTTCCAAATCATCTATGTAGGGTGAGAATTTCAGAAATGGTGTCCCCTGCTTCCTGCAGCCTTGAGGAAATCTAATACTGGGTTTAGATTTTATGGCTGTAAGAGGGTACTGAGAGAGCAGATAAAACTGACTCCATATCCAGACCATTATTTTCTCAGGACAGATGGCTGATCCACAGCCACACCTGCAGACATTCTCTGAGCCACAGTGAGTTCTAAGACTTCTCTCAATGAAGGAAGTATGCTTACATTCATCTACATATCAACCCATCCATATAAGCTTGGACTTTTCTGCTGGGGAAAAGGGTGTTTTCCTTACTCTGTTCCAATCATTTCTTCTGATAGTTTCTCTTTTTTTTTTTTTTTATAATTTTTTTATTTTTTATAAACATATATTTTTATCCCCAGGGGTACAGGTCTGTGAATCACCAGGTTTACACACTTCACAGCACTCACCAAATCACATGCCCTCCCCAATGTCCATAATCCCAACCCCTTCTCCCAAACCCCCTCCCCCCGGCAACCCTCAGTTTGTTTTGTGAGATTAAGAGTCACTTATGGTTTGTCTCCCTCCCAATCCCATCTTGTTTCATTTATTCTTCTTCTACCCACTTAAGCCTCCATGTTGCATCACCACTTCCTCATATCAGGGAGATCATATGATAGTTGTCTTTCTCTGCTTGACTTATTTCGCTAAGCATGATACGCTCTAGTTCCATCCATGTTGTCGCAAATGGCAAGATTTCATTTCTTTTGATGGCTGCATAGTATTCCATTGTGTATATATACCACATCTTCTTTATCCATTCATCTGTTGATGGACATCTAGGTTCTTTCCATAGTTTGGCTATTGTGGACATTGCTGCTATAAACATTCGGGTGCATGTGCCCCTTTGGATCACTACATTTGTATCTTTAGGGTAAATACCCAATAGTGCAATTGCTGGGTCATAGGGCAGTTCTATTTTCAACATTTTGAGGAACCTCCATGCTGTTTTCCAGAGTGGCTGCACCAGCTTGCATTCCCACCAACAGTGTAGGAGGGTTCCCCTTTCTCCGCATCCTCGCCAGCATCTGTCATTTCCTGACTTGTTGATTTTAGCCATTCTGACTGGTGTGAGGTGATATCTCATTGTGGTTTTGATTTGTATTTCCCTGATGCCGAGTGATATGGAGCACTTTTTCATGTGTCTGTTCGCCATCTGGATGTCTTCTTTGCAGAAATGTCTGTTCATGTCCTCTGCCCATTTCTTGATTGGATTATTTGTTCTTTGGGTGTTGAGTTTGCTAAGTTCTTTATAGATTCTGGACACTAGTCCTTTATCTGATATGTCGTTTGCAAATATCTTCTCCCATTCTGTCAGTTGTCTTTTGATTTTGTGAACTGTTTCCTTTGCTGTGCAAAAGCTTTTGATCTTGATGAAATCCCAGTAGTTCATTTTTTCCCTTGCTTCCCTTGCCTTTTGCGTTGTTCCTAGGAAGATGTTGCTGCGGCAGAGGTCGAAGAGGTTGCTGCCCGTGTTCTCCTCAAGGATTTTGATGGATTCCTTTCGTACATTGAGGTCCTTCATCCATTTTGAGTCTATTTTTGTGTGTGGTGTAAGGAAATGGTCCAATTTCATTTTTCTGCATGTGGCTGTCCAATTTTCCCAGCACCATTTATTGAAGAGGCTGTCTTTTTTCCATTGGACATTCTTTCCTGCTTTGTCGAAGATTAGTTGACCATAGATTTGAGGGTCTATTTCTGGGCTCTCTATTCTGTTCCATTGATCTATGTGTCTGTTTTTGTGCCAGTACCATGCTGTCTTGATGATGACAGCTTTGTAATAGAGCTTGAAGTCCGGAATTGTGATGCCACCAACGTTGGCTTTCTTTTTCAATATCCCTTTGGCTATTCGAGGTCTTTTCTGGTTCCATATAAATTTTAGCATTATTTGTTCCATTTCTTTGAAAAAGATGGATGGTACTTTGATAGGAATTGCATTAAATGTGTAGATTGCTTTAGGTAGCATAGACATTTTCACAATATTTATTCTTCCAATCCAGGAGCATGGAACATTTTTCCATTTCTTTGTGTCTTCCTCAATTTCTTTCATGAGTACTTTATAGTTTTCTGAGTATAGATTCTGTGTCTCTTTGGTTAGGTTTATTCCTAGGTATCTTATGGTTTTGGATGCAATTGTAAATGGGATTGACTCCTTAATATCTCTTTCTTCTATCTTGCTGTTGGTGTAGAGAAATGCAACTGATTTCTGTGCATTGATTTTATATCCTGACACTTTACTGAATTCCTGTATAAGTTCTAGCAGTTTTGGAGTGGAGTCTTTTGGGTTTTCCACATATAGTATCATACCATCTGCGAAGAGTGATAATTTGACTTCTTCTTTGCCGATTTGGATGCCTTTAATTTCCTTTTGTTGTCTGATTGCTGAGGCTAGGACCTCTAGTACGATGTTGAATAGCAGTGGTGATAATGGACATCCCTGCCGTGTTCCTGACCTTAGCGGAAAAGCTTTCAGTGTTTCTCCATTGAGAATGATATTTGCGGTGGGTTTTTCATAGATGGCTTTGATGATATTGAGGTATGTGCCCTCTATCCCTACACTTTGAAGAGTTTTGATCAGGAAGGGATGTTGTACTTTGTCAAATGCTTTTTCAGCATCTATTGAGAGTATCATATGGTTCTTGTTCTTTCTTTTATTGATGTGTTGTATCACATTGACTGATTTGCGGATGTTGAACCAACCTTGCAGCCCTGGAATAAATCCCACTTGGTCGTGGTGAATAATCTTTTTAATGTACTGTTGAATCCTATTGGCTAGTATTTTGTTGAGTATTTTTGCATCTGTGTTCATCAAGGATATCGGTCTATAGCTCTCTTTTTTGGTGGGATCCTTGTCTGGTTTTGGGATCAAGGTGATGCTGGCTTCATAAAATGAGTTTGGAAGTTTTCCTTCCATTTCTATTTTTTGGAACAGTTTCAGGAGAATAGGAATTAGTTCTTCTTTAAATGTTTGGTAGAATTCCCCCGGGAAGCCGTCTGGCCCTGGGCTTTTGTTTGTTTGGAGATTTTTAATGACTGTTTCAATCTCCTTACTGGTTATGGGTCTGTTCAGGCTTTCTATTTCTTCCTGGTTCAGTTGTGGTAGTTTATATGTTTCTAGGAATGCATCCATTTCTTCCAGATTGTCAAATTTATTGCCGTAGAGTTGCTCATAGTATGTTCTTATAATAGTTTGTATTTCTTTGGTGTTAGTTGTGATCTCTCCTCTTTCATTCATGATTTTATTTATTTGGGTCCTTTCTCTTTTCTTTTTGATAAGTCGGGCCAGGGGTTTATCAATTTTATTAATTCTTTCAAAGAACCAGCTCCTAGTTTCGTTGATTTGTTCTATTGTTTTTTTGGTTTCTATTTCATTGATTTCTGCTCTGATCTTTATGATTTCTCTTCTCCTGCTGGGCTTAGGGTTTCTTTCTTGTTCTTTCTCCAGCTCCTTTAGGTGTAGGGTTAGGTTGTGTACCTGAGACCTTTCTTGTTTCTTGAGAAAGGCTTGTACCGCTATATATTTTCCTCTCAGGACTGCCTTTGTTGTGTCCCACAGATTTTGAACCGTTGTATTTTCATTATCATTTGTTTCCATGATTTTTTTCAATTCTTCTTTAATTTCCCGGTTGACCCATTCATTCTTTAGAAGGATACTGTTTAGTCTCCATGTATTTGGGTTCTTTCCAAACTTCCTTTTGTGGTTGAGTTCTAGCTTTAGAGCATTGTGGTCTGAAAATATGCAGGGAATGATCCCAATCTTTTGATACCGGTTGAGTCCTGATTTAGGACCGAGGATGTGATCTATTCTGGAGAATGTTCCATGTGCACTAGAGAAGAATGTGTATTCTGTTGCTTTGGGATGAAATGTTCTGAATATATCTGTGATGTCCATCTGGTCCAGTGTGTCGTTTAAGGCCTTTATTTCCTTGCTGATCTTTTGCTTGGATGACCTGTCCATTTCAGTGAGGGGAGTGTTAAAGTCCCCTACTATTATTGTATTATTGTTGATGTGTTTCTTTGATTTTGTTATTAATTGGTTTATATAGTTGGCTGCTCCCACATTGGGGGCATAGATATTTAAAATTGTTAAATCTTCTTGTTGGACAGACCCTTTGAGTATGATATAGTGTCCTTCCTCATCTCTTATTATAGTCTTTGGCTTAAAATCTAATTGATCTGATATAAGGATTGCCACTCCTGCTTTCTTCTGATGTCCATTAGCATGGTAAATTCTTTTCCACCCCCTCACTTTAAATCTGGAGGTGTCTTCGGGCTTAAAATGTGTTTCTTGGAGGCAACATATAGATGGGTTTTGTTTTTTTATCCATTCTGATACCCTGTGTCTTTTGACAGGGGCATTTAGCCCATTCACATTCAGGGTAAGTATTGAGAGATATGAATTTAGTGCCATTGTATTGCCTGTAAGGTGACTGTTACTGTATATGGTCTCTGTTCCTTTCTGATCTACCACTTGTAGGCTCTCTCTTTGCTTAGAGGACCCCTTTCAATATTTACTGTAGAGCTGGTTTGGTATTTGCAAATTCTTTCAGTTGTTGTTTGTCCTGGAAGCTTTTAATCTCTTCTTCTATTTTCAATGATAGCCTAGCTGGATATAGTATTCTTGGCTGCATGTTTTTCTCGTTTAGTGCTCTGAAAATATCATGCCAGCTCTTTCTGGCCTGCCAGGTCTCTGTGGATAAGTCAGCTGCCAATCTAATATTTTTACCATTGTATGTTACAGACTTCTTTTCCCGGGATGCTTTCAGGATTTTCTCTTTGTCATTGAGACTTGTAAATTTTACTATTAGGTGACGGGGTGTGGGCCTATTCTTATTGATTTTGAGGGGCGTTCTCTGAACCTCCTGAATTTTGATGCTCGTTCCCTTTGCCATATTGGGGAAATTCTCCCCAATAATTCTCTCCAGTATACCTTCTGCTCCCCTCTCACTTTCTTCTTCTTCTGGAATCCCAATTATTCTAATGTTGTTTCGTCTTATGGTGTCACTTATCTCTCGAATTCTCCCCTCGTGGTCCAGTAGCTGTTTGTCCCTCTTTTGCTCAGCTTCTTTATTCTCTGTCATTTGGTCTTCTATATCACTAATTCTTTCTTCTGCCTCATTTATCCTAGCAGTTAGAGCCTCCATTTTTGATTGCACCTCATTAATAGCTTTTTTGATTTCACCTTGGTTAGATTTTAGTTCTTTTATTTCTCCAGAAAGGGCTTTTATATCTCTCGAGAGGGTTTCTCTAATATCTTCCATGCCTTTTTCGAGCCCGGCTAGAACCTTGAGAATTGTCATTCTGAACTCTAGATCTGACATATTACCGATGTCTGTATTGATTAGGTCCCTAGCCTTCGGTACTGCCTCTTGTTCTTTTTTTTGTGTTGAATTTTTATGTCTTGTCATTTTGTCCAGATAAGAGTAAATGAAGGGGCAAGTAAAATCTAAAAGGGTGGTAACAACCCCAGGAAAATATGCTTTAACCAAATTAGAAGAGATCCAAAATCGTGAGTGGGGAGAAAGGGGATAAAAAGAGGTTCAAAAAGGAAGAAAGAAAAAAAAAAAACAAAAAGAAAAGAAAAAAAAAAATAGAAAAGAAAAGAAAAGAATTTTTAAAAAAAGAAAACACCTAAGAAAAATGTAAAAAAGAAAAAATATATATATTAGATAAACTAGTAAAAAATCGTTAAAAAAGAAAAAGGTAACAGTTAAAAAAAAATTTTACCCGAAGGCGAGAAAAAAAAAAAAATGAAAAAGAAAAAATTAAATTAACTGCAAGACTAAAAAAAATCACAGGAAAAAAGCCATGAGTTCCGTGTTTGGCTTTCTCCTCCTCTGGAATTCTGCTGCTCTCCTTGGTATTGAAACCGCACTCCTTGGTAGGTGAACTTGGTCTCGGCTGGATTTCTTGTTGATCTTCTGGGGGAGGGGCCTGGTGTAGTGATTCTCAAGTGTCTTTGCCCCAGGCGGAATTACACCGCCCTTACCCGGGGCCAGGGTGAGTAATCCGCTCGGGTTTGCTTTCAGGAGCTTTTGTTACCTGAGCGCTTTCCGTAGAGTTCCGGAGGACGGGAATACAAATGGCGGCCTCCTGGTCTCTGGCCCGGAGGAGCTGAGAGCCCAGGGCCCCACTCCTCAGCGCGCCCTCAGAGAACAGCGCCCAGTTACTCCCGTCTGCCTGACCTCCGGCCGCGCTCCGAGCTCACCGAGCCTGCGACCGGTTCAAGGTAACACGGAGCTGCGAGCTTACGGTCAGCTCTGTCTCTGTAGCCGGCTTTCCCGTTCCAATACCCGCAAGCTCTGCGACACTCAGACACCCCCGATCCTTCTGTGACCCTGCGGGACCTGAGGCCACGCTGACCCCGCGTGGGCTTCGCCCCGGTTTAGCCTCTGGAGCGATGTCCCTCAGCGGAACAGACTTTTAAAAGTCCTGATTTTGTGCACGGTTGCTCCGCTGCTTGCTGGGAGCCGGCCCCTCCCCCCGGGGTCTATCTTCCCGTCGCTTTGGATTCACTTCTCTGCCGGTCCTACCTTTCAGAAAGTGGTTGTTTTTCTGTTTCCAGAATTGCTGTTCTTCTTCTCTTCGATCTGCCGATGGATTTTCAGGTGTTTGCAATCTTTAGATAAGCTATCTAGCTGATCTCCGGCTAGCTGAAGCAGTCTCAGCTTGCTACTTCTCCGCCATCTTGACTCCTCCCATCTAGTTTCTCAATTAACAAGAATTTGATGCCTGGCTATGGAGTTAGGCATACCTGCACTGAGATCCCATATCTGCTGTACATTAACTGTACGATGATGGCCACTCAGCCCTAGAGAGCTTCTGCACATGTGAACTTGTGGTATCAATCTTTATTTTATCTCCATCACAAAATTCTAAGGACAAAGAAGAGAAATTGGAAATTCTGAGGTCATAAACTAAAACTATTATGCAAATATCTAGCATACATGCACTTATTCTAATTCTACCGATTTTGGGGGGGCTAGGTCAAAAACTCTGCTCTTTTTGAAGCCTTCCTTGATGACTCCAAGTCACAATGATTTGCCTTTCTTGGAATTCTTGAACAATATATATTTTGTAGAAACAGATTTGTCCTTTAAGTATTTTACATGCACTATGTTTTCCTCCCTAAGCTGTACCAAGGCTCATTATAGGTAGAAATGTGTCATATCCTACCTGGTTGAATTCTCTCCCATATCTAAGTAATTCTTAGCTCCCTTAGGAATTCAATAAGTACATAGTTGACCCAGCTGAAGATTTATATCGATTTCGAAGTCCAAGCTCTTGGCACAGCATTCAAGGCCCAGGAAACTTTTGTAGGTGCATTAGTCCCTATTCTCACAGCCAGTCTTCTCGATGCAACAAAAGAGGGACCGATTTCTAGATACCATGCCCCTTATGCCAGTTGCCTTTGCTCATGCTGTTCATTTTACCAGGAAGATCTTTTTGTCCCTATCTTTTCTACTCGTAAACTCTTACTATTCTTCAAGACTTGAATAAAATCTTGTTTTCTTTTGGTGATCCTCCTTAGGTAGTGTTAGTTGCTACCACTGCATGTCATCAGTGTCCACACTGGTGTCCCCTTCAACTAAAACAATTCATCGATCACAATATAGTTATTTCATGTTCTTCTCTTTTAAACTCTGACCTTCACAAGGACAAAGACCACAACTTTAAAGTAGCTTTTTTTTTTTTTTTTTCTCAACTTGGCACAATACATAGTATGTACTCATTTATATTTGTTAAACGGGATTTGAATTTCCATCTGGAATTTTTTTTAAAAAAATCTACAAGGAACACTTTGCACCAATCATTAGCACTTGGATACTGACATCTTATTTTTTCCTACTGCTAAGTGTCTGTCACTCTTCCTGATTTAGGCTAGCATCTGGCTTATCTTTAGGTTGATTTATCAGATTACTTCCTCACCAGATGTGTGGCAAGCAGCTGGCAGATCTTATCAGTTTGACTGCTCCTGGTTTAATCTAAACCTGTCAGTTTGGGTGCCTTTAGGATTATAAACACTAAATCTGATCCTGCTTGAGAATCTCAGAGTATGGTCAGAACTATTAAATTCATTGTAAATCTGGGAAGTGCTAAAACTCTTCTTTTTTATTTACATAGGCACACAGCTTCCTTCAAAATAGAGCTAATAAAAAAACTAAATGCATAATCTCAAATCCAAAGGACCTTGGTTCTGACATTTATTAAGTTTTTGACTTTAGCAAGTCACTTAAACCACTGAGCTGTAGTTTTTCTCTCTGTAAAATGGGGGATAAAATAGATATGTTGTGAAAATTACATGATGATCTTTATGAAGTCCTCAGCATAGCTCAGCACATAATAAAATCTCAACAAATGATAAATCTTATTATGAAGATGATTCACCTTAACATTCTTTGAAGGCCCCTATGCTCTAGGCTTGGGCTAGGCATTGACATAGACCTGTGAAAGCAAAGATGACTGCAGGGCTCATTTCTTTCAAGAACTTCCATCATGTTGTGGCAACAGCAAGATAAATTTAAAAATGTATAATGGGGTTATTTGAGAGCAATGCTGGAGATGTACAGAGAGAAGTAATCCAACCTAACAAGTTAAGGAAGGGGCCCTGGATAATGAGGCAGTTTGAGGGACAAAAGAGTGCCCACACAGTCTGAGTAACTTTGACCTCTTCTAATATCCTCAGTTCCATCAGTGGGATTCTAAAGGGCCCTTCTCCTCTGGGAGTGAGTATATCTATCTCTGACAAAGTTCAGGAGAGAGCTGAGTCACATACCTGCTAGGTACACTAACACTCACAGCCTTGCCACCATTACAAATCAGAGTCTTCAGAAGAAGTCTTTTCCAGATGCTTCCTTCTGCCATTTTTGCCTTCTAATTCAGAAAGTCTTAGATGTAGAGATCGCCACTCATCTTCTATGCTCTTATCTCCATAAAGCAGAATCTCTTGTTCCTTCATTTTCTTACCTTGAAATCCCTCCACTGAAACCTCTGGAATTCAGTCTCTGTCACTGGCAAAATATCCTATGTCCTCAAACTCTCCTCTGAACGTTTTGTTCAACTTTTTGCACTTAAAGAAAACAGGCTTCCCTTCACCACCCATAGACCTTTACGTCCCATCCAGTCTTTCCAAGCGGGGATCTTTTAATTCTCACATGGGCCTGGTATCACTGAGCTGACAGCTGGAGCTAGGGTCTTTCTTCTCTTCACCATTTCCAGATGATTCTTATACTATACTCTTATAGTGGCATGTTGGAGCTGGCTTGAACCTACTTGTGACAGCTGACGGTGCCCATCTCTTCCCAACTCTGTGTTTGGTAATATTATCTCAGTAGCTTGCAGGCACCATGGTGCAATCTACATCATAGAAAATGACACACACTAAAAATCAGGGCTTGTCTATTTTGTTTTCCAGAATACTGGTTGTTATATATTTGCAGGCACATAACTGTCATTCTCTCTGCAAATCTTCGGCATTGGATCTCATCATCCTTTATTGCTGGCTCATGGTCATTTTCTCCAATAATACTCTGTTTTAGTACTTGAATATTTTAATACATATACAGATAGATAATATTTCTAACACTCTGATCTCTCAGCTCTAAAACCTCAACTCTCTCCTCCAAAAATACCAACCTCTGTGCTACATTTGCCACTTTCCACCTAGATCTCCAAAAATCTTTTTTACCATAAAGTGCAATACCCCTATAATCTCAAATTAATGTATCCTATTCTCTTGCACCATTTCCTAGTTCTCCAGTTTACTTTCTCTAGTATGCCCAGTGTTAATCCTCTCACCACGCCAGGGCCTCCCATTCCTTTATCTAACCACTTCACCTCTGTTCTTAGCCATTTCAAGTCTTATATCACTTCCTTGCAGAGTTTATCTCTTCTTTGCATAAAAGTTTAACTTACTGACCCTGCTCATTATTTGCAGAATTCAACTGGCAAAACTCTTGTTAAATCCAACCCTGGACTTAATTCTATGCCTAAACCTGGCAGCTGACTGTGGCTAGAAAAACCAAACAAAACAAAATACACAACAACAACAACAACAACAACAAATCCAGACTGATTGTTCTCCCTTTATAAAGTATGATTATGGACTTCAGGTTAGCTCTTAAGATTGTCAGACATATTTAACCCACTGAGCCACCCAGGCAAACCTGTCAGACAAATTTATACAACCCTAATCCATTCCCACTTCCCCAGCAATTCTTCTCTATCCTATATCACCACTTTTCTCTTTATAGTAAGCTACTCCCATTGGCATAACTTCTTACTTGTATTTCTTTAACAATGAAACAAAAATAGACCTATGTAGCCAATTGTTACCTTTCAACTACTCCTCTTGTACTTCTCTTCTTTCCATTCCAACTCCTTGAAAGAATTATCACACTCACCTCCAGCACTTTCCTTAGTTTAAACTAGCCCAGATGAAATTCCATCTTTGCCATGCCACTAAAACTGCTTAAATAAAGACCACCTGTGACACACTTCTTGCCAAATCAATGGTCAATTCTTAAGTTTTGTATCTGTCTTCAACTATTAACACCAACTGAAACAGTTAATCATTTCCTCATCCATAATAACACCATACATTCTTGTTTTTTCTCCTACCTTATGTCTGTTCCTTCTAAGTCTTTATTACTAGATAATTCACTTCTTTCTGGCCTCATAAGATAGGAGTATGTCTGGCCTTACTCCTTGGTCTTCTTTCTTCTTTGGTCGCTCTCACTCCCTTGGTTATCTTCTCTAGACAATGGCTTTAAACATCATCCATATGGCACTGACTCTCCAACATAGTGTTTTAGCCTAGAACCCTCTTTTGAACTCCAAACTCATATATCTAACCACTTACTCAACACGTGCACTAATATAGTAGCTATCTGAAAGCTAATATGTCCCAAACTGAACTATTCTTGAGTGGGGAAGTTGCTCAGGCCAGAAAAATTAACTTACTCTTGTTCCTCTATTTCAATCACACCCTACTTCAATCCAGCACGAAATGCTGTAGCTTTTATCTGCAAAATATATCCAGATATGACCACCCTGCTCACTACCTCCTGATTCACTCTCATTTCCTGTCTAACTATTCCAATATTCTCTTTATATGCTTGTTCCCTTTGAAGCCTATAAAATTTATAAACAGAATTATGCTCATAAAACATTAGGTCAGATCTTGCTGCAACTCTCCAGTGGTATATTTCTTTGCCTTGGCCTACAAGATATTTTTATAATCTGCCACCATTTATCAATGTTATTTCATGTTCACTACACTCCCCTTAATTTACTGGGATCTCCTTGCTTACTAGGACATACTGCACATGGGTCCAACTTGGATTCTGCAATTCCTGTTCTGTTGCTTGGAACACAGTTCCAAAAATATAATTAAAATTCACCTTTTTAAACAAATATGGTGAAAAGGTCTAATTTCCCCAAAGAAATCTATATTTTTAATGCAATCCCTATCAAAATACCATCAATATTTTTCAAAGAAATGTACCAAATAATCCTAAAATTTATATGGAACCATAAAAGACGCCGAATAGCCAGATGAATGTTGAAAAAGAAAACCAAAGCTGGTGACACCACAATTTCAGACTTCAAGTTCTATTACAAAGTTGTCATCATCAAGACAGTATGGTACTGGCACAAAAACAGACACATAGGTCAATGGAACAGAATAGAGAGCCCAGAAATGGACTCTTAACTTTATGGTCAACTAATCTTTGACAAAGCAGGAGAGAATGTCCAGTGGAAAAAAGACAGTCTCATCAACAAGTGGTGTTGGGAAAATTGGATAACCATATGCAGAAAAATGAAACTGGACCATTTCCTTACACCACACACAAATATAGACTCAAGATAGATAAAAGACCTCAACGTGAGACAGGAATCCATCAAAATCCTTGAGGAGAACACAGGCAGCAACCTCTTTGCCTTCAGTGATAGCAACTTCTTCCAAGAAACATCTCCAAAGGCAAGGGAAGCAAGTGCAAAAATGAACTATTGGGACATCATCAAGATCAAAAGCTCTGCACAGCAAAGGAAACAGTCAACAAAACCAAAAGACAACTGACAGAATGGGAGAAAATATTTGTAATCAAAATATCAGATAAAGGGCTAGTATCCAAAATCTATAAAGAACTTATCAAACTCAATACCCAAAGAACAAAGAATCCAATCAAGAATTGGGCAGAAGACCTCAACAGATATTTCTGCAAAGAACACATCCAGATGGCCAACACACACATGAAAAAGTGCTCCACATTACTAGGAATCAGGGAAATACAAATCAAAACCACAATGAAGAATCACCTCACACCAGTCAGAATGGCTAAAATTAACAAGTCAGGGAACGACAGATGCTGGCAAGGATGTGGAGAAAGGGGAACCCTCCTACACTGTTGGTGGGAATGCAAGCCCAGTGCAAGCACTCTGGAAAACATTATGGAGGTTCCTCAAAAAGTTGAAAATAGAGCTACCCTACAAACCAGCAATCGCACAACTGAGTATTTACCCTAAAGATACAAATGTAGTGATCCGAAGGGGTACATGCACCCGAAATGTTTATAGAAGCAATGTCCACAGTAGCCAAACTACGGAAAAACCTAGATGTCCATCAACAGGTGAATGGATAAAGAAGAGGTGGTACACACACACACACACACACACACACACACACACACACTGGAATACTATGCAGCCATCAAAAATGAAATCTTGCCTTTTGCAACAATGTGGATAAAACTAGTGGGTATTATGCTGAGCAAAATAAGTCAATCAGAGAAAGACAATTATCATATGATCTCCCTGATATGAAGAATTTGAGAGGAGCATGGGAGGTTTGAGGGGTAGGGAAGGAAAAAAGTGAAACAAGATGGGATTGGAAGGGAGACAAACCATAAGCGATTCTTAATCTCACAAAACAAACTGAGGGTTGCCGGGGGGAGAAGGTTAGGGAGAGGGTGGTGGGGTTATGGACATTGGGGAGGGTATGTGCTAAGGTGAGTGCTGTGAAGTGTGTAAATGTGGCGATTCATAGACATGTACCCCTAGGGCTAATAATACATTATATGTTAATAAAAAATAAAAAATTTAAAGAACCTGATATTTCATTGCATGCGTATATATATTTATATTTATGTTTATATTTATATAAATATATATCCCACATTTTATTCATCTATTTATCCATTGATGGGCATTTGCACTGTTTCCATAGCTTTGCTTTTGTGAATTATGCTACAATGAGTATGAGAATTCAGGTATCTTTAAGATAGTGACTTCATTTCCTTAGGATATATTCCCAGAAATGGGATTGCTGGATCATACACTAGTTCTATTTTTAATCTTTAAAGGAATGTCTATCCTATTTTCCAATATTACTATATGTACCAATTTACATTTCCACCAACAGTGTACCAGGGTTCCCTCTTCTCCGTGGCCTCACCAACATTTGTTATCTCTTGTCTTTCTGCTAATAACTATCCTAACAGATGTGAGGAGATATCTGATTGTGGTTTTGTGAAGCCTAAACTTTTTAGTGTGCCAGTTCAGGCTGCTCCTGGAACATCATCCCCTTCACTACAGCCCTCTATTTCCTTCCATACATACAGTTTCATCACCATAGGGCTAGTGATGTTACCAAAACACTAATACTTTCTATAGCTACACTTTGCTGCTATAAAACCACTTGGTATTCAAGACACCTTGCTAAATGCCTCTTTATCCTTTGGTGGATGTTCAAATGTCATCTACCCTATGAAAGTTTTTCCAGATCCTCCTAGAAGAAGTAATTGTTTTCTGTTTTTCTACATCTGACACATCTTTATTTCAACTACTGCATGGATCATTACAATTAATTGCTTTAATGACTGTTTATCCCAGTAGGATATAAACTTTTCCAGAGGAAGAACCATGTCTCATTCATCTAAGTACCTTCACTATTTGATGATTTTCCTGGTACATAATCAATTCTCAATAAATGTTTACCAAATGAAGTGGGGTTAATTATATTATAAGCATATCTAGCGGGAAATCATACATCCTTCATCATTTTCTGAAGATCAAGCAATAGAGATGTTGAGAAAAAAATCATAAAACAGTATAGTAAACAAAATATCTAAAGAGAAGTACAGGTACTAGAACTTTGGCAGGATTATTTTTAAATGTTTAGGCTTTTCATCAGGACTACTGGTGATAAACATAGTGATCAGAGCAGGTTAGAATGTAAGGTAGGCTTTGTGGGTCTTTGACAAACATAGGCTTGAAACTCACCTCCACCGATTTATTAGCTGTGAGAACTCTGGTTATGTGTAAGTTTTCTCCACATTTCTTTTCAGCTGAAAAGTGGCATAGTGATACTTAACTCAGGATTGGAGTTAGGGTAAGGGGGTTATGTGACAATGGATTATTAGATACCTAAATAAATCCTGGCCCCTCCTAAGAGCTTTATTCAATAATTTCACATATTGCCTTCTCCCCTATCCCCCAAAAATAACAACAAAAGATTAGTGCTGAAATATAAAATATCACTATGTAGTATGATATAATGGGAAAAACTCTGTTTTGGTATTAAGTGGATCCACTCCTTTCCGGATGTATATAGAGATTTGGGGAAGAGCGATTACTCATATCAGAATGTAGAATGAGGCAGAGATGCAGTAGCCACAGCCATTGCCAGGATATTAAGTAAAAATGGCACGCAGTGCCTTGATGATCTAGGGAAAATAAACAAAGACTTTTGAGTTAGGCACTTACAAGAAGTCTGACCAATATAAAAGCAGATATTTTGTGTGAACAGCAATAATGGCTCAATATGACAAGCTAGCCTGGCTTCATGTGAGGCAAGAATAAACTTGGTATACAAAGAGGATCAGAGGCTCTTGGGCTTTGCCATGAATAGGAGGAGAGAAATAGAAGTTTGAATGGGAGGTGCTTTTTATGCTCTATTTGGAAAAAAAACAACAACAACAAAGAAACAAACACCAAAAAATGCTTTTCCCAGGTATTTAAGTGATGAAAACGTTAAAAAATAATATTCAAAACTACTTTTCTTCAAATAGAATTTTCAGCCTATAAAAATCTCTTTTAAGGGGCACCTGAGTGGCTCAGTTGGTTAAAGCCTCTGCCTTCGGCTCAGGTCATGATCCTAGGGTCCTGGGATCGAGCCCCACATCAGGCTCTCTGCTCAGCAGGGAGCCTGCTTCTTCCTTTCTCTCTGCCTGCCTCTCTGCCTACTTGTGATCTCTGTCAGGGAAACAAATAAAATCTTAAAAAAAAAATCTCTTTTACGTATCCTTCCCTAATTTTTCAAGATTGGGCCAAGTATGCCTCCTATGGGCCCCATTCTGCCTACTCCATTTGGTTAGTTCATTCAGTCACTTATCATACATTCATTTATCATTTAATCATTTATCATTATCATTTATTCATCAACAAATTCTTATCAGTATACCTCTGTTGTAACAAACATAGCTGTTAGGCAGTGGAGATATATAGCAGTGAACAAACACAGATAGGACCCCTGTCTTCATGCTCCTTCATTCAAGTGGAGGAGAAACACAATGAATGGATCAACAAATCAATAAGCAAGAGATATTCATAGTGATGAGTGCTGTGAAGGAAACACAGTGGTGGGTTGGATAGAAGCTTTTTGAGGTGGCTGACTTCAGGGATGGCTTCTCTGAGGAGATGCTAAGTGAGATGATAACTGAAGTATGGAGACTACAAGACCAGCTAGAGAAGCATTTCTGATATGGGACTCCAAGTGCTAAGGTCCAAGTAGGAATTGTGGAGTGAATCTGAGACCCAGAGAGAAGAATGGCTTAAGAGAACAGATAGGTTAAAGTGCACACTTCAAACTGGCTTCCCCCTCTTCTCTCTAGAACACCGAGAGGCCTTCTACCTAGGCTCCCTGCTCTTTTCTTACCCCTATGATCCCTTCTTCATAGCAGCCAAAGTCAAACCACTTGATATTGGCCTCCAGCTTTCAGTCCTGCCATGGATTCTGCTCACATTTAGAACTCCAAGTCCTTGCCATGGCCTATAGGGCAATGTTTATTATACCCAAGACTTCTCATTTGACCTCATTTCTGGACTTTCCCCAATCATGCCCTCCTTCTTACTATTCCCCACATGTTCCCAAATACTCCTGGTTCATGACTGTTACACTGACAAATATCTATGTGGCTTGGTCTCTCCCTCCAGGTCCCAGCTCAAGTCACCTTCTCAAAAGACCTTCTTGATCACCTTCCCCTGTCACTTTCCACTTCTACACTTTATTTTTGCTTTGTATTATATATAAAACCCCAGCATTTTATTTTATATTTAATTGCTTATTTTCTGTCTCTCCATTATAATTCTAAACATCATGAAAACAGATATTTTCTTCTGTTCTTATTCATCCATGATGATACTCAACATATATGGAAAACATGTATGATATGTCAATATCATATTATTTCCATTCTGGTAGGCAATGTATCACATGCCATCAGAGCACAGTGGAACTCCAGAAGAGAAAATGTCTTCCTTGTAGTTGAGAAAGAATTCAGGGGAGAAGTGACATGTAAGTCAGGTCTTAAAAGAAGTTTGACAGATCAGGGAAAAAAGAAAGGGGGAAAAGCAATTTGATTAGAGGGAACAGAGTATGTAAAGGCACAAGATCAGTCATTACAGGGAAGGGTGAGGTGCTCAGAAAACAGGGAATACAGAGTTCATGAAAAGCATGAGGAGTGGCAAGAGAAAAGCTATTTGGAAACAGATAATGGTATGTTTAGATACCTTATGAAGAAAATTATGCTCCAAACTTTGGGTGCCAGGGGATTAGTTACAGGACACATCATTCATAATATAATTTCACACTAAGGAAACCATGAAAAAAAGTACCTGTTAGGATACTAAGGAAGCTAATGGGGACTTGTTTTCCTTTTCAGAAACCTGCGTCATTGACCATGTATTTGCTTATGTCAACTGTATGCTGGAGTTCTCATTCCTGCCATCCCACAGTATTTCTAGAGCTCATCTTGTGAGAGACATTGCATACTTAGTCCAGAGTTTATACTGTTCTCTGCTCTTCATCAGAAACCAAGCCACTTTCATAAATTCTCCATCCAGGAGGAAGAGCCATGAACAATACCTCCCTTACTTTGATCATCTTCAATAGCACACACACAACTGTTCTGCTCTTTCGCTATCCTATGGCAACACAGTGGGATAAATGCATAATGGGGATATGTAAAATCTGTCTGCTTCTCTAGAGAACACAACTAAAATACTACAGTCTCTCCTCCATTATTTCTATTTTTTGTGTATTTGTTTGACTGCCAAAGAAGAAAATAACAGAACGGAGACCCACAGCTGGTACTTTGATATCTAATCATCCTTCACAACTCTGCCCACTCCAAACCCACATATGTCCTAGAAAGATGTAGATGAGATACTGGAAAATTTCTTTAAAAAATAATAATAATGGAAAAACAAAAAAATAGGTCTTTGGCAGATGTTAAGCTTGGGGACTGAAGTTTATAGTTCTTTTAAAAACAAATTTAGCACTAACTTAGCAAGAATAAAGATAGAGTAACATTGCATTTATGTAGTACATTAGTATTTTTTTAAGATCATCTACATCTGCCTGGGGCAATATGGTATAGTAGTTAATAACATGCATATTGGAATAAGCCAACCATAGACGGATTTGAGGCTTGGTTTCACCACTTACTAGCTGTGTGACCTTGAACAAATTATAGAAAGTCTCTCAACTTCCATCCTCATCTATAAAATGAATAATGGTAACACCTACCTTAAAACTGTTCCAAGGGTTCAATAAGATCTTGTGTTTCATGTAGTCCTTACAATATGTTATCAACCACATCTTTTTCTATTCTCTTCAGTCCTCTCCAGTCTGCCTGGTATCATAGTAATAACAGATCCTAGGTCTATATGTTACTGTAACCACTTCCACCACCCCACTTCTAGTCTACCCAGACATCTCATATGGCAGTTGTTATAAGAATAACTCATATCTCAAATGGCAGAAGGAAGAGAATGTATAAAAACCATTTTTTTCTCTTGCTTCCACTTTCTTATGGCATCTTGAGTAGCAAGGCTCAGGAACTCCACTTGAAAACTAGATATGCCTTCCATCTAGAAGTTCCTTCAACCCAACACAAGGAAAAGAAACCTAAGTCATGTGATGACTCCAGGTGACTCAAGGCTTTAAGGAGAAAAAAGGAAATTGGGTTTCTTTTTGTTTCTTTCAGTCCACATCATCAGAAAGAATTAATCAAGGATGACAGATGAATTTGGCATGAAGAAGCTCTTTGTTTTGCATCTCTAGAGCCTAATGACTGGCAGTTGTACCAATCATAGACAGGGTTGAGAACCCACATAATCTGAACCAGATACGTTACTTTTTCATGGAGGTTCCCTGCCACATGGTTCTTCCACCCAGATTTGACTATACCATTTATCCAACCAATAAACAAGTATTAAATACCTGCTATGTGTTAGTCCTAAGAATAAAGAAATCTAAAAACTCAATCTGTTCCCCCAACATAGTCTTTGTAAAAGAAAGAGACATAAAATACATTTTTATAATGGAGGTACCTGGCATTATGGGAACACAGAAACAAAAAGGAGGGACAACTCCAGAGCTAGGGAATTTACTGTCTTATTGAGGTAGAACTCACCTGCCACATCTAGAATTTCAGCTTCATGACTGACATACAGAGACTGTTCCTTGTTTACGCTGAAGTTGTTTTGACCCTGTGACATTGTTGAAAGTATGGGATAAGTGAAAGTGATGGAGCCTACTGGGCCAGAAAGGTGGGAGGGAGGGATACTGAAGCATCTATCCCCCTCCTCTCACAGAAGTATCTCTGCCCAGTTGGCACTTATCCTGTCATCTCTAATCAACCATGTAGAGGTGGAAGTTAAAGATAATTAGCATGCAATAACTTTCCTCCTTGCTCTTTTAAATCTAAATTGAATGCTCATGAGGGGACCTGTTCTGAAGCAGCTAATAAGAGAGCCATGGTTTTAATTCATTCTGCCTTCACTGGCACATGGCATCACTGTGTGTCTCTGGGTTGACTGGGCTTATTTATTTATTTATTTTTTTTTACTGAAGAAACATTAACCTGTGCCTATAGTGTGTGTGTGTGTGTGTACACATATGTACGAGGTGGGAAAGAAAACACCATTAGCATTGAAGAGAACTCTTATTACTGTCACTCATCTGTGTGTGTGTGTGTGTGTGTGTGTGTGTGTGTGTGTTGTGTGTTTAGGGGGTATTAACAACAGTTGCATGCCTTCTATATGCTTGGAATACACACTGATTAGTAGATACTGAATATACAGTGATTGGTAGATACTGAACATATGGAAAGAAGAAACAGAAAAGATATAGTTACTGGTCCCTAGAAAGTATTAGTTAAGGGTTGGGATATCCAACTACAAAGCAGTAACTTTAAGCACAGGCAGCTGAGAGAAAGACCTGAAAGTGAGGCAGAACCATTCTCGTTTAATAAATGAAGAAAATAATGTCAGAAGAAAGAAGTTACTTGGCTTACGTTTCACCAGAATTTGAATCCAGTTCCCCCTTACTCTAAATCTCTCTTTCTGCATCTCATGCTGCCTGGATATAAAGCAACCAGTGCAGCTCTGAACCATGAGACTTTTATACCATAACACTGATGTAAAGATATTGAGTTTTTAGACTAAGTAAAAATTTAATGATTCTGTTTCAACACTGAAGGTCATAACTAAAAAGACATTTCATATTCTTTTTTTTTTCATTTCATCATTTTTTATATATAATTTTTTATTTTTTATTAACATATATTTTTATCCCCAGGGGTACAGGTCTGTGATTCGCCAGGTTTACACACTTCACAGCACTCACCAAAGCACATACCCTCCCCAATGTCCATAACCCCACCCCCCTTCTCCCAACCCCCCTCCCCTCAGCAACCCTCAGTTTGTTTTGTGAGATTAAGAGTCACTTATGGTTTGTCTCCCTCCCAATCCCATCTTGTTTCATTTATTCTTCTCGTACCCACTTAAGCCCCCATGTTGCATCACCACTTCCTCATATCAGGGAGATCATATATACACAATGGAATACTATGCAGACATCAAAAGAAATGAAATCTTGCCATTTGCGACAACATGGATGGAACTAGAGTGTATCATGCTTAGCGAAATAAGTCAAGCTGAGAAAGACAACTATCATATGATCTCCCTGATATGAGGAAGTGGTGATGCAACATGGGGGCTTAAGTGGGTACGAGAAGAATAAATGAAAGAAAATGGGATTGGGAGGGAGACAAACCATAAGTGACTCTTAATCTGACATTTCATATTCTTACTCACATCTTCTTAATCCTTGAAATGGCTCTGAGGGATTCAATAGGCCTCTTTCATACAGTCATAAAATCAAATATTATAACATTTCCCCCAAATAAATAAATAAATAAATTTATAGTTTTGCCTTTTTTGAGAACTTAGGATAATAATAAAGACACTAGAAATTAAGGAGACAACACTATGCCTAATCAGCCACAATAGTAGTAAATATGGCAAATGGACCCTGGCTTTGTCAAAGAGGGGAACTTTACTCTGAAATGCATTTCAAGGAATCAAAGTTCTGTACCATCTATTCTAGGGAGTGTTGATCAAGATTACTGGTTTTGTTGTTGTTGTTGTTTTGTTTTGTTTTTTAGTTTCCTATCAATCTGAAACTTAAGGTATTTACAAAATAAAGTCCACTTAATCTTATACTTATTATCAACACTGCTAAATAATACACACACATGCGCACGCACACACACAACCTTTATTAATAAGGAGCCAATCTCTTATTTGATTCAGTAGTTCTCACAATTCTTGGATATATTTTGTTCTTCCTATTCCTTAGACCATTCAATTTTTAGCTCATCACATTTCTCCTCTTCTTTATCTCTTCATTGTAAATAGTCCTAAAAGTGAATCATAGCATCATGCTTTTTCAGAGAAATCAGTTTCCCCGGAATTCAACAATCATTCTAGAGCTGATGATTTCCTCAAAGTCAGGCATCCTTGTTACCTTTTTAATTATTGCTTTTCTGTCATTTTATTAGTTTCTATCATAATAACTGTATGTGTCTATCTTCTCTTTCTGAGAACTAGGTCTGTTATATTTCAGCTCTGTATGTCCTGTGTAAATATACACTGAATTGAATGAATGACTAAATTATTAAATAAATTAACAAGTAAATTAAATCTCTCAAAATTTATTTTTTGAGAATAAATTCTCAAAATTTGTTATTTCCAGTGTGAATTTTCCCTTTAATCTATTTATTGATCTCTCACTCATCAATATACTCCTCACATGTCACTCCTTAAAGCTTTCTTTCACTCCTGCCAAGTCAGTTAGCCCTGTTCTATGTTCAGTGCGCTTTTAGCACTTTAAAAAAATATATTTATTTATTTGTCAGAGAGAGAGAGAGAGAGAACACAAGCTAGGGGAGTGGCAGGCAGAGGGAGAAGCAGGCTCCCTGCTCAGCAAGGAGCCCGACATGGGATTCAAGGATCCCATGACCCTGGGATCATGATCTGAGCCAAAGGCAGACACTTAACTGAGCCACCCGGGCATCCCTCTCAACATTTTTTTAAAATGGTGTTTCTACTATGTTTTAATTGTTTATTAACATGTCACCCTCATAGATTATGAGCTACCACAGAGTAGGTCCTCTATAAAGTCAAGCTCAAAGCCCCTGATACTAAAGACCTCGCTGACTTAACATGCCTTTGGAAAAATGGAGGGATTATAAAGTATTCAAAGATCCTTCTGTTTGTTATCTCTGCCACTTCCTTGCACCTCTGACAGGAATGAAGACAAGAACCACTGTTGTCTTAGAAGACCACACCCGCACAATCTTACTTCCCCTGCCAGTGGTGCCCACCCCCAGACACCCTGGCTCCTAGCAAATTTCATCAAGTGTCCAGGTGCCAACTGTATCACCCTGTGATGATGGTTTTCACATTATAGCCCCAGCCACTGTCCCTTCTGCAAAATTGAACTCATATCTACCTGTCAAGCTGACATTTGCATGAAAATGCAAACAAGCATTTGAAACTTAACCAATAGTAAAGTCATCGGGTAAACACGGCTCATTTTTTAAGTGAAAGTTGAAAGTAGACTTTACTACTCCTGTGTCAATGTCTGATTGATAATGCACTTTCATAAAGACAGGTTCAGGAAGAGGTAAAATATTGCTGTAGTTCTATGGCATACTAGAGAGCATGTGCCTCGTTTAAACGGGGAACCACTAGTTAACTTCAGCTCATACTTGCCATGTGGGAACATGGACCAGCTGTGCTGTATCATCTAAGTTCCAAGAGAAGATAAAAAAAAAAAAATCTTGATTTAAAATACTGAGAATAGATGAGAGAAAGAGGGGGGAGAGTTGGGAAGGAGAGAAAGAATGGGGCGAGAACAGAAAAAAAAAAAAAAAGAGAGAAAACATATCTTACAAATCTGTAGGCTCTGGCTAAAACTTGTCTGTGATTCCAGGCCTATAGGACAATTTAGCTCAACACAGTAAACTTACATAAACATTTCTTTAAAAAATTAGAAAAAAAAATTTATGTATTTATTTGAGACAGAGTGTGTGTATGTGTACATGCCAGTGAAAGCATGGTGGGGAGGGGGAAGAGGAGAGAGAATCTCAAGTAGAGGCCCCACCAATAAGATGTCTGATACAGAGCTTGATCCCAGGAACCTGAGATCATGACCTGAGCTAAATCAAGAGTCAGACAGATGCTCAACTGACCGAGCCACCCAGGCACCCCTACACAACCCTACCTATACACCGTACCTATACACACTTACAATTATGTGTATTTGAGACTGGTCTGAAAGGAGAAAGATTTGGTCACAGTAAACATAAAATAGGTTATATTCCTGATTCAGATCCAGTTACCATTTATTGAGAATTGATATATGTCATGCAATATACTAAGCTCTTTCATTAATATATTAATGCTTAAAATTTTCATCAAAGCAATAGATGTACATAGCTAAAATCAAATTTTAAAAGCAATGTTTTAAAAGCAATGCTCGGAACCCCTTTCTCACATCTAATATTTCACAGAGGCAAACATACTTTGATTTTACCTCCTTATCTCTAAGTTATGTTATTATATTATTATTTACTGATTTTTAGATTCTGTTATTACCTATTTGTGAGGATATAGTTCTCACAGTTAAATATAACATGCAGAATTTTCACTGCCCCCATCCACTTAACATAATTTTATCCTAAGTATTGTTAGTTCAACATTAGGTATTTTTACATCCGCTTGGGTATGTGAAATAGCTCACTCCCTAGCCATATAGTATACTGTAACTACTTTTTCTGTGTTATCAAACTATATATTTTGCTTAAAGCTAATATAATATATGTCTATTTACTCAGTTTTCTAGGTACTTCTGTATAATTCAATTTCAAATTCTCTCCCAGCTGTCTACATCTCAATGTATTCAAATACATCAGAAGTATCTCAGCTTTAATGTCTTGAGGACATCTCTCCAATGACACACTCATTGCTATCTTTAGTGGACAGCTGTCATTTGGGAATCTCTCATCACTCTCATGCTATTATCCCCAATTCTCCTCTCTTTCTCCTTCTCCCTTCTCTCTTCCCTTCCTTTCAATTAGATGATGCAATTCCAGAGTCCCATTTCTTCTCCTTCTTAGGTTACTCTTGTTTTTGGTGGAATATCTTCTCCAGGAACTAAACTTGTTGAGTCCTACCACATATACACAGTATTATAAACACACACACACACACACACACACACACACACACACACACACACACATATTTCTTATTTTGTTCACAAAATTGATCTGTTTGGCTGCATATAGAATTCTAGATGAGCAATAACTTTCCTTTCCTAGCTCCAGTGTTGCTATTGATAAATCCATGCAAAATCATTTGGATTTCAGAGCTTTCATATGTTTTCTGTTTTTTTTCCTGTTGTGTGGAATATTTTGGAATTTTCTCCTTCCCAGTGTTCTGAAATAAAATCTATGTTCTTTGACATAGATTGAATTCATCCATCATGCTGGTTCATGAAGAGGGTCTTTTGGTCAAGGAAGGCATGTCCTTTAATACTATCTTTTAAATGATTTCCTTTCTTTCTGATTACACTTCCGGACATCATTTTAATTTGGTTTTGGATCTCCTAGATGAATCTTATCTTTTCCATCCTCCTTTGTATTTTTGTTCCACTCTGTGGAACTTCCTATACCATATCTTCCAGCTTTTCCTCTGAGTTTCGCATGGTTATAATTTTGTAAGTTCTTTTTTTTTTTAATTCCTAATTGTTACTTCATTAGTACTTTCCATAACTTTTTGCTATGATAGAAATATTCTACATTATATTCTACTAAATACAGTATCCACTAGTGACAAGATGTTGAATTTTATTTAATTTTAGTTAATTTGAACTTAAATAGCCATTTGTGCCCAAGACTACATGTTAAACAGGACAGCCTATACTGGGTTTTATATCAGTAAGAAATACTAATGATAGAGTCTTTTGAACTTTTCATTTTCCTGCATATTCTCTGTTCCTCCAGTTGGCTCATTTCAATTTGTCTTGGTCTGTTTTTCGTATAAGAACTTGTGTGTGTGTGTGTTTAGTGACCTAACATCACTATCTTTAGATGGTTCTCTTGATCTAAAACATTTCAGCTGGGGAGTAGGGGCAGGAAGGGGATGGAATTCCAAGATCCAGAATGGAAGTCTAAGCTAGGTACCCAATTATGATGATCAAATAGAGGAGGAGGGTTGGGTTTCAATTCGATTTTGTTAGGCAAACTTTTATTTACTTTCATTATTTTCAGTACAGTATCAACACCCCCAAGCAAAGACACACCTTATTTTACTTGGTCTGAAGAAATCATCTAAACTTCTGTTTTGATGGGAAGGAAAAGAAAGGAACTCTGTTGCTCAGTCGCATGGTCTAGAAGATGGAATATGAAGATCCGGCCCCTTCTTAAAGAGGATTTCAACCAATTTTATCCTCCCTCCTTGCTCCTACTCCCACTTTCAGAGGTCTCTCTTGCAAATTCTTGAGTGATTTAAGATTTCTGGCACAAATACGTTTGCTTTCCAATTGTCCCACTAAATGTCTTAGAATTCAGTTTCCTCATGTCTAAAATAGTTTCTACCAATCTTCTGTTTTTCAGCTTCCATTTTTTCCCTTTCTACTCCCCTGTTCTCTTTATCCTGGAAGATTTATGTTTCTTTGTAGTTTTAACACCTTTTACTATTGTTTCAGGTGGCTTTCAGGAAGGAGAAAAATGAAATTTTCACCCCAATATTCCAAACTCTAACTAGAATACCCTAAACTCTTTGAATACCTCCTTCAAGTCGTTTCTCCCAATCCATTGAAGATTGCTATTATAATCCCAATTAAGCTGATGAAGCTGAGGCTCAAAAACATGAGCAATTTGACTAAAACCATATGGATCAAACTCTTATTCATCTGCATTGTTTCTGCTCACTCATCTGGCAGAGAAGGTCACACAATAGAGTAACAATGCCAGACAGTCTCCGTTACTGACAGTCAATATGGCATTGTGTGTGTTTGTGTGTGTGTGTGTGTTTTTTAAAAAGATTTTATTTATTTATTTGACAGAGAGAAATCACAAGTACACTGAGAGGCAGGCAGAGAGAGAGAGAGAGAAGGAAGCAGGCTCCCCGCTGAGCAGAGAGCCCGATGCGGGACTCAATCCCAGGACCCCGAGATCATGACCCGAGCCGAAGGCAGCGGCTTAACCCACTGAGCCACGCAGGCGCCCCTGTGTGTGTGTGTTTTTAATATGGTGTTTAAAATCCTGCCAAAATGAGTAATGTGATCACTAGACTCTGAAAGTGATTCTACTAGGATGGGCAGTCTTCAGTGCATTCTCCCAGATATGCATGGGCTCTTCCTCTATGATCTACAGGCAACGTAACATTGAACCAAGAGGGTTCTTCATTTTTTATCACTATTATTTGTTTGATTCTGTTCGTCAGGACTGTGGTTTAATTCTCTTACCCCATTTTGCTGACAGTCTTGTGGGAGGAAGTGAAAACACTGTGAGTGACATGTTTATTTATGTACCTAATCTGGGACAACACTATGACAAGCAGCAGGGATGTATTTTTTCAAGCAGACTTCTGCGTCGCTTGTCAGCTCCTTATTATGAGGTGGTTGAGTTTACTGCATTTTTAGTTATATTTGAATGCCTAATAATTCCACAGCACATTAACTATAATTTGTGAATTATATCTATCTTCTAAGAATGCATCACTTTATATCTCTTAGTAAAACAATTCATGTGAATCTAGCTACATCAGAAGGCTTCTGAGATTTTATTACCAGGCAATTATACTCATCATCATTTGGATTTTTAAAGCTCCTCTAGAAATATCTTACTATATCTACTGTCTCTTTCTATCTCAACATTTTGGTCCTCTGGGACAGCCCTTATGACTTCTTCTCAAAATCATGGCAGTCTAGCTGTCACCTCATATTCTGCATGTCTAAAACTAAGCTCATTATCTGTACCCCTCTTGACCCTCTGTGCAAACATGTTTATTCTGGAATCTCTTACTTTCAATTAATGGAACCCCCACCCCTACTGTTGTCTTGAAAAGAAATATTTGTGTCATCTTCAGATCCACCTTTCCAACATCTTCCCCCAAAGAATTATTGCCAAATCCTGTCAGTTCTACCTGGAGATGTATTTCATGCTTGCCTTGGATTCAGCCATGGCACAGGACCTTATCTTTTCTGTGCTGGATTACTGCGAGGTTTTTCCTTCTGGCCTTTGTCACTAGCCTGACTTTTACCATGTTTCTGACATTAAAAGCAGACCATTATAGAAAAGTTGAGAAACATACAAATAAAAAAGTAAAAAGGTAAAAGTAAGTATTGGCCAAAAGCTATTACCAGAGCTAATCATTGCTATATTTTTGATGCATATCTTTCAGATAAAAATAAGCATAAGTGTCAATATAACTATGCATGTAACACCTGTGAGAAATATATATATGTTACATATGTATGCATTATATAATTTTGTTTTGTTATATATGCCTAAATGTGAATTGACTATGTCTACAGGATTCATATATTTTGCCACTATCTTGCTTAAAAACCTTCAATGATGTCTTGCTAACAAGAATGTCTTCCAGAGCTCAGCAAGTAATTAGGCCCTGCAGAATTGGCCTGACTTACTTCTCTGACCTCATTTTCTACTGTATTTACTTAGTCCCATGGGTCTATTTGCCGTTCATTTATTTTTTTTTTTTTTTTTTTTTTTAAAGATTTTTATTTATTTATTTGACAGAGATCACAAGTAGTCGGAGAGGCAGGCAGAGAGAGAGAGAGAGAGGGAAGCAGGCTCCCTGCTGAGCAGAGAGCCCGATGCGGGACTCGATCCCAGGACCCTGAGATCATGACCTGAGCCGAAGGCAGCGGCTTAACCACTGAGCCAACCAGGCGCCCGATTTGCCGTTCATTTAAAACAAGCCACCCAGTTTGGGGTTTCAGCATCTTTCGTGGATTTGACTCCTAGTCTGACTGGCTTCCAGGGTCCCTGACTTGTCTATCTAGCCCCTGACATTTTCACCTATCAAAACTCCCTTAGGCTATATGTAGCCACTCTAAGTCTACTTTTTTTTTTTTTTTTTTTTAAGTTTCACTGATTTCCTCTATCAGAATGGCTGAACCTCCTTTAGACTTTTCACAAATCTTTTGAGCAGGTACATATTATGTATATATTTCCTTGTGGAAAAAACCAGAAGCCTTTTTGCACCATAAAGGCTTGATTCTATATCCTACTAGTTGTGTTATCTTGAAGTGCTTAATCTCTCTAGGCCATAGAAAAGTGCCTACTAATGCCATTATTTGGATAGGAAAGTGGAGGTGAGAGAAGTAAACATTTTGCCCAGTGTCACATAAATGATTAGAGTTGGACTTGGCAATCATTATTTCTTTGATAAAACCCATACTCCTGACTGTTATGTTAAGCCAGTTCTTTAGTTTCTCTCTCTTAATAGAAACTGGTAGAGATGTACTACCTAGAGCAGTTCATCGATTTCCCTTAAAAAAAAAAAAAAAAAAAAAAAAAGATTTTATTTGTTTACTTGACACACAGAGAGAGAGAACACAAGCAGGTGGAGTAGCAGAGGGAAAAAGAGAGAAGCAGATTTCCACTGAGCAGGGTGCCAATGCAGGGTTCAATCCCAGGACCCAGGGATCATGACCTGAGCCAAAGGCAAATGCTTAACCAACTGAGCCGCCCAGACACCCCTGGATTTCACTTCTTACTAAAATACCTCATTTAGTGAGCATAAAGAGTGCTATATTAACACATTCAGTTTCCTGGGATGCCATAACAAATTACCACGAGCTGGGTAGCTTCAAACAACAGAAAGCTAGAAGCTTTCTTTTGGGAAACTAGAAGTCCATAATGAAGATTTTGGCAAAGCCATACTTCCTCTGAAGTCTCTGGGTAAGTATTTCTCTTTGTCTCTGCCTGGTTTCTAATGGTTGCCTAGTTTCTAATGGCACTTCTTTGCTTGTTTTTCAATCTATGCCTATTGTCCCAAGACCCTTTACATGAGTCATGCTTTACATGGCCTTCTTATAAGGACACTAGTTATTGGCTTTAGTACCCTTAATCCAGTATGGCCTCATTAACTTAATTATATCTTCAAAAAACTATCTTTAAATAAAATTATATTCAAAGGTACTGAGGATTAAGATTTGAATCGACCTTCTATATGGTGGTAGGTACTGTTCAAGGGTATTGACCTACATACCTTCAGATAAATTAATACTTCCATTAGTACTGATTCATTTGACAGGATCAAGTTTCCAGGCAATGGGCATAACCCTATGAAACATCTACTAGATAACAGAATAAATACTAGTATGTCATTATTGCTGTCAACAAATAGGCAAGGAAAATAGATAGGCTTGTTTATTTGTTTTCTAGTTTCTCACAGAGACATTTACTGGCTAAACCTGACATTATTCATAATACACATGTGGCCAAAGATTACAATGATAGAAACACAAAATTAGGGAAGGTGGATGAAAAGGAAAAGAACAGTAGATAATATTCAATTTATCAACGTCAACATACTAAAATTTTAATTTTAATATATTTGTAATTTGCATAATATACTAGTGATAGATGTGTGTGTGTGTGTGTATATATAAAACATATATATATTTTAAAGATTTTATCTATTTGACAGAGAGAGATCACAAGTAGGCAGAGAGGCAGGCAGAGAGAAAGAGAGAGAGAGAGAAGAGAAAGCAGGCTCCCGGCCTAGCAGAGAGCCCGATGCAGGACTCGATCCCAGAACCCTGAGATCATGACCTGAGCTGAAAGCAGAGGCTTAACCTACTGAGCCACCCAGGCAACCCAGATGTATATATTTTTAAGGTTTCTTATAGTGTCCTCTCCCCACACATTTTTTTTTCTTTTACAAAAAAGCAACTGCTTGTTACTGCTGATTATCAAATTACCACAGGTGATTTGCCTAGTATTTTTACTTTGTATCTGATAACCTAGGTTTAAAATATTCACAATAAATGGCAATTTATAAATACATGCACAGGGGTGCCTGGGTGGCTCAGTGGGTTAAAGCCTCTGCCTTCAGCTCAGGTCATGATCCGGGGATCCTGGGATCGAGTCCTGCATCAGGCTCTCTGCATGGCAGGGAGCCTGCTTCCCTTCCTCTCTCTCTGTCTGCCTCTCTGCCTACTTGTGATCTTTGTCTGTCAAATAAATAAATAAAATCTTTTAATAAAAAAAAATAAAAAATAGGGGTGCCTTTGTGGCTCAGTGGGTTAAGCCGCTGCCTTCGGCTCGGGTCATGATCTCAGGGTCCTAGGATTGAGTCCCGCGCTGGGCTCTCTGCTCAGCAGGGAGCCTGCTTCCCCTCTCTCTCTCTCTGCCTGCCTCTCTGTCTACTGTGATCTCTCTCTGTCAAATAAATAAATAAAATCTTTTAAAAAAATAAATAAAATAAAAAATAAAAAAATAAATACATGCACAAAATTTATGTTTTCATAATAGCATACACATACCTACAGCAATTTTAATAATTCTTTTTGATGCAGATGTTAATGCTGGTGTTGACTGCATTTACTATCTAATTCCACCCATTTCAGATCAGCATCTTGGCCTTGCTTCCTTCTCTATTAAAGCAGCTGCCTCAGAGAACTGACTAGCTTCCACCCCCATAGCTGTACCTATGTTCCCACGCCCCTCTGCTTTTCCTCAATCCTTGCCACCCTCCCTTTTCTTTCCAGCAAAATTTATGTACTTTTGTAGCAGAGACGTAATGGTATTTCTCCCACAAAGACTCACATGAGAGTTTACCACTCCATTTTTTTTTCTTTTACTACCTGTTTCTATTTATACATGGATTGAATATGTATTTTACTCTGTCTTAATTACAAAGAATTAATTACAGGATTTGTAAATATTTACAGTGCCTAGGAAAGAGTTCAGCACATACTTATTTACTCCCCACTTTCACCCGAGAGAGTTATGATTTTGTTGCTTAATAAAGAGAAAAATTTAGTCAGGGTTAAGGGTGAAGGTTGGGTGATCAGATTAGAGGCTTGTCATGTTCTAGGCACAGTGCAACATACTGGGGCTTTACAAAGATGAGTAAGAAAATGTTTCTGATCTCAGGAAGATTAGAGTCATGTGTCAGATTGCTCAGGTAACTGACATAACAGATCCTAATGAGAGCTCAAATGCCTGCATATATAGAGCAGGCATACAGTATCCCACAGTAATCAGCTAAGAAGCACACATGAGGAGCACCTACAGCAGTCTCAGGCAAGCATACAAGAAAATCTTGAACAGCATCTGAGACAGGGAGCCCCAGACAAGGGAAGAAATGTGGAAAAAGGACATTCCAAATATAGGAAAGAGAGTGAACCAAAGACAAAGAGGCATGACAGATAACAGTGTTTGAAAAACAGTAAGCACATTGCAGAAGAGACTTGGTGACTTGATTTCCGCCCCCAATACAAAGTAGTACAGAAATTATTACATACTTGGATTCTTATTTACCTATGGGCTGTGCATATATCAGTGTATGTGTGTGTGTGTACAGGAAAGGAGGTGATGTGCTTCCCTGTGATTCTACATTTAGTGTAAAAGTACACAGGTGAGTAGGAGGGCAGAATGTCCATTATTGACTTTCTGTTCACCACAACAGTCTAACAGGAAGATTTCTGTCAGGCATCTGTCACCTCTACTAACTTTTTGGAATGGTTACAAAAATGCATATCCAAGTCATAAAGATTTAAGAAAATATTCTCCTGCCATTTATAGTAATGCTACCAAATGACAAGTTCAAATTACTTGTTGTGATTACTCTTCATCTGGGCAAAACACATGTTGCAAAGTATGCATAAGATGCAATTACATCGATTGCAATGACACGGAATAACACCACCAGAAAAAAGTTAATCACACACAATACACATACTGTTTAGAATTTTCCCAAATACTTCCCCCCTTTTCCCCTTTTCTTTTCTTCCTCTTTTTTTTCTGTATTGCAATCTGTTCATCATTCGGACTTATGAATAACTCTTCGCTTTGCTTTGCTTTTTCATAATGTGCAAAGTAACAGCTGAATTAGATAAGCACCAAAAAGTCAATAAAATAAACATTAATATATACAACATATTCTCACATTTAGATGATATTTAAAATAATGGCCTTGCTATATTCACCAGCAATATTACTTAAATACTTACAGATTTTTACTTTTGTGATGCACATAGAGAGGATATTGAACTTCAAATGTAAAAACAGGTGTTTTTAAAGGTATTCTTCATGCAGGGTTTTAGCAACTCTAAGCTGGGTACTTCTATAAATGGTTATGGGATATAATATTTTTCCTTTTTCTTAAAATTTATTTATTTGAGAGAGAGAGAGATCACAAGTAGGCAGAGAGAGGGGAAAGCAGGCTCTCTGTAGAGCAGAGAGCCTGATGTGAGGCTCAATCCCAGGACCCTGAGGTCATGAACTGAGCCGAAGGCAGAGGCTTAACCCACTGAGCCACCCAGATACCCCAATATTTTTCCGTTTCAACATAAGTCATGCCCAAGTACATTAAAACAGCCTGTATTCTCTGATACTCATTTTCTCCAGTTGATCTCCCCTCAGTCTTCCTTTTCTTCTCACTTGATTGTCTCTCTGGGGATAGCTCTGCTACTGAAGCTTTAAATTCCAATCTCTATTTCTAAATTGCACTCCTCTCCTCACCATCATGCCTGCACATTTGGCCACTAAATAGACTTTTTCACCTGTGTGTCCTCAAAATCACTATATGCAATTTAGTATTCACTACCGGTCCTGATTTTCCCAATCCTCCCACCTCAAAACTAGCACATTCAACAATGTTCTCAATCTCATTTAACAGCATTACTACCCAAACTACAAATTTCTGAGTCTCTCTCCCATCTATATCTAATAGTACACCAAATACTATTAATGATATTTGATAAATGTACCTCATGTTTATTATCTTTTTTTCAGTCTCCATTTTTATTGTCTCAATTCAGGTCCTCATCTTATTTAATCAGGACACTTCAAAATGAAATTCATGGTTTAAGTGAAGTCATCATCTGACTTATGTACATGCTTTCTTTTTTAGTGGCATTATTATCAACAACATGCTGGAGCTAATAATTGGATTAGATGTCTTCCCCTCTCTTTCCTTCATTTATAATCCCTAAACAAACATGGTAGCTTCCTAAATATCCCTGATCATTTGTTCATGTCACATCTACTGCTCTAGTTCACATTCTCAATATTTATCACATGAACTGTTGCAACTGAAGAGGAATTGGCTGGTCTTTCACTCACAAAGTCTCCCCTAATCTTTCTAAAATTAGAAAGAGAATTATGTAGCAACTCTGCTTGTTTGTTTGTTTGTTTTTCCCCCAACAATGAATCTAAACAGGTAAGAAGAAATCTAGGAGAAATGAGCTGGGACTCTACATCAATATTTTTAAAAACTCCATTGAGTATTTTCTGCTTCTTGTCATGAAAGAGCATTTCATACTGTACTAGTCCCCTTGCCATAAAGAACTACAATATTGACATGCTATCTAGATGAGGACTGTATGTGCCCAAAGGAGGGAAACTATTAAGACAAGACAATGATCAACCCAACATTCTGCCTTTAGACATGTTCATGAGTATAATGCAGGTTGGTGGAGCCCAAGGAAGGGATGGTGGCTATACAAAGTAGCACTAAAAATAAGGATAGGAGGTCCTTTACATCTTTGGGTAAAGACCAAGTTATATACATATACAGCAAGATTCTTTTCAAGGCCAGGACAAGAAAAGCTAGTAGGAAGCTGAAAGCTAAAAAGAAATGCCTCAGACTGTACCATATTGAGAGATATAGGCCCTCTGAGCAGTCTGGGAAAGTAACCTTGCTGAATAACCTGGGAATTGAATTTGGGATTCCTAAAAAAAAAAAAAAAAAAAATCCCATGTTTCAGAAATAGAGTTACTCTGGTCTTATAGTAAGGGCTACATTAGAACCATTTTCACAAAGTTTAAAAATAGATTTTTAATGAATCATGCTGATTTTTGAGTAAATTATCTGTCAAATAAAATTCAAGAGTTTCCAAAGGAAAACAACGAAGTTTAAAATCTTATCAGTATAATATCCACAATGGTCAAGTACAGGAACAAACTATTGGGCATATGAAAAAGCAGGAAAATAATATATACAGTATTTAAAATTTAAATTATTTAAATATTAAAAAGAGTAAGCATAAATATATCCAGAGATCTTAAAATGAGCAGGAAAAGACTTTAAAGTTATGAATAGAAAAGAAAACTATTAAAAAGAGACAAATAAAATTATAAACCTGAAGCATATGGTATCTGAAGTGAAAAATCCTGAGTAAGCATTTAGCATTAGATTGGATACTTCAGAAGAAAAGAGAAAATAGGTTGAAGACATAGCAATAGAAATTACATAGACTGAAGCATAGAGAGTAAAAAGACTGGGGGTGGAGTGGCTGGGGATGAGGAGAATACATCCTCAGTCATATGTTTGAAGATACCTAACAGTCAGAATTTGTGATGTGAATACCAGAAGAGAATGAGAGACAGAAAAATGTTGAAGAAGTAATGAAAACAGCTCTTTTGGGGAAGATGGCAGAGTAGGAGGACACTAGACTCACTCTGTCACACAGATCTAGCTATATAGCACTCACATCAATGTAAATAATCCAGAAAATCACCTGAAGATTGCCAGCATAAACTCCATAATTAAAAGTAAAAAAGAGACCACACTGAAGAGACTAGGAAGGGTAGAGACATGGTTGGGAACTAAACAGACTTCTGGGACTGTCCATGGAAAGGGGAATACACCACTGGCACAGAAAGAGGAGAGAAGACTCCCACACTGGGGAAGATGAATCCTCAAAACATTTGGCTTTGAAAATCATAGGGGCTGAATTTCATGAATTGTTACAGCCAGCAGGACTTAAAACATGGATTTTTTAAAAAGATTTTATTTAGTTAGTTATTTGACAGAGATTGAGAGAAAGAGAGAGTGAGTACACAAGCAGGTGGAGTGGCAGGCAGAGGGAAAGGGAGAAGCAAGCTCCCTGCTGAGGAAGGAGCCTTATGCTGGGCTCAATCCCAGGACCCTGGGATCATGACCTGAGCTGAAGGCAGCTGCTTAACTGAGTGAGCAACAAAGGCACCCCAAAACATGATTTTTAAAAAAAAATAAGCAGTTTAGCGCTGGAGAACAGGTGGGCTAGAGAAAATGGGGTCCCTACCCTTGGAGATACAGCATAGAAGCATATGGTTCAAAGGTACTTGGGGCATATGGGAGGGCTGGGAAGAAGTTACAGGGAGACTCCTCTAGAAACAAAGGAAACATCAGGTGTCATTTACCTCTTTGGCCCCTCTTCATAAACACATATGCACTTGCTGGACTTGCTACTTAATTTGCCAGTACTGTTGTCCTGCCCCTACACTGTGCTTCCACAAATCCACTGCTCTAGATAGCCTCCCTCAGTCCAGATAGTGCAGGACCCCTTCTGTAGAGGATCGGTGTTACTCAAAGCTTGCTAGCACCACCACTGCACCCCGCCTGTTCCATGAGAATGGACTTAGGGAACTCAGTGACTACATCAAACATAATGACATTCATATAATAGGGATCCTAGAAAGAGAAGAAAAACAAAAGGAGATAGAAAATTTACTTGAAGAAATAATCATTGAAAAATCCTAAATCTTGGGAAAGAAACATATAGCCACATCCAGGAGGCACAGAGATCCCCCAAAATATCAACCCAAGGAGGTCCACAACCAGACACATAGTAATTAAGATGGCAAACTGCAGTGATAAACAGAGGATTTTTAAAGCAGAAAAAAAAAAAAAAAAAAAAAAAAAAAATTACACACAAGGGAAACCTCATCAGACTATGAGGAGATTTCTCAATAAAAACTTTTTAGGCCAGAAGGGAGTGGCATGATAAATTCAAAGTACAGAAAGGTTTAAAAAAAAAAGAATCTGCAGCCAAGAATACTCTACCCAGCAAGGATGTCATTCAGAATGAAAAGAGATAAAGCATTTCCCAGACAAACAAAAATTAAAGGACTTGAAGATCTCTAAATCAGCCCTTCAAGAAATGTTAAAAGGAAATCTATGAATGGAAAGGAAAGACCATAAGCAAGAATAAGGTAAGGGAAGTAGGAAACAAAAGAAGTAGTGCAAATAATTATATCTGCAATAATAGTGAAGGGAAAAATAAAATAAAAATAAAAGGATGCAAAGTGTAATACCATAAACCTAAAACATGGTGAGGAGAGGAGTAAAGAATGGGTTAAAAAAAATGACAATCAACGGAATATAGAGTGTTACATGCAGAAGGTGTTACATACAAACTGACAGTAAGCACAAATCAAAAACCAGTAACAGACACACAAAATACAAAGAGAAGGAATCTAAGTATATCACTAAGAAAGTCAATTAATTATGAGAGAAGAGAACAAGAGAAGGAAAAAAAAAACATAAAACAAGCAACAAAACGGCAATAAATACATACCTATCAATAACCACTTGGAATGTAAATGGACTAAACACTCCAATTGGAAAACATAAGGTGATGGAATGGATTAAAAAAAAAAAAAAAGATCCATTTATATACTGCCTACAAGAGACTCAATGCAGACATAAAGACACCTACAGATTGAAAGGAAATGGAAGGAGAAAAATTTATCATACAATGGATGTCAAAAGAAAGCTGGGGTAGTAGTACTAATACTGCAGAAAATAGACTTTAAAACAAAAACTGTAGGAAGAGACAATATATAACCATTAAGAGGACAATGCATCAAGAAGATACAGCATTATAAATATTTATACACTCAACATGGGGAACACAAATACTTAAGTCAGTTAATACCTCACTTACATCAATGGACAGATCATCCAGACAGAAAATCCACAAGGAAACCAGTAGCTTTGAGTGATATATTGGCCCAGATATATTCAGAACATTCCATCTTAAAACAACAGAATATGCATTCCTTTCAAGTGCACATGGAACATTCTCCAGAATAGATCACACATTAGGCCACAAAACAAACCTCAAAAATTCAAAAAGATTGAAGTCTTTCCACACCCCTTTTCTGACAACACTATGAAGTTAGAAATCAACCACAAGGGAAAATATGGAAAGAACACAAATACATAGAGGTTAAATAACATGCTACTGTACAATTAATGAGTCAACCAATAAACCAAACAGGAAATCAAAAATACATGCAAACAAATGAAAATGAAAATACAATGGTCCAAAATCTTTGGGATGCAGCAAAAACTGTTCAAGAAAGGAAGTTTATAGCAATACAGGCTTACTTTAGGAAGGAAGACAAAATTCAAATAAACAACCTAACTTTACACCTAAAAGAACTACAAAAGTAAGCATAAATAGAACCCAAAAGCAGTATAAGGAAATACATAACAAAGATCAGAGCAGATATAACCTAAATAGAAACAAAACAAACAAAAACAAGAGAAGAGAGTAATAAACCAAGAGCTAGTTTTTGAAAAGATCAACAAAATTGGTAAAACACTAATAAGATTCATCTAAAAGACAGAGAGAAAAGGGGCCTCAAATAAGCAAAATGAGAAATGAGAGAGGAGAAATAACAGCAGACAACAGAGAAATACAGAAGACTATAAGAGAATATGAAAAAATATATGCCCACAAATTTAATGACCTAAAAGAATGGACATATTTCTGGAAAAATATAACCTTGCAAAACTGAATCAGGAAGAAATGGAAAATTTAAACAGACCAATAAGCAGAAATGAAATTGAATTGATAATTCAAAAAAAAAAAAAAAAAAAAGAAAGAAAGAAAGAAAGGAACTTGTAACAAACAAAAGTTCAGGACCAGACAGTTTCACAGGTGAATTCTACTAAACATTTGAAGAAGAGATAATACCTTTTCTACTCAAACTACTATAAAAAAAGAAGAAAAAAGAAGACTTCCCAATTTGTTCTATGAGGACTGAATTACCCTTATACTAAAACCAGATAAACACACCAATAAAACAAAACAAAATAAAATAGAAGACCTATAGGTTATTATCTCTGATGGATATTGATATAAAAATCCTCAATGAAATATTAGCAAACTCAATCAAATAATACATTAAAAAAATAATTCACCGTGATCAAGGGGAATTTATTCCCAGATGTATGGGTGGTTCAATATTGGCAAATCCATCAACATGATACATCACATCAGTAATAGAAAGGATAAAAACCCTATGATATTTTCAAAATATGTAGAAAAAGCACTTGATAAAGTAAAATATTCATGATAAAAACCCTCAAGAAAGTAGGTTTAGATGGAACACACCTCAACATAATGAAGTCCATATATGAAAAACCCACAGTAAATACCATACTCAATGGGAAAAACTGAGACTATTCCTCCTAACATCAGGAACAGGACAGGGATGTCCACTCTCATCACTTTTATTGAACATAATACTAAAGGTACTACCTACAGCAATCAGACAAGAAAAAAGAATAAAAGACATCCAAATTGGTAAGGAAAAAGTAAAACTTATGCAGGTGACACAGTACTATAGATAGAAAACCTTAGACTAGACACACACACACACACACACACACACACACACTACTAGAGCTGATAAATAGATTCAATAAGGTTATAGTATACATAATTGATGTACAGAAATCTGTTGAATTTTAATATACTAATAATCAAGCAGCAGAAATATATATTAAGAAAGCAATCCCGCAAAAATAATGAATACTGTTATGCTGAAAATAAAAAATAAATTAAAAAAAAAGAAAGCAATCCCATTTACAAATGCACCAAAAATAATAAAATACTTAGGAATAAACTTAACCAAGGAGATGAAAATTCTGAACTCTGTAAACTATAAAAGATGGATGAAAGAAATTGAAGATGACAAAAACTAATAGATATGCCATGTTCATGGATTGGGAGCAAAAATATTGTTAAAATGTCTATACTACCCAAAGCACTCTACAGACTTAATGCAATCACTATCAATATACCAACAGCCTTTTTCACTGAACTAACACAAGTAATACTAAAATTTGTATACAACCAAAAGATATCCCGAAGAGCCAAAACAATCTTGGAAAGTAAAAAACAAAACAGGAAGAATCAGAATTCCAGATTTCAAGTCATACTGCAAAGCTGTAGTAATCAAACAACACTGGAACTGGCATAAAAACAGATACACAGTTCAACAGAACAAGATAGAAAGCCCAGAAACAAACACACGACAGTATGGTTAATTAATCTTTGACAATAGAGGCAAGAATATGCAAAGGAGAAAAGACAGTGTCTTCAACAAATGGTGTTGTACAATCAGCAGAAATATCCTTAAAAAATAAACACTAATTTTTTTTTCAGACAAACACAAGCTAAAGAATTCAAAGATCTGCCTTACCAGGAATATTAAAGAAAGTTCTGGAGACTAAAGAAATACAATACCAGGTAAAAACCCAGATCCATACTAAGGAATAAAGATCACTAAGGTGGTATATAATTTGATGCATGTATATATGTGCATGTGTACATATTTCCTTTAAAAAGATAACTGACTACTTACGACAGAAAATACAATGTATTTTTTATTGAATTTTTTTCCATTTTATTTTTTTTTTCGGTGTTCTAGCATTCATTGTTTATGCACCACACCCAATGCTCCATGTAATACGTGCCCTCCATAATACCCACCACCAGGCTCACCCAACCCCCCACACCTCTCCCCTCCAAAACCCTCAGTTTGTTTCTCAGAGTCCACAGTCTCTCATGGTTTGTCTACTATGAGATTTAAAACACATATAGGACTAAGCATAATGTCAATACAACAAAGGAGAAGAAAGGAAGAAAGTATATGGTTATGGTCATCATATGTTATTTATAGAAATGGTATAATATTAAGAGATTGTCAATTACAGTAAGTTAGAAATGCATACTGTAAAATCTAGAGTGACCATTAACAACACAGAATATAGAAAAAGTATACTTAGAAGTCAATATGATAATTGTAATAGAATAATATCATTTACTTAAATAACTTCTAAAAATACAGGAAAAAATAACAAAGAACAAGTGGGACACATAGACACAAATTGGTTAAAATAATGCAAAAAGATATACTATGCTAACATCAGGCTAACATTAATCTGAAGGAAGCTGGAGTGGCTGCACTAATATCAAGCAGAGTAGACTTCTGAGTGAAAGATACTATAAGGAATGAATAAACAATATAATGATAAATGGGCCAATTCATTAGGGACCATGCACAAAATTTTCAAGCACCTAAAAATGGAGCTTAAAAATTGATAACACAGGAGAAGACAAATTTGAAAGAAAAATAAAATACACAAATACACATAATTATACTTGGAGACTTTAAAAATATTCTTTTAGCAATTGATGTAACTAGTAGCTCCCAAAATTCAGTAACTATAGAGAAAATTTGAACACTATCACCAAACTTTCCCTAATTTACATTATAGAACATTTTACCCAATAGCAGCAAATATGTGCTTTTTACCAAGAGCAGATAAAACGTTAACTGAGAAAGGTCATATGCTATGCCAACAAAGAGTTCTAAGTAAATTTTAAAGGACACTTTAAATGTTCTCTATGTATTTGAATTTTTGCCTTTATTTTTCTTACCTGTTCTCTGATTATAATATGTTCTCTGATTATAACAATATTACATCAAGAATCGAGAGCAAAAAAAATTTAGGAAATCCACAACTACTTGGAAATAACGCAAAATATTTCTAAATAACCCATGGAACAACAACAACAAAAAATCAGGCAAATTAGAAAACATTTTGAGTGAAATGAAAATGAAAATATAACTTATCAAAATGAATGGAATCCAGCTAATAAGTTTTTTTGGAAAATTTGGTTTTACTAAAAAGGAAGTTCTCAAACCAAAGAAATAAGCTTCTATTGAAAAATACAGATGAACAGACCAAACTAAAGCCAAAATGAATAGAAGAAAGTAAAGACAAATAAGAAAATCCAGAAGTCAATAAATGTGAACACAATAGAAAAACAATAACATCAAAGCCTGTTTTGGGAAGGTATCTATAAATTAAAAATAAATAAGCAAACTGGTCAATAAAATAGAAAAAAAAACCCACAAATTACCAATACCAGCAATGAATGAGAGACATTACCACTGGATTTATAGGGATAATAAAGACATATTAAGGTAATAAATAAAATGTGTGCTAATAATTAAAAAAAATAACTTAGAAGAAATGAACAGTTTTCTTGAAAGGTACAAATTGCCATAACTAGCACAGGATATAACAGAAAAGCAAAATAGCATGAGCTTAAATTAAAGTTTTTAAAAATGAATTAATAATTGAGTTATTTTCCAGCATGAAAACTATCAGACCAGTAGCTTCAATGGTGAATTTTATCACGCATTTAAGGAAAAAAAAAAATAGAGGAACAACTTGCCAACTTAATTTATAAGACCAGTACGACCCTGATACCAAAATCTGAAAAAAATATGAAGACCAAAGAACAATATCCATCATGAAAACAAGTGAAAAAAATACTTTGAAAAAAAAATTAACATACCAAGTCCAAATCACAGAATTTAAATAAATAAGTGTATTAAGTCAGCTATTTTAAATAAATATGTTCAGAAAGGTAGAGGCAAGCTAAAACATGATGAGAAGAAAAACAGAAGATATTAAAAAAGAATGGAATAAAATTTCTAGAAATGAAAAATCTAGTACCACAAATGAAATATTCACTGGATAAAATTAACTGCCAATCTAAGAGTGAAAAGACAGAGAGAGACATAGCACTAGAAATTTTCTGCACTGAAGCATAAAAAGGGTAAGAAAAATTCGCTGAAATAAAGTTAACAGAGGATCAGTAAGGTATGGGGCAGTATTAAATGACAAACTTAGATGTTAAATTGAGTCCCAGAAAAAAGGGGAAGAGAGGGAGTGGACAGAAAAAGACCTGTCAAAATTCAACACCTACTCATTACAAAATTTCTTGGCAAACTGGAGTTAGAATATTCCTCAACCTAATCATGGGAAAATATAATAATCCTATCAAGAACATTATATTTGACTAACATTATGAATGCTTTCCTGTAAGATCTCTTACTACCATTTCTATTTAAAATTTTATTGATGGGGACAGCTGGGTGGCTCAGTCTGTTAAGCACCTGCCTTTGGCTCAGGTCTTGATCCCAGGTTCCTGAGATCAAGTTCCATGCGGGAGTCCTTGTTCAAGGGGAAGCCTGCTTCTTGTTCTACCTGCTGCTCCCCCTGCTTGTGTACTCTCTCACTCTCTCGCCCTCTGACAAATAAATGAATAAAATAAAATAAAATCATACTGATGTTTCAGTCCAGTACATATGATCTCCCTGATATGAGGAAGTGGTGATGCAACATGGGGGCTTAAGTGGGTACGAGAACAATCAATGAAACAAGATGGGATTGGGAGGGAGACAAACCATAAGTGACTCTTAATCTCACAAAACAAACTGAGGGTTGCTGGGGGGAGGGGGTTTGGGAGAAGGGGGTGGGATTATGGACATTGGGGAGGGTATGTGCTTTGGTGAGTGCTGTGAAGTGTGTAAACCTGGTGATTCACAGACCTGTACCCCTGGGGATAAAAATATATGTTTATAAAAAATTAAAAATAAAAAAAACAAAAGTTCAAATATTCACAGATGATATGAGGATGTATATAGAAATTAATAAGAAATCTACCAAAAAAACCTCTAGCAGAAGTAATAAATAAATTTAACAATATCATAGGAGACTAGCTTAATTAACAAAAATCAACTGTATACCTATAAGCAAATGGAGAACAAAATTGAAAATAATTCTTATCATAGCATTATCAAACAAACACTACTTAGAAATCAATTTAACAAAAGATGTGAAAACTTTACATCAGAAACTACAAAGTTTTTTGGAGACATTTTAAAAGACCCAGATAGGTCATTATCTATCATGTCCATGGATTATACTACTAAGATTATACTATTATTATTATTATACCAATTTTTTCTAGTTTTATCTCTATATCTGTGTATCTGTATATCTGTGTCTTTTGCCGCCATCTATGTAAAATCAATCAAAACCCCAGAAGGCAGTAGAAATCAAAAATAGAATCTATAATTTTTATTTTAAAAAACCTTGAATAACAAAGGCAATACTTTTTTAATTAAAAAAAAATGTTGGGGTGCCTGGGTGGCTCAGTGGGGTAAGCCTCTGCCTTCAGCTCAGGTCATGGTCTCATGGGATTGAGCCCTGCACTGGGCTCTCTGCTCAGCAAGGAGCCTGCTTCCCCAACCCCCGCACCTGCCTCTTTGCCTACTTGTGATCTCTCTGTCAAAAATAAATAAAATCTTAAAAAAAAAAAAAAAAGTTGGAGGACTACTAATACTATTTCCAAACTTACAGGATTCAAGACTAACTTAGAGTAATCATGAAGTATTGGCAAAGAGATAGATAATCAATTCATAGACCTACATAGAGAAACCAAGAATAAGCCAATTCTTACAAGTAATTCATGTCTTATAAAGTCACTGAAGCAAATCAATGAAGTAAGGACAATCTTTTCAACAAATCATGCTAATGCTCAAACAACTGCACTTCCATAGAAAGTAGAGGGGGATAACCTTGATGTTGACCTCAAAGGATATGCAAAATTTTTGAGATTAATCATATATGTCAATATAAAAGATAAAATTCTAGAAAAATATATAGGAGACTATCTCTGCAATTTAGGAATACACAGTTTATTTAGATTAAAACATAAAGAGCACTAACCACCAAAATGATACATTTATATACTGGACTTTATCAAAATTAAAACTAGTGCTTAAGACTTCATAAAGGAAATCATTAGATAATTTATACTCTGGCAAGATTTTCACGGAATGTATTTTACAAAAGATTTGTATCCCCAAAATATAAAGAACTCCTACAATTAAATTATAAAGACAGACAACCCAATTAAAAATGGGGAAAATATTTATACGCATCAATAAGACATAGAAATGACAAAGAATGAAAAAATACAAGACATCATTAATGTGTTTTGGGAAATGCAAATTAAAACTAGTGAGAAAATCACTACATACCTGTTAGAATGGTAATTTTTAAAAATAAAAATAAGTCAAGACCAAATGTTCATGATATATGTTCCTAGTTTGATGGTCAAAGTGTAAAAGTTATACCAATTTGGAAAATATACCTAGCCCTATGGCCCATAATACCAATCTAAATATTTATCTAAAAAGAAGTGAAGATATTTACTGAGACAAATATGAGCTCACTGAAACTTAGATAAAATATAAATAAACTCCATCGTTCTTCTTAAAATGCACTGTTGAAGGGCTCTCTTATGAGGAAGACTTTGACATTATAGCTATAGCTTTCTTTATTCAAGTGATTTCCCTGAACGGGTTTATTTAATTTATCTAATTGCTACCCTGTTCATTAGAGATTGACAAAGAATAACAAATTGGACTCCAGTCAAGTCAATTCCGTAAGATCTAGGCACGTATTCTCTATTTTGAGGTTGGAATGGATACCACAAAGGGGAACTGGAAGCTACTCTATTTTCAGAGAAGTATGGATATTATCCACTGTGTTGAGAAACACTATACAATCCCTCCATGTGGCTACAAATGCATGCACACTGACACATATTTGAAAGGTTTACTGATTGTGTTCCCAACACCCATCCCACTAGAACAAAAGTTTGACAAAACCTATCACAGTAATCCTAATTTCCTTGCCATTGATTGTTTATTATGGGTATATATCCTAACCTAGCATGAGATATTAAATAAAATTTTTTAAAAGTCTACTAGGGCTTCTAGGAAAGGATTAATCATTCCTTAAAAAATCATTCCTAAAAAATCATTCCATATATGACATCTGGACATACAGAAATCACTTTAGTATAAAAAACATCAAAGTCACACTGAAGAGGCAGAAAAGAGAGGTAGAAAAAACCTTGGTCTTTTAAAGAGCTATTGGTTTATAAACTGAATTAAGATTAGCACACCTCCTACCCTTGGCCTTGTAGGAGGTGAGCTGATTAATTTCCCCATCTGTAAGGTTGTATGAGTCAGGTTTTTCTGTTCCTTGTAACTGAAGGCTTCCAAAGACATATGCAAACACAAAGAGACAATGGTCTAAATGCTGGCTACATTCTGAGTTTGGTGGGCTTTTGCAAATTAGCCCCATATCTGAGCTATGATCATTACTTTTCTTACTACTGAAAGGCAAAATTGTGCAGTAAAAAAGGACGGGGATTTTGAATTGGAAAAATCTGGGTTGGGCTTGGTGCTGCCATAAAACTATCTTGCCCTCACTAAGTCTTAGCTCCTTTTAAAAATCTCTGTGGGACTTCTATAGAAATTAATAACATAATGCATGTGAAATATATGCGCAACGTCTGGCAAAGATAGGTGTTGGAAATGAGTTAGCCAACTCATGCTACTGGTATTACTATTAACATGGGGGAGAAAATCATCTCAGTGTTCAGGTAACTGACTCCAAAGTGGGCTTCAAATCAATAGCATATTTACAGAGCAGGTTCTATCTGCTCACTTTTTTTTTTTTTTTAAGATTTTATTTATTTATTTGATAGACAGAGATCGCAAGTAGGCAGAGAGGCAGGCAGAGAGAGAGGAGGAAGCAGTCTCCCTGCATAGCAGAGAGGCCGATGCAGGGCTCGATCCCAGGACCCCGGGACCATGACCTGAGCCAAAGGCAGAGGCTTTAACCCACTGAGCCACCGAGGCACTCCTATCTGCTCACTTTTTATGGGTAGGAATAGAACATTTGACAGAGTAGATGGGGTCAGAGATAGATATTAGGCACACACACACACACATATATAATCAAATAACACTAACAACAATATTGGTAACAACCACCTTCCATATAGTGAGGTTCTGAGCTATGTAACAGTATTAACTTCATTTTACAGATGAGAAAACTAAGGCCTCAAGCAGTCCTAGAGTTCGGCCAACATCACACCATAGTACATGACAAATTTATTGTTCATTCTAGTACTCTCTGGCTTCAAACCCCTGTGTAAAACTTAATCTAGGTTGCTGGTTTTGTTTGTGGTGTTTGTGCTTTATCTGAGAGTACCCTTCATCAAAATGCTCAGCAATGGAAAACTTTCTCAACTATTCTTGATACAATCATTCACATCTTCCTTCCATGAAGATAATGTAGGCAAACAAAACGAACACAACATTAAAGGTTTTCTGTCTGATTCTGGCTGGCTAGAATTACTCAGCAGGTAGCCAGAAAGATTATCCCATTCTAGAACAACCTCCATTGATAACTAAAAATGCTGCCATGATGGTTACCCCTTTGCTTTCAAGCTATGTGCACACAAACACACATGCAGGTGGGTTTCCTTGCACTCACACATACATGAACACATTCATTACTGAAATCAAAATTGCAAAAATGTCAGGTTTTTTTTAGATTTTTATATGGAGTTCATTGGTCAATTTTATTTCCATTAAAAAAGCAGTACATCATATGATTACATTTTATGAGTATATATCAGTTAAAGAGATAGCAGAAGGACCTTTGATCAAAATGCACACTGAAAATGGTGCATTTTAGTGTCAAGGGGCAATTGTAACTAAGCTCTACAGTTTGGTAGCATAGGTTCTTTCACTAAAGAATCCTTTTGCTCAGCTGTACATGAATTGTGACTCTTCTAATCACAAAGATTATCCTAATACAGAAGTAGAAGGTCGATTTTTCTTAAAAAAAAAAAAAAAAAAATGAACTCCCATTGACCCTTTTAATCAGTCAGGTCAAATCAGATCTATTGTCAAGGTGGCTTCGAGCCTTCATTATTTTTAAATGAATGCCAGAGAAGAAGCTTTAAGCTTCCAATAATCAGACCTCATTATTGATTTTTCCAAGCAAATTTCTACCAGAAAAGGTTGGTCAGAGAATTTTCTTTATAAAGTGACCAGTTGAGAATTATGACAAACTTAAATGGTAGGATTTAACTGCTTTCTTAAATAGACCATCTGTATTAAGGGCTGGTTGTGGGAAAACTGAAACAAACTTCCTTCTTCTGTGACTTCAGGAAACATTAATTCCCTGGCCCAGTGTCCTATAGAAATTTGAATTGAGTAGATTTCTTGAACAGGAAAAATTCTTTCATTCATCCATCCATCCATCCATCCATCCATCCATCCATCTATCCATCCATAATTGGAACCAAATACCTGTTGTTTAGGCCATGTAGTGTAACCAGGAGAAAGAGAGAATTTAAGAGTTGAAAGGGGCTTTCTTCTGCATCAGTGACAGAATGTGCTTTGCAATACCTTCATATTAAGCACATTTTTTTCTATTCTTTGCTAGAACAGAAATACTCAGCATGTAGCCATTAAGGTAGCTACTATTACGGAACACCTCTATGAACATCTAGAAATGTTGAAATAAAGGTTGCTCCCTTCCTCTCAAGCCGTGTGCACGTGTAGGGAACTATACATGTCTTTCCTTGCACTCATGCTCAGAATGCACTCTTTACTCAAAATTCATAAAGTACATCAGATTAAGCAAATATTTGAAGAAGGAGCTAAAAAATAATCTCTACATTTAAAGAGCTAATGTCTGCAGTAAGATGGACAACAGTGACTTTTAATAAATATTTTCTCTCTTGGCAACACTCCCTCTTTTACCTTTTTCCATCTACTTCCCATATCCCTTTTTTTATTGCCATTTCTTTCTTTGGACTTGGTTTAGGCTCTAGGTGTGGTCATAGAAACAAATAAACAAAACAATAACATCAACTACAAACAATTACTCTCTAATTCCTGGAAGGAGAAAAGTACATAACCCCCGGCTTTTCTGCAACATTAAAATGTCACTTCTAAGTGACATTAAACTGTGGTCGCTTCTGTGGTCACTTGTGTCTAGGCCAAGTCTACCCATCACTCTTGTCTCCTTCTCGTTCACTCAACCTAAGGACTAATAGTGTGAAAGGAGGTCACTCTGACACTTTTGCTCCTCTTGGGCCAGAGGACTATTACAGGAATGCAGGCAAGGAAAACAAGAGAAAACTGTCCAATGATGCATGAAGTGCAGCACTTAAACTAAAGACAGTGTTGAAACCCAGAATGTATCATTTTCTGGTGGTGTGTTCTAGGGCAAGTCATGTTCCTGAACTACTCAGGAACTATTCGTATATGTTTCTAGTGGACTGAGTCTGGTGAAAAATGGCAAAATACAGAGTCTTACTCATCTGAGTAGCTAATTCAACTCAGAACTGGGCCCCAGGCTAGAAATTGAAGGAACAGGGAACGATTAGATGTGGTTCCACCCTCACAGAGCTCATAGCTTAAAGACTACAGACATGAGAATGACAGCAAATGTTTCAGTTGTGGTCACTGTGTGCCAGGCTTGATTCCAAGAACTTTCTATACATTAAAATAATTGATTCTTGGTGTCAGTCCAAAGTAATACCACCACCATTGGCCTCTAGAGAGAACATGATGAAGAAGAAAATAGAGGCAAACAGAGTTTAAGGAACTGCAAAGGTCACAAAATAAGTGAGGCAGATGAAATGTAAACCTAGGGACTCTGGCCCCAAGTCTTTGCTTTTAGCCATATTACCCCTCAGTCCATAAGAGCCTGAAACAAAGTAACTCCTCTCTCTATGCAATAAACTTCAGCTTTGTTTTCCTTCTTTTTCAAAGCTTCCTCCTTCTACTTTTCACTGAAGTGAAGTAAATGGGTTTCATTATGTAACTCAGTTTGTCCTCTTCACTAAGTGCTTCCCCTCTTCTCCTCTGTCAGGCTGACCTGTTCTTTAAACCGGCACTATTAAGGTCTGTGGCACATTTTCCGCAGAGATAACCTGGTCCGAAACACTGGGGCAAAGAAGCCAAGGAGACAACTGGTGTTTTCTTTTTCTGACTCTGGGGAAGGAGGGAGACAGATATTCCTATCTCTACCTCTGCCTAACACAGTCTATCTATAAGATCTTGACCATGTAAATTGGGCAGAAGACATGTGCCATTGTGCCTGGCACTTAGCACTAGATAAGGAGTAGGAATTTTCATTTTTTACAGTTCCTTCCAGTCAAGGAGCTGGCTTATCTCAGATTTGTCTTTATTTTCTTACCTAAAGCCCACACTGCTGTTCAAATATGAGTTTTCTGGAAAGTATTTCTGGCATGTAAGTGCATGACTGCCATGTTCTAACTTCTCATGTGCATAATTTTAATATGAACCTCATAACTTTTGTTTCTTTGCTTTCTTGCTTTCTTTCTTTCTTTTTTTTTTTTTTTTTTTTCCTTTTGAAGAAGGAACTGTCATCAGCATTTGACTCCCAGGAAATGGCATGTGGGTCTACTCACTAATAGTTATGCTGAGAATGTTGCTTTTGAGATTCCCTTTGACATTTCAAGAGGCACCTTCCAAGAAATTAAAGAGATTTGTGGGTTAGTAGAAAAAGCTTGGTTGCCTCCAGCTTTTAGAGACTTAATGATTTAGTGAAGGCACTGGGCAGGGTTGATATGTGAATAGGACTAGAAAATTGGAATGTCCCTTCCATCCTATGGGTAGCAACCCAGGGAACTCTGGAAACAAAACACTCAGTGTTGCCTCCTAACCAGGATATAGGGACAGGGACTGGAAATTATGTGCAGATTGCGCAACAAAATGCATATGCAACTGTCCCAAGGCTGAATTTCTCAAAATGTGGATGGTGGACCAACCACAGCAAAGTCATCCAGGAATGCTTGGGAAAAATGCAAATTGTTTGAGTCCACATCAAGCCTGTGGGGTACAGTTACCTGGGAAGTAGGGTCTAGGAATCTACATTTTACCAAGGTTGTCATCAATTTTTCTATAAAATCAAGTTGAGATCATTAGTAAGATGAGAAAGAAATAGGAGGAAGTAAAAGAAATTCAGTTCTAATTGAAGCTAAGGTGTCACTAAGAACATCTTCACATTTAATCAGGACCATTTCAGTATGACATAATTACATTCGTCCTTACTTTTGATGAGGAGACAAAGTCACGGAGAGACTAGGAAATTTGCCAGAGGTCACAAAGCTTACTGGTGGTGGAGACAGGACTTAAACACAGAGAGTCTGACACCAGAGCTCGTTTTTCTAACCACTATAATAAGCTGCCCTTAGAGGTAGACACATATAATTCAACCTAACACATTGTTATTGAGAAAGCACTGTATATAAAAATACCAGGAGTTGGGTTTTTAGTATATGTGCTGCCGAAGCGAGCACGAGGAGTTGGTTTTTGTTTGTTTGTTTGGGAGGGAGGGAAAAAGGTAAAAACATACCAGTAAAGAAAAACACAGACTGCAATTCAGTTTAGTCACTGATAGGCACAAAATGAGTTTCAATACTGTAATAAATGATGTGCTTTATAATCAAAATTAACTGTCCAGTGACAGAATTTTCATTTTGTCAGTGGTGTTTTAGACTATTAATACTAATAAGATACACTAAAGTTCCAGCTTCATAAAATAAGAAATGAAGTGATACAAATTCCCTTATTATTAACAGCTAAGGCATGGTGCTGGGAATTGTGTTAAGTGCTTTGAATTCAAATCTTGGCATCATTTAACTATTGTGAATTAGACCAAGTCACTTAATATCCTTAAACCTCCAATTTCTCATTTGTAAAATGAAAAGAAAATAACCATACTCATCTGCCTAGCCATAAGACTGTTATAATTATCAGCATGTGTTAGTACAATAAAAGTGGCAATAATGATAGCCTTCATAAACTGTAGTGTGCAATCCACACGGATGGCATTGCTGGATGGAAAACTCCTTGAGAATAATAACTAAGACTCATCCAGCATTTTACCCAGCACAGCATTTAATGCTTACAAGACATTCAGTAAATATTTGCTATGTAAATACGATCAACTAATCATCTGAGTTGCTTTAATAGATTTATGAATAATCGAACATGTGAGAAATAAATTGCATCCATAAACGTTTATTTTATGAAGTGTTCCTTACCCACCTTCCAAAGAAAGCTGCAGAGCTATTTAAAGTGAGAAAGTCAGTGTTTACTTACTGTGAAAATCAAAATTTTTTCCTTCAGTGTTTTTATATATTGTACATTAATTTGGAAATGACCACAAACCTCTCTCTTGGAACCCCTCTCCCTGGTCCCATAAGATATCTGAATCTTCAGCATTTACACTAAATTGATCTTCTCAGACTCTGCATAATACACATGCCCCTCAGAAGTGAATGTTTAGGAATAGTAACAAAGAATGGGAAAACAATTTTAAAAAATAACGCTAAAGGGGGATAAGAAACTACAAGATTTGTATTCCGTTTTTACGTACACATACACATACATTTTGTCCTTTTGTTATAATTTGAAGTTTATAATTTGGAAGTTTATAATTGAAGTTTATTATTTGTAATATATAGTATTTTATATATAATTTGTTATAATTTGAAATACAAGATTTGTTTTCCATTTTAACATACACATATATATATACATTTAATTCTTTTGTTATAATTTGAAGTTTTCTCCAGATTTTTTTCCATTTTTCAAAGGAAAGTCAAATGATCTGACAAAGTGATATAACCAAGATGTGTCTGCCCCACAGAAATGTTTAAAAGGGAGATCTTCATTTGAGTTCAGGAGACTTAAGAATTCATATACAGCTAATCTCCTCCAGGGATTAATCAAGGGGAATTTACCAGTCACTTCTTTCTAGACCTTCAATTGGCCAGTCTACAAAACCCCCAGCCTTGAATGGGAAGAAGTAAGGTGCTGAGGTCCTTTGGACTTCCCACTTATTAGAACATCTCCAGAATATACAGATACATCTATTGACTAGATACATCTATCAATATCACCTAGCTATCAATATCTATCAACATTGTCTATATAGAATCACTAATATATATATATATATATATATATATATATATATATAGTGTATATATATATATATATACACCATATATAAACCACATTTTGTCAACCATTTGGCTTTCATATACATGTACACACAGCATTTACACACATACACATCTCCATCCCTCTCAACTTGGCACATTTCTCTTAAGGGAAGACAGAAGATCTAAGTGTCATAGAAGAAAGAACATCATGGAGTTTAAAGAGTCTCATGTCTGCCCACTAATTTATTTGTTCATTCAATATAAAATAACTGAGGTTGCTGCTGTTTGCTGAAAAGTAATAGGAGGTAAAAGTCTATGGCAGGGGGGGGAATCTGTAAGGGGAAACACGTTAAAATGTGACAACATTTGGACAACAACAATGTGATGTGATGAACAATACCACTGCAGCAGAGTCTTCTGCCAACAAAGAACTGGATCACAGAACCTAGTCTGAGTGATCAGAAAAGGCTTTAAAGAAGAAACAACGGTTAAACCAAAATCTAAGGAATAAGTAAAAATAAGTAAGCAAAGTTAGACTAATCAGATTTCAAATCCTGATTTCCCCATTTACTGTCCTTGGGCAATATACCCATGTTCTCTGAGCCTGGGATCTTTCTTTGTAAAAGAATAACAACATTGCTTCATGTGGTTTGAGGGAAAGTACAGAAGAAGGTGAATTTAAAGTACCCCCAGCAGTGTTTAGTGAACACCAAGACCACAGTAAATGTTGATTTCTTCCTTCCAAACAGTGAGTGTAAAGAAATACAAGTTGTTTCTTAAGACTTTCATCACTGTTGTCATTTTGAACCTGAAATAAGATAAGATACAAGATATGGTGCCTTGTCTTCTCTCTTTTTCTTTCCTTTACTCATATCAAACTTTCTTGAGTTTGAAGCACCAAAAGAAAGGTTTCTAAAATGAGGCCAAAGACTGTTGTAAGCTTTACATATTTTCTTATTTAATCCTCATAAAACCTTTCTGCCTCATGAGATAAAGGATGTTTTTGTCCTAATTTCCATTTTAAGAATATGAAACATATAGAGTTCAAGAAATTGCTTAAGATGAATCAAACACCACATAATCAAATTGGGATTCAAATTTAGGTTGCCTGGCTTCAGGATCTATTCCTTCAGTCTCTATACGCCATATACATCCATGACATAATGTGTATACTATATATTATAATAACACACATATCATCTCTATAGAGTGAAATAGAATTTCAAGAACAGAACTCTGTGACTACCAGCACTGAAGTGTCTGTGAAAGGAGAATAGGCTTAGGAGAGAAGAGTGTGTTGCCTTGCATAAAGGAAACCACTGGTTTACTATGCAGTACTTATCATATTTTCTTGCCTCCTAGCAGGACACCAGGGATACTAAGGTTTCCACTCTGCCCTTTTTATGTGATGCAGAAGAAACTGAACCCATCCCCATGTTGGAGGCGGTAATAGAAAAAACATGACTGTTGGTTGACTCACAAGATAAACCCAAGGAACCAGAGATTCCTCACCTCCTCTCCTGTCCTTAAAACATAAGTTCTGCCCACCATTCTCATAGTGGGAGATGTCCCCAAAACATAAACTTTTAGAGAGTAAGGTATTGCTGAGCCCACCTGCATGGTATATGTGACTACACACAGTTAAGAATTCTATGTAAACTTTCAAAATTCTGGTGGGTGGGTGCAGACATCCACTTGTCCCATGGCTGCCCAAGTAAAGCCTTGTATGTAAGCTCCCTTGCTTATTAAAACCTGACACCTGCAAATCTGGAGTCGTCTACTTTTTTATTTGACCTCTCCTTGCCCTCCAAGCTTAAGAGCTGGTTTATGAACTAACATTCCAGTTTCAGAAATAAATTCCAATCATTCTAAATCATTCCAGACTAGCCAAGGTATTTCTCTGTATACTCATATTGGTCAACTAACCTAGGTTGCACCCCATGAACTTGAAAAGAAGGAATCATATTACATGCATTGGTAATGTCCCTGTAGAAACATGTTGCCCCAGTTGTAGTTGGTAGCCATCCTGTGGTCATGATGAGCCACCCTGAGGACAAACAAGACAATGAGAAGAAAACAGAGAGAATCCATACAGGCAGAGCCAGACAATGTATATAATTGTCACTGGTTGTATTCCTATCTCTATATTTTTTATAATTTGAGAGTTATATGGCAAATGATGTACTCATTACTTAAATCACTTTCTGTTTTCTGTTAATTGAAGCAAAAAAATCTAATTGACAAAACTTTGCAGACAATGCAGAAAAAATTTTAAAATGAGAATGTTCAACAGTCTTAGATGTTTCAGAGAGAGGAATTTACAGTTTTAAGAAAATCTCATGACATAGATACAAACTGATCTCGAAATCATTTGTCCAATCAGCCCATGGTAAATCTAGAAAATGTCTAACACAGTGTCACTATATGCCCTCGGTATTTGAGAAAGGGATGGGAGGAATAGAAGAACCAAGTGAACCTCACCATTCAGCCTCCTGTAAGTTTATTCGATTACATGGATTCATGTCTGGAAGTGATGCAGCACATGTATATGTAGTCAGTCTTACACACTGTATCCCAAAAACAAACTCTGTCTCTGAGGAACCTGTGTAATAAAGCTGGAAGAATTCTGTAATTAACCCTGGAGTAATTATCTTCACACCAAGTAAATCACTCAGGAGCTGGCATGTGGCTTAGCTACCAAGAACCATGTTATAATAAGGTTGGAGGGAGCAATTGCTAACATTTTGCCCATGGTGTATAAACCTTTAATGGAGCCAAATGCCAATCATCCACAGAGTTATACAGAGATCAAGGTAAGTGAAAGCCTCCAAAGCTCTATTTTAAGCACCAATTTTCATCATTAGCCTTACCTGAGTTTTTTTTTTTTTTTTTAAGTATGCCATCCAGCTGCATCATAACATCAAAGAAGCTGAGAAAGTGCAAAGATCTAAGAGGTTATGAAGACCAACCAGCTTCCCAATGTGAGGTTCCTTTCAACACACCCCTGACACTGAATAATTTCCACTTAAATGTCTCTGGGAATCAATGGTTGGAAATAGAGAACACAAGCCTGGAGTCAAATAGACCTCAGGTTAGTGTTCATCTTTGGCAATTATTAATTGTAAACTAAAATAAAACTAATGTGTCTGAGCATTATTTTTCCCCTTTTCAGATAGTTACAACATGATTTTATCCCACAATACTGGGATTTTGACAGAACACTTTATTTTGAGAAGGAGAATATGACTTTTCTTTCTTTCCCTTTTTGTTGTCAGATACTTAGAGTTTTTGTAAAATTTTACCAAATATGAATCTCATAGGTTCCTAGGCCGTCTTCCTGGGACTGAAGAGAATGTGGTTGTTTTCTTGGGAAACCTCTGCTACCCCAGAGGAAGACAGTACTAGAATTCTGGAGGCAAGGCCTTTGACTTAAAAATCAGCCTGAGATGTTACTCTTTGTAAGGAAACTTCTCCTGAGACTGTTTTATTAGCATCACTTGATGCAGTGGAAAGGTCACTGATCCTTGGCAAGAAATGAACTCTTCTGCTCTTTAGCTCAAATGCTCCAATGAGAGAGCTAGAGTTAGATAATTTATGATTGTAGTTTATAAAAATTTTCTCTTGTCAGATAATTTCTGGACTCTCTATCCCTTCAGCATCTTTTGTGTATGCTCAAAAGTCTTTAAATGTTTCATAAATATGGCTACCTGAATTAAATGTCCTGTTTCTGATGGGTGCTCACTCTAAGATCCTATATGTAACAATGTGTCATCTGGATGCTGTTCACTTATTAGAATAGGAAGCAGATGTATTAATCTGCTGAGTGGTTATATCGATAGCCCATTAAGTGTGTTTTTATTTTACAAAAATGTCTAGATTTTTTTTCCCCCTCACCTGAGACCCATGTTGAAATTGCAGCTTGATTGGCTTTATGACTTCGGGTCTGCTGTTTAACTTGCAAAGCCCTCATTTGTCATCTGTGAAATTGGAATAATATCTAATTAAAATATCACTGGGAGGACTAAGAAGATGAGACTCAAAGTGCCTTATACCCAGCACATATGAGAAGACCAACCATTATAACTTCCCTTGCATTTCTTACTTCCCTTTTGGATTCCTAACCACTCACGTGCAGGCATCAGTGAGTGACATGGTGGCAAGCACCTGGTGGCTTAAGACAGAAAATGACCAAGGTTATAAAGGACCTTCCATGTTATCATCTCTCACAACAACTGAACTGTGGCATCTAGCATCTCCTGACATCAGTCTTCAGCGGAGTACAGGATTTCAGGCAGCAACAGGTGAACACAACTTACTGGATCATAATTATGAAACCGCGAGTATGTAAGAGGAGAAGTAAGGCTGTACCACATGTGCATACACAGACAAATGCACACAAACTCACCCCACAGTTCAAATCCTGACAAGATTTGTGCTAGTGAGCAGATGTAATAGAAGCTGGCTCATTTGCTGCTCGCCGACTTCCATAGGGAACTGAAGTGTTCTGCTTCAAGATGGTAGCATCCCGAGTTTATGGATTTAATCTGCAATTCTTCCTAACAAAGTTGGAAGGATGGAAAGGTTTCTCAACAATTCTATGCCTTCTGATCTTTGTGACTAATGAGAAAGGTCATCCATGTTAGCTATCCTTTCACTACTGGTTCCATTCTGCTAATAAACTCCATCTAAAATAGCCAGGCAGACAAAATGACTTTCCTGTGGAGAAGGTTCTTTTTCCTTTTTCCTACTTAATTAGCTATACTTTAGGTTGGGTGATTGGGGGAAACTAGGAACATAATTTAAAGCTCTGGGGAGGACCATACTTTTGCCTATTACAACAAACCAAATCAAATCAAGTGAATCAATTTAAACTGAACAGACTATATTCTGCTAAATGTACCTTAATTGGTAGAGAATATATGGTGTGATTTTAAATGGCATTTTAATGATCCTGGGGAGCAAAAACACTCATTTGAGCTTAAAATTTGTTCATCCACTGATTTAACAACTATTTATTGAGTAGCTACTATTCTGGGCAATTTAACACAGGGGAATGCTATGGATGTTTGAGTTAGAAAACACTGATGTTTTCACCACTTTCAGGAGAGCATTCTTTTGTAATCCATTTAAAGGTAATCTCTGGAGATAATAATACTGATTTCTTAGGGTTAATTATGATAATAAAATAAAATATGGCAAATAATAGGTACCCAATAAATGGAGGAGGATGTGCTTTTGTTGTTTTTTAAAATGCCAAAACCAGTCTGGGATTTTCCCAAACAAAAGTTACTTAGAATTTTGGGAGCCTGAGATAACATAAATAAACTAAATGTTACCAGAGTTTAATTGCAAATAAATTAACCTAGCATGGACCTTGCCTGTGTGAGAGCACAGATAAATGATTAATATTTAATATTAATAAATGTGCTTAATCCCAGATCAATGATTTATATTTTTACTGTTGTTTGAGGGCAAACTAAAGATGAGGGCAAACTAAAGATTAACACTCAATTCATATAAAACTTTTTCTTCTAGTATAGCTAAAACTAGCTTCATAGAAAAAACTCACTCACCTTAACTGCTAGAAATCACTGGCATAGAAATTGAGAGGGTTGGGAAAATACCATCTTACATTTTATAAATCCAGTGAAATTAAACAAAGAATTAGGCAAGGTTAGTAAATTATGGCATTTCACCATGAGAATACATATATACTTATATTTTAAAGATTAAAAAAATATATATTAGAGAGAGAGAAATCTAGAGAAAGCACCAGCGGGGTAGAGAGACAGAGGGAGAGGGAAAAACAGTCTCCCCACAGGGCAAGGATCCTAATGCAGAGCTCAATCCCAGGTCCCTGGGATCATGACCTGAGCTGAAGGCAGATGCTTAACCATCTGAGCTACCCAGGTGCCCCATCAATGAATGAATGCATGCATGCATGAATGAATATTTAAGATTTTTATTTATTTATTTGACAGAGAGGGAGATAGTGAGAGAGGGAACACAAGCAGGGGGAGTGGGAGAGGGAGAACAGTCTTCCTGCTGAGCAGGAAGCTGGATGTGGGGCTCAATCCCAGGACCCTGGGATCACAATCTGAGCTGAAGGCAGTTGCTTAACAGACTGAGCCACCCAGGCACCCCAAGAATATATGTTTTAAAGATGATGTAAGAAAGCAAGTTCTTAAAAAAAAAAAAAATGTAATGCACTTTGTAGTAGATACCACCTGGAATCCATTTCTACTTTGATGCCTTATCTGATTTTGTACTGCTATCTTCCTACCTCATCTTATAGGCAGCCAACTTTGGGATTGATTTGCTTGCTATAGAGGTACCCTATTCTCATTGTCAGTGATTGGTTTAGGACTAGGTATATAACATCTAGCCAAAAAGGTATAACAGAAATCTGATGGGGGCTTTTATGAAAAATAGCCTTGCTCTTAAGAAAGCTGCAAGAAGGGGCGCCTGGGTGGCTCAGTGGGTTAAGCCTCTGCCTTCAGCTCAGGTCATGATCTCAGGGTCCTGGGATCAAGCCCCGCATCAGGCTCTCTGCTCAGCAGGGAGCCTGCTTCCTCCTCTCTCTCTGACTCTGCCTGCCTCTATGCCTACTTGTGATCTCTGTCAAATATATAAATAAAATCTTTAAACAAAAAAAAAAAAGCTGCAAGAAGATGTGGGGTCTCTCTTTTTGCTCAGCTCACCATGTTATCTGTATGTGATGCCTGAAAACATTGTAGGGATCTTCTGACAAGAGAATGAAACCAACATTGACTATAGCAGTTTGTAGAGATGAAAAAACCCTGAAACCTGACCTCTGTAACCACTTTTTTTTTTTCAATCTTTTTGGTAAAAGTACCTTTATACCTCTATTGGCTTTTTAACCTTGAATAAACTGACATTAAATAAACCTACTCTCCGTCTGGACTTCCTGATATATGAGATCACAGTCTCTACAGTACAAGTCAGTTTTAGTTGGACTTGCTGTTTGTTTCAGCTGAAAACATTCTCATAATGATAACTTTCTAACACATAATACATACGGACAATAACTGGGGAAAAATACATATACAGAAAATAGTATAGTTCATTAAACATTGTTAAAACATACCTTTCTTTGTTATATCATTTTTCAAAGAAAAAGAGAAAAAATAGTAGAGCCACCCTACATATGGATGAAAATGTTCAGTAATGGCTCAAGACTTCTGTTTTACTTGTGAACATGGTATATGGAACATGCATCTATTCCATGTGTTCTCTGGCTAACTAATCAGCAGACACAACATAAATAAATAGTTGAACTTAGCTAAAGAAACGTTACCTGTGACAAAAAACTGAATATCTAAATTCTATCTTCCTGTAGTATGTATGGTAAAATTCACACTTGCTCTTAAAGCTAAGCATAGTATGTCTGCAAAAGGGAAAAACAAAAAAAGGTAGAATTATAGCTTCTTGAGTCAACTCACAGGTGACCCCATCTTGTCTCCTTTCCAATTCTAATCTATACCCTAGCTCTGGCTTGACCTGTGTCTCTTCTCTGGAGAATTTATTCTTCTCTCTTTCCAGGTGTTTTACACCCTTTACTTAAATATTACTCTGCAAGTGGCCACAATTTCTTCCTCCACTGTACCAGAACCTGGACTAGTTCACAATCGCTGTGTCCTGTAGGTCAGAAATCCAGGTGCCATTTAGCTGTGTCCTCTTCTCAGGTTTTCAGAAGACTGCTCCAAAGTGTTGGCTGGGCCATGTTTCTTTGTGGATCCTGGGACATCTTTTAAGATGAGGTAGTTGTTCACAGAATTCAGTTCCTTGTGGTTGAAAGGCTGAGGCACCATCCTCTTGCTGGCTGTCAGCCAGGTGTCCAATCTCAGCTCCTAGTGGCTTCCCTTATTTCCCAACCAAATGGCTTTCTTTTTTTGTTATTGTTTTTGTTTTTTTTTTTTTTGTTTTTCTTGGCATATTGGAAACATCCTTTGGAGTATTGTTTCTTTTTATAAATTTTTTTTATTTTTTATAAACATATATTTTTATCCCCAGGGGTACAGGTCTGTGAATCGCCAGGTTTGCACACTTCACAGCACTCACCAAAGCACATACCTTCCCCAATGTCCATAACCCCACCCCCCTTTTCCCAACCCCCCTCCCCCCAGCAACCCTCAGTTTGTTTTGTGAGATTAAGAGTCACTTATGGTTTGTCTACCTCCCAATGCCATCTTGTTTCATTTATTCTTCTCCTTCCCCTTAATCCCATGTTGCATCTCCACTTCCTCATATCAGGGAGATCATGTGAGAATGGTCTTTCTCCTATTGACTTATTTAGCTAAGCATGATATGCTCTAGTTCCATCCATGTTGTCGCAAATGGCAAAATTTCATTTCTTTTGATGGCCGCATAGTATTCCATTGTGTATATATACCACTTCTTCTGTATCCATGGACAAGTTGATGGACATCTAGGTTATTTCCATAGTTTGGCTATTGTGGATACTGCTGCTATAAACATTCGGGTGCACGAGCCCCTTCGGATCACAACGTTTGTATCTTTAGGGTAAATACCCAGTAGTGCAATGGCTGGGTCATAGGCCAGTTCTATTTTCAACATTTTGAGGAACCTCCATGCTGTTTTCTAGAGTGGCTGCACCAGCTTGCATTCCCACCAACAATGTAGGAGGGATCCCCTTTCTCTGCATCCTCGCCAGGATCTGTCATTTCCTTCCTTGTTGATTTTAGCCATTCTGACTGGTGTGAGGTGATATCTCATTGTGGTTTTGATTTGTATTTCCCTGATGCCAAGTGATATGGAGCACTTTTTCATGGGTCTGTTGGCCATCTGGATGTCTTCTTTGTAGAAATGTCTGTTCATGTCTTCTGCCATTTCTTGATTGGATTATTTGTTCTTTGGGTGTTGAGTTTGCTAAGTTCTTTATAAATTTTGGACTCTAGTTCTTTATCTGATATGTCGTTTGCAAATATCTTCTCCCATTTTGTCAGTTGTCTTTTGATTTTGTTAACTGTTTCCTTTGCTAAGCAAGAGCTTTTAATCTTGATGAAATCCCAATGCTTCATTTTTGCCCTTGCTTCCCTTGCCTTTGGCGATGTTCCTAGGAAGATGTTGTTGTGGCTGAGGTCAAAGAGGTTGCTGCCTGTGTTCTCCTCAAGGATTTTGATGGATTCCTTTCTCACATTGAGGTCCTTCATCCATTTTGAGTCTATTTTTGTGTGTGGTGTAAGGAAATGATCCGGTTTCATTTTTCTGCATGTGGCTGTCCAATTTTCCCAACACCATTTATTGAAGAGGCTGTCTTTTTTCCATTGGACATTCTTTCCTGCTTTGTCGAAAATTAGATGACCATAGAGTTGAGGGTCTATTTCTGGGCTCTCTATTCTGTTCCATTGATCTATGTGTCTGTTTTTGTGCCAGTACCATGCTGTCTTGATGATGACAGCTTCGTAATAGAGCTTGAAGTCTGGAATTGTGATGCCACCAACTTTGGCTTTCTTTTTCAATATCCCTTTGGCTATTCAAGGTCTTTTCTGAATACATATAAATTTTAGAATTATTTGTTCCATTTCTTTGAAAAAGATGGATGGTACTTTGATAGGAATTGCATTAAATGTGTACATTGCTTTAGGTAGCATAGACATTTTCACAATATTTATTCTTCCAATCCAGGAGAATGGAACATTTTCCATTTCTTTGTGTCTTCCTCAATTTCTTTCATGAGTACTTTATAGTTTTCTGAGTATAGATTCTTAGCCTCTTTGGTTGGGTTTATTCCTAGGTATCTTTTAGTTTTGGGTGCAATTGTAAATGGGATTGACTCCTTAATTTCTCTTTCTTCTGTCTTGTTGTTGGTGGAGAGAAATGCAACTGATTTCTGTGCATTGATTTTATATCCTGACACTTTACTGAATTCCTGTACAAGTTCTAGCAGTTTTGGAGTGGAGTCTTTTGGGTTTTCCACATATAGTATCATATCATCTGTGAAGAGTGATAATTTGACTTCTTCTTTGCCGATTTGGATGCCTTTAATTTCCTTTTGTTGTCTAATTGCTGAGGCTAGGACTTCTAGTACTATGTTGAATAGCAGTGGTGATAATGGACATCCCTGCCGTGTTCCTGATCTTAGCGGAAAAGCTTTCAGTTTTTCTCCATTGAGAATGATATTTGCAGTGGGTTTTTCATAGATGGCTTTGATGATATTGAGGTATGTGCCTTTTATCCCTACACTTTGAAGAGTTTTGATCAGGAAGGGATGCTGTACTTTGTCAAATGCTTTTTCAGCATCTTTTGAGAGTATCATATGGTTCTTGTTCTTTCTTTTATTGATGTGTTGTATCACATTGACTGATTTGCGGATGTTGAACCAACCTTGCAGCCCCAGAATAAATCCCACTTGGTCGTGGTGAATAATCCTTTTAATGTACTGTTGAATCCTATTGGCTAATATTTTCGTGAGAATTTTTGCATCTGTGTTCATTAAGGATATTGGTCTATAGCTCTCTTTTGATGGGATCCTTGTCTGGTTTGGGGATCAAAGTGATGCTGGTGTCATAAAATGAGTTTGGAAGTTTTCCTTCCATTTCTATTTTTTGGAATAGTTTCAGGAGAATAGGTATTAGTTCTTCTTTAAATATTTGGTAGAATTCCCCCGGGAAGCCTTCTGGCCCTCGGCTTTTGTTTGTTTGAAGATTTTTAATGACTGTTTCAATCTCCTTACTGGTTATGGATCTGTTCTGGCTTTCTACTTCTTCCTGGTTCAGTTGTGGTAGGTTATATGTTTCTAGGAATGCATCCATTTCTTCCAGGTTGTCAAATTTGTTGGCGTAGAGTTGCTCATAGTATGTTCTTATAATAGTTTGTATTTCTTTGGTGTTAGTTGTGATCTCTCCTCTTTCATTCATGATTTTATTTATTTGGGTCCTTTCTCTTTTCTTTTTGATAAGTCGGGCCAGGGGTTTATCAATTTTATTAATTCTTTCAAAGAACCAGCTCCTAGTTTCGTTGATTTGTCCTATTGTTTTTTTGGTTTCTATTTTATTGATTTCTGCTCTGATCCTTATGATTTCTCTTCTCCTGCTCGGCTGAGGGTTTCTTTCTTGTTCATTCTCCAGCTCCTTTAGGTGTAGGGTTAGGTTGTGTACCTGAGACCTTTCTTGTTTTATGAGAAAGGCTTGTACCACTATATATTTTCCTCTCAGGACTGCCTTTGTTGTGTCCCACAGATTTTGAACCGTTGTATTTTCATTGTCATTTGTTTCCATTATTTTTTTCAATTCTTCTTTAATTTCCTGGCTGACCCATTCATTCTTTAGAAGGATGCTGTTTAGTCTCCATGTATTTGGATCTTTCCAAACTTCCTTTTGTGGTTGAGTTCTAGCTTTAGAGCATTTTGTCTGAAAGTATGTAGGGAATGATCCCAATCTTTTGATACTGGTTGGTTGAGTCCTGATTTAGGACCGAGGATGTGATCTATTCTGGAGAATGTACCATGTGCACTAGAGAAGAATGTGTATTCTGTTGCTTTGGGATGAAATGTTCTGAATATATCTGTGATGCCCATCTGGTCCAGTGTGTCATTTAAGGCCTTTATTTCCTTGCTGATCTTTTGCTTGGATGATCTATCCATTTCAGTGAGGGGAGTGTTAAAGTCCCCTACTATTATTGTATTATTGTTGATGTGTTTCTTTGATTTTGTTATTGATTGGTTTATATGGTTGGCTGCTGTGACTGTTACTGTATATTGTCTCTGTTCCTTACTGATCTACCACTTGTAGGCTCTCTCTTTGCTTAGAGGACTCCTTTCAATATTTACTGTAGAGCTGGTTTGGTGTTTGCAAATTCTTTCAGTTTTTTTGTCCTGGAAGCTTTTAATCTCTCGTTCTGTATTCAATGATAGCCTAGCTGGATATAGTATTCTTGGCTGCATGTTTTTCTCGTTTAGTGCTCTGAAAATATCATGCCAGCTCTTTCTGGCCTGCCAGGTCTCTGTGGATAAGTCAGCTGCCAATCTAATATTTTTACCATTGTATGTTACAGACTTCTTTTTCCAGGCTGCTTTCAGGATTTTCTCTTTGTCACTAAAACTTGTAAATTCTACTATTAGGTGATGGGGTGTGGGCCTATTCTTATTGATTTTGAGGGGCATTCTCTGAACCTCCTGAATTTTGATGCTCCTTCCGTTTGCCATATTGGGGAAATTCTCCCCAATAATTCTCTCCAGTATACCTTCTGCTCCCCTCTCTTTCTTCTTCTTCTGGAATTCCAATTATTCTAATGTTGTTTTCTCTTAAGGTGTCACTTATCTCTCGAATGCTCCCCTCGTGGTCCAGTAGCTGTTTGTCCCTCTTTTGCTCAGCTTCTTTATTCTCTGTCATTTGTTCTCCTATATCGCTAATTCTTTCTTCTGCCTCATTTATCCTAGCAGTGAGAGCCTCCATTTTTGATTGCACCTCATTAATAGCTTTTTTTATTTCAACTTGGTTAGATTTTAATTCTTTTATTTCTCCAGAAAGGGCTTTTATATCTCTCGAGAGGGTTTCTCTAATATCTTCCATGCCTTTTTCGAGCCCGGCTAGAACCTTGAGAATTGTCATTCTGAACTCTAGATCTGACATATTACCGATGTCTGTATTGATTAGGTCCCTAGCCTTCAGTATTGCCTCTTATTCTTTTTTTTTTGTGGTGAATTTTTCCACCTTGTCATTTTGTCCAGATAAGAGTATATGAAGGAGCAAGTAAAATACTAATAGGGTGGCAATAACCCCAGGAAAATATGCTTTAACCAAATCAGAAGAGATCCCAAATCGTGAAGGGGGAGAAAGGAGATTAAAAGAGGTTCAAGGGGCGCCTGGGTGGCTCAGTGGTTTAAGCCGCTGCCTTCGCCTCAGGTCATGATCTCAGCGTCCTGGGATCGGGTCCCGCATCAGGCTCTCTGCTCGGCAGAGAGTCTGCTTCCCTCTCTCTCTCTCTGCCTGCCTCTCCATCTACTTGTGATTTCTCTCTGTCAAATAAATAAATAAAATCTTTAAAAAAAATAAAAAATAAAAAACAAAGGAGGTTCAAAAAGAAAGAAAGAAAAAAAAGAATTCAAAAAAAGAAAACGAATAAAGAAAAGTATAAAAAAGAAAAAAAATATATATTAGATAAACTAGTTAAAAAAGAAAAGGGTTAAAGTTAAAAAAAATTTAGCAGAAGAAGAGAAAAAAAATGAAAAAGAAAAAAATTAAATTAACTGCAAGACTAAAAGAATCACAGGGAGAAATCCATGAGTTCCGTTCTTTGCTTTCTCCTCCTCTGGAATTTGCTGCTCTCCTTAGTATTGAAACCGCACTCCTTGGTAGGTGAACTTGGTCTTGGCTGGATTTCTTGTTAATCTTCTGGGGGAGGGGCCTTTTGTAGTGATTCTCAAGTGTCTTTTCCCCAGGCGGAATTGCACAGCCCTTACCGTGGGCGCCGGGAGAGTAAGCCGCTCGGGTTTGCTTTCAGGAGCTTTTCTTCCTTGAGTGCTTTCCGTAGAGTTCCGGAGGTTGGGAATACAAATGGTGGCCTCCTGGTTTCCGGCCCAGAGGAGCCGATAGCCTGGGGCCCCACTCCTCAGTGCACCTTCAGAGAACAGCACCCAGTAACTCCCGTCTGCCTGACCTCTGGCCGCGCTCCAAGCTCACCGAGCCTGCGACCAGTTCAAGGTAACCCCGAGCTGTGTGCTTACTGTCAGCTCTGTCTCTGTAGCTGGTTTTCCCGTTCCAATACCCGCAAGCTCTGCGACACTCAGACACCCCCAATCCTTCTGTGACCCTGGGGGACCTGAGGCCACGCTGACCCCGCGTGGGCTTCGCCCCAGTTTAGCCTCTGGAGTGATGTCCCTCAGCGGAACAGACTTTTAAAAGTGTTGATTTTGTGCCCCGTGCTCTGCCGCTTGCAGGGAGCCAGCCCCTCCCCCTGGGGTCTATCCTTCCGTCGCTTTGGATTCACTTCTCCGCCAGTCCTACCTTTCAGAAAGTGGTTGTTGTTTTTCTGTTTCTAGAATTGCTGTTCTTCTTCTCTTCTATCTGCCGATGGATTTGCAGGTGTTTGCAATCTTTAGATAAGCTATCAAGCTGATCTCCTGCTAGATGAAGTAGTCTCAGCCTGCTACTTCTCTGCCATCTTGACTCCTCCTCCAAAATGGCTTTCTCATAGCATGGCATCTTACTTCTTCAGAGCCAGCAGAAGAATCTTGTGTTCTAGTCGGCTAAAGAGAATCTTACATTACCAAATACCATCATGGTAATGAATATCCCTCTTAACTTTGCCAAACTGCGTAAGGGCAAGTTCCAGGTCTAGCTGTGCTCTGAGGGGATTATGCAAATGTGACTCCATGGGTGGGGGTTATAATAAGGTATATCTGCCAGAGACCCTACATTCCTGGTGCTCCTTGCCTACCCCCTACACCACTATCACTCACATCTGTTTCGGGGGCAATGAAAGCCAGGTGGTTTCAAGAATACTTACAAAGTCAGGTAAGCCTGGACTCAAACCCCAGTTCTCCTATCACTTGAGTTCTTCACTTGTAAAATGTAAAATATTTTAGGTTTAGTTTTTTCAGGATGTATAAAAATTTAAGTAATATAGGATGAAAAAAATGTCGGTGCAGTATTTGACACTCAGTAAGAAGTCAAATTGGACAAATATCTCAAGTAAAACTATATAATTTTTGCTTGCAATCTTTGGACCAAAGAGTTCTTTAATATATAAGCACATTTGAAGGACGCCTGGGTGGCTCAGTCAGATAAGCATCTGAGTCTCGATTTTGGCTCAGGTCATGATCTCAGGGTCATGGGATGGAGCCCTGCATCAGGTTCCTTGCTCAGCAGGAAAGTCTACTGAAGATTATCTTTCTTCCTCTTGCTCTGCCCCTCCTTGTGCTCTCTCTTTCTCTCTCTCATTCTCTTTCAAATAAATAAAATAAATCTTCAAAAAATAAACATATCTGAACATACTAGTTTCTTCTTTAGAAACCCTTGATAGCTTCCTAGAGCCCACCAGGTTCTGTACCATAGGTCCTTGCTGACTGTGTCATTTGCCACACTCTTGCCCTGCTCTGTGCTTTGTTTCAGTACCCCACCGGCCACTCTTCTCATCTTTCCCTTTGCAGGAGCTCATTTCCCTCCCTAGCACTCTTCTTGGCCCTTTAACTTACATGACTGCATTTATACTTTCAACGGCTCTATTATTATTATTATTATTGTTATTACCATTATTATTATTAATCTCCATTTACAGATTTGCAGAGAGACTAGGAGAAATTGAGTCCTTTGCTTATGGACACACAGAGTAATAGAGGATTCAAATCCAGGGCTGTGTGACTGTAAAGCCCATCCTCTTTTTGTCTCAGATTGCTACTCTAAGCATGGACCTCAAATACACTTGTCTTCTAAGAGAGAGATATCTGGCTAAATATCTAGCTGTGTATAGGACAGTATGAGTGAATCTTAACATTTTGAATATATGGTTGTAACTTGTTTCCTCTATCTCCAGTTTGCCCCTAGATACCTGTCCCAGAAGAAATGAATTAAATGTCTGGGCTAAATAATGCTACCACCTAAAATCTAATTATGACTTTAAAAATGTTCTTTAATAAAAATGTATTAGGAGATAGAATTTTTTTCCTGAACATTTACATAATCTTTTCCTATGTAAGTGGGAAAGGAAGGGTAATGATGATATTGATATATCTTCAAAGAATTAAATCAGATAATGGATATAAATCACTCAGAGTAGTACCTGACACATAAAGGTTTCTTAATAAATTGTACTAATTATCTTGTCCATTCAAAGAAGTCCCTTTCTGTCCATTCTTGTGATACAATAATGATGATACTTTAGATTTCTCTCATATACTTTGGAGTTAGAGTAACTGGGTTCCAATTCTGGCTTTTTTATTCATTACCTGTGTGGCTGTAGGCAAGTTGCTTAATCCCCCTGTGCCCTAGTTTCCTTGTTTCTAATGAGAGCATTATAATAGTATCTGCCTCACAGAGTTGCAATGAGGATTATATGAGTTGCTTTTGGAGAATATTTGCAATAGGGTTGGATGCTGGAGGAGTATTTTACAAATAAAATAAAATGCTTATTGGCAACCAATGATGGAGCGAGGTAATACGATAAAAAACAAGGAAACAATTTTCACCCAGATTGTGACCAAATGCTTAAGGAGCTAAGAATCTTCTTGGAAGAAATGATGCACACAAGAAAATTATTATAGCAAAAAGTATAAAGAGCCATGTTTCAGACAAGTAAGAGGCATGTTTATGTGGCTTAAAATTCATGAAGAACATTTTTACATGTTATCTCACTTAATTCTGCTAATATTTCTGAGAGATATATATATATATATATATATATATATATATATATATGTCGCTATAATTATTTTGTGAAGCAACTAAGTTTGGAAGATGGTAGATGCTAAAATATTAAAGACTGTCAGAAGCTGAACTGCATTTTTGGACCTCTGATTTCAAATTACAATTCACTCATTCATTCACTTATATATTCACTAAAACTTATCTGTGCTCCACACACATTTCATATAATACTTAAGTCCCTAAAATAGTTAGTGTGATTCCCTAACACCAGGGATCCTGCTAAAACCAGCACCCCTAAGAGTAATTGCATATCTGGAGGGCAAAAAATACTTACATGGAGTTTGTACTAGGAAGCAATGGGACTGAGCATTGACTAGGCCCCCATTTTTGTAAGGGACCAAGTTATTTTTATCCCCCGTCACACTTCTGAGCAGCCTTAGCTAAAAATGCAATGGAAACACTGAGATAGGAGAGCATGTTCTAGCTACAGGTCAGGAAGAACACCCGAATGTCACCTGAGAAAGGTGAAAGGTCTTAAAGGAACACCTGTGAGCAGCCCCCACCTCCAGGTCATCTGGATATGAATAAACATCCAAATACATAAAGATGCAAGAGGTACCTAAAAGAAATGTGGCCTAGGTGTGCAACCGCCCTCTAAATTTATCCAGAGCATTCTTATTTTCTCTCAGATATTTCAATTTAATTATTACAATGGTTGGTACCATAAAGTTAAAAGGGTATTATATTAAAAGGGGGGGAATACTGAAAGAAAAATAGCTGTTGACATTCTGTTAAATTACTTTACTACTTTTTCTATACATACTTTAAACAAACAAATATACTACCAGAATATGGTGCTTAACTTGTTTTTTCCATTTATTATATAATGAACACATCTTCATGTGTTAAACACATCTTCATGTGTTAATATGCATTAAACCATAATGCATATTCAGCAATACTTTTATGGTTGTGCCATAGTCTATGGAATGGAAAATATATACAACAAATTATCCATGGATGAACTTCTTATTGGTTCTTCAATTCTCCTGTTTGGCTTCGTCCTCCGTCTCTCCATCCCTCCATCCTTCCCTCTCTTCCTTTCTTCCTTCCTCCCTCCTCTCTCCTCCACAGACAATGATTGATTGGATTTCTGGAGCCAAAATTCATAGACAGATGAATGAGAAATCCTTAAAGGGCAGTGGGTTAGAAAAGGCAAGGGCCTCAGAAGTGACAGATGATCTGAATTGCAATCCCCACACTTAACACCTTGTGAGACAAGGGCTACATTTCCCCTTCTTATGACTGACACACACCTTTGGGCTAATTTGCCTTTCCTTGGCATTCCTCTCCAAAATGAGACTTCTAGTTTAACTGTCCAACCCCACTGGAAAATACCTTCCAGTAACCACCCCCCCAAACCCCCTCATCCTTTCCTCCTGCTTTTTTCCAGATTTTCCTATATAATTTTTTCCTTTCTCTCATCCTGCAAAGATGTGATTTGAATAACAATTCTTATTTTCCAGGAGGGAATTCCTGGATTCCATCAAAATTTCTTTTTTAAAAGAGTCTATACTGCTTGAACTCTTTATCTAGTCTTTTAAGTAAAGCACTTTAAACTTTTGAATCTGCATGTTGTTTTCATCTAAAATAACTGGTTTATTATAACTTTGGGGTGATCATATGCCCTTTACTTTGCAACTTTCCCTCTTTACTAGTAAGTGATCCTCATTTCATCCAACATATCATCCTGATGTAAAAAGATGCTAAACAACATACTGATGATCAAAGCTATGCTAGAATATATATAGATCCCAAAACATTAAACTGCACAATATGTGAAGCATATGCCAAGGATTTCATTTCATTGTGCAGCAGTAAAAAAACCTGTATAACTTTTTCAGGAGTGGAACTAAAAACAAAGGGAAGATTGATAGTACCACTATCACCTCAGATTTTGTACCCACCATTTCGCTTTCTGCAACCAGCAGACGGCTTAATTCTCTTTGAGCCTCTACACCTCATCTTATTTCTCCAAATTGCCGGTATACTTGCCACTTTCATATGTACACAAAAGAGGAAGGAGAGAGAGGAAGGAAAGAGAGAAGGAAGGAAGGAGGGAAGGAAGAAAAAAAGAGAGAAAGAGAGACAGAGGAATAAAGGAAAAGAAAGAAAGAAAGAAAGAAAGAGAAAGAAAGAAAGAAAAATTAGTATGTCTGTCATAATTATCAAAGAGAACCAACTAATTAGATCAAGGAGCCAGAATATCGGTCTCTAGCCCAAGGCGTTTCCTTATCCCCTGTGTATTTCAGAGGAATTCCCTTATACTCACTTGGAGCTTTACATCTTCGGCTATGCTCTGGCATGTATTAAGTACCTTCTACAAAAGGAGAGAAGGGTGTAGAATTTATAAAAAGGGTGGAAAATTGCTAATTATTATTAATTTTGATTCATATTTTTGCTAAAAGCCTGATTAAAAATCAAAAGAGAAGTCTAACTCCTGGAGAAAAATAAAGGCAATTAAGGAGAAGCCATAGAACTGAAGCCAACTATTCCAATTTGTCATTTATGGATCTCCCAAAGGAAATAAATAATGTAAATAAATAAATAGTAAGATTCATGACCTTTTAACTGTAAGATATCATAATTACAGACTTGTACTGTTCCAACATATCCCAGATGCTAACAAATTCTAAGTGGTTCTTATTCATAGACATTTCTTATGCATTCACAGCACATCAAGTTCAGTGCAGTATTCATACTACAAAGTACTCTCCCTACCCTCAAAGAACTTACAGGCAGTACTGGATACCATCATTAATTTATTCTAGGTTTCCTATACTACAAAAGGTAATATGTTTTCCTATACTAGAAAAACCTTTTTGTTTGTTTGTTTTTGCAATTGAGAGAAACATCAATCCCAAAGCTGCGTGTTATAGTAGGACAAACTTTATCTTTGAAATCAAGCTTCTTTAGAACCAAATTCCAGTAGCAACTCATTAATTTTTTGCTTTAATTCATCTGATCCTCACCTGCAGGGTTATTATGTCAATTATATAAGATACTTATATATAAGTGTATGCATGTTTTTAAATATGTGTGTGTGTATATGAGTATATGTATGTACGTGTATATATACAATTATACAAGATATGTATCTGTATTTATATTTATATTTATATTTATATTATATATTTGGTCTCTAGCCCCAATTGCATCCCTGTCCCATATATTTGTATTTGTCTTTGTACACACACATGAGAGCGCAGCGTGGTAGGCACACAGGCACCCAATAAATACTAGTTTTCCTTTTGTTAAATTATAAATTGCTTCCAATGGTGACATACCAGATATCACAACAGACTGCTGAGATATGTCTACTTCTAGAGACAGTGGGATTCAAAGAAAGAGCAAGAACTCTGGAACCACAAAAGTGTGGGTTTCAACTTTGATTTCTGGCTAGTAAGTGGCAATGAGAGATTTGAATTTTTGTATGTCTGACTCCAAAGCTAGGACTCTCTCACTATCCCACACTCATGAGGCAAAATATAATACTGAGCTGATTCCAAAGCAACCTCAAAGAATACAAGAAAAGCTTGGTAATTCATGTGCAAGGTAGAGGAGTTCTGGTCAACCTCTTGCTTAGTTGGAGTTTTAGTGGCTCAGATAGTGGTCAGAGAATGTTCCCAGTCGTCAGTTTCCTAATTGTTCAGTTCCATCTAGTTTCTCTCTATGCCATTCAGGTATTGGTTTGCAAGTGGCTCAAAGATCTTGAGAGGATGTAAAATTGAGAATGCTTTTCCTCCCAGGATTAGTGAATCAATTATCCTTAAAAGTGGTATCTTCTTCCTCAAAAAAGCACTTCCTAGATTTAACCATTTACAACTGGAATGAGTGAGTCATCTGCCTTTTTGGAAGGCATGAGACTTAGTCAGTTATCATTGAATCCATCTGTATAGGTAAAGATACTCTCAGCCCCTAACCTGTTTATTTCTTTTTTTCTTTCTTTCTTTCTTTTTTTTTTTTTTTTAAGACTTAAGTGTCTCTCTCTTTTCCTTATTACACATAAGACCCTTAGGCTAGTACATATTTGGAACAATATGCTTTGCAGCATTGTCTCATGAGAAAGAAGAGGGTACATGGAGGCCTGTTTTCTTTTACTGTAAAAACATCATGGATTCCAAGTACACCTGAGATTCACTGAACCTCCTCACCATATAAGGGAAAGGGGATGTGAGGAGGGGACATAAACCTAACAAATCATTTGCTTCCCTCTTGGGAGGCAGGAAGGTACAGAGAGAAATGTGCCCTATTCTTCAAGTCACATGAATCAAATTTCCAATTTAGACTTCATCTCTCCTCATTCCTGTATCTACTTAGGCTAGGTGTGCCCCTAACTATACCCAAGTTTCCCCATCTATAAAGTCAAGATAACACATAATTACCCTGTGTGAAGATTAAATAAAATTGCCTATGCACATAGTAGCTATCACAGAATAGGCACTCTCAATCTAGTTTTCTAACCTTCCTGTCTTTATTTAAGGTTCATGGAGGACCAACATCATGAATACACTCACTTCTTTTCTTCAGAGAACAAGGCCTACAATAATTTCTGTATAAAATTGCTTTATAATAAATTCCTTTGAAAAGCTGCACTTGTTTTGAGCTAGATTTTGCCTTGCATAAGGGGAATAAAGAATGTTTGATTTAAAATATTATGAGATTTATGTGACTGTGTTTTTAACAAAAGGAACAACGAATTTGTTGAGTAGAATTCATGCTCTGCCTCCTGCATTTAATAATTTCTGTGTTTCTGGGCCTTGGTTTCCTCATTTATAAAATGGGTAAAATTAATACTTGCTTTGCCTACGTCTTAAGATTATTACTTGGTATAATACATGGAACATGTAACATATTGTTTAAGTATTCAAATAGTATTGCTGCTGATATATTTATATCTGAGCAACAGCCTTACCTATCACATTGTCTATAACCATATTATTATTTTACTGATCTTAACAGTTTATTACTTCATAATCAAAATTCCTTTATTATTACAAGAATGGTTCATTCTAATGAGGAAAGCCTCTTCCTTTTTAGAACGTAAACATAATAAAGAGAATATATTTGTGTTTTACTATTTTTTCCCCTAAGATTTAAGTACCAAAGACAGAGAACTATGAAGTGGACAGAAGAAAGGTAATATTTTTGAAAATATTTAATAATACATTAAATTTCTTGGAGCTGGCTATCTTCCCATTTTCTTCTAAGATCCTTTCAGGCAGATCAAACAAAATTAAGATAGCCAGAATTTTGAGTTTTCCAAATGAACTTCTTTTAATTTCCAAATTCATCCTACTAATGACTAGGAGTTGAATAGGTGAAGGGATGGGGAAAAATAACACCTTGGTTCTTTAATCTGAATAAAATATCAATATTGAGTGGATTTTCATTGGTTTGACCATTTTCTGAGCACCAGTGTGCTGATCATGCTCACATACACCACGTTCATTACTCACAACACTAGTCAGACCAGAATTATGGTCCCACTTTTCAGATATCAACAAAGACACATGCTCAGAGGGGCAAAATCACTAGGTAGTGACTAGGTTCTAGATAGGGGAACCAAGATACGAGGCTAGACTTGACTGACAAGTTCTCTTAAGACTAACAGAGGGAAAAATTCAATTTTTGCCTTTGACCATTATGAAATGGGCTTGAATTTATACCAATAAAATGCAAATGAGATCCATTTTCAACTTCACAACTAGACCTCTTGCATCAGCTTCAATAAGGGAACCATTTTCAACAATGAATAAGCAAATGTGGGATCTATTAGCTATTGCGACATTTCAGAGTCTAACTTTAACAGGGTTAAAAAAAAAAAGCTCTTTCCAGCTACTCATTAATTAATGAAATTTATGAAATTATGAAATTTATGAGTTAGAAAGAACACATTATATATTACAAATGTCTTCTTTGCAGCATTGGTCATTAACAGTGGTTCTCAAAAATCCTCCAATCAGTATGATAAGAATACCCTAGGCTCTTTTTAAAATTGCAGATTTCTCAATTTCTAAAATTTCATGAAAGAGAGAGAGAAAGACAGAGAAAGAGAGGGAAAAGAATGGTCTAAAGTAAAATTATTTTTATGTGTAATAAGACTATAATGTGAAGTCTAATCCCTGATGACCTTGCTGGCTAGTGCAAAAGACTACTTGCTTTATCTGTAGAATTCAGGATAACACCTAGCATATAGTAGGCTTTCAGTATCAATTAAAGACAAATATATATATATATATATATATATATATATATATATATACATAATTCTTTTGATATCACTGCACTGGATTTTTTTAGAGTAAGTTTAAAAAAAATCATACTTAACAAAGAGTATAGAACAGCATATTAATGATCTGCAAGAACACTTTCCTAGGCAGTGATGACTGGTGAAATACTCTGAACCACACCTAGAAAGCAGTTAGCTTTCAGTACAGGCAAACCATCGTGAGGAGTCCATGTCTCAACTTGGTATAATATAGCCTTAACATATGATATATAATATATAATATAGCCTCAATATAAAATAGCCTCAACAAGCTATTAGGAAAAGTAAGGATAAGGGTAAGGGAATGGGGAATTTGAAAAGCGGGGGGAGGGGAGCAGTTGTTAGGAGGGCAGGGAAGGAAAAAAATGAAACAAGATGGGATAGGGAGGGAGACAAACCATAAGAGACACTTAACACCACAAGACAAACTGAGGGTTGCTGGGGGTGGAGCGGTAGGGATAGGGTGGTTGGATTATGGACACTGGGGAGGGTTTGTGCTATGGTGAGTGCTGTGAATTATGTAAGACTGATGAATCGCAGACCTGGAGCAAATACCAGGAGCAGGTACCCCTGGAGCAAATAATACATTATCTGTTAATAAAAGCAATTTTTTTAAAAAGAATAACAATTGTATAGGACTGCATAATTTTCAAAACAATTTTTTATATACTATTTCATGTAATTCCCACACCTACTCTACAAGATAAATAAAAGATGGTGATGTGCCCTATTCAAATGAAGATTGTGAAGGCTGAAAAAAGTCTTCAGTTCCTGTAATTGTGAATGGGGAACTCCAGCCATAGTTCGAAGTCCTACCATCTTTCTTTTATTGTCCGCCCTCCCTTGACCTTCAAGTTACTTGACAGCAGTGTATCTATGTCACATTCTTCCTTTTTTTTTTAATCTCTGAATCTGTTCCTAAGAGACTTTGCCAACTGCTTGTTAAGTGCTAGCTTTACTCTCCATCACTCACCATCCCCTATTCCAGGGCACTGTAACCCCAGGAAACAACTAGCAGCACAAAAGACTAATCATTTTATCCTCTGCTCTTCCACTGGGGTAAAGAGATTACAGAGGAAAGGAAAGCAGAAAGGAAGAGGCACTCCTTAGGTAATGAGAAACAGGGAGGAGAGAGGAAACACAGACTTATGATCAAGTAGCAACCTTTTAGAGTTCTCCATTTTGCTAACTGTTGTTTCTATTTCTTCCTGTGAATAAATTGATCTAAATGTTCGCAAAAGGGCACCTGGGTGGCTCAGTGGGTTAAGCCTCTGCCTTTGGCTTAGGTCATGAGCTCAGGGTCCTGGGATGGAGCCCTGCATAGGGCTCTCTGCTCAGCAGGGAGCCTGCTCCCCCCTCCCCTTGTGATCACTGCAAATAGATACATAAAATCTTAAAAAACAAATAAATGTTCACAAAAATGTTAAGTGAGAATACTGGTTTTCTTTTATCAAAATATTTTTCCTAATATTGCTTTGTTAATGGCAAAGATGAGGATGATAATGAAACAACTTCATGTTTAGAATCCCTTAGATCTCATTTGGTCTTTGTAACAACATGAAAACAAATCAAGATTCAGAGTGAAGGAATGATTTCCTCAAGTTACTCAGCTTAAAAGACAGCACAGCTGGATTCTGAAGCCCCATATTCTTTCCATTATCATATCCTGTACTTGGCATGCAGGGACCCTGTCATTATAATAACTTTAGACCAAATTAATCTACCTTCAGATACACATGATTTATATACATTGTATATACAGTTGCCATAAGACAAGTCCTTCCATTTAAATTCAGTTGGACAGGTGAGGCAAACATGTGTTTTTTATACCATGGAACAACCAATTTCCAACCACGAATGAAGCTAACATCAATTTCAAAGAAACAAAAGCAAGGGAAATACAAATCAGGTTAACCTGTTTACAAAGTGAGAACTGGAACCACAAGCACATGTCTGCAGACAGCTTTTGTGTCAGAAGACACTGGTTTATAGCATTTCTTCAAGCTTGCTTTCAATTATGAGCTGATAATGACTACTCCTTGGAAATAATGTTTTATTTTCAAGCATATTTTGCCTCAAAGACCTACTCAGGTTTCCCAGGAGTCTTGTTAATAAGAAACATCCCTTACTCTGTCTTGAGGAAAGCAGGAGGATGTCATGAAATGGGTTTGGAGCTGGGCAGAACTGATTTGAAGTTCCAGCTCCAACACTTTAAAGCTTTGCTACTCTGGAGATATTGTAGGAAATAGACAAAACAGTGCTGGCTCTGTCGAGTTTTATGAGAAGTTCAAGTAAATACTTTAAATACTTGCAACTACATAAAAAAAAGTAACTAATATTTACTTTTATATTTATATTTATATTTACAAATAATATTAGAAATATTTTTTAATGCTTTACACATTTACTAGGTGACCCTACCTCATACAAGGTGCTCAAAAAAAACCCCAAAAACTGTAGTATTGCAGAAACTCAGCTGTTTCTCTTAAATTTGTATTTGATAGGAGTCAAATAAAATCTTGGTATCTATATCGAACCCTGGTGGTGGACTGAATGACCGAGATGGGGGGAGGGGCTGTCCATTATGTTGCTATGGCATCTCATGGTTGACTCTCATCACTGTTGTTAAACATCATAGCTTTATGATCCTGAGGGAGGTATGCAGGATTTGTTTTGCCATTTGTAAGATGGGTATAAGGTAGCAAGACATGGTTTTTTTACCATATAAAATTTTGATGAGAATGAATTCAGTTTGGGCCAAGTTCTTATGAGACTTCGGCACTCTATCTTGGCTCAAGACAGGGAAGAAATAGTTGGGGTCTGTTTTCATGCTTGTCATTTTATTTGTATGTTGCAATTTGCTTTCTTCTAAACTTCTAAACTTTCTTCTAAACTTTCTCTTTCCATTCAGTGAGATAAAATATCTTGGACAAAGGTCCCCATCATTAATCATGTTTTCATTAAAGCACAGCCAAGTTCGGTTTACTTCCAGAACCATGTACAGAGTATCTACTCAACCTCACACTGTACTGGTAGATAAAAGGAGGAAATGGCATGGCTCCCTGCTCTCAAAGAGTTCTGTGGCTAGTGTGAAGACAAATGCTTATTCACACTTCAGTGTGAGGAATCCCTTGATACTGGTGTGTACATCAGGACAGGGGAGCTCAGAAGATGGTCACATCAACTGAGAAGGTCAAACAGCCAAAAGAGGTATCCTGAAGGAGGTTACACTCTTATGCATCAGAAAAGTTAAAAACATGGATGGCTGGGTAGCTCAGTCGTTAAGTGGCTGTCTTTGGCTCAGGTCATGATCCCAGAGTCCTGGGATGCAGAATCCTGCATTGGCTCCAGTCTCACCAGGGAGTCTGCTTCTGCCTCTGCCCCTCCCCCTGGCTTGTGCACCCTCTGGAATGTGCCCTTTCTTTCTCTGACAAATACATAAATAAAATCTTAAAAAAAAAAAAAAAAAGATAAAGAAGAATTGTTAAAAACAAACAAGACAATTTCTCAAAATGACTAGCCAACTGTATCCCTGAAAGCAATATTCCAAAAAAGCAATTATTCCTTGATTGACTTGACCCTAATTTTTTCTCATTTGTTTCAAGGATGAAAAGTAATCATCTACCAGCTGATATATTAGAAAATATAAGGAGGCAAAATAATGTTGGATTTTATAAAATGGGTGACTACATATTCTTAAAAGGAAATTGGAGCTATTTCATCTTCCAAGTAAAAACAACTAGCTCATTTTGCTATACTTAAAAACAAACAGACATCCTTAAGGGATCATCCTAAATGTGGTATCTTTCTCAGGGTATCACGTGCCACACGCCAAATGAAAATATTGATGTGGTCTGCTGTACTATGCCACTGACAGTGTTTTGAAGTCATAAATTTTTCCCTTATCTTGGAAAGAAAAAAAAAACTTCAACTCTCTAATTTATAATTTAAGAAGTTTTGTTAGATCAAAAGGGAAGAAAGAATGAACAGAAGCAAAGAGCGTAAAAAGCTTTAATATTTGAGTGATCGCACCATACTTGGAACGGCCTTTCTCACTGTCGCCATACAGCACCAGCAGAGAAAAGAAACCAGAGAATGATTTGCTCAAGGTTGTTCAATGTGAGTCAGAAAAGATTGGATATTTGAATGCAGCAAGAGCTGACATCTTTCTCCTCTAAAAAAGGTATTTTTGTATGTGATTGGTTTCAATCTCAAAAAGTAAACACAATCACATTTCACACATTTCAAGAAGCAAACAAGGTATTGCTGCTTTTCTTAAGGGGAGGAGTGTTTGGGAGGCTTTGGAAGGAGATATATTTACTACATAAAATATATATATAAACATGTTATTCAGCAGGAGGATGGGGGCCATTGGTGTGGCCTCTTTGGGACAAAGACTGAGTGTAGGAAGAGAAGAGGCCAGGGAGGTAGTGATGGGCAGAGAGTGGGAGGAGTGGCCTGGGAGAGAGAGAATTGCTCCTGCTTTCAGCATCTTCCTACCGAATTTTATACTTACCATTTCTGCAGGCTTTCCAGCTCCTCCTCACCCTTCTGAACTCTCCCAAGTATACCCTATCTCCACTTTTCACTATGCAAAGCAGTATGACCTCCTGATTAAGAGCTCAGTATGCACTGTTAAACCATGCTGCATTCACATCCAAAAGCTATTTGCTATTAGCTTAGGGACTTTTGGCAAGCTAATTTACCTCTCTGAGCCTCAGGCTTTCCCAACTGAAAAAAAAACTGGGAATCACAGTGGCTGCTACAGAGGAGGTTGTAGAATTAAATGATAATCCATGTGCTCAAAGCACTGCCTGACAATGATTAATAAATAGTAGCGAATGTTATCATTTTTATGACATAAATTGCATAGATTGTTTTCATTTGCTTGTCTTCCCTTAAAGAATGCTGGCTCTTTAGAACAGGTTGTAAGTTAAACATAAGGTTGCCTTGAAGTCTACCTTATATGCTTTGTTATTAAATTCAGATAACTTCTCATTAAAGAATTTAGTGATAATCCTGCACCATCTGTGGTTGTGGTACTATGTCCAGGAATCGCATCCCATTCCTTTGTAACTCAATATCCTTTTGCCCCTCTTGTCTTTCACAGGATGTTTGCTTCTTTCTAGAGGACTTTATTCCTCAACTTTCACAGTTTTCTGTTTTTATAGAATGTTACCCCCTACCTATTGTGAAGTTCGTTGTGATGCTTTTCATCACATCATGGTTATGGTTCACTCTCTCAGGTCAGCATTTTTTAGCAATGGGAAAGAATTATAAACCCCCATTGGCAGGAAGGAACTAGATTTTAAAATGAAATTTCCGTGGACAGTACCATAACACTCCTTGCATAAGACATTTAGCCTTCCTGGATAGATGTACTTTAAAGCATTACTGTTTCCTTTTTTCCTCAACATTATTTGAGTTCTCCAATTCCTTCTAAAGAGAGGCAGAGCTATATTATTTTTCCCTCCAAAGATTTTATTTTTTTTTAATTTTATTTGAGAGAGAAAGAGAGAGCATCCAAGCAGGGGGAGGGGATAAAAGGAGAGGGAGAGAAACTCAAGCAGATTCCACACTGCAGAGCCCTAACAAGGGGCTCGACCTCATGACTCAGAGATCAAGAGTTGAGCTGAACCCAAGAGCCAGTCACTTAACTGCTTAACTGACTGAGCCACCCAGGTGCCCCAAGCTATGTATGCTCTTCTGATGCAATGTTTTCACTTATACCATCCAAGGTCTCTGGTGCAATAGGAGAAGAGGGCAAGTTTTAGAGAAAAAAAAAAAAAAAAAGAATAAAGTCAGGCCTAATATCATAGTAAGGAAAACTGAAGATTATACTGAATAATTTTAGAGGCTGAATATAAGGAAAATATTTTGAGCAAATTATAAGGAAATATAGGGTTGAATCAGATAGGTGTGGAGAGGCTGTCAGGTTAGAATGCAAACCACTAAAGAACACAAGTAAGGTGACAGCAGATAAGACAACGGGCTGGTTGTTAGGATGCAGGGATCCTAAAGAAAATTAGAAAATTAGATCTCCAAGTTTAAGATAATATACTAGAGCCACTGAGGAAGAACCCACTTTTCTTTGGTCTATCGTGTCTGCTCCAGGCTTTTGCTTTTTACTAGAAAATCTTATTGTTAATCTGACATTTCTCTGTCTACCTCCCTACACTTTACATTTTACTCAACCCTGTAAGAATTGATGCAGAAAAGAAAACTGTTCAGCAGAGCTGAAGTCAGCCAAGAATCCAGGGGAGTTAATTTGGCCGTGTAAGGATAATAGAATTGAGGAAAGAGGACTGTGGGGTATAAGCTGGAATTTGTAGACTTCTGAAGTTTTTATATGAAGGTGGAAGAAGTGTAGTTGGCAAGGTTTCCTAGGTGGCAAAGGCATGGGAAAGTCTCCTGGGTTTGAAATGTATCAAGTGTGCACTGATGAGAACTCTTTTGGAACAACTATGTGGAGGTCATGTCTATTCAGCAAAGCCATATATCAATAGAAAAGGAACAAAATGAATACTGGACATATGAACAAATGTCCACTGCTTTATGCACATTAGCTCACAAAACCCATTCACTATTCCTATGAGACTGGTACTATTATTTCCACTTTACAGAAGACAAAAACTGGGTTACAGGGAGGTTAGTGATGTGCCCAAAGTCACATAACCAGTGATAGGCAGAGGCAGGATTTCAACCCAAGACTCTGTGAATTGTGAATTCTAAGCCACACCCTTCTCACTAAGCTCCCAGGCCCCACAAGAAAGATTTATTAGCATAATTATATACGTAAGTGAGGAGAGCAGTAGGGAACAGCAGACTGAATAGGGAAAGAGAAAGAGAATTAAATTTGAGGAGAAATTGATGGGGAAGTCACACACCAAGAATTATCTTAGTGAACTGGGATGAGGAAGAGATTCATGCTGTTGGAAGGTGCAGAAGTCCATAGATAGATCTAAGTATTTTGGATTTCCAAACAGAATTCTGCTGAAAAATTAATTGAATACCAAATGAATTTTCAAACTAGGTAGACCCTAAGTTGCTTAGGGTATTAAATAAAGGGTCCCAGGCAAACTAGAATTATACACATACAGAATAAATATAAAGAATGTCATATATCAGTGGACTGAAATAGAGCTGCCTCTTTTCTAAATGTGTGCATACACACACACATATACTCATTGTGGGAAAAAGTGCATAGTAATGCCACTCAGTAAAATCTGACTCTATTATACTGACATGCTGGTTATTAATTTTTTTTTTCAAAATCTAAGAGGCACAATCTTATTCTAGGTACCACTAAAAAAAAAATGAAAGAAAACAAAATGTTTCTAATTATAACTAGGAGGTTCTATTAATTGTAAGACACATGCTGATGTAAGCAATGACAAAATGGGAATATATCCACATTCCTAGAATCAAACAATTGCTGTATATTTTTCCCATCTAATATCTATGTATAATTTGAGGTCATATCTAATTAAGGTAATTTCTAATACTAGTTTTTCACTTGCCTTTTTATTTTCTATTAGGATTACTTTTTTTCCCCCCAAAATGCTAGTTTTGACAGCTACATAATACTCCATTATGTGGGTATGCCATAATTTAGTTAACAATCATTACTTACAGGGTAGTAGGGTTTTTTCTAATGTTTCATTCTTATACATAGTGTCACAGTAAACATTTTGAATATAAATAAATGTTAGTATTCCTTTTTGAAGAGTCTCTTAAAAGAGACTATCCCTAATTGAACCAGATGAATAGGCATAAATATTTTAAAGACTTTGCCTATATATTTCTCAATTATTTTAAAGAAAAGCCATTTAGTTTACACAAGAAAAGCAATTTAGAACTAGAGACAACAAGCCCAATAAACCAATATACTTAAAGGCTCTTCCTAGATTTCAGATTCTACCAGAGAAGCCAGCACTCACTGGATTTAATGCCTTATTCTAGTCCTGTCTAGTCCCTTCTTTATTTCCCTATTCCAGAACTGATTTCTAGGATGTGTTGTGTCTTGACTGTTTCTATTCAGCAAACTGAAGAGGATACCATGCCATCTCCTTGCAAAATGGGTAGGAAGGGTCCTGAGACCTTGTAGCCTCCTGGGTTTCCTTTCTTTCAGCAAGAAGACAAATTCCTGGGTGATAATCACAATCCAGCTATGTTTTCCTACAATCTCACCTTTTCTTGACAATTCCCAATGAGCTCAAATAAATCGTCTATATATTTTCTGTATGTGCACACACTGCCACATTTTGCTGACCAATTTCAGTCCAACAAACCAAAATAGTAAATGCTTTACCCATGTGTATTGTTTGTGGGAGTCTGACCAATGAGGGCAGCAGAGCAGGACCCAGCACACTGTGAAGATAGATGGGTTAAATTTAGGTTCTCCACAACCTTGTTGGTCATAACATCTGGGTGTTCATCGCAGCTCCCCAGAGGCTTACCTCACTCAGCCTTGCCTTTTCATTCCAATCAGTCCGGTGAAAGTGCAGTTTATCTAGGAAAGGGGAAATAGAGGACCAGAATGAGGAGAATGTAACATTGAAAATAAAATGTGTAACATAAGCATCAGATAAATTCAATTCTTTCAGCACAAATCAAGAATCTTTCTCCATGATTCAGGAAAAGAACACAAATGCAGTAAGAGAAAATAATGTTGTTATCAAGTGACTCAAATATCACCTCTAAAATTTAGGCCCACGTTGAGCCAAGCCTTCAGAAATGACCTGGCAAGATGAAACAAGAGTCATTTTAGAGTCTTTAATTTCCCTAACTTCAGTTTTTGAGAGCGAAGAGCTGCAGCGGTGTCCGACCTCATTAGCTCAGAGAGGGGTCTGGCAAATGAATCCTGTGTAATTACAAAATGCCTCTGAAATAGCAAGTAAAAAACATGTGTATGTTCTTCCATGATCTAACTTCTTCAAAGGTATCACTCCTATGTTAATAAGCAACTTTAATTCATGCTGATATGGAAGTGATGAGTCTAATCCTAAATCTGTAATAACATACTTGGGCATGAGCATTTTCCTCAGCATGAAACAACACTGAAAACATTCTTTTTTTTTTTTTTTTTTTTTTTTTTTCTGCATTAATGTTTTCATTTTCTTTGGATAAATATCCAGCAGTGGAATTACTGGATCACACACTATTTCTATTTTTAATTTTTTGAGGAAACTCCATATTTCCCACAGTGCTTGCACCAATTTACATTCTATCAACAGTGCACAAGGGTCCCCTTTTCTCCACATCCGCGCCAACACTTGCTATTTCTTGGTTTTGATACTAGTGCTGTGAAGTGTGTAAACCTGGTGATTCACAGACCTGTACCCCTGGGGATAAAAATATATGTTTATAAAAAATAAAAAAAAAAATATCAAAAACTCCAAATAATCTGACAAAAAATGGGACGAGGACTTGAACAGAGATTTTCTCAAAACATTCTAATGCAATAAGATTTATATGTTTTTAAAAAACTGTAACAAATATGTTTTCCCTTGGACTATGTTTTATTCTCTTTTCAAAGAAATTCGATAATTACTACTGATTATTTACCCCAAAGATACAGATGTAGTGAAAAGAAAGCCCATCTGTAACCCAATGTTCATAACAGCAATGGCCACAATTGCCAAACTGTGGAAAGAGCCAAGGCAACCTTCAACGGACAAATGGATAAAGAAGATATGGTCCATGTACACCATGGAATATTACACAGCCATCAGAAAGGATGAATACCCAACTTTTGTATCAGCATCAATGGGACTGGAGGAGATTATGCTGAGTGAAATAAGTCAAGCAGAGAAAGTCAATTATCATATGGTTTCACTTACTTGTGGAACATAAGGAATAACATGGAGGACATTAGGAGAAGGAAAGGAAAAGTGAATTGGCAAGGGGAGGAAATTGGAGGGAGAAATGAAGCATGAGAGACTGTGGACTCGGAGAAACAAACTGAGACTTTTGGAGGGGAGGGGGATGGGGGGGTGTTGGGTGAGCCTAGTGGTAGATATTAAGAAGGGCATGTATTGCATGGAGCACTGGGTGTGGTGCATAAACAATAAATCTTGAAACACTGAAAAAATAAAATTAAATTAAGATAACCCAAAGAAATGCATAATTGATCATGGTTGATATACTCTGTTATTATTCCTTATGAATGGATTAAGAGTACAAGTAGTTTCAGTAGAAACCCTCAAGAACATTTCGAGAACACTGTTATCTTCAAATCATTTTAACTACTATAACTTACAATCATGACTGCTTTATTTTAATATCCTAAGAATGTCAAACAATAAGATACACATTCACATTCACAAAGGTCAAGGTGAAAAAAATATTCTCATTTGTATGGGTTTACACTATCAGTGTAAATATTTTTACTCAAATACACATAAACCTAACTGCATTTTTGTCTTCAACATCATTGTCCCTCCATACTTCACGTAACACTTCAATAGAAGACATTTTATGGTCTTATATGTTATGAGACACACAGAATGACAATATTAGAAATCAATCTTCATTAAGATCACACGAGAAGATAAATTTGCATAAAACTTCCACTAGAAAAAGACTCTTAGATTTTCAGAGGACACTGCGCTAGTTACAATCCATCTAGGTTGGCATTTTACCCACACCTCCAATGTAGGAATCCTAACTAACAAGGCTGATCACTAATAAGATGTGTTTTATGGAGAAGCCTGAACTTACTAAATTTGTCATCTAATTTTCCTTTCAGGTTCCAATTAACATTGACATCTAGTCACCAAGCAAACTTAAATATATCATTTCAAATTTATTCATCACAACCACTAATCATTTCCTCATACTCTTGTTCCTGTTTCTCTTAAATGAGGGCTGAAATTGATACTCTTTGAGATGTTCTCAGAATGCCCTGTACATAATTCTGTCATAACCTTTTTCATATATGATGGTTGATGGTTTAGTATTTGTGTGAATAAGATGACCACATCTGAATCACTGACAAAACAAAAACTATTAGAAGTTATGCTCACAACTTACCTATCTTCTGTTAAAGACAAACAATAAAAACAAAACCACCCAAAACATGTGACTTTGCTCACTTATATTGATTTCTATATCAATTTAAATACAATTTAAATACAATTCTTCTTGCTTCTACACTTCTTTGATGCAGAATTGGGGTAAATGATGTAAAGCACCAGAACTAGAAAGCAGGAAGGGAATGAGATAGGATTTGGAAGGACAGAGCCAAGAGATTTGATTCTCAAGAGGAAAACTGAAGAGGAAATGCATGTCAAGGATTGTGCACAGGATGGGGGTAACATAGCAAAATGAGGCATCAGTCACCTCAGAAGGTCAGAAAAGGCTGAATAAGAGAGAGAGAGAGAAAGATAAAAGAAAGCTAATTAATTGGGTATTTTGCTGGTTTCTGGATAAGTAAGAAATCTGAGGGATTAAGGAAGTGGAGCTAACGAGTAGGGCAAAAGACACTTTTCTGAAGCTTAGGGACCATGTGCTCCAAACCTCTTCACTGGTCTTTGAGAGAGATGAATGGTAACTGAAGTTTCTTGGGGCATTCAATGACTTCTTGAATAGCAAAACACCTTGGACTAATTCAACAACTTTTATTTAATGGTATTATAATCACTTATGTGCCCTAATAATTCTGCACAGTGTCCGGTACATATTGTATTTCTGCTAAGACTTCACTAAAAGAAATGAATCCCTGAATAAGTAAAATATTACATGGTTAATTTTTTCAGTAGGAAAAGAAATCACAATATGGGAATTTAACATATACGTAAAATATTCAATACCCTATTGTGTGTGCATAGTAACTTCACTCATCTTTCTTTTGCCGAGGGTAAAACCTGTGCTAAAAAAGACAATTGAAGGAACAAAAATATAGGTCTTCTATCAGAATGAAGACCAAAAAAAAAAAAAAAAAAAAAAAAGAAATATCAAGATTTAAGTTAGACAAAATTAAAGCTTCCATTATTTAATAAAAATTAAGTTGGAAGCAAATTGTCAGGTCCTAAAATTAAAAAGAGACAGTGTCTTGAGGAAGCTTGAAAGTCTAGGTGAAAGAAAGAAACCTGAAAAGCAATCACAGTGTTTTTACTAGGAGAATCCCAGGACCTACAGAAGTACAGAACAAAGAACATTCAGTCTGCTTTGGGTGCCAAGAGTCAGGACCTTCTTTATGAACTTCAAGGATGAGCAATAGTTCATTGGGCAGAAAGGAAGGGTATGCCTGGTAGAGAAAATTCCATATGCAGAAGCATGGGGTAGTGAATAGGCACATTATGTCTGAAAATTTCAAGAAGACTTTGTGTTTAGAAAATGCAGAGCTTAGTGTTGGGGATGGGTGTTATGGGGGATTAGGATGATACAAGATGAGGATGAAGTTCAGGTTCAGATGAGAAATGCCATGATTGTATTGATTAATAAATGAATAAGTAAATGCTATGATTAATTAGAAAATTACTTTTCCTGAAGATGAGAGGGACACACACACACACACACACACACGTATTTATCGTACAAGAGAGAATGTCTGTGGCATTACAGAAAGATGAGCCACAGCAGGTAAGACAGATAAAAATGAATTCAGTGTGGGTGCTGTGCAATACTCCATGTGAAAAATGGCAAGGGCCCTAGGAAGAAGTTGGATCTGAATGGCATTTTTGGAATCAGGATTATCAGGATATGAAAGGTGAGGGCAAGAGAGAAATTGAGGAAGACACAGAGATTTGTGGTTCCAGAGATTGGGTGGATGACGGTTGCTTCATGTACCAAGATGAGATGTGTAGGAAGAAGAGTCCTGGCAGGAAAGATAATGCATTCTGTCTCAAACATGTTACACTGGAAGTCTTTGTAAGGCATCTCAACATTTCAGCCATAAGTAATATTTCTTGCACTAAGAAGATAGTCTGAGTTTGTTGATAGAGATGAATATGATCCTTATGGACAAAAGACAAGAAAAGAAAAGCCAATGTGAAAACCGTGATCTAGGGTGGATGGTAAAAGAGTGTTTAAGAGAAAGGGAGAACAATCACTGGGGAGGGATCCTATACATAAGAGGAAAACTAAGATACTTTGGGGATCTGGGAGTGTGAATTTAAGATAAAAGAAATTCGAGAAAAATGAAAATTTTTGTCCTCCGTAACAAAATCAGGGTGTGAAAGGGTTTAGGATTTGGATTTAGAAGATTTCAGATTCTTCTGTCTGAAAAATATCAAGGGATTTTGATAAGATCCACACTAAAGAATATGTGAGAATATTAAAATGTTATTTTCAGAGCTAACAAAGCAAAAGTACTTCTGAATTATAAATTATCATACAAATGTTTAAACTAAAACTATACATTTTGAGTTAATAGAAATATATTTCCTTCCTTCCTTCCTTCCTTCCTTCCTTCCTTCCTTCCTATTGGCACAGGATAGAATAAGCATTCCTTGAGCATTTATCCATGAGCATTGCTGGAAATGAGAGCATTCTATTCACATATGAGAAGTCTGAATCTCAATCCCAGAGGGAATATATCAATCAATTCTAACTCCAGGAGGTGACAGTGAAGTTGGAAGGATGATTCGGCTTTTACCACACATTGAAAATGTGCTCCGAACATAGTAGACACTCAGTAAAAGGCTGTGCACTGAAGATTACCTTCAGTAAGACTATATTTTTACCGGATGAATGTAATCTCCAGAGTTTCTACATTCCTACTTAGAGATTTAAAACGGCTGCTTTGGACATGCACATCCTTTGTTCTATGAGCTTTGTGCATAAATGATGACCTAAATCAATGAAAGATTTAATCCAGATTGATGCAAATGCAAATGCCCTAGTTTCAGACAGCAGCAATGGTTTTTTCAGTACATCTGGGAAACAGCTGTCGAGCCTCATCTTTACACTGGTTTTTGTTTAACTTCAAATAAGTGTCAAGACTAAAGGAATGTAGGTGATTAGAAGGTGGTAAACATTTCGGAAATACACAGGAAATTCTGAGAATTTTTTTTTTTTCTTCCTCTAGAGCTAAACCCTTCTCTTACAGAGCTGGCATAATGGAATGTTCTCATGGAAGACCCTTCCCTATCTAAGCTCTGAGGGCACAGAGATTGGCTGGAGGGTGTAGCTAGTTTCATGATTCCAAAAGCACTCATCTCCCACAGAACCCATAATGGGATAGTCATTTTCAAGGCCAGGGATAAGTGATTACTCACCAGGACACAGAGGTTATGACAGGACAGACCAAAGCTGATGTGGACAGTCAGAGGCAAGATGCAGAGCTTGACCTTCTGCTGCAAGAAGTTGTGGAGAACTTGCGTCTGAGCCAGACAGCTGACGAGCTGTCTTCTCCTTGGGACTCATACCACAACAATAGGCCAATAGATTTATGCCATAAAGGCACTGACCTTTGTGGGCAGGGACATTTTCTCACAGGAAAGAAAAAGGAGCAGTACGCCTATGTGTGCTAAAGGTTTGACAATGACTGACAGCACAGACTGGCTCCAGTATCCAGGAAGGGTATGCATCAGCTTTTGCATTGTTACCCTTTGATTAACTTCTGACATACTTTGCAACATAAAACTCTTACAGGGAAATGGCTGTAACACCTAGAAACTTTGCCAATGAGAGATAAAATATACTCAAGAGCAGCTTGGCCTAAAAAAAGGCATAGATGCATGAGTATATATGTGTATGTGTGTGTCTGTGTCTGTTTGTGTCTGTATGTGTGTGTGTGTGTGTGCCTGCATATGCATAGAGTGACAAATGTGGGTCCTTCCATTTTCTGCCTCATAATGCTATTAGTCAAGTGCAGTATTTACAAAAAGCTTCTCACATGTTACAGGCATATTGCACATGGAGAGACTTAAGGAAGGCCAAGATGAAAATAAATAATGCATGAAGTCAGAGGCCTGAAGCAAATGTTAACTAATTTCAAAATGGGTCAAAATCACAACAATTAAGTCTCTGACATGTGAAGTCATTTTTTTTCTCCCTAAAATATTAACCAACTTGCTTCACTTCTTCTAGATTGATTTGTAGAGCATGAAAGGTCATTTTGGAGGCAGAGGGGGAATTTGGCTTCTACAAGCCATCCATAATGAGAGCCAATAAATTAGGTAAAGCTCCTGTTTACCTAAGCTGAAATATTGATGTCCAAGCCCACATTGAATGCAAATCTCTACATTAATCATTTTTCTCCAGTCGGGAAATTCAGACCATGGTAACACATGCTTTGATAGACCTATACATCATAGTTACAGCAACATTAGACAGTGCCTCAGTGACAGAATACAAATATATTGCATTGGATTTCCTTCATTTTCCCCTGCCTGACTTTTATTTGTGTCTGCAAACTCTGCTCTGGGTATGTGAAGTTTTGACATGGATTTGGACAGTGTTTTTGGCTCAGGAAATAACTGAAGATTGGTAACAAGAATTTTTTGCCACTTACCTGCCAAACAAATCTGGAGGAGGCTCATGTCAAGTTCCTCCAGCACAAACCCTGATGATGAAGTTCCCCAGTCTGTCTTCCCCTAATACACAATGATATCCCCCATGTTTCTCAAAGTATGATCCATGAAGCCCTGCTTCTGGATCTTTGGATGTTTGCTAGGAAATGCAGTTTCCTAAGCCCCATACTAAATATATTCAGTTGGATTCCCTTAGTAGAGCCAGAGAATCTTCAATTTTGTGGGATCCCCAGTTGTTTATCATGCACACTATTTTTCATAATTATCATAGACAGCTGTCAGCTTTAGGCTCCTACGGACCACTCTGATCTTGCCACTTTTCTACTCAGAGCCATTCTATACCTAAATGTATTCTAAAGCTCTATCCAGTTTTATACTTAGCTCACACTTTTCTAATTACCTACAGGTCCTACTTAGGCAATTCTCATCCATCGCTAAGACTGTTATTCTTTCCATTTGCAGAAAACTCCTAAACCACTATTTCCAAAAGCAGTGGCTTCTCTGAGCTCAGACGCATGTATGAAATTGCCTGCTGGATTTCTCCACTTGGAGTCAATATGACCTAAACTGAATTATGCTTCTCTCATGCCACCATCCATCCAGATAGAAATCATGGAATACTCCTGATCCCTCCATCTTCATTTTCATCAAGTGACTCATCAAATAAATGGCCTGTGTCTTCTCTCCATAGTCTTCTCAGTGACCCTTCCTCTTTTCTTCCAGCCCTGCCCAACGTTCAGGCCTTCATCACTTCTCACCTACACAACTCATCTCTAAATAATCATCCTGTCTTCTCTCTTGAACTGCAAAAATCAGTCTCCCACATTGTTTCCAAGTAGGCTTTCTAAAACTAAATCTGTGTCACATGCTTTCTTAGAACCATATCTCCTCATGTGGAATAAAATCTGAGTTGCCTGGCATGACACACCCTCCCTCTTCTATCATATTCCTACCCAATTTCCACCAGTCCTCACCCCGAATCCATGCTTTCAACACAAGAGTTTGTGGAATCCTCATAGAGACCAGCCTTTTTCAAAAATTTGCATCTTACCTCCCATTATCTTTCTGCCTAAAATGACCTTTGCACCTCAACTATTTCCAATTATAAAATATTTACTCAATAATGATAATGATTATTACAAATTTTACTTTATAATAATATTTTCTAACATTGAGTACTTACTCTATATGAAGTATTGCATTAAAGATTCTCTTTTGACAGGGTTGGGGGTGCCTGAGTGGTTCAGTCATTTAAGCATCTGACTTATGGTTTTGGCTCAGGTCATCATCTCAGGGTCATAAGAATGAGTCCCAGGTCAGGCTCTGTGCTCAAGCACAGAGTCTGCTAAAGATTCTTTCTCCCTCTTCCTCTGTTCCTCCCCCCTATTTGTACTCTAAATAAATAGAAAACTCTTTTACTTATTTTTTTAAAGATTTTATTTTATTGATTTGACAGGCAGAGTTCACAAGTAGGCGGGGGGGAGGGGAAGCAGGCTCCCCAAGGAGCAGAGAACCTGATGTGGGGCTTGATCCCAGAACCCTGGGATCATGACTGGAGCTAAAGGCAGAGGCTTTAACCCACTGAGCCACCCAGGCGCCCCTAGAAAACTCTTTTAAAAAATTAAAAAATAAAGTTTCTCTTTTTTTGGTTTTCACAAGTATCAAAATGTGGTAGCTACTATTAGTCTTTATAACAAACCCTTGTTTAGGTCAACGTTTTCTCCAGGTTTTCTGAATCTTTACTCCAATTTATTTCTCCTTTTATGACCACCAATAGTCCTTATGCTTACTTGAGCTAAAATGTTTAGCCTGCTATACTGACATAATGTGCTTTTTTTTTTTTTTATACTTTTTTTATTTTTTTTTTAAATTTTTTTTTTTGTATGTTGTGTTTATTTTTTTTTTATATATACATATATTTTTATCCCCAGGTCTGTGAATCACCAGGTTTACACACTTCACAGCACTCACCAAATCACATACCCTCCCCAATGTCCATAATCCCAACCCCTTCTCCCAAAACCCCTCCCCTCTTCTCCTCTCTTAATCAGTAAATTACCTACTCCATAAAAACAGAGCATATATCTTATTCAGCTCCATTTTCAAAGCTTGTAGTCCCAAACATGGCACAGCCAACATTTCCTTACCTCAACAGATCTGATACCCTGTCATGGAGAATATCACTGAGTGTCTCTTCGCAGCATATTTACTGGGAGACCATTTGATCCAACATCTTGAACTTGAAGGGGAGGGTCAGGGCATGCTCCTTTTTATATCCCCCTCCAGTGGCTCATATGTTATCTTTTATGTGATCAATGTTCAAAAGTGTTGGTAGAAATTTAACTATTACTATCTGGATTTCAGGAATATTAAACCAATGTTTTAATATTTCTGTAAAATTTTAGAAATACACAGTACACAGAGTCACTGTTAAAAGCAAAATTATTAGGCACACTAGCCATATTTAAACAGCATGATGTCAGAACAGATATTCATTAGACTTAATGGATTTGTGTGTGTCAGACAGAATAAATGTAAAAAGTTAAGACATAATGCAGAAAGGAAATAGAAACAAAGTCCTGTGGTGAGAAAAGGGAAAATGTCATCTTGTGGAACAACAAAACCCAAGAATTAAGGGACTTCATGGCTTTCATTCTTTTACACTAAACGTTTAAAGCTTATTCAATAATTATGAATTTTTTACTGTATCTGTGTATGATTATTAGAATAATAATATATATAATATAATATAATAATGAGTCATTGTCCTACTTATTGAGTGCATACTCTGGCTAGGTATTTCACATAGCTCAATATATGTGTTAGGATAGGTATGCACAGTCTTCCATTTTACAAATGAGAACACTGAGGATCAGAAGCATTTAGTAGTTTGTCAAGGTCATGCACTACTAGATTTGCATATAACATTCTGTGTACTTATTCATGTAGCAATCACATGCCGAATAGTAACCGTGCCAGACATGGTAGTTGGTGCTAAACATATAAGGATAAACGAGAACTTTAGGGAACTCACAGTCTTGTGGAGTCATGGAAAATGACACATAAAATAGAGTATCAGCTGCCCTGAGAGATACAGCCTGTGAGAACAATGATGAGGTTTGTGATAACCTGTGACAGTGGTATATAATTCAGCATGGAGTAAAGAAGACATGTAAGGCATCATGGACCACCTCCCAGTAAATCACAAAATGTCTGACTTTATGAGGAAAGACTCTTATGTCAGATGGAGGGAATAGCACATACCCTTGACCCAGAAACTGGCCCCAGCCCACCTTTCTCATCCTTGCTTTTACCAGAAGGCGTGCAAGAAACATGCCAGACCATTGTGATCGTGCACTTTCAAAGTGGACACCTTGAGAAATGATGTTGAGTAGACCACCTGACTTAGAGTGCTGCTATTCAAGGTGCTCAATGAAGAGGGAAGTGTGTGCCATGGAGGGGTGCTAAAAGTTTGGCCTACATACTACATGTAAATGGTGCCTTTTAGTGATTGTTCAGGGTGCAACCTGAGCACTATCAAGGACCTGTCCAAGCATTGTTTTCTGTATCTGACATACTTTATCTGATTTATTCCTCACAATGATTCTATAGATTAGTTTGCTTGCTTTCATTGTATGGATAAGGAGACTTAGACCTCAGGGGTTTAAACAACTGTCCAAAAATGATATACGGAACAAAGAAAAAAGCCAGGATTTAATCCAAAATACCTATGGCTTCAAAATCCTTGCTTTTGTCTGCTCAGGAATCAGGAATATTAAAAAATACACATACACACACACACGCACACACACATACACACACACACACACATATCCTATTTCATTCCTTGGGCAAGCTCTTCTCCAGACTTACACAAAGGTACTTTCTTCTCCCATCTACTCCTTTAGGGGAACAAGAAAACCTGCTGCTTCTGCATCAGCTTCTCGATGAGTAGCAGGCTGTGTGGGCCCTATATCCTTCCATTTTTCTGCTTCTCCCTAATTTAACTCTTTGTCTTTTACCCTCACTTTCTCCACAATCCAGCTAGAAAAGGATCATTCCTTTGACTACATATTCAAGTAAGTTTGTTCTTATTAGCTTTCCACCCTGTGTAAATTAAACTGTTAATCTAGGTCACAGAAGGCCAATAGAAATCCCCTATAAATGTACTATTTCTTAAGTACTGTATGTTACCAGGTTTACAGGAGCTCAAGCAAAGCCACTAAAGGGAACTATAAGCTTGGAGTAATGAAATAAATATGAAAATGACTCCAGCAAGAAGTGAGGGCTTCCTTTGAATACACTTCTGTCTCACTTTTAGGCCTGTGGGGTTGTTAAGCCTAGTTTTATGGCCAGTGCCATGTAAAAGTTCTCTCTCTTTACTTATACTTAGCACAAAGTATCCCCCTTTCACTCTAATTTAATTCTAGATTTGGGTTGAAATCCCCAAAGTGGTAGGTTTCTGATCTGAGCACACTGTGCACTAATCTGCCACACACAAGAGTCCATTAATTTTGAATAGTGCTATCAATTATACTACGTGACAGGGAGGTAACTATGTTATCACCTTTGCAGAAGTATCTTTCTTAGGAAATCTATACAGCTTCGTCAAGACTCTAATGCTGATGGATAACTCTCTCCTCAAAAATCAAAACTTGATTGCATTTTTCTTTCATGGGATCTTAAAAATGCAAGCAAATAGAAAACTTCTGAGGCTTATAATCCCTATCCACAGAGACAATGAATAAGCTTAACATTACTTTTCTATTAAGAGATTGTTTCCGCTTATTCTGGGCCCTTTTAGTAATAATTGTAAAAGTGCCCAAAAAGACAATGTCAGCATTTATACCTGGCCTTGTAAGTTTTCCCAGGTTTACCTATTAGGTGCTACTGTGAAGTGACTCTTGCTTTTTTGTTTTGTTTGTTTTGGTTTGGTCTAGTGTTTGGTTTGGGGGTTTTTTATTTATTTATTTCAATGAGAGAGAGAAAGCTAGTGCTGGGGGGCCATGCACAGGGAGAGGGAAAGAGAAACTCAAGCAGACTGAGATGAGCACAGAGCCCCATGCAGGGTTTGATCTCACAACGCTGAAATCAGACCTGAGCTGAAACTGAAAGTAAGACACTTAACTGACTGTGCCACACAGGTGCCCCGCGACTCTTGTTCCCCCTCCCTCCCCATTTGGCTCTGACTCATTCTCCTACTCTCTGTTTAAACTCCTCACATTGGGAAATTGGCCTTCCTTCTGGCCTCTTTTCAGGACAACATCTAGTTTGTGCTCTTCTCTCAAAAACTCCAATGAAGGGAACAAATCGACCTTTGTGCTAAGTTTCATTCTCTTAAATGATTTCTCTTAGATCAGACATACAAGATATATTAGAAAGCAACTAAAAACTCTTCCCTGGCTTCCCAACCAGCTCAAAATAAAACAGATTTGCCAACTATATAACACAAGCCACTTACTCATTCATTCATGCAATAAGCACATGTCAGATGCCCACTCCTTGGAAGCCACTCTTGTAGGTTACTACTGACAAGATGGAAACATTTTATCACCCCTAGACTTAATAAAGGAGAAGGAAAATAGCAATGAGCAAATACATATACAATACGATTCAACAGCAGGTAGCAAAGTAGGATCCAGAAACCAAAGTTGGGTAAATGTTGGGCAATGGGAAGAAGAAAGGAATGTCAGAGCTGCTACAAGTAAGCCAGTCAGGAAAGACCCCTGAAGAGGTGATGATGGAGCAGAGATCAAAATATTGAACAAAAACTTGCCAGAACTTGTGACTGTCAAGTGCTCAGGATCTGAGGCTAGACAGCATTTGGCAATTTTAGGGGAGAGAATGAAACCAGAATGCTTAGGGCAGAGGGAGTGAGGTTAGTTGGACAGGGGCTACATCAGGCAGGCCCAGGAGCAAAATGAAACCAGGGACTGTTCTGAAATGTTCTCCTATGTTTCCTGGTCTGAGGGTAGACAGAGCACAAGGTTCCTTTACTCCCTAAATGACTGACAATGAGTCTCAACTTTGCAAGGGAATTACTCTACTTGTATGTCAATAAAAATGAATTTTCCTATCCTCTCAATATTTCTTTAGGCTGAAGCAAATAAAATGCATGTTTTAGAAGAATATTTAGTCATAATAGATTACGCTCACAACATGTTCTTTCCAGACAAAGACAAAGAGCACCACAGAGTACTTGGTCCCTTTTCCTCTTACAAATTACATATATATATTTGTATGTCTGTGTAACATTTATATATAATATTTGCTTTTAATTATATATGTATGTAGCTCATAAAATACATGTATGAAAATGCCACAAAGTTATACAGTATAAAATTGAGAAAAATTTTATGGATGGTAGTGTAATGGATGATATTATTCTACTTTTTTATTATTTTTACTTTATTTCCTAAAATTTCCACAATAAATATGCATGACTTTAATAATTAAAAAGATCCCAAGCTGAAGGCCTTTTAAAAATTGTCCCAATTTGTAGATACTTAGGAAAATGTGGAGGGAGATATATTATTTAGAATTGCCGATCATTCATGTGTGAATCATGTAGCTACTACTAATTAAAAGTATGATGTTCTACATGTTGCTTAACTTCTCAGACTCTCAGTCTTATCATTTGATAATGTGTAGGATTACTATGAGATCTAAAGTTTAAAAATTAAAAGTAATCAATTTACAGAAATAGCTCAATCATACTCTTTTAGGGGTGAGGAGTTATACCTGCAAAATTGGTATCCTGAGATACCAATTCAAATATGTGTGTGTGCCAGGGTGTGGAGGATTCCTACACATACAACCAAGCAATTCTAACACCACCAGGGTGTCCCGAAAGTTCAACACAGTGCAACCTAATTCCAACACTGCCTACCGGGAGATAGCATCAGATCCCACAGGCTAAGAATTTGGTTCTACAGGAATTCCTTTACTTTAGACCTGAGTCAGAAGCCCAGGTTGTTAACTGCATTTCTGACCAACTGGCTATAAATTGGAGAGTTCCAGGACTTCCTGCTCAGGTTCAATTTGCTGGAGCAGGCTGCAGAACTCAGAGAAACATTTCACTTACAATATTACTGCTTTATTACAAAAGGATACAACTTGGGAAGAGAAGAATAGGGCAAGGTATGGGCAAGGGTACAGAGCTTATGTGCCCTCAGCATGTGTGCCACTCTCCCCAATCCCAACATGTTCACCAACCTGGAAACTCTCTGAACCTTCTCCTTTTGGGGTTTTATGGAAGCTTCATTACATAGCCATGAATGATTAAATCATGGGTCACTGATAACTGATTCAACTTCCAGCCAACACCACTCCCTGGAGGTTGGGGGTAGGGCTAAACATTCCCTGTAATCTTGAGTTTGGCCCATGGGCAACTAGCCCCCATTCTTAGGGCTTTCCACAAGTCACTTTGTTAACATAACAAAGGACACTTTTACAGCTCTTCCGCACTTAGGAGATTCCAAGGGCTTCTGGAGATATGATGAGGCAGAATAGGGGACAGAGACCAAAAATATATATTTGTTATAATAAATCACAATATCACAGCTGTATCCATACAGTATCTTGTAGAGTTTCATATGGAGTAACTTTAGAAATTCATATAGAATCCACAGAATATAAGGTTACAAGACCCCTCAACTTTTGGAACATGTTCATTATAAACCTATACAATGATGAACTCTAAACCTGAACACAAATTTCAGTGAAGTTTGAATAACATCTGCCTAACTATTTAAATTCATTCTCATTTCAGGTAGCAATTCAATAGTCCTATCATTAGTTGTCTTAAATGCATTTCCAATACCATATGTTGGAAAGGTGTTGGTCTTCAAACTTAGAGCTGAAGCATCTGGGAGAATGAGTGGCACATAATAAGTACTCAATAAATGATGGCGACTCTCATAGTAATTATCACTATTATTATTTTAGAACCCTTAAGATACTTTATATTTGTAACCACTAAACCACAGCTCCCTGATCCTATCCAAATACATTTTTTTTCCAGATCTCTAGACAGAACATTCATCTTTGTTAACTGCATTTTGAGAGAATTAAATAGTCTTATTGCAGCCTTAAAAATCTCTTTGGATCATGATTCTGTCACAAACTATATGCAGTCTCTTTCCAGATTCCTGTCACTCTTGCATTTGATGAGCTGTCTATTACATCTTCAGCAAAGCCACAGATAAAAATGTTGACTAAAACAAATTCGAAGGCAGAGGCATGTGTGCTGCACATCCCCCACAGTGGGGAGGAACAGGACTGTTTTCAGCAGTACACACCTGTGCCCTTTGAAAAATGGCAGGCTGAAATCTTTTTAATAGCTTAATTTTAATCCTGGGCCAGTGGATTTATCTGAAGTCCATTTAAAGTTATAAGATGTAAGGCCATTTGAAAATTGTCATTAGTTGTCATTATTTTAAAAGATAAACTGAATCACAATTCAAATTTAGACATTTCTTAATATATTTGAGCAGTACAATTAATGAAAATCAGCTAATCCTTTAAAATTTACTCTATTCTAGACTCTAAACCAGGTTCTGAAGAAGTTTACAGTCTAATGAAGCACACAGATATATAAACATATCATTCCTATATATGCTGTCAAGTGCTATAACAGAGGCATTCACAAATGTTTCTGAAGCATCATGACTAAATTTCTTTCCACACTATTAAAGTTTTAAAGATGGAAAATACTATATAGATTATCAAATCCAATCTCCTAATCATACACATGAAAAAACTAGCTGAGAGAGTGGAAACAATTTATGCAAGTTTATGCAGCTAATTTGTGGATCAGAACTCAGATGTCTAAGTACCAATTCAATGTTGTCTTTCCTCTCCTCTTCTTGACAATATCCTCCCAAACCAATAAATGTACGCATTTACTGGCAGTAATCAAAAACCCTGTCTGAAGATGTGTTTTCATAATCTAGGATAGATACAGATACAGAAGAAATAGAAATGTTGTATCTTATTGGGTTTTTACCCTAGAATATACCTAAGGAATTAACACACATGCTCATGCACAATTAAATTCACTTAAATTCCAATATTAGCTTGTCATTGTTCGTTTGGGTGTTTTTCCTCCTCAGTGGTGTGTAGGAAAATACAATAATAACACCTTGTTAATTGAAGATTCAGGCTTGTTAGTTTTTAATTAATTCATTCCACAAATATTTAGTGGCTTTTTACCATACAAAAAGTCTTTTTCAAAATAAAATATAAAGTAGCTATGGCAGCACGCCTTAAGGCGTTTGTCTTGACAGTACTCTGCTCTTTGGGTTACAAAGAGCCTGATGGAATGTATCATAAAGCATAATGAAAGCCAAGCAATCCAGGTTCTTACTCTTACCAAGAACACACAGGATACTATCACTGTTCTAGGGTGTCTGCTCTGTCATAAATTAGAAGATCCAATAAATATTAAGTGGCTCCTACTAATGGAAAAGAATTGAGCTGTATGATATAAGTGATATTTTCTCATTTGGTTCTCCCAGCTAATCTGAGAGATTGGTATTTTAATTCTTCCCTAGTTATTATAGCAGAAATCCTGAGGTTTATAGATACTGGTTAATTTATCTCAGGTTACACTTGTCTCAAGAGTAAATGGAGAAACTAGAATTTGAATGCAAGTCTGCATGACTGCAAAGCCTATGCTCTTTCCACAGTACTTCTGGAATCATAGTGTGATGAGGGCCACAGGTGTGTCTGGTCCTGGGACAAACAGGTTAAGGGGAGCTTGGAAAGAGTCAGTTCATCACTGAACTCAATAATTTGCCTATGTTATAGATGAAACTCATACTTTAAAAGTACAGTTTTGGGGGGGCACCTGGGTGGCTCAGTTGGTTAGGCATCTGTCTTCAGCTCGGGTCATGATCCTGGGGTCCTCGGATCAAGCCTCGCATCAGGCTCCCTGCTCAGCGGAGAGTCTGCTTCTCCTTCTCCCTTTGCTGCTCCCCCTGCTTGTTCTCCCTCTCTCTCTCTGTGTCAAATGAATAAATTTTAAAAATCTTTTTAAAAAGTACAGTTTTCTCTAAGCTGAAATGTACACACATATGTACACATACACACAAACACACATATTTCTCAGTAAAATCTGTACTCAAAATGTGAAATTCTACAGTTGGTCTTTTAAAGCTATTTATTCACCATTACTTTTAATGATGATTATTTTTCATTTTCTGAAACTTCCAATTCTGTGTTTATAATATGGGTAGTTACTTGCAAAATAGCTTACTGTGATTTCCTCCCCCCTCCCCGATATGGATGGTTCTGGCAATAGGTTTATCTCCCCTTAAGCATATTTCTCTGTGGCCATGCCAAATTGCCTTAGCTATTTGGTTTTACCAATGGTACAACACTTGCCAGAAGCTTCCCCAGGGAAATTAGGCAGTGCTAAGAAGCTCCAGATCTTTTAGGCCCAAATTTCCTCAAAATAACCAGGACCATTTCCAAACTCTTCAGTTCCACCTCACTGGTGTCTGGACGAGTTGTTAAAGATTTTTGAATGTCCTTGATCTACCCTAATTTGAAATCACCAAAGGTAATAGAAGGAAAAGCTGAGAGGGGATTATTCTCAGACAGATCCATTGGAAAGTGACAGAGGCCCAGTACAGGGTGCCTAATTTCTTTGGGGTGATTTCTATTTTTGTTTGTTTGTTCATTTTACTTACCGGATGGCTTTTTTCCTCATGATGATAAGAGAGTATCTGATGAGAAGAGGCATCCCCCTGGCTTTCTATTAGAAGGCAGAAATGAAAAAGCAGGGGACAGACTCCGAATCCTTCTTTCATTTATCTCTCTAAAAGTAAATTTGCAATATAGACAGAAGACTCAAATAGTAAGGGCTTCAGTTAATTATACAGCGATATGCAGTGGGGACAAAACAATAAATAAGATCAATAGAATTCTCCATTCATGAAGCCTGCAGTTAGTCATGAATGAGGTCATTTCCATAAAGTGAGATGCATACCAGGAACAGAAGCACCAAAGAACTGAGATAGGCCACCAAACCCAGATCTATAGGGCTGGGGAAATGTCTAACTTTTGATACCTATGTCTAGCCATTATATATTTTTAATCTAACAGGCACTTACATAATATTTGCTAACCCCGTATGCCATTATAAGTACTTAATAAGCATTAAAAAACTTAATCTTCATATTGATCCTATGAGATATGTACTACCATCAACAGCCCCATTTGATGGACAAGGAAACTGAGGCACAGGTAGTTTGTATGACTTGTCCAAAGTCACACAACTAGGAAGTGACAGAGATGAAATTTGAACCCAGAGGATATGCTCTTACTGCTAAAACAAGTACCTCTCTGCAAATCCCTTAAAATGAAAAGATCTTAATAGCTGGTCTGCCAGGGTGGGCAGATGTGCTTATATTCTGCAGTGCTGGGAGAGTACAGGAGTGAGGAATGATATTCATTTCATGGTCTGATCTGCAAGAAAAGGAGAACACCAAGTAATCGCCAGAACTAGGCCAGGGCCAGACAGTGGAAAGACCTGCATGAGGTTCCTGATGGGATACTACAACAGCCTATCTGTATTTCATTTTCCAGTCTAACCAAGGACCATTGCAGTAAGTGCCAATCTCTAAAGAAGGGAACATGTAAAAATCTTTCCCCATCTAAAAAGCAATTTTTGCAGACAGTAGTTTTCCTCACCATACTTTTCCCCCACATGAAGAGGGAGATAGATAGAAAAGGCCCCTTTTCTGACAGGCAAGTCCAAAACTGCCCTCACACTGCCAGCCTTAAGGAGGAAATGAGAGGAGAGTTGGTCAAATCAGAGAGAGATTATCCTCTTTATTGCTACCATCCATAATCCAAAAAATAACCAGACCTCCCAATAACCAGAAAACTAGAACAGAATGAGAAGGAGAAAAATACATCAACTTCATGGAGGAGAAAACATCAGAAATGTAGACAGGGCTCTGCATGCTCTCAGAACAAACTATCACTTGAATATGTCTCCTCCTCTATGGGGCAGCAATGAGACCTTACGGGTAGCTCTGTAGTTAATCGATGAATCGATGAGCTCCCCTTGGTTCTATGCCTGTTTCATCAGGAACACTTGAAATAGGCTTCTCTTTTTATTTATTTATTTATTTGTTTGTTTGTTTGTTTATTAGCAAACACAGCTTTTGAGTACTGGTTCATCTTCCTTAGTAGCTTTGTGATCTGACATATGTCATTTAACCTAGCTAAGCCTCCACTGTCATCCATTAAAATGAGTGTAAAGAAGTGAATGAGTTTCTTATTCTGACAATCAGAATTTCTATTAGGAAAAGGACTGTGTTTTACAGAAAAACACCTTGATAAGCTCTGGTGTTAACTGATTGGCACCATAGCTTCAGGGAAGAGGGACAAGATGCTCTATGTTGGAAAATTAAACTTGAAACAAAGGAGGAGAGAAAAGAACCTAGAAGGCAAGAAAGGGGAAAAAAAGAAACAGAAGACTCTAACGGGGAATTGCTAAAGTCAACTGGGGTTAAGGATGTATGAAACTCCACAGTGTGTTAACTAAGGGCATCATAAGAGCAAAGTTTCTTAATATTCTATTCTAAGTTGTTTACATTGTGTCATATAAATCCTGTTTTACATACATCTTAAGGGCAGTCTAAAAGACTCAGACATATTTATTAGGAGTACTGATGTTTTTAAAGATTCTATTTATTTATTTGAGAGAGGGAGAAAGAGATAGTGAGAGAGAGCACAAGGTGGGGGGGTGGGGTAGGGGCAGAGGGAAAAGCAGGCTCCCCATTGAGGAGGGAGCCCAACAGCAGGCTTAATCCCAGGACCCTGGGATCATGACCTGAGCTGAAGGCAGAAGTTTAACCGACTGAGCCACTCAGTCACCCCAGGAGTGTTTATTTTAGAGAAATGGAGGAACCAGAGTTCTAAGTGTAGTTCAACAAAAATGACCCAGGACAGAACACGTACCCAGACAGGTGAATGGCCATGAAAAGGGAACTCAATATATTTAGGGAAGTACTGTATGTCTACTGGTGCAGATAGATGGCAAGAAGAAGTAAATTCAACCTAGATTTTGAGAGGTAAGGAACATCCAAACTGAGATCTCGTTACCCAAACATAATCATATTAATTTGGCAGGTAAACGACATCACCTCTGTGTCACATTGCCTGATGCCCTCCCTCTTTCATTCCCTCCCTCCATTATTTGTGCCTGATTGGTATTATATCTAACCTTTAATAAAAATGCTCTGGTTTGGGGCGCCTGGGTGGCCCAGTGGATTAAGCCGCTGCCTTCAGCTCAGGTCATGATCTCAGGGTCCTGGGATCGAGCCCCGCATCGGGCCCTCTGCTCTGCAGGGAGCCTGCTTCCCCCACTGTCTCTGCCTGCCTCTCTGCCTACTTGTGATCTCTCTCTCTGTCAAATAAAATAAATAAAAATCTAAAAAAAAAAATGCTCTGGTTTTACTTTGGAGTACATATTTCTACACTGTAGTCCAGCCCACCTCATTCCAAAGGGGAAATATTAGCTTGTCTGTTCCGACTGCAAGATCTTTCGATCTCTAGAATGCACTTTTCCCTCCTGTTAAGCCATATCACCCCAGTGAATATTCATCTGTGTAAAAGTGATTCATTATCACCTTTCATTTTTACCATCAACTGTCTTATTGTTCATTACCATCCAGAGGCTGGTTTCTCATTTTTGTCCTTGAATCTGCAATTTTTATTTCCTCTGCAGACTACTTTTCACACCTCCTTTTACAGTTTCTGTCTTACCCCATAACCATCCCTCTGTGCCCCGTGATCAAACCGAGCGGCAGTCACTAAATTATTGGGTATTCTCTGCAACTTCCCAGCATCGATGATTTTCAGCTATATAATCTGCTCTTTTCAGTCAGCTATATATTGGGAAGGATATATGGGTATTACCACTCACAAACCTCAAAATGTGGGGAAGCTTACTCAGACTAGTGTCTTTGGTTGATTTAGAGATCAACTTCCTGTTTATTATCAACTATTATCTGTGTGGATTTTTTTTCTTTCAATCCTCTTTGTCTTTCTGTCTCTAGTTCTGTACGATCATGTTGCTTAGCTTCCTGAGTCACTGCAATGGTGTTCTTCCATCACTAATGCCATTCTTCACTGTCAGTATCTGAATTTAAGGTCCCCTGCAGCCCTCTTCTCTCTCTCTCTCTTCTTTTTTTTTAAATAAACTCTTTTGGTTAGTTCCCACTACATATGAAAACAATCTCAGGCATCCTGGACTTTCTCAGGGATTCTTCCCTGAAATAGTCACCTTGGCCATATAGCAACCCCCTCTGGTTCCCATTCCTCTCTTTCTTTCCCCCCTCCCTTTCCTTCTTTCTTTCTTTCTTTCTTTTTTTTTTTTTTTTTGAAGATTTTATTTATTTGACAGACAGAGATCACAAGTAGGCAGAGAGGCAGGCAGAGAGAGGAAGCAAATCAGGCCTCCACTGAGCAGAGAGCCCAACGCAGGGCTCCGTCCCACGCCCCTGAGATCATGACCTAAACCGAAGGCAGAGGCTTTAACCCACTGAACTACCCAGGTGCCCTTCCCCCCCTCCCTTTCTTTCTTTCCTTCCTTCCTCCTCCCTTTTCTCCCTCTGAATTAAAGTAATTTAGAGTTGATTAATCATACTCTGTAACTCAGGAATATTATCAATCAACATCATTGTTTCATGAAAATCCCCTATTTTATATACTTAGCTTTTTAAATTCCACAGTATCTTATTCTCATTTGTTTGCATGTATTCACACTGTCATTTCTGCTATAACTCTTCTTTTGAAATCATGAACTTGTCCCAATGCCACTGACATAGAGAATAATTTAAGCATAACACAAATTTCTCTTTATGTGTAACTCTGTCCAGGAGAAACACCAAGTGAATGTAGAAAAGAAAACAGTGCCCCACTGACTGGAGTCCTGTAGGAATACACAAAACACACACACACAGCTATCTCAATTCAGCATGTGTTATGAACCATTCACACTCGCACCTGAGTTGAACTTTCTGCTTAATTTCAGAGAAGCCTCATTTGACCACCTCACAATAAGTTCACAAGCTGCAACCTGCCTTGTGCCCATTTTCATGAGAAAAATCCTGGCCTTGTCAACCTAAAGTTGTAGTAGGTATGTACTGTAGTATATATGGATGTTTCCCAACTGCTTAACATATGTGCAATTGTGCCACAGCTTTTATTAGGTGCCAATCTTTCGAGTCTTAACAAAGTTTTTGAGTGCTATTCCCAAACCCATTTCCTTCACAACCATTGCAGCTTTATTGTAAAATTCTGTATAGCAAGATTATTTTTAGGAAAGAATATGTTGCACTATAAAAAACTGACTATATTATCATTTTAAGCACATGTATTTTTAATTTATAAAAATGAAAATCTGTTAAAAATGTCACTCTGTTTTCTACTATTCTTGTTGTTCTAAACATTGTGCTTTCAGATCCTTCAAAGTGGTTGTTCATGGTTTCTAATTACTTATGTATCCCTCCTCCACATTTTACCCATCCACTCTCCCATGGGTGAACACTCACCCAAGTTACCTTCAAATTTTTACTACCACAAATAACATTAACATTTTGCTACCCTCTAAAACCCCCTTCTAGATCTACACAACACTTTCTTTGGAATACAGATCCAAAAGTAGAATAGCTAGGTCATAGAGTCAGCAAACCTTTGCTTTTCTTAAAAAGTGTGACCTTGATCTCAAAAATGCATTTGCTGGGGGTTGCCTGTTGGCTCAGAAGGTTAAGTATCCAACTCAGTTGTGGCTCAGGTCATGATCTTGCAGTTATGGATGAGCCCCACTTCAGGTTCTGTGCTCAGTACAGAGTCTACTTTAGATTGCTTCTCTCTCTCCCTCCTGCTCACACACACTCTCTCTCTCAAGTGAATAAATGAAATCCTTAAAAAAAAAAAAAAAAAGAGAGAGAGAGAGAGAGGAGAGAGAATGCTGGTCTACAATCTCCAAAACAATGCATAAGCACACTTAAATCTCTACTTGGCACTGAGATGTAGTGTTTTAAATTTTGCCCATCTATTATATATTTATTCTGCCATTTCCTCTTAATCTTCTAATCACTTTAGACCACTCGTCATCCTTTCAATTGTCTTTTTCCTGAGACTCAATCCACAGTGGTAGCCCTTCAGCTCTGGCATTCATATTCCCCTCTCCTTCATCCATATCTATTCCACAGTTACATGGATTTTTTCACCATCTTCCTCTAATTTGTCAATAAATATCCCATCAGTAGCACCAAAGACCCAACTGATTGCTAGTTCAGTACAGACTCTCATATCAAATTCCTCCATTTTATTTATTCATTCCTCTATAAACAAAGTTTGGGACACACTGCATGCCTATACATCTGTTGAGGTTCCTCTCACCTATCACTTCTGTGAAGCCTTCTCTGACCACCCTAACTAAAGTGGAAATAATTCCTTTATTCCACAAAAACTGGCATGTATTCACTACTGTTGTATTTTTTTTAACTCCTAGTTTTGTTAATATTTGTTTATACATCTTTCTTCCTAAGGGGATCCTGAGCTACTTGAGGGTAGGGCATTTGTCTTACTCATCTTGATTTCTCCCACCTTTAGTAGGCTCTTGAAAACTCTCCCTTCAGTGATCGAATAAATTAGCAAAAAAATGAATAAATCAAATGTTATTTTATATCAAGTGCCTAAGAGCACTTAAGAGTAATCAAAGTTTGTAATGCCCAATATGCTAGTCATAATTTAAGATGCTTTATTAACATAGAACAAATAAGATGAGATAATTTTTAATTCAAAAAAACTGTATCTGAAAACCAATTCACAAAGGATATTGCTTGATTATTTGTCACTTTATTTGTCACTTAATAAAGGATGCTTTATTAATTAGCCTCTCTGGTCTATAACTCTTTTCTATAGTTATCATATTGCCTATCAGTAATGCTAGGATCTGCTAAAATGAAATATAATTGATAATGAATTCAGCAACTAATTCTCACATCATTCTCAAGTCAATTCCAGTTGACTCAATTCATCCTTTCTTTTACCATGATCTTTAAGATGATTTTTATTAAATTTTAACATAGGAGTTAGTAAAGATTATAGTTCTGTATTATTTTTACAGGAACATAAGCTACTCTAAGAGAGTGCATAGGCATTGGGGGAAGGTATAAATAGAGTAACCAACTATCTCAATTTGCCTGGAACTGTTTTGGTTTTAGCATTAAAAGTCTTGTACCTCAGAAATTGCTTTCCAGGCAAATTACAATGCTTGGTCATCTTAGCTGCAAATCTTCTCCATTTATTTGCAGCTTCTTAACCAGGTATTCGAGACCTTCTATGATCTAACAGTGACCTTCTTTTCTGGCTTATTTCTAGCAATGCCTCCTACAGTCTACTTTCCAGAAAAACTTTACACATGAATTGGTTTCCTTGAGAGCAATGGTGTAAGTCTATAAATTCTTCCTATTTGTCAAGGACTAGTTAAAATGTTATTTTTCCTATCACATGTGCCTTTGTAGCCAAAGGTTCTTCCTAGTATGACTATGGCTTTTGATGCCGATTCATTTCTGCTTTGCATCACAGTGTCTCATGTATGTCCTGTCTCTTTGTCCTAAAGAAGGAATCAATATTAAACATAGTACCACAAAATGGAGTTTGGATTATGTTCATAATATATATAATTTAGATTAGGTATGATTAATTAGTATCAATATTTTCTTGTAATCTTTTTTTTTTTTAAGATTTTATTTATTTATTTGACAGAGAGAAATCACAAGTAGATGGAGAGGCAGGCAGAGAGAGAGAGGAGGAAGCAGGCTCCCCGCTGAGCAGAGAGCCCGATGAGGGACTCGATCCCAGGACTCTGAGATCATGACCTGAGCCGAAGTCAGCGGCTTAACCCACTGAGCCACCCAGGCGCCCGGTAATCTTTCAACAATGATCACTCAACCTATCAACCATTTTGTTTTTCAATATCTAAAGCATGCCAAAGTCTTTCAATGATCTTATCTTATTTAAGTTCTTCTATATGACTGAGGGGGAGAATATGGTACAACAAAATGAGTATATGCACTGAAGCCATTCACTGAAGTTTAAATTCTAGGTCTTCCTCTTACTTCCTTGGAGCTTCAGTTCTCCAACTTTGAAATGGAAGTTAACATTTTCCTATAGACATGTTATATGGCTTTAAAAAAAATTGCTATCAGATGTCAGCAAACTCTTCTGTAAAGAAACAAATAGTAAATATTGACTTTGTGGGCCATGGTCCCTGTTAAAACTACCCAATAGCCTTTGCAGGGTAAGATTAGCCATAGATAGTAAGTAAATCAAGGAAGCAATAATATGTTACAATAAAGTTTTATTTACAAAAACAGATAGTGGGACAGATTGACTTGTTGATCACAGTTTGCCAATGGCTGATACACATTAAACATTTCTAAATGTCACCCAGTACTATCATGAGCTAATCCGTCTTTCCTTACTAAGCATTTTGATTTTGTGGTCCTGTTCTAAATTAAGCTCAAACTAACCTAACATTTGCCAGTAATATTTTGTAGGTTTAAATTCTGTTTTTCCCATAATATCTTCCATAAAAGTAGGACAGGGAAATTATATGATCCAGTATACTGAATCTATTATTAGTAAGGATAGAATGCTGAAGGTTCAGGTGTTAAGGATTTTAATCCCTAATTCTCCTCTTTCTTGATTGACTAAAGTCACTGATGCCCCCCATCTTACAACTTCTATTTTATCCAGAATCTGAAATTACCACAATCTAGTCATAAAATGACTAGAAGATCTGAATTAACTAGCCACCATAAGCTCTATGCTCTGGGATGAGGCCTGGGTACCTGAGTCTCTCAAGGCCACCTTTATTTCAAACATACTAATTTCTCCAAAATTCAATGTTTTTGTGACCTGATTAGCACTATAGCTTGCCAGAGAACCTCAATGATGCCTATAGTCCAGTTGATCTCAATTTCGGCTGCAAGTTAGAATCACCTGAAAAAGTTTGAAAAAGAAAATTTTCATAGCCTAAGAAAGTAGTGATTATAAAAAAAAAAAAAATAGAATCTAGCATAATATAGAACTTTTTTCATTAAACAATAATACCATGAATAAACAAGTTACAAACATATAGACTGAGAGAAAAGATTTCACAAAATATATACCTGACAGAGAACTGGTGTCCAGATATATAATCAACAAACAAATAAAAACAAAACAAAACAAAAAAATCTCTTACAAATTAATAGTACAGGGACGCCTGGGTGGCTCAGTTGGTTAAGCAGCTGCCTTCGGCTCAGGTCATGATCCCAGCGTCCTGGGATCGAGTCCCACATAGGGCTCCTTGCTCGGCAGGGAGTCTGCTTCTCCCTCTGCCCCTGTCTGCCATTCTGTCTGCCTGTGCTTGCTCTCTCTCCCTCTCTCTGACAAATAAATAAAATATTTAAAAAAAAACAAAAACAAAAACAAATTAATAGTACAAAGGTAAGAACCACATGAAAAGTGGGCAAAAATGTAAAAGTCACTTCACAGAAGAGGACAGATAAATAGTCAATATGAATATGAAAAAGTAATTAATATCACTTGCCATCACAATAAGATATCAATATATGTCTGTCAGAATTACTATAATTAAAATGATTGATGATGGCAATTGTTGGTGAGTTGTGGAACAATTAGAATTCTCAAATTATTGGTGGGAATCATCTAGAAAAAATGTTCAGGCACCTTCCTCTAAAACTAAACTAAATGTGCCCTATGACCTAGTTATTCTACTCCTAGAAAATGTTCAAAAGGACTTGTGTAAAAAATGCCTATAGAAGGATCAGTCATCACAGCTAAACTGGAAGCAGCCGAAGTGTCCATCAAAAGGAGATTATATGGGGCGCCTGGGTGGCTCAGTGGGTTAAGCCGCTGCCTTTGGCTCAGGTCATGATCTCAGCGTCCTGGGATCGAGTCCCGCATCAGGCTCTCTGCTCAGCAGGGAGCCTGCTTCCCTTCCTCTCTCTCTGCCTGCCTCTCTGCCTACTTGTGATCTCTGTCTATCAAATAAATATATAAAATCTTTAAAAAAAAAAAAAAAAGAATAACTTTACCAGTATTTCCCAACTCTGCCCCAGGGAATATGGACCATTTCCTTCATATACAGCTGACCCTTGAAATATATGCAGTTTGAACTACATGGATCCATTTATCTAAGACATTTTTATGGTATATACAGTATAGTACTGTACATTATACCGTACATTATACATTATACATTATACTGTACATTATACTGACATTATACAGTATATACAGTATAGTACTATAAATGTATCTTCTTTTCCTTATGATTTTCTTAGTAACTTTTTCTTTACTTGATTCTAAGAATATAGTATATAATATATATACAGTCTATAAAATAAAATAATTATAGAATATAATTTTGTATGTATATAACACATATAATATAAATGTTAATTGATTATGTTATTGATACAGCTTCCAGCCAACAGTAGGCTACTAGTAAATAGGTTTCAGGGAGAGTCCGAAGATATATGCAAACCTGACTAAACCCCCACACTCTTCAAGGATCAACTGTATTCATTCAGAAGTAAGAATTCTTCCCTAAATTTTACAAACCTTTTACAAACACAAAGCTGCTATCCTGCTAACTGTGAGCCCCACCCTAGGTAAAAGACCAGGTCACCCTGCCTTAACTATGGCATCAGACTCCTTGATTACTAGCCCTGGTATGAATCAAGCCCAAAGGAACCAAGCCCATTCATTTCCCCTAAGGAACCAGCCTTATCCCTTTGCCTTTGATTTTTACCCCATCATAGCTTCTTTTGTCCTCCTTTCTGCACTGAGATTCCCAGTTTGTTGAGAGCAATTCCTGCTTGAGTTACCAAAGACAAAAATTAAGGCATCAGATAATAAGACTGAATAAAAATATATTACAGGTAAGGCCTTATGTGACTGAGTCTAAACTGTTCCTCAAAGAACATGAATTTACTTATTTTATCTGGTAAAAGATTAAAATGATCACCTTTCCTTATCATCACGACAGGTTTTTATTTTATATTAATATATTTAATTACATTACATTCATATATACATGTGTATATGCATTCATAATACATATATATAATATGTAATAGAATACATTATTCGAGATACATGCATGTAGCATGGAAGACAAAACAAAATACTCAGTTGTTTGTGGGTGTTTCATCACATAGCATGGAAGACAAAACAATAGACCCTCATTGTTTATGGGTGAAAGCTGAGTGATAATCCTCTTAAAACAAAGAAAGAAAGAAAGACAAGTGTTTAGCAGAAAATATATATGTACTCCAGCAGTAAATTGGTTTCTCCACCCAAATCTGACTGTGACCTCTCCCGGTGTAGAGATCATGTTTTACTCATCTTTGACTTTCCACTGTCAACACAATCCTGAATGTGAAGGGTATTCAACCTGTAATTGAGACTCATGCAAAACCCATTAACTAAAAATCCCTGTGTTTTTACAACATGTAGTTCACATGCATCTATATTCCTATAAATATTCTATAATTTCAAGGTTAATTCACAGTGATTTTGTTTAACAGTTATTAATATTGCTCTTTACAATGAAGAACACTGAAGCTTATAGAGGTGAAGATGTCTTGTCAGATTTGCCACATCCAGGAAGTAGCAATGACAATATTCTAGCCCAGGTCTAACTCCCCAAATTGTGCTCTTTTTATCCCCTCAATCTACTTCCTACAAAGCTCAACAGAAACAAGAGACTGTGAACCTATCTTTCACATGTCACAGTATCAATGAGGATCCTTTGGTTCTCTCAAAACCTTGAACAGAGTTCATTACTGCCACTGTAGAGCACATAATGTTTCCAATAAAATGTTTCCCCCTTATTATCTGTCTGGCAAGCAAAGACCAGAAACTCCCCTTTACCCTCTTCTTTAAGTTATCAGACGATTCTGATGTGGAAGGAACCTGTCACAGGTATTGTTCATCATTTTCCTTCAAGAGAAGGATGTGTGCAAGATGCACTACTGAGTAGTATAAATCATATATTCACATTTCTGCCATGTTTAGTCTGATGAGGGAGAGAGAAAGAAACTGCTGGCGAACAATCAGAACTGATAGCCTTTTTTTCTGTGACATGTCAGCCTGCTTGTACTGCCAACTGTCATGGCATCATTTGTCTTTGTTACCAGCACCCTGAGTTAAGCAAGAATCAGCTACAGAAAAGGGACTTTGTCGAGTGAATTACTTCAAAATGCTGTAAACACCTTCTTGGGACCATTTATGTCTTTTATTGTAATGCTTTCAAGTTATCCTATCCCATCCTGTTTTGACAGGAGGAGAGGTTCCAAAAAGCTTACAGTCTTCCTAGAACTCAACATATCAACAATCAAATATATGTAGTAACCGGTGACCTAGTAGGTTTCCTTAATACATGATAGGTTAAATCATATCTGGAGGGATAAAAATGGGGGATGCATAAGGTGAGTTTGCTCATACTCTCTCTGTCTTCTTATTTCCCAAGAAGAGGAGAACATTCTAATGGAAAGGACTGAAATTTATAGAGCACAAGCTTGGGATTTATAGCCTTCATCTGATACAACTGATAAAGTATTAGATTAGGTTCCTCCAGAAGCCAACCCTGAAACTAGAAGTTTGTTTGAGAAGTGATCCCAAGAAGGGAAATACAAAAGAGAAGTGAAGGAAACCTATAATTATGTTAGGTAACTGGGGGTCAATCACATTGAGGACTTCTAGGAAAAAGTAGAGCATGCTGCAGAGTGGGCCCACCCGGAGGGCAGGGAAGTTGGCTATTTTCCCATGAAACCGTTAATCTTGACTGAGACCTGCTTCCAAGGAACCAACAAATAGAGCACATGACCTTGGCCAGAGAAAGCCCTTGAAGAAAGGGATGTGATGCCCTGAGGAAAGAAAGAGCAAAGCTAAGTGCTAAGGGTCTGGTCCCAGCAACAGCAGTGTCTGCTATAGATAAATGCCATGGCAAAGGAGATAAAAATGGTGACAAAGGAAAAGATACTGTTTTATGAAAGCAAAATAGGACACACTTAATTCTTTTGTTTGAATGAAATTATAATCTTTAATAACTCTCTAAAGCCACTGTAAATTATTTTAAGGCAGAGAAGAAACAAGAAAATGTTGTTTTATTCATAGGCTGTTTATTATTTTTAAGAAAAAGGTGATCATGAGCACTAGCATGTTTTTATCAAACAAGCAAACAAAATTCTGTGAAATTACCATGAATTAGGTTTTGGTACTAAAAGCACAATTTTACCACCATAATATTTGATTTATACCATAAGATATTTCTCATGCCTATATGGAAGAAGAACTTATTAGTTGGGATTGTTAGTTTTTAAAAAATAATAGCCCCCAATTTTTTATTAAAACTTTAATATTTCTAATAGCTCTCTAAAGACTTCTTTTGTGCTCAATACTTTTTGTCTTTTCTTTTTTAAATCAATGATTTCTTTGAATTAAGACACTGAAGAGCTATTGTTTTTTAAAGATTTTATTTATTTATTTGACAGACAGAAATCACAAGTAGGCAGAGAGGCAGGCAAGGGAGGGGGAGCAGGCTCCCTGATGAGCAGAGAGCCGGATGCGGGGCTCCATCCCAGGGTCCTGGCATCATGACATGAGCCAAAGGCAGAGGCTTTAACCCACTGAGCCACCCAGGCACCCCAACACTGAAGAGTTATTAAGTATGTGCTTTACAAAAACCTTTTGGATTATTGGATATAACAATTGGGATTTAAAAATGTCTCTATAATCAGAAAATGGAACTGAAACACACAGGATTTAATTTATCAGAGATCATGGCTACATCTTAAGTTTAGGCTGTAAAATATTAGTAACACTGGTAGAAAGTGGAAGGCTACATGGTCTATGTAGCTTATGTTTCACCTAAGAGAAACAGAATCATGTTTCTCTTCTTTACATGTAAACATTATGTACCTTGGTTAGTTGTAAAATTTAGATATAATAAATATGCCTGGTATATAGTAGGGAGTTGAAAATGATGGATTTCCTTTCCCATAAATTTATTGAGTATTTCCTACATCAGAGGTACTAGGATGGGTACTGAGAAGGGTAAAGTTTATCTTCTTAAATCCTAGAGTTGAGTGAAGCATTTGAGTTGCGATGGCAAAGGATAGTAAAGAAAATCAGAGGAAAATATACAACCAGAAGTTGGGAAATGGGCTGTCCTCAAAAAGACTGCTCAATGACAATAGCCAAACTATAGAAAGAGCCTATATGTCCATCAACAGAAAATGGATAAAGAAGATGTAGTGTATATATACAATGGAATATCATGTGGCCATCAAGAAAACCTGAAATCTTGTCATTTGCAACAACGTGGAGGGAACTAGAGAGTATTATGCTAAATGAAATAAGTTGGTCAGAGAAAGACAATTATCATATGATCTCACTGATAGGAGGAATTTGAGAAAAAAGACAGAGGATCATAAGGGAAGAGAGGGAAAAATGAAACAAGATGAAACCAGAGAGGGAGACAATACACAAGAGACTCTTAATCCCAGGAAACAAACTGAGGGTTGCTGGAGGGGAAGGAAATGGGAGGGTTGGGGTCATTGGGTGATGGACACTGGGCAGGGTATGTGCTATGGTGAGTGCTGTGAATTGTGTAAGACTGATGAGTCACCGACCCTGAAACAATACATTATATGTTAATTAAAAAAAAAAAGACTGCTCAATGAATGTAACATCTAAGCAGAAACCTAAAGGGGGAATATAAATCAACCAAATTAATAAGTGGCACAATACAGGGCACTGTTTGGCAGAGATAAGGATTGTTCGTGTCAGAACAGTGAGCTTATAATAAGAAACAGAGCTAGGGGGAGCCTATTATAAACATATAGAGGCTGGATCATGGAGTGCACACTAGGGCTGGGGAATGGTTGAGAAGGCTTTAAGGACTGAGGAGAGATGAAGCTAGATAGGAAATATGGGTAAGGTCTTTTAGGAGCTTCTAGAACATGTTGAGCCATATGTAAATATTTTTTCTTTTCTTTTTTTTAAAGATTTATTTATTTATTGAATATAGAGAGAGGGATCACAAGTAGGCAGAGAGGCAGGCAGACAGAGAGGGGGAAGCAGGGTCCCTGCTTAACAGAGAGCCCAATGTGAGGCTTGATCGCAGAACCCTGAGATCATGACCTGAGCCAAAGACAAAGGCTTAACCTACTGAGCCACCCAGGTGCCCGAGCCAAATGAAAGACCAATGAGAAACCACTTAAGCCAATGAATTAGAATATTACATGGTCAGATTCAAAGGACAGCAGAGAAGAACCATGAATATTAACCATGAGTCTGCTATACTGTTCCAGCTGAGCAGTAATAGTGACTCTAGAGTGGTGTAGGGCTAGAAAACTTGAAAGATTTCAGAAATTTTTAGGAGACATAGGTAACTCACATTCCCCACAATGCTTACAACAGTGTTCTATACTTCGTAAGCTTTTAATGCATAGGTGATAAGTGGATTTCTCTTTATTATAATTATTCTATTTCTTCGCAAATATAAGTGGTTGAAAATTTTGATAAGCACAGACTGTGTTTCTCTTTAAAGGCCTAACTATTCCTTGTAGTTAACAAACAGTAGAACGACACAGCTCCAGGTCAGCAACTTCCTTAGTGCAATCAAAGTGTTTAAATACTCTGATTAAAGATTGGCCTAAATGAACCCTAAAGTCTCTGACACTATGATCTGTGGTAAGTCCTTATATGAAGATGCTCTTGTCAATAAACTAGAATTATTTCTTTTTCCTACAGTACTAAACAAAATAATTAATGATCTGTAAACCAATCCAATATGTACCACCAGTTAGAGAAAAAAAGTTATTAGTAAAGCAAAAGCTTGTTAGGTATGAAATAGAAATAGTTTTATATGATAATAATTTTTATTATAAAAATTGATCTGTTTCTGTAAGGTTAGATTTTTAATACATTGGTTTTTCTTAAAACTCACACAATGGTAATGAATATCCAGAAAATGAGGAACCAAAACATATGCGTCTGTGTAGTAATATTGAATTGGACAGAATTTAAAACCTTGGTCTCTTTGAATTATTCTTGTTTAAAGAGTTGGACCCTTACATGAAGTAGGCTTAGTAGGCAGTCTGCAGTAGCAGTTAAGAACATGTTTTGGTGTTTCTGTAATCAGACTTCCTGGTTCAATCAATTCTTCCCGGAAAATCTATTTCCTAGCTATGTGCATCTGACCTAGTTTATGCACTTGTCAGGAATCTATTAAGCCCAAATGTCCAGTGAGCCCCACTTGCTTAAAGGAGAGTAAAGGAGCGCTGTGATTCCATGGTGCCTCTTGTAACATTGGTTTTCTCTGCTTCCCCAAAAAGAAGGTCAGTCTTTGACATGTAAAAGCCCAGCAGCTCCAGTATCCAGGTGAGAGGTGACAGGCTTGCCTGTGTGAAGCACCATGTGAAGCACCAAGTGAAGGAAATGGGGGCCTGTGTGAAGCACCAAGACAGGAAAGGAGAGATCTGGCTTCCCCAGAGTCTGCCACTTAACACATGCAGACAACAAGGGAGTTAACATCCTGTGGGCTGACTGGAATCAACCAGAGAAAGGAAGACAAGAAGAAGCCATCAGATCAATTTCCTTCTTTTCTTCCCCTCCGAGACATGGTGGATCCACGAGTTCTGTTTGAATCTCTCCAGCATGACTGAGCAGCTGGCTATGTTGTCATTTAAAAGCCTGGTAATGTACCACCTTACATTTTCTTTTCTTGCCTTACCATCTTTGTACCTCTGTGTTGCTCTGAGATTGCATGTAGCACATACCGTACCTTGTAAGCCTTCCCTTGGTGGTGGTGGTGGTGGTGGTTCTGTTTTTTAAGTTTGTTTTTGTTTATTTACTTATTTATTTATTTTTTTAGCAATCTCTTGGATTTTAGAGAACCCAAACTAGATACTATATAATCTTGGGAAAAACACTTAATCTTTCTGGGTCTTTGTTTATTGGTCTATAAAATGGAGATAACAGTACAACCTATATCATAGAGTTTTGGGGATAATACATGTAAAGCAACAGAAGCCTTTGTAGATCATAACAAATACTTACTAATATTGGATATTTTTCTTGCTTGCGTGGTATGAACATTGAAAATGACTTAACTAAAACTATGGTATGATATTAATTGATCAAATTAGGTTTGCTCAAGAATGATCTCATAGTCCTCTTATGATTATGGCTTTTAAATCAATTCAGTTCCTCCTGGTCTTCACAACAATGTACAAACTCTTCAGTGTGACACTAATTTCAGCCTGGTGACAATTTAATTCTCCAGTTTCATATCACTGTCCTCCTTCATAGGCAATGAGTTATCTCCCATTCCCAGATGCACCATGATAATAATAGTAACAATAATAATTACAACTAATATTTATTGAATACCTCTTATAAGACAAGCAAAACACTTTCTAAATATTGAATGTGTGATCTTTTCTGTTCAAAACCCTGGAAGGGCATTTAGACTGAGTAAATGCCAAAGTCTTCGCAAAGCCCCTAAAGTGCTAGGTGAACCAAACACCCTCTGACCTCTCTCCACCAATTTCCTCTTGCTTATTCTACCTCAGACACTCTGGCCCATTTTCCACTCCTCAGACACTACCTCAGGCAGCATCTGGGCTCTAGCTGAACTCTGTGTTGTTCTCTCTGATGAGACAGCCACACAGCCAACATTTCACCTCCTCTATGTCTTCACTGCAATCTTCCCTTCTCACTGAGGCTCTCCCAAACCACTCTTTCCCCACTGCCCCATGCTGCTGATTCCCATACTTGGCTCTCCCATCCTTTTTCCAGAAGCTCTCATTTTCCTCTAGCATTTCATACAGTTAACTTATTTACAGTTTTACTGTTTACTGCCTATCCTCTGGCAGACTGTAACCTTCACAAAATAAGGAGGGTTGTTTTGTTTAATGAGGTATCTCAAGTGCCTCAATCAATCCTGTCACCTAGTAGGTGCTCAATAGGATACATTGAATGAAATAATGCATTAGTCCCCACACCCTTATAAAGTAACTGACTACTATCTCCACTTTATGGAAATGGAAACTGACAGAAAGATTCTGTACCTAGCCCTTGGTGTCACAGCTCACCAGTAGTGGAGCCAGGGGTCCAAGCCTGGCAGTAGGGCTTTGGGAGTTGTGTTCTTAATTTTAGCACTAGACTGCATTTTATTTATTATTTTATTTTATTTTATATCTATATCAGTAACGATCTATAGCTACTTTGCATACCTTCATGCATATATATGGCATGCCTTTTTTCATGTTTTGCCACATTTACATATCTGATTCTTTCACTAGATTTTCACTCCTCAAAAGCAAGTTACCGTGTCATTTTTGTACCACTACAGAACTTAGGACAGTGACCTGCTAGGTACTGGAGGGCAACATCCAGTGCTCCTTGAATTGAAGAGCACAGGAAATATGATAGAAAAAAAGGAAAATGGGTTTTTGCAACCAATTAGGCATGAGTAAAAATCATATTATGGATGTTTACCACTTATATACTATTCAAAATATCACTTAACCTTTCTGAGACTTGCCTTCCTCCTCTATATCATGGGATTGAGAATAATTCCTATGAAGATCTAGGCACATAAGATATGGTTAGTTCATTATGTTTATTTTCATGTTATGTAATTGGAATGCATTTGCTCCATTTGTCCCTAGGTTCTAAAGCAGGGGCTGGGAAACAGTCCTGTTTTGTTTTTGTTTTTGTTTGTTTGTTTGTTTGTTTGTTTTGTAAATGTCCATACAGTAAGTATTTTAGGCTTTGGGGGCCATACGTTGTAATTATTTAACGCTGATGTTGTAGTGTGAAGTAGCCATAGAAAATAGGTAAATGAGTGGGTATGGTTTTGTTCGAATAATACTTTTACAAAAATGGTGCAAGCTGGATTTGGCCCATGTGCCATCATTTGCTAGCCCCTGTTCTAAAGCATGACTCTTTAGCTGAAAGAAAAACATTAAAAATTTTTTTTGGTTTTATCATTTATTCCTAATTGAGTTATTATTACAAATGCTAACAATAAAAAGGGAGCAATCATAACCATATTTACAAACATTTTGCATGTTCAAAATATGCATTCATTTCAGCCTTTAAATGACACATACTGAGCAGCTTTTAAAAATGCTGACCATTTTAAAATAGAAGGTTCATACCTACTCCTTTTAAGTCTGCCTCAAGTGAGCAAGATACTGGCTTCTGGAAGAACCCAACCACCCTACCCTCCTGCTTTGTTCCTATATGCTTCTACGCCCCTCCATGTCTTGACCAGGCCATGAATTTGGAGCCTGTTTCTAATACCTATTCTATCTTCACCCACTTCAGTCATTCTTCCCAACATATTGCATTGATCTTGGCTCCATCCTCCATTCTAGTCCTTGGGTCCAGGACATTCCAAGGTCTTTTTTATAAGTATCTGCCCCATGGACAGTATATTGTATCACTTAGCAAACCAGACATCACCATTCTAGGGGCTGAGAATACCCTCTTTGATCCCCATTCCTTTAAGAGTAATTAAACTTCTTAGCCCTGCATATAAGGCCCTGTGGGATATGAGTGTAACCATATTTTCTAAATTTAGCACAGCATATTATTTCAAAATTTTAAAATAAATAGCCATGACCCTTCACATACCTTATTATTTCATATTTCTCTGCCTTTATACATGTTGTTCCTGACTCTTGTGATCCTTTCCTTCTTTTGATATTTGGCAAAATTCGGCTAATCCATAAAATTTAGCATAGAAGACATCCTTCCTTGACTTTCCCCATAAAAATCCCTGCCTCTCAACCAATACCACCTCTACACCTTGCACACATATCAGTGCATTTTATAATTTTTACTGTAATATACCTATGTGAAATTCAGTTGCCCTTGCCAGATTCAGTTCACTGAAGGCAAGGAGACTAGTTATCTAGGTGTGCATCCTGAAAGACTTGATAAACAACTGGAAAATATGCAGACCTCAGACTAAGAACCTCTATAGCAACTAGCTGAGGAAGCCAAACCACAGCCTCAACAACAATGGGACCAAAACAGTTAGGATTTGGTCATTGACTGCCAACTTCCCTTATCTTTACTTCTGCCTCAGGCCAATTAGAAAAAGCCAAATATGTTCCCCCAAATTGATCATATAGGATACTCTACTTCTAGTTAGCCTACCTCTATTTTTCCCATGGTAACAACCTCCAATCAGAGCAGATCTGAAGCCTACTATTTTTTTTTTCCACTATAAAGTTTTCCCACTCCTTTGCCTGCCTTTCAGTTTCTGCCAAACATAAGTCTTGGTGACTGACTCCTTGCTATAGCAAGCTCTGAATACAAAAGTGACTAAGCAAGTACTGTTTGTTCTAACTTGAGGCATCTTCATTTATTTCCACAATCCCTAGCATTAGTGGTTATTAAAGCTGAATGACTATGTTTGATTTGCCTACCCTGATGGGAAGTGTCAAATGGATAGTCTGGCTGAGTCTGGAAGAGCTCTGTGGGGAAGCCCTTATTTAAAACTTTCAAGGTACCTAACTAAGGGAACTAATCAGATCCTAAGTCCATCGGGATATCTCATAAGCTAAATATAAGAAGTAGGCCCATGGGAATGGACATGAGGAAAAGCAAGGCACATGGGCACCTGAGTGGCTCAGTGGGTTAAACCTCTGCTTTCAGCACAGGTCACAATCTCAGCGTGACTGGGATTGAGCCCCGCATCAGGCTTTCTGTTCAGCAGGGAGCCTGGTTCCCCCCCTTTCTCTGCCTGCTGTTCTGCCTACTTGTGATCTCCCTCTCTCTGTCAAATAAATAAAATAAAATCTGAAAGAAAGAAAGAAAGAAAGAAAAGCAAGGTATAAGCAATGTAATAGGAAGATCCTGAACTCAACTCCTCTGACAGACACCCTGAATGTACAGCTATATATGGAACAATTTCTCCCGGGGGGCAGGGGAGTAAAAACTGGTGAAGCAACACCTTCATCTTGGACAAATAAAAGGTAAACCACATCCATGTGCGTATGAAAGACTGAAACACTATGTTGCTATAAACCGCCGTTGGTGTGACAACCCACAATCAGGAGGGAACTCGAAATTCCCTCAGAGGGAACTCAGAGACTCTCTCTGAGGAGCAAACTGTTCATATCCCACTTTAGGGACCCTGACTTTTTTTTTTTTATTACAGCTATCAATTTATTTATTTTCAGAAAAACAGTATTCATTATTTTTTCACCACACCCAGTGCTCCATGCAATCTGTGCCTTCTATAATACCCACCACCTGGTACCCCAACCTCCCACCCCCCTGCCACTTCAAACCCCTCAGATTGTTTTTCAGAGCCCATAGTCTCTCGTGATTCACCTCCCCTTCGAATTTACCCCAACTCCCTTCTCCCCTCTAACACCCCTTGTCCTCCATGATATTTGTAATGCTCCACAAATAAGTGAACCCATATGATAATTGACTCTCTCTGCTTGACTTATTTCACTCAGCATAATCTCTTCAGTCCCGTCCATGTTGCTACAAAAGTTGGGTATTCGTCCTTTCTGATGGAGGCATAATACTCCATAGTGTATATGGACCACATCTTCCTTATCCATTCGTCCGTTGAAGGGCATCTTGGTTCTTTCCATAGTTTGGCGACCGTGGCCATTGCTGCTATAAACATTGGGGTACAGATGACCCTTCTTTTCACGACATCTGTATCCTTGGGGTAAATAGCCCGCAGTGCAATTGCAGGGTCATAGGGAAGTTCTATTTTTAATTTCTTGAGGAATCTCCACACTGTTCTCCAAAGAGGCTGCACCAACTTGCATTCCCACCAACAGTGTAAGAGGGTTCCCCTTTCTCCACATCCTCTCCAACACATGTTGTTTCCTGTTTTGTTAATTTTGGCCATTCTAACTGGTGTAAGGTGATATCTCAATGTGGTTTTAATTTGAATCTCCCTGAGGGCTAATGATGATGAACATTTTTTCATGTGTCTGATAGCCATTTGTATGTCTTGATTGGGACCCTGACTTTTAAGACTGACAGCTGAGACACAAGTTCCCAAAAGACCAACAGGGCTTCTGCCCACGCAGGTCTGTGGCAAATTGAGTAAAGGCTCTTTCTTAAATGGCCTGTGTGCAGACTCATCCACCTCATCCACTCAAACCCCAAAGCAGCAGTAGCTCTTTGAAAAGCACCCAGACTTCAATCGTGGGTGAAAGAGACTTTTTTCCTAATTTAAAATTTTAATCTGAGGGACAGAGGCCAGTTTAGGGATCTCTCTGGGGTCAGATGCCAGAAGGTACAATCAAACTGTTCTCCTTTTGCCTTGATAAAGCCAGCAGTAACCATCCCCCCCCGCCCCACAACGGGCACTATCTCACGCATTCTCTCTCTGCTTTGCTATAGCTGGTGGGCACCATCTCCCATACCCACTTCTTTCCTTTTTCTTTTTATTTCCTTTTCCTTATACTTCTTTTATTCCCCACCCCCCGCCTCAACTTTTTCTTTCTCTCTCTGCTTTCCTTTTTTCAGCAGGTGCTATCTTTGCACACACCGCCGCCCCCATCTGTCTCATTATAACCAGTGAATGTCATTTTTTGCTCTCTCTCTCTCTCTGCTATGTTCCACAACACCAGTATTTCCTAGAGGGAAGCTTCTACATATGTCTGGTGCTTTGGGTTTTATGTCTGGTAACCTGGGTTTTGTTGCTGCCCTCCAGGAGATGCCCTTTGCTCACCTATCTCTGGTGGTGAAGAAAACTTTCATTTTTTGCTCCCAAATGACTATAAGAAGTGGGAAGAGAGTTCTTAGGAGAATAACACACCCAGAGCATTGCATGGATAGCAAACTGAAACAAAATCCCAATTCTTCCTGGGAACAAAAGCCTATTTGCTTGTCCAAAAATTTTGGCCTGAAGCGCAGGCTTCTGGTTTGGCACACTTAAAGGGATCTGCGGAGATAATCTCATGGAATGGAGCCCACTGGACAAACACAATCTTTCTGCTCTCCCCAGGTCTTACTCCAGCTCACCAGTATGTTTCAAAAAGCAGCTTATACCCTTGCCTGGTACTGATTTTTGTGGCCAATGTCAGTGGACACCTCTATATCACCTGGCTATGGTGACCAGTAGAGCTTATACTTTGGGATCCCAAAGGACTGTAAGCAACACAGGTAATGTTCTTAAATTGCTACCACTACAGGCACAGAAAGAAGCAATAGACCCAGGTGTTCAATCTTTTTGTACAAGAGGACTATTAGCTTATCATAGCTACAGCCTGAGGGGCAAACTTCTAATTAAGCACACATTAAGAGCTGGTTGTAAAACGTTTCTTGACACCTGGGAGGGAAGTTACTATCTATGTGCCCTCCCTTTACCATGCTCCAGAGAATTAGCAACTATCAGACAAGAGCTCTTAAAAATGTGAGGTAACACAGTTTTTATGTCTGGTGCCCTGGTTTTTACAGCTGCTGCCCAGGGCATGCCCTTTGATCAGGAGGCTCTGGTGACCAGGAGGACTTGCACCCCCAGGTCCCACAGGACTGTACCAATCAGAGAAACTGTTATTGGGAGAATACCATCCTCAGGGCATTGCACACAGAGCAGACTGAAAAGCACTCCCAACCTTTCTGTGAAAGGAGCCTACTTGTTAGTCTTGGAGGATCAGCTTTGGAGCAGGTTGCCAGTTTGGCATACATCTAGAGATTTAGGAGGTACAATCAGGAAATGTAGGCCAGGGAACACCATCTTTATACTCTACCTCTACTACAGTATAGTTCATGAGAATTCCCCAGAAAGAAGCTTGTATACTCATCTGGCACCCCATTTTTGGCAAGTGCTATCCAGAGGACATTTCCAGTTTGTCTGACTCTGGGGTCCAGTAGTGCTTAACTTAAAGTTCCCATAGGATTGGGGCGCCTGGGTGGCTCAGTGGGTTAAAGCCTCTGCCTTCAGCTCAGGTCATGATCCCAGGTCCTGGGATCGAGCCCCGCATCGGGCTCTCTGCTCAGCCAGAGGCCTGCTTCTTCCTCTCTCTCTGCCTGCCTCTCTGTCTATTTGTGATCTCTGTCTGTCAAATAAACAAATAAAATCTTAAAATAAAAAAGTTCCCATAGGATTATATATAATTGTACTTTTAAAAACTGTTATCTGGATTTCTGGTTTCCCATAAGCTTAAAGCTAAGTGCTGAGATCCTCCTCTTTGGGACATTAACTCGTCTTGGTATACCCTCAACTAATGGGAGCTATTAAAAATAACAAAAACAAAGGTTTGAGAGACGACTAAGAGCGAGGGCAGATCGGAAGGCCCATCTCTTACACAAAGCCAAAGCTTCAAGACTGGGAGAGGTGGTTGTTTCATCTAATGCACAGAAATAAACACAGAAAGTAAAGCAAAGTGGAAAAAAAAAGAAAACTCCCCCCCAAAAAACCCAAAGAAACAGGCTTCAGATAAAAGAATAAAATTCTCAAGGTGGGGAAAATTTTAATGAATTGGACATAAGCAAAGATTCAAAATAATAGTCATAAAAGTACTCACATAAACTCAGCAGAAGAATGAACTCAGTGAGAATTTCAACAAAAGATTTATACGTTATACATTATATTATTATGTATGAAATATATACTATATATAGGATATATATCACATACATATAACTATATATTGCACTATATATCATATATGCATCATATATATATATATATATATATATATATATATATAATGGAATATTATTGAGCCATAAAAAGAATGAAATCTTGCCATTTACAACAATATGGATGGAACTAGACAGTATTATGCTAAGTGAAATGAGTCAGAGAAAGATAAATACCATATGATTTCACACATATGTGGGATTTAAGAAACAGAATGAATGAGCACAGTTGAGGGGAAGAGAGAGAAAGATAGAGATAAACCAAGAAACAGACTCTTAATTACTGAGAATAACTGATGGTTACCACAGGAAAAGTGGGTAGGAGGTTAGGTTAAATAGGTGATAGGACTAAGGAACACATTTGTCATGACAAGCACAAGGCGATGTATGAAACTGTTAAATTGCTAAACTGTACACCTGAAACTAATATTATACTGTATGTTAACAATACTAGAAATAAAATAAAATAAATTAAGAAAAAATAAAATAAAACAAAATTAGAGAATCTTAAAAGCAGCAAGTAAAAGCACTTGTTACATACAAGGGAACCTTCAAAAGACTATCAGAAGGTTTTCAACAGAATTTTGGCACATAAGAAGATAGTGGCATAATATATCCAAAGTTCTGAAAGAAAAAAAAAAAATCTAACTAAGGATACTGCACATTCAGAATCAAAAGTGAGACAAAGAGTTTTTTAGACAAGTAGAAGCCAAAGGAGTTTATTACCATAAGTTGGTGCTACAAGAAATGTTAAAGGGACTTCTTTAAGCTGAGAAGAAAGGAAACTAACTGGTAATAAGAAAACATGTTTTCTTATAAAAATCTCAAAAGTAAAGGTAACTATATAGTGAAGGCAAAGATTAATCATTTATAAAACCATTATGAAGGCTGGACGATATACTACCCCAATAAATAAGACAACCTAAAAGAAATGCATAAATTCCCACAAAACAAGCCCTAAAAGAAATATTGAAAGGGGTCCTCTAAGCAAAAATAGAACCTAAAAGTAACATAGACAAAAAAGGAAAAGACAAAAAAGGTGGAGTGGCAATTCTTGTATCAGACAAATTAGATTGTAAACCAAAGACTATAATAAGAGATGAGGCAGGACACTATATCATACTTAAATGGTCCCAAGAAGAGGTTCTGAAAATTGTAAATATTTAAACCCCTAACATAGGAACTACTAATTAATAACAAAATCAAAGAAACACATCAACAATAACACAGTAATAGGAGGGGACTTTAACACCACCTCACTGAAATGGGGAGATCATCTAAGCAGAAGATCAACAAGGAAATAAAGGCTTTAAATGACACACTGGATCTGATGAACATCACAGATATATTCAGAACATTCCACCCCGAAGGAACAGAATACACATTCTTCTCTAGTGCACATGGAACATTCTCCAGAATAGATCACATCCTGGGTCACAAATCAGGTCTCAACTGGTACCAAAAAATTAGGATCATTCCCTGCATATTTTCAGACCACAATGCTCAGAAGCTAGAACTCAATCTCAAGAAGAAAGTTGGAAAATTAAAGAATTGAAAAAAAGTCATGGAAACGAATGAAAATGAAAACAGAATGGTTCAAAATCTGAGAGGAAAGTACACAGCAAAGGCAGTCCTGAGAGGAAAGTACATAGCAATACAAGCCTTTCTCAAGAAACAAGAAAGGTCTCAAATACACAACCTAACCCTACACCTAAAGGAGCTGGAGAAAGAACAGAAAAGAATGCCTAAACCCAGCAGGAGAAGAGAAATCATAAAGATCAGAGCAGAAATCAATGAAATAGAAACAAACAAACAAACAAACAAAGGTAGAACAAATCAATGAAACTAGGAGATGGTTCTTGAAAGAATTAATAAGACTGATAAAACTATGGCCAGACTTATCAAAAAGAAAAGACAAAGGACCCAAATTAATAAGAGCATAAATGAAAGAGGAGAGAACACAACCAACACCAAAGATATACAAACAATTAGAAGAACACATTATGAGCAACTATATGCCAGCAAATTTGACAATCTGGAAGAAATGGGTGCATTCCTAGAGACATATAAACTACCATAAGTGAACCAGGAAGAAATAGAAAACCTGAACAGACCCATAACCAGTAAGGAGATTGAAGCAGTCATCAAAAATCTCCCAACAAATAAGACCCCAGCACCAGATGGCCTCCCAGGGAAATTCTATAAACATTTAAAGAAGAATTAATACCTATTCTCCTGAAACTGTTCCAAAAAACGGAAATGGAAAAAAAAAACTTCCAAACTCATTTTAGGAGGTCAGCGTTACCATGATCCCAAAACCAGACAAACATTACACCAAAAAGGAGAATTACAGACCAATATCATTGATGAACACAGATGTGAAAATTCTCACCAAAGTACTAGCCAATTGAATCCAACAGTATGTTAAAAGGATTACTCACCACGACCAAGTGGGATTTATTCCTGGGCTGTAAGGTGAGTTCAATATATGCAAATCAATCAATGTGATACAATATATTAATAAAAGAATGAACAAGAACCATATGATACTCTCAATAGATGCTAAAAAAGCATTTGATAAAGTACAGCATCCTTTCTTGATCAAAACTCTTCAAAGTGTAGGGGTAGAGGGCACATACCTCAATTCATGAAAGCCATCTATGAAAAAACCCACAGCAAATATCATTCTCAATAGCGAAAAACTAAGCTTTTCCCCTAAGGTCAGGAACACGGCAGGGATGTCCACTATCACCACTGCTATTCAACATAGTACTAGAAGTCCTAGCCTCAGCAATCAGATGACAATAAGCAATAAAAGGTATCTAAATCAGCAAAGAAGTCAAACTCACTCTTTGCAGATGATATGATATTTTATGTGGAAAACCCAAAAAACTCCACTCCAAAACTGCTAGAACTCATAAAGGAATTCAGTAAAGTGTCAGGTTATAAAATCAACACACAGAAATCAGTTGCATTTCTATACACCAACAGCAAGACGGAAGAAAGAGAAATTAAGGAGTCAATCCCATTTACAATTATTCCCCAAACCACAAGATACCTAGGAATAAACCTGACAAAAGAGGCAAAGAATGTATACTCAGAAAACTATAAAGTCCTCATGACAGAAATTGAGGAAGACACAAACAAATGGAAAAATGTTCCATGCTCATGGACTGGAAGAACAAATATGAAAATGTCTATGCTACCTAAAGCAATCTACATGTTTAATGCAATTCTTATCAAAATACTATCAGTTTTTTTCAAAGAAATGGAACAAATAATCCTAAAATTTATATGGAACCAGAAAAGACCCAGAATAGGAAAAGGAATGTTGAAAAAGAAAATCAAAGTTAGTGGCATTATAAATCCAGACTTCAAGTTCTATTACAAAGCTGTAATCATCAAGACAGTATGGTACTGCCACAGAAACAGACACATAGATCAATGGAACAGAATAGAGAGCCCGGAAAGAGACCCTCAACTCTATGGTCAACTAATCTTCAACAAAACATGAAAGAGTGTCCGATGGAAAAAAGACAGTCTCTTCAACAAACAGTGTTGGGAAAATTGGATAGCCATATGCAGGATAATGAAACTGGACCATTTCTTTATACCACACACAAAAATAGATTCAAAATAGATGGACGACCTCAATGTGAGAGAGGAAACCATCAAAACCCTCAAGGAGAACACAGACAGCAACGTCTTTGACCTCAGCTGCAGCAACTTCTTCCTAGAAACATCGCCAAAGGCAAGGGAAGCAAGGGCAAGATCAAAAGCTTTTGCACTTCATCAAGATCAAAAGCTTTTGCACAGCAAAGGAAAACTCAACAAAACCAAAAGACAAAGGGCTAGTATCTACAAACTCTAAAGAACCTCTAAAGACCTTATCAAAGTCAACACCTAAAGAACAAATAATCTGATCAAGAAATGGGCAGATGACATGAACAGACATTTCTGCAAGGAAAATATCCAGATGGCCAGGAGACACATGAAAAAGTGCTCGACATTGCTTGGCATCAGGAAAATACAAATCAAAAGCACAATGATGCTGAAATTATGAAAACCACCTCACAGCAGCCAGAATGGCTAAAATTAACAAGTCAGGAAACCACAGATGTTGGTGAGGATGCAGAGAAAGGGGAACCACCCTACACTGTTGTTGGGAATGCAAGCTGGTGTAGCCACTCTAGAAAACAGCATGAAGGTTCCTGAAAAAGTTGAAAACAGAGCTACCCTGTGACCCAGCAATCGCACTCCTGAGTATTTACCCTAAAGGTACAAATGCAGTGATCTGAAGAGGCACGTGCACCAAAATGTTTCTAGCAGCAATGTCCACAATAGCCAGACTTTGGAAGGAACCTAGATGTCCATCAATGGATGAATGGATAAAGAAAATGTGATATATATATATACATATATATATATATGTATATATATATATAAGATTTTGTTTTTTGATGGCTGCAAAATATATATATATAATTATATATATATATAAATATTTATATATAAATATTTATATATTTATATTTTGCAGCCATCAAAAAACAAAATCTTGTCTTTTGCAGTGGCGTGGATGGAACTAGAGAGTATTATGTTGAGTGAAATAAGTCAATCAGAGAAAGACAATTATCATATGATCTCACTGATAAGAGGAATTTGAGAAACAAGGCAGAGGATCATAGGGGAAGAAAGGAGAAAATGAAAAAGGGCAAAACCAGGGAGGGAGAAAAAACATAAGAGACTCCTAATCTCAGGGAAAAAAACTGAAAGTTGCTGGAGTGGAAAGGGGAGTGAGGGATTACTGGGCAATGGACACTGGGGAGGGTGTGTGCTATGGTGAGTGCTGTGAATTGTGTAAGACTGATGAATCACAAAGCTGTAGCCCTGAAACAAATAATACATTCTATGTTAATAAAACAATTTAAAAAAGGAAATTCATAAATTCCTAAAACTATACAACATCTAACACTGAATTATAAAGAAATAGAAAACATAAACAGATCAATTACTCATAAGGAGATTAAATTAACAATTTAAAATAAAATCACTACAAAGAAAAGTCTAGTAGCAGATGGTTTCATTGGTAAATTCTACTAAACATTCAAATAAGAATTAATACCAATCTTTCTCTGACTCTTCCATGAAGCAGAAAAGAAGGAAAAGCTTCCAAATTTATTTTACAAGGCCAGAATTACCCTGATACCAAAACCACAGAATACCACAAAAAAGAATAAATTCCTCATGAACAAAATGAAGGATAAAAATCATATGATCATCTCAATAGGTGAATTTATGGGGCAACATCAATTTATGCTAAAAACTCTCAACATATATAGAGGCAATGTATCTCAACATAATGAAATCCATATATGACAAGCTCACAACTAGCATTATACTCAACAATGAAAAGCTGAGAGCATTTTCCTTTAAGGTCAGGAAGAAGAAAAGCATCCCTATTCTTCTCACTTTTATTCAACATAATACCAGAAGTCATAGGCAGAGTAATTAAGCAAGAAACGGAAATAAAAGCCATCCAAATTGGAAAGGAAGTAGTAAAGCTGCTACTATTTGCAGATGTCATGATACTACATATAGAAATCCCCAAGTATTCCATAAAAAAACTGTTAGAACTAATAAATGAAGTCAGTATATTTGCAGATACAAAAATCACAATACAGAAATTTGTTGTTTCTATATACTAATAAGAACTAGCAGGAAGAGGGGTGCCGGGTTGGCTCAGCAGGTTAAGTTCTCTGCCTTCGGCTCAGGTCATGATCCCAACGTTCTGGGATCAAGCCCTGCATCAGGATCTCTGATCAGCAGGGAGACTGCTTCCTTCTCTCTCTGCCTGCCTCTCTGCCTACTTGTGATCTCTCTCTCTCTCTGTATTAAATAAATAAATCTTAAAAAAAAAAAAAAAGAACTAGCAGGAAGAGAAATTAAGAAACAATCTCATTCACAACTGAGTCAAAAAGAATAAAATATTTAGGGGTAAATTTAACCAAGGAGCTGAAAAACCTGTACAATGAAAGCTATAAGACATGGATTAAATTAGCTGAAGATGACATAAATAAATGGAAAGATATCTTATGTTCATGAATTGGAAGACTTAATATTACTAAAATGTCCATATTACCTAAAGCAATCTACAAATTCATTGCAATCCCTATTAAAATCCCGATGGCATTTTTCACAGAATAAGAATAAACAATTCTAAAATTTGTGTAAAACCACAAAAGACATCAAATAGCAACAGTAATCTTGAGAAAGAACAACAAAATTGAAGATACCACACTCTGATTTCAAACTATGTTACATATGTACAGTCGTCAAAACAATATGGTATTGGCATAAAAATAGACACATAGATCAGTGATACATGACACAGAACACAGAAATTAACTTACAACACATATGGTTAATTAATTTATAACAAAAAAGCCAAGAATATACAACGGGGGAAGGACAGTCTCTTCAATGAATGATGTTGAGAAAACTGGACAGCTACATGTGAAAAAATGAAACTAGACCACTAGTTTATGCCATACACAAAAACTATTCAAAATAGATTAAAGATTTGCAAGTAAGACAAGAAAACACACAACACTGAGAAGAAAGCACAAATAGTAAGTTCTATGACATCAGTCTTGGCAATGATTTTTTTGGATTGAACACCAAAAAGTAAAGACAACAAAAGCACAAATAAATAAAGTGGGGCTATACTGAACTAAAAAGCTATTCACAGCAAAGAAAACTATCAACCAAGTGTAAGAGTAACATACCGAATGAAAGAAAATATTTCCAAATTATACGTCTGATAATGGGTTCCTATCCAAAATGTAAAAAGAACATAAAATAGCAATAAATAAATAAATAAATATTCCAATCATAAAACATAAAACTAGGCAATGCAGCTGAATAACTTTTTTCCAAGGAAGACATATTGATGAACAGGTACATGAAACATTGTTAAACATTACTAATCATCAGGGATATGTAAATCTAAAGTACAGTAAGATACTACCCTCACATGTGTTAAAATGGCTTTTATCAAAAAGAAAAGAACTAAGTTTTGGTGAGGGTGTGGAGAAAACGTAACCCTCATGCACTATTGGAGGAAAGATAAATTGGTGGAGCCACTATGAAAAACAGTATAGAGATTCCTCATAAAATTAAAAATACAGGGACACCTGGGTGGCTCAGTTGGTTAAGCAGCTGCCTTCGGCTCAGGTCATGATCCCAGCATCCTGGGATCGAGTCCCACATCAGGCTCCTTGCTCAGCAGGGAGCCTGCTTCTCCCTCTGCCTCTGCCTGCCATTCTGTCTGCCTGTGCTCGCTCTCTCTCCCTCTCTCTCTCTCTGACAAATAAATAAAATCTTTTAAAAAAAATTAAAAATACAACTACCATACAATCCAGCACTTCAAATTCTAGGTATTTATCTATAGAAAACAAATACATAAACTCAAAAGAATATGCACACCCATGTTTTTGTGAAATTACTTACAATAGCTGAGATATGGGGACGCCTGGGTGGCTCAGTTGGTTAAGCAGCTGCCTTCGGCTCAGGTCATGATCCCAGCGTCCTGGGATCGAGTCCCACATCAGGCTCCTTGCTCTGCGGGGAGCCTGCTTCTCCCTCTGACTCTGCCTTCTACTCTGTCTGCCTGTGCTCGCTCTCGCTTGCTCTCTCTCTGACAAATAAATAAATAAAATCTTTAAAAAAAAAAAAAAAAAAAAAAACAATAGCTGAGATATGGAAACAATCTGTGCCCATCAAGACATGAATACATAAAGAAACTGTGGTATATTGGAATACAATTTAGCAATAAAGAATAATGCAATATTACTATTTGTAACAACATAGATATAACACTGGGCCATTATGCTAAGTAAAATAAATGAGAAAGAGAAAGACAAATACTGTATGACTTCACTTATATGTGGCACCTATAAACAAACAAATTAAGCAACAACAACAAAAAAAACAAATTCATAAACATTAAATAAGAACAGATTGGTGGTTGCTAGAGACAGTAATAAGGAGTGGATAAAAAGGGTGAAAGGAGTCAAAAGGTACAAACTTCCAGTTATACAAGAGTTAACTCATGACAATATAATGTACAGGATGATGACTATAGTTAACAATATTGTATCACACAACTGAAAGTTATTAAATCTTAAAAGTTCTCATCACAAGAAAAATTCTGCATTTATGAGTGGTGATAGATATTAACTGACTTACTGTGATGATACATTCACAATATATACAAATATGGAATCATTATGTTGTAAATTTGAAACTAACATACTGTTTTATGTCATTTATACCTCAGTCAAAAGAAGAATAGGTAGTACCAGTGGTTATTAGCACTAGTAACTAATAGTAGCAGCAGCAGCAGAACAAGAAGAAGGAAGAGGAGGAAGAGTAAGAGGAGGAAGACAAGGAAAACAATGAAAAAAGAGGAAGAAGAAGAAATAATAATCAAGGAAGTTACTAGATAAATCTTAAAGTAAAAATGCCTGTGTTTATGTTACTATCACCTGCCCTTCTGATCAACAAGAATAAGTCAACTTATCTCAAAGGCCTAGGCACTTCTATGTTTTGTTTTATTTGTTTGTTTGTTTGTTTGTTTGTTTGAATAAAACAAATAATAGGTTAAACCCTCAAGCATGGAAAGGATATGCAAAATCTGTGTTCAGAATTATCTAGCTCCCTTTCTCTTGTAAAACAAAGGAATTCTACTTTAAGTCTTCTGTAATATATTTTATAAGACAACACCGAGGAAGTTTAATCTATTTTACACTTGAAAGGGCAACAGAGAAGACTTATCATGGCATGAGGGATGAGGTGTGCTTCCAGGAGCATTAGATCCAGCCATTAGTGCACACCAGCACACTTCTGATACCTGAAATTAATCCCACAGCTGTAGGAAAGCTTAGTCATGCAGACTGCACTTCCTGCTGAAAGCAAAACCAACAAACTCAATACACGTGCAGGAGGTTGCCTTTGAAGCCTAAGGACTATTTTCTTTGTCTGACAAAAAAATGTCATAGCATTGTCTCTCTCATTTACTGCCATAAATAAGTTTAATATTTTCCTCATTTCTAGCATTTCATTAGATATCAATTATGTCTATTTTGGCAATATATCATATTATTTTATATATTTTATATATCATAGGCAATGAGTTGTGAAGCCAGAAACCTGAGTTCAAATCATAGTACTTACATAAAATAAAGGGCAAGTTATCTAACCTATAAGGTCTTCAGACTCCTCATATGTATGATGACATATTAACATCAATCTCTTGAGAAATTTTTGAGGATACAATTAGATAATGTTTGAAAAATATTTAGTGTGGGGAGGAGAGAGATGAAAATAGTGAAATAGTAGGATCCTGGGCTCACCTTTTCCGATGTTCACAACAAATCAACTACCACCTGTAATTCAACTTACTTTGAAAATGACCTGAGCCTGATAGAGCAGATCTTCCATAGCTAAAAGCTTAAAGAAGAGGTCACATTAAAAAGAGAAGGAGGAGGGGAAGAGACACAGTAAGGAACCAAACCCCTCAATATGGCAACAATCTACAAGCAAGATACTACTCATAGGTAGAGAGATCCTTTATGAAAAGCAAGGGGACAAATCCTCAAATTAGGCATCCCCAGGCCAGGGGACCTGCACTAGGAAGATAAGCCCTCATACTGTCTGGCTTTGAAAATTAGCAGGGCTTAACTTCAAAAGACCCCAAAGAGTCACAGGAAATAGTCTCCACTCTTATAAGGCAAACATGTTATGTCACTTGGCCCAAAACCCAGCATAGAAGAAGTAAGTAGGAAAGCACCTAGGTTATACTTGGAGGAAGATTTATTTACTAAATTTATAATGTGTGCCAGAGGTGCAGGGACCTAAAAGAGCTTCCTCTGGGATTGGAGGTGCTGGCAGGCACCATTTTTCTTGTCCTCCTTCAGTCTAGCTAGCCTGAAGCTTGAGTGTACCAGTTCTTACAGTCTACATCTGCTTTGCTAGCACTGCTTGTGTTTCCTGAGCATTCCTCACTCAACTTGCCTGTGCCAGCTGGCACCCCTCCAAAGTAGGTCCTGTCCCACCATGGCAAGTGGACAGCTTGAGTTCGACTGGGTCTCCCCAGAACAACTACTTCCTTCCATGTCATAGTCAGCAGGCAGCCCAAACAAGACCAGTGCCACTCCCAAAGGATTCCTGTCCTGTGGAGTTGGGGGAAGTAGCTCCACTGACCAACACACAGAGAATAGCTAGAGCCTGGACTCTTACTCAGTTATACTGGGAATAAGCCTTACCCACAAACACACCCACAATAATAGAACAAGGACCTCTCGACCAGCTGGGTCAGGGGCAATCCCTGCCTACTACTACTACTACTACTACTACTACTACTACTACTACTATGCAGGCAGTAGTTGCAGAAAATCATTGCTAATAGCCTGGCTGAGGGACAGCCCTATCCACCAGCCTACTTGCAGCAGTAGCAGCCCAGCCATAACAGGATAGATCCCACTGCCCACACAGAAGACACCCCTGGAGCACCAGGCTCTGGTCATCAGGTGGGATTGTGCTACTGAGCACCACAGTTTACCTTTTACATGAGGCCATTAACTTTCAACATCAGAAGCAACTGATGATCTGATATATGGTTTAAAAAAAAAAAAAAAAAACCAAAAAGACACAGGGAGTGAGGCAAAATGAGGAGACAAAGGAATACAATCTAAACAAAAGAAGAGGACAAATCCCCAGAATGAGAGTTAAATGCAATGGAGGAAAACAATCTACCTGCTAAAAACCTAAAATAATGACCATAAAGATAATAATAAGTTTGAGAGAAGATGAATAAATTCAGTAAAAATTTTAACAAAGCAATAGAAAATATAAAAACAACAACAACAACAACAACAAAAAACAAACCAGTCTGAGCTAAGTACACACACACACACAATAACAGAAATGAAAAAAAAAAAATGCACCAGAGGGCATCAATACAGTATTAGAGGATGGAGAACAAATCAGTAAGCTTGGAAGATAGTGCAATGGAAAGCACCAAAACTGTATAGCAAGTTAATAATAATAATAACAATGAGGAAGGTTAAGGGGCATCTGTGATAATATCAAATATAATAACACTTACATTATGTGAGGTCACTTACATTATGTGAAGACAAAGAGATAGTCTTAAAATTGGCAAGAGAAAATCATTTACATACAGAAGAAACCCACTAAGTCTATAACAAATTAAAAAAATATATGTGTGTGTGTCTGTGTGTATACACACATATATATATATACATATATCTCTCAGCAGAACTTTTGCAGACCAAATGCAGTGGCATGATGTGTTCAAATGTATTGAAGGTAAACAAAACAAAACAAAACAAAACAAACAACAAAAATGCTACCAGGTATACCTGACCTGGCAAGGCCATCATTCAAAATTGAAGAATAAAAGAATTTTCTGCACAAAGAAAAGTGAAATGAGTTTACCACCACTTAACCAGTCTTACAAGAAATATTAAGGGGATTTTGTTAAGCAGAAAAGACAACACCATAATTAGAAAGGGATTATGAAAGAAAGATTTCACTGATAAAAGCGAACATATAGTAAAAGTAGTAGACTATATGACTATAAAGCTAAATGAAAGTTAAAAGACAAAAATAGAAAAATCAATTATATATAAAAAATTAGTGAAGGGGACTCACAAAATAAAAAGATGTAAAATATAATAAGATATATATATATAATGTAGATGGTAGGAGTAAAAATATATTGTTTTAGAACGTGTTCAAATTTAAGTGACCATCAACTTAACATAGACTGTGATATACACAGGATGTTATAAATGAACCTTGTGGTAACCCCAGATCTAAAACCTGGAACAGAAAACATAAAAAATGAAGAGAAATAATTATAAAAATAACACTAAAGAAAGTCATCAAATCTCATGGAAAGCAAGCAAGAGAAGAAGGGAATAAATATAAACTACAAGAACAACCAGAAAACAATTAACAAAATGACAGTAAGTACATACTTATAAATGATTACATTAAATGTAAATGGACTAAATGCTCCAATCATAGGGTGACTGAATGGATTAAGAAAGAAAGAAAAAAAAAAAAAAAACCAACTATATGCTGCCTAAAAGAAATTCACCCCAGGTTAAAAGATAAACAAAGAATGTGTGAATAAGTGAAGGGATGGAACAATATATTCCATGTAAGTAGATGCTCAATGGAAAGTTAGTATATTTATATCAGACAAAATAGCCTTTAAAACAAAGCTTGTAATAGGAGACAAAGAAGGATGGTGAGTAAAAGTAAAGGACTTAACCAAAAAAGAGGATGTAATAATTGTAAATATCTATGTATCCAATATAGGAGCACTTAAAGACATAAAGCAAACATTAACAGACATAAAGGGAGAAATTGATTGTGACACAGTAATAGTAGGGGACTTTAATACCCCACTTACATCAATGAATAAATCATCCAGACAGAATATCAATAGGAACATAGCTTTGAATGACACAATAGGTCACACGGACTTAACAAATAAAAACAGAACATTCCTTCCAAAAATAGAATACACATTCTTTTCAAGTGCACGTGTAACATTCTCCAGTATAGATCACATGTTAGGCCACAAAACAGTAAATGTAAGAAAACTGAAATCATATCAAGGATCTCTAACTACAAAGGTATGAAACTAGAAATCAATTATAAAAAACAAACAAAAAAGAACACATGGAGGCTAAACAATGTGCTAAGTAACCAAATTAGTCAATGAAAAAAATCAAAGGAATAAAATATATCTAGAGAGAAATGAAAATGGTAACATAACCCTTCAGAATCAATGGGACAAAAAGTCATTCTAAAAAGTTTATAGCAATTCAGACCTACTTCAAAAAAAATTGCAAATACACAGCACAACTTATATTTAAAAGAACTAGGAAAAGAACAAACAAATCCCAAAGTTAGTAGAAAGAAGGAAAAAAATAATAAAGATCAGAGTGAAAACAAATGAAATAGAGACTAAAAAACAAAAACAAAATAAAACAAAAAAACAATAGAAAAGATAAATGAAATAAAGAGCTGATTCTCTGAAAAGATAAAATTTATAAACATTCAGCCAGATTCATCATGGGAAAAAGAAGGACCCCCCCGCACAAACACACACACAAGTCACAAATGAAAGAGAAGTTATAACTGGCACCACAAAAATACAAAGGATTATGAGACTACTACTCCAGGCCAACAAATTTGACAACCTAAAAGAAATGGATAAATTCCCAGAAACAATCTTCCAAGACTCAATCAGGAAGAAATAGAATATCTGAACAGACCAATTACTAGGAATATAATTGAGTCAGTAATCAAACACAGAAAAAAAAAACAAACTCCCAATAAATAAAAGTTCATGATGAAATGGCATCCCAGGTGAATTTTAGCAAGTATTTAAAAAATATTTAATATCTAATCTTCCCATCCTATTCTAAAAAGTAAAAAAAAAAAAAAAGAAAGAAGAAGAACATATTTAAACATATTCCTTCTATGAAGCCAGCATTACCCCGATACCAAAACCAGAAAAGGACACTTTAAAAAAACAAAGCAAAAAAAAATTTTTAAAAAAGCAACAACAAAAAATTATAGATCAGTACCCTTGATGAACATACATATAAAGACCTTCAACAAAATAATAGAAACCAAACTCAAAAATACATTAAAAGGATCAATGGCCATAATCACTTATTTCAGGGAGGGAAGTTCAATACATGCAAATCAATCAATCTAATGGTTCAATACATGCAAATCAATCAATCTAATAGACATTAACAAAACAAATGATAAAGTCATATCCTGATGATCAAAATCATCACGATATTGATAAAATCATAAGCAAATTTCATCTCATTACATGCAGAAAAAAACATTTAATAAAATTTTCATTATGCATGATAAAAATTCTCGAAGTGGGTATAAAGGAAAACCTATCTCAACATATTAAAGGCCATATATAAAAAAAGACATAGCTAATTTGTTAAATGATGATAAGTTGAAAATTTTTCCTTGAAACTCAAAAACAAGATAAAGATGCAGACTCTCACTACTTTTCTTGAACATAGTACTAGAAGTCCTAACAAAAGCAATCAGAGAAGAAAAACAAAAGACATCTAAATTCATAAAGAAGAAGTAAAACTATCACTATCCACAGATGAGATGATATATTATATAGAAACCCTTAAAATACCCCCAAAACTATTATAATAATACATTCAGTAAAGTTGCAAAATACAAGATCAAAATAGAGAAATTTGTTATTTTTATACACTAAAACAAACTAGCTGAAAGAGGAATTAATAAAACTATCCTATCAATTTGTTCTATCACACTGATTGATTTGTAAATGCTGGATGGAACCAGAAGAGACCCCAAATTGTTAAGGAAATGTTGAAAAAGAAAAAAAAAAAACTGGGGACATCACGTTGTCTGATTTCAAGCTTTACTATAAAACTATGAGCCCAAGACAGCATGGTACTGGCATAAAAACAGACATATAGACCAGTGGAACAGAGTAGAGAGGCCAGATATGGACCCTCAACTCTATGGTCAAATAATCTTTGACAAAGCAGGAAAAAATACACAATGGAAAAAAGACAGTCTCTTCAATAGATGATGCTGGGAAAATTTGGACAGCTATGTATAGAAGAATGAAACTTGACCATTCTCTTACACCATACACAAAGATAAAATTGATAAAAGACCTCAGTGTGAGGCAGGAATTTATTACAGTCCTAGAAAAGAACATAAGCAGTAATCTCTTTGACACTGGCCACAGCAACTTTGTTTAAGGCATGTCTCCAAAGGCAAAGACAACAAAAGTGAAAATAAACTTTTGGGACTTCATCAAGACCAAATCTTCTGCACAGCAAAGTAAACAGTAACTAAACAAAGAGGCAACCTATGGAATGGGAGAAGATACTCACAAATGATACTACAGACAAAGAGGTGATATCTAAGATCTATAAAGAACTCCTTGGGGTGCCTGGTTGGCTCAGTGGTTTGGGGCCTCTGCCTTCGGGTCGGGACATGATCCCGAGGTCCTGGGATTGATTGATCCCGAGGCCCTGCATCATGCTCTCTGCTCAGTGGGGAGCCCGCTTCCTCCTCTCTCTCTCTCTGCCTGCCACTCTGCCTACTTGAAATCTCTCTCTGTCAAATAAAAAATAAGATCTTAAAAAAAAAAAAAAGAACTCCTCAAACTCAACACACACAAAACAGATAATCATGTCCAAAAAAAAAAAAAAAAAATGTGCAGAAGACATGAACAGACACTTCTCCAAAGAAGACATACAAATGGCTAACAGACACATGAAAAAATGTTCATCATCATTAGCCATCAGGGAGATTCAAATCAAAACCACACTGAGAGGCGCCTGGGTGGCTCAGTGGGTTAAAGCCTCTGTCTTCGGCTTGGGTCATGATCTCAGAGTCCTGGGGTAGAGCCCTGCATCAGGGTCTCTGTTCAGTGGGGAGCCTGCTTCCCTGTCTCTCTCTGCCTGTCTCTCTACCTACTTGTGATCTCTGTCTGTAAAGATACACCCAGACTGAAAGTGAAGGGATGGAGAAGCATCTTTCATGCCAATGGGCCTCAAAAGAAGGCCAGGGTAGCGATTCTCATATCAGACAAATTAGATTTTTTTTTAATTTTATTTTATTATTTTTTTATATAATTTTTTATTTTTTATAAACATATATTTTTATCCCCAGGGGTACAGGTCTGTGAATCACCAGGTTTACACACTTCACAGCACTCACCAAAGCACATACCCTCCCCAATGTCCATAATCCCACCCCCTTCTCCCAAACCCCCTCCCCCCAGCAACCCTCAGTTTGTTTTGTGAGATTAAGAGTCACTTATGGTTAGACAAATTAGATTTTAAACTAAAGACTGTAGTCAGAGATACAGAAGGACACTACATAATTCTTAAAAGGACTATCCACCAAGATGATCTAACAATTGTAAATATCTATGCCCCCAATATGGGCATAGATAATAATATATATATAATACATAGATAATAGCTAATTACATAAGAAAACTGTTAATCAAGATAAAGAGTCATATTGATATAAATACATTAATAGTAGGAGATCTTAAAACACTTCTCTCAGAAATAGATCATCGAAGCAGAAAATCAATAAAGAAACAAGAGCATTGAATGACACATTGGACCAGATGGACCTCATAGATATATACAGAACATTCCACCCTAAAACAACAGAATACTCATTCTTCTCAACTGTACATGGAACCTTCTCAAGAATAGACCACATACTGGGTCACAAATCAGAACTCAACTGATATAAAAAAAATGAGATTATTCAGATCACAATGCTTTGAAACTGGAGCTCAATCACAAGGAAAAGTTCCGAAGGAACTCAAACACCTGGAAGCTAAAGACCGCCTTGCTTAAGAATGCTTGGATCAACAGGAGATCAAAGAAGAACTGAAACAATTCATGGAAACCAATGAGAATGAAGACACTTCGGTCCAAAACCTATGGGATACAGCAAAGGCAGTCCTAAGGGGGAAATACATAGCCATCCAAGCCTCCCTCAAAAAAATTGAAAAATCCAGAACACACCAGCTATCTCTACACCTTAAAGAACTGGAGAATCAACAAATCAAACCAACCCTACACATAAGAAGGGAAATAATCAGGATTAGAGCTGAGGTCAATGAGGTAGAAACCAGAGATACAGTAGAATGTATCAATGTCAAATAAATAAATAAAATCTTTAAAAAACAAAACAAAACTCTGAGATACCACCTTACACCAGTTAGAATGGCCCAAATCAACAAGACAGTAAAAACAAGTGCTGGAGAGGATGTGGGGAAAGGGGAGCCCTCTTTGACTGTTGGTAGGAATGCAAGTTGGTGCAGCCACTTTGGAAAACAGTGTGGAGATTCCTTAAGAAATTAAAAATAGATCTACCCTATGACCCTGCAATTACACTACTGGGCATATATCCCAAAGATACAGATGTAGTGAAATGAAGGGCCATCTGTACCCCAATGTTCCTAGCAGCAATGGCCACAGTTGCTAAACTGTGGAAAGAACCAAGATGCCCTTCAACAGATGAATGGATAAAGAAGATATGGTCCACATATACAGTAGAGTATTATGCCTCTATCAGAAAGGATGAATACCCAACTTTTCTATCAACGTGGACAAGACTGGAAGAGATTATGCTGAGTGAAATAAGTCAAGCAGAGAGAGTCAATTATCATATGGTTTCACTTACTTGTGGAGCATAAGAAATAACATGGAGGATGCTGGGAGATGGAGAAGCGAAGTGAGTTGGAGGAAATTGGAGGGGGAGACAAACCATGAAAGACTGTGGACTCTGAGAAACAAACTGAGGGTTTTGGAGGGGAGGGGCGTAGAGGGTTGGGTGGGCCTGGTGGTAGGTATTAAGGAGGACACATATTGCGTGGAGTACTAGGTATGGTGCATAAACAATGAACACTGAAAAAAAAATTAAATTAAATTAAAAAAATTAAAAGTAAAGAAAACCCTCCTATCTACAAATGTATCAAAAAGAATAAAATATCCAGAAATAAATTTAACCAAGGAGGTTAAATAACTGTACTCTAAAAACTGTAAGGCCTTGATGACACAATCAATGAAATTAAAAATGTCACAAGTAAATAGAAATATATCTTGAGTTCATGAATTAGAAGAATTAATATTTTTAAAATATCCATGCTACTCAAAGAAATTTAAAGATTTGATGTAATCCCTATCAAAATACAAATAGTACTTTTCAAAGAACTAGAATAAACAATTTTAAAATTTTTATGGAAACCAAAAGGCCCTACATAGCTGAAGCAATCTTGAAAAAGAACAAAATTGGAGATATCACAATCCCGTATTTCAAGATATACCACAAAGCTGTAGTAATCAAAACTGTATGGCACTGGTACAAAAACAGATACACAGATCAGTAGGATAGGATAGAGAACTCAGAAATAAACCCACACTTATACAGTCAATTAAACTACGACAAAGGAGTCAAGAATATATGATCGGCAATGGCAATCTGTTCAACAGTGCTGGGAAAACTAAACAGATACATGCAAAAGAATGAAAGTGGACTATTTCCTTATACCCTACACAAAAATAAATTCAAAGCAGATTAAATACCTGAAACTACAAAACTCCTAAAGAAGATACATCAAGTCATAAACTCTTGGACATCAACCTTAGCAGTATTTTCTGGATATATCTTCTTAGTCAAGGAAAACAAAAGTGAAAATTGAAAAAAAAAAAAATTGAACATCAAACTAAAAAGCTTTTGCACAGTGAAAGAAACTATTAACAAAGCAAAAAGGCAATCTATTAAATTGAAGAAGATATCTGCAAATGGTATATCTGATAAATATATATGTACTAAAATATATAACCTAACACCAAAAACCATAAATAATCCAATAAAAAATGGGCAGAGGATCTGAATAGACACTTTTCCAAAGAAGACATAGAAAGAGCCAATAAACACATGATAAGATGCTCAAAATCAGTAATCATCAGGGAAATACAAATCAAAACCACAATGAAATATCACCAGGCACCAGTAAGAATAGCTAGAATCAAAAGGACAAGAAGTAACAAGTTATGATGAGAATGCAGAGAAAACGGAACCAATATACACTGTTGGTGGGGATATAAGCGGGTGCAGCTTATATGGAGGCTCCTCAAAAAACTGAAAGATAGAGATGCCGTATGACCCAGTAATTCCACTTCTGGGTACATGAATACCTAAAAGATACTACGCAAAGTGAAGTAAGTCAGACTGAGAAAGGCAAGTCTCACATGATTTCTCTTACATGTGAAATCTAAAAAACATGAGTAAACAAAGAGAAAAGACTCATAAATACAGAGAACAGTAGTATTTGCCAGAGGGAAAACGGGAGGGGAAATAGATGAAATAGATGAAGACAACTAAGTAATATAAACTTTCAGGTATAAAATAAGTATGTCACAAGGATGAAAAGCACAGCTTAGGGAGTAGTTCACAATACTGTTTAACTTTGTATGGTGACAGATCATTAAGTACACTTTGTAAGTATGTATATAACACATGTAATTGCCAAATCACTGTCATGTACACCTGAAACTAATAAAATATTGGATGTCAACTATACTTCAATTAAAAATTATACACACATATATACATGCATGCATACATACACACAAATTGCACAGAAGAGAGACATGACCAAAAGAAAACTGGGTGAGTAAGATATTATAAAAACCAGGGCAAGAATGCTTCAAAATGAATAGAGTGCTCATCTGCATAAAGCATTTCTGAGAGGCGGTGAGATGAGACAAAGATCACTGCTGAACTCAGGCCTTTTTAAGGAGAAATGAAGGAGAGAAAGACAAATGCTCTATGATTTCATTTATGAGTTATCTACAGTATTCAAATCATACAGGGAAAGGACAATGGTTCCAAGGACTGGGAGGAGGAAGAATAGAGAGTTTCCACTTCACTGTTAAAGAGTTTCAGTTAGGGAAAATGGAAGGAACTTTGGAGATGGATGATGGTGATTGTTATATCAACAGTATCAATGTTCTTAATTCCACTGAATTGCACACTTAAAAAATGTTAATATGGTAAATATTATGCTATGTTTATTTTACTATAATAAAAAGGTTAAATTGCATGTGGTATTTGATAAATAATAACCATTCTATATTTTATTACTATATATTCCATATATATAGGACTATAAGTTATATGAATAAGTACATGTATACTAAGTATGCAAGGTATATATTCTAATGCTTATAATATTAGTCTTCTTCAAACAGGAGAATCATGTCTCAAGCTAATGAATGTGAATTATTCCTGAAGAATACCTATACAGCATTTATAATCTATGTAAAGTAGTAGCTTGAACAATTACTGGGTATAAGGCAATATATATATATATATATTTTTTTTTTTTACAGAGAGAGATAACAAGTGGGCAGAGAGAGAGAGAGAGGAGTAAGCAGGATCCCTACTGAACAGAGAGCCTGATGCCAGACTCAATCACAGGACCCTGAACTCATGACCTGAGCCAAAGGCAGAGGCTTAACCTACTGAGCCACCCAGGTGCCCCAAGGCAATACATTTTAAAACCATGGAGCTATTAAGTGATGTGTTGGGTGGGCTGTTGGGTTCACTTATCAGCAAAGTAATAGCTCTACCAGGCACTATACTAGGCACTTGGGTTTCACCAGTAAATAAGGAAGACATGGAGCCTGCAACCTCTGTACCTAGGCTAGAAGACAAACACAGAAAAGGTTAAGTGCAGGCATTATGAGTTAGCAGTAACAGGAAGTCTGAAGTCCAAAGGAAGGGAAGGCTGTCACTGCTAGATGGTATCAGAGAGGCAGGTCCCAGGCCAGAGGAACAGCACTGGGAAAAGACTGAGACAGAATCTGTACAGTCTGAGACAATGACTGAGCTTCCCTAGGGCTAGAGTTTAGAAAAACAGGGGGTCAGTGTTGCAGAACAGATGGAACAGACTGGGAAAAAGAAAGGTGTCCAGGTTCTTCAGGACCTTGTGGATTATTTTGCATATTTTTAAGTTTTGAGAAGACAGTGAATGATTTTCAACAAAGTTGTGTCAGAATCAGATTTGCAATTTGAGAGGACAGCTGGATGCTATATGGATTGAACCTGAAGAAAAAGGGTTTGTGGGGAGAGCAGTCAGGAAACGCATTACAAAATCCAGATGAGATGTAATGGTGTCTCAGATCAGGAGTGTGTTTGGAGGGATGGAGAGGAGTGGACACGTTTGAGTGATAATTAAGGGGCAAAATGAACAAACTTTGGTATTCATTTGACATGGAAAGAGTGTGAGAGGTAGAAAAGAGTTGAGGATGAAACTTGGCTGTTAATTTGAGAAATCCCAAAATGATGCCAGTTATTCCTTAAAACTAGGGAAGATCTTAGCATTCCCATGATTACAACTCCCCAGTGGCTCCACTTCACTTGGAGGATAAAGTGCACCTTTTTAGCACACAAGCCAGACCATGATCCGGACCCAACTTCAGCTCTGTATTTTGGCTTATTTCATTGATGCTTAATTCCATGTAGTTCTCTAAACAAGCCATACTGTTGTGCCTTATATATTTTCCCATGTTCTTCCTCCTTCCCTAAACTTCTATTTTCTTCCACATATAATTCCTGAAAATTCCAAAAATCTTTCAAATCATCTATCATGATTGTAAAGCCTAGCTTCTGTCTGCTAGCTTATTTCTTTCTTTCTATTCCTTTTTTACTTTAAATAAGTTTATTTTTATACTTATCACACTCTATTGGAATATGGTGTGTGTTGCTGCTGCTGTTTATATGTTTTTAACACAAATTCTTCAATATTTTAACCTCAGCAGATCTATCAATTTATTTACTCCCTACAGGCTCAGACGAAATTAGATGTTAGCATATAGAACACTGAAACTAGAAAACTGTATGTTTCCCCATCTTGTTTAGAGAATCAGACTTCAAGAATAAATTGCAAAAACAGAGATATTTCCTTGTAAAATTCTGAAGTAATCAACTTTAGAAACAAAAAGAAGAAAAAGAAGATAAAGTGAAAATATATGAAGTACTGGGCACTATTATGCTAGATCTCATTACTCAAATTATCTCATTTTATCTTCAGAATGATCCTGTGAGGCTAGTTTCATTAATTCTGTGCAATATTCAATCTCTACCTTTTGGAAACTCTAGGGATAAATTTAGGAACCTTCACAGTGGTGCTCACAGGAAACTAAAAGGAATTGTTCATTGTTTTCCCCAGTGCAGGCCCCAGATGACTTCTTCCTTGTTTTATACTCCACATTATAGGGAATGACATCATTAAACTGGTACTCCATTTATGTGGAATGAAGGGGGAACCTTGTCAGAGATAAATTAGATTGCTGTTCTGTCACAATAAGGTCTCATCTTTCATTGTAAAGACTCCAAATTCTTACCAAAGCATGAGGGAAATGCATACAATAATAATGTAAAAAAGGACAAGAATAAGAATTCTTGGGATTCTTTCTATACAAAAGACATTTACTTCTTTGGGACCGGTTCTCAATGACCCTTGCTTGCATGGCAATGAATTCCAAACCTCTCTGGAGAATTACTGACCCATAATACTTTGCATTTTTGTTTGCTTCTTGGACTTGGGGAAGTAGAATACTAAAACTGAAAGTACATAGACGTTAGACCTGCTTTCTTTTATTTGTCACTTCTGGAAAATGACCTACCCTCAAGCACCCATTTTTTTTTTTTAATCTACACAAGGGATAATAACACTAATTGGACAGTATGTTGAGAAACTTAAATGGTTTAGGAATATAAACCTCTAGCATTATGCATGGCATATAATATTTAAAATTAATAAATTATATATATATATATATATATAATTTTTTATTTATTTTATGCTGGATTGTTTGGGGTCTAGACTTTAAAAAGACAGCTTCTTGGGATGCCTGGGTGGCTCAGTTGGTTAAGGCTTTGCTAGATTTATAGGGAAAAGCGATTAGCAATGGAGGCCAAATCAACAGTAAGTGAATTTTCATGCTGTGGACAACCTAGCTGTTTAACCCAAATACTAATAATAAAACATATTCTTCTTTTCTCTTTTTCCCTTTAGGTAAGCTTTTATGAAAAATTAGTAGCTGGAGAATACGACTAACAAAAATCAGTTTAGGAGGAAATGCTCTATACTCTTTATTTGGAGAAATTAACAGGGTCAAGGCTAATTATTTTTCATTTATACCCTTTTCCCATCAAAAGGCTTGAAGATTCTATATAGAAACATTAAAAGAACATAGCAATTTGTCCTTTAAAGAATAAAAGAAAAACTTGAACAAAGGGACAGCAGCCTTCAGCTTTGTGATAAGAACAGTTAACAGTGACCTGTCGGCCTAGTTTGTTCTTTGAAGTTTTTTTCTTTGTAGTTGGTTGCAAACTAAATTATCTCTACGCCAATGAATTTCAAATTTATAATTTCAATCAAACAACCTTCCTTGAAATTCCTGTCTTCTTCAAAACTCCATTTGAGTCCCATATATCATTGCTGAAAATACAACTCAGCACCAAACTTTTCACCTCTTTTTCATTCAGTTACCACCAAGCCATACCCTGTCTTTGCTACTTCATTTCCTTCACCCCAACCATCTATGTCCCATTGATTCTTCTCTGTGAATATTCTCATGTGGGACCAACTTCCCTTCAACACTACTGCTGTTATAGAAGTATGACCCACTCCCTCCCGCTTCACTAACAAAGTAGTCTAATCTGCTCTCTCCAACTTCTCAACTCACTACACTCCATTCTTCACCTTTGAGTCAATGATCTTTCCCAAGAATAAATGTCAATCTGTTCATACCATCTCCCTCTCTAGATCCCTTCCAGATATCCAAAAGAGACATTTTTTTTTAACTTTTCAAAGCGGATACATAATCTTGCCTCTGATAACCTTTTTAACCTCAATCCTCTGCCCTACCATCATAGCCATTTCCTTGAACTGCCATATTAACTCTCATATTTCAGCCTTTTCACATACCGTTTCTCTGGCATGAAGTACTCTTTGCAACCCCCAAACCACTAGCCCCTACTAATATTCACATTTAAACATAGATTATTACTTTCTGAGGGAAGTCACCTTATCTTGGCTTCCCCAGATGAATTAAAGGCCCTTCTTGTGTACTTTCATAGAACATGTATTTCTCATAACATGGATTTCATAATAATTTTTTTAGGCTCAGTTGTTTATCTCCACTAGAGTACAAATTCACTGAATGCAAGGGAATGCATGTTATGTTTACCTCAATGTCTACCATGGTATCTGGAGCACAAAATAGGTTCAGTGTGTTAAATATACAAATGTGTATTCAGTCTGATGTCTAATCTCCTACCTCAGTGAGAAAATTGAAGTGTTCAGAAGAAAATTTCCACCTGCTCCAATACCATCTTTAAAATCTACATGATCTGTATCTCTCTACTCAGACTTTCCTTGGTTGAGCACAAGGGCACTCACTCAAGGACACAACCCATGTCTTCTTCCCTCTTTCACCTTAACTATTTATTTTCCTTGTCTAATAGATCATTCTAAGTCAAGTAAATAGGTTATTGTTTCTATCATTCCAAAACAAGTAAACAAAATCCCTATTCCTCTATTTACAATTACTACTCTACTTTCTGACATATTTCTCACTTCTATTTAAACAAAATTCTTTGAAGGAGTTGTCTCTACTTGCTATCTCTAATTCCCCTCCCTCTATTTTCTATTAAATAATTTCTATTAAACAGTCAGACTTTTATCTCTTGTTAATATCATAGATGGCCTCCATGTTGGTCAAGTCAGTGGTTAATTTTTAGTCATCATAGTTTACTTGGCCCAGGAATTGGCACACTTCATAATTCCCTTCTCCTTGAGAAATTTTTATTTCTAGTTTTTCTTCCTATTTTTCTGGGTACTCATTCTTAGTTCCTTTTGTTGATTCTTCTGCATCAAACTGAACTCTAAAAATCTATACATTTCACATTCACCTTTCAGACTTGCCCACAAAATTTGAAACAGTTCTTTGCCAGTTATTTCCCCACTTCTTATTTTCAAGCCTAACTTCTTTTCTGAAATCCAGCCTTGCATAGCTGACTCAATATTCCCAGAGGAATACCCTAAATTTGTCCCATTTTGAACATCCAAACCAGAGGCCCTGCTCTCTATAAAACTTTGTTCTACACATAGTTATGCCTATCTCAAGTAAGGGAAACTTCATTCCTCCAGGGGCTTAGGCCAAAAACTTTGGGATGATCTTTTAAGGACCAGAACTGCTTTTGACTCTATCTTCAAAATAGATCCAGGATCTTACACTTCTCACTGCTCCCTGGGCAAGCATTCTTGCTCAAGCCATCATCATCTCTTACATTGGATTATCACATCAGATTTCTAGAGGTCTCCTTGCTCCTAACTTTGTTCTGCTACAAAATATTCTCCACACAGTCACCAGAATGATAATTTAAAATATTAAGTTAGAGCACCTCACTCCTCCAATAAAAGTTGAGATTTCTTACTAGAACCTTCAAGGCCATAGCACCTAGTTCTTAATTGCTTCTGACATCATCATCTTTTACTTTCTCCCTGCCTCACTCTGCCTTAGAAACACCAAACTCCCTGTTCTTGCTTGCTCATGCCAGACACACTTTTACCTCAGAATATTTTCACAGGCTGTTCCATCTGCTTGGAGCACTCTTGCATCAGGAATCTACATGTTTCCTACTTTTACTTCATTAGTCTTTGCTCAAAGCCATTTCCATAAAGTTACATTGACTAGCCACATTATAATTTCACTCTTTTCCCAATACTCTCCATTCCCCTTACCCAGCTCTATTTTTTTTTTTTTTGTAATTTCAATAGCACTTGTGATTTTGTCACATACTGTGTAGCAAATGCTCTTATGTCTCTTCCTTCCATTAGAATTTCAGTTCCTTGAAGGAAGTTTGTTTCTGTCTGTATGGTTCACTGCTGGATTTATTTGGCAGAGAGAGAGTTGCTACTGGAATAATTCCTGATACATAATATGTTCTCAATAAACATTTATGAAGTCAATAACCATGCCTTTCACACTTTGAGAATTTGGAACGCAGCATGTGATTTTATATATATAAAATAAATACCTTGATGCTCAAACCTAAAACAATATTCAGCTCTGGTTGAATCAAGGCTCATTCATTTACCATATGGTGAAAGTGAGCCTGTTCCTCAAAAAAATGTACAGTCATAACTCATTAGTAAACTAATTACTTCTCCTTGGGGCACCTGGGTAGCTCAGTCAGTTAAGCATCCAACTCTGACTTTGGTTCAGGTCATGAGATCGAGCCCTGAGTTGGATGTCATGCTGGTTATAGAGGCTGTTTAAGATTCTCTTTCTTTCTCGCCCTTTGCCCCTCCCTCCACCCTACTCTCTCTCTCTCCCTCTCTAAAAATAAAACAAAGCAAAAATTTAAAAAAAACTACTTTTCTTTATAGAATTAAAAAAAAAATTAAAATATTTTATTTATTTATTTGGCAGAGAGAGAAAGCGTGCACAAGCAGGCAGAGTGGCAGGCAGAGGCAGAGAGAGAAGCAGACTCCCCAATGAGCAAGGATCCCGAAGTGGGACTCGATCCCAGGAGCCTAGGATCATGACTTGAGCTGAAGGCAGTGGTTCAACCCACTGAGCCACCCAGGCATCCCTCTTTATAGAATTTTTAAAAATATTTTATTTATTTATTTGAGGGAGAGTAAGAGAGAAAGAGAGTACAAGAGAAGGGAGAATCAGAGGGAGAAGCTGACTCCCCACAAATCCAGCAGTCCGATGATGGGGAGCTCGATCTCAGTACTCTGGGATCATGACCTAAGCCAAAGGCAAGCTTAACTGACTGATTCACCCAGTTACTTCTTTATAGAATTTTTTGAAAATATGAAGTGTAAAAAGAAAAAATACTCATAATTACATAACACAGAAATCAAATTGCTGATGTGGATGTATTTACCTCCAGTTTTTCCCCACATACATGTGCATATATGTTCAAATGCCAAAACATCAATCATATGCATGCATATATTTTTTACTATTTAACCCCTTCAAATTTATTTTAATCACATGAATAACATGTGGATTACATTTTCATACAAAATACAATAAAAGCAAAATTGCTCTTGACCGATAGCATGATCACTTTGCTATGTTCAAGTCTGTTTATATTTCAGAATGCATCCTGTTGGTAAATCTGTTTATACAAGGTGTGGAAATAAATCTTCTCCATTTTAATAATTCAAAGTTACGCTCAAATTCTGCCTCATTTGTAAATGTAGAACAGTCAGTCAACTAGTGATACATCATCCATTTTGTTGGAGTTACGAGTGAGATGCCCCAGGCTATTTGTCAGATTTGAAGTTTGTTATTACCTAGAAACCAGACAACCCTGGTCACTTGCCACTCTACTATCCTTATTTAGAGTAACTCTACACACTAGAGAAATATAATTGATTGGGACAATTATTTAGCCAGCCTTCACACCTGCGCCCTCATAGCAGTCAACCAACTTACTAAACAACAAATAAATAAGAACAAACACACTTTTCTCTCAAAAATAAAAAACATTGTTTCTTAAGTATCTTAGTAATGGTAACAAAGCCAATTCTACCTGAATGAGATGGATAATTTCACACAGAGAAATGTATAAAGAGTTGCTGTTGCTTCAAGTATCTAGTTACTTAAAGCATTTATTTTTGGTTAATGTGTTCTTTTCTTCTTTGCTGGTGTGAAGTGAGGCAAAATAGCCTGATTTTTCCATTTAACTTTCATTATCTTTACCATCATGAATAGAATAACTCACTCTTTTTCTTAAGTCAGTGTGAAAACTGTCCTCCTTTAACCCATCACATAAACTACATCAAGACAAGGGGCAAGATCCATGATATTTCTCTTTGATCCATGAATTATTATTATTTTTTTAAACAGCACCTACCCAAGTTATGTTGTTGTTGTTAAGAAATGCATTGGAGGAAAATTTCAGAACTTTTTTTTTTCCCTCAGAACTATGCAGTCTTGCTAAGTTTTATTTTAGAGATAGAAGCATAACACCAATTAAAATTTAGCATTCAAATACAATTAAAAGGAATGGTTGTGTGTAGGGCTTTATAAAGCATCTCTCTGAATAATACAAAGAAATCATATTTTCATTAGGTTTCTCTCTTAGGTCAGTGCAGAGTGCAAAGTTACCCCATACCCCACACTAAAGTGAGGCTGACCCATTTCAGTGTTCACATCACATCAGAACTATCAGAAAACAGGAAATCTGGGGAAACTCAGAATTAGTAGTAGTATTAGTCTGCATTTATTTTTCTGACTAGCAATTTGATGGCCTTGTGCTCCAGTGGCTCCTTGACATACAAGGGAGAGAGAGAAGAATAGTGTCTGGCCACAGACATAGAAATGTCTCTATTTTTAATTCACTGTGTATTTTCTCTGTGTTACTCACTTATTTAAAGTTATTGAACACATACCATTATAGGTATTTTTTTAAACACTGGAGATATGGAGGCTAATAGAGCAAAGTTTCCAACATTATGGAACTTGTGCTTCTGAAGGATGAAAGTACTTATCACAGGGTTGGTACATATTTAAAGGTACAAAAGTTTTTACAAAGTCACCAATCAATATACAAAAGCCCAACAAGATCAAAATTAATGATCTAACTAACCAAATAACTAATTTTAAGAAATGGCATGTTTCTGGAATTATACTACCTGGATTCAAGTCCTAGACCCTCTTTATACTGGTTTTGTATCTTCAAACAATTTTTAAACAATTTATAAAACACAAACAATGTTTAGTGTCTTAGGGTAGAGTAAAGCCTCTGCCTTTAGCTCGGGTCATGATCTCAGGGTCCTAGGATGAAGCTCTGCATGGGGCTCTCTGCTCAGTGGGGAGCCTGCTTCCCTGTCTCTCTCTGCCTGCCCCTCTACCTACTTGTGATCTCTCTATCAAATAAATAAATAAAATCTTTAAAAGAAAAGAAAACAAACAAACAAAATTTAGTGCCTTAATTTTCTTACTGGAACAATGACAAAAATGACAATGCCTAGAACTGTGGTGTGGAATAAACGAAGTAATCTATGAAAAACAATATGGTATCTGGCATGTGGTAAGGGCTCAATACATGTAAACTATTTTTTATATCTCATGTTATCTCATTCAATAATAATCCATACTATTTTTAATAATAGTGGTTTTAATGGAGGGAAGCAAGTCTACAAACACAATAACTAAAGTAATAATATCATAAAAATAATATAATAAAAAATTAAACAATTTCTAGACCATTTTTAGAAAATATATGAAACATTAGTACATTATGTTGCTTTGATGAGTTGATTTTTATCCTGTGGAGAATTAGGGGATGGTTCTACATACATAAGATGTTAACTTTTTACATAAAATTTACCATTTTAACCATTTTTAGGTATATGGTTTGATGGCAGTAATAATGTTCAGATTGTTGTGCAACAGTTACCATTATTCATCTCCAGACTTTTTCATCTTCTCAAACTGAAACTTGCAAATATTAAATAGTAACTTCTCCTTTTGGTTCTTTCTCCAGCTCCTGACAACCACCATTTTATTTTCCATCTCTATGAATTTGATTACTGTAGGTAAATGTAAGTGTATAAATACATTATACCTATGTATAGTATTTTTATGCATGTTTATATTTTACACACATAATATATATATTATATATATATATATTATATATATATATTCATGCATCAGTGGACATTTGGTTTTTTTCTACTTTTGTCTTTTGTGAATAACACTGCTATGAACTTTAGTGTATGAATCACTGCTTTCAATTCTTTTGGGTGTACAGCCAATAGCTGAGTTCCTGCATCATATGCTCCTTCAATTTTTAATTTTTTGGAGAAACCACATTTTTTCCCACAGTGGCTGCATCATTTTCTGTTCCTGTCAGCAATGCACAAAGGTCCCAGTTTCTCCTCAGTTTTACCAATGTGTTATTTTCTGCTTAATCAATGTGAAGAGATATTTCACTGTGGTTTTGATTTGCATTTCTTTAATGATTAGTGATATTGAACATCTTTTTATGTGCTTACTGACCATCTATATATTTTCTCTAGAGAAATGCTTATTTAAGTCATGTGCTTATTTTAAAATTAGGTTATTTGACTTTTTATTGATGAGTCATAAAGTTCTATGCTCTAAAGAACAATCGACAGATTTCACTCCTCAGTTAATGCTGTGGAATAATGTTTTCTTAAATGAATGAGTGAATGAATTTATTTCTTTCATATCTTAGCTTGAGTGGAAGAAAGGAAAATAAATAATTTGTTTAACTTTAAGGCAGAAGAAAAAAAGCTGAATAGATTTGGTGGGAGTCTGAATATAATCATATATGAAAAGTTTCCACTTCATTTTCTAGTGAGTTTTGCTGATTATCTCCATCAGATTTCAATTCCCAAATTTTGTCCATATATCCCATTGATCACACCCATTACCTATTGTCCTGTGTGTATATAATACTTGATTAAAGATAATAAATGTATGCTTGTGATATGTCCCACTTAAGAAATTGATTGTTTAGGACACTGTCAATTCCCTCTTCTGGGGTAATGTAGCTTGAATATTATTTCATCAGATATTCATCTTGTGACTGCACAAAAGACATTTAACAAATCCCATATTTTCCTAAGACAATTTAAATGTATTTATTATATTCTTCCATCAAAACAACCATATATACAACTCTGACATCACCATATCTCATTCATATCAAATATACACAGGAGCTCCTATAAAATTTAGATCCAATTACATTAACAGAATACCCGCCCCCTTTAGTACAATAGACAACCAGCAAGTTTTGATATAAGACATCTTGCACTGGAGGGCTACATAACATGACAGAGTCAGGCATCTCTCATCTCAACTCCTGTCTTTTCCACTCACTGCATGCATCTCAGTCAAGTGATTTAACTATAGTAAGCCTCAATTTCCTTTTCTATAAAATGTAGATTTTGATTTACTTCATAATATTGTTACAAGGAGTTAGTGATAGATATGAACATATCCAACAATAGGGTCTGGCACATAGAGTGTACTAGATAAGTTAGCTACTATCTCTGAAATATTATAAGAGTTAATTAATGTCTCCTGGTACCAGAGAAAACAATGCAGACCAGCTCGTGCTATTAGAGGGACAATAATATAGAACTTGACAGGAAATATTCTGTGCTCTTTGTGATTAGTAATGAGTGACCCAAAGCAAAAATTGAGAGGCCCAGTTTTATCTGCATAAGACATCAGAGGCTGGAATCTTTATGATGCACATGACAAGGTCATGGATATAACTCCTACAGCTTCACTGCTTAGACATTATCATTAGGATGACAACACTTTCTAATTCACATAGGAAACCCAGTTTACATATGCTCTCCGAGTAAAATTATTCATGGCAACACTTTCCATTCTCATAAATGGCTGTCACAAGAAAACAGAAAAAGAAGATTAAGATAAAGCAAAAGCATGGAAGTAGTAACAATAAGAGCAGCATCAGTGAAATTGAAAATAGGAAAGCAATAGAGAAAAATCAATAAAACCAAAAGATTTTCCTTTGAAAAAGAATAAATGAGTTGATAAACCTTTAGAAAGTCTGAAAGAGAGAAGACACAAACTACCAATATCAGGAAAGAAATAGGGGACACACTACAGATCCTGCAGCCACTATGAACAAATTTATGCTCATAAATTAAACAACTTAATTGACCAATTTTTCAAAACACATGCATACTATTGAAAACTCAACCAAATTAAATTGAAATAAATGGTTTTATGATAGTAATGTCTTTATGAATCTATAATTTAATCTATATTGAATCTATAATTTAAAAGCATCCCTCACCAAAAAAAAAAAAGAAACAACTCCAAACCCAAATAGAATCACTGAAAAATTGTACCAAGCATTTAAAAAAGATTGAATACAAGTTTATTCAATTTCTTCAAGAAAACAAAAACGGAGCAACACTTCTGAACTCATTTTATAAAGCCACAGTTACTTTGGCCAAAACCAGAAAAAGTACAAAAAAAGAAAGCTTCAGAACAGTATCTTTTACAAACTCAGATATAAAATCCCTCAACAAAAACCTAGCTAATCAACTCTAACAAAGTATAAAAATACTACACACTTTATAGACAGCCAAAAGGGATTTATTCCACATATGCAAGGCTTATACAAAATTGAAAAATCAATCTAACTTGCCCTATCCACAGGTTAAACAAGGAAGATTTTAGAATTATATCAATTGATACAGAAAATACACCTGACAAAACCCAATACCTATTTATTATAAAAATTCTTAGAAAAACTTGTAATAGAGGAGAACATCTTGAATTTCATAAAAATATCCATAAAAAGCCTATGGTTAGTACCATACTTAGTGATGAAAGACTAAATCCTTTTCCTCTAAGATTGGGAACAAGGCAAGGACATTCACTGTCATCACTCCTTCTACATAGTATTGAGAATTCTAACCCATATAGTAAGGTGAGAAAAATAAAAGGCAGGCAGATTAGAGACACAGTAATAAAATGATCCCAGTTTAGAAATAACGTGATTGTCTATTTGGAAAAACACAGGGGATCTACAAAAACACTCCAATAAAAAGTGACTTCAGCAAGATTTCAGGATATAAGATCAACACACACACACACACACACACAAAACAATTGCATTTCTTTTTTTTAAATTTTTTAATTTTTTAATTAACATATAATGTATTATTAGCCCCGGGGGTACAGGTCTGTGAATCACCAGACCTGGTGAAGGTTTACACACTTCACAGCACTCACCATAGCACATACCTTCCCCAATGTCCATAACCCCACCACCCTCTCCCCAAATGCATTTCTATATACTAAAAAGGAACACACCAAAACTAAAATTTAAAACACAATACCACTTAAGATCACTAAAAAGAAAATTAAGTACTTAGGTATATTCTAACTAAATATATGTAGGAGCTATATATTGAAAATTCCAAAATACAGATGATAGAAAACAGAGAGAAAATGTACTGTGTTCATGAACTGGAAGACTCAACATAGTAAAGATTCTAATTCTCTCCAAATTATCTATAGGTTTAATACAATCCTGATCAATATGTCATTATGTTTTGATTTAGGTTTTTTTTGTTTTGTTTTGTTTTCCTTATATACATAGATGGCTTATTCTAAAAGTCATACAAAAATCTACAAGTCCTAAATTATTTAACATAATCTTGAAAAAGAGAAATAACATAGAAATCATTCTCCTTAATATGAAGGCTTAACATATCATTACAATTATGTAAACAATGTAGTTATGGAGGAGGGATAGACACATACATCAGTATAACAGGACAGAGAACAAAGAAAGAAGACTAGCAAAAATATTCCCTTCTATTTTTTGATGAAGATACAAAATCAATTCAACAGAGGAAAATAAATCTTTTTAACAAATGGTGCTGGAGGAATTATCCACTTTGGGGGAGGGGTGGAAACGAATCTTAACTGTAACATATCTTATGCAAAATTTAACCCAAAAAGAACCATGGACTTAAATGTAAAACATAAAACTTCTAGGGAAAAAAAAAATAGAAAAGTTTCAGTATCTAGGTCTAGGCAAAAAGATTTTAGATGTGACAACAACAGAAAAACTGACAAATCAGATATAATGTATGAAATAGTATAATTTATAAATAAATTTATAAATAAATAATATTTATAAAATAATATATAGAATATAATCAAAAGTAAAAACTTTTGTTCTAAAGAAAACCTTATTAAAGAGATGAAAAGACAACCTACAGGCTCGGGAAAAAAAATTGCAAGTCATATATGTAACAAGGGACTGATGTAGAACATCAAAACACAATAAACAACAAGCAATACAATTAGAAAATGTGCAAGACAAGTCATCAACCATTTCACTGAAGGCAACATACAGAATATACAGATGGCAGAAGAGGAAGGAAGATGACAAAGGAGTAGGAGATTGAAATATTATTAGGTCTCAGGAGTTCAGCTATGTGGTTATCAAACAACTCCAAATACCTAAAAACTCAACAGAGATAGAAGAGAAGAGCAGCAATTCTAGGAACAGAAAATTGACCACTTTCTGGAAGGTAGGACATGTTGAGAAGTGAATCTGAGGCCACGGGAAGATAGATTGCTGCAGGAGGGGCCAGCTCCTGGCAAGCGGTAGAGCAGCAGAGTACAAAATTGGAACTTTCAGAAGGCAGCTCCACTGAGGGACATTGTTCCAGTGGCTAAGCGGGGATGGAGCCCTCATGGGGACAGTGTAGTCTCAGGACCTGTGGGTCCACAGAAAGAGCGGGCTGTCTGAGTGTGAACAAGCTGTCAGGTATCAGAGCAGGAAAGCTGGCTACAGAGACTGAATCAAGGAGTTAGCTCTGAGCTCGGGGTTACCTTAATATGATCCAAGGCACATTTGGGCCACTGCTCTTCAAGCAGGGATCCTAAAAGTGGCAGATCCAGAGAGACCCCCTCCTTTCTCCTCCAGGGGGAGCAGCGCGGGAGCATGCGGCAGGTATCTGCTGGGTTTGGAGACTCCAAATGGGGCCTTGCACCAGAGATAGAAATGCTCCGTCTCAGGCCGGTGAGCTCAGAGTGCATCTGAAGACCAGGGAGACAGGAGGGATTGACTGCTTAAGGGCACACTGAGGAGTGGGGCCCCAAGCTCTCAACTCCTCCAGGCCAGAGATTGGGAAGCTGCCCTTTCATTCTTGTCCTCTAAGGCTCTACAGAAAGCATTCAGGGAACAAAAGCTAACTAGAATGAACCTGACCAGATTACTTAGCCTGGCCCTGGCAAGGGTGGGGCAATTTCATCTCTGGCAAAGACATTTGAGAATCATTGCAACAGGCCTCTCCCCCAGAAGATCTGAAAGAAGGTCAAGCCAAGACCAAGTTCACCGATCAAGTAGAATCGCAAAACTCCAAAGCCAGGGAAAGCAACACAAAGAATTCATTGCTTTATCCCCCATGATCCTTAAGCCTTGCAAATTTTTTTAATTTTATTTTTTTCTTATTCCATTTCCTTAACATTTCCTCTTTCCTCCTTTAATGTTTTTTTAACAATTTTATCTTAGCAATATCTTTTTTTAAATATTTTATTTATTTGACAGAGAGAGAGAGATCACAAGCAGGCAGAGAGGCAGGCGGGGGGGGGGGGGGAAGCAGGCTCCCTGCCAAGCAGAGAGCCCTATGCGGGGCTTGATCCCAGGACCCTGAGATAATGACCTGAGCGAAGGCAGTTGCTAAACCCACTGAGCCACCAAGGTACCCCAACAATACCTTTTTAAAAAAAATCTTCTTAAGTTTTCATTGTTATAGTCATATTTTATTCCTTCATTGTATTTAACCTTATTTTTTGTATACATATAAGTATTTTTTTTTTTAATTTTGGGATTCAATTTCTTCTAATAGATCAAAATATACCCTAAATCAAGTGCATGGCTTTTTTCTAGTCTCCAGCCTGATCATATTTCTCCTCTTTTTTTTTTTCTTTTTCTAACCAACTTATCTTATCAATTACTTTTTTAGAATCTTTTTAAATTTTCATATTTAATGTCATATTCCATTCCTTCATTGAGTTTATCCATATTTTCATATATACGTAAGTTTTTCTTTCTTTAAACTTTTGGGAGGTAGTTTCTTCTAAGAGACCAGAATACACCCAAAATCTAGTGGGTAGCACCAGTCTAATATAAATATATAATTATATAAATATATGAATATATGAATACATACATACATACATACATATATGCATATGCATATCATCAAAGAAACCCATCAACAATAATACATGTCTATGCATATACATATGCATATATGTATGTATGTATGTATGTATGTATGTATTTTTCCCCATTTTCTCTCCCATTTCTTCCCTCACCAGTTTCAGGTCTCTTCTGATTTGGTTAAGCATATATTTTTCTGGGGTCTTTGCCACCCTTTTACTATTTTATTCTTTCATTTGTATATTCTGATCTTGATAAAATGACGAGCTGGAAAAACTCACCACAAAATAAGAACAATAGTACTGACAGCCAGCGACCTAATCAAGATGGACATTGGTAATATGTCAGAACTAGAGTTCAGAATAACAATTCTCAAAATGCTAGCTGGGCTTGAAAAAGGCATGGAAGAGATTAGAGAAACCCTTTCTGGAGAAATAAAAGAACTAAAATCTAACCAAGTTAAAAACAAACAACAACAACAAAAAACTATTGATGAGGTGCAATAAAAAATGAAGGATCTTACTGCTAGAATAAATGAGGCAGAAGAGAGAATTAGTGATATAAAAGATAAAATGATGGAGAATAAAGAACCTGAGCAAAAGAGAGACAAACAACTACTAGACCATGAGAGTAGAATTTGAAAGATAAGTGATACCATAAGATAAAACAATATTAGAATAATTGCGATTATAGAAGAAGAAGAAAGAGGGGGGCAGAAGGTACACTGGAGTAAATTATAGTAGAAAATATCCTTAATATGGCAAAGGGAACAAGCACCAAATCAAGGAGGCACACAGAACCCCCCTCAAAATCAATAAAAATAGGCCCACACCCAATCATCTATTAATAAAACCTACAAGTCTTAGTGACAAGAAAATCCTGAAAGCAGCTCAGGACAAGAGGTCTCTAACATACAACAGTAAAAATTTTAGATTGGCAGCAGAATTATCCATGGAGACCTAGCAGGCCAGAAAGGACAGGCATGCTCTATTCAGAGCAGTAAATGAGAAAAATATGCAGCCAATAATACTACTGAAATTCTATTGAAAGTAGAATTGCAATTCTATTGAAAATAGAATACTACTGAATTCTATTGAAAATTAGGAGAGATAAAAAGCTTCCAGGACAAACAAAAATGAAAAGAATTTGCAAACACCAACACTCCCCTACAGGAAATATTGAAAGTTGTCCTCTAAGCAAAGAGACCAGAACAGAGACAATATGCAGTAATAGCCACCTTATAGGCAATACAATGGCACTAAATTCATATCTTTCCTTAGTTACCTATTGTAAACATGCTAAATGCCCCAATCAAAAGACACAGGGTATCAGAATGGCTAAAAAACCAAACCACATCAATGTGTGGTCTATAAAAAATGAATTTTAGATCCAAAGACACCTCCAGATTTAAAGGGAGGGGGTGGAAACCAATTTACCATACTAATGGACATCAAAAGAAAGTTGGGGTAGCAAACCTTTTATCAGATAAATTAGATTTTAAGCCAAAGACTATAATAAGAGATGAGGAAAGACCCTAGATCATACTCAAAGTGTCTGTCCAACAAGAAGACCTAACAATTTTAAATATCTATGTCCCAACATGGGAGCAGCCAACTATATAAACCAATTCATAACAAAATCAAAGAAACCCATCAACAATAATACAGTAATAGGAGGGGATTTTAACATTCCCCTCACTAAAATGAACAGAGCATCTAAGCAAATGATCAAAAAGGAAATAAGTCCTTAAATGACCCACTGGACCGGATGAACATCACAGTTATATTCAGAACACTCCACCCCAAAGCAATAGAATACACATTTTTCTCTAGTGCACATGGAACATTCTCCAGAATAGATCATATTCTGGGTCACAAGTCAGGTCTCAACCAGTACCAAAAGATTGGGATCATTCCCTGCATATTTTCAGACCACAATGCTCTGAAGCTAGAACTCAATCACAAGAGGAAATTTGGAGAAACCCAAATACATGAAGGATAAAGAGCATCTTACTAAAGAATGAATGGGTCAACCATTAAATTAAAGAAGAATTGAAGAAATTAAAGAAGAACTGAAAAAAGAATTCATGGAAACAAATGAAAATGAAAACACAATGGTTCAAAATCTGTGGGACACAGCAGTTCTGAGAGGAAAATATATAGTGATACAAGCCTTTCTCAAGAAACAAGAAGGGCTCAAATACACAACTTAACCCTTCACCTAAAGGAGCTGGAGAAAGGACAGAAAAGAAAGCCTAAACCCAGCAGGAGAAGAGATATCATAAAGATCAGAGCAGAAATCAGAAATAGAAACAACAACAACAACAACAACAACAACAAAAACAAACCAGTAGAACAAATCAATGAAACTAGGAGGTGGTTCTTGAAAGAATTAATAAGATTGATAAAACCATGGCCAGACTTACCAAAAAGCAAAGACAAAGGACCCAAATTAATAAAATCATGAAAGCAAGAGGAGAGATCACAACCAGCACCAAAGAGATACAAACAACTAGAAAAATATATTATAAGCAATTATACGATAGCAAATTTGACAATCTGGAAAAATGGATGCATTCCTAGAGATATATAAACTACCAAAAGTGAACCAGAAAGTAATAGAAAACCTGGCAGACCCATAACCAATAAAAATATTGAAGCAGTCTCCCCCCCAAAAAAGACCCCAGCGCCAGATAGCTTTCAAGGGCAATTCTATGAAACATTTAAAGAAGAATTAATACCCATTCTTCTGAAACTGTTCCCAAAAATGGAAATGGAAAGAAAACTTCCAAACTCATTTTAGGAGGCCAGGCATTATCTTGATCCCAAAACCAGACAAAGATAACACCAAGAAGGAGAATTACAGACTAATATCCCTATGAACATGGTGCAAAAGTTCTCACCAAAATACTAGCCAATAGAATCCAACAGTACATTAAAAGGATTACTCACTATGACCAAGTAGGATTTATTCTTTGGCTTCAAGGTTGGTTCAGCATCCGTGAATCAATCAATGTGATATAATACACTAATAAATGAAAGAACTGGAACCAAATGATACTCTCAACAGATTCTGAAAAAGCATTTGGCAAAGTACAGCATCCTTTCTTGATGAAAACTCTTCAAAGTGTAGGGATTAAGGTACATACCTCAATATCATCAAAATCATCTATTAAAAACCCACAGCAAATATCATTCTCAATGGAGAAAAACTAAGTTTTTCCCCTAAGGTCAGGAACATGGCAGGGATGTCCACTATCACCACTGCTATTCAACACAGTACTAGAAGTCCTAGCCTCAGCAATCAGACAACAAAAAGCAATAAAAGGCATCTAAATCAGCAAAGAAGTCAAATTCTCACTCTTTCCAGATGATATATTTTATGTGGAAAAAACAAAAAACTCCACTCCAAAACTGCTAGAACTCATAAAGGAATTCAGTACAGTGTCAGGATATAAAATCAATGCACAGAAATAAGTTGCATTTGTATATAACCGACAGCAAGAGAGAAGAAAGAGAAGTTAAGGAGTCAATCCCATTTACAACTGCTCCCCAAACCACAAGATACCTAGGAATAAACCTGACCAAAGAGGCAAAGAATGTATACTCAGAAAACTATAAAGTCCTCATGACAGAAATTGAGGAAGACACAAACAAATGGAAAAATGTTCCATGCTCATGGAATGGAAGAACAAATATTGTAAAAATGTCTATGCAACCTAGAGCAATCTACATGTTTAATGCAATCCTTATCAAAATGCCATCAGTTTTGTTTTTTTTTTTCAAAAAAGTGGAACAAATAATCCTAAAATTTATATGGAACCAGAAAAGACCCAGAATAGGAAGAGGAATGTTGAAATGTTGAAAAAGAAAATCAAAGTTGGTGGCATGACAATTCTCAACTTGAAGCTCTATTACAAAGCTGTAATCATCAAGACAGTATGGTACTGCCACAGAAACAGACACATAGATCAATGGAACAGAATAGAGAGCCTAGAAATGGACCCTCTATTCTAGGGCCAACTAGTCTTTGACAAAGCAGGAAAGAATGTCTGATGGAAGAAAGACAGTCTCTTCAACAAACGGTGTTGTGAATATTGGACAGCCACAAGCAGAATAATGAATCTGGACCATTTCCTTATACCACACACAAAAATAGACTCCAAATGGATGAAAAACCTCAATGTGAAAGAGGACTCCATAAAAATCCTTGAGGAGAACACAGGCTGCAACCTCTTTGACCTCAGCAGCAACAACTTCTTCCTAGAAACATTGCCCAAGGCAAGGGAAGCAAGGGCAAATATGAACTACTGGGTCTTCATCAAGGTCAAAAGCTTTTGCACAACAAAGGAAACAGTCAACAAAACCAAAAGACAACTGACAGAATGGAAGAAGATATTTGCAAATGACATATCAGATAAAGAGCTAGTATCTAAAATCTCTAAAGAACTTACCAAACTCAACACCCAAAGAACAAAGAATCCAATCAAGAAACTGGCAGAAGACATAAACAGACATTTCTGCAAGGAACACATCCAGATGGCCAACAGATCCATGAAAAAGTGCTCCACATCACTGGGCATCAGGGAACTACAAATCAAAACCAAAATGAGGTACCACCTCACACTAGTCAGAATGGCTAAAATTAACCAGTCAGGTAACGACAGATATTGGCAAGGATGCAGAGAAAGGGGAATCCTCCTACACTGTTGGTGGGAATGCAAGCTGTGCAGCCACTCTGGGAAACAGCATGGAGGTTCCTGAAAAAGTTGAAATTAGAGCTACTTTACGACCCAGCAATCACGCTACTGAGTATTTACCCTAAAGATACAAATGTAGTGATCCGAAGAGGCACGTGCACCTGAATGTTTATAGCAGCAATGTCCACAATAGCCAAACTATGGAAAGAGCCCAGATGTCCATCAACAGATGAATGGATAAAGAAGATGTGGTATATATATACCATGGAATACTATGCATCCATCAAAAGAAATGAAATCTTGTCATTTGCAATGACATGGATAGAAGTAGAGGGTATTATGTTGAGTGAAATAAGTCAATCAGAGGAAGACAATTATCATATGATCTCTCTGATATGAGGAATTTGAGAGGCAGGGTGGGAGGTTGTGGGGGCTATGGAAGGAAAAAATGAAACAAGATGGGATCGAGAGGGAGACAAACCATAAGAGACTCTTAACTACACGAAACAAACGGGGTTGCTGCGGGGTGAGGAGTAGGGATGGGGTGAGGGGGTTATGGACATTGGGGAGGGTATGGGCTATGGTGAGTGCTGTGAAATGTATAAGCCTGATGATTCACAGACCTGTACCCCTGGGACAAATAGTACATTATATGTTAATAAAAATAATTTTTTAAAAAAGTTTAATTTCAAAACATTACCCTGTAATGCCCTAAAGATATTATAAATACCCTCCCATAGTTTCTTCTTTTTTTAGACAGCACTAAAACTGTAGACAGTGTTCCTGCTGCATTAAATTTAATAAACTCAGTTTTCCTTAGTTAAAAGAAAAAAAATATATACAGATGACAAATAAGCACATGAAAAGATATTACACTTCATTAGCCAGTTAATTAGCCAGGGAAATGCCAGTTAAAACCACTACACACTACACAGCGCTTAGGTGGCTCAGTCAGTTAAGCATCTGATACCTGGGATCAAGCTCTGCATCAAGCTTCCTACTCAGTGGGAAGCCTGCTTCTCCTTCTCCCTCTGCCACTCTCCCTGCTTGTGTTCTCTCTCTTGCTCACTCTGTCTCTCAAATAAATAAAATCTTACAACACACACACACACACAAAACTACATACCTGTCAGAATAATTAAAATTTAAAAAATAGTAATAACAAATGCTAGAAGGATGTGGAAAAACCAGATCACTCATATGTTAATGGGAAGAATACTGAAGTGGGATGAGCACTTTGAAAAGAGTTTAAAAACTCTCATAAAACTAAGCATGCAACTACCATATGACCCCACAAATGCACTTTTGGACATTTTGCCCAAAGAAATGAAAACTTTAGTTCACATTAAAAACAAACAACAAAAAAAACAAACTGTAAACAAACGTTCATAGCAGTTTTATTTTTAGTGGCCTCCATCTGGAAACATCCAAATGCTTTCAAGGGGTGAGTGGCTAGAGAACGCACTGTGCATCTACACCATGGAATACTACTGAGCAGTAAGAGACTGACTAGGGATACATGATGCAACTTGGAAGAATATCCATGGAATTACGCTAAATGAAAAAAAGTCAATTCCAAAGGTTACATACTACATGATTCCAGTTATAAATATATCATGCTTGAAATGACATAATTTTAGAAATGGATTAAGAGTTTAGTGATTGACAGGGATCAGGGTTGGAGGGGTGGTATGCAGTAGGAGAGTGGGTATGCTTAGGAAAGGTACTATGAGGGATATTTGTGATGATGAAACTGTATCTTGATATCAGTCTCATGGTTGTAGTATTTTGCTATATTTTTGCAAGATAATGTAGAAAAGTATAAATGATAATAAAGGAAAATAGCTAGGAGGAAATAAGTAAGCTGTACATTTTTATCCCTCTGTAGATTTATGGGAAATTATAAGAGGTTATAGGGGTTACAGGGGTCCTTGGGTGGCTCAGTGGGTTAAGCCTCTACCTTCGGCTCAGATCATAGTCTCAGGGTCCTGGGATTGAGTCCCCCACTGGGCTCTCTGTTCAGCAGGGAGCCTGCTTCCCCCTCTCTTTCTGCCTGCTGCTCTGCCTACTGTGATCGCTCTCTCTCTCTCTCTCTCTGTGTCAAATAAATAAATAAATAAATAAATAAATAAATAAATAAAAGCTTTAAAAAAAGATTATACAGTCATTTGAAAATTAAAATTTTAATTAAAAAAGTAGATTGGGGCACCTGGGTGGCTCGTTGGTCAAGCAACTAACTACCTTCGGCTCAGGTCATGATCCTGGAGTCCCAGGATCAAGTCCCACATCGGGCCCTCTGTTCATCAGGGAGCCGGCTTCTCCCTCTGCCCCTCACCCGTTTCATGCTCGCTCTCTCTCTCTCTCTCTCTCAAATAAATAAAATCTTAAAAAAAAAAAAGTAGATCAGTAGGGTTGACAAATTATAAGAGCATCCTGGTTATCACCAGGAGGAACTCTACGAATATCAGAATCTTCTGGGTTCTTTAAGAGTCACAGTTAAAAATGCATGGCTTGTAATGACAATTGACGTTTACTGAGAGCTTAGTATATGCTCACTCCATTTTCCTGATACTTTGCGTACTGCTTTCCAGTATAGAGGCAACATTCTAGTCTGGATTTTAATCAATATTATGGTCTTTTTCATGAATTTCCAAGATGAAAGGGCTGATTTGATCATTATAATCTATAGACTCAATAGAATACCTGAATGAGAGTTAAGATTTTAGTGCAACAAAAAGAATAAATGAGCAATCCTTCTTTTTCATTTGTTTTAAGAAATTTCACTTCTGCCCCAGCAAGCTATCAGTTGTACACTTATGGTTTCTTTTTCTCTCAGAGGAGAAAAATAGTAAGTGCATATTATATTCTTCAGTGCATTAATAAGTGCACTAATATTCTTATATGAAGTAGCTATAGTGTTGGGGACAGCTGCATATACCTTTTCAATGATTAGCATAGTAGCTGATATATAATAGATTCTCAATTTTAATACATCTGTATATAAATTTATGAGTTAATAAATTGGGGAAGCATCTATTATGTTCTAATTATGTGCTAGGAACTTATATAAAAATGAATGAGAATTGGTTTCTGCCAGTGAGTACTTAGAATCTGGCAGGGAAGACAGACATGTATATAGCTAACTGGAATAAATGTGATACATAGAAGGACTTTTTAAAGACATTTATTTATTTTCAGAGAGAGAGAGCATGAGTGGGGGAAGAGGTAGAAGGAGAGAGAGTGAGAGAAGCAGACTCTCCACTGAGCCTGGAGCATACCCTGGATCCTGGGTTAGAGCTCATGACCCTGAGATCACGACCTGAGCTGAAATCAAGAGTTGAATGCTTAACCAACTATCATCCAGGTGCCCCTAGAAAGATTTTGTTTTTAAGTAGGTGTCAGTTAGTAGAGTCATATAGTCCTGCAAGTCTAAGACATCTGAGATGGAAGTAGATTAGCAAAAATTTTATAGGGAAAGGGAAGCCTAAATCAAGGTTTTTGTAAAGGCATATACATTTTCCAGGCAGGCAATGAAATTATATCTTTCATTTATTTAGTCATTCATAAATTCAACAAATTTTTGTAAATATGTATCATGAGCCAACTATTTTATCCTGGTTTAGTTTTTGTTCTCCTGTCAATTTCACTGCACTTAATTGGGATTAAGCATAGAACTGACACTAAATAAATAATTAGTTGATTGATAAATTGATTTTATCTCTAATCTTGAGAGTGATGGGATAGGAAAAGATTAGTCATAGCTTGTATACAGTGTGCTGCCTTTGAACTGAAGCCCAGTCCAAGATTGTTTTCCACTCTTATTTAATCCTCACAATAAAAAAAACTGCTATGAACATTGTGATTTTTATACAGCCTTATATTATCAAGAAGTACACAACCCTGCAGGCAATCAGCACTACCAAAGAATTCTCCACTGGTCTTCTATTCATTTAGTTTAAAGACAGAACATCAGAAATAGGCATGGAGCCTTCCATTTGTTCGGCTCAGGGTTCAAACTCAAACCATGCATACAGCGCTTCATGGTCAATTGTTTTCAAAAAGATTCTTGATTATACCCAAATTGGACCTAACATATTGAGTTAAGTATCACACCACAGTACAGCAAATAATTCCACTGTATTATATCCAGTCAGAAAAATCCTTTCATCTTCCTCTCAGAGACAGTAGTTTTCTGACTTGTTATTGGTCTGATATTTATTTTCTGGCTTGACATGTTAGCAATTCTTAAAACATGTTGCTTCTTAGGATTATCAATTGCTTTAAAATGCACAGTTTGATTAAATAATTAAAGGCAAATACAAGTTCATCATTCAAGTAAAACACCCCTGATGCCTTTCAATGTCAATGCCTTTCAAAAGGACATCATTGTGTATGGATTTCCAGATTCCTGGCTGATTTGCAGCCTTGTTAGGAAGTACCCCGAAGCCAAGGATCAAGTTGCATTTTTTTTTTTTTTTTTTTGGCCTGACATAATTCCAAGAAATTCTAAAGAAAAAGAAAGTTAAATTTTACAATACAGAATGCTGGCAGAATGGGGTGGAGACTGTGGTATTTCATCCTCTCGCATTTTGCCAATTAACTCTCCTACTGCGAGGGGATAGATAAATCACCCAGTTCCCTCATTTTTCCTTCCAGTTCATCAGGAGGATGCATCTTCATTTGAAAAGCACTCTGCAGTTCTTAAAGGATAATTCTGCAAGTGCAGGATGAAGTTGCATTCCAACAACAACAAAAAAATTGGATTTTGGATGGCCTTTAGCAATCCAAAAATCAGCCTCTAAGGACTTTAGAGTTATGGTATCTACATCTAAAGAGGGAACAGGAAACATTCAAATTGAGATTCTGGAAGTTAAGAGTATTTGTTAGGCTTTTTCTGACTTATAATATTCTTTCCAAAAGGTTTACTATTTTGCCCCCATGCAATATACCATAGTTCTAAAAGCACTGTACGAGAAGTCTGGAATGCAAATAATAGTAATACAAATATCTACCCTCAAGAAGCCAACAGTCTGGTATATATGAAGACAGGGCTCTGACCTTCTTTAAGTACTTACTATAAACCTGGGGCTTTGGCATATGTTTGTGTACATCTTACACAATTTTCACAGTAGCCCATGATGCAGTTACGTTACCCTCTTTTTAGAAAATGGGTTTTTGCCAGATGTAAGGTAACTACCAACCTGGCCAAAGCCACCATAATCTCTAGTTTTATCCACTTAAATGGCATCCTAATGGGTCCTTATTTTTATTTTTTGCCTCTTTCCAATCAATTCTGTATTTGAAAGCCAGGGTAAGCTCTTAATTATGTAAATGAAACCACACTACTTCTCTGCTTGAAATGCATCAGTGATTTCTTTGTTCACACTGACAAAATTCACAACTTTTTTTTCAGTGGTCCACAATGTAGGACTACATGATGGGGTCCTTTGCCTCTCTCTTCAAGCTCATCTTTTCTCCACCCATTCTCTTAGTCCTTATGCTGTTCAGGCTGGTCTTCTTTCAGTTCCTCATATTAACCAAACTCATCCTGGCCCTAGGAACTTTGCACATGTTTATCTTTGCTTTTAACTCTCTCCCATCCAAGCCTCCTCCTCACTCTTTCTAATTTGTCAAATTCACCATTCTGTAGTGTTTGGCCTCATTGGTCACTCCTTAGAGAAGCCTTTTCTGATTGTCCTGTCTAAATTAGAGCCCTCCTGATAGGCTTTGGTATAAAATGACCCTTTCATTTCACAATTTTACATTTCACAATTTAAAAGATTTATTTATGTGTTTAAGTCTTTTAGACTATAAACTTTTGATGGTAAAATCCGAAGTTTCTTTAAATCATTACTATATTCCAGTTATCTAGAAGCCCTGTTCTCATAATAGGCACTCGATATTTATTTAACAAAGGAATGTCCTAGATTGGAGAGCTCTTTAAATTAGCTGCCAGCACTAAAAAAGCCTCTATGAACTCAATAACAAATACCATTGTAATAGCCAATTTTTATCAAATCTCTATACTTCTGATATTGTACTGAGTTATTTGTATATATTTCCTCTCTTGGAAAAACTCTCTGAGGAATATAAAGAGGGCATGTATTATTATCCCTTTTTGTTGATATAGAAACAGAGATTTAGGATGTTTAAGTAAATTACCTAATCTCACTTAGTTAATTGGTTGAAAATGGATTCAATGTAAATTTCACTTTTAAATTAGCACTTTTTCATCTTTAATCATTGGTGGTTTTTTTTTTTAAATTTTTTATAAACATATATTTTTATCCCCAGGGGTACAGGTCTATGAATCACCAGGTTTACACACTTCACAGCACTCACCAAAGCACATACCCTCCCTTCTCCCAAAAGAAGAAATCAAACCCCCTTCTCCCAACGCCCCTCCCCCCAGCAACCCTCAGTTTGTTTTGTGAGATTAAGAGTCACTTATGGGGGCGCCTGGGTGGCTCAGTGGGTTAAGCCGCTGCCTTCGGCTCAGGTCATGATCCCAGGGTCCTGGGATCGAGTCCCGCATCGGGCTCTCTGCTCAGCAGGGAGCCTGCTTCCCTCTCTTTCTCTCTGCCTGCCTCTCTGCCTACTTGTGATCTCCCTCTGTCAAATAAATAAATAAAATCTTTAAAAAAAAAAAAAAAAAAAAGAGTCACTTATGGTTTGTCTCCCTCCCAATTCCATCTTGTTTCATTGATTCTTCTTCTACCCACTTAAGCGCCCATGTTGCATCACCACTTCCTCATATCAGGGAGATCATATGATAGTTGTCTTTCTCTGCTTGACTTATTTTGCTAAGCATGATACGCTCTAGTTCCATCCAAGTAGTCACAAATGGCAAGATTTCATTTCTTTGGATGGCTGCATAGTATTCCATTGTGTATATATACCACATCTTCTTGATCCATTCATCTGTTGATGGACATCTAGGTTCTTTCCATAGTTTGGCTATTGTGGAAATTGCTGCTATAAACATTCGGGTGCATGTGCCCCTTTGGATCACTATCATTCTCAATGGAGAAAAACTGAAAGCTTTTCCGCTAAGGTCAGGAACACGGCAGGGATGTCCATTATCACCACTGCTATTCAACATAGTACTAGAGGTCCTAGCCTCAGCAATCAGACAACAAAAGGAAATTAAAGGCATCCAAATCGGCAAAGAAGAAGTCAAATTATCACTCTTCACAGATGATATGATACTATATGTGGAAAACCCAAAAGACTCCACTCCAAAACTGCTAGAACTTGTACAGGAATTCAGTAAAGTGTCAGGATATAAAATCAATGCACAGAAATCAGTTGCATTTCTCTACACCAACAAGACAGAAGAAAGAGAAATTAAGGAGTCAATCCCATTTACAATTGCACCCAAAACCATAAGATACCTAGGAATAAACCTAACCAAAGAGGCACAGAATCTATACTCAGAAAACTATAAAGTACTCATGAAAGAAATTGAGGAAGACACAAAGAAATGGAAAAATGTTCCATGCTCCTGGATTGGAAGAATAAATATTGTGAAAATGTCTATGCTACCTAAAGCAATGTACACATTTAATGCAATTCCTATCAAAGTACCATCCATCTTTTTCAAAGAAATGGAACAAATAATTCTAAAATTTATATGGAACCAGAAAAGACCTCGAATAGCCAAAGGGATATTGAAAAAGAAAGCCAAAGTTGGTGGCATCACAATTCCGGACTTCAAGCTCTATTACAAAGCTGTCATCATCAAGACAGCATGGTACTGGCACAAAATCAGACACACAGATCAATGGAACAGAATAGAGAGCCCAGAAATAGACCCTCAACTCTATGGTCAACTAATTTTCGACAAAGCAGGAAAGAATGTTCATTGGTGTTTTTGATATTTGTCTGTATTGGTTCTTTTTGTCACTCTGATCCTTCTCCATGCTGTATCCCAAGGAGGCTGATTCTTTTCAATTACATTGCCTAGTTTCCCTTGATCCTCTCTCTCCATTAGGTTTAGCCAATGGGAAACACTTACAGGAGATAACACAGTTCAGGGGGAACAGGTCAGGGCATTTATTCCCATCGTTTCTGCTGTGGTCAGTTTTTATAGGGTGGTCTTCTTCTAGAGCTGTAAAAATTACTGGTTTCTGGGAATACCCTTTCCTCCTCTTCCTCTTCAGCTCAATGGTAGCAATCATCCTTATTCTCCTTATTCTCCTCTGGGTGCTTCATCTCCTCCAGTCAGTCTCTTTACCTTGTTTGCCTGACCTAAAGAGCCTCTTTACTGAAGTCTCATTCACTAACCCTTCCAGGAGCACTTCCATAGAAAGACGGGCCATCATTTTCTATCTGAGACCTGGTAATTCCTAAAATCAGACAACTTTTACCTTTCATACTTATGCATACTGGAATGGAGGACACCTGAGTGGCTCAGTCTGTTAAGCATCTGCCTTTGACTTGGGTCATGATCCTGTGGTCCTGGAATCGAGTCCTGCATCAGGCTCCCTGCTCAGTGGGGAGCCTGCTTCTCCCTCTGTCCCTCCCCCCTGCTCGTGATCATGTTCTCTCTCTCTCTCTACTAAATAAATTAAATCTTTAAAGAAAAACAAGAATATTGGAAGGGAAGGAATAGTGACCTAGTTTCTAGTCAAAAAGTTTCTCCCTATTGACAATGATAATAATGATAGTATTTAATAAGCATTTATACTTATACTCACTGGGAGGCCTTGTGGCAAGAATGTTATAATTTTTATTAAATCTTTACAACTACCTAAGAAGCAGGTATTATTATCCTGACTTTACACATGAGATAATAGGCACAGAGAGACTGTATCATTTACTTAAAGTAGAAAGTAGCAAGTAGTGGGGCCAACACTTGAAACTGGCCAGGCTGCCCCCAAATTATGATCTTCTTTACCAAACCACAACTATATTGCCTTCTTAAAGATAGCCCTTGGGGCAAAGGAGGTTGAATCCAGAACCCCAGGAGAACTCTGGAGTATAGCATCAAACAGCTCCCACAATCTTGCTACTTTGCAGGTTCATGTTATCTCTCAAAAATTCCTGCAAATACAGATTTATGCTTCATGGTATATATTTGCTTACTTTGATCATAAATTATTCATACTCAGATATTTGATTAAAATTGAAAATTCAGGAAAATTTACCAAGTCCTTCCCAATGCCCCTTACATTAAAAAATTCCAGATCAATGTCAGATAGTTCTGATAAGATTCTTTTTGTAGCTTTCAATATTATATTAGAGACCCTTTTACTTCTTATGTTTGTTTTGATAGTTATTTGGATTATAATAATATGAAGATATCTCTTTTATTTAATATGAAGATATCTCAAACATTCATCACCTTACATCCTTTCTAAAAAGCAATTTTCCAATTCCATTGGGGAAATAATGACTCTTAAACCTTACTGATCAGCTAGATTTAATAACACAACCATTACCTACTTGGATCTCCATGAAAACAGGTGACAAATTATCTCCATTTTACTAGTGGGGACATGATGTCCAGGAAGAAGTAAGTTACTCAAAGTCACATTGCTAGTTAAGAGAAATAAAAAACTGGGGCCAAAACTCCTTGAACATTAGCCTGTGTTCCTATATTGAGCGTTGTGGCTGGTTGTTGCCATGAAATAGGCATGAATCACTTAGAAACAGATCTTATAGCCTAAAGACTGTTAATAAGAAAGAATTAGCTTTTATTAAATGAATGTGGCCTTCGTTGAACCTCAAGGTTTTGAAAACACAAACGTTTTTGCATTGAAGCTTGCCCTGCAAGACCCACAAGACTTTTCTGGATAGATTGTTTTGACTCTCAGGTAGCCACTGTTCAAGAGTATTGTCCATCTATCCAGACAGCACATCTGGTAAAGTTTGTTTCCTTTTCTTCTTTTTAAATCTTCCATTTCAAGCAATTAGTCACCTGTGGAGTCTTCTGGTTCACAGGAGAACCTCAAAATGCAACTCCTGCCTTCCAAATGTTTCCAGTTAAACCCATTTTCAAATCAAATGACTCATTTTATAATTGTTTAATTGTTTAATTATAAAATTTGCCTTATTTGTTTGTAGGTAAGATTTGGGTTGGCTTACTGTAAAAGCACAAGGGAAAGAGTCCAAAGACATTTAATGTATTAAAATAGTAATAATACTTGCCGTATTTATTGAACACTTATTGTGTTGGTCTTTTACACACATTATCATATTTGTCCTCACCTATGAGGCAGGTGATTTTACATATGAGAAACTGAGATTTAAAGAACTAAAATATCTTGACCACACAGATAAAATACGGTAAAGCCAGGATTTAAATTCAGATAAATCTCACTTCCTACTCCTAAAACTTTGTAAGCACTATGGTCATTATTTTTCTCTGAAAGCCATCCCCATGACACACACCTCCCAAAGTAAAACAAGGCTTTATATAGGGCAGGGGAAAGGAATGGTTCTGTTTTAAAAATCTGGCTAAGGAAAATTTTAGTATATAAACATAAAATGTAGGTACAAATTTCACAGTAGCTAGGACAAAGGGAAAAAATGTGGCAAGGTCCAGGGAAATGGTAAATAACCAACTTAGGGATCAGTTGATCCGGACTTTGATTTCTAGCTCAGCCACCAACTAGCTGTGTGACTTCAGACAGGTTACTTCCATTCTCTGAATAGAATAGAGACAATGAAACTATTTTGTTACTGAAAAATTTAGAGATCATATATGCAAGGAAACTGACACAGTGTCTGACACATAGCAGAGACTTAATAAAGCTAGCAATTGTAAAACTCTGTGACTAGCCTGTGATCTTTTTACTCCTCATAACCTGCACCTCACAGAAGAACCTGAGGCTTACAAAAGGTTAGTGATTTGGTTAAGGTCATGCTGAGCTGGGATGAAAACACATACACATCAATTCCCAAGTCAATATATTTTTTCTATTACGCATTACTTTAATTGTCTAATCAAGACAGGGAGACCTATCAGTAAAGACAAATCTTTTCCTGGCTTGGAACCCTGAGAAGCAGTGGCCCTGAGGACTGCTACATGAACAGCACTCAGCCAAGCAACAACTAATGTCCTGGATGACGGTTTTACAAGAAAGGTGAAGGCCTTCCTATATCACTGGTTCTTGAATCACAGGCCCATAGTAAAACCAAGGGTATAGTGGAAAATGAAGGTATTTAAGGCAATTTTGTGGGGATGGAGAAGATGATGTGACCCAGACATGTACCTTCTCTTGCCTGACTTTATACAAGGTTAAAGCTTGAAGCCTCTAAAAGAATGAATTCTTATAAAATATCCATTTTCAGTACAATTTTTATAGTTGGGCTTTGGATTACAGTATGACAGACAGTAGATAGTTTGATGCATACTTATTTAAAATTCCAAGAGTATGAACAGTTTACAAAGACTTTATGATGGGAATGGGGCTGTTTAAGTGGGATAGAGCACATATTATTTCTAGGTACTTGGTAAGAATTTGGAGAAACAGGAAGAGAAACTGCATCAAACTTTGGGAGAAGGAAATGACTCCAAAGCATGCCCAACCCACCATGATGTGTAAGTAATAAAGTTATTCTATATTTCATGACTGCCAATCAGTTTTAATCAAACACTAAAAATGGAAGTGACTCAATTTTATTTTTCATCTCTCCAGAATGGAGGTAATACTCAGTCCCCTTAGATGGTCATGGTGAAAATCAAATGGGATAGATAATTCATATGAAGTTCTTTGAAACTGGCAAAATGGCATAGAGAGGTGAGTTGTATTAAGCTGATACATATTTTCTAAATGACACTATTTGGAAATTCAGAAATTCATTTAGAAAATGTGTATCGCCTTAATACAAGGAAGCTACTCATCTTTCATAGATTATTATGAATGTTAAATGAGATGAAATATCTTAAATGTCTAGTTTGTGCTAGGTATTAACAAATATTAGTTCAAATTTCCCAATAAGATTTAGATTATATATTTAGAGTGTGATGTTTCACCATGTATCACTGAAAAGATTAATGGTCAACTATCACATCCCAAGTATATAATACAAACCTATGAAAAACCAGTGGCTTCCTTCTCTGGTAGGAGGGTCTATAACATATGTAGGGCTGACAGCTGGCATTCCCAGGCAAGTCTTTAAAGAGATGATATATTAACTCAGACTTCATGGTTCCCTAGTCTTATTACCCAGTGATAAGACCACTTTCTCACATTTTTAGTATAAAAAGGTCTAATAGTTAGAGGGGATCCAGGTCCCTCTCCTACAGATACATACAGCATGTCCAACAGAGACCCCTGTGCCCCATTACATGTTTTCATGAGGATGAAAGTAGATTTAGGAATCTAGGTCTTATCATCTTGGTGAATCTTGTGTGTGTGTGTGTGTGTGTGTGCGTGTGTGCACATGCGTGTGCCTGTTTGTGTGTTTAAGTGCCCTGAACAAAGTTTGTTCCTTCACCCCTGTTGTGATGGGGTATGGAATTTAACCTAAACACCAATGCAAACCAGGTGGTAACTATGAAGGCACCTATTCAGCCCAATGCTAATTGCTCCATGTCACTGGTGGCTGAATTAAAACAGATTCAAGTATATTTTATAGAGTATTTAAGAAATTTCTGGGGCCTCTGGGTGGCTCAGTCAGTTAAGCCTCTCCCTTCCTCAGGTCATGGTCTCAGGGTCCTGGGACCAAGCTTCCTGTTGGGCTCCCTGCTCAGCGGGGAGCCTGCTTCTTCCTCTCCCTCTGCCTGCCCCTCCCCCTGCTTGTGCTCTCTCTTTCTCTGTCAAATAAACAAATAAAATCTTTAAAAAAAAAATAGAACATATAAGAAATACTTAAATGGTGGTAATTATTATAATAGAATGAACACTATGGTTGATAAAACAAAATCCAAAAAGCAGTTTCATAAAATAAAATCATGGAGCTATTCAATGAATAGTTCTTCACCCTTCTACCTCACTAATTACTAAGTAAAGCCAAAGGCTGGGAAACTGTCCTTGGGGATGAATTAAACTCTATGAACACAAAGGAGACATTTTAATATGAATCACAATATTCATAAAGTTGTCAGAAATTAATGTTCTTATGTTGGGAAGCAAAAAAAAGAGGATGAAATAGGATGGCATAAGACTTATCAGATCGAAGTGTGATAAAATGTAAGCCACATCAATAATAGAAATTTTATTATACACAGGTTAGATATTAAATTTATTAATAGATATTTGAAAATAATTTGGTCAATATATATTTTAAGCTATAAAATAAAGTAATTATAAAATGTAGCACTTTAATGGTCTGGTAATAATAATTAGAAAATGTATATCTAGGAAGTACTGCAGATAAAACATCTTTGAAAAATCCTCTGGTTTCAGAACACCTAGATGTTAGATAATTAACAGACTTTTAATCATACTGCTGAACTTACAAAAAAAGGGAAAAGGCCCTGAGCTCAAGCAAGTGAGCAAGAGAGAGAGACAGAGAGAGAGAGAGAGAGAGAGATGAACGAGAGGGAGTAAGGGGGACAAGCAGCTGAAAGCAACAGAGTAAGCAAATTCAGCAGCACAGGCTGTTCTGAGTCATATGTCAATAAAGAACATTAGTGCTTTCATGAATAAATGCCTTGCCAGAAGTGAAAGACTGGGCCCCTGAGCCTTTAAAGGTGGCAGTGAGTAAAGCGGCATCAATCTACATCCTACCCCCACCCCCACATAAATCAGAAATGTGTAAAGTCTTACCTTTAGTAAAATAATATGCTAGGAGGGGAAAATCTATTGTGGATAATACAGGGAATCAAAAGCCCCATCTGTAATTTCTTAGTGCCAAGTGGAAAATAACTACTACAACACCCACATTAGCAGTGTCCTTTGAGAGCCTGTATCTAATAGGCCTAACTGTGCATGGGCTTTAGGGTAGGATTTATAACTGCTTCATGATCTGAGAAAGACCAACTGAGGTAATTAAATGATACTGTTTCTGAGGAGTTATAATTTATGGGTCATAGCAAAAACTAATGCAAATTCTCTTTGAAGAAATCTCATTTGAGAACCCTCAGGATCTATGCATATTAGGTACAAATATGAGCTCAAAATATTAAGTTATCAAATATGTGAGAAAAAAAAGAGCCTTTGTAAATAACTGTGAGTGGAAACTAGGCAATATGCTTAGACTCTAAGGACTCTGGATACTAGAAATATCAAATATAGAAAATAAAATAACTACTGATAAAATATTTAAACATAAAATATGGACGCAAAAGAAACAGACTATTAAATAAGCTCATTTGTAAAAGAAACATATAGAATTATACAAATTTAATTTTAAAATATTGAAGAGATTAAAAAGTGGATTAAACACAGCTGAAGAGAATGTTAACAAACTGAAAACTAAACTAGAAGAAATAAAATATGTAATTCAAGAAGTCAGAGAGAGAACAATTTTTTTTTAATTCACTATATTGTATAGAGCACAGAATAAAAACCTACACATTAATTTGCATTCTAGAAAAATATAATTTAAAAAAAACACAGGAGAATGACTATATAGAGAATAAAAAACTAAAAATATTCCAAGATTTATTTATAGAAACTCATTATGAAACTCATTAAACAATCTCAACCAGAATAAAGAGAAATACATATCTATATGCATCTGAATGAAAAAAATATATATAAGCCACTAATGACAAAGTAATTGTCATTTATAGGACATGAAATGAAATATAAGAAAAGATGAAATATGTTGTATAAATGGAAAAACCGTTGGAGTAAGAGTAGAATTCTATATAGCAACATGGAAATCAGAGATAATGGAATAGTATATTGAAAATTGTGAGAGAAATGGGTATTAAATAATAATTGAACACTCAGCAAAAAATATTTTTAAGGACAAGGGCAAAATAAAAATATTTTCAGATTAAACCAACATCATTTCATGAAAGAAATTTCTAAAATTATGATCTTAGAGAAGATTAATTTCAGAAAAATGGGCCATGGTAAAAAGCGACAAACTGAAAATTTAAAAAAAATGAAAAACAAAACATGGAAGTAAAATCTATTATCAAACATTTTAATAATGATGATGATGATAAAAAACACTATTATGTCTAAATTATAGAGTGAATAAAAAGCAAACCAGGAAAGTACTAAAACGTTTTACACTAACAGCATAGGAACTATATGGCAAAAATTAAAACTTTATTGAAGATGTGTATAAGGGAAAGTAAAGGGCAAAGGGAAACTTTTGAGGCTTATAGGTATGTCCATTATTTTGGTTGTGGTCATGGTTTCATTGTCTATACATTTATCATACCTGTCAATCTCCTGAACACTTTAGACATGCATGTCAACTGTGCCTCAAGAAAGATATAAAATAATAAGAGACTACAAAACATCTAAATAAATGGAGAGGCATGTCATATTCATGGAGAAAGGCTCAATAATTGAAAGATGGTTCTCTACAAATTAATCAACTGATATAATACAATCCCCAACAAAATCAAGTAGATTTTATTTAGCAATTGCTAAAATGATTAAAATATGTGAAAGTGCAGAGGGCATAGAATGACCTATATATCTCTGAAGCACAGTAAGATAGATAGGTATTCCCTTGTGAAACATTAATAATGGATACAAGGATTGGTTTTTAAAGGCACTGATATAAAAAAAGAGTAATAAGTAATAAAACAAAATATATAACTCAGAAAATAAACCCATGAGCATATAAGAAACTTTATAAAAGTAGAAATCATGGGGTAGATATTTAGGGAACGAATATACCGTTTAGTAAATTCAATAATGGTGCAAGTAAAACTGGTTAATATGAAAAAAAAAATCCCTACCACACATAATACAAACAAGCAATTCCAGACAGATTACTAAATTAAAATTTGAAAAATAAAAGTATTATTAAAGAAAATGAAGGCAGATGTATTTTCCTCCCTGAGATTAAAAAAAATTTAAGATACACACAGCATGATTTACAAAGGGAAAAATGATAAATGCAACTATATTAAAATTAAGAATTTGTGTTCTTCCAAAATTACCATGAAGAGAGTCAAAAATGTGAGCCTCAAACTGGAAGATATTCACAACACTTTTAAAGACAAGGGGTGAAAGAAACAAATGGAGAAAAATATACCAGTACAACACATTTATATCAAGTTTCCAAAAGATATATAGACCTGTTGTAGTAAATATAAAATAGAAGGTAAATAAAAGATAATTCAGAAGTGAAGTTCATTAGAACTGTTAATGTTCTAGTTATTAAGGTATGTGATAAGCAGAAAACTTCTTTTGGACATCTGAAATATTTTAACATGAAAAGAAGTTAAAGCCTTATAGTTTCAAATTGTATGGCATTAAGAGTAAAAGCATGCATAAAAGCATGTCTGTAGACAAAGAAGCATGTTTGTAGACAAAGGGTGGAACAATGCAAAACCGAAGAAGTTGTAGCACAATGAAGAGGGAAACAACTGATACACAGACACACACACACTTTTCTGTGTGTGTATTATAAAGCTTCCTTGGTTGTCACTGATATTTTTTTAGATTTAAATGTGAAGTGGTGAGGAAAGTCAATATTAAAATTAATTTCTAGGGCGCCTGGTTGGCTCGGTGGGTTGGGCCGCTGCCTTCGGCTCAGGTCATGATCTCAGGGTCTTGGGATCGAGGCCCGCATCGGGCTCTCTGCTCAGCAGGGAGCCTGCTTCCCTCTCTCTCTCTCTGCCTGCCTCTCTGCCTGCTTGTGATCTCTCTCTGTCAAATAAATAAATAAATAAATCTTAAAAAATAATAATAGTAATAATAATTTCTAACTCTTTATATCCTATGAGTAAATAATAACATGAGTATATTATTCTTTGTTTAAAAATTATCAGCAAAACTGATAACTATGATAGAAAACTCTTACAAATATTTCAAATATTTACAAATATTTCAAACCTATTATCTTTCAAGGGCCATTCTTGCAATAACTATTCACTTAAATTGGCATGACTGGGTCGCTTAGTCATTTGAGCATGGGGGTCCTGATTCCGGCTCAGGTCATGACCTCAGGGCTGTGGGATCCAGCCCTGTGCTCTCAGTGGTCAGGGGGGAGTCAGCTTGGGATTCTCCCTCTCCTCCCCTTTGAGTTCTCTCTCTACTCAAACTCTCCCTCTCACATCAATAAATAAGTCTTTAACAAAACAAACAAAAGCATTATAGCATATGTTCAACTTCAATGCATGAATGACTGCCTGAAATTCCCAAGAATCTGAACAAAGGCATTCCATTAAAGATCATTTCTTGAACTAAATCTCAAGATGGTGTTGTTAATTGGGGTTTTATTCCTTATATGAATTAGAAATAATTTTACTGAACAATTTTCACAAATTGGAAGGTCAGGCTCATTCACATTTGTGTAAAGTCATTTGTAACACAACACACACAAAATATAAAGCTGACTCTCCTTCAGTAAATGGTATATTGATTTTACAGCTGTGAATGCATATTGTACTATTTAGAGAAAATGTCTGGTCCAGTATCTGCCTCTTCTCTGGGAATATGTGTCTACAAACTAAATAGTAAGGTGAGAACTCCTCTAATTTGTTTACATTATGTGTTATTTACCCTGGAGTATGCTAACTGTTAGAGAAAAGAAAGAAGGCCACATGACATCGAACAGCTTTTTTATTAAAAGAAAGTGCATATGTGTGTGTGTGAGTGTGTGTGTGTGCATGCACACACACACACACACACACACACACACACAAGGAAATAGAGGGAGAAGAAAGCGAGAGAGAAAGAAGCAGTGGGAGAGTGAGATCCAGTATGCCCAGGCACTGTGCTGGTCACTGGCCATATAAAATCCAATAAAGGATAGTGCCTGAATTATGAGATGAGAGTATGGTGAAGTGGACTATCAGGTTCAACACCTTTGGAACAGTGTTGTAATGCAGATCTGTAAAATGGTGCAGGAAGAGCACCAGGAGGAAGACCTAGGTAAGTAATAGTAGACCAATGGGTGAGCCTTAAAGGGCGTTGTTTCAAGGATCAGAGGGGAAAAAAGCATTCAAAGCAAAATCTGCCTAATACTGAAGTCTGAACGAAGATACAGGTAGAGAAATATACATCATTCACTGAGTTTGAAGCTGGGATACATAACATGCAGGCAATGAGACTAGAGAGACAAGATCGAACAAGATTAAAAAATAGCTCTGAAATCAGAGGATGTTTTGAGTAGAGACTAGCATACTCATTTAAAAAAAAATAAATCTATTTCTCTGGCAAGATTAAACAGGTCTCTGTTGCAAGAGAACTATAAATGTATCAAAGACTGTTCAAATATCACTACAAATGTGAATGCTAATATATGTATGTTAATACAGATATCTAAAGGTAAAAGTGATATAAAAACAAAGGAATCTTGGGGCATCTGGGTCCTGGGTGGCTCAGTCATCTAAGCATCTGCCTTCAGCTCAGCTCATAATCCTGGGCTCCTGGGATTGAGCCCTGGATTGGGCACCTGCTCAGTGTGGAGTCTGCTTCTCTCTCTCCCTCTGACCTTCCCCTCTGCCCATGCTCTCTCTCTCTCAAATGAATTGAAAAAAAAAAAAAAAAAGAAAGAAAAAAAGAAAGAAAGAAAGAAAAGGAATTTCAGAATCTCTTTACAGAAATAGTCACCAGATAATTGAGAGGCTAACTAATCTGAGTGTGGGGTATGATAAGAAGTTCCTCCTGAATATAACTACCACCATTTATCCTATGTGCTGCCTATCTAGGGCACTAAATATCTTATATTCACTATTTTGTTTAATCTTTCCAACAAGTCCAAGAGTAGGTTTTTTGAATTCCATTTTAGAGATGAGACTGAAAGGTCCTACATCGCTCACCTCCAATGATGCTATTAGTAAAGGAGAATAATGCCTTATGTCAAAGCCTAACCATATGAATGCAAAAAAGACATGGAGTCCACATTACTGGTCTAAAATGAGGAAGTCGCTTGTTGTTATTGTTGTTGTTTTTAACAGCAAGTCACCTTAGATTATTGCAAGGATGAAATTAAGCCAGAGAACGGCATCAGATAACCTGAGGATCAATAAGGAAATGACTACTCACCCCAGGGAAAGAGGAAGCTGCAGAGAGCAGTAGAGCCTGCCTTTGTGGCCTCTGGCCTAGGGCTGGCCCCTCACTCACACAGGGAATGCACAGAGCATTCTGTGAGGCGGTATGGGCAATGATGATACTAGCAAAAGTGGCAATAACCTGCTTACTGCGTACATACTTTATGTCTATGCCAAAGCCCTTTACACATAAGGTATCTGGTGTACAAAGAAGTGACTTGTCACTGGTTACCCAACTCCAAAACTCATTCTTGCATGCAGAACTGCCTTCCACATCTAACAGAGTGTAGGAAATACCTGGAAGACCATGCAGAGTTGGTATTTCAATTGATATTTCAATTTACTTTAACAACTTTTCTGCCTTGATCATGTCTTGCTGCCTCTGAGTAATACAGAGGATGGAATGGAGGGGATTTAACTTTGAAATAGTCCTAGTTTGGTTGAAGAGTTAGATAAGGGTACACATAATCATTTCAATAACAAGTGCAATGTTTTCACATTGCAAAATGCTTGCATAGTTTGGGAGTGTGGGAGATACTATGAAAAGACCTATTACTAAATTGATGTTAATGTATTTTTCCCAGGTGCCCTCAGGTACACACATGAGCTCAGCTATATGAAACTCATTGCACAAAAATTTAAATTCACAAAACAGATACATTAAAAAGTACATATTCTCAAGAGAAAAAGCAATTTTCACACTACACAAGGATTTCTTTAACTAGCAAAATCCCCCCTAGTGTATTTCAATTAGGTTTCCACTTACAAAAGGGAAAAAAAAATCAATTTGCGGGTAAGTTTGCAGTGACACATCTGTTGCATAAAGCAAAATAAGGTAGTATCACTTTTTAGATATTTGAACAAAGCCCTGGGTAGAAAACACTTTGAAAACCACATATTGAAATAATGCATACTTGCAGATGACACACAAAGTATCCTTCAAGTCCCCAGTTAGCTCAGTTGACAACAAATTTACCAATGCTGAGTGTTCAGTGCATGCCAGCAGAACTCCCAAATTAGTTCCTACTGATGAACTCCTTTTTTCTAATATATTCTTTCCTCGATACTATTATCTGGAAACAAGTTGACATTGGCTTCTTACCCACAGGACTTATCTAGACTTCCAGCTGTTTAGCTGATAAGGAGATTACTAAATAAACTTCTAACTCAGCCAGATGGTTGGTGGCCATGTTTTGACTTGAAATATTCTCAGCTCTTTGGATTAACAAAGACCTAAAAATTTTTAAAGATAAAAAGAACTTTCCCCTCCCCAACTTTCAGGGTGATGTTTATTCAGACGGATACAGTTTTCAGGCTTTTGATTGGCATCTCTGCATAAAGCAGCATCTGATCAACTGCATGGAGAACATGAAATTTATTGAAAGCATGAACAGTAACTATGGCAGAAAAATAAATTGGTTTTGTCCTTGCAAGGATGAATAAAGCAGAAAAGATTTTCACATAAGCAAAATCTCTTACACAGATGTTTCTTCCCTGAAAACCTTTAGCAATAAGATAATGACCAGAATGTCAGTGATGGTTTCATATAAATCACTCTAAATAGCCTCTTAAATACCAAAGGGATACAAGGAGAAAGAAAACACAGCACTTAGAGTAAAATAAAAAGATCTCTGTTTTTGAGTCCTGGGTTCTCCCAGGGACTGCCTGTATGATCACAGGCCTCTCTTTTATCTCTGATAGCCTCCCTTTCCTCAGATGCAAAATACCGACAAAAGTATCTACCTTCCCTTGTGGCACACAACACAAGAAGGATTAGCTATTCATATAGTTTCATGGTCATTAATAACATCTCTTCTCACTCAGCTCTTTTATAAAACATCTGCCTAACTGACTATAAACATCCCTGCAAATATTTTATCTAATAACGGCTACAAATCAGCTGAATTTAACCAACATTCATAGGTAGTTCACTGCTCTGTGCCCATTACTATTCTGATTACTTAGGGGAGAAGCATGACGATGTTTAAGAATGTTTTAGTTTACTTACAAGATATACTAGACTGATTACAAAAATGACACCAATTTTCCACTCCTTCCTTAGCCACGCTTTTTGCTCTGTGACTTTGTAGCTCTATCAACGATGTACAGTATATTTCCCCAACTCTTTTATTTGCATTGGCCTTCTGAGCTAATTATTAATAGACTGTGATGAAAATGACTGGTAAGTTCTGAGCCTCAACAGACCTTGAGTATTCCTATTCTTTTAGAGGCACACCACTGCCATGAGAGTAAGTTTGAATTAACATACTAGATGATAAGATACCATGTGGAAGAGAGCCCACTTGTACTAGCCAAAGGCCTTCTAAACTAGTTATAGACAGCTGAGCCTCAAACATCTAAAATCTGGATCACCATAGGTCCCTACTAAAATCACCATGAGTACAAATCCATGAGTGAGCTTAGCTGACTTCAACCATGCTAACAAATAAATTGATGAGGTCAGAGTAATGGCTCATGCAATGGAGGCAAATATAACAGGATTGGACACAAAGAAAGAACAGGTAATTGACACAGAGGAGAGTCAGGGGAGATTTTACAAGGTGGTCCCATTAGGACTGAGTTTGGTAGGTTAGAAAATATTGGGAAATGTGGCAAGTTTCCACTTAAGGACATTTTACAACATGGTAAAATACTTATACTATCTAGAAGGGCTGTTTGAAGAAACAGAGTAAACAAGTGCATTTTAGAAAGAACTCTGACGATGGTGTGGAGTCGATATGTGAGACAGAAGGAAGGAGGAAGGAGGAGGGAGGTATACGGAAGCCTAATGTAATATTCATTCATCTAAGACACTGAGGATCTCACATGAGAACCAGTCAATGAAGGTAAAGAGGAAGAGATGGGTTTGAGAAATATTGCGAAGTAGAATCTATGGATGGAATTGTTGCTTTTGGTTACAGGGCAAAAGCACTCAGCAGAAAGGCAGCATACAGCAGAACCAATCCTTCTCTTACTCCAACTGCTCTTTAGAAACCCACTGTGTCATTTTGATGGAAGAATTCAGACCCTGAAAGAATGTCAGCTTTTGAAAAGGAAAGAACATGAGATACCTACAGATACTGGTGATGGGGTTTAGTTTTGCTTTGCAGCCTGCATTTAGATCCTTTGTTGATATAATCTGGGCAGATGCTAGAAGCTGCACAAACCCAAGCGTGGCCTTCTGGTGCAAAGTCATAGCTACTTCTGTGAACATGTATCTCATCCTGAAATCAGTAGCAGGAAGTGTCCATTTACCTTCTCTTTTGTCATTTTACCTTTCTTTTTCCCCATTAAGCTCTAACTGAGCCTTGTTTCAGAGTAGTGGACTGTGAAAGTGGACTAAAAAGATTAAAGTTCTCCATGAAGAAGGTATGAAATACAACTGACAATTTGATGCTGATCGCTTGTGATGTGTGAAATTAAATCCTTATCCAATGTGCCTAGACAATGCAATTCGTCTTGGGTGTCTACATCAGGAAACATTTCTTATTTAATCAATGCAGGAGCTCAGCTCCAAAACAGAGTACTCAGGGGGAAAAATAAATAAATAAATGTAAGTCATTCAGTGTCCCAGGTTTCCAAGGCGGGTGGGGTAGGGCAATGATGACAAAGAAGAAAAAAAAATTAAATGATATATCTAATGAGTAAATTATAAGCACTCTAATTAATTATGCTTATATCATTCCTACATTTATGCATCTGTCCTTTTGCATGTATTTGTTGAATACTACCATGTATGTGATACTTGTATTAAAGATAGGGATGAATGAAAAAGATTGAGTCCCTGCTTCACCGTGTTTACAATCCCCAGAGGAGTGAAGAGGGAGACTTTAATAAAAATAACTGAATAATTTAAAATGATAGCAAATACTACGTAGAAGCAACACAAATAGCCAACATGACACCAAAGCGTTTGCCTCTCTTTGTCCCAGTTTTATGTGCTGAGCACTGTCCCAAAACCCTAAAATACAGCAATTCATGTAATCCTTACAAAGTACTATCATTACTTCCATCTGAGGGATGAGCAAAAATAAGACAAAAAGAGGTGAGTAGTCTCCCCAAGGTCATCTGCCTACTAAGTGGCCAAATCCCGAGTAGATACCAGGCAGTTGCGCTTATGAAGGACACGCTCTTAGCCACTGTGCTGTGTCTGCTAACATGAAACAGTTCATCTCAACCAAGTCTGTGATCCTCTTCTCCACTAAAACACAACTCAGTCATCCTCTGTGATCCGGTTTATAACAAGCCTTCTGTGGCACTGTCATCAAGTCCCACAAATTTCAATCTCACACATGCTTATAATTAAATAAAAGAGGAATAGTCTAGTGGGGTTATGAGCACGCATTCTTACACCAGCCTACTTGACTTCAATTTCCTGACTCTGATAGTTAATGGGTGCAAAATCATGAGCAATGTTCTCAACCTCTCTATGCCACCACTACACATCCCTCCTGGCACTACTAGCTAGACCACTGGTAGATCACCACCATTTTGGAACAATTAGGAACTTAGAAAGAAAGGCCCCAACCACATTACAGTGGTTTGGTATGCTCAGAGCTATACCCTCAACACCTAGAATGATACCCAAAAATACTGTAGGTGCTCAATAAATATGATCGAATGAAATTCTTTCATGATCTTTGTCAGCCTACTTGTCTGCTCATTAAACTTTTCAACATCTATTGGATGACTCGATAGTCTCTTAACTCACTGTACAGTTTCTTATATTCACAGCATTGTATTACTCATTCTGCCTATAAAAACGTCCCCCAATACAATACCTTATCAAAAATCTATGCAGTCAGATGTATGGAAGAATTGGTGAGGGTAAGGAATAATTAATAAAGATAAGCCAATTCAACTGCATATTATATATAATGCCATCAGTAGAACCTGGGCATCTTAGAATGAGAATATATTAATATTTCTGGAGCAGAACATATGAATAGTCACACTAAAAGAGATTAATGAAGGTTCTAGCATACCAGTTCACTTTAGGTTTGTTACTATTTAAGTTATAATTTTTCCCCCTCTCAGAGTGGGGTGGTCTTTGCAACTGAAGATAAGGTATAATGGGCTGTATTCTCTTTAGCTATATATATATATTATATATATATATTTAATGTTAATCTTACTCATCTTTCCAGAGTAAGACCTCATAGGGCCTTCCTGGGAAGTTTATCATGTTTTTTGCAGCTGAAATTGACTTCTCTGCCCTCTATCCCCACTGGCCTCCATTCCTCTAACAGTGTGGTGACATTTTCAGCATCGTGTTTGGCTTAAATGCACATATATGTATTTCTGTCTCTAAATGAGAGATCCTTCAAAGTCAGGGAAATACCTTACTGATATTTTATCCTTTGTACTAACAAAGAGATATATTCTTATCATGAGTAAGACTTAATTGAACATAAAAGACCACTAAAATTTGGAGAGAAAAGGGAAGACTAATCCTTAAAAAAAGATAAGTAGTAGAGTCTATGGTCTTATACGCCGCTTACACACCACAGATGGGCACTAACTAGAATGTTGCATAGGTTACCTAACTCAAAACTAACAAGCTTCAAAGACAAAATCCAGAGCTAGGGGTTGAATGACTTACAGTTAGATAGTGAAGGCAGTATAATTTAAATTTAAGACCACCTAACTTGAAATTCTGTGTTTTTTCTCACTCTATTCTCCACCCATAAAATATGGTACAATGTAAAGAAATTTGAGGAATCTTACTGAGTTCTGAAAGCCATCTGTAGATCTCATGCAATTATTAGACACAAATATGAAATAGAAGAGTCAGATAAGGAAACAATATTCCCTGCAATGCAGTCGGGAACTTCAAGGCTAAATAAGTCCCCTCACAAGGTGAGGAGTGCCAGAGGAATTTATCACCCTTATCGTTGCAAGGAAACTAAAGAGAACCGAGATAATATTTAGAAGGAGTCACTAGGTACAAGATTGCAACTTAATTGTAATGCCGATCCCCTCTGTGCCATCTTATTAAGCAGCTAGGAAATCCTTTATCGCAAAAGATTTCCAAGGATGTGACCTTTTCCTTTCCTCCATTTCTATTTCACTTAAATTATCACCTTGAAGATTTCACAGGGCTACTCTCAGCAGTCAGATAGATCAGAACCCCCTCTCTAACTAAAGAAACATTGATTGCATAAAGAGAAAGAAATACCAGAGACCTCCCCTGTGGGTCTGAACAACCAACTTTGTACTCATGCAAGAATTATTATTATTATTATTATTTTTGTATTTGCTATCACTTTGAAAACGACAAAGTAGCAAAATAATTAATTGCTGGAATAAAATCTAGTGGTGTGATTATAATCAAGAAAGCAATTGCGAAGATGGCATTGTGAGTCTCCATTCCTGTTCTGTCATGTAACTTGGCCATGAAACCTACTGAAGGCATAGAAGAGGAGGTGATTGCTTCATAGAAGAGGAGGTGAGTGAAGCTGAAAACTCAGCCTGGGCTGTGGAGATGATGTCTTGTTACTCTCTCTCTCTCAAATCTATACTAAAAATTGCAAACACAATCAGCAAGTCCTGAATCTTTTAAGTATGTTTACATACATATATGTGTAAGTGTGTGTATGTGTGTGACATTGCTAACCTTCGATGCTGGACAGATAAATACAGTTCGTTTTTTATGTTTAGGTCAACTCTGAAAGGTTAGGTTCACCGAAAGCACTCTATCAGAGTTTCTCTGTTGACTTTTGGTAAAGCCCGAACTGCTTAACATGGTGGTAAGGCCCCTATGCTCAGCTCTCTGCCTACCTTTAAAACCACTCGTCCGTTTATACCAGATACTGTAAGATACAGGTGACCCTTGAACAACACAGGTTTGGAATGTGTGGGTCCACTTATATGCAGATTTTTCCAGTGCATACAGTACTATAAATGTATTTTTTTGTTCCTCTCAATAACATTATCTTTTCTCTAACTTGCTTTATTATAAAAATAAAGTACATAATATATATATAATATACAAACATGCTAATTGACTATTTTATGTTATCGATATGTGTTCCAGTCAATAGTAGACTATTAGTAGCTACGTTTGGGCGGGGGATGGGAGTCAAAAGTTGTACTCAGCTCTTCAACTTCACAGGGAGTCAGCTTTCCTAATTCCCACATTGTTCAAGGATCAACTGTACTCTTCTTTCCCATAGTGTGACATTTCTCCCTCCCTGCCTCCACCTAGTGCAGCGGGTTTGTACCTTCTCTCCTTTCTGTCTTCAATGCTCCTTTTAATCTTCCCATGTGGGTCTGGGTCTCAAAAGCTTCCATACTCCTTCTGCATGGACCCATCCAGGGCGCATGTTCCCAGGCTGCAGCCCTTGCCACAAATCTGGGTTTTCCCTCTGCCAGCCCCATTCACATCTACAATCATTCGGTTCCTAATGGTCTTTCCTACGAAATGATGAGCGCTCGGTTCAGGTTCATCTTGTTAAACTTATATCCTTACCCTTCGGCACAGTATATGATTCTAAGATCTCAAGAACTATTTGTAGGAAAAATAAATGAATAAAGGAAATCAATGTGTCCACAGAAAGTCAGTATTGAAAACTGGTTGGTCATTTTAAATGAACAACTTTCAACTGCTTATTTCTAAAACTCCAAAGACAAAGCAAATGGGCAATTTTCCTTCTCTTTGACCTCAACTCCCAAGCAAGTGTGGAGCATATAAGTAGATGCTTACTTAGTGTTGTTTAAGTAAATGAGGTAGGGATGCTCAGTGGAAAGTGCTGAACTTTGAAGCAGGTTATTGGAGCTTAGTGCCTGAGCCTCTCACTTAGTAGTTAAGTGGTTTTCTCGTTCTATACTTTACTTACAGAACAAAGTTAGCAATAGTTAACGATTACATGTCACTAGATTTGTTTTCTGCTTGTTTTGATTTATCTCATTTAAAGAATTGAAAAGATAAACAAAAATGATGGTACAGTACTGATATTTGCAGCTTACTCAGCAATGATAGCTTTTTTTAAATTATAGTTGACATGTGATGCTATGTTAGTTTCAGGTGTATAATGTAGTGACTCCATAAGTCTATACCTTATGCTATGATCACAAGTATACCTACAATCTGTCATCATAAAACACTATTTCAATAACCTTGACTATATTCCCTATGCTGTGCCTTTTATCCCTATGACTTAATCATTCCACATCTGGAAGCCTGCATCCCAAACTCTTTCACCCATTTTGCCCATCCCTAAGCCCCTACCCTCTGGCAACCATTGGTTTGTTCTCTGTTTCTACTTTCTGTTTGTCAGTGTTGCTTTTATTATTATTATGCAACATGAAGCAAGACATACAAAGACGAGTTCAATCAGATACAATTTTTATCCTCTAAGAAGCTCCCAATCTAATCCAGGGATAAAATCAATATATAAAGAACAGATTACAGAGTGATTTATGAAGAACATGCTGAAGTTCACATTGCACATGAAAATTCTTTTAGGATCCCATGGCTTCTGTCAGGGTGGAAGGGATCACAACAAAGTTAGACTCTTTATTTTATCAGTAGCTGTGAGTTCTTGAGAAAAATATTTAGCTTATATGAAGGTCAATTTCCTCAGCTGGAAATGTGGGAGATGGCATCACTTCATTAGCATTATACTAGGGCTAGAGTGCCATGATGCATGTGGGGAAGCTAGCAGAAATGCACTGATATTCCAGCACCTGTTATATGTCAAGTGCCCTGAGACTTATATTCATAGTCTGGAATATGACTGATGCTTAATAGAATTTTGCATGAAAATAGTAATAATAATAAAAGAATGTATGAAAGAGATTTTGAATTTGGGCTTGAAGGATGAGGCACTTTGCAGAGGACAGTTATGGAACAGAACAAGAGTGGTAACTTGTTCTATATGAGTAAGGAGTGTGAGTCAAGAGGAAAAGACAGGTAACCACAAAGCTTGGCAAGAAGGTAGTAAAGTGACTGTGTGATCCAAGGTCACACAGCTAGTCATTGGCAGATCAGAATCCTCTCCGTGTTATAATAAAACTTCAGAAATAAAGCCATATATGCATTTCAGACAGCCTGAAGTTTTAGGAAGATTATTTTGGTGGTCATTTGCAAGAAAGCCTAGACCGTGTAATTGAGTCCCTACCACATTTCAGGTTGTGATCTAGGATACTGGACACATACATATAAGTCATTCTTGTAGAAAGTTACGGTGCTATCACCTGAGTGAGGCAATAAAATCTTTTAGGTATTGGTGGAGGTAAGAAGATAATACTACTGATAATTATGGCAAACAATCACATTGTGTGTACTTTTAGAACTCATCAGTATTTGACCTATAAATAATGGCAATTCATATAGTTGAAGTCAATATATTCTAGGAATTATTTTATGTTTCAAAAAAGTGTATCCATTAAATTCTCATAGCATCCCATTAGATTGGCACTATTATTGTTCTCATTTAGTGTAAAGAAACTGAGGGACATTTCCAAAGAGTATAGCTACTTAATCAGAGCTCAGAGAAAGGTACATTCTAGAGATAAAATTGAGAATGTCATGATTGTCAACATAGGAGCTGACACATGATGTTAGATGGAATTTCAACATGTTTAAAATAGAGCAAGGAGAGGATGAACTTAGAAATATGAGGGAAAGGTCACCAATATTGCATGAAACTTACTTATACTAAAAGTTATCTGACACTAATCTGAAATTTAACTATGTTCTCCATTTTATTTGCTAAGTCTAGAAATCCTCCTTACATGAGCAAATAGCAATTTATTACGACTAAATATGTGGAATCATCCATGTGATGGGTGACTTACCTGACTCAGAGATACTCATTTGTTATCAGAAGATCTGAAATGTTACATTTGGCTCTACCCCTTCCTACACCATGTTTTTAGTACTTTTCAATATGCATGTATTGAAAACAAATTTGAAAATATGTTTGTAAAGGAAAGATAAAGGGCACATGATGTAATGAGCCCTGGGTATTATATAATACCAACAAATCCCTGAACTCTACCTCTGAAACTAGTAATACACTATCTGCTAATTAAATTTAAATTTAAAAAAGGGAAAAGATATAATGAGCTCATGTACACACATTATACTTTGTACTTGAAAGCAGAGGGTGATGATGAATCCTGCCTTGCTTCTCTCTGGTTTTTCATAGCAACATTTCACAATAACCTTGTAAGCATCAAACACAGCAATACTTAGATATTCTGGCATATGTGACCACTAAGAAAACTCCGTCTCCTGAATCTCCATTTCTAGCCCTATAATGGAGAAAAATATTATTCTTTAATTTATCCTAGATTTAAACCTACATATATACTGTAGTGCTACTACAAAGCACTAGGGAGTCAGAGTCAAGCAAATGAAAGCCCATGGAGCTAACAATCTGATGGCAATACAGGCAAGCATGAGAAGGAATTATGATAACGTGTATGTTTTTATAAAGTGGAAGAGATTGCACAAATATAATTTTTGGTAACTTTTCAATAACTCCCTAATTCATCTTCTTTCCTCTATTTCTCCTTAATCTACCTTTATACCAAACGAACTTCTATAGCATAGATGCATCCAGGTTACTCTCTAAATTAAATATCTTTGATGGCTTCCCATTACCTATAAAGTTCAAACTTTGTTATGTGACAGAAAAAAACACTCACAAACTAATTGCTTTATTTTTTCAGATTATTTTGCTATCATGTTTTTGTACCAGCTGCTGCCCCTCCCTGAGATCCCACCCCAAATGAGCTCCTTTTCATTCTTGAAGGCTCATTTCAATTGTCTGCTATCCTAGGAATCTTGTCTTCAGTCGTCCAAGAAAGAGGGGATTGATTTTCTCACACTTCTCCTTGCATAGACATGCTATCGCATTTTATACAGTGTTATAATTTCTTTATGTATCTTTCTTCCTGAAAGCTTCAAGAGTACTGTATAAGTGCAGCACATACAGTTTATTTAACACACTAACAACTAACATGAAGGCTAGTTTAAAAATTTCTCAATTAATGTTTGTTGACTATATTTATGTGCACTTTACTGCATTAAAGTCCGAATAGGCAAAATATTGATAATTCTAAATATTCTAAAATTTAGGATTGATAAATTCCAAACATATATGTGTATAAATATCTGTAAATATTTATTAAGCATGTATATTAAATATAATGCAATATAAGATATGAGCTAGGTAATTATATTCAGAATCAAATGTATATCTCCATCGTCACCATTATCATAGCTAGCATTTATTGATTATTTGCTATGTGTCAAACATTTGTTTTATGCTTCATATGAACTTTAACTTCATTGTCACTACAGTAACCTTCAAGTAGATGTCATCATTCTCCAATGTCTGCAAAGTAGGAAACCTAAAAGTAAAGTAGGGAAGCAAATTGTCTGTAGTCACTTGCCTATTGAGTTGATGAGTTGCCTTTAAAGTCTAGACCTATCTAATTTTAAAGCCTGTGCTTACTCTAGTCTGTGTTTAGATTCATACATACAGAGAGGCAGATAGAGATAGAGCAAGCTCTAGAGAAACATGTGCACATGTGCCATAGAGAGTAGTTATGAAATGTATACACATATACCATAAATTCTTATCTACTAAATATGAACATATTATGAGTATCTATAATTATATGGAACACATACATGCAATATATATTATAAATGCACATAGAGAATAAATGAACATCTCTTTCTATTTTCAAAGTGCATGCTTTGTTCACATACCTAACATTTTTTATGATAAACTTCAGGCGAATTGATGAGCAAATATGTATATGGATTTTTCAGTATAAATACTTTTCTATATACACATACATTTGTTGTTTTTTAAGAACTACAAATAGAGGATATAAGAGATTCTTCAGGTTAAGAAATCCATAGCAACTCTCTTTCAAAACTCTTGCTAGCCACAGCTGCCATCCCCATGTGGTGGAGAGGTGTGGACCACAATCAGCAAGTGTTAATTTGTCAGTCTAGTTGGGACAAGGATACTATTATAAAGCTTTGTTCTCTGAAAAAATATACAATCACAGCTGGAATTCAGGCACTTGCTTTCATCACAAAGAGAAGGATTTGCAACAAAATGTCTTTGTGTTTTGGATTATCTTTTTGCTGTTCCTTCCTTTATTCTCCAGCCTGTGGGTCAGTTGCATTTGTATCTATTCTCTCAGATATGCTTACCTAGCAAGGTGCACGCATTAATAAAGTATTGTCTACCCTAAAATCTCCTCTACCCTCTCTGGATCTGAGTAAGGCTTTGATAGTTCCTGGATCCCTCTAAAGCAAGAAAAAACAGTGGAATTTTCCACAAGGGTTATTAAGTCTGAAGAACACAGAATGTAATCAAGATTCTGCTACTTGCTGTTGGGCAAATTTCTTAATCCCTGAGTTCCTCAGTTTTTCCATCTCTAAAATGAAAATCATACCACTTACATGATAGACTTTTTATGAAGATTAAGTTAGAGTGTCCATATCTGAATTGGGTTCCACATTCAGTACAGAGTCCACTTAGTATTTTCTCTCCCTCCCCCTCTACTCCTTCTCACCCGGCTCTTTCTGTCCCTTTCTCTCTAAAATAAATAAATAAATCTTTAAAGAATTTTCTATTAAATATTATAACAAAAATCATAAACTATATGTAATATTTATTATGTGTCAGACACTGTGCTAAGTCTTTTCATACATCTCATTTAATTCTCACAACACTATGCATTTGGTGTTGCTTTCACACACATTTAACAGATGAAGAAGCTGAAGCATAGAGAGCCAAGTAGTCCAAGGACACAGAATTAGCATCAGACTCAGAGCAATAACCTATGTAATCCACTCCAGAGCCAATGTTCTTCATCCCCGTATCATATTACTCCTAGGAAGAACATGATTGACTCTTACAGATGAAGCCAATGCAGTATGTCATGATTTTTAGCTATCGGTGGACAGAAAGAGAGAAAGGAAAGAGAGAAAGAAAGAAAGAAAGAAAGAAAGAAAGAAAGAAAGAAAGAAAGAAAGAAAACGGAAGGAAAGGAAAGAAAAGAAAGAGGGAGGGAGGGAAGAAGGAAACTTTGTCCTGGATAGAAGGAACTCTTTCAAGTGCCCCAGGCAGAGTGATAATTCCCCCAACAGGAAAATAAAATCAAAGCCCCAACACTTGGCTTGGCAGTGAAGGACATTTGCATTGTCAAAGTAAAAAATGTATTGGGTTTGTTTTACTGTCAGTCTAAAGACACAATATAGAAGATGGGAATATGTTTACCAAAATACAGATGCCTTTGGATTTGGTGATGTGAAACAAAAGGAATCATTCGGAAAGATGAGGACAAAAAGGTGAGAAGAAGGGAGGAAGGAGGCACACAACATGGAGAGGAGGTTTATGAGAAACTATCTAAAGATAATGAAATAGGAAAGAAAGCCAAACTATTCTGTTTAAGTAAATACAACTGATATATTGAAAATGTATCTATAATAATGAGACTAGGGTAATAGAGTTATGCAAATTAAGCTTATTTTTCCATAGAAGAAATCAACAGATGGATTAAATGGATTAAACCAAGAAAATTGTTTAATTATATGATTTAGACCTAGAATGGTAATTACCAAAAGTACTAGTTAAATGGTTAAAAATATGTGAAAGTAGGACAGAGTCAAAAAGAATATAGAGAGCAGTGGGATCAGAGAATTCTCACTTTCCCCTCTAAGCTTTACATAATATATGTATCTATATATGTAAATATATATACTCATACATACAGACATATGTGTAATTACCTATCACAGATTGCATCCATGCATTATTCAAGTAAAAAATTAAGGGAGAAACCATTAAAAAAGATAACATTCATAAGCCCCTGTCCATACATTTCTTCATTCAAATATCCTGACATCATGGTGAGAAAGGCATTAATTTTCTTCCCATATTGGAAATCCGAGAAGTGAAGGTCAGAAAGATATGAAAACACAGAGCTCCGGTTTGAACCCAAGTATGTTTGACTCTATACTGTCTACTACTAACCACACACTAGGTATAGACTCTTGATAGCCTCTGTTCTTTGCCTAATTTACTTCCCATACCATTATGCAATCCTGAAGCTGACTCCATGCCAGCTTCATATCTAAATATTTATTTGTCCTTCTTTCAATATGATTTTGTGAGCCTGCTTTCTGATAAAGGTTCTGGCAATAATCTAGTTACAAGATACCTGTAGATACCCTTATTTACATTCACCATTGAACTACTGGTTTAAAAAAACATACAAATCACAAGGATTTTATATCAATGCCTGATTTGTGGACCCCACTAGGATATTTAATAATCATGTTAATATTTCCAGAAGAGATTGTGAGTCCCACACTCCTTCTTATAATCTGCCCTCCCTGATCTTTTGCATCTCAGTGAATGACACCACCAACCACTCTGTTACTCAAGCAAAACAGCAAAAGTTAATCCTTAATCCTTTTTTTTTTTTTTTCTTTATAACCTGTAACAATACAGCAGCTGGCACTTTCTGCCACCAAAACTAGTCCCATATTGATCCTCATCCCTCCGTTTTCTCTATCACTCTAGTTCAAGCCACCTACCATCTTAATTTTCCTAGAATCCATTCTAGGGAGTCCCTCTGCTTCCAGTCTTGCCTTCCCCTAAACTGTTCTTCGAACAACAAAACAATCTTTTAAAACCTTAGATCATGTTCCTTGTCCACTTAAAATGTTTCAATCCTACTTAAAAAATAAATAAATAAATAAATAAATAAAATGAATTCAAATAAAGTCCCTACATTGGCCTTTATGAATAAGACCCCCTACCTCTTTAACTTCTCACAACACTTTTTCATATTCTGTATTTCAGCAAAATTGGCTTTGATATTTCTTGAATATTCCAAGCTCATTCTTTCCAAAAGATCTTTATGTGGCTAGCTCTTTCTTTAATTCAGGATTGTTTAAACTTGCCTTCTCATGGCTAAAATTAGTAATACAGGAAACAACAAGTGTTGGTGAGGACGTGAAAAAAGGAATCCTCTTACACTGTTCGTGGGAAGGCAAGCTGGTACAACCACTCTGGAAAGCAGTATAGAGGTTCCTCAAGAAGTTAAAAATAAAGCTACCCTATGACTCAGCAACTGCACTGCTAGGTATTTACCCAAAGGTACCAATGTAGTGAAAAGATCCTCATGTTCATAGCAGCAACATCCACAATAGCCAAACTGTGGAAGGAACTAAGATGTCCTTTAACAGATGAATGGATAAAGATGTGGTAAATATGTACAATGGAATATCACTAAGCAATAAGAAATGATGAATACCCACCATTTACATCAATGTGGATGGAACTGGAGAGTTAATTATGCTAAGTGAAATAAGTTAATCAGAGAAAGACAATTATCATATGGTTTCACTCATATGGGGAATATAAGAAATGACACAGAGGATCATAGGGTAGGGGAGACTGAATGGGAAGAAATCAGAGAGGAAGACAAACTGTAGGAGACTCTTGACTCTGGGAAACAAACTGAGGGCTGTGGAAGGGGAGGTGGGTGGAGGGATGGAGTACTGGGTGATAGGCTTTAAGTGCATGTGATATAATGAGCACTGGGTGTTATACACACCTGATAGATCAATGAACACCACATCAGAAACTAATAATGTATTATATGTTGGCTAATTGAATTTAAATAAAAATAAATAAAAAATAAAAAGAAACTAGAAGCTAAAAAAAAAAAAAAACAACCCACAAACAAAGCATGCCTTCTCAGAGAGAAGCTTCCCTTGACTATTTCATCTCAAGTAGCCATTCTCTATCACTATATCATCTGTTATTTCATCATAGCATTTCTCTGTAAATGACATTGTTATTATTTATGTGATCATTGCTCTTGCTGTCTTCTTTATTGTGATATCCAAGAATGCATGACTGTCTATTTTAATAGGAATCTAGAACTATTTCTCTATTATCCTCAGAACCTCTGTAAATTTTTGTCATATGAAGACCTCTGAACATTTGCTGAATAAATTAATCAACAAACAGGCACTCACATCCAGAAGAATGATGGATGTGACTTGTTAAAAAAAACAACCAGTCAGATCAACAACACCATGGAAAATCTATACCACTATCAATATCATCGTCTTTCTTGCTTTTTTTCTAAGAACTATCTCTGCCAGCTAACTATATCTGGCAGCAGGATAGATAAACTATCCTCCACCCTAAAATAGCAATAAGGGGTTGTAGTCCCTCAAGAAATTGGACATCCTGCCTAGGAGCTGACATTGATTTATGAGGGGATTAAAGAAATTTACAAATGCATCATTAATTCGAGATGGCTCTTGTTTCTCTAGAAGGCTTTCTTTTCTTTTCTTTCCTCTTTCTTCTTTCTGCCTTTCCTTTTCTTTCTTTCTTTCTTTCTCCTTTCTTTTTTTCTTTCTTTCCTTCTTTCTCTCTTTCTTTCATTCCTCCTTCCCTCCCTGCCTTTCTCCCTCCCTTCCTCTTTCTCTCCCCCTCCCCCCCACCCTTTCCTTTCCTCTCCTCTCCTTTCCCCTTTCTCTTCCATTCTTTCCATCCCTTCCTTTCCTTCTTCCTTTCTCTTTATTTGTTGTAACTGCAATGCAGTCTCAGATATCACACCCATGATTCCATTGTAGCAGCTTGAGTATTTCTTCTTCAAATGAGAATAGCATCATCAGATTCACTTTCAAAAGAAGGAGATTCAAGAGTGAAGATGCTGGGAGTTGCTATCCTTTGGGAGGTGTGGGTTTGCCAGTCAGTTTTCATATTTTCTTATTTCCTAGTCTTGCATTTTCTTCTTGCATGCATAAATACACTTTCTCCATTTTTCACATATGTAAAATGGGAATATTGATACCTCAAACTATTATTGGGAGAATTAGATGTGAAAATGCTATTCACCATGTTAGGCATTGTATCTTATGCATCTTTCATACAGCCTTCAAAATACTGCCAAAACGCCCTATGTGATATGTGATATATGCTATCACCCATTATATTGATGAAACAGTGAAGACTCAGAGTAGTTAAGGGACAATTCTAAGCAACAAAGTCATGATTTAAACCTAGGCCTTCAGTCCACGCTGTTTATGTTATTCTACTTTGTAGAGGACTCATATTGGTTGGATCCAGTGGGCTGCCTCTCTCCACCAATCCCCAAGCTGAGCTCTGCCCCCTGGTAAATGATGGAGTGGTTACTTAGAATCCTATAGTCACAGGCTGTAGATAGTGAAGTTAATTTAGAAAATACAAAAACCACTCCTGATACAGCTCTTATAACTAAGGACAAAAAGTTCACTGGAAAGTAGTAGCTCTGCCATAGATCACCTCAGTTATGGCAAATTATGCATGTGAATATATTTTATTTTAAGTGAAATTCCCATTTTCAATGAAAGAGATTACCCTACAGGCATAATGTTTTGTTTTTGTTTTTGTTTTTGTTTTTTGTTTTTTTTTTAAATCTCTAGCCAAATAACATAGAAAAAAGAAAACATATGGAATATGGTAGGAAGATTCAGGCTCTGCATTGTATTAGGAGATTCCAGACTCACTCAAAAATACCACATCCCCATTCTGCACTTACCCAATTAGTCTTTTTCAAAAGTTGCTACTGCTCTGTTCTAAACCTCTCCAGAAGCCATGGCCTTCTTCTCACACCCACAATCAGTTTTAAATTCTACATGACCCTCCTGCTTGCCTCTCACTGGAGCCTCTTCAGCGTGGTGGCCACTGAAGCACACATGAGTTTCTGAAAGACAAATGTGACCATGGCACTTTGCTTGCAAGTCTTCAAGATGTCCTGCTGCTGGGATGCTATGAAATAATTCTTTCAGAATGGCAAAAGAAGACCCCATTTTTTCCTCTACCATACTGTTTTCCTGCCTACCTCTTGCTTCTACCCTTGCTATACAACACTCCAGCAGCACACAACTCTGTGTGGTTCCCAGAACACATGAAGTGGTTTCAAATCCTTATGAATTGGCACACACTCTAATCTGCCTAAAATATATAGTTCACCTTTCTCAGTTTTGCTTACTATTTTTCATCCTCCATGATTTATCTTAAATGCCACTCATTTACCTTTCCAAGGAGAATTCATCAATACCTTCTTTATGTGACTATTTCACTTGGTATGTATCTTAGATGTAGCACTTACAGTATTTCATTGTAATTGTACACATACACATTTATTGCTCAAAGGAGAGTGAACTTATTTGTGTCTTATTTATGTTTGTACTCCTAACAACTAGGGGAGGGTCAAGCAGAGTCACCAGTAAATACCTTGGGCATGAATAAATAAAAGACTGTTTCCAGAATATAGTTAAGCTATTTATTGATGGTGTATAATATACTGGGCCTTGTGCTAAACCTTGGGGATATGACTTTGAACTGAGCAGCCAGAATCTCAAATTTCACTGAGTTTAAATGCTAAAACTCTCACAAAAATTCATACCTCTAGTCACTCATTAGATAGTTTAGGTGGACTGACAGAAATAATGGATCAGAAGCAGATGTGTAACAGAACAAGTATGATCCCATGTAACAATGCAGTACAGTCACCATAAAAGCAACCTACCCATTGCTGCCCTTGACATTCTCAAACGGCTGGAAAAGTTCTATTTCTTGACCTGAGTGGTGGTTACAAGAATGTTCACCTTGTGATAATTCATTAAGTGATACATCAGGTCTTCTGGGGATTTTTCCCCCTATATCTATGATACATATTACACTAAAAATGCTAATAAATATATAAAGAATTACAAAAACAAACATCCCCAAATTATGACTGATCATTTTAAATATTTCAGAGAAGACAAATTGTATGAGAAATAAAACAACTACAAAAACAAAAACCCAAAATATAAAATAAACAGACTTACGAAGATGCTTCCAACTATTTTCACGTCTAAGGGCACATGATAACATGTATGAGGATTACTAGGCTAAACAGACAAGACTGTGGTCTGAAGTTCAGTTAATCCAGACTTCTCAACTGCTTAAGGATAGAGTACCAATATCTTAGACCACTTGTGAGTTATTTATGGCTCAGCAATTGAAAGTTATTTCTTCATATGACCAAGGGCCATATAAGAAATGAAGCCAATGACTGCAGGCTGTGGGTGGGTTTCACTATTAATTGTGTGACTTTTCTACTTTTTATAGAGCAAGTGAAGAGATAAACCTCTCAGGGTGCCCGGTTGGCTCAGTCCTTAAGCATCTGCCTTTGACTTAGGTCATGATCCCAGGCTCCTGGGATCCAGCCCTGGACCAGGCTCTCTGCTCAGTGGGAAGCCTACTTCTCTCTCTCTCTGCTTGTGTTCCCTCTCATGCTGTGCCTTTCTCTGTCAAATAAATAAAATCTTTTTTTTAAAAAGAGAGAGAGAGAAACCTCTCATTCAGAAGTACACAACTCTTCCTTCTGCTGAACACCCAAAATTTGCTCATTTCCATTTCAAACTGCTTCTTTCTCCCTTGAATGTGCCTAGTCTGATCTTGCAACATTTTTGTATTTCCTATCATTGAAACAATTTAGCAGCAGAAACAAGTAGGGTTCTGGAATGGTTGCTTGTGAGAGACTAGCATTGAACAGAGAGCCTGCAGAGAGGAAGAGTTTATAGAAACATCAGCAGTTGGGGTTCAGGAGTGAAAGTTTTCAGAGTAGCTAGGGCTAAGAGAATAGATAAAGGTTTTCCATTAACTACTTCAATTACCTTGGAAAAACTAATCTCTTTGATCTTTGGTTTCTATTTGAAGGCTGAATATACCTATAGTATCTCGTGATATTTTTGATTATATTAAAAATAATGGTATATATACAATGCTTAATCCAGTGCACTTAAGACATGTTTCTTTTGCTTCTTTTTTCTTCCTTCTACACAAATTGACAAAAAAACAAAACAAAAAAGACTAACTTATAGTAACTGCCTAAAGAATGTTGTATATATAATGAGATGGGTGAGTGAATTAAAAGCTGAATTTACATACGTGGTAGTCCAAGAGTAAAATCCTAATAAGGCTATTCAGGCCATTTAATGGAGTGAAAGGCAAATAGAAAACCTAATGTCTAGATGTCTTTCTTTTCTAGGTCTGTACAAAGGACAGGGAGAGCACGGACAAATTCATTTCACCTATAATGGAGTATAGCTAGAGGTACCGGCTATCTTCTCTGATCTTCCCCTGTTGCGAAAGCTCTATTGAGTGATCAGAGTTTGATTGAGTCTATCTCTTTTATCTCACAGATAAGGAAACAGGGCGTCAGGAAGGTGCTGGGAGTCCTTTATGATGAATTTGTGCACAGACAGCATTGGGTCCAAAGATCACCCCCTTCAGGTGTGGGACAATTTTTACCATACCAATGAATAAAGTCAATCGATGAATAAAGCATCTCCTTCTTAAAGGGTGGGAATAAATAGTGTTGTGTGCCTTTAGACATAGAAGATAACTTAGAAGTTATCTATAGTTCCTGGCAAATTTTCCACCTTGACTGCTGATAGAACCACCCATGTAACTGTCAAAAAAATACTTACATTCAAGTTATAAACCCCAAGCTGCAACAGCTAAATTAAAATCTCTGTAAATAGGGCTTAGTTAGGCACAGGCATTCTTAATAGATCCATAAGTAATTTTTTTAATATTCAAAACAATTTTTTAGCTATACACATTTTATCAACCATGTAACATTATATACTTATTTTATTTTTTTGTTAGATTATTTTAAAGAAAATCCAAGTAAAAATGTAATTTTGTCCATGAATATTCCTACATAGATCTCTAACTGATAAGGAACTTTAAAAATATAACCATCATGCTATGTATTATTTCACCAAAACAAATAGTAATGACAAGGTGATTCTAATATGCAGCCAAGTTTGAAACACATAGATGCAGTTTAAGCCTTCTATTTTATAGATGAGGGGAGAGAGACCTAGAGAAGCCATGTACATCAGATCCTTGAACAACACAGGTTTAAATGCACAGGTCAACTTACACATGGACTTTTAGCAGTATAGTTCTGTAAATGTGGTTTTTTCTTCCTTATGATCGTTTTTTAAGATTATATTTATTTATTTGACAGAGAGAGAGCACAAGTGCAGAGCAGCAGGCAGAGGGAGAGGGAGAAGCAGGCTCTCCGCTGAGCAGGGAACCTGAGCAGGGGCTTGATGTCAGGACCCTGGGATCATGACCTGAGCTGAAGGCAGCCGTTTCACTGAATGAGCCACCAAGGTGCCCCAATTCCTTATGATTTTCTTAGTTTACTTTCTAGTTTACTTTACTTTACTTTAGAATATAGTATATAATACAAACATACAAAATATATGTTAACTGTTTGTTATCAGTAAGGCTTCTGGCCAACAGTAGCCTATTAGCAGTTAAGTTTTGGGGGATTCAAACCTTATACCTGGGTTTTCCATAGGGGTTGGCATGGGGATTGGCACCCTGAACCCTCATGTTTTTCAAGGATCAACCATAATACAATGTAAGTGATACATCTAAAATGAGTATCCAGGTCTCCTGACTTACACCTAATTGCTAGAGATGACAGCAACACAGAAAAAGACATATACACAAAAAATGTTCCCTATTATTTAAAAAAAACTTTTCAAGTTTGACAATTAGCTTCTGAAAAATCAAAAGCTAACAATGAAGAGAACAAGAGTATCAGTATCCAATATGGACCATGGTAAAGAGAAGTGCAATGATGGGAACGTAGTAAAGGGTAAAATAGGACAAGATAATAAGGTAGAAATTAGAAGACTTCTATTTGAACCCTGCCTCTACTTCTAACCATGCCATCTTACAACATTCTCTCTGCTCTGAGCCTGTTCCCTCTTTTGTGACGTAATGATGATAATATTTGGCTTTATTTGGTGTTCTGAAGACAGGATGTGCTTACTGGAACATGATATACACTTTATAAAAGTTAAGATGTGTGCTCTGGCTCCAAGATGGGTATGATATGTAGCTGAGAATCTTGGTGTTGGTGGAATAACTAGTATTGCCTCCCTCTCTCTCATTCTCTCTTTTGTTTCACCACCTAATAAGTTGCCTATATATTCCTTCCAATATAAAATAGAAATAAAATAGAATATTTGTTAGAAGAACTATCCTATAATGGACTTTGATCTAAAAGTCAATTATGAAGGAGAGCAATGGTACATTAGAGAAGACAAAGTAATGAGGATTTGTTGTTTGTTTGTTTGTTTGTTTGTTTTTTCATGAAGTCAAAAACGGAGGCAAAATTCAGATTTCAAAAGAAGAAAGAACATCCAAGAACTGCCAAGTGAGACTACCAACCACAAATATTAGAACAGATATTTACATGCTGATTTGGATCTGGCTACTAAATACAACTGTTTGCTTACTGAAGTCTTTAGAGTCAGTTCTGTCTTGTTTATTACCAATCTTGGGGAAGTAACTTCACTGGGAAAATCTGTAAAATTGGACATCTATCAAACAGAGATGTCTAAATTGTTTAAAAGAGTATGCCTATTAAGTACTCAACACTATACTTTGCTTTCATAAATATTAGTAATCAATAACCATTACAGTTATTTAGAAAAACTTCGGAACACAGCAACTTGTAACTTGAGCTCCTGACAAAAGCCAAAGTCTAATGGAAAGATCAGGGAACCGATCTCAGAGGCTCAGCTCCACCAGTAGCTTGCCTATGTAACCACTGTAGTGCCACTTCACTTCCAACACCATTTCAGCATCTCTCAAGCAGGAAATACCAGTTTTTGCTTTGCCTACCTCATTGAGCAAGAGAGTCACAGCTGTAAAGTACAATTCAAATGCAAAATAGAATTAACAATAAAACATATCAGTATTAGATGATTTAAAGCTACAGAGTTAAAAAAAATTTTCAAAATAATTTCTCATGTCTTGGTTCTCTTGGCCCAGAAGGCTCAACCCTGTTGCCTTTTCATATTTTCAGGCCCATTCAGGACAGGTGCTACTTCTGTGGCCACTCTTCTCCCTTGTTTGCCAAATTTAACATCTACCAGGTTCTATTAGGGGTATCTCTGTTATTATTTCGTCATAATACTCTCTGTAAATCAATGCTAATAGACATGTGATGGGATGTAAGAATTTATCTGTTCATACATGTGTCTCCTCCCATAATATACAAGCCCCTAAAGAATAGAAACTATAGTACGGAAACATGATATGGTAGTATTTAACATCCTGGGCTATGTGGCCAGACTTTCAAGGTCTCCACCTGCTTCAGCAACATCCTAAAATTCTCAATGCCTCAGTTTCCCTATCTTAAAATGGAGGTGCTAAGAATACTGACCTCATACGGTTATTGTGAAGATGAGATGGCCTTATAATGAAGGTAAAGCACTCAAAAGTAGCTGATATGTAGTAGACTGCTCTAGGAAGGTTAAATGTTAGTATAATTTATTTATATACTAAATACCCAGTTGTCCCCACTGCCTATCAAAGGACCTGGCGCATTAAAAAACAAAAACAAAAGCAAAACAAACCAAAAACCTGTTCTCCCCTAAAATTAAGTTCTCTTCAGTACAAGTGCAAAAATAAGACAAATGAAACAAAACAAAACAAAAAACCACACCCCCCCAAAAAAAACCTACTCTTGAGTTACACATAAACTTAAGACCAGAAATCAAAGAAAGTGTGAGAAAAGAAGAAGAATCTCCCCTGTACCCAAGAGAAAAATATGTTTTCCTAAGACCAAGAAAAAACAGCTTATTCATATGAAGCCATGGAGCTAGAAAAACCACAATAGTCATGGAGTTAGAAGACTGTAGGCAAGTACTTAGACCCTGTGAGATTTTAAGTTTGCACCATAAAAATCTTCCATGCAAGTATTTTTTTAGGACTTGAGGACTTAGGACTTGAGGAAATAGAAATAAATTACTTCCACTTTTACCAGGATACTGTAGGTAGACTCTAAGCTTAGTAGTTATTATCATTAATATTATTGATTATTATGAGTATGATTATTGGATACTATGCAAAGAATGAAGAAGATACAGTAGATAGATAATCTCTTTCCCTTAGACACTTTTTCCATGAAATAAGGGATACTGGATATGCTCTTCTGAAGGGACTGGCAAACCCTAGCCAAACATCAAACTGAGGACTGCAAAATAATGGATTAGCCACATGAAGGCCGGGAGCATAGAACTAGCATGATTGTAGGGGAAATAAAGGAGAGGGACCCTGTACACACTCCCTTTAAATTGGCTTAATTCTCAGATATATCATCAAATTCTGTTTTCCCCACAGAACAAGGATGAAGCTGTGGCCTTAGATATTATTTCCAAGGCTGTCAAAGGACTCAAACCCTAAAAATAAGTCCCATTTTCTCTTTAAAAACATAAGCATTAAATAAGTTTTAAGAATTTTTTCTTTCAATTAATATCATCACAGAGGGGCGCCTGGGTGGCTCAATGGGTTAAGCCTCTGACTTCAGCTCGGGTCATAATCTCGGGGTCCTGGGATCGAGCCCTGCGTCTGGCTCTCTGCTCAGCAGGGAGCCTGCCTCTCTGCCTACTTGTGATCTCTTTGTCTGTCAAATAAATAAATAAAGTTTAAAAAATATATCATCAGAGAAAGACACAAAACTCCCAAGGATTAAAGAGAAAAAAAAAAGGTTAAACATACAGGGTTAAGAAGACTTGACAGTGAATTAGTGCTAAATCAGCTAGGTATTATCTCACAAGGCTGATGCAGTTATTACGGGCAATGTTTCAATAACACTGATGAACAAGAGGGACTGGATTTAAAACAAAATATAGCCTTACTCTAAGAAGAGATTTAAAACAAAATATAGCCTTACTCTAAGAAGAGGCAATAGATTATAAGACAGAATCAATTACCAATTTCTGTCATATTCTTCATGGATTTCAGTCTCCTTATATTTGTCAGGCTCGTTAAATGAGCATTACTTTACAATGTGTCCTCATTCATCAAGTCTTTTGGAAGGGAAACTTTTATTAAATTACTCAGGCATCAGAATGAAATATAATACTCCAATGCTTAAACCTACATAAATAAGGCAGTTTCCACCAACTTCAAACTCCCCCTCTTCTAATAAATCCTGCACACCCCTACCATGAATGACCAGGACAAGATATGTAAAATTATCAGAAATACTTTATAAAAGTCTTAAAAGAGGTAGCAAGAATCACCATGGAGTCAATCACCATGTTCTTAGGGATTTTCTAACAAGACTTAAATACAAATAAATTAATGGATAAAGAATATTACTAGTAAAAAATAATTCACATGGGGTGCCTGGGTGGCTCAGTGGGTTAAAGCTTCTGCCTTCGGCTCAGGTCATGATCCCAGGGTACTGGGATCGAGCCCCACATCGGGCTCTCTGCTCAGCAGGGAGCCTGCTTCTTCCTCTTTCTCTCTGCCTGCCTCTCTGCCTACTTGTGATCTCTATCTGTCAAATAAATAAATAAAATCTTTAAAAAAATAATTCACACAAAGGGAATTTGGCATTTGCTAAAAATGCACAAAGTTTAGACTTAACAAATCTAGTCCAGAACATTACATAGTAGAAGTAATGTCCACAGAGAAAACTAATAATGATGGATGAGAATATCAGTAAGATTGGATAGCTATGAGAAAATAGAAAGAAAAAAAATTGATCCCACTGGAAAAAATATAGACAATGTTGTATAGTAATTGTGAGTTACAATGATTTGGTTAATTCCATGTAACAGAAACATAGATAAATCTTTCATGTACATGGAAATAACCACCCCATCCCCTCAAAAATAATGGAATAAATATGAATACATGAAAAGGCCATTCTAAATTTTGTAATCCTGTAAGTATAAGTCTTAAACTGGCACAGTTTGTGTCAAATCTGATCTTTCAATGCATCACATAGTCAGTGCAGTTTTCAAGAAAAAATAAAACTCTGGGGCACCTGGGTGATTCAGTCAGTTATGCATCTGACTCTTGATTTTAGGTCCTGTGATGATCTAGGGTCCTGAGATCTTGCCCAGAATCAGGCTCCACGTGGAGTCTGCTGGAGAGTCTCGCTTTCGCTTTCTCTAAAATAAATAAATCTTTAAAAATCAGGAGTTCTCGCATAAAAGACTAGGTTTAAAACCTAGTCCTCTCTTGAAACATCTATTCTGAAACTTCTGAGCTTCTATTTACACAGACAACAATTGGATGACTGTCAGCATTTTTTAGGGAAAGCATGCATCTGACAGGCATCACATTATGCATTATACCTCGTCCCTGTATGCATGTGTGTCTATGAAATCTAATCCAAGCCCTTGAGAAGCCAGAACACCAGGGGTCATTATGAGCCTGTTCACAAAATCTCTTTCCATTTGCAGGACATTGGCTAAGGCAACTGGGGCAAGACAAGCCTATTTTTAGACATCCAGTTTCCTGGCCTGCAACTTAGTCCACGGCATTTTAGGAGGATCAAAAGTAATACCATAGGAAAGCATCCAGAATATTGCCTGGCTCATAATAGATGCTCCCATGAAAACAATTGTTAACTAGGAAACTGCATTGACTAATAGCTCTCTTCTTTTTAAGTAGAGAAAGAGAAAGAAGTACACATTCCTCGTGGCCAGTGGAGCAGTGCTGCTGTGCTGTGATAAATCTATAATACTCATGTGAGAGATGATCGTGAAATACTGCCACCTGTCAGTTAGGGCACTGTTTTCAGGATCTGGTGAGTTGGGAGCATCACTCTCTAGGGGTACTTGAGCACGGGGAAGGTGCAGAATAAATCTCCATTGTCTCTATCTGTGCCCATTACCAATGTCCCCAAGTGGAGACATCTCCATAGGAAAGCTGAGGTAGCTCAGCAGCTACTGAACACCATACCACACTTGGATATTCCCTTTTTTGTTTGTACAGCACTTTAATATATACTTTCTCATCACACAGTATGTGAAAATATAACTTACTGAAAAGAACCTTCTGGTTCAGTAATTCTCTAATAATGATAATGGTGAACATAGTCCTTACAATCACCATCACTTATAAGTTGAAATTTCATGACTCAATTTTATTCTGAGAAAGAATCAAAACTGTAAGAAATAAATGGAATTTTTAGCTAGGGCTGTAAGTCAATTTTAAGGGTTAGGATTTACAAACTTTACTATGATGGTGGGACTTTAGAGTTCTGATTTATAACAAATCATTTATATCTCAAGTGCAAAATAAGATTGGCAGAATCAAATCGCTTTATTTCAGATTTACTGCATGATTTGTAAACCTGTCCCTCTGTTTATATATATATTTTTCCTATGCAATGCACATAAATCTCAGATGCTTCAGGATTTTCATGTATGTTTTATAATCAATCATGTACTTTCCAAAAACTGTGACTAACTCTGATCCCTAAAGAATACTTATAAATCCTAGTCTAGTTCTTCCATTTAACAGAAAAAGATTTATAGTGTTAAGTGTATTCTCTAGTCTTGTCTGGTAGAAGTACGCCTTTATAAGTAAGAATACCAAAAACATTTTTTTAACCCATCCAGCAGGAACCACCTCTTTAGAAAACTCAGCCTCCCAGCCCCCTTCCCTAGCTAACAGTACTCTGTTTCTCTAGAAATCCTCAAGAGAAAAAATAATTGTCCTACAGTTTATAATTACTTTATAGGATAGTGCCAAAAAAGTGCACTAGACAGTTGTTATGAAAATGAGGTTCAAATTACAGTTGTCCCATGTTAGCTGAGTGGTTCTCCACAGGAGACTGGTCGGTTGTTTGAGGTTGTTTTTTTTGTTGTTGTTTGTTGTATCTGTTTTTTGTTTGTTTGTTTGTTATTGGGAAGAAACTTTTATTTCCAGGACATGTGTGGATAAGTCACATTTAAATATTTTATACGAGGGTGCGTAGATGGCTCAGTCAGTTAAGTGTCTGCCTTCAACTCAGGTCATTATCCCGGTGTCCTGGGATTGAGCCCCCTGTCCTACTCCCTGCTCAGCAGGGAGCCTGCTACTCCCTCTCCCTCTCTTCCTGCTTGTGTGCTTTCTCTCTCTGTCAAATATATAACTAAGATCTTAAGAAAAAAAAGGAAAAGGAGAAATACTTCTCAACTCATTTTATAAAGCCACTTTTACCTTGGACAAAACCAAGGTAACAGCCCAAGCATCAGGCTCCCTGGTCAGCGGGGAATCTGCTTCTCCCTCTACCCTTATGTCCTGCTCATGATCTCTCTCTTTCTTTTGTAAATAAAGAAAAATCATTTGAAAGAAAGAGAACGAAAGAAAGAAAATTGTACACATCATTCAAGGAGCGGAAATTTCTAGAAAAAGCAAAATTTGCACAGCAGAAGTTATGACCTTTAACAACATTTTGTTACACTGGAAGATATATCCTGCCATACATCTTGCAGGGAAAACTTCTTTCAGGAGGGTCATACCTAATCTGTCCATATAGTTAAAAGTGGCCAAATATGAAACTCACTGAATCTTTTCAGAGATGTGGAAACAGGGCCACAGGAGTTGGGTGACATGATTCATGGCAATCAGGAGTCAGCATTTTTATTATCTAATCCTTTGGCTGGAGACTTTTCCCTACATCACTCTATCCTTTACTATCCTTTATTATAAGACTTCCTCTTGCTTACTAAAACCGCACACCATCAATTGTTCCTTGGTTTTAACCAAAAATTGTTCTGCAGTGTAAGCAACTTACTCCTTTGTTTTCTGTGAGGTTAGATTACAGCCACCCAGGATTTAGTACAAGGATATTTCCCACTCTGAAAGTGGTATATTAAGTCAACCATAGGACAAGTTCTTTTACATTTTCTCTGTTGGCATTATTTTCTAAACCTGGCTACTCTGCTCTGGACACACACCTGTTCTGCATGTCCCTCAGTTGTGAAGCCCTGACTGTGGTAACTGTCCTACCAGAGGCAAGTTCACAAGCTGACCTGAGAGAATGCTGGCTATGAAGGTGATGGGGTATTAAACAGGTCTGAAAAGCAGCACAGGAATTATCAGTCTCTTTCTGATTTCATCTGTGAATTGAGAGGGCTGGATTACTGCATTTCTGAGGTCTTTCCCAGGATTAACCAGATATGAGTCAATGATTTTACCATCTGTGCCAGATTCTTACAAACATTGAGTCTTTCTAGAGTTGGTCTAGTTTTCTGATTCTACTGATGCTCCTCATTAACAAGAACCATGCCTTGACTTCCTTTGAAATATATTTTGTGCACAGCCATATATTCCACATGAGGTAATCAGCCATTTAGTACCAGACATTCAGCCAGTCAGGCAGCTAGCTAGCCAGCTGTTCATCCATTCTCCCATTCATCCAGGCCTTCATTCATCTCCCTAGTCATCATTCATTAAACAAAGATCAGCTGAACAAACACTACATACAAGAGTGTCAGTGAGGCTTTCCTGGAAGGCATGGTCTAAGATATAAACTTACATAAGATATTGTTCCTGTTTTTAGAGAACATGGGAAAGCTGTGTGGCTTCCTGGTGGATGTTTTGGGTTTAGATATAGCTGGATTCAAAATTCAGCTCAGGGACGCCTGGGTGGCTCAGTTGGTTAAGCAGCTGCCTTCAGCTCAGGTCATGATCCCAGCATCCTGGAATCGAGTCCCACATCGGGCTCCTTGCTCGGCAGGGAGCCTGCTTCTCCCTCTGCCTCTCCCTGACATTCTGTCTGCTTGTGCTCGCTCTCTTTCCCTCTTCTCTCTGACAAATAAATAAAATCTTTAAACAAAACAAAAGAAAACAAAATCCAGCTCAGCCACAGTCCTGTCAAGGTAAGCTGGCACTAATAATATCTGGTACTACTTCCACTGAAATCCTTCTCATAAAAGGACTTCCTTTTCCATCCAGATAGCTACCTCTATGTACACCAGTGTCCTCTCTTGAATTACTACCATAGTCTCCTGGGCACTATGTGTAAAAATAGTCTGTTTTTGCTTTTCAGCAAAAAGGAGACTTTATTTTGGCTGTTCTTCTAATAAGGCCTAATATTTTAAAATATTATATCAAATTTGCATTTATCAGTGGTTGGGAGGGAATAATACTAAAGGAACATTTTTTCATGTCAATCATTTTGCTAAGGACCATATCTTATTATCTCACTGTATCCTGGTAATAATCTTCCATAGTAGATACTATTACCCCATTTGATGAATGAGAAAAATAAGATTCAAAAGGTTTAGGTACTTTTCTCAAGGGCACAGACTTAGGTATAGAATCAATTTTATCTTCTGGCTCCAAAGTCTATGCTTGTTCTAAAATAATTCATTTCTTACACTTTATTCATCAAAAAAAAAAAAAAAGAAAGAAATTAAAAAAGAAAAAGAAAGAAAGCACTGCTAACCTATATTTCTGGTATAGATACAAAAACCCATATTTTCTAATGTATAACATTTCCAGATTTTTTTTAAATTTTAGAAACATGTCAAATTTCTGCTAGATTTTAGAAAATAATGATGGGTAGCTTGGAGATCTCTAATTATTACCATTTTCTAGCCATACACACCTATGAATCTGAGACTATAAACCTTCCCATATGCTTTACTCAGTATTATCCTTTGTCAGAGCTTAAACTCATTTATAATCCAAAGGCTTTAGCCTGCCAAAGCAAACTACCATCCACCAGGTACATATATTGCTTTGTATATGCAGTTAATTCATTAATTCTTCATAGCTGCCCTATCTGGTCAGTACTAGTTCCCCTATTTAGTAATGAAAAATAAAATTCCAAAAATTAGGTAAGTCTTCCAGTTCACATTGCCACAGTAGGTATCCTACACCAAGTTTCAACTCTGATTTTTAAGGTCCACTGTATTGCACGATTCCCCCATCTTTTCTTTATTCTTACTGCTCTCCAACTTGAGCTGGTGTCCTTATCATAATTCACCAAAATTCACACCCAACTCTTTCTATGCTGTTGTTCCGTTATTTCTCCACCTAGAATGCCATCCTGATAACAATGATAAATCACTATAATTTTCCAGAGAACTTATCACCTGGAACAATTTGCATTCATTATCCTCTTCATTATCTAATGATAATGACAATAGTCCTTTCTGCCAGGTATCGTTTTCTGTATTTGTCAAATGGAGAAACTAAAGAAATTAGAGAGGGTAAGTAATTTTCCCAAAGTAAAAGAATTCAAAACTAAGGTTTGATTTTGATCCCTCTCAATCTATATGCAATTATTTTTTAAAAATATCTTATGGTCTCACAAGGGAAAGGCCAACACAGAGTCAAAAATTAGGTGTGACAGAAATAGTGTGGTTTCTGGCATTATTTGCATTCTCAGTGGAAGTGATATGGCCTCCACAGAAGCAAAGACTGGTTTTGGAAGAATTAAAACAAACAAACAAACAAAAACCTTACAAAATTCAGTGCTTTGTGGCCTTTTAAGAGGCCCCATGTACTGTGAAAAATTAATGAAGAAAATTAATATAATGCAGTCATGAGGGCCAGAAGGGGAAACACTAATGCCCTTTCACTCATGGCCAATCACAAACCCCAAAAGGAACAGAGTACCTTGCAAGTCCATACCATTTTAGCTACAAATTTACTACCCGAACAGGAGATAGAAGTTTTTCTTCTTACCTGGAAAGAATCCAGCCAGTGAGAGGCTGTCACAACTCAGTCAATGAAAAGTTACTACGTTACTAATTCTCAGTTTGCTCAAATGGATTTTTTGTTTTTAACAGTCCTCCCAATTTCCCCATTCCCTCTATAAAACAGTATTCCTGTTTTTTTATCTGTACCTGCCTATGGTTTTGTTATATAGCTTGATTGTCCCCAATCACAATTCTCTGCCAAATAAACCCATTTTTGCTGGTAAAATATCTAACAATTTTATTTTTAAAGTTAACAGTACATAGATATATTGTATTTCTGTGGTACTAAATTGTCATGGTAGGGGAAGGGGTTATTAGAAAAATAATGTCTAAAAATACTCCTCATGGAAGAGTGATAACAGAAAAAAAAAAAGGCTGAGAAACACTCTATTAGGGAAATGTGAGTTCATATTTTAGCTGCAAAATCATTTTTTCTAAGGCTCCTCATACAAAGAATATTAAAGAGCAAAATGAGCCCTGTGGTCAGCACTGGTTTCAAAAAAGGTGCTTAAGTTTTGTCATTGGGCTGATTATTATAATGATCTCTGATAAAAGGCAAAGGCATAACACTAATGTATTTCTTGAAGAGATGATATTCTGGGTGACTATGTGAATATGCTTCAGGGAGTTTGCTTTCTGGTAATATGACTTAATTCAAGCACGGAAAACATAGAAGAAGTGGTAGATTACATGTCCCTTCGCTACTTTAATCATGTATTTGCTGTTTCAGTCAGGATTTTAGCAATAACAGAGTTCATTCAAGGTTGCTCTCTGAAAAAAATCTGGATACCTGTCTTCCCAATTTTGCATTTTAAGACAGGAAGGGTATTCTAGTGTACATCTGAAAACACTGACACATTTAATAAACAGTTATTAAACTTCTGCTATACTGGGAAAACTCATCCTTACACACTCCTCACCCAACACACACACACATACATAGACATTAAAAACAAAAAGACAAAGGATACAGCTTCTCTTGTTGTGAAACTCACAGTTACTTGAGTATTTCTAGACCACTAGGATGAAGCTTCATTACAAGACTCTCAAACATACCATTCCATCAGCCCCAGAGTGATTCCCACACCTAACTTCTCCTCTCGTGAATTTCATTTCATCTTTAAGGACTCAATTTAAAAACCATCTCCTAGGAAAGCACTGCCTGACTCCCTCCAGGCAAGTGTGATTCTGAATGTAACACACCTCCATTTGTATTTATCTGTTTAGTATCAATTTCCTTGATGGTATACAGACTATGAGGACAGGATCTATCTTTCTCACCTTGGAATTAGTACAGTGAACCATTTATTATAGGAATTAAGCAATCATTTGGTGATTATGCCATTGATTGGTTGATAATGAAGTAGAGTCATACATCAAACCCTGTATAAGGCACTCCAGTGACAAAGGAGAAGACTGGTGTTTTGTACCCAAGGACTTGATGGATCAGTAAGAATTAGAGTCAAATACGAAGAAGAGGATCTATCAGAAAAGGGACTATTTGTGTAATATTCACAATTTAAAGAGTTATAATGGATAGTAGTACATCTGGGTCAAATTATAAGCTGTTACATACTGTAATTAATTATTTATTTCTACTTTATAAATGACCAGTCTGAGGCTAAGTGAGGATACCTGCCCTACCCATGATCACACAGACAGATGGCATCCAAGATATCACTGAGGCCTTCCAGTCCCATGATTCACCTAGGAAACCCTGATTCAGAGCCAAGGAATGGAGGCTGCTGTGCAGTTCAGTGTTGTTTGAACCAGGAAAGAAAGTGTATCTATCACTGGATTTGTGGAGTTCTCCCACCTGAAAGACATTCATTTTAAATGTGTCCTAGGGTGTCAATGGGTACCATATAATTGATCAAGTATTTTGGGAGTGAAGTGACTAAACATCATCCCGAAGTAAGGCTTAACATCAGAGAATTATCGTTCTTTGGCTTTCCTTGACAAGGAGTATAAATCAGCAAGTGAATGCACCGTCTTGCTTGGGGAAATTGCAGCTTTATAAATAAAAACACTAACCCATGCTGCTGCTGACCAGCCTTTGCTGCCAGCTCACAATTTAAGTTCCTCACCCATCAGTCCCTGGGAACTTCCTATTGCCAGGTGTTGAATATCACTTATTCTTTTGAATAACATGTTAACATGTATTATAAAAGCTACGTGAAGAAGAATGAAATTGGACCATTTTCTTATATCATCACACAAAAACAGACTCAAAATGGATGAAAGGTTTAAATGTGAGACAGAAATACACCAAAATTCTAGAGGAGAACACAGGCAGCAACCTCTCTGACCTCGGCCGCAGCAACTTCTTGCTAGACACATGTCCAAAGGCAAGGTAAACAAAGGCAAAAATGAACTATTGGGATTTCATCAATATGAAAATCTTCTGCACAGCAAAGGAAAGAGTCAACAAAACCAAAAGACAACCAAAAGAACAGGAGAAGACATTTATAAATGTCTTATCAGATAAAATCTATAAAGAACTTATCAAACTTAACACCCAAAGAATAAATGATCTAATCAAGAAATGGACAGAAGACATGAACAGACATTTCTCCAAAGAAGATATACAAATGGCCAACAGACACATGAAAAAATGTTCCACATCACTCAGCATCAGGGAAATACAAATCAAAACCACAATGAGATACTATCTCACATCAGTCAGAATGGCTAAAATTAGCAAGTCAGGAAATGACGGCTGTTGGCGAGGATGCGGAGAAAGGGGAACCCTCCTACACTGTTGGTGGGAATGCAAGCTGGTGCAACTATTCTGGAAAACAGCATGGAGGTTCCTCAAAAAGTTGAAAATAGAGCTACCCTATGATGGTATTTAGCCTAAAGATACAAATGGAGTGATACAAATGTACCCTAAAGATACAAATATAGTACAAATGTAAATATACAAACATATGCACCAGAATGTTTAAAGCAGCAATGTCCACAATAGCCAAAAAATGGAAAGACCCTAGATGTTCATTGACAGAAGAATTGATAAAGAAGATGTGATATATATATTTACAATGGAATATTATGCAACCATCAAAAAATGAAATCTTGCCTTCTGCAATGATGTGGATGGAACTAGAGAGTACCACGCTAAGCAAAATAAGTCCATTATGGAAAGACAATTATCTTATGATTTCATTCATATTTGGAATTTAAGAAACAAAACAGAGGATCATAGTGGAAGGGAGGAAAAAAAAAACAAGATGAAATCAGAGAAGGAGATAAACCATAAAAGAGTCTTAATGACAGGAAACAAACTGAGGGTTGTTGGAGGAGAGGAGAGTGAGGGGATGGGGTAACTCAGTGATAGACATTAAGGAGGGCATGTGATATAACGAGCACCAGGTATTCTAAAAGACTGATGACTGAACTCTACCTCTGAAACTAATAATACATTCTACATTAATTAGTGAATCTAAATTTTAAAAGGAGACAAAGTATGTATTGAATTGAGGAAGTACAGGACACAGTAAAGATAAAAATACAATTATAGACAAAATATGTATTATAAAATGCCAATAAAACTTACAAATGTACACTCATTTAGCATATTTGAAAATATAAGAAAAAATGAAAAAAAATTAAATCTTTCATGATCTTGCTGCCCAGAGTTAAGATTCAATACTAGTTTAGAATATTTCTTCAAATATATTTCTTTTATATGCAATTTTTATAATTGAGGTAATTGAATGTTTAATTTTATATATTGTTTTCTAACTTAACAATAGATATCATTCTTATTTGCTATTTATTTTTATTTGCTATTATAAACTTGTTTCTTTCTTTTTTTGTTTTGTTTTGTTTTGTTTTTGAGAGAGTGGGGTATGGGAGGAGGAAGGGGTGAGGGAGATAAGAGAATCTTAAGCAGCCTCCATACCCAGTATAGAGCCCAACTGGAGCTCAGTTCTAGGACTCTGAGATGATGATCAGAGCCAAAATCAAAAGTGGGACACTGAACTAAGTAAGCCACCCAAGCACCCCTATTATAAACTCTTTAATATAAAATTCCTGGCTTTATAGCCCACAATGTGGGAGATCACTATTTAACCCATTTTCTACCTGGAGAATTTATTTACTCTTTCAATTAATACAGTGATGAGTGTCTCAGTGTCTAGAGCTCCTTCTGTTTTGTTCTCAATTTATTTTATGCCTTTCTTCAGTACACAAATATGAAACACTTGTCATAAACACAAATATGCTAGGCATTGAAGATAATGACAAGCAAAAAATCCATGTTTATATTCTAAGGTGGATATCAACTAGTGAATAGCCTCTAGAACAAAAGTGTCAAAATAGAAAAGCAGAGGATTCTTCAAGTCAACTAACTCAGAGGTGAAGTTAACGATAAGACTTCCTGGAGTAAGTGGCACTTGAAGAGAAGAGCTTGGATCAAAAGGGGAAGGAAAGGCTAGTTTAGCCATCTAGAAACGTGTGTGCATGGCTCCTCTGAGAACCTGGAGACATCAATTACCTCCGGAACCTAGAATTCAAGTGTGGAACAAGAGTGATAAAGCTGAGGAGTTAACAGGTGCAAGATCATAAGGCAAGTTAAAGGTCTTGTTTTGTTTCATTTTGTTTTAGATGTCGACCCTCATCCTGAGGGCAATGTGGTACTACTGAGATATTTTAGATCAGAAAGTGATACTATGAGATTTCTGTAAGGCAAGACTCACAGAAAGTGGATTACTGGGACAGAGATAACATTTTTAGGCTCCTAACACTTTAAAAAAAAAAAAATCCGAAAGGAAATATTTCCCTTCCATCAGCATTATATGAGAAAGTCCATTGGCTACTGGGTATAACAACATCTCCCACTTGTTGGAATCTGTCCATGTTCTAGGTACTGCACTAGGTGGTGCTTTACATGCATTTACTTAAGCCAATTCTTTAGGACTGACTATATTAATCCTATTTCCTAAGGTTACAGGAAAGAATAATATTCTCACCAGTCATAGAAGAAATAAATAGCTGGACTAAAATTCAAACCTAAATAAGCTTGGGTCATAGGGTTCACCCTCTTCATATGCTTCACAATCTCCCAACTCATTTTAGATACACACAGTCCCTATGGAATATGATAGCAACACCTAGTATGCTGACAATATTTTATTTACGTAAAGTAAGAACCACATAGAATTTTCTGGAATTTGACCTATCTTAAAGAAGCCATTTATTGAGAAAGAAAAATAGCAAAGGCTAGATGACAGGCAACAGGCTTAGTTACAGGTAGGTGTAATTTATTTACACAATACCCTTTATCTCTCCCATTATACTACAGAACAATCCGGCTTCCCCAGATTAACGTTAGCAATAGAGCAGATGTTGTGATCCCGCAAAGTTCCTGACCTCAGGACATAATAAAAGTAAATAACCTAAGCTTAGAAGGAGGTTTCCTTCTTAATGACTTCAGGTTGGAAGAAGAGAGTTCTTTGTATGTCCTGCTCTGGATATATATATATACACTGTGTGAAATATTCCATGCTTGTGACATTTGTAGGCTTCCTACAATACAGTATGGTGCTTCCTATCAATGCCAACCCTCAATCAAGAAAGATACCGGAGCAATCTTAAAGAATGGAGACAGCCATAGCTTCATTATTTGCCAATAATTATTTTCTTTCCATTTTTATTGCGATTATGTTTTATTGCAATTTATTGCAATCTATTGAGGATTCAGAAGTAAGTTTCATACAGGAGATCGAAAGGTCTTGCAAAATGTATATAAATTTTCCCCAAAGCAGAGACTGAAAAGGAGCAATGATATAAGTCCACTGAATGAAGCAAAAATGGTTCTCTCACTCAGCCTCTACAAATGTCTATTTCCTTCTCTGTAGCGTGAAGACAATAGTAATACCAACCATGATTGTGATGAGCGTAAAAAAAAATGAGACATTAAAAAAAAAAAAACCTTAGAATTACTGAAAGACATTGTTACATCTCTCGGCTCTTTATTAATTTTTTTTCAATTATTTATTGTTATTGAAAATAAAGCTTTACACTTTATTTCATGGAATTAGGGAAACCATCCTGATGGAATAGTGTAAAAACAACAAAAGAAAAAAGCAAAGCAAAACAAAAACCCAAGTAAACAAAACCCTATTTGCTAACATCTAAAGCCCTGAATTTGGGTCCAGGCTTCACCACTGTGGAACTTAATAGAATCTCTCAATTTTAACTTGGGTATCTTAGGACTTTCCATCATTAACTAGCACTTTCTAGATAGATTATTTTCTGCTGTTATTCCCTTTCAGTCCTGTTCTGAATATATGGGATATCCAATGTGGGGAGATGGAAGGGACATGGCTATATCCTTCACTCTAAGGAGAAAAGAAGAAAAGAGGTAAGGAAGCCTTATAACCTCCCCTGGCTCAGAGGAGGCAGGCAAGTCCTTAAGGCTGGCAATTCACACTAAACCCCCGGGGTTGATTTCTGTTTCTCTTGGAGCACTGAGACAATGGCCACAGATGGGGTTTATGGACCAGAAGGCAGCTCAAAGAGGCATGTAATTGACCGTGTTTACTCAAAGCATGGTTAGCAGCGAGGCATTAGGCTTCCTCCTGAGGTGATGACCCAGGATAGCCACCACAGCTGCAGATTTCACAGCATGTTAGCTTTAGAAGTCACTTTTGAGGTCACATAACCCATCTCTCATTGCCGCACTGCGGAGGCTGGCTCCAGAAGTCCCACCTTTAAGCTCAGAAAAATACCTGCTACCATCCCCTTTTAGGTTACTACCTACTACTTAGGTAGTAACCTAAAAGGGCTCTTTGGCCCTTCAGGTGAGAGCTTTCCAGGCAGATACACAAATTTGAGAGCATGCACCAAATGAATGTGCCCTCCTTATCAAAGTTTTTCCTCTCATTCTGATTTTCACCCAAAGGCTTGATAATTTTTTAGTTTGAGCCGCTGAATGTATTATTATTATCTTGTCTTTGGTTCCTACTGAGTTTCTATAATTTTTAAGGCCACTAATTGCATATTAGTGCTAAAAACTAGACTATATCATCTCTGTATATTACACAAGATACAGTAAACACAAAGCCCACAAAATTAAAGGAAATATCTTAAGAAGGCTCTCAACATAAAATATTTGGCTATATTTTCCTATTCAAATAATTACAGAAAATATAGCTATGTATGTTTGAGTCCCTTTACAGAGAAATTTTCTTGGCCTGTGCATTATTATTAATTGATACAGTCTCCTCCTTAGCTAAAAATGGAAAGCAAATTTAACTTTTAAAAAAAAAAAACAGAAGTTTTTTGGATATGTGCTATAGTGAGTGCTGTGAAGTGTGTAAACCTAGCGATTCACAGACCTGTACCCCTGGGGCTAATAATACATTATATGTTCATAAAAAATTTAAAAAAAATTTAAAAGCACAAAAGTTTTCAACTGGCTGGACCATCTTTGGATATATTACTATAGTTAATAACTATATCTACTATTGTACAATCAAAAGAATGCCAAGATTTTGGGTCCCACTGCGGTGGTGATCAGCAAACATGGTCTGTGGGCCAAAATTCACTGCCACTTCTTCTTTTTTTTTTTTTTTTATAAATTAAGTTTTATTGTAACCCAGCAATACTCATTTAGTTATTCCCTGTCTATGACATCTTGTGCATTACAATGGCAAAACTGAATAATGCCATAGAGACCACATGACTTAGAAAGCCAAATTATCTGGCCTTTTACAACAAAGTTTGCCAAGCCCTGCATCTGATAAGGAGAACATATAAGATCCATACTATGACAGTGTATACAACTATGACCTATTAATACAACTGCTTTCTGTTAAGTTTCTGAGATATTACAACCTCAATAATGTTTCTTTAAAACAATGTGAAAAATGTTTTGCTTTAGGTGATTTACTCTTATCTAATTTAGCATTTTCTACAGAGTTGGAATACAATGAAACAAAACCCCAAAATCTCAACTCTGAACTGAATCCTTGATTATTCAGAGAACTTTTCAAAGTCATCAAATAAATATTCACTGTCCCATTCACACATGGAAGGGCCTAGCATTACGATACAAATAGGCATTGTGGCATAACCTTGGTTACACCAAAGTAACCTTTGAAAGTGGCTCATCTAGATTCTGGAAACGTGGCCCTACAAATATTGATCTAATTAGAGTTTAATTATTCAGTTACCTCTGTCATGTGATTGAGCTCCTCAAGAAAAAGACTGTATTTTGTCTTTTGTTTTGATTTTCTTTCTAGCTGCTTCAACATCTGGCACTGTGTCTGACACTTTGTAGATCCTCAGTTAATGTTTATTGAACTGACCTGAATAAGTAATATTTGCTGAATATCTAAGAGACTGATCATTGGTTGACCTCACAGGAGGGTAAAAAACTAACTGATTATTTACCAACATCCCTTTGCAGCTAGGGTGGTCCATGCCACACAATTCAGTAAGTGACACAAAAGTCAAATCAGTTGTGGCGTTTTGGGGAATCTTCTGTTTATATGTTAATAGGTATAGACACAGCTGGGAATGTCCCTTCTTGCCTTCATCACAGAAATGAGCCTGCTGCAGAGTGAGTCTGCTTCTGAACACGAGACAATCTGTTTATATGTTATAAACAGCGATGTAGAAAGAAAAAAAATAATAATCTAGGCCTTTAATGAATTCCCTGTACCAGCCTCAGATTCCCTATATCCAGATTTCTTATAATATTAGAAAAATAAATCCTTGTTTGTTTAAGCCTTCGTTAGTTTAAATATATATTACTTTCAGCCAAAATCATGCTTATTTCACTAATCTCAGTGCAAAGATCATCAGTCATGAAATCAACGAGATTTACAACTCTGAAAAGCAACTCCTATTAGAAATCTTAGCTGGTCAGTGGTAAGACTAGTTGTCTTTAACTAGAAAAGCCTTATTCTAGCAAGCGATATTTTCTTTTCTGATCATATTTTATTTTATTTTTTCCAGCTTTATTAAGGAATAACTGACAAAATCAATTGTAGATATTTAAAGTGCCCAATATGATGATTTGATATACACTGTGAAATAATTAGCTCAATAAAGTTAACATGTCTATCACCTCTCATAGTTGTGTGCCGTGTTTTTATTTTTTTCAGATATAGAATATAGTACTATTAACTATAGTTGCATGCTATACATTAGATACTTAGAACTTATGGGGTGCCTGGCTGGCTCAGTCGGTAGAGCATGAGACTCTTCATGTCAGGGTTGTGAGTTCAAGCCACACATTCAGCATGGAGCCTACTTTAAATAAATAAATAAAACATTAAAAATAGATAGAACTTTCCTTGCAACTGAAAATTTGTCTCCTAGGCCAACACCTTGAAGGCAGATAATGAAGAGAAATAAGATTTCTGTTCATCTACTACATTCTACTTGGTCCTATGCATATGTATACTTACTAAATCTATACAGTGACACTCTGAAGTAGTATCATTAGTCATGTTATAGATGAAGAACTTGAGCTCAGAGTTCAAGAAATTTGTTGAAAGCTATACATTTAGAAAGCATCAAAGGTGCGATTTAAAACAAATTTTTGTGACTCTAAAATCCGTATTGATTTCAAAATGACATGCTATTATTTTAAAGAATTGAGTTTTTGTTCATTCCTAGATAGTCCATACCTATTAGACAAGCAAACCAAAATTAAATATTCTCTGTAAAGAAAAATCAGCACCTTCTCCAGAAATCAGATATTGGCTTCTCTATCCAGGCCACTCAAATTCCAACTACTAAACATCCCAGACTTGACTGATATCATTAAGTAAAGGTTGTTGTATTTTAAGAGGAGTTTTCTAACATGGTATGTCATCAGGACCAACAAAACATCAACAAATGCTTGATGTACAAAATAAAATAAAATATAGAAGATAGGAAGCTTTGTGCATCATGTTTCTTATCATATATAAAAAGACTGAAACAACTAGTTATGCCAACTTCAAATTCAGCAATTATGGACTCTATGGACTGAACTATGTCTCCCTCAAATTCATAGGTTGAAGTTATTATGCTTGAAATGATGGTATGCAGAGATGTAGACTTTGGGAGATAGTTTAGATGAAGTCATGATGGTGAGGTACTCATGAGGGAATTAGTGCCCAAGATGTGAGGACATAGCAAGAAAGCAGCCATCTCCAAGTGAGGGAGACAGAAACCAACCATGTTGGCACCTTGATCTTGACTTTCTAACTTCCAAACTGTGAGAAAACTAATTTCTGTTGTTTAAGCCTCCCAATCTATGGTATTTTGTGATGGCAGCCGGGACTGATTAAAACAAATCTCTTATGACATTGGCAGATATGTCTCTTCTATTTCCCTTTGTAGCAAGTAGAATAGAAGAAATGGAATCATAACATGTGTCCTTAACCCTACTATACTCAGTTTTTGGAAGTCCTATTTTGAACCCATGTCTCGAAGAATGATTTTAAAAAGAAAACAAAACAAACAAAGCATTAAGCATTGTGGATATACTGACTATTTCAAGCTTTCCCCAGAAACAATACATATGATCAGATGTGTGTTTATTGTCACCTTTATCTCTTCACTTCAGCTTGTTAGCAAGTGCTGTACTAGGATTTATCTTGTTGGGGCTCACAGCTTTCATGGTGCTTCCATTCACCAGTAGCTCTGGGTTCCCCTTAGCAATACAGGAGGAAATATCCTTTAATTGCAAAATTCATCATGTTTAACTTCCACTAAAAGAAAGATGTTGGAGGAAAAGAATAAAAAGATAAGTCTTTTCATTTTTAATTCAAAATCCAGCATTTATGTTGGATGTTTTACATAGTAATTTCTTCCAATGTCTGTGATTCTTCCTTTTAAGTTCCCAAAGAAACAAACAGACAAAAAGTGGCTGAACTATAATTAAGGGTGTTGAAACAATCCTAAACCTCTAAAAAAGAAAAATAATATTGGGTTATTTACAGTTGCTGGTTATGTTTGGTGTTAAGATATTATAATTAAAGCTCAACTGAATGTTCCTTATAATGATAAAGATTTCTATGAATGCAAATCTTAACCCTAAAACCCTGTCTTGAATATGGTCAGGCAGATATCACCACTCTCATTTTACAAATAATTAAAGTAAAGCCAAATAAGTTTTTGGTATTTGTCCATGTCACATACCTGGCACCTGATCTGTTCAGGTTACAACCATGGCCTCTGGGCTCCAATTCTAGTTAGTGCTCTTTCCAATTTACTCTATTATCTAGAATGGTGGGTTTGTTGACAGACATAATGACAGCAAGATAATAAAAAATAAACATGTTTTTAGCACCTATAGCATATGTAGAGGTTCTCTATTAGACCCCATGGGCGTAAAAAAGGGAAGAAAATCATACTAAGCATATCCAAATACATATGTAGTAATATTGAAAGAGCTTGATCTGACTCAGTCCAATGTTATTTTTGAACACTCAATTTGGCACACTTGGTTAGTTCCTAGAGTAGCTCATATTGAACAGAAACATCTCGGGATTAAAAAGAGCCCTAGAAGTGATCTTTCTTAAGTACTCATCTAGTATCTACATGTGCTTCAGCAAGTATTCTTTTTAGCCTCCACCCAAAAAGGTTTAAGGACAAAGGTCTCTCTACTTATTCAATCTTTGGCTAGCTCTGATCGAATCATGTATGTTCTGCCATCAGAAAAACTATCTGGAATCACACACTGGCCTGATCAATTACTAACTGTATTACCTGAGGCAAAATCATTTGACCTTTCTATATTTCAGTTTCCTCACTGGTTAAATGGAAATAATAACAGTACCTAACTCATAGTATTGTTTTGTGGATTAAATTATTTAATATATAAATAGCACTGACAACACTGCACCATATAGTAAGCGCTTGATAATGGAGAACACTCATCTATAACTATATAACAATATTTACTATAACTAATAAGGTCTGGCAGTAGTAATAATACAATAGCAGTAATAGTAATAACTTGAAGTAGTGATAATATGTTTCTGTCGCTATAGTTATAATCCTCATTGTTGTAAGTTCTCCATTACTGGACCTATAGAGACACAGCTCATTTGGCAGTTTTTCTGATATATTATGCTAAAAGATAAGCTTTCTTTAATTGGAGGCCAGTAGTACTCTGTCCAAATCATTTTCCTAACATCACAATCTGAGCTAGTCTCAATATTAGAATGAGAATCAAACTCTGACTCTCAGCTCAGGATTCCTCCCTGCACACCTGGTCTCTTGAACTTTAAAAATTGTTCTTTGCTCAGTTATTTTCTGAACATGAAATCAAATTTCTTCATGGGGATTGTCTTCAATACTTCCAAAAACCACAGTTAAAATCAACCTACTTTGTAGCATATAACCCAAATTTGGTACTTTCTTCATATTATGAGATCTTTTCATTTAAACCTACAAATATCTATTTCATAGTGGCCCAAGGAAATTTTAAAAATGACACTATTATTAAACATTATATGCCAAACTTTTCTATAATTTGGATTACTAGGTGAACTTACTAAATGTAATACTAATGCCACATTAACATGAGTATATACTGAAGAGCTGTTTTCTTGTTTTGGGGTGTGTGTGTGTGTGTGTGTGTGTGTGTCTGTGTGTGTGTACATAGCAAACTAATAGCAATGCTGTCACCCAGTCTGAATGAAACCAGGATATCTAGTTATTATTTATATAGCCATAAATAATCAGAACACTTGGCAGTGATTGAAAAGTAGGGGTGATTTCCATTTTTCACAGATGCCTTCTACTCTGCAGAGATCAGCCCATCTCTACAAGGAAGTGAGAATTCTTTGACTGAACTGACTTCCATGAAGAGCACATGAAACACTCATGCACAAGATGCACAGTGCAGGTCAACTTCCAGGCACACAAGGATTTGGATGCCTTGTTCACTGCCATATTCCCTGGAGCCAAAGCAGTAGTCCGCGCACGATAGGTAGACCAAGAAAGGATGTTCAATGAATCCAGAAATGAATATCAGTTCACAGTTCTCTCTTCTCACTGATCTTTTCCTCTCTAGATGTTGTGCCTTCTAACCTCAACTTAGCCTCTCAAGTATGTTTAGTGTCCCCTATATGCCTTTATGAAATCTGGCTCTCAGAGTTTTTATTCACAATGAGATAGATAGGTATAATAGTTTATCAAATGTATTTGATGATCTAACAATCATCTCTGTTAAAACACAATGATAAAAGGATGAATAAGCACATGCATCATTTTGTCATTTCTTATTCTCTACATACATCTCCTGTTTTCTTGTTTGCATAATCTGTTCCAGTGTGTCAACTTCTAGAATATGTGATGGTCTCTCTCATCTCCAGGTCTTCGGGGACCCTTAGAAATCTCTTCTCCTCCTCTGCTGTCCTCCACCTTTATTTATTTATTTATTTAAATATTTTATTTATTTATTTGACAGACATATCACAAGCAGGCAGAGAGGCAGACAGAGAGAGAGAAGGGAGGAGGCTCCCTGCTGAGCAGAGAGCCGATGCTGGGCTCAATCCCCGCACCCTGGGATCATGACCTGAGCTGAAGGCAGAGGCTTTAACCTACTGAGCCACCCAGGCACCCCTGTCCTCCACTTTTAAAAGGAAGTCTTCCTTGGTAGTCCTCAAACAGGTTAAGTGTTTCTTCCCATACACTTAAGTACTAATTACATTTTATGTGCCTGCATTTTTCTTTCTGTGTCTCTTCCTGATGCTCCTAAACTGTTTCATGAAGAAACTGTCTGTTTCCAAGTTATCAGAGTATATAAATAAAAGCCACTTAGAGGACCACAAATCAATGTAAGTTGAAATTAGAGTATCAAAAAAAAAAAAATCAATGTAGTATTCCAGTTTTACAGATGAAGAAACTATAACTCACAGAGAGATATGGTGACCTACTTCAGGTCTCAAAATCCATTGGTAGCAGAACTAGAATAACCAATGAGAGGTCATTATTGCCTGCCTAGCACTCTTCCTTTCATACCAAATTACTCCTTTCCAAACCGCATAGCTCTATTTTTGTAAGAGCCAAGGACTTACATTGAAATGTTAAAAGCTTTAATGGTGGCAAAAGTTTAAGCACCAATCAAAAAGAAGAAGCCACAGTCCTTTCCCAGTGCCCTCCCCCTAAAGCTTATTATGGAAATTTACCATTATTTATTTTCCAAAATTTATTAAAGAAATTTGCCAGAAATCCTTTTCTTTATGTGATTTTAAACTTATTTCTTTTTTTTTTAATATTTTATTTATTTATTTGACAGAGAGAAATGACAAGTAGGCAGAGAGGCAGGCAGAGAGAGAGAGAGAGAGAAGAGGAAGCAGGCTCCCTGCTGAGCAGAGAGCCCGATGCGGGACTCGATCCCAGGACCCTGAGATCATGACCTGAGCCGAAGGCAGCGGCCCAACCACTGAGCCACCCAGGCGCCCCAATTTTAAACTTATTTCTATGTATACACTTTAAAGTATCTTAAGAACCTGCTCACCCAGGGCACCTGGATGGTTTAGTCAGTTAAGTGTTCAACTCTAGGGTCATGAGATCGAGCACCTTCTAAAGCTCCATGCTGAATGTGAAGACTGCTTGGGATTTTCACTCTCCTTCACTCTCTACCTCTCTCCCGCACCTGCAATAAACCGTGACCCCTACTTATGTGCATTCACCCACATGCATGCATATATATACATGTATACTCTCTCCAAAAAAACAGTTGTTCCACTTTGGGGCACATGGTTGAATTTTAACTGGCTCATTGGCCAGTCATTAATGAAATCCCTGAGAGTGGGTGTGATCTGAGTAAAGAAGCTCTTTTTAGCAGAAGGCAATTTCCAAGAAATTAAGATGACATACATTGGCTGCCACCACTCCCCACTCCATCAAGAAGGAAAGACTTGGGCAGCTCACCAGAGCACCCACGAGAGCAAGTATCAAATATTTATGGTATAAATGAATAAATGTGGGCTGATACCATGTCATAGTTAAAAAAAGAAAAAGAAGAAGAAGAAGAAGAGAGAGAGAGAGAAGAAAGAAAGAAAGAAAGAAAGAAAGAAAGAAAGAAAGAAAGAAAGAAAGAAAGAGAAAAAAGCAGAATTTAGAAGTCCAGTTCATGCCTTCAGAATCATTTTGGGGACAACTGCTTTGTCCCATAGGCATCAGTAAAACCAGCATTTCAAGCCACTACCAGAAGATAATCTATGGTTTTGCAAGTCCTTCTAAAATAGGCCATTCTGGGTGTCCTGGTAGCTCAGTCGGTTACCATGGGAATCTTGCTTTTGACTCAGGTCATGATCTGGGTCCTGATAGCTAGTCCTCATTGTAGGCTTTGTCCTCAGCAGGGAGTCAGCTTGAGATTCTCCTCCTGTTGCTCTCCCTCTACTCCTTCCCCCTGCTCACAGGTATTCTCTATCTCAAATAAATAAATAAAACAAATAAGTAAAATAGTTTCTCCAAACAAGTAGTGAATGATGTGGGGAATAAAGGCAAAAGAAATGAAGATAAAATTAAATTTCCTTATAACCTAAAGCCCACTGAGGAATACTTGAGGCAGGCAGTTTGACATTCTTCTAGGAACTCTCCATCTTAATGTCAATGCATTGTTAGAGGGGAAAAACAACCTTAGCTTGATAATAGCTCAGCCTCCAGGAGCCTGTGAGTCTTTAGCATATGAAAGCCCTTCTGGAAACTTTCCTTTACTTTCCCCAACTCCAAAGTATAAAATCAGTGGCTTCTCACAACCCCAGAGCAACTGTTTTGCCCATGGGCCCTGTCTGTGCTTTAATAAAGCCACCTTTTTGCACTGAAGACATCTCAAGAATTCTTGGCCATTGGCTCTGAACCCCATTTCCACATCAGTGTACAACCAACCAAAACTAAAATCCAAGAAGTTGGAAAAAAGAACTATATATATAAAGTTTGTTAAACACTGGGCAAGACATGCATCTATTTAAGACTAGGGTAAATATGCCACATATACTGGCAATTTCCTTCTAGACTGAAGGCATTGAAACTGACTCCTCATTAACAATCTGAAAATTCCCTTCTGGCCATTTCCAAGGTTGTTATCCCAGGTGCACTTTACCCCTCCTGGCTAGGACTATACATCACCTTCTAATTGGCCTTCTTATTTCTTCTAAGGGGGTTTGGGAGAGGGGGGTGGGATTATGGACATTGGTGAGGGTATGTGCTTTGGTGAGTGCTGTGAAGTGTGTAAACCTGGTGATTCACAGACCTGTACCCCTGGGGATAAAAATATATGTTTATAAAAAAATAAAAAATTAATTTCTTCTAAGGTCCCACCCCCAACACTCACCTCCAAACCATCCTCCACCTTTTAGCCAGTTGATCAACCATTCGAAACCAAATCTGTTTCTCTTCTACTTAAAACACAGTATTACTTTCCTAAAATCCTTTGCATGGAGGGATGCCTGGGTGGCTCAGTGGGTTAAAGCCTCTGCCTTCGGCTCAGGTCATGATTTGAGGGATCCTGGGATCGAGCCCTGCATTGGGCTCTGTGCTCTGTGGAGAGCCTGTTTTCTCCTCTCTCTCTGCCTGTCTCTCTGCCTACTTCTGTTCTCTGTCAAATAAACAGATAAAATCTTAAAAAAAAAAAAAAAACAAAAAAGAAATCCTTTGCATGGCAATCAAAACTTCTTAGCCTTTTTGTCCAACTTTTTTCCCAACCTTTTTTCCTTTGAGTTCCCCACATATACACATCCATGCACTACATCCTATCAATGTGGGATATGTTAATTTATTTAACAATTATATATTGTAACTTACTGTATTATATTGTTACATATTGTACATATATTGTGCTAGTACGGATATAGGGAATAATAAATATGGCACAGAAACAGACAAAAAGGCTTCCAGGACAGGCATTCTTCCTCCACCCCCTCACCCCCATCTGGCATGCCCATCTCTCTGAATGAGACAAACATGTATACACTCCTTAGAAAACCAACTGAGATATAACATGATGTGGTTTGAAGTAGGGTTTGCCAGCCAATGGCCAAGAAAGAATTCTTGAGACATTTTCAGTGCAAAAAGGTGGTTTTATTGAAGCATGGGGACAGAACCCTGGGGCAGAAAGAACTGCCCTGGGATTGTGGGGAGCAACTGAGTATATACTCTGAAGTTGGGAGAGGTAATGACAAGAGAAATTTCCAAAAGAATTTTCATATGCTAAAGAAGACTTACAGGATCCTAGAGACCTGGCTATTACCAAGCTAAGGTTTATTTTTTCCCTCTAACAAGGCATTAACATTAAGATGGAGAGTTCCTGGAGGAAGGTTATACTCTGCCAGACTCAAGTATTTGTCAATGGGCTTCAGGTTATAAGGAAATTTAATTTTATCTTCATTTCTTTTGCCTTTGTTCTCCACATCATAATATACTCTATTAAGACTTCCTTTTTAAAAATCTCATCTACCAATCACGCTGCCACAATAACTGATTTCTCTTTTCTTGGCCATTATATTCTATGTGTATATGTCCCTCTAATGTACTACATGTTAAAACTTTGAAATATTTTAAATGTTTTATTATGTATATATCACACGTAATTATGAGTTGTGTATGTATGTGTATGCATATATTTATGTGTGTATAAGTATGTGTATTTGAAGCATTAAAATAAATCATAAGCCAAAATCATACTTAAGAACTAGAGCATTGCCACTTTTGAAATATCTGTCTATGTGCTTCTTCCCTAGTCTGTTTTCTCATTTTATCTTAAGGAGATTACTCTCTTGGATTTGTGTTTATAAACCTCTTTATTTTGTTTTTGTTTTTGTTGCAAGTATATGCACTTTAATTCTTGAGCAATATATCATGTATTTTGCATTAATTTTGAGATTTGAACTTGTAATATAATCACATTATGTGTAATGATTTGGTAGTGAGAATTAATAAACTTTAATTACATATAATGCCATGGATGAATTTGAGCAACAAAATATTGAATAAAAAAACAAGTAGCGACAGACTACATATAGTATGGTGCCATTATTATTGAAACCTATTTTTTTTTTTAACAGGCATATCTTCCCACTTAACTATTAGTTCCTGAGGACAAATTTATTTTAAATTCATCATGGTAATATTCCTATTTCCTCAACACCTAGCATGATACAGTATGAACAGTATGAACCATCTTTTCAAATTATTCATAGTGTCTTAGAATAGTTCCATTGCATTGGAAGGAAACATGAAATTCATTACTCAACTCCAACAACTCACCACAGATAAGAATTGTTTCTACAGCAGCAGCATTATATATAGTCTCTCAGTTTCAACTTGAGTGCTTCTAAGGACACAGAGCTCACCATGTCAGGTAGTTCTTCCATTAATGAATGGCTCCAACTGGCCAAAATGTTTCTGATAACAAATCATCATCGCCCTGCATTTTCTACTCCTATGTCTATTTTTCTTTCTTTCTTTCTTTCTTTTTCAAGATTTTATTTATTTAGTTGACAGAGAAAGGGCATAGCAGGGGGCATGACAGGCAGAAGGAGAGGGAGATGCAGGCTCTCCACTGAGCAGGGAGCTTGAGTGGGAATGGATCCCAGAACCCTGGGATCATGATTGAAGCCAAGTAACTGACTCAGCCACCCAGGTGCCCCCCCCCACCTTTTCTCTCTCTCTCTCTCTTTTTTTAATCCAGAGAAGGCAAAGCCGTATAACTGTAAGGACCTATTTAGAAACTGTCTCTGCTCCCCTTCCCCCAGGGAATTTACTTAGAGACAAGTCCTGGAAACCAGCTTCAGGTAACAAAGCCCAGATACAAAGGTGGGTCAGGCCAGGTGGAGACATCGTTCAGTCGAGGGGTAGGGGGGGTGGGGGGGTGGGGGGATGCATACTGTCTCCTTGGTTACCAAGGAGTATGGGCCCTGCCCTTTGGGAGCCTTTTGGGCACCAATCCCAATCAAGGTGTAATAGGCTGGTTCAAATATCGACTAGGGTAAATTGTAACTCAATTGGTCACTTAGCATCACTGTGGAGTTTCCTGTGTGTGTTACAATCTCATCGGCCACCTGTGCATGGCCAGGCCCGACCGCATGCCCTTTGCCCTTAAAAGCTAGTCTGTGAAACAGAGAAGGGTCCCGAACGTTTGGTTAGATTCTTGATGCTTGGCGTGAAGTAAAGCTTTGCTTGACCTTCGCTTTGTATCAGTCTCGCTCCTTTAATCACGGACCCATTATTGGGGCATAACATAACAAAAACAATGAAGTTGGTGTTTATTTTGAATGTCTACTCCATGAGTGACCTTAGCCAACACCTTGAAATTCCACAGTCATGAATGTAAAACGCTCCCTCAACAATGTACCTTACAATATACTGGATCTCCAATGAATGTAAACCTAGTTTAAAATAAATTACACAGCCCTTCCTTCAGAAATGACATTAAACTGTGGTTGCCTCTGTGGTCACTTGTGTCTAGGCCAAGTCTACCCATCACTCTTGTCTCCTTCCATTCACTCAATCTAAGGGCTAATAGTGAGAAAGGAGGTCACTCTGACAACACTTTTGCTCCTCTTGGGCCAGAGGACTATTACAGGAATGCAGGGAAGGAAAGCAAGAGAAAACTGTCCAATGATGCATGAAGTGCAGAGCACTTAAACTAAAGACAGTGTTGAAACCCAGAATGTGTCATTTCCTGGTGGTGTGTTCTAGGGCAAGTCATTTTGCCCCTCAACCTCTTTCTTAATCTATATAATAGAGATAAAAATGCCTGCATTTTGTGTCTATTCTGAGGGTTGAATGAGAAAATTCTATCAAACAGTGCTTAGAAGTCTCCTAGCTACCTAATAGAGGCTCAGGAAATGGTAGTTACCATTCTTATTTGGAACACTGACACTGTTCTCACCAGTGTCTTGAGATAGCATCATCAGCTTAAAATACAAATAAGTTATCATTCATTCTTATTATTCAAATTAATTCTCAAGTATCCATCTGCTAGACAATAACCCCACCCCACCATACTCACACCCTAAAATTATCCAAGAAACCAAAGACTTATAAGTTCCAGTAGGGTCAGTCCTATTTCAAAACACACCATGGGGGGCGCCCGGATGGCTCAGTGGGTTAAAGCCTCTGCCTTCGGCTCAGGTCATGACCCCAGGGTCATGGGATCAAGCCCCGAATCAGGCTCTCTGCTCAGTGGGGAGCCTGCTTCCTCCTCTCTCTCTCTCTGCCTGCGTCTCTGCATACTTGTGATTTCTGTCAAATAAATAAAATCGTAGAACAAAACAAAACACACACCATGGAAGAATAACTGGATAACCAGAATAGTTTGTGATGGGATACCATTCTGTGCCATGATTTTGTTTCTGCCACTTTGTGGTATATACCACATGAAGTGAAGTTTGCCCTTGTTGTTTGACTAGGTCTCTTCCCACTACTGAGAAAATGTGAACGTAACCTCTCAGGATGCTGTCAGGGACAAAAGGATGCTGCCCTACTCAGGAATATGCCTAACTGGGGTTACCCTCATCATCACATATGTGGGACACACAATCAATTCCTACATAAATTATTTGACCTCTCTGAGACACAGTCTCCACAAAATGGAGACTGTTGAATTATGCATTCTTTTGGGTCTTCTTCACATTTATCACTTGTTGATTTTGCATACAATACACGACAGAATACTTCAGGTCATATGCAAAAGAGCTAGTATGTCACACACATGCTGGCAATTCCAGAATTCGGTTTCTCCATGATTGTAATGGTATCAATAGTAATTAACATTCATTATGCCATATTTGATGTTGCTACCACAGTAAAGTTGTTTATAACATAGTATTCATTTTTCTAACTTTTGGGAATTTTGCCTTTTTTTAGATTAGAAAGAACAACCTTGTCTTATTCAATTTTGTTTACTCAGGAACTAGGATAATTCCCCATTTCTTCAACTATGAAATAGGGATAATAAAAATAATAGTAATAACACTGAATATTTGTAAAGAACAAGTGAAATAAAATATATAAAAGTATTATATAGGGGTGCCTAGGTGGCTCAGTCCATTCAGCAACCAACTCTTGGTTTGGGCCCGGTTCATGATCTCAGGGTCATGGGCTTACCCCCCAATTTGGACTCCCCACTCAGCATGAAGTCTGCTTGGGATTCTGTCTCTCCCTCTCCCCACTCATGTTCTCTTTCTATCTCTCCCTCTCTCAGTCTCAAAAATAAATGAATAAGTAAGATCCTTAAAAAAGTACTCAAAAATTAGATATGTGTAATTACTTATGCTAGTTTTACATATGTTCAACCAATCTCCCTTTTAATATTTTACATTATAAACTCCTGCAGGACAAGAATTAGTTTTTTATCCCCTTAGCATCTGGTATCCAGATATGCAAATCTAATTCCTATTTAGGAAAATATATTAATTGATGATGACTAAATATGGATATCCAAGTCATATTAGCCTAGTTTCACTTGGATATAAGAAAAGTTAAACTTTTGAAATCAGCAAAAGGTACTTGGAAAAATCACAATTTTATAAATAGCCTTGGCTTAAAAACAACTAAGTAATTAAAAAAAAGGGGGGGTATTGAAATCCTTTATGAAAGTGGCCATCAGTTTAGAATATGAACAATAAAAATAATTCCTTGTGTGTGTGTGTATAAATATGTGTGTATAGTTGTGTGTGTGTGTATATATATACACACACACAACATATATATGTTTGTATATATACATACCATATATATATATATATATATATATATATATATATAAAACATGTAATTGAGGCTGTTTAATTTTTGTACGATGCATTGGTACCTATGTTTTATGAACAAACCAAGTGAGAATCTGATTGGTTAAGGACCTTGCCCAGGTTTACATGTTCTAGTTTGGATGTAGCAATCCAGCTCCTTGGATTTACCATAGGGAACATATTAAAGAGAAAGGAGCATCATGTATTACTTAAACCATAATTTTTCTCTAATATCATAGATGCATTTTTTATCTCTAATCTCCAAATTTTCTTCAATATATTACCAAATATTATGTTTTCCTTTTATTAATTTAGGAACTGTGCCTCATTTGTGTTTTTATTTCCATTCCTAGTTAAGTCTCTGCTATACATGGGGCATTTGATCTTTTTAAATGAATGAAGGAACGCAGTATGTTCTCCTTACATGATCCTTGTCTTTTCTCCTCATTTTGTATTCCTCTACATACCTTTCTCCTATGCCATTGTCCTTACTATACAGTCCTGTTAGTCCTCCACTTATTCTCCCAGATTTCACTATATGATTGGAAAATCCTTTTGTTGGCTCCCATACACTCTTTTTTCCCATTATTCAAGCTCCTCCTAAAATTCCATTTGTGCTCTCTACCTGGCTACATCCCAAAGCCCAAATAAATCCTGACTTTTTCAAAAATTCTCCTCAGATTAAGAGCCAAGGGTCATTCTTCTTTCACCTCTATACTCTCTCAGAACTAGACCTGATACTTATGACACTTAGTACATTTTATATCTGCATCTATACCTGTATTTACATATATATCTCACAAGATTTTGGGCCAGATAATTCTTTAATTCTTTGTTGTGGGGGGACTGTCTGTACTGTGCAATGGCAGATATTTAACAATGTCTTCGGCTTTTATTCACTAAATGCCAGTAGCACATGCTCAGCTGTGACAACCAAAAACATCTCCAGAATTGCCAGATATCCCCTGGGGAAAGAAATATCCCTGCCCTCAACACTGAGAACCTCTGATTTAAGTCTATATCCATATCCATATCCAAGAATAACATTGACTGACTGATCTTAATCTATGTTAGGCACTATGCAAAAGAGCATATGTTACCTATTTTAATCTTTATGATGATTTTAAGTGATACTATTAGCACCAATTTAGACATGAGGAAAGCATGGCTCAGAGAGATAAATAACTCACAACAAAATGTACTGCAGAATGTCCATGTGTCTTTGCACCACGTTACCTGACAATTTAGGAAGAACAGGATTCCTGTCACTTGCTTTCACCTTTCTACCTCCCACAGGGTCTATTGTGTGATAGTTGTATAATTATAATTTAAAAAATTAGTTAATCAAAAGGAATACTCTTATTAGACTTATAATATGAAATATACACTCTCCTTGGGCTTTACATTTTCTGGATTTGCATTACTATGAATTGTCTACCTATTCCTTAACCCTGGTATGTTTATATTAAGCATGTAAGTTGGATATAATTATATTACTTAAGTGTAGTATTTAATATATAATTGTATTAATCTTTCTGTGTATCTTCAAGTTTTGGCATCATAGTACAATGAAAAACAGATGAGCTTTCAGAATCAAAATGTTAGATTTAAATTGTGACTTCATGCTTAACCAGCTATGTGGCATTTACTTCAAAACCTAAACATTTCATGGTCGGTGCAAAGAATATAGAGATAAAAACTTCATTCCTGATTATCTAGACAATTACACTCTAGTAAAGGGAAACAGAAATTGAAAAGGAATTAATTCAAATACAGAGCTATAATGTAAATAACATATACGAAGTATAGCAATGGCACAGAGGAAGGAAGGGCTATCTCTTATCAGGAAAGGATAGGGGAACTTCTAAGAGAGTCAGCACTCATGGTAGGTAATAAGGGATACACAAAGCCAACACACAAGCATCTTCAACTTCCTCAGTCTCAATTTCACCGTTTGTAAAACAAGGATAATTCTGTTTCATAGGGTTGTTACAAGTACTAAATCATCCTGTTGGACAGAAGGTAAACACATGATAAACATTGCTTTCTTTCTATTTCCTTTAACAGTAAGGGCTTTGTCAATCATTTTTTTTATAGATTACCTATTATATGGCCATAGGAAAGTATAAGGAATTTTCATTCATTAACAAGATAGTTGATTTCATCACTTCCTCAGATATCCAAAGCAAATCTTCACATTCTTTGTATATTATTCTCCAAGGAATATGAGCAAGTTCTACATCCCACTGCAAAATGTTGTACAGATATACTTATCAGGAAAAAAAAAAAGAAAGAAGAAAAAAAAAAGGCATCTTCTACACAAATCTTCCATGACCTTCTTCCTTTCCTTAAAAAGGAAAAACAAAAAACAAAAAACAAAAACTATACAACTGAACATTCTGCCATGGTTGCTTTCTGTTCTGCTCAATGACAGCAAATACAAGAAGAGAGCAGAAAACCCTGAAACGTAAAATCAAATCCCAAGTGCTTTGCACATCTTTTTGAGCCTCTGTGGAGGATTCTAAAGATTGACTCCTCTGTTATTCAAACTGCTTCACCCACTGCCCTCTGAGAGCTCCAGACTTGGACTGTATTTGGCATCTTTATCCCCTAATGTCCCTTGTCATCAAGATAAGTTTTTATTTCTCTTTGTAAAGTGACAGAAGAAATCTAAGAAGATGAAGAATCTTTCCCCACTGAGCTTCAAATAACTCACTTCTAAAGCACTTCCATAATTCTCACTGTGGCCAGGAGGTTATGAAGTCTCATTATTTCTGACCTTGGTCTTTCTCCACATCTATGACCCATGAGAAAAAAGGTCAGTTGCTGACATTCTTTCCTTCAACCAACATTTACTGAACACTTGCTAGGTGTGCCAGGTATGGTGCTAGGTTACAGGAATACAGGTACTAGGTTATAGGATTTATTCACTCAGGAAATAACAAGGTGAATATAATCTGGTTCTATTCATTTCAGTAGTCGTATTCTCTTCTTTTTTTGGAAAATTGTTAATATAGTGAAAAAATATTTAACAAAGTTTCTATTAGGCATCTTTATCACCCCAACTCTTAATAAGTCTCTTGATATCATAATGCAGAATTCAGAACACCTTTATAATGTGGCTTTGGTCTTAATATGTAGGCATACCTTGAGCTACAAGTTCAGTATGAGATAATTTCCACCATTCATGATGATCTGTCCATAGTTTATTGTAGCCAGCTTATATTAAAAAAGAAAAAAAAACAACACTTGAGGTGTGAATTGTACCTTATATTGCATGATTAGTAGGCCCTATCTACTGCAATTGCCTGCACTTGCCCTTGCAAATTGCATTCTTCACCTGGGTATTCAATGGCTCCTGTTAGATTGATTTCAATATATACAAATACAAACAAACTTACATACTTTATGTACATCTTTTCTCCTTTACATAGCACTGAATCAGTAGTGAGTACAGTATGGAACTGAGGGACACTCACTGTACTAGTTGGCTAGAAAGGTCTCAGCTATTAAATTTGGGAGATTCAGAAGAGTTGAAGGATAAACTTGAGTCTGACATGAGATATCAACTTCTAAGGTGTCAAATGCAAAATATCAGATGACAGCAGTTGGGGACATATGCAATTTGATGATGCTATAAAACCAGGAGATCCCAAGGGAATACCTAGAAAGCAGAAAGCAGGGCCCAGGCTCCAGGGAAAGAGTTGGCAGGGCAAGGTGAGGGTGCCAGGCTCATAGCAGATAAAGATCATATTACCAGAATCCTTTGTCTGTGAGGACTAGACGCAGAAGTTGAGACCCTAATAGCAGCCAGTCTGGAAGCACAACCACAGCTGGTGATAGACTGATAACTGCTATGTGCTAGGGCTCCTAAAAGTGCTCAGTATTGCTCTTAAACTTGCACATGAACAATTCACAGACTATATCCAGATGGCAGGATTTAGCAGGAAAGAATCACATATCTTCTACTAGTCTAGATCCTCAAAGGCTCAGAGATGAGTCAAGGCAGAAGCAATAGAGTATGCATATTTATGGCACATAATATATACACCTACCCTGGCTCACAAATATACTCCTTAAATGATGGTATTGTGAGTAAATATAAAGTTTGAACTCAGCCTGTGTGGAAATAAACATATTCCTTCCTGCCTGTCTGTCTTCCTGCCTTCCTTCCTTCATTTAATAAATACATATCATGGGGCACCTGGGTGGCTCAATGGGTTAAGCCTCTGCCTTCGGCTCAGGTCATTATCTCAGGGTCCTGTGATTGAGCCCCGCATTGCATCAGGCTCTCTGCTCAGCAGGGGGCTTGCTTCCCCCCCTCTCTCTGCCTGCCTCTGATCACTCTCTCTCTCTCTCTCTCTCTGTGTCAAATAAATAAATAAGATCTTAAAATAAATAAATGTGTGTGTGTGTGTGTGTATGCGTGTATAGTGCAAACTATGTGACTGTTGCCTTCGGGTATAGAGAAGGAAACAAGCAGAAAAGGTATTTGCTTACATGGAACTTAACATTTTGTGAGGACAGGAAGTGATAATCAAGATTCAAATAGGATAATATAAAAAAAATATGCATGCCCTGGAGATAACAAAATATGGTACTGTGATAAGAATTTTGCTTCTATATCTACATGAAGATAATTATGACTAAATACAGATTAATAGGACATGAAGGGGACTAATTCTGCCTTCTGGATATAATGGTATGTCTACCATTTATTCTCCTTTCCCTAATCACATTTTCTGATTTTGCTGTTATATCACATTCTCTTGCTGCAACCCTCTCCTAAAATTTAATATTTGACTAAAACATATTATTTGACTAAACATATTATTTGACTAAAACATATCAATAACATTTAGTTTTCATAAGTAATATTTTTGAGACTAGCTGAAAAGGGCAAACAGGGGAAAGGCAAGATGAGCTTTGGGGTCCAGGCAGAACCTTCCTCTTCAGAGCACTGGATTATCCAATGCCAGCCTATGGTAAATAAATAGTCAGTGCTCAATAAAAATTCTCTTTCCTTGTACCAGGCGTATAAGATAAAACAGTATATTCTCCTGGATGTACCCATGGCTTTTGGCTTTGCATTATGCACAAATTCAGTTCCAGAGTATGTCAAAACCTTAAATCCACAGATTTCTTTATGAATTCCTTGCACACATCAGCTTAAGCCCCATATGACCAAGGGATCACTAGAAGGCTCTTATGTGTAAAAGTGAAGAGCCTTTTGATAGCAGCAATTTGATTTATAGAAAAGAGAATCTTTTCCACAACAAACTAATTTTTCTTATTCTAATGAATGAAAGAAGAGACAAACCCAACCTTTAATTCTTGCTTGGCTGCCCACATGGATAAGTTATTAATCTCACCATGCCTCTGTTTTCTTGTTTGTAAACAGAAGGATGCCTAATCGCTTTGAGGTTCAAAAGCAATTACATGTTCATGTACACTCACATACCTAAAATCTGTAACACAATGTTTGGCACATAGTACACATTTAATAAAAATTTTCTTCCTCTTTGAGGAACTCTGGCTTTAATTTCACACAAGTCACAAACTGAACCCATAAAGATGAAAATAAAGAATATAAAATTTGAAAATGTGTAATTTACTGAAAGCACAAGAACCATTAATTGTCAGTGATGGTTCTCATTAAACTAGCAGCATATGTTGCTATTATAAGGATGTTTGTCATGAGCTCCTGAGAGGTCTATTAACAATAAAATCCTATTATTCCAGATGTTTCACATCCATGTAATACACCCACAATAATTAATTTCATATGGGCTAAATTCATAAATCTAGAAAACTAGAAAGACACGTTATTCACCACAGAAGGCATCTTACATTCTATTTATAATCAGACTGAAATGCTAAAAAGTGCCATTAATTACAGGGAAACCCACTATCATCTTTCTTTATCTCTAGAATGGACTTTGAATTTTAAAATAATTCATTACCATTCTAAATGCAGCATCTGAAAAAAACAAAGAGAAGTTGCTACTACATCTGCTGCTGCAGCCACAGCCTCTCCTTCTAGGAGCACGTCTGTCACTGCCTTTCTGCTGTAACTCCCAGTTGGCATAGGCTGAATCCCTACATTTTGCCATGAACTCGATTAGGGCACTTTACATGTGTCATGTAAACAAGATGTCTGTTAGTGAGATAACTGTCCCACTTTATGAAGTCTCCCCCTTCTAGAAGATAAAGCCTCAAAGAAGTTAAATAACTGATCCAAGGTCACAGTTCCTCAGTAGTCAGGCTAACATTTGTACTCAGAACTCTTACACCAAAACCTGGTTTCTTTTCACATTACCAAGCAGCCTATCCACAGCACCAATAAAAACTTCCATTTATTCTATGCCTGACTTAACTTGTCAGATAGCCTAAGATGGGGAGAGATCAAAGGGGGCTCTATGGTAGAGAGTCTGAAGGTAATACTGGAACTGTCACTCAGTACCACAGTCCCCTTCACAAAGGGCCCAACCAAGAATTAAAGCCAGCAACTGTCATGGACTCTGGTATATAAATCCAAAGTTTATGGAATGACTATTTATCACATGATTAGAGATCATGTGATAAAACAAATTCAGGCTATAGGAAGACAAGACAAGAATTCAACAAGTGGGATTTTAAGTTTATGGTCTTGTGAACTAACCACAGATAAAGGGAGCATCTGGAAGAAATAATTTAATGCTTTCAAACTTGAGAATGGAACTGCTAGAACAGCAACTGTATTGCATAAAAAACAGCTATGTTAATAGTTGGTATTTATTGAGACTAGCTATGTGTCAATCACTATACTAAGAATTTGAATCCTCATAACAACTCTATGAGATAGATGTTCTTATTATTATACCTTGGCACAGAGAACTTAAATAAGAAAGATCCCACAGTAAGACACAGAGCCAGCATTCACAGAAGTCTGGCCCCAGAGTCTGCTTACCACCACTTCACTACATGCCTCTTGTGAATTCAAACTACACTAATGGGATACCATGAAAATTAGAATTCTCATATATATTTTAATATATATTCTTACATACTTTTAATAAATTTCTTATGTTTATATCATATACATAAGAAATTTAGCTAGAAAGCTAAACGGGCTGTAGGAATCAGGAAAAGTCAAGAGGAAAAAGACACCATCCAAGAAGCTAGAGAGGCTAGGTACCTCACACCACAGTGCAAGAATATTTGACATATGCTCTTACCTTTAATCTTCTCTGTAATTATGGCTGGTGATCGTCTGATGTTCAGAACTTTGACTTTCAAGTCAAAGAGAGCTGAGTTCAAATCCAGCTCTGATGCTTTTTAGTTATGTGACCTGGGCTCGTTCATGACCTTCCAATCTCTCATGTATAAAATACATGCAATTTTATATCTCTAATATACTAGAAGGCATTGGAAAAGTTAAGCAAGATGTTACAAGTAGAGGGCTACCTGGGTGGCTCAGTGGGTTAAAGCCTCTGCCTTTGACTCAGGTCATGATCCCAGGGTCCTGGGATCGAGTCCCACATAGGGCTCTCTGCTCAACAGGGAGCCTGCTTCCCCCTTTCTCTCTCTGCCTGCCTCTCTGCCTGCTTGTGATCTCCATCTGTCAAATAAATAAATAAAATCTTAAAAAAATATATCACAAGTAGGTTACTAATATAATGCCTCAAATACACTTAAATGTGCTTATAGGTATTATTTATCATTATTAGTACTCCTTTTACATATGAGAAATCAGAAGGTTTGTGGGATGTAACAATAAATTACTGGAGAGAAAGCCACAGGTGTTGATGAAGAAATCTCTCCCCTGTTCTATCTCCAAGTGGTAGCAATAAAGTTTGCTGGGTCCTGTGTCCAGTGCTAGCTCCAATCCATGAATGCTCTGGGTAGGCTTGTCTTGTTCCATTTCAGAGAGGAGGAATGTCCAAAGTAGCAGTAATCTATTTCTTCCAACTTCATGTAATACAAAATACAGTGAAATGAACATAAATAATCAAGGAGTCTATGTTTTAACTCTGCTTTCAGATTTATAATATTTTGTCAAGAGATGACTTCTAGTAGCTACCATCACTATGATAACTGCCTGTATGAATTTACAAGCTGCAAAGGCTTTCCATGTATATTCTCTGTTGTGATTCTCACTATCTGGTAAGTTGCTGGAGTGTCAGCATTTATCTCCCATGATGTGGAAACTGAGGCTTGAAATATTTGAATGTACTGACCCAAATCATATGAACATAACAGAAAGAAGAATAATTTCATCAAATCTTGTCTCTTGCTTAAAATCTACCATGGCTTCTTATTACTCTCAAAATACAATCTGAATTCCTTTCCATGACTGGCTATATAACCTTGCTCCTGCCAACTTGTTGAACCTCATCTCAGACCACTCTTGCTCATAGTGCTCCACAACATGGGCTTTCCTTCAAAGGAAGAAGCTTCTCATGTCTGACCTGCCTCCTCCGGCCCTGTCTATGGTCTAAGGACACAGAAGAAGCCAGTTGGCAGAGTTTTGGGCAGAACACACCTGAAATGTAAGGGAGGCAGTGGGGCACAGCCTTCATGTAGAGATCCTAGAGAGTTCTGCCATGGAATGCTACTGAGGCTTCTTTAGATCCCATCCCATACATGGGGTTACTGAAGAGTAATTCTGTTAAAAATTATGGTCCAAAGATAAAGAGAAGGCAACTAACATTATTGTGTTATTTAAGTGTGATATCCTCTTAACTTTATATGTCTTAGTTATAGCAGAGGAAATTAGAGTTAATGAGATAAAAATAATTTGTCCAAGGATGCACAGTTTCTAGCAGCAAGGTGGTATTTAAACTTGCTTATTGGGCTCTACAACGTATGACATTTCTCCTCTAAAAGGATGCCTTGATGCTACATTATCAGGATTACTTTACTAGGGCTATTTTAATTTTCCCACTAAAGACTAGAATGGTTCAAGACAGAGAAATAGTGCTAAACATAAAGGGAGAGTTAGCTGACCTTGTATCTGGGGAACACAACTAGCAGGACTGGAAGACAAGGGAGCCTCAAAAGGACAAGAATTTAGATACACAGTATTTGTAAGATAAAATTATGGAAAAAATAATGTTTGAATCACATTGTATATTTCTACTAGTTTTATCTTATTATGCATTAACAAGAGACATTTAATAAAAGCTTTACCCATCTTCAATTCCACTATTTCAGTTGTTGAAAACAAACAGCACAATTTAATTATATCTTAAAGACTTGTCATCCAAAGACAAATTACAATGGATTTTCTAGGGTTTTATGTTAAGAAAATCTACTTCCTGAGATATCAGTGTGGATAAAACACTCTAAAAACCTATGGGGCAGACAATGTCTGGATTTCAAAATCAAAAGGTCTGGGTCAAGGCTTACCTCCTACATTTCCTGAGAATTCTGGCATTTTCTGTAATCAGAATATATCAGAATCTCCTTCTTGTTATTCAACTGCAAAATGAGTGAAATCTTAATATTTATTTGCAGGGTTACTATTGATATAAAAACAACATGCACTTAAATATTTCCTATCAACTGTTGAAATCTAGCATGTCTACTCATATTACAAAAGGAATAAATGAGTGTACAAGCCCATGAATACTTTGAGATCATTTTAAATAATCTTACCATGGCATGCTTACAGGTGATGTTTTCATTTTAGAAGTAATTAATTCACTACCTACATTAATTCTAATTACGCTTCACATTGCTCTGAAAGAATAAAGGATCACTATTGTTTACTGATAATGGTCTTTAAAAATTACTGGAAAACAACATAATAATGATTAAAAAACTATGCTCACAAAAACTATCACATGATTACATCAAGATTCTGTGCTCATTTAATCCCTTTTAGTAGAAAATGATATGGTTCAACTCATAAAACCTTCTATTTTATATTTTATTGTAAAAAAAAATCTCTTGCCTCATGAACTTACCTCAAGCTCTTATTATCTTCATAATGCATTTGGAAATGTGAAACCTTTCTTCAGATGGTACTTGATTTTTAAGATTTTATAATATTGCATTTTTTACTAATGCCCACATTGAATGCTTGATTGAATCAATTTTTTTTTCTGTTTTGTAACATTTTGGATTCAACAGCAGTTAGTAAAAAGGTAAATGTGATTTTCCCAATCTGTGATTTTGCTTCCCAAACTGAATTTAATAACAAGGGCTTACGCTATAGAGTAAATATATTTATATTTAAAAAGTGTGTGTCATGGGTTGGTTTATGTCCAGGATGGCAAGTATCTAGAATAAGAGACACCATTCCTCACCTCTTGCATTCAGAACAGACATTGCTGAGCAACTGCAATTTCCCTGAGGCTACTTTTCAACTTTTCAGTATAAATCTTGGATCATAAATTGGTCATAACCAGCTATGAAATAAAATGTATCTATCCACATAGGCTTATGAATATCATAGCTTCTACCAGATGAAACAAGAAAGAATTCTAAGTGGACAGTGCACGTATTCTCAGATAGATACCTAGAGTGATGATAAGGGAAAGATGAGCCAAAGTTACCAATAAAAAAGATGGTCAATATTTAACCAGAGAGTTTAATTTTGTATAAGGACTTGGTAGTAGACTTAGAAGCATGCTTAGACTCCCTGCTTCTCAGGCAGTCCTCCTCTCCTTTATATGTCCACATGTTTGCACATATATAGAGTGAATGTGCCGTTTAAGTATATATCATTTTATTTATTTAAGATTTTATTTATTTATTTTAGAAAGAGAGAGACAGAGAGCACACAAGTGGGGTGAAGGGGCAGAGGGAGTGAGAGTAGACTCCCCACTGAGCTTGGAGCCCAATATGGGTTTGGTCCCAGGACCCTGAGATCATAACCTGAGCCAAAATCAAGAGCTGGATGCTCACCCAACTGAGCCACCCAGATGCCCCAAGTATGTGTCATTTTAAAAGTGGTTCAGTTATTCTGGGGATGATTCTGCCATCTTTAGATCTGGGCTGTCACTTGAACCTTTATTAACTCTGGGTATTAATTAGTCCATTTCATACAATATATTTTCTTTTAACCTCATTGCAGGAAATACTTTTTAAAAAATTATTTAAAACCAAAGAAATATATCTCTTCTTTGCTATATATCATTTCAGAGATACCATGGAGTCCACAACTACCTGAATATAAGATTCTCATATCAAAAAGCTCTAATAGATTTTATAGTTATCCCAATATTAGGAGATACTTTACAGAGGAGGGGGAGCAAGATGCAACTTAAACCTAGCTGGGAAAGGAGAAAAGGAAAAATAACAATTTAGGAAAACTTTCAAATATAGAGGACACATTTTCCATTTAGTGACCTGGCTATCTCTGGTATCCCCCCACCACCCTGCCTTTTCTGGGGGCATTTGACTACTACTTATGCAACTAGACTATCCCAGGATTTAGAACAACATGATATAGACTAGGTTATGTATGCAAAGCACTAGCTTGGTTGGGATAGCAAACACCAGATCCAACTTTTTATTAAATCTTTTTTGATCCATATCTTACTAAAACTTTTACCTTGTCTAAAAGAACAAAACAAAACAAAAAAAACAAAAGAACTATTCAACTCCTCAGTTTCTTCAAAACTGGACTAAAGCAGTTCTGTGCCTAAATTCCTACTGTGATGTTATGCCCTAATTTGGTAACAGTTCACCTACTCACATATTTTATTCATGCACCTAATAATCACTTACTGAATATCTACTATATTGCCAGAATAATTATTAGGCATTTTGATACAGAGTTAAATGAAGATAGTCAAGGTGCTTCTGATCTGTTGAGAGACATGTATGTTTATAATACAGATTATAAGAGTCTCTTATTACCATAAAAGACTCAATCTCGCAAAAAAAAAAAAAAAACTGAGGGTTGCTGGGTGGGGGGTAAGGATAGGGTGGTAGGGTTATGGACATTGGGGAGGGTATGTCCTATGGGGAGTGCTGTAAAATGTATAAGCCTGATGATTCACAGACCTGTACCTCTGGAGCAAATAATACATTATATGTTAATAGAAATAATTTTATAAATAATAAATAAAGTGTGTTTTCTGGAAGCATTGAGAAGGAAGAAGTTAAGGATGGTCCAGGAAGTCAAAATTGACTTTTCAGACAAGAGAATATGGGTTAAGCATGTAAAGGAGGAGCCATAGTTTGATGTGGCTCAAAGGAAGAAGAGAGTAAACAGCATATATAAAAGCAGTGGGAAGTAAAAGTAAGCCTGGAGTGCAGGTTGTTCATGAGTGCTGGAATGGGGGGATGGCACGGCTGTGACAAAAGTCCTCTAGGAAGGTAGGTTGGGGCAGACTCTGAAGGGCCTTTAATGTCATGCTAGAGTTTGGTATTAAAACTGGAAGGTGGTGGGTGAGTGTCTGACTCTTGGTTTCGACTTAGGTCGTGATCTCAGGGTCCTGTGATCATGCCCCTGGTTGGGCTCTGTGTTCTGCGTGTAGTCTGCTTGAAACTCACTCTCTCTCTCTCTGCCTCTGCCCTTATCCCCAACACACCTGTGCTCAATATCTCTGAAATAAATAAATAAATAAATCTTTAAAAAGAAACAACAACAACAGCAAAAGAACCTAAAGGTTGGTGATTTTAAGCAAGTGGTACATCAGAATTACCTGAGAAATGTACTCAATATTCTTGGTCTCACCAGAGACACTGAACCAGCATTCCTGAGGTATACTCGTCATCTATGTTTTTAAGGAACTCTCTAGTAATGCTGATCTATAGCTGGTTCTTGGACTCACAGAGGTAGCTGATGTTGTATCCATAACCTAGTTCTGGTAATACAGTTATCTTTGCTTATTCTCATCAGTTCCCTCCAGAAAATGGCATTCTGCCTCTGAATACCAGCTTCAAAGTCACTGAAGGACTCTCCATTGAAGTTGCTCTCCAAAGCCTCACAGCTGTTTAGGGAACAAGTAGAGGGCATAATCCAATACTCCTGAAATCCAGTCCATATTTTTAGCTTTTCTTTTTCTCCTTTGCCTTGTGTAGATGGTATGAGCAAAATATGGCTTGACAATGAGGAGAGTCACCAAATTATTTTAACGTGTAAAAGGGAATTAATAGCACAAAGATAAGATGGATGAGTAATAGGTACTCTAGAATCCTTTCTTTCATAGTATATTTCTCTTTGAAATATCAGTTATTTTATTGTTTTTTTTTTAACTGAGAGTTGAAAGTCCCTTGAGGGCACAAATGTTTTATTGATAATCTGGATATACCACTGTCCAACACAGAGCCCAACCCCTATCAGATACTGACAAAATGCTTTATTGACTAAATAAATAAAGCAGTCCCAATAATTATAACTTACTATGGTGTTTAATAGCTCATATTCCAATAATTATCTGCCTACCCCAACCTGCCCACCCAGACTAATGCTCAAGAGAAGGGGCTGTGTCTACTACTTCTCTGTAATTCTAGTGTCTGGTCCCAAATCTGAGATAGAGAAGGCACATACTACATAGATGTTGAATGAATTAATTAAATGATGTAAAGAATTTGTTTTCATTCATGTTTAAATTCAAAGTCAAATCAAATCATGGACTCTTTCTTATTTAATTCTCTCTCCTCAGCCTATGAAGACTGTGGGGAAAAAAAATATGATTTTAAATACTGACAGGACTCTTTCTTGATGACCTTTACTCAAATTGAGAAGCTGAGGTTTTTTATAAGCTAGGTTTATCCCATAAGATTCCTGAAAAGGTCTAGGTGGGAAGGCAAGTGAACACGTGGTTGTCTTCACAGAGATGTGTGGGGCAAGAAGAGGCAGTGAGTGACACAGAATTTATTATGAACATAGAATTCCCCGGGGCAAAAGCAGGCAAATTCAACTCCAGTATCTTCAGGATGGATTATTTCAAATGGTGCTGACAGCCTCAGCCATCTGTGAACGATTTGGTCATGCCTAACTTCTCTGACCTTTTTAAGTGCCAGGTACTTCTTTGACCATATCTGTCAAACTTTGGCAGCATCTTGACTCAGGTTGAGCAAATGGCTCCTCTCAAAGAATCTAAACAGCATCCTAGCTTCAGAGGGTTCCTGCCCCCCATAATTGTACAGAGACTAGACGAATACTATTAGGGTTGAAGGACAGAATTGTAAAGGAGGATCAAAAAAATAGCTGGGGGAGACCTAGTTAAAAGAATATATGCATGAGGGGCATTTTTCTGTGTAGAGTATAGAATTATATAAAATTAAGGTATATATCTTATTTAGTAAGTTTCTAACATCAAACATTTTGTGCCTGAGAAATGTTATTTTCTATCTATATATTCATGCATTCATTCATTAATACATCGATAAAATATTTATTGAGTGCCTTCCAACTGAGTGCCTACAGTGGACAAGAGAGATATGTCTCTATAATTTAGATTATTACAATGTAATCCACAGGTAATTATGGTAAGAACCAACCACTGAAGTGATTAATATTGCATGAGACAGAAAAGGAGGACAATCAAGTATAGCAGGAGTCAGTATAGTCAGTGTCCAGAGGATGATGGATACAGCAAATACTTTCTCTATTCAAACATGAAGAACAATTGGAAAATGTTATAGTTGGGCGAATATTTCAGGCAAAGGAATCAACAGGTATGCAAGTCTAAAGATCTGAGAACTCATAGCCTTCTTTGAACGAAAAATAGTTCAGTATGGCTAGAGCAAAAAGTGATAGGCTGTATATGTGAGATTGATTAATCTTACAATCAAGCAAGAGAGGCAGGAAATGAGGGAGGTGGGTTTGGGGTCAGATCCCAAGGAGACCTGAACACCACGTTAAGGAATATGGACTTGATTCTGAAAGCACCTGGGAGCTATTAAAGGGCTTTAACCAATTGATTCATTTGATCACATTTGTGCTTTAGAGAGACTGTTGAAAGCATGGGTGGAGGGTGGATGAAAAATAGGGGGCTATATGTTTCAATGTCTAAGTGAGATACAGTGGCTTGAATGAGTATGGAAACGAGAGATACACAAAATTAGTATATTTTACTTATATTCAGGCAGTAGAAAAGACACAACTAAATGACTAAATGTTAGAAGGCAAAAAAGAGAAAACAAGGATCTTCCTGGGATATTGGCTTGATCTTCCTTTGTACTGAGAGAATTTTTTGGGTCAGCACAGAAGGTAGTCCACTCACTCCTAGGTAAAGGCTTCATGTTCGAGTGTTTAGAATTAGATGTCAGTGTCCGAATCGCATGTGAAGTATAACTACATGTTAATTTTAGTTTTTTTTTTTTTATATGCCAAGATGAGGGTTTCCAGGGAGAATGCCAGTTTTACTGGCTTATTTTACTGGCTTTAAAAAGTCTCAAGAAGAAAATATACTTCAAGCATTCAGCAATTAGTGACATTGGTTAAGGAGCGTTATTTAATCTAGGTTAACAAAACATTTTTGCACAAAGCATTATCTGATGAACAGATCAGAGATATACCTCTCATTTAGAGAGGTAAGTCTTAAGACAAGGACCTATTCTTGGGATAGGTCCTCTCCTCTCAGAGGAGCTCTATATGCTTAAGACACCAAGGAAGGATAAGAAACATGGTTTTCAGCCTTCATAATTTTTTCAAGTTTTTGTTGTTTGTTTTTCGGTATAGTAATAGCCAATGTAAACATCAAACTTATCTGTGTTAAAACAGGGATAATTTTGTTTTGAAGTACTGAAATAACACTGCAAAGCTATGAATTCTACCCTGACCCCCATCAACTGTGCTTTTGTGCAAAGTCAATTTCATTGTCGGATGCTCTTCATTTTTTGAAAATTTGAACTACATGCTGTACTGTGCATTGGATGAAACAAAGTACATGAAGATATTTTCAACTATAATCATAATTTATAGTATTCTTATTATCCATTGTGAATAGAGGTCAGAATCAGTACATTTGAAAGGCAGAGAAAATGAGCTAAATTTGAATGTCAACACAGAGGAATTTAGGTAAGAAGTACAATATTCATTTCTCCTCCAGGTGAGGAAGCCTGCATAATGCTTACATGGTCCCGAGGACACCAAGGTCATCAACTTGGGAAGAGCAACAGTATTGTTATTTTCAGAAGCTACTGTTTTTGTGTAAAGCATTTCACTGTAAAAAAATAGTACAAGCTATCTTAAGAAAAGCTTTTTTTGAGTGTGTTTAAAGTCTCCTAAATTTCCTGCATATAAATGTTGAATACCTCCAAAATGTCAATCAATCTTGTTTTTCAGTTAACTCGGAATAAAATGATAATGAAGTTGCATTTAGTCTGCGCCTTACACAGAGTGAGAGTAATTAGACTTGGAAAAGACCTATTAGGGTTTCCAATTTCATGTCTCTGCCCAGAAAGGACTATTCCTCCTGAGAGTTGCTTGTTACTATGTCCTGACTAGTTTTAAAAGTCTCAGAGGAAGAAGTATTTACTACATCTTCAGGAAAGGCTATTTAATTACAGGCTTAAGAGGAAGGAATACCTGCCTGGGAACCAGAAAGCATGGATTTGGTTTCTGATTTTGCGGTTTCTTAGTTTGTGGCTTTGAGCCAGATGTCTAGGCTAGCTAAGCTTCTATTTGCAAATGGTATCAAACTCCTATCACAGAAAATTGTGATGAGGATCAAGAGAGCAAACACATGTAAACTGACAGACAAAGAGCTTGGAATATTATAGTCACCTGATAAATAACAATTTCTCTCCCTGAAAACCATCTATACAGCTACTTCCTCACTTGCTCCTACTTCCCCACTCTACTTCTCCCAATGCATTCTTTGAGGTAAATATACTTTCTGACTTGGAAGGGCAGGATATTGCTGTTTTTCTTCTTCCTGGCTGTACATGTGTATTAGTTTCTTAGGGCTACCATAACAAAATGCCACACACTGGGTTGCTTAAAACAAATTCTAGGGGTCAGAAGTCTGAAATCAAGCAAGGCCATACCCCCGCTGAAAGCTCCAGTGAAGAGTCTTCCTTTCCTCCCTTTAGTTTCTCCTGATTCCCAGCAATCCTTTATATTCTTTGTCTCGTAGCTAGTTCACTGTGTTTCTGCCCATGACTTCACATGGCTATTAACCCTGAGTGTGTGTACTTCTGTATGTCATCTCCTCTTCTTATGAGGATAGGAATCACTGGATTTGGCTCATCCCAATCCAAAATGATCTCATCTCAATATTTATATCAGCAAAGATCCTTTCTCCAAATTATAACCCATCATGAGGTTCTAGGTAGACATGATTGTGGGGGTAATGCTTCTACTCATATGTCATTTATCGTGTCTCCTTAGCCAACTTCCCAAAGGAGCAGCTTCTTCCCTTTTAAGATTCACTGAAGACTCTAATAAGTCATAACCCTCAGGATGCTGACTTGGTCAACAATCATACTTTCTCTTTTGATTCAGTTTCAGCAATTTCCTAAGTATTTTCTTATTAGTGCCATTAGCCAAAAAAAAAAAAAAAAAAAAAAAATTATTACCACTCTGACCCAGTTGTACTTAGGTTTCTCCGAAGATCCTGAATGCTGAGTGAGAGAATAAAGGAAGGATGAGAAATTTCCATTACAAGACAGAAAAGAGAGTCTAGCCTAGGAATAGTCCTAAAGTGCTAACTTCTTCTGCACCATCCTTTACCCTTTGCAGTGGAGTTCATGTAAGTCCTTATTCCCTTCCAAGGTGCTGCTGAGTGACTTAAATAAGTCATTTAATTTCTCTCACCATTACCACTCCTTTTTATACATGAACTAGTGGAAAAAAAGCAAGTTTCTTGACTGTTTCTCAAGGTTGTTGAAAGGGCACTATGATATGACAAATGAGAAAGTAATTTTGAAAGGTTAAGAAATACACGTTTGAATTACTTTGAAGAATATTATCATTGCCCCACTAGATTGTAAATGACTTGAGAATTCGTATTTAGTTTTTCTCATGCTTCTTCCTTCTTTATCCTTTTCCACAGAGCACTCTACTAATGCCTATAATAAACCTTTACTTATTTGGGGATCTCAATTTATGTGAAATTAAGTTGAATGGCTGCTTTTCAAAATTCCAAATTTGGGGTTTTGTTTGTTTGTTTTTAAGATTTTATTTACTTATTTGAGAGTGAGTGAGAGCTAGACAAGAGAGAGCATGCTCATCAGCACACACAAGGGGAGAGGAAGAAGCAGACTCCCTGCTGAGCAGGTAGCCTAACACGCAGGGCTAGATCCCAGGACCCTGGGATCATGACCTGAGCCGAAGGCAGCTGCTTAACGCAATGAGCCACCCAGGCACCCCAGGAATAGCTTTTCTACAAGTTTTGGGATTCTTTCCCAGTTATTAACTAAATTCCTTATTCTGTTTTTGAACTTCTTTTTATACATGTCAAACAACCTTCTGCATTTTTTCAACATGAATAGTCAAAATCATTATTTATTTGTAATGAAAACTGCCCCCAATAAATTGCTTGCTGTTGAATTTATATAAAACAAATGTGAGAGATATTGTTCGTATAAGAAAAATGTGTGAAATAACTATTGTATATAAAGCTCTTGATAGATAGTGACAAATATACATAAAATACCCCACTGGTCCAGTTCCTACCAATTCTCCTACACTCTTCTAAAAGTTCCATTAGCATTTCAATCCATTCATTTGATGGGAACCACAAGGCCATAAGCCAGTATAAATAACAACAGAGAAAGGTAATGTAAAAAAAAAAAACAGAAAAAAGACAAACTTGCTCATTTTAGCATTGTTTGTTAGCATTTAACTGTGGTAGGATAAGTACTTTTCAACATTTAATTCATATGAATGAATATATTCATGAGCATGTGATTCCATTATTCTCAAGTGAGTCAGTTAAGGTGACAAGGCAATTTATTTTAGATAACATGAGGGATCAACTTTCTTTGGCTGTTAATGTTTGATTTGACAAGAGCTGGATCTTGCTATGGACCTAACCCTTGTTTTTTCTTATTTTATTTTGTTTGCTTTAAGAAAACTAAATAATTCATTTATTTGCAATAATGCAAGTTCCCCTCACCTTCTTCTCTTTCTTTTAACCTTTCATTAAATTAGATACAATCTTAGGTCTCTGCATGAGATACAGTTTTTTTTTTTCTTATGGGTTGAATTCTTCTCTTTTCTTCTTCTTTCTTTCTTGAACATACATGGGCATTCCCCCCCCCCCCCCGGTGTACTGTACTGAGGGTTACTATTCTTTATTAGAAAAAGGAGTCTATATATATTGGTTCTGTAAGGGCCTATTTAGCCAGAGCGATTCCATCTTGGTTAAACAGTTATTTTGTTGGTTATGCAGTAAAACTTAAACTGACCCTGCACCCCACCCCCCAGAGGAACTTACTTAAAAGCAAGTCCGGGAAACCAGTAAAATATGGTCGACCAGTCCCTGATAACAGAGCCCAGAATACAAGGAGAAGTCAGGCCAGGTGGAGACATCCGATCAGTAAAGCCTATATACTATCTCTCTAACTACCAAAGAATGTGGGCCCCGCCTTTTGGGTGCCTTTTGGGCACCAATTCTGACCAAAGTGATAGCCTAGTTCAAATAACTACTATAGGGTGAATTGTAATTCAATTGGCCACCCGTGTGTGACCTAGCATGACTGTGCAACTTTCTCTTTGTGTTACAATCTCATTGGCCAGGCTCAACCACAAGGCCTTTGCTCTATATAAGTTAGTATGCGAGGCTGGGAGGGATCGCTCTCTGCAAGAGGTGGCCCTGAACGGTCGGTTTGGTTCTCCATGCTTGGCGCTAAATAAAGCTTTGCTTGACCTTGGCTTTGTATCAGTCTCACTCCTTGGATCACAGACCCTAACAGTTCTATTGTTTACTGGCATTTAACTTAGTTTCTCTACATCTGCTTTTCTAATTTGTAAATAGGGAATACCAACTTTGTATGGATTTTAGGAGGATAAAAGGAAAGAACCTTAATATTACAGAGGCAAAAAAATATCTAGCTGAAATGTTTCTTCCACTTAATACCTGTCTGGCTCCTGGGTAAGCCACTCATTGCACTGAGCCTCAGGTTCCTCATATTTAAAGTGAAAATAACAGCACCCAAATCACGGTTCAGAAGATTCATAGGATGACAAAGAAGGCACTTAAATGTTTTTGAGAATATAAAATTATTTAAAGACTCAGTAATGGTCAGCATTTAGAAAGCATGAATTTGCCTGGGTGGCTCAGTGGGTTAAGTTTCTACTTCCGGCTTAGGTCTTGATCCCAGGGTCTGGGTCAAGTGTACAGGGCTCTCTGCTCAGCAGGGAGCCTGCTTCCCTCTCTCTCCCTGCCTGCCTCTCTGCCTACTTGTCATCTCTCTCTGTTAAATGAATAAGTAAACTCTTTTTAAAAAGGCAAAAAAAAGGAAAACATGCATTCAAGTTCTTCAATAAGAGCTATTTCTTATCTTTAGAGGTGTGTTTTTTGGAGTGGGATGGAATTATATTTCCTACCCCAATGTTATCTACTACAATGAAAAATTTAAATTTCTAAATGTAACAGCTCTGATACTGTCTAAATAAACTATCTCCTAAAATTAATACTTTTTAAAAATATTCTTTAAAGCTAACACATGGAAATTTAAAGGAAATGTTAAATTAAAAACAGTATTCTATTATCTCTATGGCCACTAGCACTTTTTGCAGTGGAGAAGCCAATTTCCATAGTAGAATGGAACTATTAAAAAAAGAAAAAAGAAAAGAAAAAGAAAGTAAGAAAGATGAGTATACAAAAGACAATAGAGAAATCCAGAGTTATAAATATGATATGAAGTCATAAAGTGAAATGGATAGGTTGCTGGTAATATTAAGACAGCTAATACACCCCAGGCAGACAGACTCCTAAGGTTCACTGCCATTATAGTGTAACTGCAGATTATAAAACATTTTGCCCAAAACTCATATCCTGCAGACTTCCTCAAAACATCTATGGAGATCCTATCTACTGAAAGAAACTCTGTATATCACAGTTATTAATATGTAGGCCCAGAAGCTTTATGCCCATGATGAACAGATTTGATGTGTTAAGTGATCCTAGGCCATTCAATTTGTGACCCACACAGAGATTTGAAAAGTAACTGGGTACAAAATTGCTAAATACACTTCAATTTAGATTAACTAAGAGCTTATAAAAAGAAAAATGGCTAAAAAAATTACATAATTAGTACAGCTCTCCTAAGGAGAGATATAATTATAGTAATCATAAATCATTTTTCTCTCATAACTGTAAATAGAAAATGAAGGGAAACTGACAGACCCTCTTCACTAGTTTTGTTTCTGGTGAGAAAATATTTTTTGACTTGGGTAACTGTCACACATGATTGTCAGTTGGGGGAAAATGGGGGAAGAAAAACCATCTTAATTTCTGGGAAAAAAAAATTTTCAGTAATTGCTATAAATGTTCTTTGATAAGCATGAACTTTTCACACTTCTGATAGGTCCCAGGCTGCCTTTGAGAATGGGGGAATGAATAAGAAAAAACACCTTTGTGCTTCTGAATAACCTTTATTCCAAACCTAAACTTGAGATGCCTTAAGGATGGTCTTTGACAAAGTCAGGTTTTCTTATCTTTTTTTCTCCTCTACTGTGGAGCTCTGGAAGGGGGAAAAAAAACCGGAACAACTGTCTTTACTTCATTCTGACCCATATTTCAATTTCATTGTAAAACTGGAACATACTAGAAAATTTACTTAGTCTATAAATATGTTTGTCTATAGACAGAGTTATTTTAAAAAAATAAGATGCTTTGTATTTGGGAAACTTGGGTTTTTTTAAAGACATCTACAAAATTGTATTTTTTAATATTTTTTTCTCCCAATATTATCAGGTTGCTTATACTGATATCATAATTTGGATAACTTCAGAGAGATCTGGGCCTTCTCTTTCACAGCCTTGACAACATAACCAAAAAAAGTGGCAAAAAGGAATATAATTTGACAAGGCAGATCTTTTGAAAACAGCAATGTTTGAAACACAGTGTTCTAAAGCTGATGGAAAGATTCTCTTTATTTCAGTGTTTTGTTTTTGCTTGCATTTTTGCTTTAACAACAAAACAAAGGGAAGAATGAGAAAACACTCCTTGACATGCAAAATGGCTTTGACAATGAGGGCACCATCCTGACAGAGTATTATTATTTTTTTTTCTAAATTCCTTTAATATATCCAACATAAAACCATTAAACTACTCTGGAAGTCCAACCTCTAAATCATTTTGGAAATATATCATTTTGGCTCATGAGAGCAAAGCTGCTTTAATGTTAGAAAGTGAGTATGGCTCACAGGAAGTAAAACGTAAGTCCACACCTTTTCCAGCTAGCAGGAAGGAGTCCTGGATGTGGGAAACAAGACAATTCCATCTCTACGTCTTGGATTATCCCTCTTTGGGCTTTTGCCTGGCCTAGGCAGACTATCAAGGATAGACCTAGGCTATCTACCTCCACTATCTATATGGAATCTGGACAAAGTCATGTCTTGCCTATCTCCTGTGCATCAACCTAAGGAGCAGTCATATTAGCTGGGCTGCATAAGTGAGCAGGGAAACTGGAGCTGAAATATTTACCTTTCCTGAGCCTCCCTTAGGACTCAGCGGTGTGAGTGTTGCTTGATATGAGAACTACAGGCACACCCAGAAGCCAGTGTGGCAGAGCCACATGAGTACAGAATGGAGGCAGAGAGAAGGTATAGGTTGACCTGAAGTTGTGGTGATTCCTCAAGGGCCTGCAGCCCACAGAAGCTGGTGAGAGGTAGGCTAAACCTGTCTTAAGTCAGGTTCTGCAAAGTAAATTCAAACAGATGGATTCTTGGGCTAATGATGTATTTAGGAATTACTCCTAGGAGAAACCAATAGGGGGTTGTGGAAGCACCACAAAGGAGTGAAAGAAGTCAAGCAAAGGTAGAATTTAAGGGAATCTTCTACAGAGGATGTAAATTTTAAGTTTTAAAAAGACATTTTCAGGGCACCTGGGTGGCTCAGTTGGTTAAGCTTCTGCTGTCAGCTCAGGTCATGATTTCAGGGTCCTGGGATTGAGCACAGAGTTGGGCTCTCTGCTCAGCAAGGAGTCTGGTTTCCCTCTTCCTCTGTGCATGCATGTTCTCTTTCTCTCACTCGTGCTCTCAAGTAAATAAATAAAATCTTTAAAAAAAAAAATACATTTTCCTGATGACTCAAAATTCCCACAAATAAGCCATAAGCACTCTTCACCCTTCCCCTATGACCTAGTGACATTCACATGCACCAATAAAATCCCTTCACACCTTTGTTTGTGTACTGCATCCTGACCCCTATTGAAGGCACTTGCCCAGTTCGTCCTCATTCTCTCTTAGCTACCCACCTGCTTGGTCAAGCCAGCTCCCTTAGCTCTTCCCCATACGACCCCCTGTGTGGCCTGCCTTATCTCCCTTTTCTGGGACCTATGAGTATAATAAATCCCTTTCAACTCTATATACTTCCCAACAGTGTTATTCTATGTACACCCTTGACTACCAAAGAAACCCATTTTAAGTAACACAATTTTTCCTTACAACACAGAGTGCTTCAGCTGGATCCAATAGAGAAATTCTAGATTATAAATTACCCAGCCACCCAGCCCCAAGATGAATGATGGGTTTTCCTAACCCTCAACTGCAGGCCAGCCAGGCTACTCCCAGTCTGGCTGGCAAAAACTCTAGTACTCCAAGGACAGTTTTTAATAGAAGAGCTGCACATGTGTGTCACAGTTTGGTCTACCAAAGAAGAGACCGAGCAACGAGGTGCACATCGCCTGGGTTTCAGTGGTAAAGGCCAGCCTGAAAGCCACACAGCGCAGCAAGTGGACCATGGCTACCTGGCCAGAGACCAGCAGGCTTTGCACCTAGACACCCCAAGGCCCCCTTCTGCTAAGATTTCACATGAGCCCCCCATTTTGCCCTCACATTCCTTCTGCCCTCCCTGGCTTTCATTTTTCCAGATAGAAATGAACACAGCTTCAAGTGATGACCAATCATGGTATTTTCTAGAAAAGTTGCTGCTTTTCCTGATACAAGAATGAGATGACTAGAACTCCATTTCATTCCAATGCCTATTCTTCCTGTTTTGAAAGTCTGCCCAACCATCCTATAACCATGAGCCTAGGGCCATAAAAAATCCAGAAATATACTATTTAGGGACCTAATAAAACTCAAAATATGTCAACCTTCGAACATCTATTTTTAATTGAAGTATAGGCCACAAGCAATATTTATTAATTTCATGTGTATAACAGTGATTCGACAGTTACATACATTATGAAATGCTCACCATCCTAAGTGTAGTTGCCATCTATCCCCATAGTAAGTTATTATAGTTATTATTGATAATATTCTCTATGATGTACTTTTCGATACTATGGTCTCTTTACTTTATAACTGGAAATTTGTACCTTTTAATTCCCTTCACCTATTTCATTTTTTACCTAACTTCTTTTTTAATATTTAATTTTGTGGTAACTGAACTTTTGGATCTGAGGATCTCCTAAGCTAAACCTAGGAAGAAGAACATGGGAGAGGGAATGAATTTGACAGACTCACCATTTTTTCTTCCCTAGAATGCTTTAGAATTCCTTCAAAAACCACGTTTTAAATTACTATTTTAGGTGAATTTCAATCAGGATTAAAATCTCTTAATTTTTGTTTTAGCTTTTGTTTTTTTCCTAACTAAATATTTGGTGGGAGCTTGCAAGGAATACCAGATCAGATATATTAGTTTCCTATTATTGTTGTAACAATTTGCCACAAACTAGTAACATAAAACACTATAAATTTATAATTTTACAATTCTAGAGGCCAGAATTTGAAATGGGTCGCAGGGCTAAAATCAAGCTGTCAGAAGTGCTGTGTTCCTTCTGGAGGTTCTAGGGAAAATATGTTTCCTTCTTTTCAAGTTTCTGGAAGACATCTGCATTTTTCTTCTTTTCTTTTACTTTTTTCTTTTTTTATAGTTTTTTGACATTATTTTTTTATTTTTAAATTGAAGTATAGTTGACAAACAGTGTTACATTAGTTTCAGGTGCACAGCATGGCGATTTGACAAATCTATACTTTATGCTCCACTCACCCCAAGCACACCTACTATCTGTCACCATACGATGCAATTACAACAATACTATCAACTATATTCCCTATACTGTACCTTTCATCGTTGTGATGTACTCAATCTATAACTGAAAGCCTGTATCTCCCATTTCCCTTTCACTCATATTACTCATTCCTCCACCCCCTTCCCCTCTGGTAATCATAAGTTTGTTCTATTTATGGGTTTTTTCCTGCTTATTTATTTTTAATTCATTTTTTAATGTTTATTTATTTACTTATTTATTTATTTAGGATTCCACACATAAGTGAAATCCCATGGTATTTGTCTCTCTCTGTCTGACTTATTTAACTTAGCATAATACCTTCTAGGTCCACTCATGTTGTTGCAAATGGTAATATAACATTTTTTTTGGCTGAGTAATATTCCATTACATATGTATATATACACATACATAACATACACACCACATCCTCTTTATTCAGTTCTATTGATGGACACCTGGGTTGCTTCCATATTTTGGCTATTGTAAATAATACTGCAATAAAATTAGGAGTGTACATATCTTTTTGAATTAGTGCTGTTTTTTTTTTCTTTGGGTATACTCAGTAGTGTAATTCCTGGGTCATACGGTATTTCTACTATTTTTTTTTTTTGTATTTCTACTTTAATTTTTGGAGGAATTTGCATACTTGTTTCCATAGTGGCTGCACCCATTTATTTCCACCAATAGTGCATAATAGTTCTTTCTTCTCCACATTCTTGTCAACACTTTTTATTTCTTATCTTTTTGATTCTAGCCATTCTGACAAGTGTAAGGTAATATCATTGTGGTTTTGATTTGCATTTCCCAGATGATTGGTGATGTTGAACATCCTTCCATATCTGTTATACATCACTGGAAAAATATCTATTTAGGTCCTCTGTCCCTCTTTGAATTAGACTCTGTGTGTGTGTGTGTGTGTGTGTGTGTGTGTGTGTGTTGAGTTTTATAAGTTTTTAAATTTTGGATATATTTTTTTAATTTTTTATTTTTTATAAACATATATTTTTATCCCCAGGGGTACAGGTCTGTGAATCACCAGGTTTACACACTTCACAGCACTCACCAAAGCACATACCCTCACCAATGTCCATAATCCCACCCCCTTCTCCCAAACCCCCTCCCACCAGCAACCCTCAGTTTGTTTTGTGAGATTAAGAGTCAGTTATGGTTTGTCTCCCACCCAATCCCATCTTGTTTCATTGATTCTTCTTCTACCCACTTAAACCCCCATGTTGCATCACCACTTCCTCATATCAGGGAGATCATATGATAGTTGTCTTTCTCTGCTTGACTTATTTCACTAAGCATGATACGCTCTAGTTCCATCCATGTTGTCGCAAATGGCAAGATTTCATTTCTTTTGATGGCTGCATAGTATTCCATTGTGTATATATACCACATCTTCTTGATCCATTCATCTGTTGATGGACATCTAGGTTCTTTCCATAGTTTGGCTATTGTGGACATTGCTGCTATAAACATTCGGGTGCACGTGCCCCTTTGGATCACTTCGTTTGTATCTTTAGGGTAAATACCCAATAGTGCAATTGCTGGGTCATAGGGCAGTTCTATTTTCAACATTTTGGGGAACCTCCATGCTGTTTTCCAGAGTGGCTGCACCAGCTTGCATTCCCACGAACAGTGTAGGAGGGTTCCCCTTTCTCCGCATCCTCGCCAGCATCTGTCATTTCCTGACTTGTTGATTTTAGCCATTCTGACTGGTGTGAGGTGATATCTCATTGTGGTTTTGATTTGTATTTCCCTGATGCCGAGTGATATGGAGCACTTTTTCATGTGTCTGTTGGCCATCTGGATGTCTTCTTTGCAGAAATGTCTGTTCATGCCCTCTGCCCATTTCTTGATTGGATTATTTGTTCTTTGGGTGTTGAGTTTGCTAAGTTCTTTATAGATTCTGGACACTAGTCCTTTATCTGATATGTCGTTTGCAAATATCTTCTCCCATTCTGTCAGTTGTCTTTTGATTTTGTGAACTGTTTCCTTTGCTGTGCAAAAGCTTTTGATCTTGATGAAATCCCAATAGTTCATTTTTGCCCTTGCTTCCCTTGCCTTTGGCGATGTTCCTAGGAAGATGTTGCTGCGGCTGAGGTCGAAGAGGTTGCCGCCTGTGTTCTCCTCAAGGATTTTGATGGATTCCTTTCTCACATTGAGGTCCTTCATCCATTTTGAGTCTATTTTCGTGTGTGGTGTAAGGAAATGGTCCAATTTCATTTTTCTGAATGTGGCTGTCCAATTTTCCCAGCACCATTTATTGAAGAGGCTGTCTTTTTTCCATTGGACATTCTTTCCTGCTTTGTCGAAGATTAGTTGACCATAGATTTGAGGGTCTATTTCTGGGCTCTCTAATTCTGTTCCATTGATCTATGTGTCTGTTTTTGTGCCAGTATCATGCTGTCTTGATGATGACAGCTTTGTAATAGAGCTTGAAGTCCAGAATTGTGATGCCACCAACTTTGGCTTTCTTTTTCAATATCGCATTGGCTATTCGAGGTCTTTTCTGGTTCCATATAAATTTTAGAATTATTTGTTCCATTTCTTTGAAAAAGATGGATGTTACTTTGATAGGAATTGCATTAAATGTGTAGATTGCTTTAGGTAGCATAGACATTTTCACAATATTTATTCTTCCAATCCAGGAGCATGGAACATTTTTCCATTTCTTTGTGTCTTCCTCAATTTCTTTCATGAGTACTTTATAGTTTTCTGAGTATAGATTCTGTGCCTCTTTGGTTAGGTTTATTCCTAGGTATCTTATGGTTTGGGGTGCAATTGTAAATGGGATTGACTCCTTAATTTCTCTTTCTTCTGTCTTGTTGTTGGTGTAGAGAAATGCAACTGATTTCTGTGTGTTGATTTTATATCCTGACACTTTACTCAATTCCTGTACAAGTTCTAGCAGTTTTGGTGTGGAGTCTTTTGGGTTTTCCACATATAGTATCATATAATCTGCAAAGAGTGATAATTTGACTTCTTCTTTGCCGATTTGGATGCCTTTAATTTCCTTTTGTTGTCTGATGGCTGAGGCTAGGACCTCTAGTACGATGTTGAATAGCAGTGGTGATAATGGACATCCCTGCCGTGTTCCTGACCTTAGCGGAAAAGCTTTCAGTTTTTCTCCATTGAGAATGATATTTGCAGTGGGTTTTTCATAGATGGCTTTGATGATATTGAGGTATGTGCCCTCTATCCCTACACTTTGAAGAGTTTTGATCAGGAAGGGATGCTGTACTTTGTCAAATGCTTTTTCAGCATCTATTGAGAGTATCATATGGTTCTTGTTCTTTCTTTTATTGATGTGTTGTATCACACTGACTGATTTGCAGATGTTGAACCAACTTTGCAGCCCTGGAATAAATCCCACTTGGTTGTGGTGAATAATCCTTTTAATGTACTGTTGAATCCTATTGGCTACTATTTTGTTGAATATTTTTGCATCTGTGTTCATCAAGGATATTGGTCTATAGCTCTCTTTTTTGATGGGATCCTTGTCTGGTTTGGGGATCAAGGTGATGCTGGCCTCATAAAATGAGTTTAGAAGTTTTCCTTCCATTTCTATTTTTTGGAACAGTTTCAGGAGAATAGGAATTAGTTCTTCTTTAAATGTTTGGTAGAATTCCCCCGGGAAGCCGTCTGGCCCTGGGCTTTTTTTTGTTTGAAGATTTTTAATGACTGTTTCAATCTCCTTACTGGTTATGGGTCTGTTCAGGCTTTCTACTTCTTCCTGGTTCTGTTGTGGTAGTTTATATGTTTCTAGGAATGCATCCATTTCTTCCAGATTGTCAAATTTGTTGGCATAGAGTTGCTCATAGTATGTTCTTATAATAGTTTGTATTTCTTTGGTGTTAGTTGTGAACTCTCCTCTTTCATTCATGATTTTATTTCTTTGGGTCCTTTCTCTTTTCTTTTTGATAAGTCAGGCCAAGGGTTTATCAATTTTATTAATTCTTTCAAAGAACCAGCTCCTAGTTTTGTTGATTTGCTCTATTGTCTTTTTGGTTTCTATTTCATTGATTTCTGCTCTGATCTTTATGATTTCTCTTCTCCTGCTGGGCTTAGGGTTTCTTTCTTGTTCTTTCTCCAGCTCCTTTAGGTGTAGGGTTAGGTTGTGTACCTGAGACCTCTCTTGTTTCTTGAGAAAGGCTTGTACCGCTATATATTTTCCTCTCAGGACTGCCTTTGTTGTGTCCCACAGATTTTGAACCGTTGTATTTTCATTATCATTTGTTTCCATGATTTTTTTCAATTCTTCTTTAATTTCCCGGTTGACCCATTCATTCTTTAGAAGGATGCTGTTTAGTCGCCATGTATTTGGGTTCTTTTCAAACTTCCTTTTGTGGTTGAGTTCTAGCTTTAGAGCATTGTGGTCTGAAAATATGCAGGGAATGATCCCAATCTTTTGATAGTGGTTGAGTCCTGATTTAGGACCAAGGATGTGATCTATTCTGGAGAATGTTCCATGTGCACTAGAGAAGAATGTGTATTCTGTTGCTTTGGGGTGAAATGTTCTGAATATATCTGTGATGTCCATCTGGTCCAGTGTGTCGTTTAAGGTCTTTATTTCCTTGCTGATCTTTTGCTTGGATGATCTGTCCATTTCAGTGAGGGGAGTGTTAAAGTCCCCTACTATTATTGTATTATTGTTGATGTGTTTCTTTGATTTTGTTATTAATTGGTTTATATAGTTGGCTGCTCCCACGTTGGGGGCATAGATATTTAAAATTGTTAAATCTTCTTGTTGGACAGACCCTTTGAGTATGATATAGTGTCCTTCCTCTTCTCTTATTATAGTCTTTGGCTTAAAATCTAATTGATCTGATATAAGGATTGCCACTCTTGCTTTCTTCTGATGTCCATTAGCATGGTAAATTCTTTTCCACCCCCTCACTTTAAATCTGGAGGTGTCTTCGGGCTTAAAATGAGTTTCTTGGAGGCAACATATAGATGGGTTTTGTTTTTTTTATCCATTCTGATACCCTGTGTCTTTTGACAGGGGCATTTAGCCCATTAACATTCAGGGTAACTATTGAGAGATATGAATTTAGTGCCATTATATTGCCTGTAAGGTGACTGTTACTGTATATGGTCTCTGTTCCTTTCTGATCTACCACTTGTAGGCTCTCTCTTTGCTTAGAGGACCCCTTTCAATATTTCCTGTAGAGCTGGTTTGGTATTTGCAAATTCTTTCAGTTTTTGTTTGTCCTGGAACCTTTTAATCTCTCCTTCTATTTTCAATGATAGCCTAGCTGGATATAGTATTCGTGGCTGCCTGTTTTTCTCGTTTAATGCTCTGAAAATATCATGCCAGCTCTTTCTGGCCTGCCAGGTCTCTGTGGATAAGTCAGCTGCCAACCTAATATTTTTACCATTGTATGTTACAGACTTCTTTTCCCGGGATGCTTTCAGGATTTTCTCTTTGTCACTGAGACTTGTAAATTTTACTATTAGGTGATGGGGTGTGGGCCTATTCTTATTGATTTTGAGGGGCGTTCTCTGACCCTCCTGAATTTTGATGCTCGTTCCCTATGCCATATTGGGGAAATTCTCCCCAATAATTCTCTCCAGTATACCTTCTGCTCCCCTCTCTCTTTCTTCTTCTTCTGGAATTCCAATTATTCTAATGTTGTTTCATCTTATGGTGTCACTTATCTCTCGAATGCTCCCCTCATGGTCCAGTAGCTGTTTGTCCCTCTTTTGCTCAGCTTCTTTATTCTCTGTCATTTGCTCTTCTATATCACTAATTCTTTCTTCTGCCTCATTTATCCTAGCAGTTAGAGCCTCCATTTTTGATTGCACCTCATTAATAGCTTTTTTGATTTCACCTTGGTTAGATTTTAGTTCTTTTATTTCTCCAGAAAGGGCTTTTATATCTCTCGAGAGGGTTTCTCTAATATCTTCCATGCCTTTTTCGAGCCCGGCTAGAACCTTGAGAATTGTCATTCTGAACTCTAGATCTGACATATTACCGATGTCTGTATTGATTAGGTCCCTAGCCTTCGGTACTGCCTCTTGTTCTTTTTTTTGTGTTGAATTTTTCCGTCTTGTCATTTTGTCCAGATAAGAGTATATGAAGGAGCAATTAAAATACTAAAAGGGTGGCAATAACCCCAGGAAAATATGCTTTACCCAAATTAGAAGAGATCCCAAATCGTGAGGGGGTAGAAAGGGGATAAAAAGAGGTTCAAAAAGGAAGAAAGAAAAAAAAGAAAAGAAAAGAATTTAAAAAAAAGAAAACAAATAAGAAAAATATAAAAAAGAAAAAATATATATATTGGATAAATTAGTTAAAAAACGTTAAAAAAGAAAAAGGTAAAAGTTAAAAAAAAATTTACCAGTAGGCGAGAAAAAAAAAAAAAGAAAAAGAAAAAAATCAAATTAACTGCAAGACTAAAAAAAAAATCACAGGGAAAAAGCCATGAGTTCCGTGCTTTGCTTTTTCCTCCTCTGGAATTCTGCTGCTCTCCTTGGTATTGAAACCGCACTCCTTGGTAGGTGAACTTGGTCTCAGCTGGAGTTCTTGTTAACCATCTGGGGGAGGGGCCTGTTGTAGTGATTCTCAAGTGTCTTTGCCCGAGGCGGAATTGCACCGCCCTTACCCGGGGCCGGGGTGAGTAATCCGCTCGGGTTTGCTTTCAGGAGCTTTTGTTCCCTGAGCGCTTTCCGTAGAGTTCCGGAGGACGGGAACACAAATGGCGGCCTCCTGGTCTCCGGCCCGGAGGAGCCGAGAGCCCGGGGCCCCACTCCTCAGTGCGCCCTCAGAGAACAGCGCCCAGTTACTCCAGTCTGCCTGACCTTTGGCCGCGCTCCGAGCTCACCGAGCCTGCGACCGGTTCAAGGTAACACCGAGCTGTGAGCTTACTGTCGGCTCTGTCTCTGTCGCCGGCTTTCCCGTTCCAATACCCGCAAGCTCTGCTACACTCAGACACCCCCGATCCTTCTGTGACCCTGCGGGACCTGAGGCCACGCTGACCCCGCGTGGGCTTCGCCCCGGTTTAGCCTCTGGAGCGATGTCCCTCAGCGGAACAGACTTTTAAAAGTCCTGATTTTGTGCGCCGTTGCTCCGCCACTTGCCAGGAGCCGGCCCCTCCCCCCGGGGTCTATATTCCTGTCGCTTTGGATTCACGTTTCCGCCGGTCCTACCTTTCAGAAAGTGGTTGTTTTTCTGTTTCCAGAATTGCTGTTCTTCTTCTCTTTGATCTGCCGATGGATTTTTAGGTGTTTGCAATCTTTAGATAAGCTATCTAGCTGATCTCTGGCTAGCTGATGTAGTCTCAGCCTGCTACTTCTCCGCCATCTTGACTCCCTCCTAAATTTTGGATATTAACCCTTTACTGAATACTTCATTTGCAAATATCTTTTCCCATTCTGTTGGTTTCTTTTTTGTTGTTGATGGTTTCTTTTGCTGTACAAAAGCTTTTTATTTTGGTGTAGTCCCAGTAGTTTACTTTTTATTTTGTTTCCCTTGACTGGAGAGACTTATTTAGAAAAATGTTGCTAAGGCTTATATCAAAGAAATTACTGTCCTTGATTTCGTCTAGGAATTTTATGGTTTCAGGTGTCATATTTATGTCTTTACCCCAGCTTGTTTGTTTTTGGAAAGGTATAAGAAAGTGGTCCGTGTAATTGTCCAATTTTCCTAACACTATTTGTTGAGTTGGAGAGACTGTCTTTTCCCCATTGTATATTCTTGCCTCCTCAAAGATTAATTGACCATATAAGTGTGGATTTATGTCTGGAATCCCTATCCTCTTCCACTGATCTATGTTTCTGTTTTTGTGCCTATACCATGCTGTTTTGATTACTACTGCTTCATTTGGAATTTGGAATTGTAATGACTCTAGTTTTGTTTTATCTCAAGATTTCTTTGACTATTTCGGGTGTTCTGTGGTTCCATGCAAATTTTACTATTGTTTATTCTATTTCTGTGAAAAATGCTATTGGTATTCTGCTAGGGATTGCACAGAATCTGCAGATTGCTTTGGGTAGTATGGACATTCTTTTTATTAAATTTTTATAATTTATTTTTTTAAAGATCTTATTTATTCACTTGACAGAGAAAGACACAGCAAGGGAGGGAACACAAGCAGGGGGAGTGGAGAGGGAGAAGCAGGCAGCCCAATGTGGGGCTGGATCCCAAGACCGTGGGATCACTACCTGAGCCAAAGGCAGGCGCCCAACAACTGAGCCACCCAGGCGCCCCTAGTATGGACATTCTAAAAATATTAATTGTTCCTATCCAAGGGCTTGGATTGTCTTTCCATCTCTTTGTGTCATCTTTAATTTCTTTCATCAGTGTTTTATAGTCTTTAGAGTACAGGTTTTTCACCTCCTTGGATAAGTTTATTTCAAGGTATTTTATTCTTTTTGATGCAAATATAAATGGAATTGTTTTCTTTTTTTTTAATTTCAAGTTTTTATTTAAATTCTAGTTAGTTAGCATATAGTATAGTATTTGTTTCTGGAGTAGAATTTAGTGATTCATCACTTGCATATAACACTCAGGGCTCATCACAAGTGCCCACCTTAACATCCATCACCTATTTAACCAATTTCCTACCACCTCTAGCAACCCTCAGTTTGTTTTCTATAGTGAAGAATCTCTTTTTTTTTTTTTTTTAAAGATTTATTTATTTGACAGAGAGAAATCACAAGTAGACAGAGAGGCAGCCAGAGAGAGAGAGAGAGAGAGGGAAGCAGGCTCCCTGCTGAGCAGGGAGCCCGATGCGGGACTCGATCCCAAGACCCTGAGATCATGACCTGAGCCGAAGGCAGCGGCTTAATCCACTGAGCCACCCAGGCGCTCCAATATAGTGAAGAATCTCTTATGATTTGTTTCCTCTTTTTTTCTTTTCTTTCTTTCTTTCTTTCCTTTTCTTTCTTTCTTCCTTCCTTCCTTTCTTTCTTTGTTCTTCTTTTTTTTTTCCCTAACCCTGAGTTCATCTATTTTGGTTTTTAAATTCCACATATGAGTGAAATGATATGGTATTTGTCTTTCTCTGACTTATTTGCTTACCATAATATGCTGTAGCTCTAGCTCATTATAAATAGACTTGTTTTCTTAATTTATCTTTCTGCTGTGTTGTTATTAGTGTATATAAACAAAAAATTCCTGTGTATTATTTTCATATCCTGCAACTTTACTGAAATCATTTGTTCAGTTCTTATATTCTTTGAATTCACTAATTCCCTGGTTTCCTTGTATTACTTGAGCACTACTGACTTGTTTAATTGGGATCTTGAAAACTTTGTTATCATTTCAGTGACATGTCTAGTGACATTCTTAGTGACCAAAAAATAGATGATCCTGAGCCAGAACATACCTGCCTGTGTGCACATCTAACTTCAATCACAGCAGAGTGGTAAAACTATACGTTTTGAACCCCTAGGAAAAGCCTCTCCAGGTTTTTTAATACCTCCATGAATTCTGTTTGCACTATCCACCTTTCCTTAGCCCCTGTGCTTTGGACCACCATGTTGATCTCACAGTATATTTTTCCCTACCATGATGGAAGGCCATGCCTTGGCCATAAGAACTGCAAGAAAGAAAGTACAGTGAGGGATCAAAGAAATCATATTCCGTTGATGGGATCAGGCATAGCTTTATGGATTTAGCAGTATAGAAGGACCCTGGGAACTAAATCCTGTGCATCCCCACAGGGATCTTTTTTCATACTAACTTAGAACAAAGGGCAGTGTAGTGTAATGATCATGAAAGTGAACTCCAGACGCAGACCATCTAGGAACAAATGCTGGGTAAACTGCATCATCTTTCCATGCTTCAGTTTCTTTACCAATAAAACGCAGATAATAATAGCACCTGTTTCCATAGGCTTATTTTGAGAAGTATGAATTAATATATAGAGAGTATTAGAATAGTGCCCATAATGAGACTTGTGAAAATGTTTAGCCATTCTTCTTGTGGCTCTTTAGGCAAAATGCTTAGTACTGTTTCCTGGGAATAAATTTTGCTTCCTTGTTTATGGATGAGAATTCCCACCATCACTGAACAGCCTCTGGCCATTCTGAATAGATGGCTATCATATACCACCTCCCTGAGATTACAGAGGGAAGTTGTTAACTAGAGAAAAAAGACTGAAATCAACAGACTTGGATTTGGAACAATGCAAAACACTATCCCCCGACTTTTTTAAACCATGAGTAATTACCCACTCTTTAAGTTTATGGTTTATAGGACATTTTGACTATGAAGCAACATCTTGTGTAATGTATGCCTATAACACTGTGCTTAAAAGAAGTTATCTATTACCATTATCACCATAACCACCACTCTGATGCAACTACCAATATAAGTAGCAATCATTGTTAGCACACCTTAATCCCATAGGACTCAAGATATATGGGACAACAACAAATATAAAAGCTCAGCATAAAAGATGAAGGAGTTAAAAATAAAATAAAAAGAAAAGTGGTAAAAAGAACAATGGCATTTATTGATCTAACTTGATAAGTCTAATTTGGCTATACATCAACTAAAGAAGTATGTCTTTTAAAATTAAAATCAGCTTCACTTTCTAATCATGTCTTGTAATATCTAAAAAGCAAAGTAACTAACATAAAGCAAGAACTATCAAACCTTCTTGGAGTAAGGAAACACAGGCAGACAGGTGAGCAGATATTTGAATGGTTGGATGGTGGAAACAGAACAATCAACAAAGGAGGAAACAAACTACGCTGGACAGGGAATCATTTTAAATGATGTTGAGGCAAAAAGAAAGAAATAACTAGAAATTTAGTTTAGGAAACAGATATTTTAGGCATTTCTGAAACAATGATCTTTATCTTAACTGGCATTTAAGGTGACAAAGGAATAGTTTATATCTACAAGAAGATAAGAAAAAAACAGAGAAAGTAAAACTAAATAAATGCATAAAGTAACTCACATTTAAAGGATATGGGGGGAAAATAAATTTTAGTGTCAACAGAATAAACAAAACAAAAGTTTACATTATAAAATGTGTTGCAAATTTCTCTGTCTTCTTGGTATATTCATATTATTCATCTATGCTGTCACCATTACCAGCAAATAAGTTAGGTAAGTATCAATTTTGCTCTCATAGCAACTTGTGTATACCTCTGTCATACCTTATTTCACACTAGAACAATTAACTTATTTCTTATCTCTGTAAATCACTGGACTGGAAAATCTTTTTGGATTAAGAGTGGTTTTTTTTTTTTGGGGGGGGGGGCACCTGGGTAGCTCAGTGGGTTAAAGCCTCTGCCTTCAGCTCAGGTCATGATTCGAGGGTCCTGGGATCAGGCCCCACATCAGGCTCTCTGCTCAGCAGGGAGCCTGTTTTCCCTCTCTGTCTCTGCCTTCCTCTCTATTTGCAACCTCTGTCTGTCAAATAAATAAATAAATAATCTTAAAAAAAAAAAAAAGAGAGAGAGTGTTTTCTTTGTCTCTGAATCTGATCCCAAGCACTATTCCTGTAACATAGACAATGCATAATAGATATGTGGGCAAATCCCCCAATTCTCCCTTTGTCACTATTCAGGTGCTTGAAATTACATCCTAAAAAGGCATGCTTCATATTTTAGTTGCTATCTGTTGACATCATTCTCTGGGAAAAAATGCAAATTCCTTTGGTAATATGCACAAATTATTTCCTATTGTAATAATAGCCATGGCTCACAGAATGTCTACTATGCACAAGGTAATCTCTTTATCTATATTACACTGAATTCTCACAAAGAAATGATCAAAGTATGTGATTATTAGCAGTTAAGAAAAATGGAGATGCTGAGAAATTAAATGACTTACCTAAGGTTACCCATCTATAAGTGGCAACCTACTTCATTTCTCTCTGACTCCAATGATATTGGTATTCAAAAGAGCCACAATTGAAAAAAACAAATAATGTTACTTTAAAGGAATTTTTAAAAATACAGAAAAGTTCAAGTACAGTATATAGAACTCCCATTACCAGTTTCCTCAACTGTTACCATTTCATCGAATTTGTCCTCTCTTCTCTTTCTTACCCTTCTGTTCCTTTTTGTTCTCTCTCCCTATGTGTGTGTGTGTGTGTGTGTGTGTGTGTGTGTGTGTAATACACCCACTATTATTAGTCTTCTTCTCAACGATTTGAGAGTAAGCCACCAAAAACTTTCTAGTAGCTGCCAATTATACTAAAATAAAATCTATTATCCTTCCTATGGCAATAAGGTTCTACAAGAATGGCCACAAACTGCTGTTCTAATCATTCTTCCTTTTGTTAAATCTAGTCACCTGCACTGGCATCCCTGTTGTTCTTCCCACCTCAGGGCCAATGCACTTGATGCTCTGCCTGCCTGAAACATTTCTCCATTAATTTCCATGGGGCTCACTCTTATACTTCATTCTAGTTTCTTCTTTGATTGCTATACTTGTCAGAGTTCTCCAAAGAAACAAAACCAATCTCTCTCTCCCTGTCTGTCTATTTCTATGTGTGTGTATATGTATATATAATAGATATACATATGTATGTGTATGTTTATCTGTATATATAATATATGACGATACATATTATATATACATATATTTATATACATTTACGGAGAGAGAGAGTTTGATTTATTATAAGTAATTGGCTCATGCAATTGTAGAGGTTCAGGAGTTCCAAGGTCTGCAGTGAAAAAGTTGAAGACCCAGGAGAGCCAACCATAGTTCCAGACTGAGCCTGAAGGCCTGAGAAGCAGAAGAGCTGATGATGTAAATTCCAGTACAAGCCTGAGACTAAAGGCAGGAGAAGACTCATATATCAGCTCAAAGGCCAGTAGAGAGAGTGGAATCTCCTTTATTCCATCATTTTTGTTCTTCTGAAGCCTCCAGTGGATTGGATGAGGTCCACCCACACGGGGGAGGGAACTCTCCTTTATTCAGTCTAATAATTCAAATGTTAAATCTCATTCAGAAATACACTCATAGACACATCCAGAATTATGTTTACCCAATATCTGGGCGTCCAATGACCACCTCGCATTGGCACATAAAATTAACCACCACGGCACTTCATCTAAAATAGCAGCCCACTATTTCCTTCATATCATGTTGTTAAGTCTCCAGCCTTACTGAAAACATTTTTACTGTGTACCTCCACTATTTATAAGGCTAGCCAAATTTTCTTTTGCAAAATTAATTTGCTACTAAAATTAATGGCTGCGTCAAACTTTTCTTTCCTGCAAGTCTATCCAATATCCCTTTATGTAGGTAAAATTCTTAGTTTGAGAACAGTTTGAAAAATAGCAGTAATAGGTTGAAACACTCATATATAGCTAAATAGTACTTTTATTTAAATACCTTTTAAATAAGCAATAAAAGTAACTTTTGCAACATTTGGTTTTCAGTGATGATAATGAGGAATGAAAACCAAATAACTGTGAGCTCAGGATGCATTAATGTATTGGGTTTGTTTGTTTTTCCAGTGAGCATTTGAAATGTCATATAGGGGAGACAAAACAGACACAAGGAGCCTGGAAATCCATTTTGTTTTCTTGATCTGGTACCTCTCTTCACTACTGGCAAATTGCCTGATGTTTCTGTACATGGTGCTACAAATACCTGCATTCCCTCCTTCCCCCTGACCTATGTTCGGATCTCAATTTTGTTCCTTACTGTGGGATTTAGGGCAAGGGTTTCTATGGGCCTCAGTTTCCCCATTTCTTTCTTTTTTTTTTTTTTCTGGTGGGGAGGGACACACACGGAGAGAGTGAGAGAGAGAGAGTGAGAGAAAGAATTTTAGATGCTAGGCTTAATCTCACAACCTTGACATCATGACCTGAGCCAAAACCAAGAGTTAGACATTTAACTGACTGAGTCACCCAGGTACCCCTCAGTTTCCCCATTTCTCAAAAAAAAGGACATATAACCAATTTCACAAGTTTATTATGAACACAAAATGAGAGACTGTATGCAAAGTATACAGAGCACACAGTAGATATTGCACTATTACTCTTTCTTTCTCCAGGACACAATAGAATGGCAAAAGTACTGGAAGTTACTAGACAGAATACTTAAATAAAAATTGGGCATGGATTTTGAGTTGCAGTGTTCTCAAGAATTTTCAACCCTTATGCAAAATAGATAAGGATATGATAAGAGTGAATGGTAAACACATTTCCTCTGCTGCACCCCCACCAGCTTCCCTCCAACCCTGTGCATTGCTTATTCAGTTAATAAGAGCAGTAGTTGTTCAAACTAAAAATCCAAGAGGTATCGATTTCTCAGTCTTCTTCATCACTCAGAATGTTGATCAATAAGTCCTGCCCATTTTATCCTAGAAATGTCTCTGCAATTTACCCCGTCTTCCAGAGCCCACATTGCTTCTTCCTCAGCCCAGCATTTCAGCACTTATTACTAACTTGACCTTTCTTCTTCTAATCTTAACCCCTTCAATCCAATTGCTTTAAACTATCAATGCTCTCCAAACTCTGCTTATGTTGCTCTCTAGAGCAATGAATTCTTGTTGACCAGAATCCAGCAACAGATTCTTGTTGACCAAATTAAAACAAAAACTAAACTTTAACCTATCATGCAAGCTTCCTTCAGATGTGGTCCTAACCTACCTGTGCAATCACATATCCTCTTACCCGTCTCTAAGTCCTTATCTTACACTCCTCTCACAACTGATTGTTCTGACTCTGCTCTCATCTATACTTCACCTCCATCTTTTCATATGTTTCTCCCCAACTTCCCCATCTAAAGTAGCCCTTCAGACATCCCATCACATAACTCTGTTTTATTTCCTTAACATGCATCTCCAACTGATATTTTCTTGCTCACTTGTTTATGTAGTATCCCCTTCTGTCAGAATACCAATCCTAGTAAAACAGTTGACCCTATTTTGTTGAGTCATGCAATCCTGCTACCTACAAAATTACCTGTTTCATGAATGAATGAATATTCCCTCTGACTAGTTACCTTTTTCTACTGTTGGTCAACTAACAGCCATTTTTAATTATCATTATTATAGACTATTCTTATAGACTACTGAAGGATATAATAGAGATTACTGGTGCTCACCAATATTGATGTCCTCTTCAATCTGGCTAAATAGCTATACTGTATTTCCCAGATATCCTTGCAGTTAGATATGATCATGTGACATTCTGGCCAATGCAATATGAACAGAAGTGATACTGACTGCATCTAGGCCCCATACAAAATCTGTGTTGTTCTTCATTAAGTAAGTGAATGGATATGAGTCTAGGGATCTACATAATGGTGAAGCCACAAGATGGAAGAAGGCTGGGCACTTAAAGGACTGATTAGAGTTTTGACCCCATCCAGCAACTACATTAGACTATGATTTAACTTGTAAATTTTTATTTCATTATGCTACTGGGGTTTGAGGAGCAATTTGTAATACAGTTAGCCAATCTTGATTAACACAAATAGTTTAGTGAGAGTATATGATCCTGCCACCCCCAACTAAACTGTGAGCTTATTAAGGGCAAGGGTCATGACCAATTCAGTTTTACATCCTCATCTCCTAGGACAATCACAAATACATACGGTATGCTGACAAATGATAGATAATTATAATATTTATCTTTTCTAAATTCTCTCTGAAATGTTTTCTCTCAAATGGCACCAAATGTCCCCTGTCCTGTGACAGTCTTTTCTTAGCCAAAGTGAAACAAAAATGAGATTTCTAGTATCTGTGTGATATAATGAAGAAAAGACCAGAGAGACCCAGTTTCAAAAACTGGTTTTCCCACTTACTAACTTTGAGAACTTGGCAAGTTATTTTACCTCTGTAAGTCTCAATTTCTTTATCTGTAGATGGAGAAAATAATTACTATGAAACTAGAGATAATATCCATAAATCACACAACAGTGTATAGCAAATATGCTAGTCATAAATATGGTACCAATAATAATTAATTTTCAAAATTACAAGGCAAAGATGTATACTTCCCCATGGAAACTGTAGAAGAAAGCAGAGTAGTCTTCTTTGTGGAATATTTGGGAGATAGTTAAGACTCATAAAATTTACTGCATGGAAGGGAAGTTTTACCATTTCTGAGGTTTTGGCCATAGCCTAATGCTTGTGAGGACTCAGGCAGCATATGCTTTGGTAGAAGAAAGCTGATGGTAGCTCAAAAGCACTGCAGGCACTCCAGAGATTTACCAAGAGCTTACGCCATTTATAAGCAGCAGTGACTGACCCCAGCCACTGAGAATATGGCAGACAGAAAACCAGAGATTTGAGGATTATAAGAACTGAGTGATAACAACAGAAATTCCCTAGTTGTTCTTCAAAATTCTGTGGTATTGCATCTATTATTTGTAAGTGGATATTTCTCAGAAAAATAACAGCAAATCCAGCCGTTGGTGGTGAGATTTCAAGCTGGAGTTTTCTCCAGAGAGCTTTATTCAGAATAAGTCTTTGAATCACTTAAAAGCAAACTAGGCAAATCCTCATGTATTTTTCCCTCAGGAAATCACCCCATTTCTAAGGGTAAGATTGGATGAGATATACAGTAGCCAATATTGACTTACTGAAGATGTTATCAAATCATCTGTCTTTTCTCATAATGCTATAAGAAGATAGAGACACATTATTCTACTGAGTCTTCAAAGGAGGTAGCAAAAATATAATACACAATTTTAACCTAGGGTAGAATATTTGAAGTTGACATGAAATTGGCTTTCGATGTACTAGGTAAAATCCATGTCCTGGCCCACAGGAAAGTATTAGGATTGCTTCCTATGCTGGAGTGTAAGCTTCTAATTTTAAGACAGATCCAGTGAAATCCAGGACCAAACAATAATGGTAATGACATGAATAGCTCCATCATTGCCTGCCTGTGGTGGAGAACCTCTCAGTTTAAAAAGCACTTTCACTGGCATTACTTAGTTTAATCCCACAAGAGAAACACTGCCAGACATCAAGAGAATTTTAAAGAATCAATATCATGTCCTCAAGAACTAAGGATGTAGAGTCCAAAGTATTGAGAAAAGGTACTAAACAGTCTCTCTGTTTTGTTTCTATGTAGCACATGCCTTCCCCATCAGAGAGCAAGCATTGTGAGAGGTGAATCTAGAAAGAATAAAAGAACATAAATGTATTTTGGAATCCCAGACAATGCCTAGTCTTTTGTAGATCAGGATAGAAGTAAGATTGATTTAGGAAGATTATACATGATTTATCACTTTATAAAAAACCTTAGGTTTCAAAGAAAGTAGTGGAGAATACAACTTAATGTAGCAATCTCTTTTTACTGATAAGGAAAGTGAAGATCAAAGAAATTAATGATTTGATTAAGATTTCAAAAAGGAAAAGTGGCCAAGTGGGGATAAGAGATCCAGCCAAAAAGCTGTGCCATCTTGTTCCACAAGGGAACTTCCTTAATTTGCAGAGGTGGAGAAAGTGTAAGTGTAGGAAGTCCTCATCTCTCATAGCATAGGTCATTTATCACTCAAGACTTAGCAGTATAATTATTTCATTTAGTGATATGGAATTAATGACCACAAAAAACAATAAGAGAAACTCTTAGAGTTAAGGTGATCTCTTCTAAACAGTAAGACTGAGTATGAGGAGATATTTTGTTTTAAGATTATTGAAACTTAAAAAAAATGAATAAAAGAAATAAAACTTAAATTGCAATACGTTATAACCTTGGATATGGTATCCTTTATCAGCTCCAACTTTTACCAAGATGACTTTAGAAACATTACTTAAGCTTTCCAAAACTCCCATTAAAAAGCAAAAATCAGTATAGCAGGTTGACTATTATATTTCTATTTCTAGTTTCTTTTTACTCTCTCTACCAAATAGAGTCTTGCTGAAGAAAAAAGTTAAATCTGTTGGCATTATAAAACACCTGAGATATAATCAAAGCCCGACTAATGTATTTACAATTATTAGGCTAGGTGGTACAAAACAGAAGACCAAAATGACCAAAATAAAGATCTACATCTACTGTAAAAGGCTGAATTAAAAGTTAACTTGTCTATTGACCTCAAAAACCACTACAATGGATGGATGATAACTTGTTGTGTGTCAGCTATACATGGGGATTGTGACCTACAATTCTAAGTGCTCTAAGGAGCAAAACAGACATGCATTTCATTGAATTTTTACCTTAAGGACTTGTCACGAAGGCTATGGCCTAAGCATATAGGTTAATGTGGAGAAAATGGCATCAATATATAACTCTTTTGGATTCATATCTCAAGATTAAAATATTGATGGAGTGACCCTCCACTGAAAGCATGGGTGGGGGAAGGATATAAATTCCTGGCAGGATCTCTAAGAGGCCTAAAGGAGTAATAGCTTGACCTTCAGTGACATGCAGAGTTTTATATTCCCTTCCCTTAAAAATGACATATGGTACATTTATAAGTAAAAAGACTTCATCATGCTAATGGTCCTAAGGGAACCCACGGAATTACTAAAGCTTTTTTTCCCTCCCAAAGTATCTGCTAAAAGAGATCCTTTATTAAGATAGGCACCTGATATTTTAAAATGTCCAATATTGTCTTTGTGGTATGGGATGACTTGTACATGCAACCTGAACGAATTTTCTCTTCACTTTTACTTCCGGTAGGCACATTTCTAACCGATCTTCCACTAAGTGGAAGACCCATCCATTTTCAATAAGTATCTGACCCTATCTCTGAACTGCTTCAGTCCTGTAGCTGGAGTCATGCAGCTTATAGGATAAATTTAAAATTCTTAGCAAGTTATATAAAATCTGCCATGATCTGGCTCTTCTCCAACTATCCAGAATAACATTTTGCAACCACCTTTAATATGCCAGGAACTGGGCTAGGCCCTTTTATGACTTAATAACTTTAAAACTTAACATAATCTTGTGTGAGAAGTACTATTATTATCTATATTTTGCAGATGAGAACTGAGGTTCAGAGAGAATGATTTTACCAAAGTTATAGCTGGTAAGTAGTAAAACTACAAGTTTAAGATCTGCATCTTTTTTCTAGCTTTGTTTTCTATACCTTCATTTAGTATGGTTTTGCAACTCCAACATGCAGTATGATTTTCTCTCCATTTAGTAGTTTCCTCATTTGTACTGGGAGCATAAATGTATTGTCTTTTTTTTTCTTTTTAATTTTATTTATTTATTTGAGAAAAAGCAAGAAGGGGGCAAGAGGGAGAGAGAGAAAGAATCTGAAGCAGACTCCACAATGAAAACAGAGCCCAACAGGAGGCTCATGCCTGTGAGACCAAGACCTAAGCTGAAACCAAGAGTCAGGCACTCAACAAATGAAGCTTCCCAGGCACTCTGTGCACTGTCCTCTAAACAGAGCTTTAGTAACTAAGTATTTTTATTCCAGGAAAAAGCAACTAAATCATTCCTATTTTTGTAGATAATTATAAAAGAAAAAAGAAAAGAAAAGATTGGAAATAGGGATATGAGGCAAAATTAAGACAGAGCAGGAGCAGGGTTTTTCAATGAAGTCTTAAAAATAAAGAAAACTGGAAAATTAAACCTAGAGTTTTGAACAGCATTCCTGAATTCTCTAGGCTAGAGAGTACTGAGTTGGGACAAAGAGCAAGAGAGAACCTGAATTTTTTCTAGCAAGTGACAAGTAAATGAGTGTCACTTATTCATTTATTATTATTACGCAGACTTAAACATGTCATTACTACAGTCTTCATTTGGTATGCTGTTGTTATTCATTTACTTTGACAAACAAAGGAAAATTATTCATAAGGACCTCTGCATACTCACATATCAAAACGGTCTCTCTTCATTCTAGTTTTGCCCAGCTGCATATCCTCCAACTCTGGAGGTTTTAAGGAACATAATTTTTAAGATTTGAGTGGGCGAATGTGCTATATTCGTTGCTTCCTAAAGATTTCTTTAATAGTACTAGCTATTTATGCAACTGCCTCACTTTGGGCACAAGCTTTTCTTTGTTCTTCTCTTCTTTAACTCCTACTTATCCCTTGATGTTAACTTAGGTGTGATCTTACCTTCTCACCTATGACCACATACACCCTGGATCAAGTTTTCCTTCTTTGAGCTTCTATAGCACCTGTACTTGTATCTAAGATGGCATTTCCACACTGAATAAAAATTGTCTGTCAGCATGGGAAATGTGACTTTTTTTTTTTAAGATTTTATTTATTTATTTGACAGAGAGAAATCACAAGTAGATGAAGAGGCAGGCAGAGAGAGAGAGAGGGAAGCAGGCTCCCTGCTGAGCAGAGAGCCCGATGCGGGACTCGATCCCCGGACCCTGAGATTATGACCTGAGCCGAAGGCAGCGGCTTAACCCACTGAGCCACCCAGGCGCCCCGGAAATGTGACTTTTTCAGGGATAGTGCATATGTCATAATAAGTAAGAATGTTGGTTCTGGAACCAGTCCTGCTAGGTACAAATCCTGGTTTTACCTTTTACTCCATGAGAGACCTTGCACAAATTATCAACTTCCCTGTGCCTCAGTGTCCTGATCTATAAATGGGAATCAACAAAGTATCTACTTCATAGATCGGATGTGTCAACTTACATAAAGTGACTTGAAAGACAGCTGGCACATAGAAGGTTCTCAGTGTTAAATGAGCTAACCAATTTGACTGCCTATGACAAGAGACTCTGATTAGCTAGCAAGATCCCTTAGATCTTATTTTCCTCCATCTCAAAGTTGAAGGTGTTATGAGTTCTAAAAGAGTGGAGAATATTCCTGTTCAAAAAATAAATGGGCTGCACAGTATTTTATCTATATCCCTTATAGCATTTAACATTTACCACTTGATAATATAGTTTTCTGCTATTCCTGTTTTATATCTTTGTTTAGCAATTTGGACCCATGTCTTCATTTGTACCTCATTTTTATTCATGCCTAATGTGTTGCCTGATGCAAAGGAGAAATGCAAGTATTGCTAAATGAAAAGATATAATAAATCTGAAAGCAGTCAAAAGAAGCAGTATGTCTGATATCATATAGGGTTAACTTGAATTGTTCTTCCTACTGGGTTCTGTGACCATGAACCACTGTTAATATTCTTGAAAGTAAGAAACCTTATAATTATAAAATATAACTTCATAAATTCCTATTATAATTGTAGGCACTATAAAAATCAAAATATATGCCCATGCTCTAAAATCTCAATTTAACAGAACAGTTAAGTACTCAGTGAGTATTTATAGACTTCATTGCCTTGTGGTAGATATTTGGTGGTAAATATTCAGGATTAGACATTTGCTCTCAAGGAACTTACAAGTGTTTGATGTCATTCTTCTTTCTTAAGCACACTTTAAATATAGTTTATGATCCATCAAATGAGCTTATTCTAATAGCAAATGATATAGTCTACTTTTCTGTATACAATATATTTCATCAACTATGTTGCACAGAAAAGTTCTATTTTTTTTCTTTTTCCTTTTTATTTTTTTCTCTAGTGCCCTAAATACAAAAAAAACTTATGTTTAATCAGATAATTTGGGGGAAAAAACATATAGACCTGCTTGGGCATAAAATTAAAAGAATTTATTTATTTTTAAAGATTTTATTTATTTGTCAGAGAGAGAGAGCATGAGTGAGCACAGGCAGACAGAGTGGCAGGCAGAGTCAGAGGGAGATGCAGGCTCCCTGCCGAGCAAGGAGCCCAATGTGGGACTCGATCCCTCTACGCTGGGATCATGACCTGAACCGAAGGCAGCTGCTTAACCAACTGAGCCATCCAGACATCCCAAATTAAAAGAATTTAAACCTACTAAAATTTCTAGTGAGATGTAATATTTTCTTATTCCATTTATCAAATCAGAGAACTCAGTGCTTGAAATAGAAGTTTATTCCCCTTTTAATATTAATTAGCTCTTAAACCTGTGAAGCTCCTAAAGACCTCCAGGGACTCAGCCAGAGAACCCTCAGTACCTATTTCTAAGCTCTCACTCCTTGAACTGTGCTTTCTTTCATTTTGGATCCTTGCTTTCCTTACTTGCTGCCCCACAAATGCTTTGAAAAATGAAGGGAAAAAGTGGCAACAGATATTCACATCGAAGCCTTCAATCCCCACAGTGCCTTTACAAATGCTATTCTATATGCCTGCAAAATATCTCATATACCTTGGTTTGCTCCCTGGATAATGTAACTACGGTTTAAAGCACTGTCCTATGGGTCCATTCTGGAGAATGACATCTTCACACCAAAATCAAGTTAGTTCTTTTACATCACCTAACATCGTTTACATTTACAACACCTAAAATTTCAAACACATAACATTTCAAATACTAAATAAAGCTTCTTATGTATTATCTCATTTCATCTGTACCAACATGAAATATGAAATATGCATTATTACAATCCCAAGTTTATAGCTAAATAAATGCTGGCTAAGAAATGTTCGTTAACTTGCTTAAGTTCACTGTATAGAGAAACTACATTTCAGTCTAGGTGTTCATCCTTAAGTTCACAGCCACCAACCTATATAAAATGTTACTAAAACAAACTAACCCAAAGTTCTTTAATTATGCTCATACTGGAAGTAGGTAATGAAGTTCTTGAGGAAATGGACCTATAACTATATTCTTAGTGTCTTGAATTTAGTAGGGGTTTAGCAAGTATTTGATGGATGAGCTGATGAGTTGGTGGATAGAGAGAGATAGACGAAAGTAAGAATAGGCAGTGGAGAATGGACAAAAGACTGAATGACCAGAATAAATGAAAAGATATAATCCTAGGGACTGGTTTGTGGTCTGATGTGGAGAGAAAATAGAATTCTTGGGTCTGTTTCCCCATTTGTTGCCCTAGCTTGTTCTGCCTGTACAACCATGTATAAATGCTAATATATTTTGTTTTTCCCCTACTGTTGTTAATATGCATATATTTTTGCCTCTGGGAATGCTTATAGAAAATATTTCTGTCATCTGAGTAATGATTTAATTCCTCATACATTCTTTCAGGTGATGAATATAACATTTCATGACACAGTATTTCCCAAAAACGCTGGTTTGTTTCGCATGTAGTAGGTGATCAGCAAATGATCGTTATATGACTAAATGAATCAGTCAAAAAGGAATGCATGAAAGAATCAGTCAATAATCACCTAAACAATGCTTGAGTGTAGAAACTATACATTAATTTACTAATTCATGTTTATTTTACACTGTAGCTATGGGAGCTAACATTTACTATTGAAACAGGACTGTTACAGATACTGTGTTATGCCCTTATACACAATGAGTCATATAATCCTCATAATGACCATGAAAGATATATGTTTCCATTCCCATTTCAGACGTTTATAAAGAAAAACACAGACAGGTTAAGTTTGATGGGATAAGAAGCTAAGCACCTATGAAGTGGCAGGGTTCAGATTCAAACCATGTCATTTTGATTCTTCAGTACTTGCTCTTTTCTTTGTACATGGGATGTAGAATGACTGTGAAAATTATATAAATTTGGTTTATAATGTTTAAGTCAATACTGCCCACTTTTCTAATGACACTGGGCTTTACTGCTCAGATAAATTACTGAAGTTACTAATCCTCATCCTGGGGGGAAAAAATAGTAAAATTATGGGAAAAGCTGAATACTCAATTGAATAGAGTATGCCCCATCATCTTGGCCTCAGTTGCCCTCTGAAAAACTGTGGTGAAACAGAGCCAAGGGTTTCCCCTAAATAACTCAAAGCCAACTGTCATCCACTCCTGGTCTCTTACCGCTTTCTCCATACCTAGAAAGATAGTCACATATTTATGTAGGGCCTTTTATAGATCAATCTTTTCAAAAGGTGATTAATTCTGGAGAAGTTTCCTTGTGATTACTTTTGTGGCATATTCTCCAAATGTTGAACTGCACCTGGAGTATGTACATTTCTCGAGGACAACTCTATATACCTGCTTTATCCTAGCTGAGAACTCAGTGGTTTTATTTTTTTATCCCTCTTAGTAGCTGATTTTCTGAATTTCTGATTATACTGAAGGATAGTTGACAAATAAAAATTGTACATATTTAAGGTATACATGACGTTTTGCCTTTCTGTCTCTGCCTTATATATATACATATGCCTATATATATAAAATGGAATATTATTGGAATGGAATGGAACGGAATTATTGGAATGGAATACATATATCACATTTTTTACCATATTTTTAAAAATCTGTTTATCTATCAACAGATACCTAAGTCATTACCATATCTTGGCTACTATAAATAATGCTATAATGGTGCTACATAGAAGCACAGATATCTCTTTGAGCTACTGATTTCATTCCCTTTAATATATATACCTAAAAGTAGGAGTTTTAATTTTAATAGTAGCTCTATTTTCAGGTTTTTTTTAAAGATTTTATTTATTTATTTGACAGAGATCACAAGTAGGCCGAGAGTCAGACAGAGAAGGAGGGAAGCAGGCTCCCCGCTGAGCAGAGAGCCCGATGTGGGTCTTGATCCCAGGACCCTGGGACTATGACCTGAGCTGAAGGCAGAGGCTTTAACCCATTGATCCACCCAGGCACTCCTCTATTTTCAATTTTTTGAGACACCTTCATACTGTTCCATAATGGCTGTACCAATTTACATTCCCACCAACAGTATACAGTACTCTCTCTATCCTCATCAACACTTGTTATCTTTTATCTTTTTCATAATAGGCATTCTAACAAATGTGAAGTAATATCCCACTGTAGTTTCAATTTGTATTTTTCTGATAATTAGTGATGTTGAGCATATTTCATATACCTATTGATTATTTGCATGTCTTTAGAGAAATATCTATTCAGGTCCTCTGCCCATTTTTAAATTAGATTAATTAAATTAATTAGATTAATTGTTTTTTGGTATTAAGTTGTTTGACTTCCTTATCTATTTTAGATAGTAACCCCTTATTGTATGTATGGTTTGCAAATATTTTCTCTAATTCCATAGGCTGTCTCTCCCAATTCCACAGGTTGATTGTTTTCTTTGCTATGAAAACTCATTAGTTTTAGAAACATGATAAACTCAAAGGCCTAAGGAGATTAAGGGGGAAAAAAAAAGAACTATGGATTCAGACTTGAAGGTAATAATTCATATCTTTAAGGAGAATGAAATAGTTCTAAATTATTTATTTTCTTACATAAAACTTCTAATTTTCTATTTGTAAGAAAAAATTAGATTATTTAAAATATTATATTGCATAATGAAATATGATTGCTGTAATAAATCAGTTTTAAAGGTAAGAAATCAGAAATAATTATAAGAAGGACAATATATGGACTAAGTGTCTATGCTAAGTTAAGTGTTAATGCTATAGTTGGACATTTACATTACACTGAACTTTCTGGCAGCTAAATTTACAAAGGAAGATGCTTGCTTGTTCACAGCTTTCACTGAAAAAATAAAATAAGAGGATCATCAGAAGAATCCATTTCTTCCTGGGCTATGTACTAGGAGGATTCTCCCCTGAGCAAAGTCAACAATGAAATGGGGAACATGGGCTCTGGATCACAGAGTCATCAATGGGGTCTTCTCTATGTAAGTTTGGATAGGTTATTTAACACTTCTAAGATATACCTCACTAAAAGTAATTTGTATTTAACATTTGATTAATTCAGAAGAATACATGAAATACGCTTGAAAGGAAAAAAAGAACAGTAATAAAATAATTCTATGTATACCCACATTTAGAAACAAAATGTCACAGTACCACCGGAGATCCCTGGATATCTCTCTAAGGACCCATCCCCTTCTCTCCACTCACTATGAGAAAAACTTAAACTCTTGGAACTTTTAGAGTAGCCATTATTTTACAACATTTTAGAGTTTTCCTATAGATATATGTATCCCTATAAGATATTGTTTTTATTCATGTTTTTGAAGTTTATATACATGTATCACACTGAATGCATTTTTTTCTGCAAATTGCTTTTTTCACCCATTCTATGTTTGCAGTTCATCCCATTGAATATATTTAACTGTAGTTCAGTGACTTTCATTAATGTGCAATATTCTCTTATACAACTATAATAAGATAATTTATTTAACCATTTTATGACTATACCTATTTGGGTCTTTTCCCCCAGTTTTGTATTGTTTTGTCATTACAAACATGCTTCTATGAGCATTTTGTATCTATGAGCATTTTGGATGTATGAGAGTGTCACTAGGGTAAACTCTTAGGATGGCTACTGCAGGGAAGTATACAGAGTCTATCACCCCCAGTCTAGTCAGATGAACATCAAGTATTCAAATTAAATTGATCATAATCCTTGATTAATGAAACACCCATAAAAAAAGGTCCATGTAATCATCTACATTTTTTTTTACTTCTCTAATTAATGTCAAATTGTTTCCCAGAATAATAATACTATTTACATTTTGCCAGCAGATTCAGTTGCTCCACAGTCCAGCCAACCGTTAAATATTTCAATTTCTCCAAATCTGTTAGATGAGATATGAAATCTCATTGTCATGCTAATAATCCACGTTATGTCTAGTGAAGTTGAGCATATTTTAATATGTTTATTCCCTAGTCAGAATTCTTACCTTCATGTTTAAAGTTCAGTGAAATATTTCATACATGTTTGTTAAAATGATGAAAATAGATATATACCAAAATACCCAACACAAGTCTTGATACAGAGCTGGCATTTCATATATGTCAATTACCACTCTTAGCTCCCATCCTTCTCATAAATAAGAACTACTTCATAAAATGAGGAAGAAAATCTTCCTCTAATTTTTTTTAAAGATTTTTAAGTAATGTTTATATCTAATGTGGGACTCAAACTCAATACCCCAAGATCAAGTGTCACATGCTCCACCAACTGACCCAGCCAGGTGCCCCTTCCTCTAATGTAGTCAAGACATACCAACATATTGCTCACATAGATGCTTCTTGAGGACATGTGCACATACATGTGCACACATGTGCACATGGAGGCATGCGCACACGCATGCACACACACACACACACACTTTTAACCAATTCGCTGAAGGTTTTTCTGTAAGAAGCTGAAGTTAAATTGCCTTATTATTTTCATGTTTTTTATTCCAATTTAACAAAGGAAAACATGTAAGATTAAATAAATAAAAACCTGGCACATGAGGAAGATATGCCAAAAAGAATTGTCAGAAACCGCAGCAGTCTTCTTTGCCTGTTTTTCAGCAATCCTCATTTGGACATGCTATAATCTCAAATCACAATGGAGACATATTCCAAATAAGAATATGTGTGATAAAAGTCCAATTTAATGTAAATTTCAAAAGTCAGAAATATTTATATTACGGTAAACTCATCATGTGTTTTAATAAAAAATTACCGATGTTGTACAACTTTCTAGATTCTGTGGGTATAGAAACTTCTTTTTATGATAGTTAATATGCACAGAATGAGCTTCCAGGAAATCAGCAGGGACTCTTATTAGTTCCCAAAGTTTTGGAGGGATTCCAAATGCAACTAAGCCAATTTTAGGGATATGGAACTAAATCTAAAAAGTAGAGATGATAACATCTTCTTTAAAGTAGTATTTCTAAGACTAGGGAGTATGCATATAAATTGGCTGAAGGACAGCAGAGACTCAACAATCATTAGTAATGATTTACCTATACAACAATTCTTTCAATTCTGTAAGTATTTATTAAAAATCTAGTATGTGCAGGGCACTGTGGTAGGCACTGGAATATATGTACTAGAAGAGAAAATAAATAAACATAACAAAACAGAAGCCATCTACAGTACTATCATAAATACCAGCTTTTTCTTAAATCTTCCAACAGATATGTGGATTTGAATATGGTATAATAGCCTACTTATCATGAAACATACATTAATTAACAAAATAGAGCTTTCTTTTTTAATTTCATTAACTGTAATTTTTAGGCTGGTAAATTTTTGTTGTGGGGGCTATCTTCTGCAATACTATTTGTTAGAGAAATGAGTTATAGAAGCAGTGGACTGAAAGAAAAAAAGACCAAAAGTTGAAATCTGGCTTTGCCAATGACTATTACTATATTTATTTAACCAAGACAGAATTTAGAAAACAAAGCAGTAATAGGGCCAACCTAATGGGATTTCTCAGAAACTGTAGATGTTATACCAAGCAGAATTTGGGCTTTTAAGCATCAGCATAAAAGTAATACAGAATAAGTAAAAATCCCTGTTCCCAGCTCTAATATTTGGATAGCTCATAGTCGAGTGATACAAATATTACACACTGTATGCTGCTGGTAAGCTCACTAATTCTCTGCATTCTTTATGATTCAGTTTCCTCCTTTGTAAAAGGAAGGGTGATTCCCTACTTCCCAAGTTTTGGTAGAATATACAGCCAGGGATTTTCCACTAGTCCATATAGCTCCTTCTTTGTCATCCTTTAACCTATAATATTATAATTAGTTATTATTATAGACTATTATTGTAAATCTATATATTCAAAAATATTCAAATATGTTGGTTCTTTTTTTTTTTTAACTACCAATAAAACCAGAAGCCACAAGGACAGAGAGGTTATATAAGCAGCCACAACTTCTTGTCATTTAGGGGTTTCAATGATTAACAAAGTTCTTCCACCTGTAAGCTAACTAATAAATGGAATCTACATAACAGAACACAGAGATTTTTATGAAAATATTTTTAAAAATTACAAATGAAAATGCCTCTAGGAAAGGAGGCACTAAGTTTGCCCTTTTGAAAACTGTACCCAATTATATCTACTTCACAGGATTGTTGTGCCAGAAAATCGGGTTTTTGTTTGTTTTGTTTTAATTGGAATCTCTACAATAATGCAAGCAATATGTTTTGCTTAAATTTTTAATCAAGTACAAGTGACTGATATAAATCTGTCAATAACAAGTTTATCCCAGGAAATCATGGAATCTTCCTCTTGCCTCTCATTGAGAATATTCCATTCAAAACATTTTTGCCAGGTTGTGATTTAATTACTATTATGGACAATCCTTACATAAGGTGGAGGAAAAGTCTAGAGTCCATGAATGGTGCAGCACAAACATCCCAAGACCACCTCTGATCTCCCTACTACTCTACTTAGCTTTGCATTACTATAAAAATTGAGAAGGATCGAGGCTTTTAAAAGAGATGATCTCAACAGAGACACAGGTCATTAGGAGAGAGCTTAGGAATCTGGAATCAGAGGAATTTGTTGGAAACCCAGCACTGCTACCTACTAACCATGCAGTTCTGACTCAATGGCACAACTGTCTGAATCTCACTTTCCTCATCTGTAAAAGGGGCATGATAATGCATTGCTGATGTGGGATAATGTAAGTGAACATTCAAAGTAATCTGAAAGTTGGGAGAAGAACTTCCATCATGGAAAACAAATGAATCAAAAGCAAACATTTGAAAGTATTCTGAATTGAGATGGCTTATTTGATCTGTTGGCTTATTTTACTTTGAAAAATTTTTTCTTTAGGATAGAAATACCCTTATGGGAAGAGGAAGTGGCATGGAGAGACACAGAACAGAGAAGGCCATGTGAATACACAGGCATAGACTGACGTGATGCACCTAAGCAGCCAAAGGACCAGATTGCTGACAACCATACAACCATCAGCAGGAATAGGGCAGTTTCTTTCTCAGAGCCTCCAGAAGGAATAAACCTTGCCAACACCTTGATTTCAGGCTTCTGGCCTCCTGAACTGTGAAAGAATTAATTGTTGTTGTTTGAAGACATCAAGGTTTTGTTATTTTGTTACAGAAGCCCTAAAGAACACTGATGCATCTCCCTATACTTTCATTGCTTCAGTTGTGATATGCTGGCATAGAGCTATAAATTTACCCAATATTAGTATATAAACTACACTGTATTTAGGCTGGAATAACAATGGTAAAAAGACACAGATACATACATGTCAGAAAGAGAGGCATACATTAGACTAAAAGACAGCCCTAAATGTATTATAATGGTGGCCCACTGTACTACCTGTGGCAATAAGGGGAGGTGGGTAGAGGTAGATCCTGCGTCACACAAGGAAAGCTCTCAAAAAATAGAGAACTGGGCTGAGTGCTGCAACAGAGAGAGATCATCTTGTTAAGGGCCATGAAGAACAAAGATGAGGCAAGGAATGCAGACAGGGCCAGATTGTGAGTCCAAATTTTTCCTGAAACAGTGTACTTCAGTTTCCTCATCTATCAAGTATGTAGATTGGACAAAGTCATAATCTTGCTCCACCTCTGGGGTTCTGAGAATCTAGGAATATTTAACGCCTTGAAAGCTGTCATAACTTTGACTTTGGCTCCCAGGATTACTAAAGTAACAGTTCTGTTAAGTCACTCAGCAATAATCATCACATAAATGAGTGATACTGAAAAGTATGTGTAGTTAAGTGGTTGATTAACCTAATTAATAATTAAGTTTTTTATTTTAACTCCAGTATTTTTCACACACAGTGTTATAGTAGTTTCAGGTATACAATACAGTACTTCAACTATTCTATATATTACTTAGTGCTCAGGATGGTAAGTCTACTCCTTAATCCCCATCACCTATTTCACTCATACCCCACTCACCTTTCACCCATCCCCCCATCCACTACGATTAATTTAAAATGCACTGTTGTGAAGTTCCATACCAAAAATATTGGCTTAAGGAAACCAAGACCTCCATCCTGTACCTACATGTGAGTTTGTGCCCAAGTGAAAGACATACTAGGCAATGGATCATCCAACTAAGAAACACATCTTATTTCTGTTTATGGACCTGCATCAGGCTTAGGCACACCCTACAGATAAGCATGAGAGTACTGACCATGTGAGGTAGACTTGAAGTAAACAATTTAAAAGACCATTAATATAGCTGAGGTGAAATATAACCTGCCCCTCCCTTCCCGACATACACACATAATAGGGGGAAATGTCTTTAATTGGTTATTTTGGACTATCTTTGCCAAGTTCAGATTTTGGTTTACAAAGGAAGGCACTGCAAAATTTGCTGTAGTTCTGCAAAACTACAACTGAAAAACCTGAATTCTAAACCAGGCTCTGCCATTTCCTAGTATGTTCCCTGGAGAAAGTATATAACTTCTCTCAACATTAGTCTCAGCAATAAAATGGTAATTAATACACTCTACCTTGAACAGTGAGCACAAAAATTTATAAAATTACATATTTCATCTACCTACTATAGTATTATATATTTTAAGGTAAAATTACCTTTCAATTAGCCTCATCAATTAGATCTAACAGAGAATCTAATATATATTATAAATTATATATAATATACATTTTAATCTATATATTTTAATATATATTCCATCTATACATATATTGAAGAAAAAATTTTAGGATCCTAAGTATATTCTTAGACCACTCCATACCATGAAATGATTTAATTTATACTACCTTCTATAGAGACTTGTGCAAAATTATTTATAATTCATTTGTACACAGCAGCACATAAGTGTTCATGTTGGAATTTTTCCAGTAATTTGAAGCTGTATACAATTTCAAACCTACTAACAAGGTCACTGACTGCAACTGTAAGTACATTTCTATTTAAAAAAGAGCTGACTCTCCATGATTTAAAACAATTCTTATAAATTTCACAACAGTCAGTTATGTAGAAATGAAGGTTTTTCCCAATGGCAGCCCAAGTAGTGCAGAAAACTGGTGTTTGAATCAGATAGAATTTACTTCCCATTCTAACTCTGTTGCAATTTATTAGAACAGAAAGTTATCCTCTTTGGTAGTGTGCAAATAATAATGATCACTATACTACTGCATAGTTAATTTGATCATCAAATAAGATAAGACATGTGGTAACACAGAGCTAAATGTCTTAGAAATAGGAAGTAGCAGAATAACCTTTTTGTGGGGTCTTTATTATGTAAGTATTTGGGTGTGAACATTTTGCAAAACTGGCTTTTCAGTCAATCTGATTGGTTTAAAAATACTTACCAAAAATTGTTACAGCTTCTGACTGCCCTCCTCCCTATAACACCCTCAAATAACACACTGAAAAATAAAAACCAGATAGACAACAACCTCTGCTAGATACACAACAACAAAACGTTAAAACATCACTGGAGTTCTCTGATAGTTTGATGGCAATTGCCTTTTTTGAGAGAGACCTAGAGCTTCAGCTTCAACTGTTCAATTTAATGGTATTCCTTTTATTATTATTATTATTGTTATTATTGTTGATGCATAACTGACATGCAATATTAAATCAATATCATGCGTAAAACATTGATTCAACAATTCTATACACTACTTACTGCTTATTTCACAGTATAGTCCCTGTCTGTCACTACAATGTCATTACAATATTATTAACTATGTTCCCTATGTTGTACTTTTCATCTCTGTGACTTATTTATTTTATTACTGGAAGTTTGTACCTCTTCCTATTTGCCCATACCCCTACCCACTTCCCCTGGGCAACCACCAGTATGTTCTATTTTTAAGAGTCTGTTTTTGTTTTTTCTTGTTCATTCATTCATTTGTTTATTTTTTAGATTCTACATAAAAATGAAGTCATATGTTATTTTCTTTTCTGTGTATGACTTATTTCATTTAGCATAATACCCTCTAGGTCCACCCATGTTGCTGCAAATGGCAAGATCTCAACCTTTAAAAACTACTATATGCCCATATGTATGCCACCTTCAATCTTTTATAGACATAAGCTTATATATTTAAATAGATTTTAAAAAGGAGTACGTTTGGCCATCACATTGTTGATCTATTTTTATAGTTAAAATGCCTAACACAATTGCTTATTTTTGGCCTCACATTTTATTGTGTAAACTTTGACAGTTTGTTCTAATGTTCCATTCTTTGCAGAGTACTCTGTTGATGGTAAGTAGTAAATACAATAGAGAACATCTTACACTTGTTATAGTTCTAAAAATATCTTGTAACTCCTAAAATCAACTAGTCAATGGAACACAAAATTTATGGTGACATATATTAAATTACCATTTATATCCTAAAATTCAGAACTTTTTTTTTTTCTTGGCAAAGCAGCACTTTATTTCTTTTTACCACTCACATGATATTTATCTGGGTTTTTATAACTCCCACACAAAATAAACACCAAGCATGTCATGAATAGGAAGAAAACTTATGGGTATTAAACATATATATGGATACACATATGGACATATTATCATGTCCTTGAAAACTGACATAGCAGCAACGCTCATCTGGGAAAAACCTCTAGCACTTTGTATGAGTTATATGTGATGATTGGATTATATAAAATACATGCGGCTTTTTTTTTCATTATTCATATACTATAAAGAAACAACATTATGGCAGTTGCCCAAGGACTTTTGCCTTAGTCCCACTTAGCCTTGTCCTTAAAAATCAGGAGGCCAGAGATAAAATGTAGTATTTTCAGATATGAGAGTCCAAATTCTAAACCCCCAAGATTTACTTACTAATTCAGCACAGGTACAATATGACAATGAATGGTACTTTCTTTCATCTCATTACTGCTTCTATGGCATTGAGTGCCAATAGGTCAGAGAAAATCTCCCTCATTCGTTGCATTTATGTCCCCAAGATATCCATTTACTAGAATGAGATAAATAATGACCAATAAAAACACAGGCTTCCAAAGGTTATTTTTTTAAAGTAATTTTAAAGAAAAGGATACATAATGTTCAGATCCAGATTTAATGCACTATTATTCAAAGAAAAAAAAAAGATACAGGATTTGGCATTTGCCATACACTGGGCTTGGTTCCTGCCTCTGTCAGAGGAGGGGAAGTTGGGCATACTCTATAAACCCTGACTCAAATCCTCATTTGGGAAAATGGATGTAATAATACTTTAGAAGTAGATTATCATGACAGTGACCTTGGATGACTGAGTTGTAAACCAGTGAATGTAGAGCCCTTCCCTCTTTTCTTTAAGTTTCCTTGGTATAATCCTAAAATTAACTGTGGCTCTTATTTGGAGACAAGGAGCACTGCGCCTGGGATAGGAAGATCCAGGCAAAAATTATTTTTTTCCTTATCATTTAATGCTTATCTGACTTAAACAAGTCACTTAATCTCTCTGAACTATAGTTTATGTATTGTAAGAATAAAAAATAGTATCTAGTATAACTACCTCAGTGACTTATTGAAGCTGAATTAGAAACTGAGGTTGAATTTATCAAAATTCTTTTTAAACTATGGAAAACCATTTAAAGAAAATAGCTCAGGAAGTTTACTTGGAGGGATTTCCAGAGTGTTAAAAAAAGAAAGCAGAAAAAAAGCAAGGTGTTGGGAAATATGTAAAAAGCAATCCCATTTTAGATAAATATTGACAAAAACCATGTGTGTGTGTGTGTGTGTGTGTGTGCGCGCGCGCACCTGTGTGCATCCATATGTGTAATATGCATCTGTGTGATTACGTCAGCATGGATAAATATCAACATCACTTACCTGAGATAGTACTGGGATAGTAGAGAAAGAAGAAAGGTTGACAGTGGATCAATAAATCAATAAACTTACAAAAATATTTAAGAAAATGAAGAAAAAATAGATACCTATATCCAAGATAAATGCATGTATGTGATATAATTTACATAAATTTATAGTGTCTAAATATTTGTGTGCATAGTATAGACATAGACTGAACTATATAAGAACAATCACCAAAGCACTAATGGTAAGCACGTCAGAGTAAAGCATAATGGAGAAAGATGTTTCTATTTTATTCCTACACATGGCTGGTATTGTTTTATTTTTATTCAATGAGCATACATTATTTATGAAATTTAAAATACACAAATAGGGATACCTAGATGGCTCAGTTGGTTAAGCCACTGCTTTCAGCTCAGGTCATGATCCTAGCATCCCGGGATCAAGTCCCACATCGGGCTCCTTACTCAGAAGAGAGCCTGCTTCTCTCTCTGCCTCTGCTGCCACTCTGCCTGCTTGTGCTCTCTGTCTCTCTGACAAATACATAAATAAATAATATCTTTAAAAAATAAAATAAAATACACAAATATTTTTTTCTCAAAAAATAAAACAAAATCACTAATCTCATCCAAAGAAATATTATACATGACACTGGCCATTTTTTTTATCTATGCACACCCATTTCGCCTCCTTTGCTCATTATAGACATTACTAGTAGATCATGGCATCCTTTTTATCAAAGCTAGACACAGCTTCATCACTCTTCACACAATGCAACAGGAGCCATTACTAAATAAGAGAGACGATCACACTAGAGTAAATTATCTTGCCATCAAAGCATCAATTAATTTCTTTGAAGGTTAGCCCCAGATTTTCATCTCTGCTTATGCAACAGCAACATTTTAGCCAAATGTTTACAAAATAATGAATGTTATCTAAAGATAATAATTACAATTTGAACTTTTCTGTGTGTGAGATTACAAAATAGAGGTATTAGAAAATGATTAAATAGCAAAAAAAAAAAATAAAGTTCATATATGCCAATTATTCTACTGGGAAAATGGTCAAGGACAATAAAAGGATATTTCAGGCTTCTGAAGTAGAAAAAAAGATGGAACACATGTCTTAAAATTGTGTGGTCATGCTCCTCTTACTAGGGAAGAAACAATAGGACATTTACTTACTGGCAAATTGTATTAGGGCCTCAGCAAGATAATTTGAAGACAGATTTCCAGTGTGGCTTTGTCCTTTAAATTCATGGTGCTTTTCTGGAAATAACTTTACATCAGACTCATATTCCTCATCTGTGAAATGGAACTAGAACAATCTTGCATCTCACTCCAAAGACTGGATACACATAAAAGCACTCTGCTAACAACTAAATAGGATACAAATGTGAATAACTGTGACATTAGAGGGATATTACAGCCTATTATTCACGTGAGAAAAATGACATGCTGGTTTAGAATAAAACTTAGTAAAGCAATAGGTGATTTTCTGAAGAAAAAGTTTCTGTATTGATGAATTATTATTTTGTTATTTAAGCATCCCTTAATTCTTTAAAATCATATTTGATTATGGATGATAGCAATTGTCTCTTACAACTACAATGAATGCTTGTTGTGACAAATTATGTGTTGTGGGGGAAGACTAAAAATATTTAAATCCTTTATCTCAGTCCTTTTAAGGAAAAATTCAAAATTTTGGAGCTTTCTATTACTATTTGTAAAGTGGAAAAATAATAAAAGGCATGACATAAAATGATTAATAATTCAATCTACTTAGGTAGTTTTTAAAAACTGACTAATTTCATTATAGCTCCATAGGTTCTTTCCCATAAGTAAGCATTGTCTGCTCAGCCACTGTATACCAACATTTTGCTAAGTACTGCAGGGAACACTGTGGGAGGGATAAAAATACCCAAAAGAGGCTGAATTTGAGACAGTCTGTAAATGTCTTCATAAAGATAAAATACATGCTATTGGCTCAGATTTTGGTTATGTCTAACATATAACTATATGTTAAAAAGTTACATTTCACTAAGAACATTTCACTAAGGGTATATCTCCTAGATATTTAGGAGATATACCCTCCCCAATAAGGAAGAAACACAGATGTGGGGGGGAAATCTATGCTGTCAGAAGCTATCAGAGAAAGAATCACAGGGTCTATGAAAATACAGAGACCATCCACCTACCACACCCCAAAAAACACATAATCCCTATTTATCCTGATAAAAAAAGGCTTTTTGAAGGAAGTGATCCTTGATCTGTGTCTTAAAGGACAAAGGAACTGAATCACAAGGAAAAAGAGAAAAAGAATGAAGAGGTGAATCAAAGGAAAGGCAAGAGAAAGATAAACATTCATTTGACCCAAATTTTGAGGCCAGTTCTCTACTAACCCCTTTTGAAGGTGATAGCTTATACAAATGTTAATCTTTCTGGTGAGATATATCTTATTTTGTACCTCTATTATTGTATTTTTCTTCTTTATGCATGACACATGACTTAATAAAGGTTAAAAAGCATTAAATGATAAGGATGGTAGTGGAGCTCAATTCTATTTTCATCTCTAGTTCTTGTTCTTTTCTTCATATTAACACTTCCCTCTAGAACTCAATTCCTTCTTTCTTCTTCTAGAACCAGAAAAAGAAATGAGTATCAAAATCTTAACTTCTTTGTCTAACTTTAAGAATGGAATTATAATTTCCCATACTTATTTACCTGTTTTTCTTTAAGAGCCATGTTGGGTCCATGGTCAAAGGAGCGAGATTGATACAAAGCGAAGGCCAAGCCAAGCATTGATAATCAAACTGACCCGCCAGGGCCGTCTCTTGCAAAGAAGCAATGCCGCTCTTTACAAACTAGCTTTTAAGGTCAAAGGCCATGTGGTTGGGCCTGGCCACGCACAGGTGACTAATGAGACTGTAACACAGAGAAAGCTGCACAGTCCTGCTAGGTCATACATAAATGACCAACTGAATTACAATTTACCCTATAGTAGATATTTAAACTAGCCTATCACCTTGGTCAGACTTGGTACCCAAAGGGCACCCAAAGGGCAGGGCCCATACTCCTTGGTAGCTAGGAGACAGTATGCACCCCCCACTGATTGTATACCTCCACCTGGCCTGACCCACCCTTGTATTTGGGCTTTGTTACCTGTGACTGGTTTCTGGGACTTGTTTTTAAGGAAGTTCCCTGAAGGAGTGGGGGGCAGGGTCAGGATGGAGCTGCTCTGGCTAAATAGGCCCTTACAAGCCACAAAAAGCATCAACATAAGAATTAATCACACCTGAGGAAAAAGGTAATTAAATGCTGACATTTGACCATCCCTCAACAGGTCCAGGCCCTAGCCAGTTCTTTCCTTCTTTCAAAAACATTACTGAGCACATAAACTTTGTTAAACAACAAAACAGGACATCATGAAGTAAGAGGAACAAACAAGGGGATATTGTCAGTAAATTTAATCACTGATGAATAAATATGTGTGCAGTGCTGAAAAAACAATTATGAGAATGTTGGAGAGGGCAAAATGGGAAGATCATATTTAAGATGGAGTTTGAGGGTTAAGTAGGCATATTTCCAAACCAGAGACAAAACAGGACACAATCTAGGGTGAGTGGGTCTCACAAATGAAGGAAATGCAATGAGTGGGCTGGCTGTTCTGAATAAGGAACCATCTGTGATTGGTACTTAGAGCACATACATTGGGAGGCAGCATATGTGTGACAGCAGAGGAAGGCACAGCAGCATTGAGCACACTCTAAATGCTAAGTGAGGGGGGGCTGGATTTTGTCTGGAAGTTTTGGGAGATTTGAAGGGTGGTAAGCAAAATAGTGCCATGATCAGATCTGTATTAGGGTGAATAGGATTGGAGGGAGGTCAGGGGGCAGTGAGGAAGATGCTGGAAGAAACAATACCAGGGCTTTGAGGCTATAAATAGGGAGAGGAAAAAAGAGATGAAAGACCATTTCCTCAGAAAGGTCAGCCATGGTCCAGATCATGAGAAACTTAACACTGTAACTGAAAGATAAGATATTTATTTATAAGAATGTCTATACCAGTAGGTAGCATCTCAATATTTCCTTCCTGGTGTTAACAGAAGTTGAGCAGAGGGAGATGGCTTCAAAGACTACTTGGAAATACATTACCATGGCCTCATTTATTTTGAGCCTAGTCCATCAGTATTAGTAATGATGAGGGAGCAGGAGGCTGGCTGAGGACAGAGCAAAAGCTGGCGCCTCACACCCCCCTCTCCACCAGCTCCCCTCCGTAATATGTGTAACATTCCTCAGGCCCCCTTGACTGCCATGAACAATAAGCAAATAGTTAACATGCAGAGATCACAATCCTGCAGGACAGGAATCTCCCTTGCTCTGCAGATGTCCTAGAGATCTACAAACAGGGAGGTTGCCTTATCAATAGCACAAATTTCCAGAGACAAATAACTCTCAGTTCCTCAAGCCTTAATGTCTCCCTCCCCACCATAACTGGAGGAGGCTAAGGTAGAAGGGAATGTAAATGATAGCAGGATCATAACACCCCACCAAGAATCTCCCAACTATCTTGATGCTAATGCCTGACCTAAAGACATCATTGATCAGGCCATAAGGGCAAGGCCTCCTCCCGGGACCTTGTAGGCGCTCTTTAACATATGAAAACTCCGTTGAAACCTCCCTTCCCCTCACCTTCCCCCAACCTCAAAGTATATAACCTGCCATACCTCACAACCTGGGGCAGCAGCTCTTCCTGCCCACGGGTCCTGTCCCCATGCTTTAATAAACCACCATTTTGCACCAAAGATGTCTCAAGAATTCTTTCTTGGTCATCCACTCCGGACCTCAGCCCACGGAACCTCACCTAGGTTCTAGAGCTTCATCAGTAACAGGATGCACTGGTTGATTGGCCAAGAACAACAACAACAAAAAAATCACTCAAAGGAACTTCACCTATTGAAGCTAGCTGTATGCCTCTATCTCTCTCTCTCTAAACACACACACACACACACACACACACACCGTACTGCTTCTAGAGCTATGTTTCAGCATGATTTATAATTTGATTTAACTATTATAAATTTAAAGACCAAGAGACCAAGGGCAAATTAACCCATATTTTTGAGCCTTAATGTTTCCTCATTGGCAAAATGGGGTGATAATACCTCTCTGTCAAGGTTACTGTGAGGATTTAAGTAAACAATTTAAGTGATATCCCCGGGCACAATCTAATAGATAGTAGATGCCTGATAGGTTTTATTTCAGTTTGGTTTTTGTTTTCTTTCTTGGGGATAATCAACATAGTTTATAGATCTTTGTCACCAACACCAAGGAAATAAGTTTCTTCTATGTATGACAAGAAGAGATAGAACTATAGATGTTGTGTAGAGTATTCTTACATTGCATGCAAAACACTGGCATATATTGAGTCCCTCCTAGATGCCAGGCACTGTGCTTAATCCTGGAGACACAAAACAGCTCAGAAAAAGACCATTTCCTCAAAAAACTCACAACCAAGAGCAAATAAATAATAACAGAGTATTAGGTACCAAAATAGAACAGAAATTCAGAATAAGATTTTTTTTTTACAAAATCTCCACTGGGTATACAACATCCATTATGTCCAGAAAAACTGTTGCTAGAGGACACTTAAGTAGTGAATGAATTTAGACTAAATATTTGATGCAGTTCAGCACCACTGAGAAATTCGGCTTGTGTGGAAGAAGAATTTGCAGACCAGAGAGCATGAATAAATTCCATTAACCCCAAGTAAAAGCTGTATGTAGAAAAGAAAAAAGAAAAAGTGCTATGATCTGAGAGACAGTTATTTTTCCAACTTAATTTTGTTTTTTATTTTCCCTGTCTTTCCCCAGAATTAAGACTGACTTCTTTTTTTCTCCCCTACTTAGCTTTGATGTATTTTTCTAGGGTCTGCAGGTTCTATAAAAATAATATTTTCAATAATATATTCTCTCAGAAAGACAGAACTCTCTCAGTAAAATATATATGAGAACATTCCTTCCAGTCACCAGCTATGATTCATTTATTACCCAGTTGGCCAGGGTTCTTCAGAAAAGAGAATGGTCATTTCTCTCAACATCCACTGCCATGGCTCTCCAACTTTTACCTGTTTTGCTAGTTATAATGCCAATCAGAATTTATAGGATATATTCTCTTCCCTTTTCCTCTCTTCCCACCCCCTACTGAGTTTCTTCCTACCTCATACACTAGCCTGACTCAGTAGTTATTTTCTGGTATTAAAAACAGCTTGGAGAAAAAAAAATTAAATTCAATTAGCCAACATATAGTACATCATTAGTTTCAGAGGTAGTGTCAACAATCCATCAGTTGCATATAATACCCAGTGTGTATTACATCATTTGCCTTCCTTAATGTCCATCACCCTAGAACCCCATCCCCTTGCCCACCTCCCCTCCAGCAACCATCACTTTGTTTCCTATAGTTAAGAGTCTCTCATGGCATAATTGAAAAAAATTACAGAAATGTCCCTCATGGCTTTTATCCCTCTCTGATGACTTTCCAGTCAGTTTTCCCTCTCTTTCCCTAAGATCCTCTTTGCTATTTCTTGTATTCCACATATGAATGAAACTATATATGTTTTTATATGGTTTCACTGTCTTTCTCTGATTGATTTATTTTGTTTAGCATAGTATACCTTCCAGTTTCATCCAGGTAGATGTAAATGACAAGTATTCGTGCTTTCTGATGGCTGAGTAATATTCTATTTTGTGTGTGAGTGTGTCTGTGTGTGTGTGTGTGTGTGTGTGTGTGTGTGTGTACGCACATATCCTCTTTATCCATTCATCTGTTGATGGAATCTCGGCTCTTTCGATAGTCTGGCTATTGTGGATGCTGCTGTTATAAGCATTGGGATGCAAGTGCCCCTCTGGATCACTACATTTATATCTTTGGGGTAAATATCTCATAGTGCAATTGCTGCGTCATAGGGTAGCTCTATTATTTTTTTTAATTTTTTATTAACATATAATGTATTATTAGCCCCAGGGGTATGGGTCTGTAATTGCCAGGTTTACACTTAACAGCACTCACCATAGCACATACCTTCCCCAATGTCCATAACCCCACCACCCTCTTCCTATCCCCATTCTGCCGGCAACCCTCAGTTTGTTTTGTGAGATTAAGCATCCCTTATGGTTTGCCTCCCTCCCGATCCCATCTTGTTTCATTTATTCCTTTCCTATCCCCCCAAATCCCCCACGTTGTTTCTCAACATCCTCATATAGGGAGATCATATGATAATTGTCTTTCTCTGACTGATTTATTTTGTTAAGCTTAATACCCTCTAGTTCCATTCACATTGTCGCAAATGGCAAGATTTCATTCTTTTTGATGGCTGCATAGTATTCCTACACACACACACACACACACACACACACACACATATACACACACATACCACCTCTTTATCCATTCATCTGTTGATAGACATCTAGGTTCTTTCCATAGTTTGTCTATTGTGGACACTGCTCCTATAACCATTCGTGTGCACGTGCTCCTCCAGATCACTACATTTGTATCTTTAGGGTAAATACCCAGTAGTACCCAGTAGTGCGATTGCTGGGCCGTAGGGTAGCTCTATTTTCAACTTTTTGAGGAACATCCAGGCTGTTTTCCAGAATAGCTGCACCAGCTTGCATTCCCACCAACAGTGGAGGAGGGTTCCCCTTTCTCCGCATCCTCGCCAGCATCTGTCATTCCCTGACTTGTTAATTTTAGCCATTCTGACTGGAGTGAGGTGGTATCTCATTGCGGTTTTGATTTGTATTTCCCTGATGCCAAGTGATGTGGAGCACTTTTTCATGGGTCTGTTGGCCATCTGGATGTCTTCTTTGCAGAAATGTCTGTTGATGTCCTCTGCCCATTTCTTGATTGGATTCTTTGTTCTTTGGGTATTGAGTTTGATAAGTTCTTTATAGATTTTGAATACTAGCCCTTTATCTAATATGTCATTTGCAAATATCTTCTCCCATTCTGTTGATTGTCTTTTGGTTTTGTTGACTGTTTCCTTTGCTGTGCAAAAGCCTTGATCTTGATGAAGTCCTGACAGTTCATTTTTGCCCTTGCTTCCCTTGCCTTTGGAAATATTCTTAGGAAGAAGTTGCTGTGGTTAAGGTCGAAGAAGTTGCTGTCTGTGTTCTCCTCAAGGATTTTGATGGATTCCTTTCTCACATTGAGGTCCTTCTTCCATTTTGGGTCTATTTTCATATGTGGTGTAAGGAAATGATCCAGTTTTATTTTTCTGCATGTGGCTGTTCAGTTTTCCCAACACCATTTGTTGAAGAGACTGTCTTTTTTCTATTGGGCATTCTTTCCTGCTTTGTCAAAGATTAGTAGACCATAGAGTTGAGGGTCTATTTCTGGGCTTTCTATCCTGTTCCATATATCTATGTGTCTGTTTTTGTGCTAGCACCATACTACCTTGATGATGACAGCTTTGTAATAGAGCTTAAGTCTGGTATTGTGATGCCACCAACTTTAGCTTTCTTTTTCAACATTCCTCTGGCTATTCAGGGTCTTTTCTGGTTCCATATAAATTTTAGGATTATTTGTTCCACTTCTTTGAAAAGGAAAAAAAAAGGATGGTATTTTGATAGGGATTGCATTAAACATGTAGATTGCTTTAGGTAGCATAGACATTTTCACAATATTTGTTCTTCCAATTCATGAGCATGGGACATTTGTCCATTTGTTTGTGTCTTCCTCAATTTCTTTCATGAGTACTTTATAGTTTTCTTAAGTACAAATTCTTTGCCTCTTTGGTTAGTTTTATTGTTGGGTATCTTATGGTTTTGGGTGCAATTGTAAATGGGATTGACTCCTTAATTTCTCTTTCTTTGTCTTGTTGTTGGTATATAGAAATGCAACAGACTTCTGTGCATTGATTTTATATCCTGACACTTTACTGAATTCCTTTACAAGTTCTAGCAGATTTGGAGTGGAGTCTTAGGTTTTCTACAAAAAGTATCACATCATCTGCAAAGAGTGAGAGTTTGACTTCTTTGCCGATTTGGATGCCTTCAATTTTTTTTGTTGTCTGATTGCTGAGGCTAGGACTTCCAATACTATGTGAATAGCAGTGGTAATAATGGACATCACTGCCGTGTTCCTGACATTAGCAGAAAAGCTCTCAGTTTTTCTCCACTGAGAATGATATTTCCATGGGGTTTTCATAGATGGCTTTGATGATATTGAGGTATGTACTCTCTATCCCTACACTTTGAAGAGTTTTGATCAAGAAATGATGCTGTACTTTGTCAAGTGCTTTTCCAGCATCTATTGAGAGTATCATTTGGTTCTTGTTCTTTCTTTTATTAATGTATTGTATCGCATTGATTGATTTGCGGATGTTGAACCAACCTTGAAGCCCTGGAATAAATCCCACGTGGTCGTGGTGAATAATCCTGTTAATGTACTGTTGGATCCTACTGGCTAGTATTTTGCTGAGAATTTTCACATCTGTGTTCATCAAGGACATTGGTCTGTTGTTCTCTTTTTTGATGGGGTCTTTATCTAGTTTTGGGCTCAAGGTAATGCTGGCCTCCTAAAATGAGTACAGAAGTTTTCCTTCCATTTCTATTTCTTGGAACAGTTTCAGGAGAATAGGAACTAATTCTTCATTAAATGTTTGTTAGAATTCCCCTGGAAAGCTGTCTGGCCCTGGGTTCTTGTTTTTTGGGATTTTATTTTTAAGATTTTATTTACTTATTTGAGTGAGAGATCACAAGTAGGCAGAGCCCGGCAGAGAAAGAGGGGGAAGCAGGTTCCCAGATAAGGAGAGAGCCCAATGCATGGCTCAATCCCAGGATCCTGAGATCATGACCTGAGCTGAAAGCAGAGGCTTAACTCATTGAGCCACCAGGTATCCCGTTGGGATATTTTTGATGACTGTTTCAATCTCCTCACTGGTTATGGGTCTGTTCAGGTTTTTTATTTTTTCCTGATTCACTTTTGGTAGTTTATATGTCTCTAGGAATGCATCCAATTTCTTCCAGATTGACAAAATTGCTGCCATATAGTTGCTTATAATATGTTCTTCTAATTGTTTGTATCTCTCTGGTGTTGGTTGTGATACCTCCTCTTTAATTCATGATTTTATTTATTTGGGTCCTTTCTCTTTCATTTTGATAAGTCTGGCCAGGGGTTTATCAATCTTATTAATTGTTTCAAAGAACCAGCTCCTAGTTTTGTTGATTTTCTCTACTGTGTTTTTTTGTTTTGTTTTTTGTTTTGTTTTGGTTTGGTTTCTATTTCATTGATTTATGCTCTGATGTTTATTATTTCTCTTCTGCTGGGCTTAGGATTGCTTTCTTTGTTCTTCTTTCTCAAGTTCCTTTAGGGTAGGGTTAAGCTGTGTATTTGAGAAGTTTCTTATTTCTTGAGAAAGGCTTGTATTGCTATATATTTTCCTCTCAGAACTGCCTTTGCTGTGTACCACAGATTTTGAAATGTTGTGTTTTCATTATCATTTGTTTCCATGAACTTCCATGAACTTCAATTCTTTTTTTTTTTTTTTTTTTTTAAAGATTTTATTTATTTATTTGACAGAGAGAAATTACAAGTACACTGAGAGGCAGGCAGAGAGAGAGAGAAGGAAGCAGGCTCCCTGCTGAGCAGAGAGCCCGATGCGGGACTCGATCCCAGGACCCTGAGATCATGACCTGAGCCGAAGGCAGCGGCTTAACCCACTGAGCCACCCAGGCGCCCCATGAACTTCAATTCTTCTTTAATTTCCTGGTTGACTCATTCATTCTTCAGAAGGATGCTCTTTAGCCTCCATGTATTTGGGATCTTTCCAAATTTCCTCTTGTGATTGAGTTCTAGCTTGAGAGCATTGTGGTCTGAAAATATGCAGGGGATGATCCCAGTCTTTTGGTACTGGTTGAGATCTGATTTGTGACCCAGGATGTGATTTATTCTGGAGAATGTTCCATGTGCACTGGAGAAGACTGTGTACTCTGTTGCTTTGGGATGGAATGTTCTGAATATAACTATGATATCCATCTGGTCCAGTGTGTCATTTAAGGTCTTTATTTCCTTGTTGATCTTTTGCTTGGATAATCTGTCCATTTCAGTGAGGGGGGTGTTAACGTCCCCTACTATTATTGTATTATTGTTGATGTGTTTTTTGGATTTTGTTATTAACTGGTTTATATAGTTAGCTGCTCCCATGTTAGGGGCACATATATTTAAAATTGTTAGGTATGCTTGTTGGCCAACCCTTTGAGTATGATATAGTGTCCTTCTTCATCTCTTATTATAGTCTTTGGCATAAAATCTAATTGATCTGATACAAGGATTGCCACCCCAGCTTTCTTTTCATGTCCATTAGCATGGTAAATTGTTTTCCACCCCCTCACTTTAAATCTGGAGGTGTCTATGGGTCTAAAGTGAGTGTTTTATAGACAGCATATAGACTTTTTTTTTTATCCATTCTGACACCCTGTGTCTTTTGATTGGGGCATTTAGCCCATTTACATTTAGGGTAACTATTGAGAGATATGAATTTAGTGCCATTGCATTGCTTGTAAGGTGACTATTACTGTATATTGTCTCTGTTCCTTTCTGGTCTATTACTTTTAGTCTCTCCCTTTGCTTAGAGGACACCTTTCAATGTTTCCTGTAGAGCTGGTTTGGTGTTTACAAATTTTTTTAGTTTTTGTTTGTCCTGGAAGCTTTTTATCTCTCCTATTTTCAATGATAGCCTTGCTGGATATAGTATTCTTGGCTGCATGTTTTTCTTATCTTGTGCTCTGAATATATCATGCCAGTTCTTTCTGGCCTGCCAGGTCTCTGTGGATAAGTTTACTGCCAACCTAATATTTTTACCATTGTATGTACAGACTTCTTGTCCTGGACTGCTTTCAAGATTTTCTCTGTCAGTAAGACTTGTAAGTTTTACTATCAGATGACAGCGTGTTGACCTATTCTTATTGATTTTGAGGGGGGTTCTCTGTGTCTCCTGGATTTGATGCTTTTTCCTTTTGCCATAATCGAGAAAGTCTCTACTATATTTTGCTCCAATATATCTTCTGTTCCCCTCTCTCTTTCTTCTTCTGGAATCCCAATTATTATAATGTTGTTTCATCTTATGGTATCACTTATCTCCCGAATTCTCCCCTTACGGTCCTGTAGTTGTCTCTTTTGCTCAGCTTCTTTATTCTCCATCATTTGGTCTTCTTATCACTAAATCTCTCTTATGCCTCATTTATCATAAAAGTAAGAGCCTCCATTTTTTATTGCACCTCATTAATAGCTTTTTAAAATTTCAGTTTGGTTAAATTTTAGTTCTTTAATTTCTCCGGAAAAGGCTTTTATTTCTCCAGACAGGGTTTCTCTAATATCTTCCATGACTTTTTTGAGCCCGGCTAGCACCTTGAAAATTGTCATTCTGAACTCTAGATCTGACATATTACTAATGTCTGTATTGATTAGGTCCGTAGCCTTCAGTACTGCCTCTTATTCTTTCTTTCTTTCTTTTTTTTTTTTCTTGTCATGAGTTTTTCTGCCTTGTTATTTTATCCAGAAAAGAATATATGAAGGAGAGAATACAATACTAAAAGGGTGGCAAAAACCCCAGAAAAATGTGAGTTAACCAAATCAGAAGAGATCCCAAATAGTGGGAGGAAGTTTGGGAGCAAAAAGAAGTTTAAAAAATTTTAGAAAAAAAGAAAATGAAGGTATTAGACTGGTGAATAGAACAGAGCCACCCACTTAATTTTGGGAGTACTGTGGTCTCTTAGAAGTAACTACCTCCCAAAATTTTTTAAAAAAGAAAAACTTATATATTAAAATATATATATATATATATATATATAAATAAGGGTATACACTATGAAGGGATGGAATATGACTGCAAAGATAAACATTTTCAAAAAGTTCTAAAAATGTAGTTGAAAAGATAAGTTGGTTGGGAAAAGAAAAAGAATGTGGAGAGAATTTGCTCAGGGTGGAGACTAGAATAAAGCCTTCTGCTAGATTTAGGGTATATTTTGATCTATTAGAAGTTGTATCCCAAATTTTTTTAGAAAAAAAAAACCCTATGTGTATATAAAAAATAAAGTTAGATACAATGAAGGACATAATATGACTATAATAATGAAGGTTCAAGATGATTTTTTAAATGAAATTAGTTAAAAAACTTTGAAAGAAAAAGTAAAAGGTAAAAATAAAATTAGAAAAAAAAAAAAAAAAACTTTGCAAGACTAAAGAATCATGGAGAGAATTCCGTGCTTTGCTTTCTCCTCCTCTGGAATTCCGCTGTTCTCCTTGATAAGTGAGCTTGGTCTGAGCATGATTTCTTGCTGATCTTTGGGGGAGGGCCCTGTTGTAGTGATTCTCAAGTGTCTTTGCCTTAGGTAGAATTACACCGCCCTTGCCAGGGTCTGGGCTAAGTAATCTGCTCAGGTTCGCTCTCAAGAGCTTTTGTTCCCTGAACGCTTTCTATAGAGTTCCGGATGATGGGAATGAAAACGGCGGCTTCCCAATCTCTGGCCCAGAGGAGCAGAGAGCTGGGGTCCCCACTCCTCAGTGCACTCAATCACTCTCATCTCTCTGGCCTCCGGCTGCATGCCAAGTTTACCTGGCCTGTGACCGAGCATCTCTGTCTCTGGCACACAGCCCTGCCTGGAGTCTCCAAACCCAGCAGATCACTGCTGCTCTTCCAGGGAGGTCTCTCCGGATCTGCCACTTGTGGGTCCCTGCTCAAAGAACAGTTGTCTGACTGCCACGAATCACAGTTTAAGGTAACCCTGAGTTGAGAGTTCACTCCTCGGCTCTGTCTCTGTAGCCGGCTACCCTGCTCTAATACCTGAGAGCCCTGAAATACTCAGACATCACTGATGCTTCTGGTGACCCCACAGGACCTGAGACCATGCTGTCCCCACGAGGGCTGCAGCCCCACTTAGCCTGTGGAGCGATGTCCCTCAGTGGAGCAGACTATTAAAAGTTCAGATTTTGTGCTCTGTTGCTTCACTGCTTGTCGGGAGCCAGCCCCTCCCCCTTCATCTTCCTGTCACTTTGGATTCACTTCTCTGCAGGTCCTACCTTTCAGGAAGTAGTCAATTTTCTCTGTCTAGAATTGCTGTTCTTCTTCTCTTCCATCTCCTGTTGGATTTTCAGGTGTTTGGAATGGTTTGATAAGCTATCTAGCTGATCTCCTGCTACCTAATGTCATCTCAGCCTGCTATTCCTCTGCCATCTTGACTCCTCCCTTGGGTAGCTCTATTTTTAACCTCTTGAGGAACCTCCATACTGTTTTCCAGAGTGGTTATACCAGCATGCATTTCCATCAACAGTGTAAGAGGGTTCCCCTTTTTCCGTGTCCTTGCCAACATTTATTGTTTCCTGTCTTGTTTATTTTAGCCATTCTGACTGGTGCAATATTCAGTGGTATCTCACTGTGGTTTTGATTGGTATTTCCCTGATGCCAAGTGATGTTGAGCATTTTTTCAGGTGTCTATGGGCCATCTGGATGTTTTCATTAGAGAAATGTCCGTTCATATCTTCTGCCCATTTCTTGACTGAATTATTGTTTTTGGTTGTTGAGTTTGGTAATTTTTTTTTTTAAGATTTTATTTATTTGACAGACAGAGATCACAAGTAGGCAGAGAGGCAGGCAGAGAGAGAGAGGAAGGGAAGCAGGCTCCTCACTGAACAGAGAGCCCAATGCGGGGCTCGATCCCAGGATCCTGGAATCATGACCTGAGCCGAAGGCAGAGGTTTTAACCCACTGAGCCACCCAGGCACCCCATTAAGTTCTTTATAGATCTTGGATACTAGCCCTTTATCTGATATATCATGTGCAAATATCTTCTCCTCTTCTGTTGGTTGCCTTTTAGTTTTGTTGACTATTTCCTTTGTCATGCAGAAGCTTTTTATTTTGATAAAGCCCCAATAGTTCATTTTTGCTTTTGTTTCCCTTGTCTTTGGAGACATGTCTAGCAAGCAGTTGCTGTGGTCAAGGTTGAAGAGGTTGTTGCCTGTGTTCTCCTCTAGTATTTTGATGGATTCCTGTTTCACAATTAGGTCTTTCATCCATTTTCAGTTTATCTTTGTGTATGGTATAAGAAAATGGTACAGTTTAATTCTTCTACATGTGGCTCTCCAATTTTCTGCTTGGAAAATCTGAAGTAAAATCCTTGGAAGGGGATTCAATGTTGGTGCTTATTTATAACTCCTATCAAGTGTTCTCAAGTCATTGTCCTTTGATGTGACAGACATTAATTCCAAAGAATTTTAAGAACACTCAGATCTTCAACTGCCCTTATACAGTGATACAGTACAATCAAGAATTTCACTGTGAGCCTTCCATTTTGCCATAAATAATAAGCATGCAGTCAACAGAGGACAGAAAAGAAGAAAAGAAACACTTGGAGGGAATCTGCAGTACTTTCTAATGCCATTATATGATTCCTGATAAAATCAAAAGATAAACCAAAAATTTTTAACAATAAGGAACTAGACACTATGAATTAGCATTAGACAATAAGTAAGTCAGTTTATTTTAATTTAATTAGAATTATGATTAAGGATAAAAGTGCAAGAAACATAGGCAGGGACTTTATTATAAAGATCTTTATACTCTGGCTTTGAAAAGATACCAATAAGTGATTATAATAATCAGAAATATGCTAATTAAAGTTTAAGAATAAATTCAAATAGGATGGATATTCTGAGTCACTAGCACATCACATTAAGAGTAATACTGGGACAGGGGCGCCTGGGTGGGTCAGTGGGTTAAGCCTCTGCCTTCAGCTCGGGTCGTGGTCTCTGGGTCCTGGGATCGAGCCCCGTGTCGGGCTCCCTGCTTGCCGGGGAGCCTGCTCCCCCACTTCTCTCTCTGCCTGTATCTCTCCCTACTTGTGATCTCTCTCTGTCAAATAAATAAATATAATCTTAAAAAAAAAAAAAAAAGAGTAATACTGGGACGCCTGGGTGGCCCAGTTGGTTAATCATCCAACACTTGATTTCAGCCCAAGTCATGATCTCAGGGTTGGAAGACTGAACCCTGTGATCAGCTCTGTACTGGGTATGCAGCCTCCTTAAGATTCTCTCTCTCCCTCTGTCCATACCCCCCATTTCTCTCTCTTAAAAAATATAGTACTACTACTATGAAAAAAATACATAATCCATAGTTTCAGGTAGGAGAAAGCTCTGTGTTCTGACCGAAAAATGTTAGGAATTGGGAACTTTTTTCTTCTTAATATTAAATGTGTTCTTTTTTAAAAATCAGATTCTTTTCTAAACCAACTTTCTGGAATGTTTATACAAATAAAATCATCATAGAAAGGAAATATGATAAATTAAAATTATATAGTATAAAGGTAGAAGGGGACTTAGTTCAATCCTTGATTTTATAGATAAGGGGGAATTTTAGAGAAATGAGGTAACCTTACTAAGGTCATGAGGTTAGGTGGTGGCAAAACCAGAAGAGAAATGAAACTAATTCCACTACTGCAAAAAGATATTGGAGGCTTGGAATGCTGCTTTGTCCATGCATCTGGCTGGCTCCTGTGTCATATACCACACCCCTCCTTTTTCTGTGTCACCAAATAAAGTGCAGTCAGATGCATTCACTGTAAAATAAAAACAAGGGAGCTAAACTAAAGTCAAATACTCCTGTTATTTTTGATGCCCAGTTTTACTTAACTCATTCCCCAGGTGAAAGATTAAGGAAATAAAATTTATCTTTATAGTTAACATAAAACAGTTGTTTTAAATCTGAATTCATTGCAAAATATGATGTTTCCAAAATGGGTTTTACATGTCACTGAAAAAAACAAGTCTCTAAGGAGACCTTGCCAATAAACATCTTTTTCTTATTTTTCTTTCTTCTGTAAACTTTATAGTTTGTATAAATTATTTCTAAGATAGTCTTATAAAAAACAGTAGAATCTGAACCCATGGAAATGGAATGTTTTAAGCCTCATAAAAGGATTTTTTTATTGAACTTTTTTTTTTTTTTTTTTTTTTTTTTTGAGTGAGTAGTTCAGTGATGTATTAGCTATTTTTCCTCTTGGGCCTTTAGAAGGAGAGGCAAGTAAGTTTGATAAAGTGCCTGTACCAAGGAATGGGTGGAGATGCTATGTCATGGTTGCCCTATGTAACAAGACAGACTCCTTAATCAGAACCTGTGGCTTTATAAAATTATGAAGTAGCCTATGCTCTTCCTTTTGTAACAGTGGAAAATACCACCCACTGTCATAATTTTCACATCTACCTACTCATGAAAGACTCCACAGGCACAATGCTAGGATATCCTACTAAACACTCATACTCAAAGATCCTCAAAACCAATGCATCTAAATGCACACGTTATCTTTCCCCCTATTTTCCTTCTGGTCTTCCTACAGTTCCTATATAGCCTGACCCTGCCAGGAATTCTGGAAATTAACAAGCTATTTTCCTTTCTTTCAAATACTACTACCTTATTTCAGGACTTCCTTGTTCCTTATATGCACTAATATATAGATTCTTTAACTATTCTCTTGCCTAGCACTTATCTTTTCCCTTATAATCATTATGCTAATGATGCAGGAGTATATTTTTCTAAAATATTAAAATCCTAAATCCCTTCAGAATTTACCCCAGTTTGTACTCATCCGAATGGCCTCCTCCTATCATTTGTCATTTAATTTCCAAAGCACACCCTATGAAATACTAGTCATTGCTCCATGATAACGAAAGAAAATTCAAAACAAAATAGGTTTCCATTGTCCAATAAGTTTAGGGATGTTGTATATTGTTAGGCATATAGTTGATAGTCAGTGTGTGATGACAGACTAGGTAGCTGGATGAATGAATGAACTGTTTTATCCCAGATGAGAGAGAAAAGCTCTAGAAACTAAAATTTAATAGAGTAGTCCATGTAGAGAGATGATAGCAAGTGTCTATGGTTTTCTGTTCTCTTTCTCTTTTTGCTTTTTATTTTTGTTTTGGGGTTTTTGTTTAGTTTTGTTTTGTTTTTTGTTGTTCTCTTTTCATTCCTTGCCTAAGGAAATACTGAGTTCTCACACTTGAGGTTTCTAGTAATGAAGTTTTAGTCTTTTCTCTCTGGAAATCCTTCCCCCTCTCCTTTCTCTTCTTCTCATCTTTCTCTTCCTCTCCTTCCCCATCTCTTCATCCTTCTTCTTCTAATGCAGAGAAGTGATATCCTCATTGGAGACTTCATATTTCAAAGCATTCTAAATGATTTCTTAATCTTGAGGAATTTTTCTTTTCCTTTTCATTTTTCATATAGCTGTTTGGGTCATTTTAAGCTTATTTATCTGTACTAAGATAAAAAATGCCAAACTTGACTCTTGGTCAGTGAGAATCTGTAGAACAGCCCTTAATTAAATGAGGGCTCTGAAGTTTGGATAAGGGTATAAAAAATGTCTATTTATAACACTCACTTTGTAAAGTGGTTTCTTATATTATTTTTTTCTTATATTAATTTAATAGGGTCCAGATACTGAGTCTGACTCTTGAGCAAATAAGTTGCCTTTTCCTATTGTTCTCATTTATTATCATATTACATTATTCACTTTTTAAAGCTTTGGGGAACAGGACATATATTAGATGTCACAGGAAATAAAACTGACTGTTAATATATTCATTATATCATCCACTATGATTCTCATAAGCAGGAGATAAAGCACCAGAAAACTGCAAAAACTAATGAAAAATAGACAGAAACAAACTGTCAAGGTTTAGAACAGTAGAACAGCTACACTGGGTTGGGATGGAGCCTGACTTAGCTATTACCTATATTTGCTAGGCATTTACCTATATTTGCTAGGACTGTTTAACAAGGTGTCAAGAGAACTGTGATACAATTATTAAATGGAGACTTTTTCGGTAGGTGATCAACAGTGACCTCAATGCTCATCATGATTACAGAGTCCTTGAGAAGTGGAAGGACAGAAGAGTGAGAGAAGGCATTAAAGTTCTTCTTTCTTTCTATTTGGCAGACCAAATTCTTATAAAAGAAGATTAGTCTTGGAGGAAAAAATAATTGTTTTCACTCATGAATCAATCATTCTGTTTACCTTATATGCAGAGTTACAAATTTAGAACTGAAATAGTAATAATGAAGGTGGTATTTATACTGCACAAATTATGTCTGCAAAATATTTACAATTTACAGAACAATTCCATTAGTATTATCTCTTTGATGCACACCAAAACATCACAGAGCAGGTGACCATTTCAGACAACAGGATCTTAAAGGTAGTGATTTCCTGAATGGCCAACTTAGTGTAGGGATTTCTTTTTAAACAGTAACTACTGTCACCACATTTTACTTTCCACTCTGTGTAACACCTTGTTTAAGTACTTCAGAGATATTTCTATTTCTTATAACAATCCTCTAAGGTAGGGATCATGAGTCTGCCTCATTTATAACAAACCCCAGATTCAAACTAAGTAACTTTCATAAGGTCACATAATTAGTACATTTCAGTCTTTCTAAAAATTGATGTTCTACTTTCTAATCAAGATGTTTACATTTTTTAAATATTGTCAACCAGCCTCTACTTACATACTTACAAGGTGAGGAAACTTTCTGTGTACTTAGTCTGATTCATTATCAGATATTCTGATCAACAGTTTCTTCATTGCTAATTAAAATTTCAGCTCCTTGTTAAATTCAGTGATAATTTCCCAAGATTCCCTATTTTTATAAGCAGTCTTTATTTTGTAAGGAGAATTAAAGTACTGCAATATTAAATATAGTGAAGAGGAAAGTAATTGTTTCTGTTTGCACTGTGGACTTGAACCAAGCCCTAATGCATCTTGGCCCTCACTCATTGGCTTTTCAGTCACAGATAAGTGAACAACATCATTCACAATCTGAAATCTCTGGCAAGTTTAACACTGTAAATTGCTCGCATACTTTGTATTTTTGTATATGATTTGTCAAAAGCCAACCAGGCCCTCAAGTTTGCAAGTGATTTATTCAATAGGTCATTTCATCAGACATCCCACCTGATACTTGAGAACTCTCTAGAAACATCTTACAAGTAAATGTAAGTATTTATACTAGAGAATGTAATGTATCCACAAGATAGGAAATACAAAGCTGCCTTTCCTCTGCTGAACAGAGAGAAGAGGGAATTAGCATGTTTTATTACATATACCAAACCACATGGTGTTTTTTATTTTCTTATTTTATAGGTGAGATAGTTGAAATGAATTGATGCAAGTTGCATATCCCCAGTAGGTTTTGTGCAAGTATTTGAACCTAGATCTAATGGGTTCATTTATATACACAATATTATCTAACAAAACAAAACATAAGCAAATCATTTAACTGATTACTTTTGTAACACAGTCTCTGAATGAGGAAAGGCTTTTGTTTTTTAACTTGTTTTTATTTTTTATCTATATATTGGTGAGTTGGAATGAATCACTGGCTGAATAATGTCTGAGTACTCACAATGTGTGACTGATAAAATCAACACATAATGGATGGGTTTAGAAATATGAATAGTCTTCGTAAGGAGAATGAATAGTTCCCAAGCCAGAACAAGACTTGACTTACTGGTATTAGCTAAGCTAAAGAAGAAAAAATATATGTCAAGAGAAAATAGGTTGTTAGCAATGGCAGTTCAGAAAAATGCAGAGAGAGGAAAACCAATGTTAGCAGTGCATATCTGGACAGTGTCCAAGGAAAGAAAAAAATGAATCTGGATGATGTGAGTATTGTCTCAGGGAAATGCATTGCTCTTTTGAGTCCAAACCCCTCAGGTTATATATGCCCTTTCTGAGGAAAAAAATTACTAATAGGAGTGGCCAAGTTTGAGGACATTGATTTAATCTGACTTTCTAGGAGACAGAGCTTTAGTTTAAGAATAAGTCTTTATCAGGGTAAATGCCTCTTCTACACTTCCTTGAAACAGTTTTCTTTGTACAAAGCTAGCAAGACAATCCTGGGTCCAGGGTTACTGATTCTACCTGGATAGGCACCAAAGACCAGCTATCCTTGGGTTTTAAAACAAACTGTCCCCTTCCCTATGGACAGAATATCCAAAATTGACTATAATTTGAAATTAAAGTAATAAGATCTGAGATTTGGCATGGGCTTAATAAAAATAACAAAGCAGACTACTCAGCCTGCTATGATGCTAGGCTTTAGTTTGCCTCTAGTCTTTATGCTAGTTAATATTAACTAGCCTACTCTAGTTAATATTAATGAGAATAGACTAGATTACTGTCACAAATAGGCCTATAAGTAATGTTAGCTCAACATAATAGAGTTTGTTTGTTGAGCATATTAAAGACTGGCTCCAGTTTGGCAGGAACAGGTAGTGGTAGTATGTGTGTAGAAGTGTGTGTTGAAGAGAGGGGTTTTCTCTACATAGTTATTCATAAACTAAGATTATGGTAATTCTAACATCTTCAATTCATAACTCTCAAGGTTGCCCTTGGGACTATCTACCTCCCCAAGCTGAAAGCAGCAAAAATCATAAAGGACCATGTGGAAAGATTTTTACTACCATGCCTGTAAGTGGTACATATCATTCCCACTCATATTCTATTAGCTACAGTTAGTCTCATGTCTACTCTAACTGCAAAGGATCCTGGGAAATGTAGTTTGGCTATGTTCTCAGGAAGAAGAGAAAGGTTTTTGCCAGCATCACTCACTGCAAGCTAGGCAAAAGAATTTCTACTTGTGAAGCAGCTAACATCACAGAAGGACTATACAGTCATTGAGAACACTATTTTCTATTAACTCTAAATCATTACTTGTGTGGGCATCTGTGGTTTGTATTTGTGGGTTGTTGTTGTTATTCTAGCAAATTTCCTTTTTTTGTCTTTTTTCTCTCTGATAAAACTAATTGGACGAGATGTAGGTTTAGAGTGGCATGAATCCAGGATTGAAGGCCAGCTCTTTTACTTCCCAGCAAAAAGACTTCATCAAATTTTATTTTCTTCATCAGTAAAATGACAGTAACAATATCTAGGCTGCTATAAGAACAGTCTGGGATGACATCTGATGTTTAGGAGGTTCTGTGTTTGGTTAAATTGGCTCATGTTAGAACAATTTGATCACTAGAAAAATGGGGAGAAATACTGTGTATTTTTTAAATTGCCTTTGACTGAAAAGAGTATATTGGAACTTTCAGCATTTTTTTCTTTCATTGATTTTACTGAAATATAATTTACATATAATAACATTGACCAATTATAAGAGTACAACTTGAAAAATTTTGACAAATTATACAGCAATATAATGGCATTCATAATAAAAAGTATTTAATCTACTTCCATTACTCCAAACTTTCCCTCATGCTCCTTTGTAGTCAACATCTTCCCCCTTCACCTCTAGTCTTTGACAACTACTGATTTCTATCACTACGGCTTTCCCCTTTCTAGAATTTCATTATTATTCAACGTTTATTTTAATATCTGGACTCTAATTTAGCATGATGTATATTAACAGTTAATTCATTTTCACTGGTGAATACTATTATATTGTATAGATATTCCAATTTTGCTTATAAATCCTCCTTATAAGTTGATGAACATTTGAACCACTTCTGTTTTTTGGCTAATATGAATATATCTGCCATGAGCATTTGAGTGTAAGTCTTTGGACATATGTTTTTTTTTTTGTTTTTTTTAAAGATTTTTTATTTATTTATCAGAGAGAGAGAGAGGGGGAGAGAGCAAGCACAGGCAGACAGAATGGCAGGCAGAGGCAGAGGGAGAAGCAGGCTCCCTGCCGAGCAAGGAGCCCGATGTGGGACTCGATCCCAGGACGCTGGGATCATGACCCGAGCCGAAGGCAGCTGCTTAACCAACTGAGCCACCCAGGCATCCCTGGACATATGTTTTTATTTATCTAGGATTAGGACTGCAGTGGTAGTCTTGCTATGTTAGGACGCTCACTAACTTATTTGTGTTTGCTAATCTGCCTTTTATTATAATTTCATACCCCTCTCTTCAACACACAGTTCCACACACACTACCACAACCTGTTTTATGCTTTGCATAAAAGGAAAAGATTTTCAATTACTGAAATGAGATAACCCCCCACTTAATATTGTGGTTGCTTTTATAGTAATCTCTCAAGCTTGGTCATTGTGAATGTGACAGAGAAATAGCAATATAATAGCTATGTTCTTCTACATTACTCCCATGTTTCTTCCATGAGCTGAGGTCATAACAATAGCAACAAGTATTAAGCTTCACCTACTCTGTCACTGAGATATATTTATGTGTGTGTGTGTGTGTGTGTGTGTGTGTGTGTGCATGTTTATGGGTGTGTTTTAATGTAGAAACTAAGATGTAGAGATGACTGGATTTGCTTAAGGTTATCCGTTAGGAAGAAGTATAGAATGGAGTTTAAATTCAAATCTACCTGAGTTCCCACACACTTATCACTTGTCTTGGTAGATTCAGATAGCTATAACAGAATACTATGGACTGGGTAGTGTATCAATAACAGAGATGCATTTCTTACAGTTCTGGAGGCTGGAAAGTTCAAGATCAAGGCATCCACAGATTCATATGGTGAGGACCCATTTTCTGGTTCATTGCCTTCTTTTGACTATGTCCTCACATGGGGAAATGGGCAAGTGCTATCTCTGGACCTCTTTTATCAGGGTACTAGTCCTATTCATGAGGACAGAGTTCCAAAAGCCCCATTTGCAAATACTCTCACACTGAAGATAAGTTTTAACATATGAATTTGAGAGAGACACATTCAGTCTATAGCACCATAGATCTGTGTTTTTGAGTCTGCAAAACTAAGGGAAATTCTCTAGCAATGGAGATCCATAATGGCTTTGTCTGCGAAGAACCATCTGGATGTCTGGTGGTTCCTCTCTTCTTAACAGGTGTCCTTCTATGACAGATCATACAGAGCAAGTATTGGCCAGAATTACTTTCTGTATTACATAAAATCGATTTTGACTTTGGAGAGTTATTTCTATAAGATTCTTTCTCAAGAAAAAAATTAAAAAAAAAAAAACAGGTATACTTGGTATTTTAAATAAATATTGTTAGAATAGTCCTAGACAAGAGAGAAGTTTCCTAAAAATAAATCACCTATTCAACAGGTAACAAGAATCTCTTATAATAGGAAAAACTCCATAACAATAAATATCAAGCCCTAAAAACAATCCTAGCATTGGTTCCCTTCCCTTTAAATGCACCATGTCAAGGTGACTCCAGGAAATATAGCCCAACAGCATACAGGATGTGGGCAATGACAAAAAGAGATACTGGGACTACTGTGTATTTTTAAAACTGCCTTATCTTGGGGTACCTGAGTGGCTCAGTTGGTTAAGTGTCTGCCTTCTGCGCAGGTCATGATCTCAGGGTCCTTGGATAGAGCCCCAAGTTGAGCCCCACCTTGAGCCCCATGTGAAGCTCCCTGTTCAGCAGGGAGACTCTTTATTCTTCTCCTTCTGCCCCTTCCCCCACTTGTGCTCTTATTCTCTCTCTCTCAGATAAATAAATAAAATTAAAAAAAAATAAACTGTCTTATCTTTACTAACAACATTGGAACCTTTTGGGTACTTCATCTATAACTTGCATATAAACCAAAAATAGTTTTTCTCATGAAAAGTTCTCAAATAAGTACTTATTCTAGAGCACAAGGTCAGCTTGTCACTTGCTCTCCCCTTAGTACAGATGTCACCATCTCATAATTATGCAATTATTTTCTATTAGGACTTTGTTTTAGCAATGGCTGAAGGAGAGATTGCTGACACGTATAATCTCCAAGAGTATCATCATGTAATTTAATAAAATAAAATAAATAAAATAAAATAATAATAAAATAAATAAATAATAAAATAAAATAAATTCAACGATTAAAAGATTCCATTAAGTTACTCAGTTTATAATTTATTCTGAGCAAAATATGTAGTCTAACGAAGCAAGATTAGGTTCATTTGAGTGCTTCTTGAGACAGCAGCCGGGGTGTTTTACAAGCACCTCACTATGTAATGAACCAATATTTTTTTCCTCTTTGTTCCTGTTCTTTCCTTTGTGGCAAAGCTTATCAGAAGAGACACAGTCTTTGGAGGAGATGATCTTGGATTGTAGGCCAGCTCTTTCATTTTCCAGTTACATGATTTCTTCAAGTTTTAGTTTCCTCATCAGCCAAGTGACAGTGATAGTATTTATTTACAAGGCAGTCATGAGGATTAAATGGCTGTTCACTCCATTCATCAAGGTAGTAAATACAGAAGGAGAACAAGTTTATGTATGGATTATAAATTCATTCCTGTGATGAGCTCAGGTGCCTGTGGGACAACCATAAAGTATTATAACATGGTGGATTTGTGCAACAGAGCTGAATGGCCAGATCAGAGGTACAGATATTTGAGAACCATCAAGTGTGGATGACTATATGACTAGTAAAGCACAGGGGACGCATAGGCGTGTCCAAGGAGAGGATGTAGAGTCACAGGACTCTGGAAAATCAGGCGGGGACCTAGGGAACAATGGAGTTGGGGAGCAGTGTTTCAAAGGAAAGGACTTCCAGAGAAGAAATGCATAACCCAGATTCTGCATATTTGTGAGTAGGAGTTGCTTTGCAGTACTATTTTTATAAGATTTTTGTTCAATTGATTAAAAAAAAAGTCCTTGAAAAGAGCATTGGGGAACACCATGGGAAAACTATAATTGAATAAATATCCAAGTTTTCTAAGAAGTTGGTGGCAGCTGGGCAAGCAGTCTTCTCTATTACACTTCAATTTAGAGGGAAAGGCTGCCAAAAACCTCTCACTGGCAGAGAAACCAACCTGGATGCGTCTTTATAGGACAGGCTGCTTTGGAGGCCAAGTGAAAAAGGGAGTACCAAGCCTGTCTGATAATAAAGTCTATATGCCTGACTTGATCCAGCTTGTCTCCTAAATCCATTCAATAAATACCCTACTTCTTGAGTATCTATCTTACAATTGGGCTGGGCTATTAGGAAAAGAAAATAAGTGAGAAGCAATTTTTGTCAATGGAAATTCTACAATATGGTATAAGATAGAGTCATAATAACTTATAAAGATAAACAAAAACAAGGTCCAACAGCATGCCTAAATCAAAACTTTTCTGTATCTTCTTGAACTGAAGAGGAACTTTCATTCTTTACCTTCTTTCTATTTCAGGCAATATTTTGTTTTCATCTATACTATGAGAAATGTATTCTTTCCATTTTACAGATGAGAAAATTAAAGCAGATTCTTGAGGTTTTTTTTTTTTTTTTTTTGAGACTTGAATTTTCTTGACTTCACAAAGTCAACAATGGGTGAAGGTAAAATATTGCCTTGTTCTCTTCAATAGTAAACCCAGTATGTCAGGACACCCTATGGTCACACTGCAATTATAAATGCAAAACATGCATCACAAAATTGTAAATGGCAATACAATGTTCACCTCTTTAATTCAGAAGAGACCCAGAAAGGGTGGGGAGATGGAAGGGATGAAGGCAAGGAGGGAAGGATAAAAGAATGAGAGCAAAAGGTGAGAAGATAGAAAGTGAGAATATGCAGAAGGACTGAGAGAAGGAAGAAAACAGAACTAAGTGATAGAGACAATAATGCCTGTCTGAACTAAAGACAAACATCTCTCCTGAGTCAATAATTATTTTTGGGTTTTCCCTAGCCTCTAGAAGGTGAAAGATTATTACTCAGTAGGGTTTCTTCAGAGGGGGACTAAAAACTGTATAGTTAATAATGTAAACATAATTCCCAGGAATCAAGAAAAGCAAAAGAAATGAAATAACACTAAAATGGAAAACAGAACCAAAGATAAAAATCAGATTGTGTTATTAACACCAGGGCTTTGAAACAGAACCAGAATATTTATAGACCTACAGACTATGAAATGAAGGGAATTGTTTCCATGGCATGCAGATATAGGACATGAATGTAGGTATATAAGGACCTGATAATTTACCTACCCTACTCCTATCTCAGGATCTGTGAAATATGATAGAAAAATGTGGGACTCTAGATAGAAACCTTCACTTCAGCCTAGCCCTCACCCTTTACCCAATTATTTGGAAAAGTAATTTATTTGTTATGGATATCAGGGTTCTCAACCTTAAAATTTAAAACATTTACTTATGCACAATGTACATAAAGACTGCGTGTCCATCTATTTTAAATAAAGTGGATCGAGGTAGTTGCAACATAATATTTAAGGACACAGGCTTCAGGGTAAGTGCTCAGGTTTGAATTCAGGCCTTCCTTTTAATGCTAAGAGAGCTATTTCACGTCTCTAAGCATAATTCCCTCATCTGTAAAATGATAATGGTAATAGTACTGAATTCTTGAGGAAGTTATGAGGATTGTTTGAGATAATGCATATAATATGCCTTGCATAGTACCCTGGTAAGCAGCAAGTTCTTAACAAATGCTATTTGATGGTTGTAAAGATGGCGGCAATGACTATTAGAGAAAATGGAAATGATAATGAGGATGGTTGGGATGGTAAAGCTGTAATACTCTCTGGGAAGCCTTCCCTGACTGTCTCCTCACCCCTGGAGATAGGAAGACCCTTCTCTCTATCACTGTACAATTCTGAATATACTTCCACTTAGAGTTATTACATGTTCCATTTGTCACGATCTCTGTCTTTCTTTCCTGCTAATCTATAAGCAACATGAAGTTCTACCTCAGTCTTTTCTATTCCTTCATTACTTTGGACATAGACTCTCAAAGAATATGTTGAATGGCTGAATCAGTTGAATATTTTAGATAGTGCACTATAAATGAATATTTTAGATAGTGCACTATAAATGCACTATAAATGCTACAGTTTTCATAAAAGTGTAGGAATGCTCAGCAGTATTGATATAATTGTTTAGATAGCTTTTTCCTCTTGTTCAATTATTTTTCAAATAATAACACTCCATGTGTTGGGAAGGTATCCAAAATCTCCACTAACTTTGACTGTGAAAATAGTTGTTCTTTGTTTGGTATGAAAGCAAAGTGGGAAGAAATTGACTTGGAGCTGGAAGAACTTAATGCAGCACAAAAGAAAAAAAAATTCTGAGAATACAAATGTTGATGATGGAAGTGCAATCAGAGAGCAGCATCGGCATCTCTTGGAATCTTATTAGAAACTACCCAGATCTACTGATTCAGAACCCACATTTTAACAAAATCCTCAAGTGATTCCTGCTCCTACTGAATTTGAGAAATTCTGCTCTAAAATCCAGAACACACTCAGTGGAGCAGGCAATAAGTTCTCTTTTCCTGGACTCTTTAGGAAAAGGCACATGGTAAAAAAGGAAACAAATGTCTACAGGTCACCTATGATGTACTAAACTCAGAATAGGTGTTTTGCTGTGTTTAATTTTAATCCTTCCAGTGTTTTTGCAGAGTGTGCGTTGTTATCATTCCTTTTATAGGAGCTCAGGGGGGCAATGAATAATGAATATCATAGTGACAGTCACACCGTGATCAAGTAGCAAAGTCTGAATTTGACCTGATGATTCTACTTCAAAGCCAGTTTTCATAAAAGTCTCATCAAGCTCTAATTCAGTAACCTTGCTCTCAAGTCACAACTCGCTTCCAGCATCATCGGAGAGACAACTTGACCTTTGACTATCTGAAGTCATGCAGTAGAACACCATTTGTTTCAAGGCCAGGCTGAACTCAAGCAGATATGGGTTCAAATTCTAGGTTCCCTTCTTAAATGCTATGCCACACTGAGCTGAACAGGATTAACACCTAAAACTAACAGTCTGTTGCCAAGACTTAATATCATGTGCATAAAGCACTTGGCACAGCCCCCAATATATACTAATTTCTCAACAAATGTTAGGTACTACTCCAATTAAATTGTTTATTTCTCAACACATTATTTAATATCAATAACAACATCTCCCAAAATTCTTAAAGTATCAGTTATTCTTACATTCTTACAATCAACCATCACTTGATTACTGTATTTGGATATTTCAAAAGGGCCTCGAACCAAATATATCTAATTCCAAACTGATGACCTTTTCCTGAACTCTTCCACAGCAGCTTGAACTGTCTTTGTCATATCAATTATCATACTGTATTGTAATTAATTTTTACTCTCACTAGACTATGACTTATTTAATACCAAGGTCTGCATATTATTCATCTCTTAAATCCCCAGTCCTGAGCTCATTGAAAATATTACATGATTCTTTATGATATTTATCTAGATAGCCTTGTACTCTGCTCAAAACTTACATCAGAGAAACACCATTTTTAATTGTCCCAGAGGAAAATGCCATGTTTACTATAGATTTTTAATTTGGTAACTTTAAAAACTATTCTGTTTGAGAAAGTAGACTTCATTCCAGGGTCTGGATTTATTATTACAATGATGCTATATTCATAAAATGTTATTTTAAAATATGGAAAGAAAATTCCCACATCTGAAATATTACTAGTTTGGCAGGCCACAGATAAATAAGAAGACCCCACTGTAACTTCTGGTTCTTTGGTATGAAGAAAAGTTAATATAAAGGTGTAAGAGGAGCTGCCATTATGTTAACTGAAATATCAACATTTTTTCAAAGAAGTCATATTCAATGATTATTTGACAAGGATTAAAATCTTCTGTTGGGATTGGTTAGGTAATGATACAATGAAAAATGGCAGAAGTATTGTTTGCCTAGTCTCTGAGTAGAACTAAAAGTTATAAACATTATAGAACAAGACCTCTGCTCTGAGTCCATGCTTTAACCTACAGTCTCTATTTCATACAGAGTTAATATCTCCAAAATGTGTGAAGGTTCAACACAGCTTGAAAGCAAACAGAAATGAAGCCTTTTTTGACTACTGAGTTCAAAGTGAGGGCCTTTTATTAACCATATATCTTAATGTTTAGTGGTTTGTGTTTTCTGAAAGGTAGAGTATCACAAATATTCACAGGCATTACAGGTTCAGTTATCCTAGGGATTGAATGCCACATCAAATACTCTTTAATTGTGTGAAGTTAAAAAAATTAATTAACTTTGCCTAACCCTATTTTTTTTTTAATCTGTACAACTACAGTAACACTCTAACTTTCATGGCTGTTGTGAAGATTAAAATGAGGTAGCATGCATAGCAGGCAGGATGTTTGTAAATGGTAGCTATTCTCTCTCTATATATTTTTTTTCCCTAAAGTGAATGCCAAGATTAAGGTCATATTAGATACACTTTTAAATAACATCAATAGTATAAGTTTACATTGGTGGCTCTCTGTTTTTCTCTTTATCTTTGTATGTATATAATACATATTTATATATACTTTTCTATAATTAGGTAATACATTTCCCTCTAAGGGGTTTATAGAGCCCATACGTAGTACTTGAGCAGAAGCTGCCCTAAGGGACAGAATTCCACCAAATTAAATCAGGAAAGTAGAACTTGTAAATCTAAAAAGGGTACGTCTAAAATTAGAATAAACCTTTTAAGGTGATGATGACATTGGTGGTGGTTGTGATGGCGGTGGTGAATGCCATCGTTTATTGAATACCTATTAAGTATTAAGCTCTGTAGCTGATGTTTTATACTGACAGGGTTCAGAATGAGCTTCTCAAAATATGCCATTATAGCATGTGGATTATTTTGAGCTGAACATAAGTAAGGTCCAAAAGTCTCAGGAAGAGCTTTTTATCTTCCCTTTACCTGCCTCTTAGAATTTAGAGAGAGGGTATGGTCCAGGAATAGTGTAGCACAGGAAATAACTACAAAGAGAATGAACTAGGTGTCATAAGGTGGGGGAGCTTGTCAGGGCCCCTTTGCTCAAATTCCTCTCAGTGTCCCATTGTCACTACAAAGCATGGCAAACATTTGTTAATAAAACATCTGCTTTTTCTATCTTCTTTTTTTTTTTTTAAGATTTTATGTATTTATTCATTCGACAGAGAGAGATCACAAGTACTTTTCCTATCTTCTGTGAATTATCTTCCTTTCCCTTGAAACCTCAGACCCCTACCCCTTCTCTTTAGTTTAGGATGGCTTGTAAGGGTCAACTGCCTGTCCTGGAGCCTCTTGTGTCCTCTTGAGCTCCTATACATATGAAATTAAATTTATATATTCTTCCTCTTAATATGTTTCATGTCACTTTAGTCAATATACTAGCCAAAAGAATCCAGAAGGGTAGAAAAAAATTTTTCCTTCTCCACATTTTATCTCTAAGTTTTGAAAATGTTTATAGGGACGTCTGGGTGGCTCAGTTGGTTAAGCAGCTGCCTTCGGCTCAGGTCATGATCCCAGCGTCCTGGGATCGAGTCCCACATCGGGCTCCTTGCTCGGCGGGGAGCCTGCTTCTCCCTCTGCCTTTGCCTGCCATTCTGTCTGCCTGTACTTGCTCTCTCCCCCTCTCTCTCTCTGATAAATAAATAAAATCTTTAAAAAAAAAAAAAGAAAGAAAAAAGAAAATGTTTATAAAGGAGATATTATTATCCATGTTCTACAGAAACTGAAGTTCAGGTGGTATCAGTGGCTTGCTTAAAGTCAAACAACTAGCTGGTAGAAGAGGAACTAGAATTCAGTATTTTCTGATTCCACAACCAGTAGATATAACAGACTACCACTCTATTATATTGGAAGAAATGTATAAAAACAATCTGTTAAGAATCTAATAAAAAGAAATTATTAGTTCAAATATTTTTAAAAAATGCCAGCACATCTCCAGCAGCATTCAGAAATGTCAGTGCCCTGACTAGCTGGCATGAGAATTTTGGTCACTTTGCAACTCTAGCCCTATGTGGATTCCAGGTATTGCTGGCTAACATGAGTTTTTCAGATTATCAAAAATAAACCTGGTTAATGTGACTCAAATGTTCAAGAACTTAATCATCACTAGATATACTGAAAAAGTTTCTGGATCCACAAAGTTGAATCCAGCCTCTAAGCTGTATTGCCCCCATCCAGCCTGCACTATATTGAAGTCACCAGTATTATTAAGTCCATGTTAAAATAATTAGCCGATCTTCTGCTGTGGCATTACCATCTTTTAATGAAACAGCAACTTAAAACCAAATAGCTTTTAAATGGGCATTTTAAAGCAGATTTCATGATACTTACTGTGTGGGTAAAGCACTGAAATAAATCTCTAACCACAGAAAGTATCCACATTTCATTTTCATTTCCTTATTTTTTCCTTTCTTCTATTTCAATAAAAGCAAAAGAAATGTTTGCCAAAAAAAAGAAAAAAAAAAAAAAACCAAATAAAACAACCCAAAACAAATATTATCTCTGTAAAAAGAGATAAGTAGTAAGTAGATTCTTTAAACCATTCTTGTATGCCAGTGTTTTTTGGACACGCTTGGAGAAAACAGCACTTTTCCAGGAGGTGACTCAACTCCCAAATGCCAAAGCCATCTACCTCCTGACAGACTCTACCAAGCACGCTGCTTCTAAAAGAGATCAGCCCTTGGATGTCTAAACTGGATGCCAGCCTATTTGTTCATTGAGATTAAGTGCCACAGTATTACGAGGATAGATCTATCAAGACCCGTTTGTAGATGCTGGCCCAATTGCCAAGTGGCAGGCTGCACCTGAATGGCGACAGGGGAGGAGTGACTCAACACGTCACACACAGCACAACTTAATGACCGCTTTGAAAGGAGCTCACAAAGAAGTTCAAAAGCAACAGAACAAATCAGCCTGCCAGGGCTTTAGCCTGGTAGAGTTTGATGTTATCCTCTTAGCTCTACTCCCGTCCATTAGTATAATGAAAGCTAATGAAGTTAATTATTTAATAAAAATATTTTTTCTAATGAAATTCATTGCTGATCAAATTAGATAATGGATTTTAAAAGCATAATGCACAATGCACACTGTCATTTTTAAGCCTTGAAATAGGCGTTTCTCCAGAGGCGATTGGATAGATGCCTCTTGACAACCTTCATCAGCATATAGGCTGCTTTCTGCAGATGATCCTGAAGTCTTCACGAGACATCTGCATAGGAGTTAATGGTTAGTTACCCTAGACTTATACTTCACGTACCAGAAACCTCTGCAGTGAAAAGAGCCCGAGTTCTGGCAGGGAGTGAGTCTGACCTAAGCAAAGTCAATTACCAGCTCTATAATCTTTGCCAAATCACTTCTTGGAACCTCAAATTCATCATTTATATAATGGGTATAAACATCTATCTTACACAGTCAAAAAAGAAACCATAATTAAGCCTGGTATTTCAGAGCTGCTCAGTATATGCTAGTTTCCTCCCCAATTCCCCAAACTCTACCCTATTCCATCAGTGTTTTAAGTGATTAGATAATTCAGGCAGGTGGGATGGGAACAGCTATTAAGAATACAGCTGTAGGGGGTGTCTGGGTGACTCAGTGGGTTAAGCCTCTGTCTTCAGCTCAGGTCATGATCTCAGGGTCCTGGGCTCCTCAGGCTCTCTGCTCAGCAGGGAGTCTGCTTCTCCCTCTCTCTCTCTCTGCCTGCCTGCCTCTCTACCTACTTGTGATCTCTCTGTGTCAAATACAAAAAAAAAAAAAAAAAGAAAAAAGAAAAAGAAAAAAAAGAATGCAGCTGTAAAATCTCAGGGACCTCCAGTTTCAACTTTTCAGAAACAGTGTTCATAAAATTTCTGTGTCCAATTCCTGGCTCATTTACCCCTTTCATAAAAAGAATTCCTAACATGCAAATTACCAAGATAAATACAAGGTTCTGTTGGTTTACCAGCCCAAATCCTACTAAAGCGCACCTGTTTTACCATTCACGTATTTTACTCAGAACTTTTTTCAGAATGCATTTCAAGAGAGTGATAGAAAGACATTAATGAGCTTGTTTCCTCCTAAGCACCTTTCTCATACTAGCCTTTTGGAGGAAGATTAAAATAGAAAATACTGCATTTATAAATGGGAAGTCTTGTGCTTTATATTTATCTATAGTTTTATTCTTAACATTTTAGTATCAACCATAACTCATCTTCTTGGAAAATGAGTGGAAGGACAGGTTTGATTGCAATTTTGGGATTTATCCACTGAGATTATGGATGTTGTCTTCAACCTATACTGAATTATCAAAGTCATCCTATTAAGTTAGCCATAACAACATTAAGGTCATACATTTTAATTGATCTTTAATAAAAATACAGGAGTACAGTAACTTCTTTTCTAGATACTTACATGTATATTTCCCTAAACAGTGATCTTCCTGAAAGCAGGATCTCCCGCACAAAGTTACTTACTGACACTTATTACACATTAATTACCATAATAATGAGCTAATTACTAGGTAAATAAGGAATCAGTTTATGAGCTGACTAACTCTTTCCTTTAAAGAAAAAGCAAGCTCTTTCCTTTTTAAAAAAAATGCTAACAATTTGGTGTAAATGAAAAATACAGGATAAACTTTGGAGAAAGAAAGCCCTTAAATTCTTTTTTTTTTTTTTTTTTTTAAGATTTTACTTATTTATTTGACAGAGAGAGACACAGCAAGAGAGGGCACACAAACAGGGGGAATGGGAGAGGGAGAAGCAGGTTTCCGGTTTAGAAGGGAGCCCTATGCTGGGCTAGATCCCAAGACCCTGGGATTATGACCTGAGCCCAAGGCAGATGCTTAACAACTGAACCACCCAGGTGCCTCAAGACCTTAATTCTAATCCATTTGTGATAACTAGGTAGCTAGGTGATAGGTGAGAGAGAAGGAGAGAGATGACAAAGAGACAGACAGGTAAGAAGCCACCTTAGCCCTCCAACCAAACTCATAGTCTTGTAGCTTAAACAAGCACCCTTAGTCCCATGACTGATAGACTAACCTTTCTTTGTATATATATAGATCATGCATTCTTTCCTAGAAAGAACAGAGCACCTCTGCACAACCCCCAGGTACTTAGGAACCAGACCCTTCCCTTCACACAACCTCAGAGCACTGAGATGTTGTCTGTAGCTGGCACCATCAAGCCTGCACATACTCAAGAAATGTTATGGATCACTTTATTTCCCTTATTGAGTAACTACCCCCAAACTCCTTTAAAAACCCTTAGGCCAGGCAGAAACTTCAAAATGGCCTTTCCTGCAAGAGTCTGCCTTCTCCCACTGTGTCCAATCACCTGAATAAAACTCACATTCCTTTCCAATCAAAGCTAGTCTCTGCAGTATTGCCTTTTTAGCGACAGACAGCTGAACCTGCGTTTTGATAAAGGATAAAGAGCCAAGTGAAGGTGTTTGTTCATAACAGTATGCTGGGTGCCAACTGGTTAGTAGGTGGAAGGCCAAGTTAGAAAATCAGCATTTTGCACCCATCATGGTGGTGGTGGGGGGGAGTTAACTTCCAAATAAAATGGTCAAGACTTATTTTAAAAATTATCATTCAGTTGATTGTATACCACTCACAAGTAACTTATAACATGGGCTTTTTTGGATCAGCTTGCTATATGGAGAATAAGGATGGGGGCAGGATGTCAGGGGTCCTAACTATTTTTAAGATTAAATAAGTAGTAATTGCTAATTTACCTAAAATCTTGTATCACTCTCCTGGAACATGATGACTTTTAGTCCTCTCTCTTCTCTAAGTTGGAACCATGTTTCTCCAACCTTAGAACTTAATGCTTTCTCCTTGAAACCAGACTGTCTTACACAGTATGTCTCCCTTTATAATCTCTTTTGCTATCAGGTTTCTATATCGCAGGTGTTCTGCCAGTTCAGTTTACGGCCTCCAGACCACCTGTGCCCTGGTGATTTGAAGGAAGGAACCCTGGTCAAGCTCAAATATTGTGAAGGAAATTTGGGAGTCTTGGTTGTACTTCTCCACCTTAAAAGTTATAGGCATTTTATACAAAAATGCAAAATAAAATTTGCACCCACAACTTGAAAAATAATAGAGTCTTTGATTCTTTCTAGTATATAATAGGAGCGGATTGTTCAACTGGATAAGCAGAGGAGGATTTTTTGTTTGTTTCTCTTTCTTTGCTCCTATTTTGAGAATACCGAATAGAGTTATTATAAGTCACTCAGGCATGAAACAAATGACTGAACTAAAATTGTGAAATGACTTCAATTAATAGAATAACAAAGCCCATGTACTCCTGCTGGACACTAGTCTATTGTAAGAATCATTCTACATTTCAGGATTTAGCATTCAGACACTCAGTCAGGTGACACAGATGAACTGCTCAAGAACTGATCTCATACTAACGTCCACATTTTTTGTATAACAAAGAATGTCTATGGTAGAAACCAACTAAATAAGCCAGTTCTTTAGTTTACAGAGGAAAAGACCAGAATTTAGAGAAACTGATAGTTGAGCTAGACCAGATCACCAGTGTTCTAGCTCTACTTTCATAGCTCTGTTACACTGCCCATACTGTACTGTGAGTACAATTCTAACTCTGTGTGGAAATACAGATACATAAGAGGGAGATAATACCTACCTGCTCATTTGGGGTGGTTTGACTTGAGTGTATAGTACAAATGATAAAAACAGGTAAAGAATGAATTGCTTTTTCTTCTGTACTTACCATGCTGTCTAGTAATGAGCTCACATTCAATGAATGCATGTTTGTTGAATGAAGCATTAAGTAAATGCAATGTGATCATCCCACCAAGCACCTACTATGTGCTTATTGTGTGTTAGGCACTGTAATAGGTGCTTCATGATTTGTAAAGCACAGTTCCATTCAAGGACCTCACAGTTTATTTGTGAAAACATGCCAGTGAATAGATAATTGCTGTATTATATGATGAGTTCAATTGTGAAGAGGTGACCCAGAGATGTTCTGAACCTTTAAAAAGAAGAATCTAAAAAGAAATAGTCCTAAATGTATTGCAGCCCAACTAGAATCCAGTTGAGTGTTATAATGAAAAGATGTATGTATTTCTATCATATGGCTTTTTTTCTTCAAATTCAAACTCTATAGCTGTAAATTATTCCTGTGCATAGAGATGAAGTAACCCATGAAGGGAATGAATATTCCTAGCATCAGTCATCCTAGGAAAAGCTCAGTTCTGTGGCAGAAAACAGGTACTCAGAAGGGAGATGAGTTAAACTGTGCAGCCCATGAAATTCATATGCTGAAGTCCTAATTCCTGGAACCTCAGAATGTGACTCTATTTGGAAATGGGGCCTTTAAAGAGGTACTTAAGGTTAAATGAGGTCATTGAGGTGGATCCTAATGCAATATGACTGGTATCTTCACAAGAAGAAGAGAATAGAACACAGAATGGGGATGGTCATGTGAAAACACAAAAAGAAAGTGGTCATCTAGAATCCAAGGAGAGAAGTTCAGAAGAAGCCAAACCTACCAATACACTGATCTTGGACTTCTGGTCTCAAGAATTATGAGAAAATGAATTTCTGTTCTTTAAGCCACCCAGCCTGGTGGTATTTTATTACGGTAGCCCTAACAAGCTAATATAAAATGCTTTACCTTAAGATGAAGAAAAAAGTCACCTCCTTTTGGTACCGGGAGTTAGTTTGATCTACACTCTGAGGTACTGAAATGCCTAGGAATCCTACAGAAGAAGGTAGCAAGCTGAGCCCAGACCCAGGAGGCAGGTCAGAAGTGAGGAAGATAATTACTATTTCTAAAATATGTCATTTATATCTCAATAAAGCTGGAAAGAGGAGGTGATCCAGGAGGGAGAAATTTAGATGGAAAAGGGACTCCAGGGTGTGTTCTGTTTTGGGCTGAGGTTGTTATTCTCTACATTGTACTTCTTTTCTGTTGTGGTCAATCTTCAGTAAAATATTAGTAAAACTTTAGCCTAAGCTTTGGTTCTTTGGGATGCTCTTCATTCTTTAATTGGAGCAAATGAGGGGAAAAAAAAAATCAATGACTCTCCATAGTGAGAAATCTCTCTGTACCCTGGGTTTGCATTCTTGTGGATGAGAGGTATCAGAGAGTACAGAGTCAGAACAGCAAACCTGAGTGACCCTTTTTAAGCACATGTGAGGACCAAGTGCATCACAGAAGTAACTGTGGAATATGTTGGAGGGGAAGGGCCTAATTCATAGTAGGCTGTATGATCTTCTTAAATTGGAATTAACATGATACTACTTTCCATTACAGTTTAATAAGTTCTGAAATGTGCAACTGACATGAAGAGAATGAAAGACATAAGGTAGTTTAAGAGTCCAAAAAGAATTGTATTTGGAACAATAATTATAGGTTTGGAATTCAAAATGCTACAGTAAAGGTGTCTGTGAGATATGTAGATGGTCAAGTCTAGAAGATTTCCTTTTACCTCTGCACAAGGCTTTTCATTTTGAAATTTTGTTTTCAATTGCTTGTCTCAAATTATCTTCAAGATTAGGTATTAGATTCTCTTCTCAGGTCTACTTTTTGACATGCTGTCACTTTCAAATAGACAGAGATTTCCATCTCTATTTTATAGATAAAATGCAAGCTAAACTTACTCAACATCACACACTGGAAGAGGAAGGACTCCCCATCTAGTGCTCATTTCACAAAATCAAAGTCCTCCCTCTAAGAAAAGCCCCAAGCATCAAGAAAATTTAAGTTCCTTTCAGGAAATAAGATATACTTCAATAAAACATTCTCTACCCAAACTTCAAAAAGCTAATTTTGTTTTTCTTAGTAAAAATTCCCATCCCCTCACCCATTAATGAATCAATACATAGCATTTAGAAGATGTAATTCCCTTTTTTTAAAATAATAAGTCTATTATAATCTTAGAATAGTTTTAGATTTATAGGAAAGTTGCAAAGACAGTACAGAGTGTTCCCATATACTCCACAGAGTTTCCCATATTACTAAAATCTTATATTAGTATGGTACATTTCTTACAACTAATGAACCAATATTTATACATTAATATTAACTAAAATCTATTTTTTATTCAGATTTTTTACCTAATGTCCTTTTTCTGTTCCAGGATCTCATCTAGAACACCACATTAAATTTAGTTCTCATGTCTCCTTAAGTTTCTCTTGGTTGTGCCAACCACATTCATGTTGACCTCAGCAATTTTAAGGAGCACTGAGAGGAACCTTATAGAATGTTCTTTGATTTGGTTTGTCTGCAATTTTTCATAATTAGAAATGGGTTATGGATTTGGGGGAGGAAGACCACAGAGGTAAAATGCCATCCTACTCATATTATTTCAAAGGTACATGCTTTCAACATGACTTACCACTGTTGATGCTGACCTTGATCACCTGATTAAAGTGGTGCTTATCAGGTTTTCCCCTGAAAAATGACCCTCCCTGCCATGCCCGTTCTTATACTAGATCCTTGCAAGGAAGTCACTATGTGCAGGCTATACCTCAAGGTTGGCAAGTTATGTACTACTTCCTTGAGCACAGAGCATATAAATTAAGTCAACTGGAATTCTTCTGTGTGGGAGATTTGTATAACTCTCCTTTTATTCCTCAATATTAACATAATGATATTTTTCACATATACTTAGAAAATACAAAAAAAAAAAAAAACCTCATCATCATATAGAACCATAAAATACTCATTTTTATCTAATAATGGAGAAAAAAAGGCCTTTCAGGTACAGACACATCAATTTCTTCTTTTGCAGTTTTGGTGTTGAAATATCAGATCATACTGCTTTTCTACTTAAAATCCTTCAATATCTTCTCATCATCAACAAGATAGGGTCTGATAACTTTGCCCACATAAAGGGCTTAAAAGTTCCTTTGTAATCTAACTTCATCTTCTTTCATGTTATTCCATATTTCCTATGCCATGCAGTGTTTTTGTGAAAATTAAAACTAATTTATGCAAAACACCCATCATATAATACACACTCAATAAAAGAGAGTAATTCTAAGTACTTAAAAAATTATCTTCCTTGATATATAAATTATGTGAGAATAAAATTCACTTACCAACTGAAATAGAGAAGTAGGAGGTTCAGAAAGTAAAAGGAAAGAAAGTTATTTTATGGTACTGATAATCTTTTAGTTTTTATAGCTCTATATCATACAAGGAGAACCACTGTTTTCTTACAAAAAAGAAATAATAGCAGTGTAATGTTGAATATAGCATGGTCCAATTCCCAAGGAATTTAAAATTTATTATGTCTTGTTTACTTAAATCAAATACATAACATAGTATAGATCAGAAAACTTATGACTATTGAGCTTCCCAATCATTAGAACCATGGTTGGATAATGTCACTTTATATTTATTGAGTCCTTTCTATGGAGCTACCAATGTACAAGGCACTAGGGAATTCAAGGGTGGGTAAGACCATTTCCCTGAATGGTTCATCAGTTAATATAAATTATGGACATATAAGAAATCATAATTAGATGAATGTAAAAATAACAGAAGTACTAGCTGAGAGAAAACAAGGGAAGCTTCATGGAGTGGTGAACCCTAAGGAATAGGTGAGATGGGAGTTAGCCCAGTTTTGGGAGAAAAGGAAGAAATTCTAACTATGCTGAACTGTTCAAACATGTAGATATGTACAGGAGAGAAATCTCAGCACATTTGGTCCTTGTCCCTAGTGCCATTATTCTCTTTTTTTGTAGTTTTAGCTCCAGAGCTGGGATAGTTTTTTGGCTTTGGACTAGCTCTGCTACTTTTTAAGCCCACCTCAGGATATATTCATGCTTTTGTTAAATAAAATAGAGTTTAGTAGAATAGGAAAATATTTTCTGTAAAATATCATCCCACCAAGAAAGCATACTTAATAATGGACTAAGCATTTAGGCTCTTTCAGCTGAATTTTTCTGTTCAGATTTCATAATATGCAGGTGACTATTAAAGTAATAACAATTATGGCCATTTAATAGCATTCCCTCCCCCTATTTCCTAGGCAAGGCAATTTATTTTCAAATGCATAAGCTCCAAATAGAGAGTGATTATTATGGTAATGGACTAAAATGCAAAACAAATGTGGTCATGACACATGGAGAAACATTCCCAGGATGCTACCAAGCAAAGATCTGCACCTTTATGGATATTAAAAAGATACATTCCTTTATCAACATACCCTGCCATTTCTCCCACATATATTTCCCAGTGTTTCCCATATGCTAAGCATTGTGATACCAGGATGGAAATCTATAGTTCCTGAATTCAAGACTTTGGTTGAAGAAAGAAATGTAAACACTCTATCATGGGGACAATTTTTAACCAGGGTTCTGCACATAGGGTGAGTGATGCTCAGAGAGCCATCTACACCTGCCTGGTGATGGTGGGGAAGGTCCCAGAGCAGGGAAAAGCTGAAGTTGAAGGAAAGAACAGTAGTTTGCCAGAACTGCAAGGAAATAGTGTGCAGAGGTATTTGACTATAAGCGTTATTGAGGGGAAAGGTGAAGAAAAAAAAAAAGACTAAAATGAAGGTTCAAAACAAACTGAGGGTGGCGGGGGGGAGGTAGAGGGTGGTGGGGTAATAGACATTGGGTAGACATTGGAGAAGGTACGTGCTATGGTGAGTGCTGTGAAGTGTTATAAACCTGGCGATTCACAGACCTGTATCCCCGGGGCTAATAATACATTATATGTTCATAAAAAACTTAAAAAATTATTTAAAAAAAAAGTGCTAAAAAAAACCTAAAGTGAAGGTTGAACACAGGGGCAATGTTTCAATTTCTGAGGCTGCAAAATCACAGGTTTTTTGTTTGTTTGTTTGTTTGTTTTTAAGGTTCTATTTCTTTGTCAGAGAAAGAGAGAGCACAAGCAGGGGGAATAACAGGCAGAGGGAGAAGCAGGCTCTCTGCTCAGCAGGGAGTTCTATGTGGGACTTAATCCTAAGACTCTGGGATCATGACCTGAGCCAAAGGTAGATGTTTAACCTACTGAGCCACCCAGGTATCCACAAAGTCTCAGTTGTAAATAACACTTCTTTTAGAAAGGAGGTTCGTTCACAACATTGTCTTCACTGCCATATCTGCATAACATTTCCTAACTTTCAACCTGTCTTCTGAATTATTTAACTCGGCATAATCAAAAGGCAGCTTTTTCCCTCCAGCTGTCCCCCAAGAGTTCAAGTATTGTGAGGGCAAAGATGGTTTCTTCCTCTAGTGCTCTGTTAACAACCAGGTCTTTACTTCCAAAATTCTTAGAACTTCTTTGAAAAAAAGATTGCGATTGGTCTCCTACTTGCTTAATCCATTCACATCTTCTCTTACCAACAGTTTCTCTGTCTAGCTCCTGAGAAACTCTAAGTTTAGTGTTCCCTTCTTTCCTGTCTGCTTCTTTCATTTAGACATTTCTTAAAGTAGTACCTTTTTTTCATCCTCCTCCTCCCCTAATTCTGCATAGCATTGGTTTCATAGCTTTGTTCTAGTATCTTAACAGTCACTGGCAATTAGGCCTAGCCTTTCATAAGGACCAGCACTGCCTGGCAGCCACAGGCAGGACAGCTCTGCACAGGTTCCAAAACATTCTCCTGAATCACTGCACTGAACACAGGTACCCTTGCTGCCCTCCTTTTCCAGCTTGGTCTTTCTCCTATATCCATAAGAATTGTCATTACTTTTCTCTTTGAACTTTTAGTCATTTTCTAGTTCCAAATTAGTTTCAATTTCTGTAAATCACTGCTTTATGATTCTAACCTTACATTAGAGTAGAAACTCTTCTATATCCTTACTTCAAAACACTACCTACTCTAAGGTCTAGCCTCACCATCTCTTAGAAAATTAAAGATTATTTCTGTTACTTAAGAAGAAGAAGAAGAAAAAGAAAGAAAGAAACCAACCACAAAAAGAACCCCCTAAACAAACAAACAAACAAACAAAACACCCAAGGCATTTCAGCCCAGCAGCCAAATCTGTGACACACCTAAGGCAACCTTCTAAAAGTATAGAGTGAGAAGGCTTGCCTTCTCCTCCATCCATCTTTCCTTCAAACAGTTGAGTCACATAGAACTCATTACTGTTCCCATGTGGTCTCGGCTTCTGTTGTCTCTTCTACCTGCAATGCCATCAGTCTCAGCCTACAAAAGTTCAAGCATTCTACCTATTCAAGATTGGCCTGGTGCCTTGAATAATATTTCTACCATCCAAAACAGAAAAAAAAAATCTCTTTTCCTAACTCTGAAAAGACAATCTCCCTCATAGTGTGTGTTATACTCAAGCACAGAAATAATCTAGTGTGATAGTTATCTTTCATTCAGTCTGTTATTTTAGGCTTCCACATTATCATCAACATTAGAGTAGGACCGTTGACTTTAGGTATAAGATTAGCTAGAAGGTTTATTACTCCAAATTAGACCTTCTGATGAGATTCTAAATTCTCCCATATAATTATTGCCAGCAAGAAATGATCCAGCACCATATATTTAATTGCAGGGTGTTGTGTGTGTGTGTGTGTGTGTGTTTCCATAGAGGATAGAGTTGGATCGGGAGGTTGATTCATTGAAGCAAATCAGGTAAACAGCATCTAGTGCCAGGGGATTTAAAGGTTCATCCGTTTCTATTTATTCCTGTAACTTAAAGAGCCCAATTAAATATAATGGGTTAAATTATTAAAAATCTGTTTGATTATCACTACTTACTCAGTGAGACACTGATTAAAGCTTTGGGAAGAGACAATTCTATTCATAGAGCTGAGATGGGGAGCAAGATCAGAAATAGTTTATAGGTGCTTTTTACCTTTTATTCTTTAAGGCCTTTAATGAGGGAAAAATACGGAAAACCTGAAAATCTGTTCTTCAAAGTCAAAGTAAGCAGAGGATGCAGCACCAACACTATGATACTTTCGAGGGTTGGCTTATACTTCCCAGTTGCCAGAAATGTGCCCCATACTACTTTGCCCTATCCACACTCCCTGAGAGACATTATCTCTTCAAAAATTAAAGCAAAACAAAGCAAAAAACAACAAAAAAACCACTATATTTTCTTTCCCTCACCCTTCCACTACCACTGACTTGACTTGTGCTATTTCAAATCATTTTAAGCTTTCCAAATCTTTTTTGGAAACAGTTTAACCAATGTCTGCGGAGTGACAAAACAGCACATTATAAAGAACACTGAACATGCAGTTATAGAGATTTTACCTCATTCTTTCTATCCAACCTTCATTCAAGAAATATTTTATAAGATAAGCTATGGGAACTCGGTCAAGTTAATTAGCTTGGTTAAGATTCAGTTTCCTATCCGTGTAATACAGATATAATCATTATGACTTGCCTTCACAGTTGTGAGGATCAAATAAAATTTATAAAGTGAAATCACTTTAAAACATTATGTAAATCCATACATTTTGATGCTGAGAGAGTAATAGTAAGATGAAAAAGCTCAAAGGCCTTCAAATACTCTGTTGGCTGCAAACTGCTTCACCAAGTCCCATCCAGTGAATATTTACAATGTGGGTTAAGCACACTAGGAGCTGCAGGAATTGCACTAAAATGCAATGTCATGATTCTTCTTCCAAGGGAAAGGAGAGGGGAAAGAGAGAAGAGTCTTCCGTGGGGAAGAGCAATAAAAGACAGCATAAGGCAGGGGGCAAATATCCTTGCAGGCAGTCCCATGTGAGCTCAAAGGGAGGATAATGTGGGGAAAGCTGCAGTACTGCCTTCTGAGGCATTTCTGTTACTGAAGGAAACACAGTATCTATGGGACACTTATGAGTAGTATGACACAGCCATCAACTGACTTGGTCTGGCTGCTCTAAGGAGTACCACCAAGGTAAGAAACAGTGAATAGTCAAAGAAGAGAAGGCTCTGGATTGATGGGGTGATGGTGTAAATGTATACCCTCTATGAGAGTAGGATGAGGGGATGACTCTGTTTCCCCTCATATACAACACTCATTCTTCCTTTCTACCCTAAGTTACCAGTTGTCATATACATCTTTTGTTCTCCTTCCAACATGGGTGTTTCTCTGTGCTTACATACTCTGTGGCTTGTGGTTATGTGGAGTCAAAACAAAAGTACCCATGGGTTCTAGATTAAGACTTAGTTTACTTTATAGCCTACCTTTTTAAACTTGCAGCACTCTGAATGACCCCTTTAAGGAAACACCCTGCACCTCTATTTTCTCTGCATAAGAGGAATAATATGATCCTGGCTAGAAGGCAGGCAATACTTCTAGAAGAGGTGCTTAACAAATCAATATACTTCTTTAGTTTATACTAGGCAGTCAATAAATACTTCAATAAATGCTACTAATTATTATTGCATCTATTACCTAGACCCCACTGGGGGGGGGGGGGTTAGGGAGACTATCCTAAAAGGTTCTAGAGTAAAATTTTGTCTAATATAAAACTATAGTGAACCTTGCCCATACCTCACTTCAAAGTCTGTAGTTCCTGTAAAAGAACCAAAGCTGGCCAGCACATTTCAAACTCTTAAAAAAAAAAAAAAAATCAACATTGATTCTCTTCAGTAAATTGCATAACTGGGTCATTTCTAGATTACTACAGTTTTATTGTGGTTATTTTAGTGCACAAGGAAAGGACGAATAGTTTGATGTGATGATTACAGAATAATTACCAATATTTTAAATTATTTTTTTGTTTCTAATAAAAAGCTTTTTCCCTTAGCTACTAGGAAGTTCAGAGGGAAAGTGAACTCAAAAACCCACCAATTTTGTTAACTCTGACAAAATTCTCAGCTTCTTTTTTCTGGTACAATTTCATAGACATTATAGAATATTTTACTTTGCACAAGCTGCCTCACATACTAGCCTTATATACTAGCCTTATATCCCTATAGATAGCTTGTCATTACTTTCTATCCACATATGACGTCATAGACTAAAAAATAGCAGTATGCTAAAACTGTAGAAACAGTACAAGCAGCTAATCAGTCTAAATCCAAACAACATATATGTATGCAAAAGAGGCATTGTTTGCGTAGAAACAGATGGTTCAGAAATGATTTAACTTGATATCATTTAGCCATGAAAACTGTTTTTTACTGTTTTACTAACCTCACTGTGTGTTTCTAGCTCAAAGTACCGGTCCACAGTGGTAAAACTATAGCTGTATATCACAGTTTGTTTAGATTTGCAACCAGTACATTGATAGAAAGCACCATCATTTACCTATTTATTTATTTAAGATTTTTTATTTATTTGGCAGAGAGGGACACAGCAAGAGAGGGAACACAAATAGGAGGAGTGGGAGAAACAGACTTCCTGCTGAGCAGGGAGGCCGATGCAGGGCTCGATCCCAGGACCCTGGGATCATGACCTGAGCTGAAGGCAGACATCTGACAACTGAGCCACCGAGGCGCCCCATAGAAAGCATCATGATTTAAATGTACACTGACAAGCACTGGTCCATCTTATCATGTGAATCATATTGTGACAGCTAATTTAAAGACTGAATTCATTTACCATTTTCCCCTGAGCAAATTAAAGTTTCTGTATTTCTCTTCAAGTCAGTTTTAGCATTTGTGAAATGGGCTTTAGCATCAGATTAGTCTGCAGTCACTTCCTAACTCCAGCATTAAATGCTGGGAGGTTTGAGAGATATACTTTTAAAACATGTCTCCCAAATTCTTTAACACAGTTTCTACCAAATGGTGGGGGCCTATGTGTCTTTCCCTGAATCTGGGCTCTGTGACTTCTTGACAAATAGAACATAGGGAGAATGATGCTGTGTCAGTTTTTGGCTCAGACTTTATCAAACTGGCAGTCTCCATTTAGGCTGGCCACTCATAGAACCTGGTTACAATGCTCTGAAGAAGCCCAAGCAGTCCTCAGAGAGGACCGGGTGGAGAGAAACACAGCCTGCATCCCTGGCCTTGTGAGCATGCCAGTTTGAATGGGAAATCTCCAAACTTCGGTGGAAGTGCTTTCCTCTGATGTTTAGTGGATAAGAAACAAGCTGTCCCAGCCAAATCCTACTCTATTTGTGAGTGAATAAGTAATTGGCACTGTCTTAAGCCACTAAGTTTTACAGTACTTTGCTACACAGCAATAAATAATTAGACCAGTAGAAAAAGGTCTTATTTTTACATAGAAAAGGCTATCATAAGGTTGTTGGCCAATATCAGAAGAGTTTCTGTGCTTCATAAGAATGTTACAAAATGATCGTGTTTAATAGTCAATTCAGGGGCACCTGAGTGCCTCAGTCAGTTAAGCATCAGACTCTTGATTTCACCTTAGGTCATGATCTCAGGATCATGAGATCAAGCCCCATGCCTGGCTCTGAGCTGGACATGGAGCCTGCTTAAGATTCTCTCTTTCCCTCTTCCTCTGTACCACCCCAGCCCTGCACATGCACTCTCTCTCTTTCCCCCAAAAGAAACAAAAATAAAAATAAAATAAAATTCAGTCAATTTAAAAGTTTGTTAATTTGATACAGCTTTCTTATCAGTCTTCATTAATGAGGCAAATTATGATACAGACATGTCTTATTTGATTGTGCTTTGAAGATATTGTGTTTTTTACAAGTTGCAGGTTTGTGATTACCCCACTTTGAGGCAAGTGTACTGGCACCATTTTTCCAACATTTGCTCACTCTGTGTTTCTTTGTCACATTTTGGTAATCTTTGCAATATATCAAACTTTTTCATTATTATTTTATTTGAATTGCTGCAATCTCATGATAAAATGTTAACGGATGAGGAGTTGCTTCTCATGGATGAGCAAAGAAAGTGGTTTTCGAAATGGAATCTACTGGTGAAGATGCTGTGAAAATTGTTGAAATGACACAAAGAATTTAGAATATGGCATAAACTTAGTTGATAAAGCAGTGGCAGGGTTTGGGAAGATTGACTCCAATTCTGAAAGAAGTTCTGCTATGGTAAATTGCGATCAAACAGCATCACATGCTACAGAGAAATTGTCTACGAAAGGAAGAGTCAATTGATGGGGAAAGCTTCTGTTGTCCTATTTGGAGAAACTGCTACAGCCATCCCAACCTTCAGGGACCACCTGATCTGTCAACAGCCATCAACACTGAGATAAGAACCTGCACTATCAAAAAAAAATATATTATCACTCACTGGAAGTTCAGATGAGGCTTAGCATTTTTTTTAGCATTAAAGTATTTTTTAAATTAAGATAAGTACATTTTGGAGACATAATGCTATTTCACACTTAATGGACTACAGTATAGTGTAAACATAACTTTGCTATGAACTGGGAAAGCAAAAAAAGTCATTTGACTCACTTTATTGTGTCAGTCTGAAACGGCACCCACAATATGTGGAAGGTATGCCTGTAGTTACTGTTTATTGAATAACTCTGTACATTGAATGAACATGTTACAGGTTTCATAATAATTCCACTAATATATTACTATTGTATCTCTTTTATTAATAAGAAAACTTAGGCCTAGGGAACCTATATAGTAATAAGTAGCATGATTTGGATATGAATACTGATAGGTTAATGCTAAAGCCAATATCTTCCTGTTTCATGATAACTTTCATGTATATAATTCAATAAAAAGGTTCATTTAAAAATCAATATGACAGCAAATACTGAATGGACTTAGAAACAGAGGCTTTAATAAGACTTTCCTGAAAAAGTTAGCTAAGCAGTGGAGTAAGCAGTACCTCCTGGACATAGGACACAGCAGAAGCAAAGGCTCTGAGACATGATATTTCCTTGCCAGAGACCTGAACCTGCATATATTTTGGTATTACTGAGGTTTTGAGTTTGGAGCAGGGAATGGTAGAAAAGTCACTGGAAAAGTAAGGGAGGGAGGGCTTTGAGAATGTGTGTGCCTTTTGGAGGAGCCTGGTCTCGTGCTTGAATGTTAGAGAGCCTTTGAGAGTTTATAAGCAGATTAAGTGATATGGCAAAATTTCATAGCCCCAACCCCTTGGGAATCTCCATCATATGTCTAGCATGGTAATTCAAAGTCCAATGTTAGAATTCATCTTCTGGATTCTGAATATTGGTACTTCTATTACTAGGGTTTTCACCTAAGGGGATGTGAGCTCTTTGGGGATCATGAAATTATTGCAAGGGGTCCAAGATTACTTGTGCCTGTAAACTGAATGCTAAGAGAGTTATATATAACATTTTCTATGCTGAAATCCCTTTATATTAGTGAAATGTCGAACTTGATAGTCTATGCCATCTATGCTTTGGGGAATCAAGAGATAACCTAAATCTATGACTTGACACTATAGTGACACAAAGGGACAGTTTCAACCAGCCAGATGTAACTGATGAAGAAGCCAGGAGCAGCGGTTAGCAGAAAGAGGTCACAAGATGCAGTGGGTACAAATATATGGGAAATGTGCATTTTTCTCAGAGAAAAAACACAAGTGGTGGATTAAACTGCCCAAGACTGTTGGGAATAGTTATAGGCAGTTGAGGAAGGGATATGTGAGCCTCTGAAGAGTTTGAGGTCATACAAGTAACCTATATTTATTTCTTTTACATGTTTCTCCTCTCTTCCAACTATGAACTACTCAGTGGTAACAAACACAACTCATGTTTCTCTGCACAGGTTTCACTTCTAATGAAGTGTTCAGGGTGCAAAGGTGTTCAAAATTGTTCTATAAATGAGTGAATTTTCTTTAAAAGTTTTAATTTTAGGGGCACCTGGGTGGCTCAGTCATTAAGTGTCTGCCTTCAGCTCAGGTCATGATCCCAGGGTCCTGGGATCGAGCCCCATATTGGGCTCCTTGCTTGGCAGGAAGCCTGTTTTCTCCCTCTCCCACTCCCCCTCCTTGTGTTCCTTCTCTCGCTATGTCTCTGTCAAATAAATTAATAAATAATTTTTTTAAAGTTTTAATTTTAATAAAAGATCTCCATCTCAAGACTATGTTAAAATCTATCTTCCATACCCTTCAAATATTTGTGAGAGAACAAGTTGTTTCAGGAACAGCTGAATTTAATAGTTTTATTGTACTTAAAGGAACAGCTGAATTTAATAGTTTTATTGTACTTAAACTAGGCTTATACTAGTACATAATTGGTAATTCTCTGAGTAATTTATATTAAGTGGAGGGTAATTTGTATATAAATGATTTGGGTTACATTCATTTGTTTGTTTTTCTGTCTGCTTCTTTCCTCAAAACAACCTGCATACACTTTTCCATGACTTTCAGTTTATGTCGGGGTTCAACTATAACATGGAAGCCATGCATAGGCAAACCAAAAATACCAACCTTGGAAGGGAGTTAGAAATAATCTAACAACTATTATTTCTTTTTTAAAACAATTTTAAATATTAGAAACTAAAGCTTAAGCCTTGAGCCCTGTGCCTTTAAGTTGGCAGAAATGTCACAAAACTTGACTGATTAAATGAAACAGCCAGAACCGAATCCTAGAACTAAGTTTAGCAGACATTACAACATACCTTTGTGCTATCATTTTAGATCTGAACATGGCAGGGTTTCTGCCTTATTGCCACCTTAAAGTTTCCATCAAAAAGTAACAAAATATTCCAACAAGTCATGTTCAAAAATGCTAATAAAATGTTAAAGGGGAAGAGAAACCATGAATGAAGAAAAGGGAGAAATCAAATGTACTAACTTTAGGGACCGATATCTTAATGAAATTAAAAATCATATTGTAATTTTTCTGCCCTTTTGTCTATTTTAACTGAGTATGCACTATATCAAAATTGCATATCCTCATTCTTAGGTATATCAACGTATCACATTTTATCATATGACTAAATTGCTCACTAAAACATCATTTTGATGGCTTTGTAATAAGTGAAAGTACTGAGGAGTAAGTCATGCTGCATAATTTCCCCTGAGCTTTAGTTTCCTCATGGGCCACCTGGGACTATTAATACTTACCTATTAATATCTGTTTTACAGAGAACTCATGAGGATTAACTGAGATTGTGATTAGGAGTAAAGTGCCAAACCCAAAAACTAAATCATTGCTACAGAACAAATTCTTATGTTTCCCCAGAATTCATATATTGAAATCCTTAAATTAAAAAAATATACATATTGTTTACCTCAGGTCCAATTTAATTGGATACCCTGTATTTTATCTGGCAACCCTATTTTCAACAGCAATTTAGGGATGTAGCATATCTAGAATTTAGAGGTACAAACTTTGAAACCAAGGTGAAATCCCAGCTCTGATATCCTGTTGCTTTTACAAAACCAGTTTCCCCTTTCTATTTCAGTTTCACGTCTATAAACTAGTGGTAACAACAGTACTTAATAAGTTTTTAGGGGAAACTAAATGAGTTTTTAAAAAATTAGCACAAGGGATGCCTGGGTGGCTCAGTTGGTTAAGCAGCTGCCTTCGGCTCGGGTCATGATCCCAGCGTCCTGGGATCGAGTCCCACATCGGGCTCCTTGCTCCGCGGGGAGCCTGCTTCTCCCTCTGACTCTGCCTGCCTCTCTGTCTCCCTGTGCTCGCTCTCGCTTGCTGTTTCTCTGACAAATAAATAAATAAAATCTTTAAAAAAAAAAATTAGCACAATACCCAAGACTTTGTTAAAAAAAAAAAAAAAGTTAACATTATTTTTGTTTTTCTCTATCACAGGACAACTCACACCAAATTGTATTGTTCACTTATCTTTGTTTCCCATGGACTAAGATATTTGAGAACAGAGTATGTCGGATTTTTTTGGGTTTTTTTGTTTTCTTTTAATGTTATTTGTAATACTGCATTTAAATTTACTCCATTATTCTTAACATATCATTCAATAAATATTTTTTAATAAATTAATCTTTAGTAGGTTTCTAAGTCACCTCTGAAATCTGATTTATATTACTTTATTCCACAACATACTCTTCATTAAAAAAATGAAAAGTTAACTTAACAGAAATCATATCACAAATTTCTTATCTGCAGAGACTGGATACATTTACCATCCTATTGTCTTTCTGGGGCTCCATTTTCTTGCTTGTAAAATCTGGGAGACAAAGGACAGAAATATCTGCTTCATAGACTAGAACAATGTCATTCGAGTGTCAAGGTGAGATTAAAAGTAGATGGTTTCAGGGCACCTGGGTGACTCAGTAAGTTAAAGCCTCTGCCTTCGGCTCAGGTCATGATCCTGGAGTCCTGGGATCCACCCCTGCATCGGGCTCTATGCTTAGCAGGGAGCCTGCTTCCTCCTCTCTCTCTCTCTGCCTGCCTCTCTGCCTACTTCTGATCTCTGTCTGTCAAATAAATAAATAAAATCTTTAAAAAAAAATGTAGATGGTTTCTCTGTAAATGGCCTACTCTGAATATCCTCTTCTATTCTGGTTGCTGACTGGTTTTTCATGGTGACAGTCTCTCAGTTTTCCCTTCATAAGGTGGTGGCTTGTTAAGTAAGTTCATGCATGTGAAAGTCAATGCACATGGACTCTACTCTTACATTCTGTTCCAGTTTAAACTGATTCAATTCTATTTTCCCAACCATTCTCTGTCTACCAACTACCTAATGAAACCAAAGTGGGGATTATTAGCCTTGGTTCTAACTTAAAACTGGCTCACTCTCCTTCTGATTTGCCTGGAGCACTTTCTAAGGTTGCTGATTCCTCATAGCAGACTTGACAGTTACTCTAGTTAGAAACAATTCTGTTTATTCATTCAGACTTCCTCACTCTCATTTTGATTCCTACTTTGAAAAAAAAAAAAAGAAAAAAAAATCACTGGAAGGAAGCTCGTAGTTCTTACTTCTTATATTGTTATATAATAGGAAGGACAATACTGAACACAACTACCATTTATTAACTAGCATATAAGGGACTGAGAATGCGTTAAATGATCTACATATGCTCTCTACTTTAATCCTTAAGATGCACATCTGCAATCTATGTAATTTTTTCCCACTTTATGTAGAAAGAGAAAAAGTGACATAGGTGTGAGATAAAATCAAAATTCACAGTGTGGATTTTACTTTTACTGTTTTTCTAGCGTTGACTTTCTTTGACAGTGTGAGGCTTTAAAGTGCATATGGCTTAAGGAGAAACCTGATTCAACTCCAGCCTCTGTGTTGAATACCTGTGGGCACTGGGTCAATGCAATCAATTTAATTCAATTTAGTGCAGTTCTACATTTAGTAAATACCTGCTTCATGTAAGAATCTATTAAGGCACCAAGAGAAATGAAAGTTGAAAAGGAAATGGTGTAAGTTCTTATTGAATTGAGAACACAGTATAGGAGATTAGATATATACACAAAGACCTTCATTACAAAACACACTATGACAGTTCATGTTAAAAAAAAAAAAAAAAAGGCACAGACAATTGGTAATAGAAACAGAAGAGAGAGACATTTTGACAGGGAGGATCAGGAAGAAAGAAAATTTGGACAAGCGACCCAAGAGAAGGCAAATGATCTTAATAGTTTGAGAGACAGAGCTCTTAAAGACCACTAGATTCAAATCCTTGCTCCAGCAGCAAACAGAGAGCTACAAAGACCATTAGCAAAGCACTTGACCTCTGGCAGCTTTGGTTTCTTTATCTCCAAAAGGGTCTAAAACAATTCATACCGACTAGGAAGAGGATTCTGTGGATGTTAGAAGCAAATACACTGGATATAGAACATATCACAGCATCTAGCATACTTCCTGACACCAAATAAGCATTTGATAAAGACTAACACTGAAAACAAGAGAGCTAGTATTTGTTTTTAAAGATTTTATTTATGTGAGTGGGGGTGAGGGGGAAGAATAGAGGGAGAGGGAGGATCCCAGGGAGAGTGGGAAGCGGAGAAGGAGAAGTAGACTCCCTGCTGAGCAGGGACCCACCCCCCCTCCCCTGCCCAATGTGGAACTCGATCCCAGTACTCCCTGGTGATGACCCAAGCCAAAGCGCCAAGTCAGGCGCTTAACCAACTGAGCCGCCCAAGTGCCCAAGAACTAGTATTTTTAATAAATAGCACAAAAGGTGGAAGGACAGGATTTAGATCTCCAGGGACAAGATGACTCAATAGGGTGAAAACACATGGAGGAAGGAATATGTTTGTGGAATAGATTATAACTGAAACAGAAGTTTCAGTGTCACATTGATGGTTTGAAAGTAATCCAAGCAAGGAATAACAAGGCAGACTTGATGTGGAACAGCACACCTAGCCTGGAGGTCAGCTGAACTAAGAGGGGCTAGGAGATCTTGGCAGTTTCTAAGCTACAGGCTGGAAAGTGAAGATTTAAATACAGCTTTACCTATGCTCTCCCCACCTGTGTAAGAGAGAGCATGATGACGCCCTCCACAAATAAAGAGAAAACAAACCAAAAAAGTGAAGGTTTTTAAAAACAAAATCTTCAGTTTGAGGTGAGGTAATCTGTAGTTGATGTATGCAGAGTTTGAGAAGGAAGTTAACCACATCAATAACAATTGGAGCAACTCTTAACAGCAGATTCTTTGCCCACACTGGTCTAAATTCTATACTCATATTTTCCAATACTAGCCATACAAAATGCTCTGAGCTGGAAAGTACTGTTTTCTTATTTTATAAATGAGAAAATTGAGGTTTCAGAGGTTTTAGTAGCCTATCTAAAGTTATGAAACTGTGGACAAGCAAAAATACAAACCTGGGCCTAATTTCAACACCCATAATTTTATCTTCTACACAACACTGTCTTCAAAACAATCAATCTGAAAGAATTACATCTGTTGTAACCAACTTAGTGTATCATGGTAAGTAATAAACTAAATAATGAAATCTAGTGATGCCCTCAAATACACTGTAAATTGCTATAAAAATGTTGGTTACTATTTTACTAGTGGTAGTGTCACTAATAATAGGAGTCTCTAGTGAATAGCCCCTACTTTCCCATCCAATCCTTTTCATGATTATTTATTCAACAACTGAGCCCTAAAATAGTCATTAATTCACCCTGTGGGGATCTGAACCAGGAGAGAAGTATTTATAAAGCCGTGGCCCGGAAAATAAGAGAAGACTGTAGAAAATGCCTGACCTTCCGATATAAGGATGAAAACTATGATGGCACTCTGGTTTGGCCTGTCTTCTAAAGAACTAAAGATCAGGTTTACACATCAGATGATAGATACATTTACAAAGACCTCGTCAATCTTCCTTTACCTGAGAGAACTGGAAATTCTACTTTCTTTAGGGACTTTGACAACTCTTTTAACCACTCCAACTTATTTTTTAGGCAGACTGTGGAACAGAAAGCCATCCATGCACAAATGGACCAAACCAAATACAAATAAATGTCCAATGTAGATCTCAAATATAAATGAAATTGTCTTTGAGAAATCAGTAGCAAACAAAATACTACCAGTGAGTCAAAATGTCCATTTACCCACAACTATTTAGCAAGAATTAACTGAATGTTTACTATGCTTCAGACACTGTACTACATTCCTTACATAATATGATGAATTCTACCGAAGCCTAGGCAAGTCAAACATTATCTCCGTTTCACAAGTGAGGAGATGGGTTCTGCAGAGTTTTTCAAAATCATGTAGAGTAAGTGCTGGAATGGATTTAAATCTGGATCTGTTTGATTTCCACCCTAAACCTAGATATTGATAATGGAAAGTGAACAAGACATGATTTTTATGTTCAAAAAAGCACAGCCTTAGGGCGCCTGGGTGGCTCAGTGGGTTAATCCTCTGCCTTCAGCTCAGGTCATGGTCTCAGGGTCCTGGGATTGAACCCCACATAGGGCTCTCTGCTCAGCAGGGAGCCTGCTTCCCCCTCCCTCTCTGCCTGCTGCTTTGTCTGCTTGTGCTCTCTCTCTCTCTCTCTGTCAAATAAATAAATAAAATCTTAAAAAAAAAAAAAAAAAAAAAGCACAGCCTAGTTGGAGAGGCAGATTCCTAACTGATATATTACGAGATACAACTGAATAAAAGATGTAACAAAGGAGCTCACTTGGGTATGACTTGGAGTAGACTTTATACAAAAGCTCAATTGTGAAGGTTTGGTAAAAATTTGTTCAGACAAACAAAGAGATTAGAAGGCATTTTAGGCAAAAATAACAGAAATTGCAAAGCATAGGATCACTAAATGTTGTGTATCCCCATTTAGAGAACTGGAGAGTTCCCTTCCATCTCTACCAGGGGATATATGGAGGTTGAGAGCAAGAGAAAGAAAGAATACCCAACAACTAAGCTGGAATACCAAACTAAGGGTTTTGAATTTTTTCTGGCTGATAAATAGGGGGAAATAAGGAGGTTGAAGTATATGAATTCTAAAATTTTCAAACTGTATAGCTATAAAAGGAAGCACAGCTTAAAAGTTGACAGGCTTATAGAAAACACAGAAATATACTGATTCTCCTTTTGTTTCCAAGACTGACACAGGTTAAAGTAAAGCCATCACACAAAAATGCATTACTAAAAATGTCACTGCCTATCTGGACAATTAGGGCAAGGAAAGTAGAAGACATTTTAAATTTCTGATTGTACTGGAATAGCTATGAAAAAACTTGGTTTTCTAGTCTCACAACTTTATAAAGCCATAGCAATTACCATTTTTATCTACCCCATCAAATATGATGCACTATCAATGCTCAAACTATGGCTAAGAACCTGGTCTCCTTCCAAATTAACAAACAGAATTAATGTATTTGAGCCCATAGTATATCTGCATTAGAAAAATTTCCAAGGTGAAGCAATCATCATTAGAAAGGAAACTACAGTAACTAAACAGAGAAAATTTAAAATATATAAGCAGTAATCTAAGAGGTACTTATTATTGATAACAGTTTATATATTGATGCAACATTCTTGGGGTAGCTCCTAGAACATATTCAAAGAAAAAAGAAATGTGTGTCCTCTAGTTTGAAAAAGCTCTTGTCCCTATTGCAGCACTATCACATGGGCACTAATAGGATTGGAAAGGTGCTTAGTATGTCCTTGGAAGATTGTCCGCTAATTCAGTGACTTTCAGTTGAAAGCAGGGATGTGGACTAAAGGAAAAAAAAAAAAAAAGTCAAAGAACAAATCTGAGAAGTTAAAAGAAACTAGAAAACCAACAAATAGTAATTTTAAAAAGACAGTAGTTTCCTCTGATTAAATACAATGTAGACTAGAATTTGAATAGTCAAGTTATTAACCAAAACACAAGAAAGGTAAAATATTGGTTTGAGTGTTTAATAATGCAATGGATCCAGAATCCACAGAAAAATGTTTATTATCTATCTATCTATCTAATCAATATATATAAATCATTATTACTCTTTGCTTTATCAAGCTTCCTTATCTTTTTTTTTTTTTTTTACAAAAACATAAAGCATAAGTAGTATGTTCAAAAGTCATTTCCCTGGCATAAAATCTTGTCTTTACTGTCATCCAGTCTAAGAAAAAGAGAATGTGACTAAGTTGGAAGAAAGAGTGTTGGTGAGGAATGGACCAGCAATTCCTATTAGCCTTTCTATAAGCTGATACTGCTCAGCCTTTGAAAATGACATTTGGTGAGTGCTGTGAAGTGTGTAAACCTGGTGATTCACAGACCTGTACCCCTGGGGATAAAAATATATGTTTATAAAAAATAAAAAAAATTATTAATAAAGAAAGAAAGAAAGAAAGAAAATGACATCTTAAAGTCATGGATTCTGGCACTCACTCTACTGTTAATTAAGACATATCTTTGTTATCCAAGTGTCTTTTAAACAACTACACTAAGCTTTGCAATAACAGGGTCACTGGTTAACCATCTAAGCACCTGCAGTATGAAGGCAGCTCTAGCCTGTCTCATATTGGGGAACCTCAGTTTTCCTTCCCTGTGAATTTCCTTTCTCAAATACACCCTAATTCACTTCTCTTCCTTAATTACTATTCATTTATCTGCTAAAATTAAAAGAAGGTATGGCACCTCTGAAATATGGACATTTATAAGATAGGATTCCTACCCTTCTTTTCAGTGTTGCTTCACTGGATAGAATACAGGGCTTGGATTCTTTTTCTTTTTGTATGTTAATGATAAAAATAACAGCACATATATTGAGTGTTTACCATAAACCAGGCACAGGTTAAGAAGTTTTGTGTACCCATTTAATCCTCACAGTAGTTCTCTAGGGCACTACAGTCATTATCATTTAGCAGCTGGGGAAGCAGATACGGAGCAAGTAACTGCCCCACAATTCCACAATCATTCCTGTTGGGTTGGGATTAAACTCCGGATCATCATATATCCACCACCCTTCTCTTAACCAGTGATCCCCAAAACAAATTTGGGAAAATTTGTTTTCTATTGAACACTGATTCCTTGGATTGGTCCACAAAAAATGATCAGTGACTAGACACCACACAAGTTTTAAAAACAGTGCACATTTTACACTTGTCTTGGAGATTCAAAATACATGCTGGGACATCCCAACATTCTAAAAAGTCATGCAGTCAAAAGACCAGTTTAATTTTGATTAGCTGTAAGTTTGTTTCATCATGGAAACTTGTTTCATTCCTTGTATAACATCTAATAAATCATCCACTTTGGAAAATATATGCCATACTTTCTTCTCCTGAGTCATTAATTGTAAGCCTTGCTGGATTCTTCTCTTCTACTTTCATACTGCATATATATGACTTATTCCTCTACTCTACCTCCTGAAGTCCATTTTAATGAAAATGGTGACACTTTCTTCTCACCAGAAAGCTACTCTTCATTGGATATATGAATTAAGTTTTAACTAAAGAAAAGTTTTCTCGTCCTGGACTCCTCCCTTTTCTTGATCACCTTCCTTCCATCCTCTAGCTTGGGCCTGACTGCATCTGAAAGGAGCTTGAGGATGTAGCCAAGCACAGTCTGCACCAAGAAGTAGCCTTCAAGAAACACAATGCCCTTCAGACAAGGTGATAATCTCATCTCTTATCTCCATGGTATTATAGTATAGAGTTCCAAATATTATGTAGCTGTAAATGTTACACTCAGCTCTCAATTACTCCAGTATCTGCTACAAAGAAATCTATGCAATAATACAAGAAGGACAGCATCGCAAAACAACTTAAAAACTTCCTGGATGCAGAGCAAAACCTAAGTTCTATACTCACAAACAAATTCATTATCTGGCAGATTAAATGCCTTTATTTCTTGAAAAGAATATGCACAAATTTGAATTCAAGCTCTTTATATATATTTTTTTAAGATTTTATTTACTTATTTAAGAGACAGACAGTGAGAGAGAGCATGAGCGAGGAGAAGGTCAGAGAGCGAAGCCGACTCCCCATGGAACTGGAAGCCCAACGCAGGAGTCGATCCCGGGACTCCGGGATCATGACCTGAGCCAGAAGGCAGTCGTCCAACCTCTTAACCCTAGTCTTTAAGATCCTTGATATTATGAATTTATTAACTTCCATGGCCTTTTTTAGATCTGTTAATTCCTACTTTTCCAGTTCAAGGATCTTTCTTTTCATTCCTTTTCTAAATAAGCCACAAAGATACTGGGAAGAACAGAGACACCAGGGACAGACAAAATACCACCTTGAAGTCAAGTGAACACTACCAAGTTAGGCTGCTATCTTGTGTTTAATTTTCCCCACCTGTAGCTCAAACAAAGGAATGATGTCCATACCTATATAACATATATGAAATGACCTGGTGTCTAATCAGTGCTTGATCAATGTTAGCTTTCCTTTCAGTGCTAAAATTTTTACTCATGCCATTCCTACTATCTGGCTAAGATTTCTTATAGAACTTTAAGAGTGTTAACGAGCTTGGCTAAAGCTTGCCAGTAAAGCCAATCAACATGAAATGGGGGATGGGGATATGTTTTACAATTATATAAACCTAGACCTGAACTCTGTCCCCTCTCCATTTCTTAATTATGTGCCTGCAAGCAAATTATTTAGCCTCTCAAAACCTTAGCTTCCTTATCTCTAAAGTTGGGGGTGTAATAACTACCACATAAGGTTACTTATGCATTCAGTGAAAGAGCAAACAAAGAAATCTCTAATGTTGTGCTAATGTTAATCTCTATCATTTCTTAGAGCATTCAACAATAGCATCATTTCTTAAACAGGATGAATAAGAAAATGTTTCTTTAGGTTAATACTAGAGATTACTAGAGGTCACACTGAAGAAAATACAGCAGGGGTGTCCCAAAGTTGATGAGATTTACCAGATAGGATTTACACTCTGCCCTGGTGGGTTTGGGCAGTGCAAAGAGTTAAGAAGGTATTAAAGAGCTTGCAAACAGAATCAGACAAAACATCTCACACTTTCAGATCATGCAACCCAACCATCAGACTCATTAACAGCACAAGGCTGCTTATCCCTATTGAGCTTGGCAGAGAAAGAGAGAATCTATGAGATACCCATGTCATAGAATTAGGGTCTGAAGCCTGGAATTAAATAAAAAAATTGTATGTAGTCCTTCCCCTTTGTACTGAAACTATGTATTTGTACAGCAGATCAGATTATCATGATAGCTAGTTTGTTCCAGATTGCAAAATGGATTTCTTTTTTTTTTTTTTAAAGATTTTATTTATTTATTTGACAGACAGAGATCACAAGTAGGCAGAGAGAGAAGTGGGGGAAGCAGGCTCCCCGCTGAGCAGAGATTTCCCCATGCGGGGCTCGATCCCAGGACCCTGATATAATGACCTGAGCTGAAGGCAGAGGCTTAACCCACTGAGTGGCTATACAGGCCGCTCCAAAATGGATTTCTGAGAGAAAATGGATTTTAGGGACATAGAATCTTCTCATTCAGTGACTGGGTTACTGAAAAAAGTTGGCAATCTTTTTTCTCTCACTGCAACCCCTCACTTCTTCAATCCACCCAACATGTACTTTGCCAGGTTTACCTTCTCCATTTTCCTTTATTATGGCATTCAAAAACTGATTTTTGTACTGGTGGATCTAGATTCTAAAATGCCATATAGTACATCTAATCTCTTTATTAGCATATCTCCTAATCCACAAACTTCCTCAGTTACCTCAGCATTCAGAAGTACTGAAAGTTGCTCCATTTTGAATTTCCATTCTAAAAATAATAAAAGAGCTTATTGATGTAATAAATAACTGCTCTGAGTAGACACAATTTAGGCATAATCTCTATTGATGATTTTCTAATACCTTACTTTTTAAAAAATAATTTCATTAAGGTATAGTTCACATGTCATGCAATTCACCTCTTTAAATAACACAGTTAAATATTTTTTTTAGTTATCCATAATCGCAGTCATTACCATCATCAATTTTAGAACACTGACATTATTCCCACGCTGCCCCTCAAAAAAACCATGCCCATTAACAGTCACCCTGAACCTCCACTCCTCTCCAAGTAACCATTAATCTACTTTATGTCTATATAGATTTGCCTATTCTGGATATTTACACACATGGAATTATCCAGTATGTGGTGTTTTGTAACTGGCTTCTTTCACTTAGCATGATGTTTTCAAGGTTCAACTATGTTGCAATAGGGATCTGTACTACATTCTTTCTTATTGCCAAATAATATTCCGTTGTATGAATATACCACAATTTATCCATTTATCAGTTGATGGACATTTGGGCTGTTTCCCCTTTTTGGATATTATGAATAATATGTACACATTTTTAAGTAGATACATGTTTTTTTATGTCTCTTAGGTATGTACCTTGGAGTTTCATTGTCTTGTATCTCTAGGCAAGAGTATTTTTGAATGGACTTTTATAAGACAATACCTCATTTTAAGTAGGAAAAGAAGTTAATTTTGTGATCTCAATTAATTATAACTCCTATTATTATTATTAGGAAAAAATTACTTAGGGGACTGAATGATAACTAAGTCACAGAGCTAATTGGTGAGAAAATAAAAATGCAATGTAAGAAATACAGATGTAGTGAAAAGAAGGGCCATATGTACCCCAATGTTCATAGCAACAATGGCTACAGTTGCCAAACTGCAGAAAGAACCAAAATGTACTTCAACAGATGAATGGATAAAGGAGATATGGTTCATACATACAATGGAATATTACACAGCCACTAGGAAGGATGAATATCCAATTTCTGCATCAACATGGGCAGGACTGGAGATTATGCTGTATGAAATAAATCAAGCAGAGAAAGTCAGTTATCATATGTTACAATATAAAGTCAATTTTCCTATGTCACATATCACATATCAAGGAAGTTTTACTTAGTTGTGGAGCGTAAGGAATAACATGGAGGACATGAGGAGAAGGAAAGGAGAAGTGAATTGGGGTAAATTGGAGAGGGAGACAGACCATGAGAGACTGTGGACTCTGAGAAACAAACTGAGGGTTTTGGAGGGGAGGGGGGAGGGGGTTGGGTGAGCCTGGTGGTGGGTATTAAGGGGGGCATGTATTGCATGGAGCACTGGGTGTGGTGCATAAACAATGAATCTTGGAACACTGAAAAAATAAAATTAAATTAAAAAAAAAAAAAGAGTCCATTCTTTGACCTCTAGTGCTATCTTCTTCCCCCTGTGCCTTTCTGGACAAAGCATACTGCACTATATGGTTTTGTGGCTTATGTCAGTCCATTGTATCCTTCTTCTGAGCCACTTGAACAATTTGAGTAAAAACAATCAATCTTATAAACAAAATAATTTGTAGGAAAGAGGTAACCTTGGTAAGCGGATAGACCTTTAAAATCAGTTAGGCAAAATATGAACCCTCCCTCATCCACTGCCTGTGTAATGCTGAGCGTTTCATACAGTCAGTGTGTATTTTATGGGGTTCAAAACAGCCCCTTTGCAGTTCATACACGAAGCTAAAATGATAAGATATACATATGAAAAGGACTTGGCTCTAGCTAACATTAGCTTCCTCTCTGCTCCCCTAAACCAAAGTCAAAAGGGACTAGTAAACATAAGGGCTTATACAACTGATGCAAAATGAGTGTTGCTTTGTTTCACCTTCTCTCCTTGAGACCAACACTTCCGTCCTCCAATAATGTCCCCATTGTGAACAACCTACCTCAATCCATGAGAAATTTGAAAAGACTCTCATTTGGGTGAACTAGTTGCAGCTGCTAACGCAACAGCAGAAATAAGGTGCTATATATGCCCAAAGTTGATTACCACCACCGCAACTCATTATTCTGATCAGCTAGAAGCAATTTACAATCATCTTTAAGCAAGTGCACATCATTTTCATAATTGGCTTGCAGAAGCTTTGACACAACAACTTGTTGTAGCTGCCAATCACTGTCAAAGGACAGAGGAGGAGGAAGCCCTTCTGAGCAAAGCAAAAGTAGTGCTTGGCCATACCGGCCAGTGGACAAGGTGGCTAAGCATCCTTCTCCATGTTGCTATTTTCCCAGCCTTAGGACAGAATCTCTTCTAGAGAGAAAGAAACCAGAGAAAAGGTGGAATTCAGTGACTCAGTGCCTTGTTAAAAAAAAGAAGAAAGAAAGAAAGAAAGAAAAAAGAAAAATACTTGGAGTGAGACTGACAGGTCTCAGCCATACCTAAGTGCTCTCTTAGCCTTGATTTTTATTATTTTTGTTATCTACCCTTCCCTCAGGTAACCACTCTGATCATTGATAGATGTAGTGAAAAAAAGCTGGTTTGCAAATGCACTTTTTCTCTCAAATAATTATAGATTTTTGGGTGACCCCAAGTATACTGCACAGCATCTAGAAAGACAGATAAAATATATAGATCCCTGGGGTGCCTGGATGGCTCAGTGGGTTAAAGCCTCTGCCTTCAGCTCAGGTCATGATCCCAGGATCCTGGGATCGAGCCTCCATCAGGCTCTCTGCTCAGCAAGGAGTCTGCTTCCACCTCTCCTCTCTGCCTGCCTCTCTGCCTACTTGTGATCTCTGCCTGTCAAATAAATAAATAAATAAATTCTTTAAAAAACAAAAGAATACATAGATCCCATCTTTTCTGAAATAAATAGGACTAGGAATATTTATTTTAAATTTGCACACTCGGGGCGCCTGGGTGGTTCAGTGGTTTGGGCCTCTGCCTTCAGCTCAGGTCATGATCTCAGGGTCCTGGGATCGAGCCCCACATCAGGCTCTCTGCTCAGCGGGGAGCCTGCTTCCGCCCTCTCTCTCTGCCTGCCTCTCTACTTGTGATCTCTCTCTATCAAATAAATAAATAAAAATCTTTAAAATTTGCACACTCAATCCAGTAATTATTTAAATAGTTATGAATGAGAAATTGTCTAATTTTGTATCCACATTACCTAAGAAAGTGAGGAGGACAAGAACTAAAATAAAGGGTCTTGAAAAATATCAAAGAACAAAAACAAGAAAGGAAATCAAAACAGCAAACAACTGGTATTAAATGTTAGTTAATAAAACCAAATTTATTATCAGTTTGTTTCTTGGTAAAATGAAAACAATAATATTTTCATGCATAATGATATAAAAGCACTTGGAAAAATGCAAAGCTGGGAATGCAGTACAATGTACAAAAAAGCAGGAGCCTTTATGACCAAGTTGGAATGGATTCTAGTTCTACAAAAAGTAAGCAGTGATGATTAAATCACAGATTATTGCATATGATGGGCAATATGATGCATGACGCCCAAAGCACACGTGCAGATGAAATTCTTTGTATGCTCAATAAATAGTACTTGATTTATTTATTAAAGATAAATGCAAATATAAGGGGATAGCTGCTTTCTATTGTCTGCAAGATAAATTTTAGAATGTCAGGATTATTTGAAAGAAACAATTTGAATGAACTATTCAACTTGCCTGTGTTTTCAGTCATGTAATTTAAATTGAGAAATATTTACCGAATACTATTTTTTTTTACAAAGACCCAAGTAGGCTTGTGTAAGTAACGCACAATACTGGGACAAATGCTGAGAATGCCAGCATCTAAGAGGGTACATTTTACATGGAAAGTGTATCAAGGATGTTTAGAATGTGTTGCGCTATGTGATTGTGCCTCTGTGTATGAACACTTAAAGATGGCAGAGATCGAATCTGAGCCATATCCCATGTTCTCCTTTACCTGGGTTATAAATATTGAAAGGTTGCTTTATTTTCTATTCAGCAAAGTCATTAACCATGTTTTTACAGAGATCATATAGCTGATCAGGTACTACAAAATGGAAATATGCTAGATTGTAGTTCCATGAGGGCAGAAAACATCATTCTTCTTATCATTTAACCTGAGGGTCATATGCAGAGCTTTGCACATGAGAAGTCCTCAGTAACTATTTGTGAATGCATGAAGAAAAATCAACTTTCTAAAATTTAGAGCACTACATAAAATTGTACTTTCATATCCTTGGCTTGCATCTTTTGACCATCATTTATCTTAGATTAATGTATTGCTTTTTTTATGAAACTGTCAGTAACTCTTAGTATCTGGCAAAGGCCAAGAGAATAGGAGCTTTATTTACATCCTCTCTTCCTCAGAAGTCAGCTCAAAGATAGATGACTACAATTGGTACTCTGTTGATAATCTGTCATTTTCTTCTGGCACATTTTTAGGGTTTCTTCAATGCCCTTAATATTTTGAATTTTCACTGTGAAGTGTGCACGTGTTTGCTTAACACTATCTGAAATACTGTAGATCTGTAGACAACCTCTGGACTCCTGTCTTTCATAACTTCTAGAAAATTCTCATCAGCCATTATTTCTTCAAATATTGATTCCCTTCCATTTTTTCTATACTTCTTTTTGGAATTTATAATAGATGGAGGGAGAAATTCTGTGTCTGTCCTCCACAGCTCCCAACTTTTCTTCCATACTTTCCACTTTGTTTCTTTGTACTGCTATCTGGAAGAATCTTTCTCAATCTTTCAGACTTTTAATTCAGTAATAGCTTGATCAGGTCTACCTTCGGGTCATCCATGATTTTACAGCTGTGCTATTTTATAATTCTAAGATCTCTAATTGTTTTTATTCTGTAACTGCATGTTCTTTTATGCCTATTCTTACATTATAGAGGTGGGTTCCTCATTATGGATCTGATGTTATTAAATATAGCTATCTCTTTTCCATTTATATTTTAGATCTTTTCACACTTGCCCTCTCTGAATTTTATATTATCAATTTTTTGGTATATTCAACCTTTTCCTCTAACCCATTATTCTTCTCATTGACATTTAAAAATGCTCAAGTTTTCCATCTTGAAAAATAAATCTCCCTCACCACCATCATCCAACCCTGAACTCTCTTTTATCAAAGGCAGTGAGCAAATATTCTATATTTATACTTTATGCTTCCTCATCCTCTATTCATTTCACTCTGGTTTCTGTCCCATTATCAAATACCTTATAATGGTAAGGCAATGAATTTTGTTGTCGTTGTCATAGAGATTTTACCTGGCTTTCATGAACACTAACCACTATTGTCAGCTGTCTTTTTTTGCCCTCTTCCAGTCTACTCTCCACAGTTTAGGCAGGGAGATCTTTTCAATATACAAATCATATCATTCCTTCATTTAAATAGAAGGTTTCTACCTTTTTGTATGTAAGCCAAAAATCTTCAATATGACTCACAATCTCCTCCATGGTTTGGCCTTATTTATTCTACTAGCCAAGTCCAACACTGTGATCTCACTCAGCTTCTGAACTCTGGCCATACTAGCTTTCTTTTAGTCTAGTCCTTAGACTGCATTCCATTTATCTCTACTGTGAGACTTTTGCATATCTCTTCCCTGTCTGAAATTTTCTTCCCAGTCCTCCACATTTAGTTAATACCTACAATCCATCATCTCTCTGCTTATATATTATTTCTTCAGGCTAACCTTCCCTCACCCCTGGACCCCCTGTTACACACTCTTGTACTAAAATATTTCTTCTCTACATGGCATTCACCACAATTTAAATTCTCTATTTGTTTTGTGTGACTGATGACTACCTATACATCTAGACTATAAACTGCTTGCCCAAACAATACTTTGGCTCAGCCTTTTGAGTAGTGAGGAGGCACTCAAGAAAAGTTTTTAAAAAATGAGGGAAAATATTTGAAAGAAGGGTGAGATAGAGTCAATGTTGGCTGCAGTGTTTGACTACCTTATAGTTTCCATTTGTTGTTACAAGTTATTTTTTGTTTTGGGTAGACCAGAAGATATTTTAAGATCTCTATGCATATCATCAGAAAAGAAATGACACATTAAAATTAAGTAACTTGAAGAATGTTTAATAAAAAATGATTTACCAAGGTGTGAGATGGGTACAGGAGAATCATAAGGGACACTTGTAGTGCTTCCCAGCTAATAACAGCAATAAGAGTAGATGGCAGATGGAGAATCACTTTCCTCCCTTCCTTTAGTTTCCTGATTGTACTCATCTGTGGCTAAACTCACACAAAGCCAAAAGAAAAGAGAATCAGTTGTTATAGTTTGTATAGATAAGCTTCTCTGGGCAAAACAAAGGTAGAGAATGGATTTAAAGAAACAAACAAAATATCTAGCACCTAAGGCAAAGCTGATTATACCTAGAAGAACAAAGTCACTTATTTATTTACTGGTTCATTTATTTTTACTTATTTCTTTAGGAAAAGGCTGAAATTGTCTTTTGTCAATACTTTGTTAGGAAATGTTTCCTTTTGTGGGCTAAGATGTCCAAAATCACTTGTGAAAAATGGGGAAAAAAGTACTAAGGAATCTAGCCACATAAACCTTTCTGAGTAGGCATGGCCAAAGTCAGTAAGATACCTTTCTAGCCCTGTTTTCTACAATCTTCCACATTCATGGGTTGGATGACTCAGATCTTTCTTGTCATCATCTTGTGGTCAGAAAACTCTTCCTCTCCTTATCTCAGCAGTGAGGAAATATGCACAGAGAGGAGGAGGAAGGGTTTGTTTTTTTTTTCCCCCTCTTTCTTCTCTATTCTCGTATTTTAGATAAAATCAGTTTTCTCTCAAGTGCCAGTTTTCTCTCAAAACATCTTTATATTTGGTCTTTTAATCCAAATGATGTTGGAACAAACTTTATAGATAACATCCCCTCTTCTTTCTGGAAATTTGTAAAGGAAAAGAGGCAATACAAACCCAAAATAGATGGATACAGCATTTTTACTTTTTTAAAGGACAAATATCTCAAACTTGGCCTCAGATTAAATTCATAATTATTCTCCATGATTATACAATAAACTTAATTAAAAAAAAAAACTTGACAATAAAATTAATGCACATTTCCTCATACATGTCATGAGTTTTGCCTTAAATTGTGCTCCACTGATAGCTGATGTTCATACAAAGAAAAGAAAAAAATTAATTAAGAGTTTTGAAGCTTGAATGAATGTTGGATTCCCCTTATCTAGCTACATTGTTGTCTTGTCTTCTTTAATCCATTCAATCTCTATACTTGTCATGATGACATTACACTCAGAAGCAGCTCATTCTAACCTGGAACATCTCCCATTCTGTGTTCTTCCTTCCCCTCTTCATTCTATCAGACCCAGAAGGATATAGTCACCATTTATTAAGCAATACTGTGGACTGTGGATTACTGTAAGTCTTCTGCAAATGTTACCTTGTTTAGCCCTCACAATACCCCAATAAGTAGATTAAGTAGGTTAATGATTATATTTAACAACTAATCCCTATGACCACACCTTTTGCAATTTAACTGTTTCTGCCCCTATCATTCAGACAGCAGGGCTCTTTCCTCACCTTCTTAAATCTGCACTAATCCCTTATCTTCCTTGGAAAAATATAATGTGGTAGAAGTGACACTGAATATATTTTGTATCCTACGTCTCAAACATCCCTGAAGGATATTCCTTTCCTCTCTTAGAATCTTGTCCTCAAGGCATCAAAAAAAAAAAAAAAAAAATCCAGATTACTGAAGAATGAGAGGCCACGGGGAGAGGATCCCAAACACCTCACCAAATAGTCAGAACCATTATCAAACATAAGTGAGTCCGTTTTGGATATTCCAGTCCAGCTGATACTCTGACTGAATGTAGTCATATGTGGGAGTCGAGGCAAAAACAAGAGGGACTGCCCAGTTTACCCACAGAATTGAGAGATTTTGGAGCAGTTTTTTTTTGTTTGTTTGTTTCTTAAAAAGGCTAATTTAATTGAAAGGTATTATAATTTTCTTCAACTTATACATGAGGAGGGGGGCAGGAAAATATTTAGAATATTGTTCAAAATACCATACACGTTTCACAATGAGTCCAAGTCTTTCTGAATCTAAATTCTAAACCTGAAGATGCAATGATACACCACCTCTCTAACCTTTTCATATCTGTCTTAAATTTACTTGGGGTACCTGGGTGGCTCAGTGGGTTAAAGCCTCTGCAGCTTAGGTCATGACCCCAGGGTCCTAGGATTGAGCCCTGTATCAGGCTCTCTGCTCAGTGGGGAGCCTGCTTCCCCCTCTCTCTCTGCCTGCCTCTCTACCTACTTCTGATCTCTGTCTGTTAAATAAATAAAAAAAATATTTTTAAAAAAATAATTTACTTTTAATTATTTAAAGGTGGCAACCATGTTGCACAAAGTGTTTTCTTTTCCCAACTAGGTATTCATTCCATTTTCTTTTTATTTTCTTCATGTAGCAGTACTTTTCAGTCTTTTTTTTTTCTTTTTTAGGATTTTATTTATTTCAGAAAAAGAGTACATCTGCAGAGGTGGGGAAGAGGGGCAAAGGGAGAGAATCTGAAGCAGACTCCCTGCTGAGTATGGATCTGATGCAGGGTTCTATCTCAAGACTCTGAGCCCATGACCTGAGCCAAAATCAAGATTCAGACACAACTGAGCGGCACACAACTTAACCAAATGAGAGCCACCCACTTGCCCCTAGTACTTTTCAGTCTTAACAGAATTATATGCATTCCTTTTTGAAAACCTAACAATTTATCTATTTCTGTTCAAATGGTTAGCATCCAACAAATTCTATGAGGACTCAGACTATAACAGAATAGAGCAGTGTTTGCTGAACTTTGGCCTGTGGACCAGGTTTAGCCTAGTTTTGTATGGCTCATGAGTTAAGAATTTTATTTTATTTTTTTTTTTTAATTTTTAAACAGTTGAAAGGAAAATTTATAAAAAGAATACTTCAGACAAGTATACAAAATTAAAATTTCAGTGTATATAAAAGTTTATTGGAAAATAATCACTCATTTATTTACCTATTACCTATAGCAGATTTCCCATCAGAGCAGAGGGATTGAGTAATTGTGATAAAGAAGAACTTATGGCCCACAAAAATGAGAGTTTGACTATTTAGCTCTTTTCAGAAAAGTTCACTGGGGCTTGAAATAGGCAACTACAATCTTCTTCACTTGGGATGCTCTACTTCTCTTATTTCATCCTTAACTCATATAATTTTATGGATAGTAATGCCACTACTTTGAATGATATTGTACCATATAAAACTGTGCTTTCACTCATTTTCCTAAAGTCACAATTTCTCCATTTTTTTCATTGATCTTCTGAACCAAAATGATGCTATTACATTTAGTCCCATTAAATTACATTTTGTAAGTCATACCATGATTTCAGTCCTTAAATACCTTACTGGATATTAATTCTGTCCTCTAACATGTTCAACCTTTCCCCAGGTGATCAAAAGTACAAACTTAAGAAACATAATTGGAATGTCTTAGATGAAGTGATAGAATAAGTGTGGAACAAAAGAGAGAGATGAAACACTACACAAGACATTTCCCTCCAATTGGAATCCCCACCCCTTAGCTAAAATATTCTTATCAGTAGCCCCACATATTTTTTTTTTACCCAACTTTGTCTCCAAGGTCATTATTCAATACCATATTCGCTTATTCAACACATGTATATTGAACCCCTACCATGTCCACGCTGGGTGCAGGGGAAACAATGACACAGAGAGCATAAAGGCGCCCTGCCTGTGAGAACTTCTGGCTTCCTCAGTTTCATAATCAAGTAGTCATTCCCAGAATATGTAATTACAAACTGTAATGACAGTTATGAATAAAAATGCCTTGAGTTTTAGAGTGTCTCTTCACAGGTATACAACACATTGTTAAAATCACCCTTATCTCCTTAAGCAATGTCTTTGATAACCCTATGAAAGAAGAAGCTGGGTTAGGGGAGCATGACTAGGTTCTCCTTGGTACATCAGCGCTGGTACCTAGTAATCAGGGTTTTCCCGAAATATAAGTCTGAATCTTCCAAGTGTTCACAAGGCACTTGAAGGATCTTGCTAAAATGTAGATTCTGGTTCAGGAGGTCTGGGCTGGAGCCTGAGAGTCAGCATCGTCAGCTCTAAGCAATAGCAAGCTGCTGCTCACCCACCTCACTTTGAACAACAAGGCCTCAGTAGACGTTCACAACCTAGATTCTTTAATGATTTGTTCCTGCCCTAAAAGGGCAGGCCATTTTAGAGAGGCATTACAGAAATTTTTGAGCAGAGTAAGGAAATAACCTAGCAGAAACCACAGTGCCTGGAGTCACAGAGATGTGAATTTATACACAGACCTGCACCTTGATAATTTTGTGAGCTCAAACTGTGTCCTCACCTTATTGTACCTCAATTTTCTCATCAGTGAAAATGGAAATGATAGCTTGCTAGAGGGTTATAGAGAAGAATAACCTTGAAACACAGTAGACTTTAAGCAAATGGTACCTTTTATTGTGTTTAAAAGAGTGATATGAACAGAACTGTACTTTGAGAAAATTAATTAGATAGCAAGACATAGTTTGATTTTGAATAAGGAGAGACTGGGGGCACTTGGATAAATCAAATGTCACGTCAACCAATATTTAATAAGCATATACTATATGTCAGAAACTGGGCTAAATGCTAAAATATAAAGATGCATCAAGCAGAGTTTCTGAAGTTCATTTAGGAAGACCCATCAGCAAACAGGCATTAGATACAGGCACTTAATGAACCTGGATCCACAGATTCATTTGACAAATGCCAGGGAAGTAGCAATTGTGATGATAGGATGGAAATAGGTTTGTTATATATATAATAGTGGTTAAAGTAACAGGATAGGATATTATAAGGAAAAGAAAGGTGTTAATGATAATTCTGAGACCTTAAAACTTGAGAGGATGGAGGTCTCATTAACAGAAATAAGCAACATGAAGAAAAAATCAGGTAAGTGAAAGACAAAATTGAGTTTCCTTTTATACATTTGAGTTGAAGAGGTGCCAGGTCATCTCAGCGCAGATGAATTCAAAGACATTTTGAAATAGAATCACCATGGGTAGTAATATGTGTAATTGAAGCTCATTTACAGAATTCAGGGAAACTAACATGCACTTTCTGGTTATTTTTGTAACAATATGATTTGGATCACATGTTTGTGTATCTACCGTGCATTTATAGATATAGAGAGAAAGGAGTGTATGTTTATGTTTGGTGTTTATTCCACATCAGCAGTTCAAAAAAATTACTACACTGTTTCTACTCTATTAATGACAGTCTGAATTTGGAAGCCTTGATAAGTTGTTTACAAGGAAGTTCAGAGAGAGAAATCAGTGCATGTTTGCAGAATATTGTGAAAACATTTTTCTCAGGGTGTGTTGCTGGAAATGGCAATTAGTCAATGTAGGGAAACTGATGTATCTTTAGACATTAAGTCACACTAAAACAAACACCCAGACCAATGCAGTTAAGCTTCTGAGAGAATAAATGAAATTATGTTGATATATAAAAAGTTTCACACAATTTACATTTGCTACCCATGAATTCTCATCAGAGTTTTAAGAATAAGCCAAAAGGGAAGCTTTCATATGTATGGACAAATACAGTGAGGAATGGGGAAACCAGGGGCTTAGAGACTCACAGACAAAAGGAATGAGGGCCTGAAGGTTTTATGTAAATGACTACTGAAAGCTAGGCTCTGTGCTAGGCTCTGTGCTAGGAACCTTCACATTGGCTCTTTTGTTTTGTCCTTACAGTAATCTCCTAGTGTACTAAGTATGACAGTATTCTCATCATCTTGCAGACAAGATAATGCAGTAGCACAGAATGAACATAATTACATCAAGATCATGCAGGTGCCCTGCGGAGCAGCTGTGGGTTGCCTTTACTCCTCCCTTTCCCCTTGACAATGGCTGTAATCTCTGTTTAGGGGTCGACATGGTTTCAGGGAAACTGAATTTATTCCTGGCTCCATAGGTGAAACATGTGCACTAAACTAAGCCCATCAGGCTACTGTTTTATCAGAAGAGCTAGGTTTATGAATGGGTATGCCATCTAATTCCTCCAACCAGACAATCTGAGAAGAATCTAAGAACTTGCACCAAGAATGCTGAGCCAAATGCCACTCTCTCATGCTGGCTGTATGAACAAAATGGGATTGGCAGTCATTTTAGAACCAATGAGTCTCAAAGTGAAGTAAGCAGAAAGAGAGATGGAGAGAAATTTGATCCCTGGTAAGCTGCTGGTTCAAACCTTGCAGATTTTTGGAGATTGGAGGGATTTGGGCCTCTTAATTTGGAAGGCCCATAATTAACCTTCTGCAATTAACTAAGTTTGAGGCTTCCAATTACAGCAGCAAACATTGTAACTGAGATAGAAATCACCTAGACCAACCCCTTTTCATCAGAAATAGGTTATGAAGCTGAAATAAAGAAATCACTTTTTTTAAGTTAGCATAGCTAAGTCAAGACAAAGACAAGTCTAACATTCAGGATTCTGCTTGCCCAATCTAGCAATCTTTCCAACGCAACAAGCTCAGTTACCAAGGTACGCAGTAGGGCAAAGGTCTAGGATTTCTAGAATACCTAGAATTTATCATTTCTAAAAGAGGTATGGTTAAATACAGACTGGTTTAAATGTTCAAGGAGAAAAATACCAAAAGAGAAAAAAATTCATGGGATGAATATTTTCATTTTTTATTAGGAAATGTATCTGACTACTTTGAAAATTCTTTGAAGCTGGATACTCTGACTTATGTACTTCTTTATATCTCTTACTGTGCCAAGCACCACATTGGTCAAATTAGGTATTCAAATAAGTCTTTGTTTAACATCTGTCTTCCTCACTAGGTTATATATTTTGACAGCAGGGATCATGGTTGCTTATTTCAAACTTGCATTTTCAGTGCTTATCGCAGGGTATGCTGCATGGTAGATTCTAAATAAACATGTATTAATGATATTATATATTGCCACCCTCTGTGTTTCCACCCCAAATTCAAGGGCAACACACAAAGTAGCCACAGAAACTGGCCCATTTACATAGTTTATCTAGAATGGCACTGTCAAAAAGAAATGTAACCTAACTCACAAATGTGAGGCATGTATGTAATTTTAAATATTCTAGTAGCTATGTTAAAAAATAAAAATAAACCACTGAAGTTAATTTTTATTTGAATCAATATACTCTAAATATTATGATTTAACTATAATCAAGACAAATATTAATAAGACATCACTCTTTTTTTTGTCCTAAATTTTCAAAATTTGGTATATAACTCATTCTTACAATATATCAGACTAGCCACGTTTCAGGTGATTAGTAGCCACGTATTGATAAATGTGGACATACATTACCTCAAATTTAGACTAACCTATGTCTACAACATTGTATAAAACAATGCCCCCAAAGCTAAATTGTGATAAGATTTTACATGAAAAAGTCAGAAATTTATATTAAAAATGCAGAGTACCAATACAATATGCATAAATTTACCAGAGTTACTTTGAAGTCTCTAAAGTAGTTCTTGTCGCACCAAAGCTGTTCCTTCACAATGCCTAAACATTAAGATGTTAGTATCATTATGGAACACGCATCTGGTTAGCACTCCTTGTCTTTTGAGTTTTTGTTTTTAAGTCATGTAAACCTAACCCCAAAATACTATATCATGGCATAAATATAAGTCTAGTTAGAAATGTTCAAAACAAGGCAATGGGCCCAATATGGAGTCACTTATGCTAAGCTCCGGAGTCACCCAACTGTGACTTACTACTTACTTGCAGTTTTAGTCTCCCCAGGAATGGAGTCTTAAACAAGTTGATTAAAATTATCTGGTCAGTGTATCATAGACCCCTGCTTTCCCCTAAAGAAAAGTGACCTTGCCACAATCAGCTTTTTTGCTAGTATAACTTCCTTGCCCCACCCCTTCTGCATAAAAGTGTTTCATTTTGTACAACTATTGGGTGTGCCTTTCTGTTTACTAGATGGGATGCTGTCTGATTCATGAATCACTAAATAAAGCCCATAAGATCTTTAAAATTTACTAAGTTTAATTTTTTTTTGACAAGAAGTCTTAATGTCTTATGTAAATTTAAATGGCCTGTGAGAAACCTACATATGATTTCTAATACTGCGTTTGAGGAGTCATAATAAATCATTTTTAATCTATTCAGGAAAGCCAGTTTACTATTGCATATAATGTTACATAATGTATGTTATATGTATTATATAACAATTATTGTATAGCTTAAATAAATTTTCTGTGAGCTTCTACTCAATCAATAATCATGTACTGAGTAGGTGAGGTAACATGTAGTTGCTAGGGATGCAAAGAGGAGTAATAATTCCTTGCCTTCAAGTAAGTCACAATCTAGTAGAACAAACAGATGGATTTGTGAGAAGCTGTTTGTTTGTTGGTTTGACTGAGGTTAGCACAGGACACACTGAGTTCTGACAGGAGTCAGTGGCGGTTTTACCTGGAGGTACACCAAGAAGGTACAAACAACTTCTCCATGGAGGATAAGAGCTTAAAATAATTCTGAGAAGTGGACAGCCACTAGGACCTAGAGAACTAAGTTTACTCTACTCAACTGCTCAGAACTGTAAAGCAGGATTTCAAGGAGAGAAGGGGGTGGCCTATGCCCAGATGGGGGCAGCAGCATGGGAACCCATGCTGCAAAAGGCACAGAGGGAAGTTCTGGGCTTGGGGGGAGATTCAGTCAAATGCAAAAGGCCAAATTTGCTGCAATTTACATATTTCCATTCTGAGACTCCCCCCAACCCTTTTAACCCATATGGTTTTGATAATTATTTTTAAATGGAAATTCAGATAGCAGCAGGTAGTAAGTATTTGAAATAGGACTTCACATTGGGAGACTCTGTGGGGCACTTGACAAGTTTTATTTTCTACTCCCAATAAACCAGAGGAGGAAAACTGGCATTTCTAATTCTAATTGCAGGAGCTCTACTCCCAATCTGACCATCATTCTTAAAGAGGTGAATACAGGGGAGGCTGCTCACTCCCTCCTCCATGATTCTCTCTACCCTCATGAAAAATAAGCACTTGTTAAAGACAGGTTGACCCAAATGTAAACAAACACAAGGTATGATGATGCCTGTATTTGGACTAGCAGCACACTGGCATGCTCTGACTAGTGTCTATCCAAAAAGAAAGGGTGACTATTAAATAGCACAGCACTTGCCTAATTGTCCCAGGTCAATTACTAGTCCACTGTAGTAGTTTCTGAATACTAATCCACAAGAAAGTTTTCAGAAATATGAAGGAATAAATTTTAGAATAATGCGGGATGTGTGTGTGTGTGTGTGTGGAGGGGCTAATTTTTTTAATTAAAATTCCTTCTTTTTTTATTAAATGGGATTTCTAATAGATAATAGCTATTTTTCAAAATACCATTACTTCTTAAAATGCAATGTATGATAAATCTCCATTTAAAAAAAAAACTTACTTGAGGAGTCAAGATGGCGGAGAAGTAGCAAGCTGAGACTGCTTCAGCTAGCCGGAGATCAGCTAGATAGCTTATCTAAAGATTGCAAACACCTGAAAATCCATCAGCAGATCGAAGAGAAGAAGAACAGCAATTCTGGAAACAGAAAAACAACCACTTTCTGAAAGGTAGGACCGGCGGAGAAGTGAATCCAAAGCGACGGAAAGATAGACCCCGGGGGGAGGGGCCGGCTCCCGGCAAGCAGCGGAGCAACCGTGCACAAAATCAGGACTTTTAAAAGTCTGTTCCGCTGAGGGACATCGCTCCAGAGGCTAAACCGGGGCGAAACCCACGCGGGGTCAGCGTGGCCTCAGGTCCCGCAGGGTCACAGAAGGATCGGGGGTGTCTGAGTGTCGCAGAGCTTGCGGGTATTGGAACGGGAAAGCCGGCTACAGAGACAGAGCCGACAGTAAGCTCGCAGCTCGGTGTTACCTTGAACCGGTCGCAGGCTCGGTGAGCTCGGAGCGCGGCCGGAGGTCAGGCAGACGGGAGTAACTGGGCGCTGTTCTCTGAGGGCGCACTGAGAGTGGGGCCCTGGGCTCTCGGCTCCTCCGGGCCGGAGACCAGGAGGCCGCCATTTGTATTCCCGTCCTCCGGAACTCTACGGAAAGCGCTCAGGTAACAAAAGCTCCTGAAAGCAAACCCGAGCGGATTACTCACCCCGGCCCCGGGTAAGGGCGGTGTAATTCCGCCTGGGGCAAACACACTTGAGAATCACTACACCAGGCCCCTCCCCCAGAAGATCAACAAGAAATCCAGCCGAGACCAAGTTCACCTACCAAGGAGTGCGGTTTCAATACCAAGGAGAGCAGCAGAATTCCAGAGGAGGAGAAAGCGAAACACGGAACTCATGGCTTTTTTCCTGGGATTTTTTTTAGTCTTGCAGTTAATTTGATTTTTTCTTTTTCATTTTTTTTTTTCTCGCCTTCGGGTAAAATTTTTTTTTTAACTGTTACCTTTTTCTTTTTTAACGATTTTTTACTAGTTTATCTAATATATATATTTTTCTTTTTTACATTTTTCTTAGGTGTTTTCTTTTTTTAAAAATTCTTTTCTTTTCTTTTCTTTTTTTTTTTTTTCTTTTCTTTTTGTTTTTTTTTTCTTTCTTCCTTTTTGAACCTCTTTTTATCCCCTTTCTCCCCACTCACGATTTTGGATCTCTTCTAATTTGGTTAAAGCATATTTTCCTGGGGTTGTTGCCACCCTTTTAGTATTTTACTTGCCCCTTCATTTACTCTTATCTGGACAAAATGACAAGACATAAAAATTCAACACAAAAAAAAGAACAAGAGGCAGTACCGAAGGCTAGGGACCTAATCAATACAGACATCGGTAATATGTCAGATCTAGAGTTCAGAATGACAATTCTCAAGGTTCTAGCCGGGCTCGAAAAAGGCATGGAAGATATTAGAGAAACCCTCTCGAGAGATATAAAAGCCCTTTCTGGAGAAATAAAAGAACTAAAATCTAACCAAGGTGAAATCAAAAAAGCTATTAATGAGGTGCAATCAAAAATGGAGGCTCTAACTGCTAGGATAAATGAGGCAGAAGAAAGAATTAGTGATATAGAAGACCAAATGACAGAGAATAAAGAAGCTGAGCAAAAGAGGGACAAACAGCTACTGGACCACGAGGGGAGAATTCGAGAGATAAGTGACACCATAAGATGAAACAACATTAGAATAATTGGGATTCCAGAAGAAGAAGAAAGTGAGAGGGGAGCAGAAGGTATACTGGAGAGAATTATTGGGGAGAATTTCCCCAATATGGCAAAGGGAACGAGCATCAAAATTCAGGAGGTTCAGAGAACGCCCCTCAAAATCAATAAGAATAGGCCCACACCCCGTCACCTAATAGTAAAATTTACAAGTCTCAATGACAAAGAGAAAATCCTGAAAGCAGCCCGGGAAAAGAAGTCTGTAACATACAATGGAAAAAATATTAGATTGGCAGCTGACTTATCCACAGAGACCTGGCAGGCCAGAAAGAGCTGGCATGATATTTTCAGAGCACTAAACGAGAAAAACATGCAGCCAAGAATACTATATCCAGCTAGGCTATCATTGAAAATAGAAGGAGAGATTAAAAGCTTCCAGGACAAACAACAACTGAAAGAATTTGCAAATACCAAACCAGCTCTACAGGAAATCTTGAAAGGGGTCCTCTAAGCAAAGAGAGAGCCTACAAGTGGTAGATCAGAAAGGAACAGAGACCATATACAGTAACAGTCACCTTACAGGCAATACAATGGCACTAAATTCATATCTCTCAATAGTTACCCTGAATGTGAATGGGTTAAATGCCCCTGTCAAAAGACACAGGGTATCAGAATGGATAAAAAAACAAAGCCCATCTATATGTTGCCTCCAAGAAACACATTTTAAGCCCGAAGACACCTCCAGATTTAAAGTGAGGGGGTGGAAAAGAATTTACCATGCTAATGGACATCAGAAGAAAGCAGGAGTGGCAATCCTTATATCAGATCAATTAGATTTTAAGCCAAAGACTATAATAAGAGATGAGGAAGGACACTATATCATACTCAAAGGGTCTGTCCAACAAGAAGATTTAACAATTTTAAATATCTATGCCCCCAATGTGGGAGCAGCCAACTATATAAACCAATTAATAACAAAATCAAAGAAACACATCAACAATAATACAATAATAGTAGGGGACTTTAACACTCCCCTCACTGAAATGGACAGGTCATCCAAGCAAAAGATCAGCAAGGAAATAAAGGCCTTAAACGACACACTGGACCAGATGGACATCACAGATATATTCAGAACATTTCATCCCAAAGCAACAGAATATACATTCTTCTCTAGTGCACATGGAACATTCTCCAGAATAGATCACATCCTCGGTCCTAAATCAGGACTCCACCGGTATCAAAAGACTGGGATCATTCCCTGCATATTTTCAGACCACAATGCTCTAAAGCTAGAACTCAACCACAAAAGGAAGTTTGGAAAGAACCCAAATACATGGAGACTAAACAGTATCCTTCTAAAGAATGAATGGGTCAACCGGGAAATTAAAGAAGAATTGAAAAAAATCATGGAAACAAATGATAATGAAAATACAACGGTTCAAAATCTGTGGGACACAACAAAGGCAGTCCTGAGAGGAAAATATATAGCGGTGCAAGCCTTTCTCAAGAAACAAGAGAGGTCTCAGGTACACAACCTAACCCTACACCTAAAGGAGCTGGAGAAAGAACAAGAAAGAAACCCTAAGCCCAGCAGGAGAAGAGAAATCATAAAGATCAGAGCAGAAATCAATGAAATAGAAACCAAAAAAACAATAGAACAAATCAACGAAACTAGGAGCTGGTTCTTTGAAAGAATTAATAAAATTGATAAACCCCTGGCCCGACTTATCAAAAAGAAAAGAGAAAGGACCCAAATAAATAAAATCATGAATGAAAGAGGAGAGATCACAACTAACACCAAAGAAATACAAACTATTATAAGAACATACTATGAGCAACTCTACGGCAATAAATTTGACAATCTGGAAGAAATGGATGCATTCCTAGAAACATATAAACTACCACAACTGAGCCAGGAAGAAATAGGAAGCCTGAACAGACCCATAACCAGTAAAGAGATTGAAACAGTCATTAAAAATCTCCAAACAAACAAAAGCCCAGGGCCAGACAGCTTCCCGGGGGAATTCTACCAAACATTTAAAGAAGAACTAATTCCTATTCTCCTGAAACTGTTCCAAAAAATAGAAATGGAAGGAAAACTTCCAAACTCATTTTATGAGGCCAGCATCACCTTGATCCCAAAACCAGACAAGGATCCCACCAAAAAAGAGAGCTATAGACCGATATCCTTGATGAACACAGATGCGAAAATACTCAACAAAATACTAGCCAATAGGATTCAACAGTACATTAAAAGGATTATTCACCACGACCAAGTGGGATTTATTCCAGGGCTACAAGGTTGGTTCAACATCCGCAAATCAGTCAATGTGATACAACACATCAATAAAAGAAAGAACAAGAACCATATGATACTCTCAATAGATGCTGAAAAAGCATTTGACAAAGTACAACATCCCTTCCTGATCAAAACTCTTCAAAGTGTAGGGATAGAGGGCGCATACCTCAATATCATCAAAGCCATCTATGAAAAACCCACCGCAAATATCATTCTCAATGGAGAAAAACTGAAAGCTTTTCCGCTAAGGTCAGGAACACGGCAGGGATGTCCATTATCACCACTGCTATTCAACATCGTACTAGAGGTCCTAGCCTCAGCAATCAGACAACAAAAGGAAATTAAAGGCATCCAAATCGGCAAAGAAGAAGTCAAATTATCACTCTTCGCAGATGATATGATACTATATGTGGAAAACCCAAAAGACTCCACTCCAAAACTGCTAGAACTTATACAGGAATTCAGTAAAGTGTCAGGATATAAAATCAATGCACAGAAATCAGTTGCATTTCTCTACACCAACAGCAAGACAGAAGAAAGAGATATTAAGGAGTCAATCCCATTTACAATTGCATCCAAAACCATAAGATACCTAGGAATAAACCTAACCAAAGAGACACAGAATCTATACTCAGAAAACTATAAAGTACTCATGAAAGAAATTGAGGAAGACACAAAGAAATGGAAAAATGTGCCATGCTCCTGGATTGGAAGAATAAATATTGTGAAAATGTCTATGCTACCTAAAGCAATTTACACATTTAATGCAATTCCTATCAAAGTACCATCCATCTTTTTCAAAGAAATGGAACAAATAATGCTAAAATTTATATGGAACCAGAAAAGACCTCGAATAGCCAAAGGGATATTGAAAAAGAAAGCCAACGTTGGTGGCATCACAATTCCGGACTTCAGGCTCTATTACAAAGCTGTCATCATCAAGACAGCATGGTACTGGCACAAAAACAGACACATAGATCAATGGAACAGAATAGAGAGCCCAGAAATAGACCCTCAAATCTATGGTCAACTAATCTTTGACAAAGCAGGAAAGAATGTCCAATGGAAAAAAGACAGCCTTTTCAATAAATGGTGCTGGGAAAATTGGACAGCCACATGCAGAAAAATGAAATTGGACCATTTCCTTACACCACACACAAAAATAGACTCAAAATGGATGAAGGACCTCAATGTACGAAAGGAATCCATCAAAATCCTTGAGGAGAACACGGGCAGCAACCTCTTCGACCTCTGCCGCAGCAACATCTTCCTAGGAACAACGCAAAAGGCAAGGGAAGCAAGGGAAAAAATGAACTACTGGGATTTCATCAAGATCAAAAGCTTTTGCACAGCAAAGGAAACAGTTACCAAAATCAAAAGACAACTGACAGAATGGGAGAAGATATTTGCAAACGACATATCAGATAAAGGACTAGTGTCCAGAATCTATAAAGAACTTAGCAAACTCAACACCCAAAGAACAAATAATCCAATCAAGAAATGGGCAGAGGACATGAACAGACATTTCTGCAAAGAAGACATCCAGATGGCGAACAGACACATGAAAAAGTGCTCCATATCACTCGGCATCAGGGAAATACAAATCAAAACCACAATGAGATATCACCTCACACCAGTCAGAATGGCTAAAATCAACAAGTCAGGAAATGACAGATGCTGGCGAGGATGCGGAGAAAGGGGAACCCTCCTACACTGTTGGTGGGAATGCAAGCTGGTGCAGCCACTCTGGAAAACAGCATGGAGGTTCCTCAAAATGTTGAAAATAGAACTGCCCTATGATCCAGCAATTGCACTATTGGGTATTTACCCTAAAGATACAAATGTAGTGATCCAAAGGGACACATGCACCCGAATGTTTATAGCAGCAATGTCCACAATAGCCAAACTATGGAAAGAACCTAGATGTCCATCAACAGATGAATGGATCAAGAAGAGGTGGTATATATACACAATGGAATACTATGCAGCCATCAAAAGAAATGAAATCTTGCCATTTGCGACAACATGGATGGAACTAGAGCGTATCATGCTTAGCGAAATAAGTCAAGCAGAGAAAGACAACTATCATATGATCTCCCTGATATGAGGAAGTGGTGATGCAACATGGAGGCTTAAGTGGGTAGAAGAAGAATAAATGAAACAAGATGGGATTGGGAGGGAGACAAACCATAAGTGACTCTTAATCTCACAAAACAAACTGAGGGTTGCCGAGGGGAGGGGGTTTGGGAGAAGGGGTTGGGATTATGGACTTTGGGGAGGGCATGTGATTTGGTGAGTGCTGTGAAGTGTGTAAACCTGGTGATTCACAGACCTGTACCCCTGGGGATAAAAATATATGTTTATAAAAAATAAAAAAAGTATTAAAAAAAAAAAGAAATAAAGCAGTATCAATGATTAAAAAAAAAAAAAAAAAAAAAAAAAAAACCACACAACTAACTTACTTTACTCATCTGTGAAATCCAAAAAATGAGAACTGGTACGGCAAAGAAATTGGGCTTGAGAACAAAATCTGTTAAAAAGCAAAATTAAACTGAGTAAATTTTAAAGATCTTATTGGCTTCTTTCAATGATTCATAAATCAGGCAGCATTCATCTATCAGAAAGAGGCTCTAAGGAGCTATACAAAATAAAAGACTTTTTTAGGGAGAAGGGAGCAGGAAGAAGGAAGTTACAGCAAGCAAAAAGCTGTCTTTTTTTTTTTTTTTAAAGATTTTATTTATTTATTTGACAGAGAGAGATTACAAGCAGGCAGAGAGGCAGTCAGAGAAAGAGAGAAGGAAGCCGGCTCCCCTCTGAGCAGAGAGCCCCATGCAGGGCTTGATCCCAGGTCCCTGAGATCATGACCTGAGCCAAAGGCAGAGGCTTAACCCATTGAGCCACCCAGGTGCCCCCAAAAAGCCGTCTTTATGGCAAGATTACTTTCCTTTAGCGAATTGGAAAGATCATCAGGCAGATTACCTAACTAACAATGATGAGGTGATCCCTGATTTTCTGGTTTAAGGAACCATTTCTAGGAGCATTGAAACAGTAATTAAGTCTCAGTTTGGTAACATGGAGTTTAACATAAGAAACTCCATTTTAGTCCTGTTGTTTTGTTTTTAACAAACCAATATAGCATTAAACCATTGCTTGAATAGCTACTAAGTGATGATTTTGTCGAAATTACTTAGCTTCTCTCAGCTTTGGTTTATTGTTTAGAATTATAACAACTAATGCTTATTTAATAGGGGTAATGTGAAAATTAAATACTATCATATACATAAAATGTTTTAGAATTAACTTTCCTCCTTTTCTTGCCATTTTTTACCTAGTTAATGGCTGTATCCTTTAAGGATCAAAAAGGGTCTGGAAATTAGGTTTAATAGACTCAGATACCCTCTTATATGCACCATCCTCTCCATACACAAAATAAGTTAGACCCCACTTGACATTTGTATTTATGGAACCACTAATTTTAGTGTTTTTAGTTCTGCTTACACTATAATGAATTACTGTTCATCTATCATCCACATCATATGTGATAGAATTCTGTGTATCTTCAGCACAGAGGACAATGCCTGTGTTAGAAGAGCTGGCATCTAAACAACGGTCAGCAGTACAGGAAGAAGGAACACAAGCATCTATTCCAGCTCTATCATCATTCCCTACTCTTACACAGAGAAGGTTCAAGACTAGAACATATAGCTTGGTCAAGTTATCATTCTGAGTGAGTCTGAACATATCTAAGGACTACATTAAGTAATAATGTGGGTCTTACCTGAATGAAAGTAAGGGTTTTTAAAAGTCAGTGGCAGTGAAAGTAGCAGAAAAGGAACATACTGAGGATATAGGACAAAGAACATTCTTGCTAAAACATCATCTTGTACACATATTAGTAGCTGCTGGGAATTCCTTAATCTAGGATTAAATTGTATCCACTGCTTCTCACCATTAGATTACTGTCAATTTATTTCTGCCGCTGTCATTATGTGAAAGGATAGCTGATTAAAGGGGAGACAAGTTGCTTTAAAAAAAAATATCTTGCTTAGGTAAATAGAAAAAAAATTCAAGATAAATATAAATATCCATACATGCATTTACCAAGACATTAGATAATAATCACATAAAGAACAGTAATTAGAATCAATACATGGCTTTAAAAAAGGACTAGAAAGACCTAAATAATTAGGACAATTAATAATGTTGCCTAAAAAGAACCTCAAAAGGTTAACTAATTAATTTATCTTAATGTACACAGTAACGAAGTCCTAGATTTCAAATATACTGGATTAAGTGCACGCAATCTACAGTGTGTTTATTCAATGATTAACCTAAAAACCATCCATACAACATAAAACCATCCATACGACATAAACAAACATGAGTTCAAACAATTTATAATATAAAAGCAAAGACAACAACAAACTCAAATTGTCTACAACACAAAAATAAAACTTTAGGTGGTTATGGAGCAAAGAATATTTTAAATCATGTTATAAAACACTTTGACTCAATTCCCACTAAATATCTATGCACTAACATCCCCAAAGTTTGGGGTATAGGAAGAAGGGTGGGAGGTAGCATTTAGAATATTATATTATAAATATGAATCCTTGTCTGTGTCTTATGAGCTGATTCCCTTTGAACAAGTAACTGAATTTCTTTAAATATTCTTTTTTCTGAAATGTAGAGATAATGATGCCTATTTTACAAATTTATTTTGATAATATAGAGAGATGCATATGAAAAGATCTGACTTAGTTTTTATACCTCTTAAGTCTTTATATTAAAAGTCCTCTTTGTCTATGAGGAAATAAATGTAGCAAGAAAGTAGGGATTTGAAACCAGAGAACTCCACCCTGCCACAAAGTGTAACTTTACTTCTCTTAGTCTCAGTCTACTTAGTAGTAAAATGGAAATAATATCAATCACACGGTGTATATGTTATAAAGGCAGAGTTCATAAGTGCTTGGCAACTATTTTTATGTATGTTTCTGTTTGCTTTCTATGCTTTTTTCTCTCTAAAGAAAGACTAAACATTCATTTGCAGCGTCCTAAGCCACATTCAACTCTTTTTAGCTTTGTGCAATGCCATAATAAAGGAAGAGCTTCCTTACTCGCAGCCTCACACCTCCCCAGGTGTGTGACATATCAGCTCTAACACCACTCTCTCTTATTCCTAGAGATAAATGTGTTTCCAGCAATCCAGCCTAACTGACGTGACAGTAATGAAGGACCAGCAGGCTTGTTTTGAATGGATTTGGTGTGGACAGACTGCCTGTCCAATAAATCTAGTAAAACCTCACAGCATGTTTTATAGCCAAGAAGGATGCTGAGTTTGGAGGGTGTCCCCTCACCCCACTCCCGCCCCATGCTCCATTATACCTGTACATACCAGTCTCCTGTACCAAGGCCAAAATTTACATTATTTTCTAATGCTAACAATATAAATAATCACCAGAATGGTATGCTGATTCATTTGGGGGGGGATTTTTCAGATGGTAATAATTACAATGTCATTTTTCAGATGGTAATAATTGTAATGTGTTGAAAACACTGAGACCGATATGATGGCAGTAGTTCTGGAAGTGATGGTGGTAGGAATGATGGTGGTATTGGTATGGGAGCATTGGTGGTAGGTGGATTCCTGGTGAGCTAGACTATAAACATCACTGGTTTATTGTATCTTCTAAATTCCATGGGATAAATACCCCGATTTTGAGTTACCAGTGTGGTATTAGTGAAGGCAGAGTTGAAGAGAGATTCTAACAGTCATACCACGAGCTGGTATGAGCCAGTCCTAGACCACCACTAGGGGTAATGATATAGTGGTATCAGGGGTACTAACAGTTATGGTACTAGCAGTGGTAGGAGTAGCAGTCATGACAGTGATGATAGTGGTGATACCGATGACAATTTTGGTATTGCTAGAGGTATAGTGGGGATGGTGGTAGTTGTTCATGATGGTGGAGCTTGTGATAAAGGTGGTAACAGTAGTTGTGGAGAGGACAGTAATAGTAGTGATGATTGGGGTGTTAGTAGTGATGGTGATAATACTGGTATTGAGAGTGGTGGTGGCAATAGTGATGGTGGAATTGGTGGTGATTATGGAGGTGACAGTGGTCACTTTTGCATAAAGTTTTATAATTTATGTAGTACTTTCACCTGAACTACTTTATTTAACACTGCAATTAATACTTGGTTAACAATACTTTTATCTCTTTTTATAGATTAGCAAACTGAATTTCAAAGGGTAGTAAAGCTTAGTGTTTAAGAATGAGGCCTTGGAGTCAGTATTACATTAGATTTCTAGCTCTTCCCCTTCCTAGCTATATAAACTTGCACAGTTGCCATACCTTCTGAGACCAGTTACCTCATCTTTAAAATAGAGAAACTAACCATATTCCATTAAGAATTGTCATGAGAATATTGGGCACCAGGGTGGCAATCAGTTAAGTGTCTGACTCTTGGTTTCAGCTCAGGTTGTGATCTCAGGGTGGTAGAGATTGAGCCCCTCACCAAGCTCCAGTCTGGTAGGACTGAGCCCCTTATCGGGCTCCAGGCTCAGCACAGAGTATGCTTGAGATTCCCTCTCCTTCTCTTTGCCCTTCCCCTTCACCTCCCTCAAATAAATAAATTCCAAAAAAAAAAGGGGGGGGGGAGAAAAGATTGTCATGAGACTATTAAGACACTGCAGTTATTTTTAAATTGTCATGAGATTTGACGGATACTGTAAGTAAAAATGAAACAACTCTTTTGTAACAATAAGAAAATAAATTCTCACTTTGTAGCTATCATGGTTTCTATTAAATAGATTTTTGTTTACTATTCCTGTATTTTTTGTTTGTTTTGGTTTTGTCTGGGGTACCTTGATAAGTATGCAACAGATGAGTATATAACCCTAAGGACTGAGGAGAATAAACTTGTTTTAAGTAATACATGGAGAAGAGTTTAGCTGTCCTTGAAAGGAAGAGGTTGCTAAAACAGAAGAGGAGGAAGAAAGAGAAGAGGAAGTAACAATATGGAGATAGGCTGTAATTAGCTGAGAATACTGTAGGATAAATAATGGCCACTCAAAGATAAATGGTACCCTATAGGGAAGGGGGGGTGTCTTTGCAGATGTGATTAAATGAAGGATCTTGGCATGGGGAGATTATCCTGGATTATTTGTTTGGGCTCTAATGTCACCATAAATGTCCTTATAAGAACGAGGAAGAGGTAAATTAGACAAAAAGAGAGGAAGATTTAATATAAAAATAAAAGCTAAGTTGGAATGATGTGGCCACAGGCAAAGGAATGTCAGCAGAAGCTGATAGAGGCAAGGAATGGATTCACTTTGAGAATTTACTGAGGGCATGTGGCCCTGTTGATACCTTGATTTTGGTTCAGTGATACTAATTTAGGATTTCTAGCTTCTAGAACCATGAGATAATACATATTCATTGTTTTAAGCCACTAAGTCTGTGGATTTTATTCTAACAGCCATAGAAAACTAATGTAAAAAGTAAAACTTTGGGGGATTCCCACGGAGAAAATTTAGAAATAATCTGTTAAATATGGATTTTCATATTGTTTGCATTGCTTCACCATTACTCCTATTTCAGTATTCCCCTCCCTCAAAAAAAAAAAAAAAAAATCCAAACATAACAGCAACAGAAAACTTCAGCAAAGTCAATTGTGCCCACAAATCTTTTACTCAAATGGATTTTTGTGTTTCTGTTTTATATGCAAAGGAATGCAAAGTTGCATGTCAAGGACAAGGAATAGTATCACAGAGCTGGTGTGTGGAAATAAGAGCCTACGGAGCAGAGAGACCATGAAGATGAAACAACAGAGAAGTTGAGCAAACTCTCGGAGAAAATGCTTGGTTTCCCATGATGTATGAAATGAGAGGAGGCTCAGTTCAATAACTAGAGTGGTGGGGTCAACAGAGAAAGAATTCTTCTAAACGGTCTATCAGATACATTATAATTACGGCTGTTGTGTTGTTATTTTTATTGCTGTTTGTCATAGCTCTGGCTGCTATAACAAACTATCATCAACTAGGTGGCTTAAACAACATTTATTTCTCACTGCTTTAAGAGATCTTAAGAAGCCCAAGACCAAAGTGCCAACAGATATGGATCTTGGTGAGGGCTCTCTTCCTGGCTTTCAGGTGACCACCTTCTTGCTGCGACTGCTTATCATATGCAGAAGCAGCTCTGTTATCTCTTCCTTCTCTTTTTATAAGAAAAGAAATTAATCACATCATAGGGGCTCTAATCTTACAACCTCACCCATACCTAATATCCCTCAAAGGCTCCACCTCTTAATACCACCTTAGAGAGATAGTTCCATTTTTCTTAAATATTCAGAACACTCTAGAAGCAAGTTTTTCTGTCCACCATAAATAACCGGGGCAATTCACTAGCTTTCTACAGGGAGTGTTTTAAGGGTGAAGAACAGAAGCACAGGGAATCCCATTGACTAAGTGAAAGCCAAGGAGCATTCATAGGTCTTTTGGAGAGTATGGGTTTCAGACATCAATAATTATGGATTCTAGTCAGTTTTCAAAATTTGAGTGAGCTGACTTCCTGATGACTCTCACAGAAGGCAGCCATCATATTAAGAGGAAACTTGAACTGCAATCCCTCATTTTCTTTTCATTTTCATGAAAAAAGTTAGCATAATGGGAACTGATAAGAGAGCCAAATCACTGAAATATGAAAATCACAGAATTAGCATTTATCCAAATTCCTCAGCTGAGTCTATCATGGAAAGAGCTTGTTTTAATCACATCAAGTTGCTGCTTTGTGACTACGGAGTTTCTTATGAGCTAAAATATTCCTTATTCTTAGAGGCAAAATTAATGGCTCCACCAAAGAATTAGATTAGTGAAACGAAGTGCCTTTGTAAAGCTCTGGGAAAGATATCCTTAACATTTTCAAGTTGTCACCCCATGAAAAAGAAATGTCAGTGCTAAATCCTTTGGAATTAATCAATCTAATGGTCACCTCCTTTATGTTTCCTATGCTCAGACTAAAAATTTTGCTCTGTTCAAATGTTAGTTTTGTTTAAGATCTAGGGTAGTTTGCATGACCACTGCTCTTTCTCCCAGATAACTTAATGAAAGATAAAACCAATGAAATATATCCATGGACCTCATTTTCAAAGGCCTTTGTCACTTCAGATTTGGCTTTGCCACTGAGATAGATGTCAGAAGTTAGCCTGCCTTATTTATGGGTTATTTCATTTTAATCCTCAGTTTATATATATGAAGACATAATATATTCATGGAAAAAAGAATCTTTATTGTCTTAACTGTTTTTCTCCCCTATTTGTTGACTGCTAAGTTGTTCTTAAATCAATCATGCAAATTCTCTTGGCCTCATTGAAAATTATGTGTTCATTCTGATCTGAAGAATAAAAAACTTTGTTAGTCAGGAGAGTAAACTCTAAGTAGTCACAAAATACTAGTTTGTCGGAAGTGAAGGAGCAAATTTGGTGTGTAAGCCAGAGTGTTATAGAGTAATATCCCTTTAGTGATTAACATATGCCAGTGTAGGTCAGAACACAGCAACATAGCAAGTTTTGGAATCTCTTTCCATCACACCACGCTATGGACACCGCAGCTCCATCCTCATCAACAGATTCAGGAATGTCACCTGAAAGTTCTGGATGTACTTTATATCATCTTACTTTATTTCACTGAATGCTTTATTCAAAAGTTATGTGCTGGGGCGCCTGGGTGGCTCAGTGGGTTGAAGCCCCTGCCTTCGGCTCAGGTCGTGATCCCAGGGTCCTGGGATCGAGCCCCACATCAAGCTCTCTGCTGGGCAGGGAGCCTGCTTCCTCCGATCCCCCGCCTGTCACTCTGCCTACTTGTGATCTCTGTCAAATAAATAAATAAAATCTTTAAAAAAAAAAGAAAGAAAAGTTATGTGCTACTTCTCTGCCATATACTTTGCCCTCTTCTTTGCCCCATATACTCTATAATCTACTATCCTTTATAATTTATTCTCCCAGATTAATTTTCAAGTTCTAAATGTATACATGTATATAAATGCAAGTACAACCAATCTTCATTATTCATGGATTCAATATTTGCAAATTTGCCTACTTACTAAAATTTATCTGTAGCCCCAAAATTAATACTTACAGGTTTTGATGATCTTCCTCATTTACATGTAAAAGGGTGAAAATTTTTGAGTTGTATGACATGCAAGTTACCACTTGAAGTCAAAGTAATGCTCTGCTTTCTTTTTTAACACTTGGACTGTAACTATTTCCCCCTTCTCCCCAGTATATTTACTACCAGTTTTTTTTCACTTTAATACATTTTTCTGATAATTTCAGTCTAAAATGGGCCCTGGAGAGCACTAAAGTGCTGTGTGGTGCTCCTAAGTGTAAGAAGGCTGTAATTTATTTTGTGGACAAAATGCATGTATCCAAGAAACTTTGTTCAGCGTCAGTTATAGTGCTATTGGCCATGAGGTCAATGTTAATTGAATCAGCAATGTATATTAAATGTAATGTCTTCAGGGGCGCCTGGGTGGCTCAGTGGGTTAAAACCCCTGCCTTCAGTTCAGGTCATGATCCCAGGGTCCTGGGATCGAGCCCCACATTGGGCTCTCTGCTCAGCGGAAAGCCTGCTTCTTCCTCTCTCTCTGCCTGCTTCTCTGCCTACTTGTGATCTCTGTCTGTCAAATAAATAAATTTAAAAAAAATAATAATAATAAATAAATAAATAAATAAATGTAATGTCTTCAAACAGCAACACACAGAAAACAATGTTATGTATTAATCAATTGACAAAAAAATGTAAACAGGAGCTTGCAGGCACCCAACCCTGTATTTCTTCTAGGAACAATGTTTAGGATTCACTAACTCAGTGTTCATGGCTATTTTATAGAACATAACTACCATAAATAGTATAATCAACCATTTTTATTTACAGTGGGAAGTTTATCAGTTCTTAAAATATTAGAGTAGAATAGGGATGAGACTGATCTAAGAATCAGGAAGTATTGAAGCTCTAGGCTCATTAGACATGCAGCTTTTTTCTCTAAGACTTCTGATCGATTTTTTAGATGTTCAGAATGACTTGATATGTATCTCTTTGCATCTGAGTGAGGAGCGAGGCTTAGGGTCACCCTACTCCTCCACCATTTTATATCCCTCCAGCTCTGCACTCATTAATGACTACTGCTCTAAGATTCAGGTACAACACCTTGTTCAAAAACATAATAAAACAGGAAGAAAAAATATATATACATACACAAAATATGATAATAAATGGATTTATTTTGAATGATCATTGTTCCTTCCGTTTTTACTTTTTCCTCTACTGTGGAAAACTGTGTTTAAACTTGAGTGATCTATTGTGAATAAATTATTGTTAATTGAATATGATAATACTATTTGGGTTGTTTTTATACAAAATGACTTATTAGCAGAGAAACATACTTAAATGTTTACAGATAAATTTTTATGATGTTTGCTAATTGCTTCAAGATAATGCTCAGTGGATGGGAGACAAAACAATCTGATATTTGTTGAAGCTGAATGATGGACGAACAGGCTCACTATTCTCTTAGGTCTATTTTGTATGCTTTTAAAATTTTCTATAGTAAAATGTTGCAGAGATAAATAATAAAGTATGAAGCACCATTTTTTCTGTGCCAAAATCTATGCTTAGAAATTTACGTATGCTGTTTCATTCAACCCATAATAATTTTGCGTAGAAGATACTGTCCTTTTTAAATTTAGAGCAAAAATATATATATGTAATATATATATTTATATATCCACAATTATATATAAATTAAATATATATCCCCAATTAATCAGTGATAACAACTATATGTTACACATTTAATCTTCATTCTTTATTTTTTCTTATAATGTATTATGTAGCTTGCAATAATGATAAATAAATGTCTTTTCCATTTCCAATTTTTTAAAATTTCTTTCTAATCTTATAGTAAGATACACATACATTTTGAATATATATATATAATATAGAGAGAAAATCTATAGAGAAATGTACATACATATATAAGGAAAGATATCTAAAATATATATACTATATATATAAGTATATATAGAAAAAATATATATATATTTTTTCAGAGTCACTTAATCTTTTGTGTTCACTTATCAAAAGTCCCAATTCACATTTCTAGATGTAATATCTGAAATGGCAAATGACCAAGACAAATTTTGTTCAAGAGTTCTAGAACTCAGACCCAGATATGGAAGACATAGTCTAGAATGTAACAACAATTTTCTTTCTGAAGTAAATTTCATCATTATTAAATTTAGAATCACAGTATTTTAGAGTTTGGAATTCTAGATATCTAATCTTCTTACATTTCAAGAAAATAAATCCCAGAGAAAGAGAATAGCTAAAAGTGGAGACCAGGTCTCTTATTTTCCAGGAACAGAAATTTACTGACACATAGATTTATATTAGCATACTGAAAAATGTATCAGGAGTTCTAGTCAAAGGTGGAAAAAAGAATAAATAAATGTGCACAAACATGTACATGAACACAGATGCACTACACATACAAATTCAGATTAATATAAGATATTTAAGTTAACTGAAACTTTCCCCACTTTAACCCCAGAATAGGCATAGGTCAGATAGAGATGATTTTATCTAAAGCTGTTTGCAAATCCATAATTAAATCCATGCACACTGGCAGTTACACAAAATATCATCCTGTGGTGTTATACTTGGTTAAGGATTAATTAGATTAAAAGCTTCTAAGACTAATTCATTGAGATAAGAAATGATAATTTGAGAGTCTATAAAACAGAATTATTCTTACCATATTGCTTTTCTAAAGAAAGTTTTAATTATCTCTCTTTAGCCAAATGTAAAAGTATCTTTTCAGCTTAAAATATCTACTGAGGGAAGAAAAAAATAAAGCTCTATTGAGATGAAATATCTACTTAACACAGAAAAATATTCTACTATGCAATTAAAATATTAAATATGAATAACATAAGTTAAAGATATACTATAACAGATGCTGTGAGTCAATGTAATGTGCCTGTCTATTTTTCCAAAACTTAACCATCACTTGTTAACTTAGATGAATATTTCTTTTCAGGAAATAAAAATAAAACCAAGACCAAAACAACACTAAAAACATAAAAATGCCTCAAAAACCATATCTTCTTGCAATACAGTGAATCGCTTTTAAAAACTATAGTGAGATAGTATTAACCTACCATAAACTTTGTTGCACTTCAGCCTATACAGTTATATATTCTGCTCTGTACTTAAGTAAAAGGATCTTCAAAAATTGCACACAGATAAGGAGAACTAGTAAAGAAATGGCATAGTAATAAAATTCAATAGAAAATTAAAAAGAAATTATATTTGGAGGTCTTGTAAGTGATAAAGCCAAGATTTTTAGCCTGTCAGGAAAGAAGAGAATTGTCAATGTATAGATTCATGCAAATTTGAAAAAAAATTGACTTGAATTTTCACATATATCACATTTTGAATAAAAATATACATGTGAAAAAATTAAATCCCCAGATGCTTTTGAATTTATAGAAAATTGTATTTCTACAATATTGGGGTTGAGGAGGTCAGTTATAAGAATCATACCAAAAGAAAAAATAATAATAAAGGAAAATACTGATTGACCTTACTGTTTAATATGGGCACATCTTTCAGTTTTGTAATAAAGTTTTGCAAATAAAACTGAAACTCAAATAATGAAAAAAAAATTCATCACATATAATAATCAATTTTTTATGTGACTAACAGACAAAAAGGTCCTAAAAATCATAGAAAATCTTTGTATTCCCATAGAAATACAGGCAAATATGTGGAACAGCAAGCTGTAAACCAAGACATGCCAATAAACATTACACAGTATGTCAGTTATTTTTCTATTATTATAGATATTATTCTATCAATATATAGATTAAAACAATTAAATATGATTTCCACTGATAAACTGAAAGGATAAGAAGAAAATACAGAATAGTAGGAAGTGTCACCTATTAAATATTCTCATATATAGCCAATGGAATTTCAAATTGATCCAATATTTCTGGAGAAATTATCATCAGAACATATGGAAAATACAATATATAGCAATATCAGTCTAGAATTTTTTTCAAAAAAATCAAAATTATAATAATCAAAACAAATACTAATGTCTAATATTCCTCCTTTGTGTCATGCATCATTCTTAGTATTTTCCCTACATTAAGTCATTTAATCATTTCCATAAGTCTGTAAAGTAAGTTCTATCATTATCACCCCATTTTACAGGAATAAAAAATTTAAGAAACCAGATTCTGGTCTGCTCTGCCTTTTCCTTCCTTTTCTTTCTATTTCTAGCCCCAACCTCTGTATTGTTCTAATTATGCACAATGGAGGATATTCAGCTATATTCATAAACAAAAATTTTAGAAAAAAAATATATACATATATACACATAAATGTCTAGGTGTGCATATATATTATATTTATATATACATAATATATGTATGCATATATGTGCATGTATTTGAATTTTATATAAGGAGAATTCACAGGTGGAAACAAATTCATGTATGTGGGATATTTTCTGGCATAAGTGTATATGGTAATTGTTTGAATATTTTTGATTGTAACAACATTCTTATAACCAAGGAAACTAATGTGCACACTAGCTATAAAATTTACCCAACTTCTGTCTTATATACCTATATTATATAATTAGCTATTTCTTTAATTAAAACATTCTTCAATGAAGGACTACTCTTCCATAACATAGATTTATTCATAATTTATTTGACCAATTCCAAATCTATATTGTTGAACAACCTATATATTTTACATGCAGAATTTATGGCAACATTAATAATCTCTCATTAACCAAAAACATGACCATTCAAATCAAAGATGTTTGAAGTCCATCATGAAGATTAACAGGTATTCAAAATCATAATTACAAACCATATTAGGCACTTAATTGATGTTGTTGCAGTATTTTGTACTTTACCTTGTGTGTCTGTACTTGTGATTCATTTTTAGTGTTCTCACTTGAAACCAAACGACAATTCATTTTAGTTTGGCACAATTACTAATAAGTAACAATGAAACAAAGTAATATCGATTTTTTCAACATGAAAGTTTCTTCATTATTAGCATGGTGTAAGCATTGTCATTTCTGATTCTCAGAACTTGAGGCTGAGTACCAAGGGCTTGGAACATGAGCTTCATAAAAGTTCATGCCAAAACATCACCATAAACATCACATACAGAATGCTAGATGTGAAAAAACTAAATATATAATCAGGCATAAGAGGATCAGCTGAAACAATAAAGAACAACAGAATGTGGGTTAGTTTTTTTTTTTTTTTTCCACACACTAATGACTTCTTGGGCTGAAGCTCAGTATTCACAGTGAGGTTGCTAGATACAGCCTCTCAGATGCTTCCCACTACCAGCAATGCCTGCCTTACTCATCATTTCCTGGGATAACTTACTTATTTTTCAGATGTCAACTAAGCTGCATCTTCTCTTAGAAGTTGTCCCCTGCCCTCCCATCTGCATAAACACACACACACACACACACACACACAGAGACACATGTGCATGTGTGCGTGCACAAACACACACACACACAGCAGGGGCAGGGGAGAGGTTCTGTCCTCTATAAAATTTTTTCAGAGCCCCTTGTTATGGACTGAGTCATGGCCTCCTGAAAGATATGTTCATGTTCTAATGCCTATTATCTGTGAACGTGAACTTATTTGCAAATAGTCTTTGCAGATGTAATCAAATTAAGATGAACTCATACCAGTTTAAAATGGGCCCTAATCCAATGGCTAGCATCTATTTAAAAAGAAAGAAATTTAAACATAGATATACAGGGAGATCATTACACGATGACAGAGAAAAGACAGGAATGATGCATCTATCAGCCAACCAAGGACTGTCGGCAACTACCAGAATGAAGCTAGGAAGAGTCAAAGAACAATCCTTCTCTAGAGCTTTCAGGAGGATGATGGCCTTGCCTGTATCTTGACTGCAAGATTCTAGCCTATGAAACTGTGAGAAAATTAATTTCTGTGGTTTTTAAGTCATCCCATTTGTGGAACTTTTTGATAAGGCATCCCTCTGAAACTAATACATCCCTAACACTTTCTTCCTCATTCATTCATTTAAGCAAATTTTACTAAATGCTGACTCCATGTCAGATGGTACCCTTGCTTGCTTTCCTCCTATTCCTCTGCCAATCAGTGTAGCCCCTCAGGAAAGGAGCTTTATCATTGTATTCTCCAGAGCCTACACAATTTCACACACAGAAGAGGCTACTAATAAATAACTGCTGATTAAATGATTAAATGCCACTCTTGATCTTTCACAGGGAGCTTCTTTTTAACATTGCTTTTATCTCGTAGTAAAGAGCAGTATCCAAAGAAAACTGAGAGCTGAAAGAAAAAGGAGCAGTCTTTTAATGACAATCACAAATCTATCCAAAGTAAACAACAGAATATGTGCATTTTAAACAAACATCTTAGATTTGTTGTTGTTGTTGCTGTTCTCATCAACCATGCAAATAAAATGCCATTTCTCTTTGATTGTCTGAATCAATGTTCTTTACTTCATCAACATGAAAACAGCCACATGGACTTTAACTGAACTTGAAGGGTATGTTTGGGAAGGCATGAGAAAAAAGGACAGCATTATACATAACTCTGAAGTCCAAACGCCCGAGTTTGAATTCCGGCTTAGCCACTCCTTAGGTATAACCTTAAAGAAACATTCAATCTCTCAGGATCTGCAGCTGCTCATCTATAAAATGTGACTAATAAGGGGCACCTGGGTGGCTCAGTGGGTTAAGCCGCTGCCTTCGGCTCAGGTCATGATCTCAGGGTCCTGGGGTCGAGTCCCGCATCGGGCTCTCTGCTCAGCAGGGAGCCTGCTTCCCCTCTCTCTCTCTGTCTGCCTCTCCGTCTACTTGTGATTTCTCTCTATCAAATAAATAAAATCTTTAAAAAAATAAAAAAATAAAAAAATAAATAAATAAAATGTGACTAATAAGTATATATTACATATGAAGCACATGTGAGGATTCAAAGACACACTAGATGCTTAACACAGTGTCTTAGATACAGTGAATGCTCAATCGAGTTAATTTGCTTCAGTTCTATTGTATTACTTTCATTATTAATACCACTTCTATATTTTTGGTGACAAAATCTTGGTGCAAGTCCTTTAGAAATTCTTACTTACGCCATTGGATAAAATATGTAAGATCTAGAGAGAAGAAGAGGTCACTCATTTATTTATATATACTATGCAGGTGATCTTTCAAAATAAGGACTGAAAGAAAGACTGCTTTTTCCTCCAAGAAGTAGTCGGTCTAGCCAAGTATCTTGAGCACCATTCAAAGAACTTTTGAAATTAGAAGTCTCTAGTAGCACTGAGACACATCACCACAGCAGTGGTTATCCATGTGAATATACAGATGAATCAGAGAGAATCACCTACTTATGGTTATACAGGAAGAGATACAATTGCAGGATTCACTGACTCCCTATTTTCCATGGAAAACTATTATAACACCCTAGCTAAGTAACGCAAGATACTTCATGTTCTCATTTCCCACTTACTGGTATATATGGAGTTACAACTCCCACGTTATATCATTTTATTTTTTATTGGTTCTTCTTTCCCTATGCTTTTTTTTTTCTTTTTCTCCTTTCTTTGTTTATAACATTTCATTTTTTCTCTTTCTCGGTTCAAAAACTATAAATTCTTTTTCTGTTCTATTTGAGGTTGACTTTTTATTTTTAACATGCATATTTTAAGTTTAAAACTGGTAACTGCAGCATCCTGTGGAAAAATTGAAGGGCGTGATAATATTTCAGTCTCATCATTGCCACTTTCTCCATGTTAGGTATTCATTTCCTGTATGTTGGTTCTGAGTTTCTGTATTCATCCAATGAAATTTTTTTATTGTTTTATACAATTTCAATTAAGTCACTTACTTTCTTTGCTCACAAGTTCTATTTGCATCTCACATATTTTTTCTGGAATTATTCATCTAGAAAGCATTCATTAAATTCTATTTAAAATATAGCCTTTAGAATTGCATTTATTGAAGTGTCGTAGGTGGTAAATATTGTTTTTGTTTGCCCATAAAAATTTTTATTTTATTCTTATTCTTGAATAATACTTTATCCCTTGAACATACTCCCCCACCCTGACCCTGGGGCACTCTGAAGATCTCCCTTTCCTATTCTGACTTCCACTGTATTAATGGGAAGTCAAACTTAAGACTAATATTTTATTTTAAGTGATCTGACTCTTCTCTTGATCACTTTTAATATATTTTATTTATGTTTGGTATATCTCAGTTTCCCTATAATGCCCCCTGTTATGCATTTCTTTTATTCTGCTAATGATTCATTGGACTTCCTAGAAGTCAAAATTCATGTCTTTACGACATTTAAGTTAAGAAAATTAACATTAAGTTAAGAAAATGAGGCACCATTAATTAACACTTTAGCTATTATCTCTCCCCGCTCTAATTCCTCACTTCTGGAATTCCAATCAAATTACACGTTAGGCCATCTCCTTCTGTCTTGTATGTCTCTTAACCATCCTTTCTTAGTCTCTCCACATTTGATATTTGTGCAACATTCTGTGTGAGTCTGTTCAATCTATCCTCTATATTCCCTAATTCTCAATTTAGTTGTTTTTTTTTCCCCTATTATGCTTTTACTCATCCAATCGATTTGATAATCTCTTCTGCTTGTTATTTATGCTGACTCTTGCTCTTTTTGAAAAATGTCCTCCTGTTTTGTAAATCGTGTTGTGTGTTATTTACATTTGTGCTGCATTTGTCAAAAAGATTAAAAAAATCTGTAGAAATAACAAGACAAAATTATTTCCCTCTAAATAAATTTTACATTCGTTAGTTGCTCTCTTACGTTTCCAAACCAGACAACTCTTATTTGATTTACCAGCTTATAATTAGAAGAACTGTAAATCTCAACCCTAAATGTGTATCAGGTTACAATTTCTCACAAGAATTAAAAACAAAACAAACAAAACAAAAAATTATCCAGACCCCAAGTTAAGACATAAATATTTATTTTGTTTCCTTTTGTTAATTAACAGATATGTATTCACTTAACCAATATCTAGGGCTCTCTTAAAGACTGAGTGATATAGTGATAAAAAAAAATCTTGGTAATACTAATAGTAATTACAGTAACAATAACATTAATAGTCATGAATCTTGTTTATGATTAAATCACATTAGATAATTTTTATTCTTTGTAGAGTTAAGTACAAAGTCTTGCATATTTAGACATTCAGCACTTTTTCTGTTGAAACAATGAGAAAGCAAATGTACAAATTAAAAATTTCTACATGTCTTAGTGATTTTTTTAAATATTTCTAGCTACACAAGTGGTTTTTGTGTGTGTGTGTGTGTGTGTGCACTTCCCCCCAAACTGCCCACTGGTTAACCCCACTCTCTCTATACTCCTCAAGGTGGAAAAGCGAAGTATGTTTTTGTATTCCTGGAGGAGGTCAACATTAGTGTTTACCACATTACTTCTATTCACTGGGAGACATGAGGAAGATAATTACATCAGAGAAGACAAGGTCTCTGAATTGAGGATACCTATACTAATGGAGTGGGTGAGATGCCATATACTTATATTTTAACCTGGAGGGGTCTCTATGAGTAAGAACCTTCTTTTAAACTAACCATTGAAGACTTTTTAGGAGACACACATGAAATTTCTGTGTTTTTAAACAATTCTCATAACTCCTTTCTCATTAATTACTAACTTGCCTTTAAAAAAATAGACTAACTTGATTCTTATTAAATTTAGATTATAGAGGCGCCTGGGTGGCTCAGTGGGTTAAAGCCTCTGCCGTCGGCTCAGGTCATGGTCTCAGGGTCCTGGGATTGAGCCTTGCATGGGCCTCTCTGCTCAGCGGTGAGCCTGCTTCCCCCTCTCTCTCTGCCTGCCTCTCTGCCTACTTGTGATCTCTGTCTGTTAAATAAATAAATAAAATCTTTAAAAAAAAAAAACTTAGATTATAAACTTTATATTTTTTAATAATTCTACTTTCCACTATGAACAATAATTCTAAAACTGTATATTCACATCTGTTTGGAGTATAATATTTATTTTTATAGTATAGCTGTCATTTGTATAATTGGATTTCTTTTGTTCACTGAATTCAGTTAATTGTTATATTAAAAGCATTACTACCACCATTTTTGCAGCACTGATTCAATGCCCACAAGCTAACTTTCTTGCTAACCTCTTAGTTATTTACTAAGTACCCAGGTGTTCCCTTGTTTTATCCTGACAAAACTCAAAAGCAGGCATCACTACTAATTTTCTTCTTCTTTTATTTCATTTTAATAAGAGCTTTTAAGTCCAAAGAATATAGGTCAGTAGCCCAAAGACACAACTCCCAGTTCACTGTTGACCTCCAGGTATCTTTCATTCTAAAACCCTATACAAATCTGTCAAATGAAATCCTATGAGACTTACAGGGAGCAAACAATCTGGTCTGAAAGGGACTGGTATTAAAGGTGATGCAGTGTATTTCTATTATAATTCAATTTCCTTGGACTGGATGGTACAACTGTGACAGAGAATTATAAGATCCTAGAATAGATGTTGATGTTTTACAGAAAAAATCAACCTCTCCAAAGTTTTCCTTATCTTTCCTGAAAGATTTCAAACTTTCTTACGTTCCTAGTACAATATTTTTCATAAGTTAGATAATTATCGTTCAACTCCACTATGTTTAAATGCATATCAATGAGCTGGATGAATGCAGTCATAATTGGCATAATAGGTTTTTCTCATTTGCTTTTTCTTGTTTATCACTCCAGAGAAGGAAATGTCATTAACTACTCTATGTTTAGCAGACAGGTTCAAATACGTTTCTGTCTCTCTTTGTTGATAACCTTCCTTTATTTCCACTGTCATCTATCCTTCATCATGAATTTAAAATTAACATACTCTCTTCTTGCATAAATCCTATATGAATTTGTAAAAGGCAGTCCATCCCACACCAGCAGTCCTTGACTGTTAGTGGATGGAGGAGACTGGGTATCTGCTGAATAGAAGGAAATTCCCCTGCAGAGTGAGCCTTGGGGCTTCCTATTTTTAGGCTAGTGATTCTTTAAATATGTCATGACTGAATAAGTAATTAGTCCACACAAACTTGGATTTTACCTCACATTAAATATTCATAGGTTTCCATTAACCTGGTCTAAATTCATGGAGACAGACTTGATGAGACTACCTCCAACACCACCCCTCCTCTAATTTCAATGTTTTATTAATTTCTTTTTTGAAAATATAGCTCTGATCCTCATACTTACCTGCTCCAAACCTCTCATGGTTCCCTGTTACTGATGCTCAAACAAGGTGTATCATCCCCAAATCTCCCCAGCAAGGAGAGGCCACTGAAATTCTATACAGGAAAATAGAGGGTATGAAAAATTTTAACAGGTCATCAAGATATGAACTTATGCACTCTTTCCCATCTATATATAACCTACAAAATTATTCTAGAAACTCAGAAATCATGTTGAAATGAACATTATCATTTCTCTCCCCTGCCTCTGTTGCCACTACCAGTGTCTTAATTCAGGACCTCATTGTATCTCCTTTGGGCTACTTCAGGACCAACCGAACTCACCGGCCTGAATCTTACTGCTTTAGCACCAGTTCATCTTTCACTCCCTAGTCAGTGAGATCTTTGCAGCAGAAATGTGTTATGTCCTCCCCCTCCTTATCCAGGCTGTTAATCTAAGACCTGCCAGGTACCTGTGTCTCCAGCACCCTGCATGCTCCTTCTCTACTCTCATGTTCTTGTTATGCCAAACCTCATTAGGCAACCTGTTAACTGGCCTCATGCTCTCTCATATGTAGAACAATCCCCTCTCCCTGTTCATCAGGAAACCTCCTATTTATTGTTCAAAGTCCTATTCTGATGATTACCTCATCTTTAACGTTTTCAAATGTTAAAACTGAACATTGTTAAAACTGAATTAGTCATCCCTTCCTCTGAACTATTTCTAGTTCTTGAATGTAATTTTCATTGCTCGTATCTCACAGTAACTCAAGGCATTAGGATTATTACCAATTATTAGTCTAATTTTTGAATCTTATAATTCTTCAAGGCAAGAAAAAATCAAAAGACTTTTCTGAGTCCTGCTATATTACAAAACTTGTAATGGGAGTTGCCATAACTACCCAGACAAAACCCCTGCCCTTCTCAACATGATAGATTAGCAACAGTGTCACTTTTTTTTTTTCTACTATGAGGAAGAGAAGGTGCCAAGCTTTAAATAAGCAAATGGGGAAACCATCTTGTTAAATAAATGGATATGGTATCAACCATGAAGAGAATTCAATTTCATTTTTTGAAACGAACTTAATTATTTTTTATTGGATTTGGCCAGTATTTTCAGACACTGAATAGCAAAGGATGGCAATGCCAACTTCAAGCCAAACTACTAAAGGAGACATAATCAGCCATCTGAAGACTATAATGTGTTCTTAGATATAAAAGGCAGATAGGAAGACATGCCTCAGGGTATCTTACCCATCCTGCATGGAGCTCTCCAGAGGTGAGTTCACATAATTCTAAAGACTCTATTATAGCCATGTCTAGACTTGCCTTCAATAGCTCCAATAATAGCAAATCCCTCACCTCCCATCACAAGTTGTTCCATTAACAATTGTAAATTTGGGGGGAATTGAGAAAAAAAATATTATGTATATATAGAATTTCAGCAACAACTTGGTGTTTCACTTTTCTTGATAATACTACTCTTTTTTTTTTTTTTAAGTGGATTTCCAATATTCTAAATGACAAGGAAATAAGATATTTCTTCTGGGTTTTGTTGTTATTGTTTGCTTGTTTTTTTGTTTCTGAGAGAGAGAGTATGAGCATGAGCAGAGCGGTAGAAAGAGAAAAAATCCTAAGCAGGCTCCACACTTGGCACCAAGCCTGATGTGTGGTTGATCTCATGACCCTGAGATCATGACCTGAGCTGAAATTAAAAGTGGACACTTGAACTACCAAGCCATCCAGGTGCCTCTGTATTTGTTCTGTTTTTGACAAAACAAGACTGTAGAGGAACTAGAGTCTTCTCATCCAATATAATTGTTTAACAGATGGTGTATAGGAGTCCAGGGAAGTAAATAAACTTTCAAAGATGAGTTGGAAATTTAATGGATAAACCAGAACTACAAGCGATCTGTCCCATCTACCACATACAATTTCATTGTACTATCTCCTCAAAGAGTTTAATCTGAACAAGATTTCCTCTAGTTTTTGGTCTCACCTACATTTTATAATCTCCATAGTAAGAAATATAAAAATTACTTTATAATTGCTTTTTTAAAAACTAAAATTCAATAGTGCTAATGTATTCACTGTATTTCCCTTACCTCCTGCCCCACTTCCCCCTCCAGCTTGAGCCAGGCACACTGTGATCACCAATACAGCCCTTCCCATTACCCTGAGAAGAGATAGTCTTTTTCTGCCTGGTTCCTGAGGAATTTGTGAAATGGATCGACACAATGGGTCTGAAAGGACAGACTCTGTGAAGAAGAGGAGGAAAGAAATATTAAAGGAATACAATTTACTAATGTCTAGATCAGAGAAATCCAGAGAAAGGGCAGGGGCAGAGGCTAGGAGATGCCTTTTGACGCAGAAAAGGGGGATTTTTTGGTAATGGAGGTTGGGGATGGAGAGATACCAAGCAATGCTTCTGATGGTGCTGGGTGTGAGAATTTTAAAGAGGAAGAGACATTTGGGATTATGGCTGAAACCCCCTTTATCATCTAATGAAGAGTGATACTTTGTTATCATTGTTATTATCATTAGATCTGTTAGAACTGTTTCAATAAATGTGGCCTGGAAATAAAAGCCGTGGCTTTATTGGGGCTAATGTAAATAAACAATGTAACAATTCTCGTACAAGTAGGTTTAAGTGTATTTAAGAATATTTCTAGACGAGATTTTGTCAATGATGGCTTAGTTTTGAGTGACTTATGTCTAAGAATGGATTTGTACATGTATATTGTACATGTTGTAACACCAACAAAAAAAATAATAACTGGCAGGCAAATAAGTATTTATTCTCTGACCCTTTACAGAAAATGGTTGTTGACTCCTGTTCTAGAAAGGGCAAAGTAGGCCGTTGCTAATTCTTCTAAATATTTGGATTTCAAGTTATCCTTTGAAAAACAGAAGCACTGTCAGATGAGGCCTTTATGAATACTCTGTAGAGGTTGACAGGCTAAGGAGAGAAGATTCAACCTGAAATGTCTCATAAGTTTAGGAGTCATTTATTGAATAAGAATCATGGTAAGATTCTGTTAATATTAGAATAAGAACCACTAAAGCTTTGGAGTTAAAGTTAGTATCTTTGAACATGGTACATGACTTCAACAAACATCTGTTTATTCATAAAATAAAAACAAAATTGATAGCTTGTTAGGGTACAGAGTTGACCACCCCTCAGTTAGACAGAGAACACACACAGTGAGGTTTATTTCCAGCTAGCTGGGGTCCAAGTATCTGCCCGGCACGGTGGGTTTCAACAAGGACCCCAAGCACTCAAAGACAAGGGTTTATATAGCATTTTCAAGGCACTTTTTCATAGCTACATACATATCTTGTGCCCCACTTTGACAATTTAACTTTGTTTAACTTTGTTTAACTTTTTGCCACCCCGGCGTCACCCTGGCGGTTAAGTGAGATTTAGGTTTAGAAGAAATTTAACTTTATTTACATTTCCCTCTGCCTCAGCCTCCTTCAGTTTTATGGTGGGGAGGGCGACATCAGGCCTCAAGGAACTGAGCCATTTGTCCCTGGAAATTGGGCTATTGAGAAGACAGCTTCTTTGCTGTAAATCACTAGGACATTCGTAAACCAAGGGAGACTCCTGTCTTGCAGAATTGTGATCTCTGCAAGTTAACTATTTGTTTTTCATTAACATTTGGTTCCTGTGGCGCCACCGCCTAACCGCCCCAGTGGTATATGATTAAGTTGTTTTTTTAGGTTTTAGCTGGTTTCTCTTATCTCAAGTCACCTATGCAGTGTTGGCCAGTTAGGGATGCTCAGTAAAATGGCTTCCCCGCCTTCAGGATGGCCATTCTTATGCTAACCCACTCTTACAAGCTCTTTTATAATAGCATGGTAAAAATTAAATTAGGTAACATTAACTATCAATCCTTCATATCACCTAGCCCAGACGAAGAGATAAATAGAAATAATTAAATTGTAGGTATTTAATTTTTGTGTGTGACTTTAAAAAAAAATTCCAGTTCTTACAACTAGTTCTTAAAATTGACATATTTCAGAGAGCTCAGTAAGACAGTTGAAAAGCAAATACTAAGCTATTTTAATGTACAGGAGACATGGGACATTTAGTTTCCTCTCTTAGTAGGTTCAGATGCCTAAATGGAATGGAAAGGCAGTTACTACCCACTCGTTCCTTTCCTATGGAAAAAAATTTAAGTCCTTCATCCCTTTACCAACAACTCAGCCCCTTCTCAATATGTCACCTTTAAATAATTATATAAGTGACACACTTGGTCCTGTCACTGAGTCATAGACTTGCTCAATGGTATTTCCTTAAACTTCTTTATGGCCAACCACTATGTTGCTCATATATGGCTGATTAGGCCTAGAGAGTAGATGTTATTGTTATCCTGGCAACTGACTGGAAAGAGCTAGAATAACTCCTCACAGGAACCAGGGACAGTATTAATTATAAAAATTCTTAATTCTATTATCATCAGTGAAAGTAGTGAAAGGGTATGTATATAATTGTTTCAAACACCTCTTCAGTTCCTATTCACAGCTGCATTCTCAGTCAATTAGTACCTAAAGTGCACAGAGTCCCACAAAGGACAAGGGGGTCAGTATTGGGTTAATATGTCCATGGTGTTTAATACTTGGTTAAAACAAGTAAACAAACAGAAAAAAAAAAAAAAACACAGAGAACACAAACACAAAACTGAAAGACTAATAGTTTGCATTAGAAGTTTTATCAAAATCTCCCTCTGCCCTTCAAAATGTCTACATACCATGTGCAGGGGCCATTTGGTAATTTTGTTTTTAATAAATGACTGAATGAATTTTATACCAGCTATGTGGGAAAGATGATCTGGATATCTTAGCATCATTCCATTTTATTAATACCTGTATTTGAGGAAAAGCTGAAATAGGATTTGTTACGCCAAACTTCATGACAGCATAACATTATTTATATGGGTAGGTATGGGTAAGTAAGTGAGTTAATGTTGCAGTATTTTTAAAAGCCAGCTGTTCCCCAAGCAAGAAAATAACTGGCTGTCGTAAATGATCAATTGTATAAAAAGGTCCAAGCTTTGCAAATTTCTACACAAGATATTCAGAAAAGTTCTCCACCTACCTAAATAAGCTCATTCCAGCAACCAAACGGTGGGACTGAGAGCTTTGGTTTCATGTTCAGAGATATGTTTTCCTTACCTCAGAGTGTCACTAAATTGGAAATGTCACAACCCTTGGGGGCACATGAAAAATGCATATTATTTCACATCTGGTTTTCACTTGATCCCAATGGACCTGATATTTCTCCAAATTGCTGTGTGGAAAAAACAATTTAATTTGATTGAGGTATGAACAGAAACTTACAAGCAAAGTGGAATACCTGCTTTAAGGTTAAAATGGGAAACTTTGCTTTGTGTTGTTATTGCTGAGAAATGCTTCTAGAAGTATTGCTTTCTTTTTAAAAACCTTCTTGTACTGATGCAATCCTAAACTCACCTCTGTAAGATCTCGTTCAAGAAGCATCCCAAGACTGCACCCCCAAATATGTATTTCTCTCTTTTCTGAAAATTTTGTGCAGGTATAATCTATAAAGTTTGATGATGGAGAGATAAGAGTTTATTAGTGAATACACTGAGCTGAAGGCACAACGCTGTTCCTTGCTAGTTTTGTGACCCTGACCAAATTATTTAACTACTCTGAAACTCAATTTCCTCATACACAAAATGGGAATAATGAGTGATCATAAAGACTAAATAAAATAAGGGATATAAACACCTTAGTAAACAGAAATGTCTAAATAGACCCAAAGAAATGCTAATTCTATTCTTTTTTTTTTAAATTTAAAAATGTAATCCATTGAATTAAGCCTTAGATGATGGAAAATTCGAGCTCTTGGTCTTTTCCTGTGTGATAATAATGTGACTCCCTTTTATAAACATTTCCTGTATATAAGTACTCCTTCATGTATCCTGACGTTTAAAGAATCTGATAAACATGGTTTTGACTACCAGAACATCAAAAATCACTCCAAATGCAAGGAACATAAAGCATACCAAAATTATGTTAAAAAGAAACGTTGGCATTCTAAAGGAAGATGGACTATATCCCAATCCATCAAACCTCTGATCATCCTCACATTCTCCCCCATCTCCCCAGAGGGAGGCGTCAGATTAGATTTAGCACAATTCATTCTGCAGCAGTGCTGTGTGAGCTGATAAGCACACTGAGCTGCAAGAGAGCATTGTCTGTGGCTTTCCCCTAGAGCGCTGGCTATTTATTTCACTTCTACCCCAATTGAGCAGACATTTACTAAATTTGCCTTGATGTTGTCATAGGATCCCTTTGAAAAGCACCATTTGCAATGGCCTGAAAAGGCTGGCAAAGGAGGAGCCTTGTGACTAGCTCACAGGGCGGTATTGGCATGTGTAGGATTTCTTGGGGAAAATTATCCCTTCACTGGGCAATTAACATCCATCTGGTTATTTTGCCAGCTGAAGAATTCACTGAATTCAGTGCCAGCTACTATCAGGTGTGGATGTTTCAAATTTCCTTTGAATGAGATGTTGAAACATTCATCCCACAATGATATGTCCCTTCTGAAATGTAGTTAAAAATACAGACTAGTATAAAAGGGTCATACAATCACAGAATAGTTTACCAAGGGTTCTTCACTGTTTTTGTACACTTAACCTCATTGACTGTCTGAAAAAGCCCATGGACTTCTGTCTCATAACAATACTTTAAGTGCACAAGATAAGTACATACCATGGTGAAAAACTAATTGTATTGAAATAAAATTATAAATATTTATTAGCATATTAAAAAGTAAGTTCAAGCAGCAGGTCTGATAGCTAGTGTAATTTCAAAATAGTAGTAAGCATAAATGGTATCTCAGGATATATGTAACAACTTTAATGTGACACAAAATTATTTTTATTTCTATTAGTGATAAAGTCAGAGGAATTGCTAACAACTAATGGATTTACTGCCCACATTTATAAACCAAGAAAATGCTTAAAATTTTTCAGTTAGAGATTGGTAAATTACTGAATTTCTCCATTTGTATATATACCCCTCAACTTAGAAATATGTAGTAGAAAAACTTTGGTCTCAGGGTGAAAGCACTGTAACTGACAATCTAGTGCTGGCACATTCCAAATGTGTGCTCCAAGGGAGACCTTTTAATAACTGCGAGTTAAAATTTCTTCAACCCTATTTACAAGAATTTAGTGAAAACCAAATGACATCATAATGGTACCTATAATAAAATGATGTCTAATATTTCTTGAGAACTTAGCACATATCAGGCACTGTACTAGTTACTTCACAGACATTAATTCAAGCAATACAGGGAAGAATTTTTGTATCTAAATATATACTTAAGGTTCCTATATGTGACTAGAAACCTTAGGATATCCTTTTAGTCTAGACTTTATACAGGGAAAATCTTAAAGTCTGCAGACATTCCTCCCAGTCACCAGCAGAAATTATACTGACTGTTACATTGGTATTATTTCAGCAGAGGAAAGGAAATGCAGGAGATCTATTACAAATTCCTCATTTTGTTGAATGTCACTCTGAGGAATGAAGAAATTCCGACCAAAAAAGTGATCCCTTGAAATTTTCAAGCTTTTGCCTATACTCTTTTCCAAAGTTCTCACTCTGCAGTTTTACAATGATAGCAGTTAGGATAATCATCGAAATATCATAGGCATGGAATAGTCAAGAAGGACTCCTGACCATTCAGAAAGAACGTCAGTAGCAAGCAATGGACTTAATACTGTTAAGAAATAATTTCGATAATATTTCCAAGGTTTTAAAGCACTGCAAAAGAAAGAAATGCCTCACATTATTTTAATGAAGCAAGTACACCTTGATATCAAACCCAACAACTGTTGCCTTAAGGGATTATTATTACAAAAATATAGGTATATATCAATATTAATAAATATATTATAATTCATCATATTAATAAAATAAAACACATGGGCATTTCTCTCAATGTTAATATGCCCTTTGAAAAAATTTATTAAAAATAAATAAGAAATACAAATATTTCACAGACATTGTAAAGCATATCTATATCAAATTCAAAGAACATCCTACTTAAAAGAAACAGATGAAGAATCCTAAGAACCAAACAATGACATGTATAATCAAAATTTCTACTTAGTATTTTTAAGATCATCAGTCAACAAATTAGAGAACTGGCAGAGAGCTGTAGCATAAATTTGGAAGAAGCCAATAACACACGATTGTATACTTGGAAACTCAGGATGGTCTCCAAAAACTACTACCAATAATAAAAGAACTTTTGTAAAGTTCTAGGCACAGATTTTTTTATACATAAAAACAACTACATCCTTTATATGTAAACAACATCCAGTTAAAGGACACAATAAAATAAAAAATCCCATTCAGAACAGCAATAAAACAGATAAAATACTTAGAAATAAATCTAACAAGAAGTGTCAAGATCCAGGGGCACCTGGGTGGCTCAGTAGGTTGAAGCCTCTGCCTTCGGCTCAGGTCATGATCTTAGGGTCCTGGGTTGGAGCCCCGCATCTGGCTCTCTGATCAGCTGGGAACTTGTTTCCTCCTCTCTCTCTCTGCCTGCCTCTCTGCCTACTTGTCATCTCTGTCTATCAAATAAATAAATAAAATCTTAAAAAAAAAAAAAAGAAGAAGTGTCAAGATCCATACAAAGATAAATTTTAAATGCTCCTGAGGTACCCAAAGATGAGTAGAACAGATGAAAAGGCATACAGAAAGTTTGAATAGGAAGATTTGATATTATAGTGGTCTCCCTAAGTTATTCCATCAATTCATCATGAGACAAATACCACTGAAACCCAACTTTTTCTGTGGTGGGAAGTAAATAAGCTAATTAATGCATAAATTTTATATGAAAGAAACAAGCAAGAATCAGTTGGAAAATTGATAAAAAACAGATTGGTGCTTAAGGTGAATAATGCCACCAAATATTGAAGGCCATTCTATAGCTTCAATAAGTAAAGCAATGTGATGCGGGCAAATAAATAAATAGTCAATGACTCAGATTAGAAGTTCCAGAAACAGAACCAAATATGTTTTGGAGTTTGGTGTATGACAAGATACTAATTACAAATAAGTAAAAAAAAACAAACTACTTTGTGAAAAGTTCTGCAAAAACTTGATAGACACTTGGTGTATTATTAGATCTATGCCTCACTCATAACACCAGATCAAAACCATCAAACACTTAAAAATATTCTTTTGAGAATGAAACCACAAAGGAATCGATCGAAAACTTGGAATGTTTAAAAATAATATTGGGTTGGAAAAGGCATTTTTATAAGAACAATGCAAGATTCAGAAGCCATTAAAACATTGTTCAACTGCATAACTGCATGGCAAAAATCACTACACAAAATAAATAGATGAGTAGGAATATATTTTCAATCCATCATAGAAGAAAAATAGACTGCTGGCTTCCACAAGGCTTCAATATATATTTAATAAAGAAATAAAAAACTACCAAAAGCCCACAGAATAATGGGGAAAGGATTATAAGCAGAGTTTTCACACAAAAAGGAATGCAAATGATTCTGAAACACATGGAAAAACATTCAGTCTCATACAGAAACATAAAAAAAAATTCAAATTACACTGACTTGCCATTTTTAACCTATTCAATTGCCAAAAAGAGACAATTTTGAGAATTTACAGTATTGTGCATAGCAAAGCAAGCATTCATATTCTTGGTGAAAATGAAAGTCATACAACCTCTACAGAGGAGAGTTTGGCAATATTAAACAAAAAAGAAAAAATGCATATTACTTATACGTAAATGAGATGAGTGATATATAGTTATTCACTGCAGTAAAATTCACAATATAAAAAGATTAGAAAAAGCTTAAATGCTCATCAATAAAAAGCTGGTTAAATAAATTATGGTACTTTCATATATGTCTCTCATGGTTTAAATTTCTTATACATAGTTGAACTATGTTCACTTCTACATATCTTCATATTTTTGCATGCTTACGAAATAAATTCCCCAATATTTATAAGGTTACTTAAGTTAAATGACTAGTAACATATGTAACTCTTATAAACAGTTTGATGTATTCTACTCAGTTTAAATAAGTGGCACTACATAAATAAATAAATAAATAAATAAATAAGTGTCACATGTTTGTTGTAACATATTGCAGAAAATTCTAAACTCAATTTTTAAATAATACAACCTTACAGATTGTCACTATCCATTTATTTTTAATTTTTTAATTTCTTTTTAAAAGATTTTTATTTATTTATTTGACAGGCAGAGATCACAAGCAGTCAGAGAGGCAGACAGAGAGAGGCAGGGGAAGCAGGCTCTCCGCTGAGCAGAGAGCCTGATGCGGGGCTCAATCCCAGTACCCTGGGATCACACCCTGAACCGAAGGCAGAGCCTTTAACCCCCTGAGTCACCCAGGTGTCCCTCACTATGCACTTATTATCTGTCACTGTCAGCATTGACACAGTAGCAGAGGTACTTCTCATCTCATCAGGAATCTGTATGGTCATTGACTGTAGGAAACTCAGGGAAGCCATTCTAAGATGGATCTTAAAGAAACATAGATGAGCATTAAACTCATTTATTTACAGAACTATTTACAGAATAAGTAGTAGGTAGATAGGTGGATAGATTAAATAAATCAAAGTAGACAGACTGCAAGATAGATGGATAGATGGAAAGACAGTTATGGACTAAATGTCTGCATCCCCCCAAAATTCATATATTGTGATCTTAACCCACATTATTAGGAAGTGGGGTCTTTAAGAGATGATAAAGTCATAAAGATGGAATCCTCATGAATGAGAGTAATATCTTTGTAAAGGAAACCCTAGAGATCTCTCACCCCTTTCATTATGTGAGGATACAGCAAGGAGATATGTTGTCTGTGAACTAGGAAGTGAACCCTTGCCAGGCAATGAATCTTTTGGTACCTTGATGTTGGACTTCTCATCCTCCAGAACTGTAAAAAATAAGTGTTTGCTTTTTAAGCCACCCAGTCTATGGTATCTTGTGATAACAGCCTGAACAGACTAAGATAGACAGACATTTTCTAATTAGTCCTGCTTCTACATCATTGTTGTCCCTAACCACAAACAGAGACAAGCACATATGTGCGTGCACGCACACACACACACACACACACACCCCATACTGCTGCCTCCTCAGATTCTGACACCATCCTTTTAGTCAATCTTACTACAAAAAAAAAAAAAGTCTTGAAGCATGAAAGATTTTTAAATCAGTGTGATACTTCCCTGTAAGATGGTATTTTTGAAAAAGTGGCTTTCAAATAAGTAGATTCTAAAATCAATTTAGTGGGTTATAAACAATAATTTATTTGAATAAAATAACAGAACACAGAATATCAGCATGCATGATGTGGATTTAAATATTATTTCATGGCAATTATGGTTTAGTTTTAATTGTAATTTAATTGTAATTTAGTTTTAACTGTAATTTCATATATATACTTCATATATATTTCATAAATATATATATATATATATATATGAGTTAGGTTTTGACATAAAAGATATTTCTTAAAGTGGAACAAGATAAAAAGTCAAAAGTATGTGGAAATTATTGCCAGATTTTAGACACCAAAAAGCAGATGGAAGGATTTAATCTCCAATCTAAATAAGAAATCATTTTCCAAGGCTTTGCAAATTATATTCAGCTATAGCAATTAATATTTACACTGAATTTACTAAATGTTTTTACATTCATCTTTCAATTGATCTTCTAAAGCATTCCTTTTTATGCAGATGAGACAACTGAGATTTAGTAGAGTTGAGTGTCTTTTCTTTTCCAAGTTTATTCGGCTAAGAAGCTATGAAGCAGAATTGGGAATCCAGCCCAGGCTGAATCCTATACCTTCTTTATCGACAGATATGGAAGCCAATTTATTCCCTTATTTATTCATTCATTTTTAAAAAAAAATGTTTACTGCATAGTCATTGGGCTCCAGGCATAGTGCTGAATACAGGAAATATGTAAGGGCTGAAGAGACACAGCCCTACTTTAATGGAACTCAGGGTCAGATGTCCATGGGCTTGGCAAGTGACAAAATACAACTGGCTCTCAATGAAGTTTAACTTCTCCCGGAATAATGATCTCACTGATACCTGAGAAAATTAAGATGCTGATACAAAAGTAGGGATTTGTCTCTACACAGACCTAGGTTAGAATCTTCACTTATTTTTCCACCTGGCATGTTTCTGACATAGACCAAGTTACTTTTCAAACTCAGCTTCCTCATCTTAAAATGGAGATTATAACATCTAAATTTCAGAAATGTTAGAAGGTTTAGAAATAATACCTAAAAAAAAAAAAAATTACTGGTACCTCACTGCCATTATTATTAGCTATTATTGTCAGTGAATACAAACAAATGTTGAAGAATACTTGCTTAAAACAGAGACTTGGAGAACCTTCATAAATGTTAAAAGTGATAGATATGAAGACTCCCTAATAAGTGCCTGTCAAATCTTATGCATGTATAAATGCCAATTTGTAGTCATTGGTAAATATAAATATAAAAGCTACCTACTAGTAATGTGTTTAATGAGGACAATAAAAGCAACACAGCACAGAAAAAACTGAGAGCTCAACATTCTGATCAGTGCCCAAGTATCTCATTTGCTTCATCTACACATGTCTGTAAAGCCAAATTTGCTTGCTATTGAAAATTCTCTTGATTTGGTACCAAGTAATCCTCCTTAAGGCATCCATGCTTAAAATGTCCCCACTCCCAAGAAACTGATCAATCACAACTGCCAAAGCTTAAAGCTATTTGGCAACAGTTTGCTTGTTTGTTTTAATTTATTTGAGAGAGAGAGAGAAAACACTAGCATGGGGAGGAGCAAAGGGACAAGCAGACTCTCTGCTGGGCCACAATGTGGCACTCCATCCTAGGACCCCAAGATCATGACCTGAGCCAAAGTGAGATGCTTAACTGACTGAGCCACCCAGGTGCCCCAGCAACAGGTTTTTGTCGTCGTTGTCGTCGTTGTAGTTGTTTTAAAGATTCCTACAAACGTTTACTCTCACCTTTGATACCTTTCCATCCTATAGAGTTCGGTATTCCCAGGGAAAAGATGCAAATTATGAGGAAGTAGGTGGTAGTTAGAGAATGTAGCTTCACTGAAAAGAGAGTTGTCACTTTTCAGTAATAAAAATTCTCTGAAGGTGTCCAGGGTAAAAACCTACAGTTACTTTGGGAAAGTTTTACGTAAGGTCTGACATTTCAAAATGAGGCATCAAATATTCTTGGCTGCTTAATTTTTGCAAGTTGGGACTCTTGCGCTTTTGAAAGGGAGAAAAAAAGAGACCACTTGAAGTCTCTTGTCTTCTGTCTATTCTATCAACGCAACCCAATCCAACTGAAAAGGTTTCCTGAGCAAAGGCTTTTAACGAGGTTAAGGTAAAAGATTTAAGAAAGCAAAGAGAAAAGGTTATTTTATCCATGTTAAACACACTAATCTTAAGAGAAAAGTAAGTGGTTCACATTGGGCAAAGACTTGGATTCTTCTAATTCATGGAAGGGTTAATTTACTAGACACTATAAAATATGGCCTCAGAATTACATTTCATGCCTAATCCTTTGTTCCTCTGAGCTTTCCCCACCCTTCCTCCTTCTTCTCATCCCAGCCCAAATCATTAACTTCATTCCAAGATTGAACCCAGGAATATTAAAAATTCAGCCTTTCTGAATTTTACTTACTGATGGTTAAATGGGTGATTCCACAGTAAGTGTCACATTTCCAGAGGTGGAACCAAGTCTAAATTAGAGCCTTCCTTCTTTCCTCTCCTGCAAAATCTGACTTCTCTTAGCACAGAAGACCTCCTCCATTCTAACCCCATGTGATCCAAAAACCCTTCCCCCTGATTCAATGCATTCAAAGGAAAAAGAGAACAATTTAGACTTTGGAAAAGGGCAAAATGACACATAAAACATCAGAAATATGTTAAAATACCACAAATATGGTGGTAGAACAGATTAAAGAAAAATATATTCTTGAATAAAACAGTATCTCAAGCAGGGAGAGTATAAATAAATAATGAAATTTAATTTGTAGTTGTTTGACCTATGCACTGCTATCTAGGGGAGAACACAAAATTCAGAAAGAAGAAAAGGTGTTAGTAACCACCGGGGTCTCTATGACCTACAGGTGTCTTTTTCACTATGAAAAACCCTTCCCTATCCTGCCAACCCCAAGATATTTTGTATAGCGAAGGGAATTCCTCACACACACCTCTTACCCTGCCATCTCAGATGCACCCCTACCACCTTTCATATCATTTGGTTCTGAGAGCTAAGCTGAATTTCAGTTCCCACCTGACCTAGATGTATTGAGCAATACTCAATTGTTCAATCCTGCCTAACTTTGATCTAGAGTCATGGTCATTACCGGGTCCTTCCCACATCTTTCAACCTTATAGTCAGTTTCTCCCCTTTACAAGGAGATAACATAGTGGAGGGGGGAAATAATTGCATCCCATGCCCATGGTCTATGCTAGAGACCTGAGGATTTCCGAGATGCAAAAAGAAGGACATCAGAGGGGAGTCAAAAAGTTGCAGATAGCAAGAAAATAAAGGGAAGAAAGAGGTACAGTAATTCAAGCCTTCATAAGGGAATGGAGTAGTAGTAGTATGGGGGTCATATGGCAAAGTCTCTGAAGAGCTAAGGAATTAAGTCCCACATTGATAGATGCATATAGAAATGGGTTAAGGACTGAACAACTTATCTAAAATCCCTAACCTATTTCTGTACCTCCTAACCTCACCTCCCATGTTAACCCTAGTGCCTGGCTTCACCAGTAGCAACCATAGAAACTATGTGAAAACTATTAACATAGGTAAACCAGTGCTTTTCAATCTTAGCTATTCATTAGTAACATCTGGAGAGCTTATTTAATAAGCCCATCTGGCACCCTCACCACCAACACCAGAGTTAGGACCCAGGTATCAATACTTAGTGGTACTCTCTAATCCGGTCCCAATATATAGTCAATACTGAGAACTACTGTTTTAGTTCAGTTGTTCTCAAACTTAAGTGCTACATCAGAATTACCCAGAGGGCTTGCCAAACAGAATGACTGGGCCCTAGCTCCAAAGTTTCTTATATAGCAGTTTTGGGGTAGAGCTTGGTGTTTGCACAGCTGATATTAATACTGCTGATCTGGTAGCACATCATTGTATTAGAGAAATAGCTTGGCAGTTGTAGTTAGGGAATGGGAGGAAGGGATATAACACAATCATACTAATATATGACCCCTTAATTGATGACCCAACCCATACAATGTAATGAATAAGAGACATATCCCAACAGCTAAGGGTGAGGGTCTTGGTCTCAGACATAGGAAAGATGGAATTAGTCCAGAACAAAGTTTATAGAATCTCAGTAAAAAGTTTCCTTACAGAGTAAAGCTATATAGGAATGGGGGTTCTGGATTTAAGGTATTACCTACCAAGACTTGTACAACTGTGCCTAAAACAAGAAATCTCAACTGAGTGATTAATTCTAGGAAGTCTGTGCTATAGCATATTGATCTCTTAGCAGATGAAGGTGACCACAGTTACATCCCCTATAACATGAAACAGTATTTAATTTGGAGGTCTCAACTGAGTCTTGGGGGGAAATAATAAAGGTGATTCATTTTTTTTTTAAACATAATACTGGTTAGGAGGAGGAAAAAAAATATTCTTAGAGCAAAAGAACATTTAGTTAAAAGGCTTCCACCATTCAAACAAAAGTTATAGGTTAATATTAGGCTGAACCTTTAAAATTGCCAATACTCAAATGATTCTGGCCTATAAAAATGATAGTTTATTATGGTTCAACCAACACTAATCTCAGAAACAAAGTATGGTGTGTTTCATTGGAATCAAGTGGAAGTTAATAGTTTGAAGCTCCATGAGCTAAAACACCTCATCCATTTTCTTCATTATTGACCCCAACAAGTTCTAATGCCTGGGACATGGTTAAGGACTGTATTTAATAAATCTTGTTTGCATGAATAAATTATCTAAAAATAAAGTGTTTCCAGGGCATCTAAAAACCCTAAATATGTACATTTGGAGACAGAATTTGTTTTGATTTTTCATTTTCTATGCTGGGTTGTTAATTTTTGAAACTTCTTTTTTTCTATTTTAATCAATTCATTGTTATTTGGGGTTTGTGGGGGGTTTTGGTTTGTTTTCTTTGTTTTTATTTTACTCCTGTGAGGTCACCCATAGCACCATGGCCAATACATACCTATTGTCTAGACATGACCAGGATGCACTTTGCCCCATCAACCCCTTCTATCTTGCAGAACTGAATCATTATTTCACTGTTACACTTACAATCGCTGTTCAATAAAGTTTCCAGTGGACCCCCTTTCACCTTTGCCAGATTTCTAGTTTCTTGCTTGAATGTCCTTTATCTTTTCAAATTGTCCTTTGGCTGTATTCAATACTTAAGTGACCATTACTTCGCAATGCATGCGCCGTAACCCCAATTTTCCATTCGTTGGAGTTTATTTTCAGAGGAAAATTGCACTTCATTACAGATCTATTCATCTGTGAGTTGGGGGAATACAGTATTATTCCAATCTTAAATGGGTCATTTTTTTTTTTCTCTTTTTGCTTGAGTAGGGAATGGGAAAATAAGTTTGGGCTCCTTTGTAGTTGATTTGGCAAGGATACTTAATCGGAACTATTAGGGTCATGGCAATTTCTCAATGCCAAGAGGAATATATATTACTTATGAAATATAAACAAAAGGGCCACACTTGAAAATTCTAAGTGCACTATAAACTCACAGCAGGTTAAAAAAAAAAAATGTGATTCAAAGAACTCAAAGCTGTGCATAACAACACTATCTAGCTCAATATACTAGTCCCTCACTTCCCATGACAAAGGTGCTCTAAAACAGAGCTTGCATGTTAAATTCTTTTGTACCAAATCACATTTTTGGTGTCATAGAAAACAAACAGCCAAAAATTAAAGAATGCATTTAAACAGCACTGTAGAGTTTATGAGAGGCTTTAATGTAAGTAACTGGATTCTCATTTAAAAGAAAACTATGAAGGAGATAAGACAAGCGGCGGTATGTCCACATAGTATGACCAGGTTAGGCTACAGAACTTGCCCAATTTCACACAACACGTAAAGTTGCAGAGATTAGTTATTAACTTAATATTTAGTTCCGAAATTCAATGTTGTTTTCTACATTTCAGGCTACAGGCATCCATAGTTTAACTTTTTTTTCCCCAAGATTTTACTTATTTATTTAAGTGAAAGAGAGCAAGTGAAAGAGAGCACGAGCAAGGGGTGAGAGGCAGAGGGAGAGGGAGAAGCAGTCTCTCCAAAGAGCAGGGAGGCTGATGCAGGACTCAATCCCAGGATTCTGGGATCATGACCTGAACTGAAGGCAGATGCTTAACCAATTGAGCCACCCAGGTGCCCCCATAGTTTAACTTTTGATTTTATATATCAGGCTGGTTTTGACTTACCTTTCTTTTAGTTGGATATCTTTCCTATAGATCTGATTGTATGTCCTACAAATTATCCTCAGATGATCTATATCAAGATCTGAATTAGTGAGGGGCAAGATTCTGTCTCTCTCACTTTAGTTTGACAGAAGGGGATTGCACAGAGTTTTAGTCAAAGGCAAATATGTTGCCTTTATATTCTGGATGTGTAACTCTCAGGAGACAACAGGGAAACAAGGACTCTCAGACCTCTGTGATATGGCCCAATTTCTCTGACATTGTAATGAAGATTGTCTAGTCTAAAAACCATAGGCTTATAATGGAGCATCTCCTACTCCTACTCTATTTTTTTTAAAGATTTTATTTATTTATCAGAGAGAGAGAGGGGGAGAGAGCGAGCACAGGCAGACAGAATGGCAGGCAGAGGCAGAGGGAGAAGCAGGCTCCCTGCTGAGCAAGGAGCCCAATGTGGGACTCGATCCCAGGACGCTGGGATCATGACCTGAGCCGAAGGCAGCTGCTTAACCATCTGAGCCACCCAGGCGTCCCCTACTCCTACTCTATTATTTGCTTTTTAATCTGTGCATCTTTTGCTGGAGTTGAGCATGGCCTGCATGTTTCAAAACAAATTCAAATTCAGACTGAGAATTAACAGCAAAAGCAACAAGCCAGACTTCGAGAAAATCTGTCATTTCGTAATGTTTAACACGGCATGTAAAGATCTCTGCCATGAGGTCCCTGCCTCTATTTCCAACTTGGTTATGTTATCACTGTCTCTGCTGCCATCAGGTTTCCTTGAAAGCAAAAGAGGAAGAATGAGGTTTGAGCCACAGCCTAAACCAGGTTTCCAGAGAATTATTTAATTAGTATAAATAGGCACAAATATAAACAAAGTTGAACTTATCAAACTTTTTTCAAAGTCCATTTCAAGTATCACATCTTCAAGGTAGTAACACTACTCTGTCTTGGGGAAAATTATATATTCCCTTTATGTGTTTTTCAGGAGTTGTTTGACTTGTCATACTCGCTGTAAGCAACTGCTATGCTTTGGACACTAACCTTATTCCTATGAATTTGCTCATGTGTTTATTGTAGTATTTATTTTTTCCAATGTCTAGTATATGTTTTCCTGCCTATCTCCATAGCTAAACTGTGAACTGGCTGAAGGCAGACACCACGTCTTACTTACATTTCATCACAAGTGCCCACCATAGTTTCCAACACCAAGCATTCCCTGTGGCAACCATCATAGAAATGAAGGTGAAAAGGACACTGAGTCTTAGTGTATGCCATCCAAGCCCTCACTGTCTAGTTAGGGAAGTAGAGCAGAAAATTTTCAAGCATCAGCCACCAGGGGAAGACTATAAGTAGGTAGACATGATATAGGTATATAGGTAGATATAAGTAGATATGATTCCAAGAAATCCCCACCCCTAGTTATAAAGCAGAATATCTTGCTTAGTAGAGGTCAATTCACATCATGGTAGCCTGAGAACATTTTAAAGTGATTAATTGGGAAGCTGATTGCTTATGAAACTCACTGATGTTTTCAGTTAAAGTTAAATGTCCAGATCCAGTTGGGGAAACAAGGTAGAGGAAAAGTACATGGCCAAGAAAAGGCAGCACAAGTCAAACAGGAAAGCTGCTTCTTTTCCCAATGCCAAGGTCCCAGTAGTGAACAAGGAGATTAAGACGAGAAGATGCAGGCAAATATTAGACTTATTCACCACCCCCACAACACCAATAAGGAATAGGTGGCAAAAAGCAAGAAGTCCAGGACTTCACTCTAAGAAACAACTGGTATGTCCTGAATTCTTCACCCCTAGTGCTGGACTCAGGGGCCTCGTGAAGGAGGGAGAAGCTTGGGTTATAGACCCAAAGACAAGACAAATGATAGATAAGGTAAATTAGGTAAGGTGAAAAGCTACTTGCTACTGCCTACTGACCCTCAGATCTCTTTCTGTTTGCTGGTAGAACAACTGAAATTTCCGTAATTCCACAATTTTTAAAATGAGAATATTGATATTTTCTTGCATGCAAATACGCAAAGGGAGCAGTGTCATAGGAAGACATAAAGAGTAGAATGCAAGAGCTGCAATAAATTAAATAAATAATCTCCCTCCAAAACTCACTTTAGACATAGAAAAACTGAAAATCAAAGAGTAAAATGGATTGTCCAACATGTAAAGGTTCTGACATTAGGGAAACTGAAACTGATTATTACCAACTAAACAACAGGTACTGTGTTAGGCAAGGCCATCATTGTTATTTCATTTAATCCTCAGCATAACTCTGCTGAGGGATACAGAACCCTCATTTTAAAAATGAAAAAGGTGAGGTACAGGAGTTTTAATTAGTTTTCTTCAGATTGGACAGTTAGCAAGTAACAGGAGATCCAGCATTCATATTCTAGCTTAGGTGAAAGCAGAGCTAACAGCACAGATCCAACCAAGGTTTTGCAGAGCTGGCAACAAGCACAGTTTAGGTCATATCCTTCCCCAAATTCTTAAGTGACAATCTATATTAGTTAAATATAAGCAACATTTTCTCATTCAATTTTTAAATGTATTGTTCCTGTTCTTAAAGTGAATTTTTTCTCTTCCAGCAGGGCTTCCATCCCCCCTTTGGGTTGATGTTCCGCTGTGTCTAGCAAGGGTTCTGGTCATTATAATAAAATCTATTTTTTCACTGGCTCAATTTGCTAAGCACTGAGTGGAAAAATGGTAAAGTTGTACTTCCACCTCAGGTATCTTAATATCCATCTTTCTGCCTTCCTATTCATGAACCAGAGAGAAGTCTGTCAAAAATATTGAGGCCATCAAATATAGTTTTCTATTTCTATCTTCTATAGACCTTTTAATTTCTGCCCCCACCACCCTGATGTCTAACATAATCTTTAATTTTCAGACTGACTCACCTGCCCACTACTGAAGCTCAGCCACCTATGGTATAAAATGGATCAGGAGCTACAGGAAAACACCTAAAAAGCATAGCCAAATAGCAACATAGATATCCACAGGTTAACAAGGGCCCTACAAGGTGAGTAGAAACTAGCATTTTTGAGGAGACTGTATTGTGTACTTTACATACTAAATTTAGCTTATTCATTTCTTATAAGCAACATTATCAGGAATATCATTTCTACTGGGCTCTTACTATGTACCAAACACCATTAAAAATTCCAGCCAGAAATTGACTTGGCTAATTTTAAATATTACTAAAAGCTTTTTTTTTTTTTTTTTTAAGATTTTATTTATTTATTTGAAGGAGGGAGGGAGAGAGACAGAGAGACAGCACACAAGTAGGGGAAGGGGCAAAAGGAGAGGGAAGAACAGATTCCGGACTGAGCAGGGAGCCCTACAAGAGGCTGGATCCCAGGACCCTGGGATCAGGACCTGAGCCAAAGGAAGATGCTTAATTGACTGAGCCACCCAGGCACCCCACCAAAAGCTTTAACAACAATAACAATTAGGGCAGCAATCTTTAAAATTATTCAAATCCCAAAGTCATGTAGTCTATAATAGCAGCATAACATTCTTTTCTTTTTTTTTCTAAAGACTTTATTTATTTATTTGACAGACAGAGATCACAAGTAGGCAGAGAGGCAGGCAGAGAGAGGGGGTAAAGCAGGCTCCCTCCCAAACAGAGAGCCCAATGTGGGGCTCGATCCCAGGACGCTGGGATCATGACCTGAGCCGAAAGCAGAGGCTTTAACCCACTGAGCCAGCCAGATGCCTTCATTTTTTTCTTCTTCAACTGTTTCTAAGTGAAAGCAAACTTCAAAATCCTATTTCATTCTAGTTTGGGTTTCATATTATCTGGAATTAGTGTTAGTCTGGATTATCTTCTAAAAGACAAAAGGCAGGGCACCTGGGTAGTTCAGTCCACTAAGCATCTAACTGTTTATATTGGCTCGGGTCATGATCTCAGGGTGGTTAGATCGAGCGCAGCAGAGGGCTCCAAGCACTAGGCATGGAGCTTGATTGAGATTCTTTCTCCTCTCTCTCTCCCTCTGCCCTTCCCTGCCAACTTGCATGCATGCTCCTGCTCTCTCTCTCTTAAAAAAAAAAAAAAAAAAAAAAGGGAAATAAAAATAAAATAAAAGACAAAAGGCAAGAGTTGTTATTGGTAGTTACAAGATACAATAGAAAGTGAACAATCCAGGGACATGTAATGCTATTTCTTCCAACAGCACTTCTCTTCATGCTTTGCAGACAGGGAGACAGAAACGCTCAGAAAAAAGGAAAAGTACTTCTGTCTCAGGCTACATCACTAGTTAATGGCAAAGTCAGTGTTTAAATTCAGTGCTCTTGTTTCTTATTCCCACAGTCTTTCCCCAATAAAGTAAGTTAGTCTCCTGGGATGTGGAAACACTGTTTTTGTCCATTACAGAAAACGCTCAAACAAAATGGAAACAAAACCAAGCACACAAAATCTATTAAGTTTAAAGAGACCCCATTTTACTATACGGTGAACTATTCAGTGACAGTAACCTGAGTAACAGGATGCCTCCCTGTTGCCTACAGCCAAACATCAAAATTCTATATTTTAGAAGACCCTTAAATATCTGTTCCTTGCTTACCTCTTAGCCTCACACTACTGTGGCTTTTCACCTCAATACACACTAAATCCAAAAACTGTAATTTTACATGCAAATGACTTATATTGCCTTATTTAAATATATATATGTCTATAATTTATATATCAATATATGTATATTATAAAAATATACATATATATGTATGAATATTCCAGGTATCCTATGTATCTTTCATAAGGCCCATTTTAGAGCAGTGCTCATAAATGTTCGCTCAGTGAACAGATGAATTTGGCATTATGACACATAATATACAAAACTCAATTAGATTATTTCATCCACCTATAATTCCCTATTCTATCATATAGCATCTTGTCCTTCATAAAATTTCTTTCTCTCTGATGGATATGGGAAAGAATTCCCAAAGTTAGAGATATACACGTAATGTGAAAGAATCTCTATATTCTTTCTATTTCTTGCTATCCTAAATGATACTAAAGTATCAGGAAATAGATGCAGCACCTCCTGAAGTAAATGCAAGTTTCTGAGAAAACTCTACTTCCTGGGAGTAGTTAAAATCATTTTTTTTTTTTTTAATATTAGCAAAGGAAAACTGCAGTTCTTCCCACTAAAATTCAAAGTGCTATCCACATGGCAGAGTGAAACCCAGGAAGATTCAGAGAGAATCTAATCTAGCACAGTGCGAGCGATAGACAATGTTATTTCCAACAAATTAATTTAATTGGCTCTACAATAGCGAGAGGAAGTAGCTGTGTGCATTTAGATGTTCCCTTGGGAGCAGTGCTAAAAGAGGCTCAGAGAATACACGGGAAATCTACTGTAGATCAAATGTTCTTACAGAACTCAGTCCTTAATGTGTTACCTAACTGCAATACAATTTTACATCCAAATAACAGCATTGTTTTATTATTTCTTTAAGAAAATACTCGCAAAATACATTTGATTAAACCGACCCTCTTACAATATGTTGAGAATTCATGTTAATAGGGCATGATACCAACCAATATGATTAAAAAAAATCTTATGTACATAATTTGGAACTGCAAAATAAATTTACCAAAACAGCAACATTTTTTTTTTTTTTTTTGCAATTTAAAGACTATGGAAGAGTTTGAGAGGTTATGTAATCATGAAAGCTCTTGATTGCAGTAGGAACTAAAGTATTCCTTTTACTTATCAGCATTTTTAAAATATTTTCTGTAACAAATCTTTATTATTTTGGAATAAGAAAAGCACTTACTATTTTTAAATGTTGTAAGTACTTTGAAAGAGGAAAGCTTAACGTATACCAGAAGCTAGAAGGAGATAATTTTCAGATATATCAGTAAAGGTTTTAAGAATGTGTACCAACTAAAATTCCACATTGAGCGAATACTATCCCAAGTTGGAAGCAAACATCCGATATTGTATATGTGAGTGAGTGGCTTAATCAACAAAGCTGCACATAGTAATTGTCTAAGCAAATAATGTATGCGTAATTGAGAAAATGATGTAACCATGCCTTATAAGACTGAATATCTTTAAAGTAGGCATTCCAGTTTCTACTTTCATATATGCTAATGAACCTGAAGTAATCTGAGAGGGACATAATATTTTGTCTATTTTACAGATGAAAGAAAGAAATAATATAGAATTTATAGTGATTTATTCTCTCATTCATTCAAAACTTTTTATTGGAAACCTAAACGGTGCCAGGCAGTGTTCTGAGTGCTTGAGAATCAGAAAGAAACAAAACCTTATTGGCACTGTCTTTATGGGAGAGTCTCTATCTAGTGGGAGAAAGTTTTAAAGGTGCTATCTAAGAATTTGCATTTCTAACCAGTTTCTAGGTTAAACGTTTCTGCTTGCCCTGGAATCACACTTAGCCAACAAAGGAAAAGCTATTTGATGAAACCTAACAAACAATGGGAATGAAGTAGATGAGATCAGAGAGGCAGGCTGGGGCTTTCTGACTTATGTTCATAATTTGGAAATTTATCTTTGAGGAGAGACATTAAAAGCTGTTAAGGGACGTTTAAGTAGTTGGTGATAGGATAAGATTAAGTGTTTTTAAGCAGTATTGCTTGTGTTGTGGTCTGTAGAGTGGACTGGAGAGGGGCAAGGGTAGATGCTAAGAAAACAGTTAAGAGGCTATGCAGTAGTTTAGAAAAGACAGTGGCTTAGACAAAAGTAAGAGCAACAGAGATGGAAAAAGTGAGTGGATGTGCCTTACTCTAATTTCTATAGCTAGCAAATGGTAGATGTAACATTTGAAGTAAAATTTTCTGACTACATATTTGGTGATCTACCCAACTGCTATTAAATATGTCCAGACCAACAGCAACAACAGCAGCATCTGAGAACTTGCTAGAAATACCAATTCTCTGGGCACCTGAGTGTCTCAACTGGTTAAGCGTCTGCCTTTGGCTCAGGTCATGATCTTGGGGTCCTGGAATTGAGGCCCACATCAGGGCTCTGTGCTTAGCAAGGAGTCTACTTCTTCTCCTCTCTGTGTCCCTTCCCATCCCTTGTGCTCGCTCTCTCCCTCTTGTTCTCAAATAAATTAAAAAAAAAAAAATTAAGAAGAAAGAAAGAAAGAGGGAAAAGAGAGAAAGAAAGAAAAGAAGGAAGGAAGAAAGAAAGAAATGCAAAATCTCAAGCCTCACCTGACACCTACAAAATCAAAAATCTGTGCTCTGAAAAGATTCCCAGTGGGTGCCTGGGTAAGAGTCCAACTCTTGATTTTGGCACAGGTCATGATCTTAGGGTCCTAGGACAGAGGCTCAAGTGGGGCTCCTTGCTCATCAGTAAGTCTGATTAAGATTCTTTCTCTCCCCCTCTTCCTCTGCCCCTCTCCTCTGTCTCTCTTTTTCTCAAATTAAAAAAAAAAACAAACAAACAAAAAAAACTTTAAAAAGATTCCCAGGTTTTTTACATTCATATTAAAGTGGTCTACAATAAAACAGCTACCTTGCATCTTACAAATTTAGATAATGTATGCTTTTGAATGGCAAAATTTATGAAAGGAATCCAATTTCTCTTCCAAAGACAGTCTAGGTTTGTTGTTGTTGTTGTTGTTTAAATTAGGACATACATAGTAATTTTTTTAAAAGTACTGCAGAAATACATAGATACTGAACTCATTGATAATAATCATATAATTTAAAATAAAAAAAAAGATTTAAGTTAATGACTATAATCTCTATCAAATTAAAAGTTTCTGGGTTTGATTTATTTTTTTATCCATAACTGAGATGTACTTACAAGAGACAGAAATGGTTTATTAAACAATTTCACTAAACCTAAAAATATCTTTATGAAATTAGCAAAGCTGTCCTCTAGTGTTAGAACAGTAATGTCCGGGGGCGGGGGGAGTAAAACCTGGGGATGGAAGATAATTTTTATACCTTTAAATATGGACAACTTAAAGTTTATATCAATTCAGTATTTCTTTTTTTATAAAAAGGAATAAAATAGTAAACTATCTTCAACTTTCATAGTACGGTAAATATTCACAAGCTAAACAAAAGATTCAAAGATTCTAACAGGTGTTCCATTCCCAATATGCTAAAACCGATTACAAAATCCCTAATGGCAGCTTATCCTTTAGGCACACTGTTTCATGGTATATTTCTAGCACTGTACACTTTAGTTTTATCCTTCTCCTTTGTAACTGAACACAGAGTTGATTGGGCTTAAGACCAGTGAATGCCTGATAGAGGCTAAAGTTGAGGCAAGCCTAATGATCTCCATCTTGCCTTAATTATATTGAGTTTATGAAACCTATGCTTCTCCTCATCAATTTCAGCAATTTCAGTTTTATCTGTACCATCAATTTGTGTAAAGTAATAAAGGCAAAGTGAATAAAATATTAAAATATTTCCACAAATGAGTATTACTTTACGAGCAAAGGTGGTGATGCATACCAACTGAATTGCTGTTTTGTAGGGGGAGCCATTGTTGGATGGATTGAAGTGCCCTTCCTAAACTTATATAGTTTGAAGTTGGTACAGAAAAATTATTTAGAGGGTCTCAATGTACAATGCTTGAAAATGCAGGATGTACAACATTTGATTGAACAAAACTCAGCAACTAGTAACTACCTGTTTATAGCTTTATTCATTTCAACAAGTTAGTATTGAGGGTCCATTTTCTAGCTAATTGGTACTGAGGCACTATGTTCAGTAATATGTTATAAGGTCCTCAATAGATATGGTTGTATGTAGGAAAAAATGGAACATATTCATAAGTGATTGTATTACATTCACACATTTGGAAGAAATCTGAAAGGCACTGAAGACAACATAACAATTTAAGACCCTGGATTTCATAGGTAGGAATACAGAAGCATATCCATTTCAAACAAGCAAACTATAATGAACAATAATTTAAAAGTATAAAAAAGTACATTCATGATTAAATACAAAGTAGAAAAATTATCAGCTATAAGATAATTATAGCTAACAATTATTAAATACTTTGTCATTCTCTCTTATATGAATCACTGCATTTAATCTTCACAACAACCCTAATGGGTTATTTTACCTTTTCTATTTTACGGACAAAGAAACTGTAGCTAAGGAAAATACAGTAACTTGCTCAAGGCCATACAGCTAGTATGTGGGGCAGGAGGAACTGGATCATTGTCTATATAATTGGGAAGTCTACATTATCCCATGTCTTTAATAAAACAACACTCATGGCATATTGGGAAGTAGTAGGAATAAGGGCTAAAAAGATTCATTCCTAGATTTGAAATTGCCTGAGTCTTCTGAGTTATTTGTACGAAGGATATTGTAAGACTTAAAATAAGGCAAAACCATCTCTATTCTTTTTGACTTCATCCTGTACCCCCTCACTGTTTCCTTTACTGCGTTTTTCACAGTGTAATACATTTATCAAATATACTACTCTTCCAAACCTCTCTGTGGGTATAAACAGTTTCATTTATGTCCATATCTTTAACGTGACTAGGCATCATGTAGTGTAGATTAGGTAGTCACTCAATAAACAAATAAATGGTATCTACAGAGGAATGAAATCATCCTTTTGAACTATCACGTCATTACTTTCATAAAAATTACTCCCAGGTGGAAACAGACTGATATTATAATAAAAGAAACCCCCTGCATTCTAGGATATCACATCTCTATCTGTTAACAATTACGGATTCTGAAAAGCAACATAATATGGTGATCATCAACAACACATTCATGAGTAGGTACTGCAAATTCTGTATGAAATAACCAGGTAAGAGCCAAAAATCTCATTTGCAAAGTCAATTCCCAGTCATCTTTTAACGTTGCCATAACGGGCCATAACGTCGGAGGCCCTTTTAACGGGCCATAACGTTGGAGGATGATATAGAAAATCAAAATATGCCACCTTTATAATCACGAGGCAAAATTAGCAAATAAATACTATTCATCAAAGTGATTCACATACTCTATTAAGTCCAACATGTTTAACATTACAAACATCCTGACTATTTTCTTTATGGATGAAAGCATAGGTATCTGTAGATGCGTTGAAGCTGAACTATTAACAGCTTCATTCTCCCCCCTTTAGGATTTCATACAGACTCTCTCTGTAGCCTTCATGTTGTACCACATCTAAGAGATCTTGCTATAATCATGGCTATTTGGTATTCTGAGAATGGATTACCTTGGCTAGAATCTAGGGTACATCTTAAATATGAAACTCTCTTGAAAGTAAAGACTATTTGAGCCGGATCTCATTACCAGAGAAAACAACAGCACCTTCAGTTGAGCCACTTTGACATACCTTCTGTGAGAAACTGACTAGTTAACTACTATGGAGCCAACAGCACCCATAAAACTGAAGCTAATGTGGCTGAAGATTTTGGAAGCAAAAAGTAAAATGATCCATTCTCCTCCTGTCTCCACTGAATTCACAAGCAACTCAAAACCTGATTCATTTTATAGCATTTTATTTCTTTTTTTTTTTTTTTTTACCACAAATTACAGTACATGTTATTGTGGTCATCATTTTATAGAAGGAAACTGGAGCATAGGGCATATAGGGAATTGGCTTGAATAGCATAGTGGCAGACATTCCAACTGAAGCAGTATGGGCACTAAGATAACATCTTAAACACCTTTCCTCCTGTTTCCCCTATGTGTACCACAACTACCACCAGTGCCATTTTTCCCATGACAACTACCATCATCACTACTGACTGCACTAGCCATGTTTTTTTTTTTTTGAGCCAATATGAATTTTTATTAAAACACATTTGTCAAGATCTATACAAATTATTACCCTTTGACTTTTTATATGCCAAGCATCATGCTAATGACTTTTACTAGCATTAATTTATTAATCCCCTAAGGCGGCAGATAAAACTGAGGTTCAGGGAATTTAAATAACCAAGATTATGGAGCTAATAAGTTTATGTGGCCAAGAGTCAAATCCAGATCCTGGGCTCTTAGTGTCCAGATGATCCCTACCTTGCTTTATCTCAGTAGTCTTCCACTAGGGAATAGAATACCCCTAGACAGCATTTAGAAATGTTTGTGTGTCGGGGGTTATTTTTTGGTTGTCCCAAAGTATTTAAGACAGGGATTCTAAACATTTTTTTTTCTAAAGATTTTATTTACTTATTTATCAGAGAGAGAGAGATAGCATACAAGCAGGGAGAGTGGCAGCCACCCAGGCACCACTCTAAACAACTTTTGATGTGCTACAATGTCCTTCAAAATGAACACTTGCCCCATCCCCAAAATGTCAATAGTACCCTCTCTGAGAAACACTAAATGATCACTTATCATTATCACAGGGGTGCTTCTCATGTTGTACATAAAAGTATTTTCAGATGATTGTAACCATCTTTTGTATCTAGAAAGGCTCAAGGAAATGGTGAAGGTTCTTTAACATGGGTTACACCTGCACATGGTAGTGACTTTTTTCAGGTCATAAAGCAATTCTCATTTATGTTGCTCTAAGAATAGGGATCATTTATAATTTTAAATAGTAAATGAGGACAGCTGACATGTAAATAATGCAACTCAGCCCTTTGATCCCCTTTGAATAATGCAAATTAACTCTGATAACTGTCTAAATCAAATACTCAGTGAGAGTGATATGAGACTATTCTGGAAGATGATGCAGAAATTACTTGCCATTGTTCATGTTGGTGATGGTTTGTTTTTTCACTTACAGATACTTTGATAGGCAATCGATTTGTCTATCTGCACCTGCTTCAACCAACAAGGTGTTCATATAAAAAACAGTTTGAATCCTTGACTATCTTCTCCTTTTTAATTTTATATATATATCTATAGATATAGATATAGATATATCTATCTTCTTTTTTTTTCTTTTCTTCTTCTTCTTTTTTTGTTCCCACCAAGACTAGTGTATAATGATTCCCTCAAATGTTATTATTAAATGTAAATGAGAAATGGTTAGGGAAGAGGAGTATTGTCATAATGACAACTAAGAGGCCAGTGACCGGTAATGTATTAGTCTTTGTTTTTAAAGGATAATGTAGCTACCTAATAAAGTGAGAATACGTTTAAATCTCTTGAGGTTGGTTTTTGTTATAAGTTAAAGCCTGGATATGCTTGGCTTTTGCTTGAAACAAACAGAATGAAAGATAAAGTGGTGACAGTAGTTTGCCACAAGGTAAGTTCCAGAGTGGCTTTCTTTCAGTTACCATGGTAATCAACTGCAGGGTTTTAGAGCATATTTCTCAGTAGGCATCATTTTCACAATAACCCTGAGGGGTCAAAGTAGCCATTTCACAGATGAAGAAAATGAGGTTCAGAAAGTTAAATGCCTCTCCACCATTTCCAATCTACTGAATGTCAAAGCAAGGATTCTAATCCAGGACAATCTATCTCCAAAACATGTGTCTTTATCACAGAGCCGTGCTGAGTTACCAAGCTCAGTGAACAAAAGAGTGTGGTAAGGATGCCTTATGTCTTGCAAACAGTCTCAATACTATCAACAAACATTCACATACCACATTTATTTGTGCTTTATTATACCGTGAGAAAATAGGGAATCAAAAATTACTTATTTTAGAGGGCAGTGAAGATAGGAAAAACAAAGGGAATTTTCCAGTGTCATACTGCAAAAAAGTGGTAGAGCCACGAATGGAGAATGAGAATGAGGAGCTGGCATGAAATGATGCTTTCCAGTACAATAATACCACATCTTTCAAGAGATGAAGCTGATGTTCGTAGCCTCAAAAATGCATTTACATTCATAAATCAGGCTGTTCTCTCTTGTCAAAGAAAATGCTTTATTTAGCAAAGAAAGTCTTGTAAATACCTCTAAAATGGTGCTTTGGCCTTCTTAATTGTTGATTAATTCACCAATAAGTTTTCAGCACATTTGGTAGTATAGGTGAGGTGACATCCTTTGCTCAGCCAAAAATCCTCCCCAAGAAAATCACTTAAATACTCAACCTTAGCTTTCTCATCTATAAAAGACATAGATAGTAAAGCATTTTTGTTCACACCCTAACAGTAAAAATTTAAAATAATTATAAAATATTTGATGAATTTTGAAGGCTCATATTTATAGGACTTATTCAGATTATGGTTTCTCTTGTTTGCTGCCAAATCTTTTTTATGGTCCACTAGCATATAAGTTGCATATATACCTACACATGCATTTGAGTACATGCATACACACACAGGCACTTGTCAGCAGTCCTCTATAAACATATAAAAACCATGTTTTATTAATTTGTTTTTAAAATACAGAATTCAAGTTATAATAACATTTTGTGAATATTTCTTAAATTTTAGTTTATTAACTAAGTTTTGAGAGGGTAAGACAGGATATGAGAGGATCTTACTATAAATTTGGGGTTTATTTTGAGAAGTCAAAGCCAGAATGCAAATGTTGCTACACTTTGACTCAGAAGATACAATCAATAGAATGACAAATTTGAGTTCATCAAAACTACACATTGAGAATACTTTCTGGTTTCTTTAGCATGTATTTTTTAAGAAAGGAAAATAATATATTGAGATAATTCTACTTGGAATTCTCCACACCATCTCTGCCTGGGTTTTAAGAAGTTGTTTGAGAATAAACAGCTGATTCTGAGGTAACAGCTTTGGGAGAGAGCAGTAAGAAGATAACCCTTCTCAGATAGATAGAAATGGGAGAAACAACATAAATAGAATCCTGAGTTTTGAACACACAGCTCCTGCTTCAGTAGGCATTTTCTATATACTGTTGGGAAGAAACTCAAGAAGTATATGTGGGCCTTAAGCACATTTTAGAATTGGCATAGGGAGACTTGTGCAATTAGCTTAGGACCAGAAGAAACCAAGATAAAGTATGCATGGACTCGTAATAATCTGTTTCACATGGAGAGAAGGAACAGAAGAGGTAGGTCTGTGGTTTCCCTTTGTTCTAGTTGATAGTAGCTGGGCCTTAAAGAGCTTAAATACTTAAAAAGCTCAATACTACAGAGTATTCATCTGTGAGTGAGCTAATGGGATTTCTAAAAGGTTATAAATTAACCCAATTAGCTCGCACTTGTCACTCTTCAGGAAACTCCAATGTATAAGAAAACAATAAATACATCAACGTGTATGAGACCCATACCAATTTTTATCTACGCACAGAGGGTGAGTGATTGACTAACCCAGATTCACCATTATGGGTATAGCAATGAGGTGGGGCTGGCGTGGGGGTGGGGAAGTGTCACAAGTAGACCAGTAAACCATATGAATTTCCGTTGTCAAGAATAGTGCACTCAATCTCTATTAGAGTCCACACAGAAGAAAATGAGATTCAATTTTAGTATTAAGAGCATCTAGTTTTGGACCAAGTGTCATGTTGCCAGGAGATTTATATCTAACTTATCACTACCTTGTGAGCTAGGCATCACTGTCCCCATTTTGTAAATGACAAAACTGAGGCTAAAACATGTTAAATAATATGTTCAAAGACACATGGCTAGTAAGGGGCAGATATTTATGGAGCCCTGACTCTAAAACCTAGTTACTCATCCTTAAGCAGCACTGAGAAGGTCAGCGATATAAAAGAAGTGTCAGTGGGCATGTTGATATTTTAATGAATAAGGTGTAAAGTTTCCCTGTCTGAGACAGTCTCTCTAGTCCTAACTATCCAGACCTGTGCGGCCCAACAAGGCAGTTCCTGATGCCCTGTAGCTACTGAGCTCCTAAAAAGTGGCTAATCCAGATAAGCTCCAAGGGTAAAATACACATCAGATTCTGAAAATGTACTAAGAAAAGAATTTACATTAATAATCTTATATTGTTTAGGTTTAAGTAATACTATTGTGTATTTATTTATTGAGTTAAAATGTTGTTATAATTTACTGTATCTATTTCTTCTAACCTTTTAAAGATGCATCTACGAGAACATGTAATTTTAAGTATGTGGGTCACCTTACTGAATAGTATGGGTTCAGATCCTGAAGGAATAGAGATAAGATACTTTTTGCCTTTGAAGACATTGCCTTTTTTCCAAAGAGGAAATGGACTCTAGGATATGGCTGTTGCTGAGCTTCTGTTTTCTGGGCCATGGGTGAGACCATCAGCCTGAGCCTTGGGGCATGGAAAAAGACCTATTTACAATTCCACTCCCCATTGTCTTTTCTTTTTTTCTTTTTCTTTTTCTTTTTTTTTTTTTAATTTAAGATTTATTTATTTGAGAGAGAGAGAGAGAGAGCAAAATGAGAGGAGAGAGAGAGAGGAAGAGAGAAATCATGTGAGCACACAAACGGGGCAGAGGGACAGAAGGTGACAGAGAAACAGAACCCTAGGATCATGACCTGAACCTAAAGTGCCTCTCCATTCCTCCTTAAGTAAGAATGCTTTTGAAAGTTATCTGCTAAATGTGCCTCAGTATTTCACTTCAAAAAATGAAAATAATAATATCAACTCCAAATTACTGTTATGGAAATTAAATCAGATAACCAATGTAAAGTGTCTAGTTTGGGGACTGACTCTTGATAAATGCTCAGTAAATATAACTTTGCTTTCTCTCTTCCTATTGACCCTGTCACTAAGGGACACCAGGCCAATCACCCTAAAATTGCTATTTTTTTTTTAACTGGATCATGATTGATTTTTTTTTTTTCAAATCTTAATTTTTTTTCTTTATCTCATCACCCAACAAATGATAAGAGTGTTGCTTTTTTAAAGGCCAGCCGCTTGGGGCTGAATTTGTATTAAAGATGAAAAAAAAAATAAATTCAATTTGTAAATATTCACTTGTCTATATATGCTCTCCTTTTCAATTTAGTGAAACAAATGTTAAAATTTTATGAGAAAATCAAGTTGTGCAATGCATTTTTGCCTTTAACAGCATGTATCTTTAAAAAAAATCAGTATTTCTTCTGTATTTATTTCTCTTTTAATTTCTGAAAATTTCCTCAGTTTTAGAATTTGAAGAACTTTCCATTTCTGCATGGATCCTGAAAGGTCTATGACTATTGTTTCCAGGTGTGATTTCTCTTCTCTTCCTTTCCTTTCCTTTTCTTTTCTTTTCCTTTCCTGAATAAGGTGTAAAGTTTCCCTGTCTGAGACAGTCTGTCTAATCCTAACTAGAACTATCCAGACCTGTGCAGCCCAACAAGGCAGTTCCCCATGCCTTGGGGGTAGTTTTCAAATGCAGTAGCATTTGGTGAGGATTGCTCCTCATTGTGGTGAATGGTATCTGGGATTCCATTTTAAACACCAATAATGGGGTGCCTCAGTGGCTCAGTTGGTTAAGCAACTTTCCTTTCCTTTCCTTTAACTTTCCCCTCCCTTCCCCTCCCCTCCCCTGCCCTCCTTTCCTTTCCTTTCTTTTTTTTAGTGGGCTCCACTAACATGGGCCTCTAGCCCACAACCCCAAGATCATGACCTGGGCCCAAATCAAGAATTAGACACTCAACTAATGAGTCACCTAGAAGTCTCTTTTCTGTCCATTTTTAATTGGATTGTTTGTTTAAATACATCTCTATATCTCTGTTTATCTACGTATCTATGTATCTATCTTGAGTTCTGTAAGTTCCTCATACATTTTGCATATTAACCCCTTATCAGATATAGCATTTGCAATTATCTTTTCCCATTCAGTAGATTGCCTTCTCCTTTTATTGATGATTTCCTTTACTGTGCAAAATATTTTAGTTTGATGTAGTCTCTTTGGTTAATTGTTGCTTTTGTTGTTCTTGCCTGAGAACACATATCAAAAAAAAAACAACTGCAAACACCTATCTCAAAGAGCTTATTGCCTATGTTTTCTTCTAGGAGTTCTATGATTTCTAATTTTACATTTAAATACTTAAGCCTACAATGGTAGAACTATTAAAGTGCATATTTGTTTAAAACTTACTGAACATCTATTTTATATTAGGAACTTCTACTCTGAATTATTTTATTAGATCCCCTTATTCTCAAAACAATCTATAAAGTGGGATTTTTACCCTTTTTGTAAACATAAGGGCATAAAGCTTAGAAGATAGCAATAAATTAAGCAATAAATAAAACAAGCTCACAAAGCAAATTTAATGGTAGAAAATGGACAAACACATCAGACCATTATTTCTGACCCTCTCTCAATAACAAACATTGATTAAGTCTACAATGACTTAGTGGGGCCTGCATTATTGGTGTTTAAAAAATTATTTTAAAATATTTTTTATTTATTTTGAGAGAGAGAGAGAGACAGAGTTAGAGAGCATGAGAGGGGAGGTCAGAAGGAAAAGCAGACTCCCCATGGAGCTGGGAGCCCGATGTGGGACTCGATCCCAGGGCTCTGTGACCATGACCTGAGCTGAAGGCAGTTGCTTAACCAACTGAGCCACCGAGGCACCCCATTACTAGTGTTTAAAATGGAATCCCAGATACCATTCACCACAATGTGGAGCAATCCTTCACCAAATGCTACTGCATTTGAAAACTACCCCTTGGCAATTGCTTCTAGAGTATTAGGATATCTTAGAGTAAAGAAACAGTTTTGGAAGACACACAATCAAATATGGCCCATCTGCCTAAACTCTTGGCATTTCATGTCCCTGAGGATTAAATATAAAATGTATGTAACTAATGTATGTAAAAAGCATGTTTAAAAAACAAAACTGGATATCGGATCTTGTGTCACCACCCACCTATTTTAAAATTCTGTATGTCTAAGGGTAAAGTTAAACACTTTTAGCACCCTGCTATCTTTCTCTCCTGACCCAGACACAGGTACATGAACACACAAAACATACATATTTTTGACCATCTCAGCTTTAACACCACTTTTTCCAAGAAGTCTATTCTGTCCTTCCAAGTAAGAATTTATTCCTGTCCTGGGCACTCCCTGAGGTGCTTTTATTTAGCCTTTCTACCCTTGTATTTAATTTTATGTTTACAGGTCTATCTTCCCCACTGAACTGCAACATGTGAACAGCAATGAATCTTAGTTTTTTGTTGCCTCAAGTATTTATAAGTTGGGGAAGGACCCTGATAAAAATAATCCAAAATTACTAATAGAAAATCAAGTGCACCAGTTAATCTTTACTTAAAATGAAGAATAAGGGTGCCTGGGTGGCTCAGTGGGTTAAGGCCTCTGCCTTCAGCTCAGGTCACATGATCCCAGGGTCCTGGGATTGAGGCCCACATGGGGCTCTCTTCTGAGCAGGGAGCCTGCTTCCTCCTTTCTCTCTGCCTGCCTCTCTGTCTACTTGTGATCTCTGCCTGTCAAATAAATAAATAAAATCTTTTAAAAAAATGAGGAAATAAATCACACACAAATATTGAAAGCTGAAAAATAGTACAAACATCCCATTCACAGAAAAATAACATTATAGTTTTATGAATTAATAGTCTAACATCTCTGTATATACAGAGGTGTGTATGTGCATGTGTGTGTATACATACACACAATACACACATACACATACACACTCACCCCTAAACTTCTGGGTCTGACCAATTTAAACCTAATTTTTCCTCTATCATCCACATTCTTCTAGTATGCAGCTCTCTGGTACCTTTATTCTATATTGTGTAAATAATTTATGGACATGCACCTTTTGATCATGGAACCCAGTGAGGTAGCACAATGGACAGCAGGATTTTTACATATCATGTTTAACCTGGGGTGACTAGTCCTAAATTAATATATCTACCATTATCTGTGAACCACATGCATCTGAGCTACTACATCCAAACTACACATATGTAGTATGTATGTTTTTAATCTATTCATCTACTTCTCACTGCCAATTTCCCTTAGCTGGATCTCCAAACTGCCCTGACAACTCGAATGCCACTCCTGAGAAAAAGTATATAGTAGGAAAATTGAGTGTAGAGAGATGTAGGTTCTATCAGTGCATTTAAAATAGATTGATTTTGCAAACCCTACAAAATATGTAACCATGTGAACACCCTACCAAAGCCAGGGCTTTGAAAGGGCCTGTGTATATGCTTAAACTTCTCATTATGCTTAAAACAAATCCACTTTTAAATATGAAAGAACTAGGATGTGCCTTTTGTCACTTTTGAATCCCTTATTCCTAGACCTGTGCATGACACAGAGTAAGCCCTCAAAATATATTTATTAAATGAATGATTTAAATTTAATCATGATAGTTTTTAGTCACATCTTTGTAACCCATGAGCTGTGTTGTAAAACAGTTAAAAATAAAATGGGGTGGGAACAGCTCACATTATTAGTGATGCTATGTCCAGCTTAAAAAATAGCAATAGGGGCACCTGGGTGGCTCAGTGGGTTAGGCCTCTGCCTTCAGCTCAGGTCATAATCTCAGGGTCCTGAGATTATGGGACGCTCTGCATTGGACTCTCTGCTCAGTGGGAAGTCTGCTTCCCCCTCTCTCTCTGCCTGACTCTCTGCCTACTTGTGATCTCTCTTTGTCAAATAAATAAATGAAATCTTTAAAAAAAAAAAAGAAAGAAAATTCATCTGATGCTGTTATTACTATCATTATCATAAATATTGTAATTCTACCACTGTGTATTCTTAAGGGGTACTTCTTTCCTTTCTATGATTAAGAGGTAGTGGAGAACTTAGCTGTTGAAATACTTTTTCACAAAGAATTTATTAATAAAAGAGACATGAGACAAAAGGTCATGAAAGGTAAATTAAGTTCAAGAGACTTCTGCCTACCAACACGAGAATGGATAAACTGTGACATGCCCATACAATGCAATAACTACACCAGAAATAAAAAGGAATAACCTACTAATGTATGCTACAACACAGATAACTCTTCAAATAATTGTGCTGAGTGAAATAAGCCAGACAACATGCTATATGATTCCATTTATATAAAATTATTGAAAATGGAAATGAATTATGACAGATAGCACATCAGGAGTTGTGGGGGGGACACCAAGGCATGGGAAGAAAAAATAATCAAGAGACAACAGGAAAGTTTTGGGGGTGATGGGTGTGCTCATATCTTAATAACAGTGATTGTTTCATGGATATACACATATGTCAAAACTATAAAATTAAATATTTTAAATATGTACAGTTAGTACATATCAATTAGACATCAATAAAGGTGTTTTAAAAAATCAAAGGAACACATATATATTGTTGTGTTTCCAAAATAAATTAATCATCATTACATACCATAGGCCCTTGAGACGGTAGACCCAGATATGTCCCTTATGTGTCCTCATTTGCCCAGATCTGTATGTCTGCTTATATAAATCTTTACAGTGCTTCACCAATTCCTGAGCCTCCTCAAAGATTTATAAAGGGTAATATTTAGTAGAGCATCCTTATCAGCATTTCTAAAGAATCCCTATTTCTAGAGTGTGCTCAAGGCCAAGAGGGATTTGACAAAGCAAATAACAGCCTATGTAATGAAAGGGAAATTCTTACTCTAAAACAAATGCACAGCATTCTAAGACAAATGGATAGATACAGTCCCATTATATTAAAGCAACCTCTTTACACATATCACAAGGTCATTTTAAGTGAAGAAACACTTGCTTTTTAGAAACCCAAACTTAATATTGGATTCATGTTAAGGACATTCCAACTACTTATTAAGTTCTGTGATATCTGTACCAGAAACTTCTGCAAAATTGACTTCACTGTTTAAGGAAAGGACTCTCCTTAAAAGAGGGGTCTCCTCTGCCTCCTTTCTACTCCATGTAAAATGTTTCTTGAATTATTATGCAAAGAAATGTTATTAAATATGAAACAACACTAAAGTGAATACAACTTGATTTATTCATTTTAACTAATTTCCTTCCTGGAAAAATATTAAAATAAAATTTCAAGATGACAGGAGACAGTCACGACCAAGACAGGCAAGTTATATATCCTCCAATAGCTACTTGTATCTATATAATACCTGTTCCAGTGTTCCAATAATCCCAGGTGATAAGTAGGAAAGGTATCAATCTTCACATTTCATTTTAAAAATAAAAGTCTCCCATAAATTCACATGTTAATTGACTTCAATTTTTAAAAAAATAGAGGAAGTCCTCCTTCAGTCTCTCCTGTTCCTTCTCCTTTTATGGTGTGTTCTTCTGTACCTTTAGTTTTTCCTATGTTCATACAGATAGGTGTAGACGTTGGAGTGTTTCAATTCCTACATCACTCTTGACTTTGTACTGCTCCCCCAACACACTGTACTTTTAAGGGCTACTCTGGGTCTTTGCTTAAATATTGGTTCCAGTTCTTGTAATACTGTGTTTCTACTGATAAATTACCACTTTTCTATGGATTTTCTGATCCCCTCCTTTGCGGATTTAATTACTTCCCCTAAAGACTGGTATTAATAGCTCTTAATATATACTGTTTTCCTTGCCCTTTAAACACACATATTTCTAAATGAAAATACTATTGTATAATAGGTATTCTTTACATATATTTTTCTCTTCAACTAGACTGTAACTACTACATGGTGGACTAAATATGATCTAAATTGTTAAAAATTTCCTGGAGAAAGACAGACCTGGTATGAATGCTAGCTCTATCTGACACATCTAGGAATCTGGTTTTGGACAAGTTACTTTCTAGAAGTCATCTTACTTTTTTCATATATGAAATAGAAATCATGACACCTAGCTTTATGGACTATGTTCAAGAAGATACAATGAAATACTGTATGTAAAGCATGTCTGGTACATAATATATGTTCAATAAATGATAACTAATGTCAATGCTGTTTTATTGCTGTTATTGCTTTTGTGGTCACAGCTGACACCCAGGAAATCAAAATGTGTATGTGTGTGTGTGTTTTTTTTTTTTTTTTAAGATTTTATTTATTTATTTGACAGACAGAGATCACAGGTAGGCAGAGAGGCAGGCAGAGAGAGAGAGAGGAGGAAGCAGGCTCCCCGCTGAGCAGAGAGCCCGATGCGGGGCTCGATCCCAGAACCCTGGGATCATGACCTGAGCCGAAGGCAGAGGCTTTAACCCACTGAGCCACCCAGGTACCCCCAAAATGTGTTTTTGAAGAGCTTCCAGTTACTCTCCAGGTGGTAACTCCTTGCAGATTTTCAGGCAGAAGAATATTACAGAGATCATGGGACACTATTCCCCAAAGCAAACTGACCCTCACAAACATATTGGTGTGATGTGACAGAGGCTGCTATAGTGCAAATGAAGAGAACTGCAGCCACAAAAGCCATCTGGGGTCTTCTAAGGCATCAAGCCCACAGGAGGTAATGAAAACATACATCACCCGTTAACCTTTTAGGCCACTGGACTATTGAACATAACAGGAGCATAATGGCTTTCCTAATGTGTCAGAAATTCCCTACTCCTGTCTACAGGTAGTTCATCAAATTGCTCCATGCTTATTGCTTCAATCTGCATTTGGCTTCAATATGCCCTATATGCCTAAATCTTTTCTCCCGAAACCTTCAAGACCCCAGGAAATTATTGTGCCTGAATGCCATACTCACTAAGTGACAAAGACCCTGAATGTTGAAAATCAAGCCTGCTACACTACAGAAATAAAAAGGAGAGAAGTCATGTTAAAAATAAACAGTTTCAAAGATTTCAAGAAAAAAAGTCAATGCAATTTGCAACTTCATTTGTTCTACTGACAAGCTGATAAAATGTTGGTGGTACAAATGCATCAGGAAATTTGACACAAATTGAAAGTGACTACACATTCCATTATCCCAAACTCCCTTGGTAATGGAAAATGATTGTTAAAGACAGCTTCTAATATGTCTTAGACGTATAAGGCTGTCAATGGGAAATAATACCCTCGATTATCAGGAAAGATAAGTATTCAAAAGGAGGCAAGGACTGCCATGATTCTGTGATCCAAGCCTCACTATTCTGATTATTAGCTGCACAAACAATTTCATTAAAAGATACTAAAATATACAAAGAAAGCTGTTATCAATGAAACATTTAATAATTGGGATATAGAATGAGTCATTAATAGGAAAGCCAATGCAGACAGTCAAAAATTAAAGCTTGCTAAGATATTTTTTTGCAATTTTTCTAAAAGATTGTTAACATATATTTAAATGGCATTCTATTCATGGAAAATCACTATTTAAAAAATATTTAAAATATGGCACACAAAATTAAGTTTTCTCTAGAAACTTCTGAAATTAAAGTGTAATTAGAAACTAGAACATGGTCTTTTTAACTTACTTCATTTTTTTAATAATGTGGCTTTGTTAACATTAGTATGTTATATCTTATGCATAAAATGATTATACAATCAAAGTGCCTAGATTCTTAGGAGTTAGAGAAGATACAAGGATACAAAATGTTTATGCTAATACAATAACATCCTATCAGAGTACTTATTTTCTTTCTCTTACAGGGAAAACTGGTCTTAGAGAAATTAAGGGCTCTTCCCAAAGCCACCCAATAATAAGTGATAAAGTTGGGGTCTGAATTTAAGTATGCCTCACTTGAGAGACTCAAATATTTTCTCCTATGTCATTTCTTCTAATAAAGTCTAATCCTGTATTTTATTTAATTCTGAATGTTTCTACTTTATATAATCCTTCATAATCATTTATTAATTCAAAAACCATCTTCCAATTCATGAATATAAAGAAAACACTCAATTCATTTAAAAATATTTACTGAGAATTTACTAGTCCCTAAGTATATGCTTATTAGTAGCCCTTCACCAAATGCCATAATACAACAACAGTAATCATTCGAACAATTTTAATCACAAGTAAAAGCAACTCAACCCAATGGGATGCCTAGATGACTCAATAAGTTAAGCGCTGGCCTTAGGCTCAGGTCACGATCCCAGGGTCCTGGGATCAAGTCCTGCATTGGGCTCCTTGCTCAGAGGGGAGCCTGATTCTCCCTCTCCCCTCTGCAGCTCCCCCTGCTTGTGTTCTCTCTCTCTAGGGCAAACAAATAAATAAAATCTTAAGAAAGAAAGAAAAAGAAAGAAAGAAAGAAAGAAAGAAAGAAAGAAAGAAAGAAAGAAAGACAGACTAACTAACTCAACCCAAACTAACTTAAACAGCACATAGAGATTTATTGGCAGGTCACTGGCGATGTTTCCCTAAGTAAAGGAAGAACTGCAGGAGCCAGAGCATCTTTGGGTCTCTAAGAGATTAGGCTTGAGCCAATTCTCACCATGACTCTCCATCTCTCACCGCTACATCTATTCAGCCTTCCCCATGTGATGAAAGACATGGTCTCTATAGCTATGAAGTCACATCATGACAGTCTGAAAAGTGACAAAGTTCCCTGCAGATTAGCATGTAAAAACATCAGTGAAGGGAGTGCCTAGGTGGCACAGTTGATTAAGTGACTGACTCTTGATTTCAGCTCAGGTCTAATTTGAGGGTCGTGAGATCAAGCCCCATGTTGGGTTCTGATGCTCAGTGCAGTCTTGGATTTCTCTTTCCCTCTCCCTCTGCACCTCGACCCCTGTTGTCTCTGTCTCAAAGAAATAAATAAAATTTTAAAAATAAATAACTAAACAAACAAACAAACAAAAACATCAGGGAAGGATTTACATGGCCAGCTAGGTTCACATAATGATCCATTATCAATCAGGCCAGGGTGATGAAACATTATGGTTATAACCCACCTCTATCATCTAGAAAATGGATATTTTGGTTGGGAGTTCCATAAGAATTATAGGATTGCAGTGGAAGAAAAACAGTTTCCTAAAGAAATAAGCCAGGGAACTGTTACAAGTAGAGTATCAGGAAAGTAAACTGGGTGATCAGAATTGACAGACATCAGCAATATATATTTGCTAACATTTGTTGAACATGTACTACATGACTGGTATTAGTCTGAACATACTAAATGTATTATATTATTTCATCTTCACAATAATCATAAGAAATAGGTTATATTTTTATCTCCAATAAAGTTTAACAAATTAAGAGTTAGAGAAATTAAGTAAATTGCTCAAGGAGGTATGGCCAGTAGCTAGAAAGGTTGGATGGAACATAATGTCTGATGTAGCTCTTACAATCATTCTGTACCACCTCCAAGTTGGGAACTGCTGTTCTTTTTTATCCACTGAGACACACAGCATGATTTGTACGTCCTAGGTATCCTTCTTTGTGAATAGTTTAGTTTGTTAATGTCACTAAAATATATTTCAAAGCAAACTGCATGTATCAGATGTATCTATAAAACAGGAAAATGAGTAGGAATATCATACTCATAATTTCGATCTTTTTTTATTTTAGTGAAGCCACTGGATTAATTTAAAACAAACAGCAACATCAGCATGGGTAATCTTCTTTATACTTGGGCCAAATATAATGCTCCAAACCCTTTCCTATAGACTGCTGCCAAAGCAGGTATTTGTCTCTTTTCGAAATTAAACACTTGATAGTTTCTACCTTTAACCTCTATGCTGATTTAGTATGTATTCATTCCTGGGTTGAATTTCTTTCTTTTGATCTTGTTCACCAATCCCACCAGCAAATGTTATGCTGAGACACCTCTCTTTCATCCATGGTACTGATGTTATCATACTACTTACCACAATAGAGTCCATACATTATCTATCTGATATTGTTGTTTAATGTTTGTTATTCCATTAGATAATAAGCTTTCTGAGTCAGGGGTTGTGTCTACTTTATTCATCATTGAATGCTCAGTGGCTAGCCAAGTGTTTGGTAGGTAGAAGAGTCAACCAACAGGTAATCCTGAATGAATAAATGTACCCATATTTTAATATATGTAGCACATATTTTTTCTAATCTGAAGTCAAATTCTGTTATTATTATTGTTTTGTTTGATATTTAAGGTCAAGATAAAATGTCTTAGGACTAATATGACATTTTCCTACTTTCAGCTTATTTGTCAGATGGAAACATACTGAGATTTGTTCATACCACCCTGTCCTTGCTCATACTGTTTCCTTGGCTTACATTGTCCAACTTTTGCTTTCCTGCAGGGTAATTCTTAGTCTCCATTCTAGAATTTTTCTATCACCACATCATCTATAAATCTGTTTTGACCTCCCTATGGTAGTTTCTTCTCCACTCATGTTTCTATGGTGCAATTCTATTAATGCTCTTATCATCTGTCACTGTTATAAGTTTAAATGCTCGTATCTTAGAGAATGGATGCTGTCGCTGAACATGACTTCATATTCCTGGAAACTAACAGAATACTTGGAACATAGTGCTATTTTCATGTTCATCATTTTTTTGATCAATAGAACCTTATTTCTTGTGGAATTCATCTAAAAACTCTTTATCAGTGGCCTTACCAGAGAACCACATTCTGAGTATAGCAATAACTCTGATGTTGATGGGATTTAGCTGTTTAGGAGCTGAAAATACACAACTCCTGAGAAAAAGCCAGTTTGCTAGAGTAAAGGCAAAACTGTCCAAGAACGAAAGGATTGGGGGTGGGGGGAAGAGGGGAAGAATTATTAAAGGTATGACAAAGGAAGTTAAAACTCAAGATAGGAGTATGTATTTTTTCAATATTGTGCAAATGTTCCCAACCAAAACTTACCTTCTGGGTGTGAATTTCCCTGGCCAATAAACTACTCACCTTATATTTTACTTCTATCTTTTCCATTCTCTTTTCCAGATTTTCAATACCATCTATCCTTTTCTCACCTGCCTAGGCTCTTATTTGGCATCCAATGTATGACACTAATCCCATGACAAAATGACTTTGTAAAACAGGATATGTAAGAGAAGTATTTTACTAATGAAAGATCACATTGAAATGAACAATAAAGTATAAAACACAGTGACTTATGCTTAGGGAGGCAGCCAGAGAATCACACTGGAATCACACCAGAATCACACTGATTAAGGTTCATATTCTGACTGCCATTTACTGGTTGTGAAAATTGTTTATTAACTCTCTGAGCTCCAGTTTCCTCTTCTATATGACTGGATAATACCTACTCCGTACGGTGATTGAGAAGAAGAAATAAAATAACATACAGAACAACTGATGAATACATGCTCAGTAAGTGTGTTCTGAATTGAGTTGAATTAAAAGAAATTTGTATGACCTTACATATTTATCTCAACCCATTCAAGTAATATCCCATTTAAAAATGTTAGGAAATTAAATTTAAATAAGTGAATTAACCTTTCCAAGGTTTCCAAGTTAATAACTGGTACAATGAGGATCAAAATGCAGGAAGAAAAAAGAGAAAATGTACTTAAAGGGATGTATTGTAACAATTACCACATCAGAAAGACTCTTGAGCATATAGACAATAATACAGTATGACATATGAGAAAAATACTTACAATATTTACTCTGTAAATAGTGATTGATAATAAACTAATATACATTCACCAAATAATGAATTATACTTGATTTCAAGCAGGGAATGACTAATTCTTATCTGCTCCATCACTTCTGTTAAAACAAATACATGGTTATGCTCAAAGTGATATCATCTCTGATATAGAAGTTTGAAGATCTAAGAGCTATTATTGTGTGCAAGGTGCTAATACATCTTTTTGGAATCTCAGGGCATTTTTTGGAGGAGAAACTTGATGGAGCTTTGTAAATAATCCTAAATTTAGAGAAAAATAATTTTTAAAAAAGATAACCTCAGGTTAATGAGACAGTGGTTTCAAGATCCCATTCCACTCCAAAGCAGGCTTTCCCTAACTCATTAGCAATCTAAAGTTTTCAGGGCAGTTTAAACTTGATTTTGGAAAATTAAGTCCATCAGCAGCAGGTATTTTAGAGAAGTATTAACAGAAGCCTGGGTATTTCTGTAGCTCTGCTCCTGGAAGCATGTGCAGATTCTGAGCTCTTTTCCTTCACCCTCCACTTGCAGTAAGGGAAGCCTGAGGCATTTTTCAATGAAGTGGCTCTGGGCAAACCCTAAGGGTCTTCCTGCTGCGTGTACCTAATAAAGGGAGTTGAGTAGGAGGTAGTGAAACTGGAGAAGATGAAAAGTGGCACTACAGAAGGCTCCCTTTAACTCTCCAAGTATGGAGGACCCAGTAAACAACAATCAGAACACATATGCCCCCTTGCCAGTGCCTATGATCAGCTGGTCAAACATTGGTGACCCCTGATTGTACTTGGCAGCCTGGAAAATCGCAACAGAGGCAGAGTTAGTCAGGTGACCTTCAAGAGTATTCAAGTCAGAATTTTCCAGAGTCAAGCCTACAATTATATCCCCCATTTAATATTGCTGCCTCTCAGGACAAAATAAAATAAATGACATTTGAGACAAGTTGTTCATTCCCAATCACCTACACTTTTCGGTACCTCTTACAGGTAAAGCCAAACTCCAGTTTTCATAAACAGCCAACTCAGTACTCATCTGGACAAGTGTGGTACCCAGGAAAAATGAAAGATCTCCAGACTGTGCTCCTAGTAGCTATGCTAATCTGGAGAAGATAGCACGTTGTTATTAAAGAGTAAAGATAAGACATGTAAAGTATCTAGCTAGTAGAGCAATGTCTGATGCACCACTAGCATTTAATAATAATAGAAAGTATAAGGCATTCCTTTTGCTACATATTAGTTCCTTTGCTCATTTATTCCTTTGCTCATTTTGGTAACTTGCCCTTTCATTGTCCAGGCAGAGAGGATTCTGTTACTCCTTTCAAGTGTAACTACTGCAAATGTGTTCTTGCCTTAGCCTCTTCCCAGATGCTGAGCTGTATAGTAACCCAGCTTCCAGGTGTATCCCTTTATCCATATAAGTGTACATCTTCCCCCTTCCCTGGCTCTCCCTCTACTATGTAGATGGATGCAAATATCCCTCTGCATCTCACTTTCCAATCTCAAGGCCCTTTAGTTTTAAGAACCTGAAGATTCTCAAACAGAAATCATCTCACCATATATTAACAGTAATGATTTCTGTTTGACCATCAAATGAGTCCATTTTTAATTAAAGTGTAAAGCCTGACAAACTCTAAAAATATGTACTGCAGGGACGCCTGGGTGGCTCAGTTGGTTAACCGGCTGACTTGGGCTCAGGTCATGATCCCAGGGTCCTGGGATCAAGTCTCCCATCAGGCTCCCTGCTCAGGGGGAAGCCTGCTTCTCTCTCTGCCTCTGCCTGCCACTCTGCCTGCCTGCTTGTGTGCGCTCGCTCTCTCTCTCTCTCTCTCTGACAAATAAATAAATATATATATAAATGCTGCATTTAAAAAAAATAAAAAATATGTACTGCAGACAAGAAAAAGAGTACATTATTAAGATTGGCAAATTAAAAACAAACAAACAAACCTTTGCAACTTCAAAAAAAAAAGTTATCAGAATTTATGTCAGAAGAAAGAATTTTTTTTTTTTTTTTTTTTTTTTTTTTTTTATGGAATCCTGAATTAGAATCCTGGCTCTTCCATTTTCTAGTTAAGAGACAGAGGGGACAAGTCAAGTCAGTTCATTTCTCCCAGCTGATATTCCCTCCTCTGTGAATGAGGTTAATGAATGTTTCCTTTCCGGGCTAGAGGTCAGGAGTTTTTTGTAAAGACATACCAATGACAAACACTTACAGGCATGAACCCTTAGTATGTATCAGCATGTTAAAGCACTTTCCATGATACATGATACCTTATATGAGAAAGAATATTTATGTCCCCATTTAACATAGGAAAAACTGAGGCTGTATTACTATTTTATATAATTATATTATAAGTACAAGTACAAATCACTTTTTAACCAAAGCATGCCCTGTAATGTTACTTATGAATTATTATTATTATCCCTTCAAAAAGTTAGTGAACATAAGATTTACAAAGATCCATGTTTGGTTTCTCTCAAGGAAATGACGTTGTCATTATGTGCGCCCCGCCCCCCCCCCCTGCCCCCCCCCCCCCCCCCCCGCTTCCCTCCACTGCCAGGCTTCGCAGGTGTACTGTCTACACTTGCGGACTCCACTTAGGTGTGACTCTTCCTTCCTTATGCTCCTGCAATCTTCATCTCATCCCCACACCTCCCTGAATCAGGAAGAAAAGGGAAATAATGTTTCTATTAAAACAATAAGGGGACCAGAATTGCATCATTTCTTAATTAATTGGATGGTGCCTATCCTTCTCCTCTCCTAATTACATACTTCTCTTTTCATTTCCTACTTGTGATGAGAATCTACACTCTTAAATAAAATCAATCTAAAATTTGAGTTGATTGAGTATCAACTTTACTTTAAGGGAAAATGACATTAGTTCACTACACCAGCTCAAAAAAGAACTTCAGGGTTACGAGGATTAAGTTAGCTTATTCTTGATTTACTCCACACATCTTTACGGAGCAATGCTAAGTAAGTACTGGGCATAAATCAGTCAATAAGAGAAATGTGCTTTCTGTTCTCATGGGACCACACTAGCAGAGGAGACAGACCTTATCGGTGTCATTGATAAGCGGGGGTGGAAAGTATGTATCTGTGTCTTATTTCACTTGATAGTACTGTGTAGTAGTGGTTATGGTTGTGACAATAATGTCTCATCTTTATTGGTGCATATTATATGCCAGACCTTGCAGGTATGAACTCTTTTAACAACTGTTCTAAACTGCAAGATTGGTTATGTCACTTTCCGATTTCCGTGGTTCTTGGCAGATCCAGATTAATGGGTAAACCAGCTGGGCATATGAAGGACATTAGAATATCCACAGGGCACTAAAACATCATTGGAAGTACTTGATGGGGAAAGTCATATTTATCAGAACTCTTTTTAAGGAGAAGACAAAAAGTGGTTGGAAAAAGTAGTTTATATGGCTGCTGGGCATGGAGGGTAAAAATCTTCAGCATGGAGGCTTAAGTGTTAAGAGTTACTCTCTAAAGTGCCTTCAAGAGAAGACGGGTTCTGTTAACTTCCACCTTTGTACATCTTTGTCAAAAGGCAGTAGTGGGCATGATGAAAACAAAAAATGGGTTACTCTCTACATCTGATGAGAGACTGAGCACTGTCAATGTCCCTGGCCAATCTCTCATGCAATCCTCAGAGCTTCCTCTAAACATATGTTGTACAGAACTCAAAAACTGTGATTAAAACAAAGGTGAATTATTGTTCTTCTAAGTCATTTTCATTCTTTAGACATGCCTTGAACTTCATAATTATATCAAATAACTTCTTACTTTACAAATCCTTCCTATTCTGGTGTCTATCTTTCTATCCTTAACTGCTACCATCCTGTCTCTGTTTATGTCTGCACACCGCTACTACCACTTCACCAATTTCTTTTCTAATTATTTGTTTATCTGACTTCACCATCAAATATGAGTTCCGTAAGTATGGTAATTTGTCTTATTTATCTTGGTACTCCATTGCTAATATCCTGAATAATGTATATAGGTGTAATATATACCAGGTAACAATTTTCTACTGAAGGAAAAATCACAGTAACTTCTTTACTAAGTCACAGCTACTGCATCTAAGAAAACTGTACGTACAGGTCAGACATTCGATAAATATTTGTTGAATGTCTATATGATCATCTGATCCCTTGTTCCTCTAAATAATGTTCATTTCCTCTAATAAGGCAAATCATTTTTTAAACTTTCTTTGGATAGTCTTTTTACTATTCTTGTATTTCAGAACATTCCGAATGGTTTAGTTTCAAAATTCTGAAGTGTGTTAAAAATGTTATTTATAGACTAATTGGCAAAGCCATATAAATGCCATGATAGCAGCTCAATTTCTGGGTAGAGTCTTGTTTGGTTCATCATAATTTGACAAGTTGGCATGCATGAGGTTAATGAGAAAATTCATTTTATCTGACAGAGTAGGCATTTAGGAGAGCAAAAGTGACACTAATAAGGAATTACATATTATACATATTGCATAGTCTTTGTAATTTTTCTTAATATATAATGAATGGTTTGCTTTGCTGAACTCTAGTTAAAAAGAGAAAGGGCAATACCCGGGACTTTTAAAGAAAAACAGAATGTCTTAATAACTTCATGTTCAAGGCACAAGTTCAAAGTGATATCCCAGATGGGCAAACATGGACCTGACCACCTGCCTACTGTGGAAGCACACAAGAGAACTGAATTATTTGTCCACATTACTCTGAAAATAATTGTTTACAGTAATCATACCAGGTATATCCCACTAGCACTCATAAACATCCTTCTAAAATAAGCTAACAATACAAATACAGGGAAATAACCCTTTTCCTATAGGCAGTGAGTAGAGATCAAATAACATTACTGTTATGCCCACCAGAAGGAAAAATTCAACAAAATTTCCTCTTTAAATATTTGTTGGTGCCTACTATATGACGAGCACTGTACAAGGTGTTAGAGAAACAGCAAAAGGCAGACATAATGTCACTGCCCTCAAGGAACACACAATCTAGTAAGAAGAGCTTACATTCCTGAATGTTCCAGGGTGAGAACATTTGCCAGTGAGATTTAGCAAGTGAATGTTGTCAAGAGACAAATTTGTTCTTTCTGAGTATATTGGATGCCCAATTAGTTCTATGAGGATCTCTGTCCTGACATGGGTTATTCCCTAAGAAACTGAAGAACAGAGATAGTCTCTATGTTAAACACCAAGGTCTAACCATTTCCCAACCTGGCAACAGTTTTATAAGTCCAACTTCTTGTGCTTGTCATTAATGGTCTTGCTTACCACTTCTAGTACCAGTGTGTGGATATACTTCGCAAAAAAATCACACACACACAAAAAAACAAACAAAACCAAAACAACAAAAAACCCACTGTACACGTAAGGGGCTTGAGATCACTGTATTTAAGTATTTAAATATTAATCAGTAGTAGGCTCAGAAAGGATTGTGGAAGAATGGCTCTTCCCTTTCCATGTGGTGGCAGCCATCAGCTCAAAGGTAAGCCAAGGTAAGCACTTTACAAGTATATCCAGGAGCTATGGAAGAAGAAGCAGTCTGATGTAATGTGCTTTCTTCTCAGGATGCCCTGCTGGGAATACCACCAGCTCTCTGCCCTCCACGGGGCCCCCTGTCTAACCTAGCCCAATAAAGTGTGCAGACTGGGATACCAGGCCAACCAAGGTTATATCATATGTCAGATTCATGTGTGATATGGTGGTTGCAAATGCCTGGTTCCTAAGGGTGCTACCTACAACAAGCCTGTTCATCACAGTGTTAACAAGCTAAGGTTTGCCTTCAGCCTTCAGCCTGTTGCAGAGGAGTAAGCTGGACACTACTGTGGGGTTCTGAGAGTCTTGAATTCTTACTGAATTGGCAAAGATACTACCTACAAATTCTTTGAGGTTGTCCTCCGTGATCCATTCCTTAGAAGTATCAAAAAAAATCCTAACACCTAGTGCATCAGCAAACCAGTCCATAGCACAGAGAGATTCAAGGGCTGAAATCTATACACTGCAAGAACCAACGCCTAGGAAGGGCCACAAATTCTACCACACTATTGTTGGTTCTTGCCAGGCAGTATTGTGAAGACACAATACTCTCCAGCTCCACCATTACTACTAATACAAGAAATGTTTGTAAAATTCTTACTTAATAAACAACTTAGGGTAGTAAAAAATAAATGTCAAGCCATAATAACAATATTTAGCATTTATATTGAGATTCCACTATTTACAATGTGCCCTCACAGTGCATAATCTTAGTGGCTCTCACCCCTAGCTGTGCCTCAGACTTACTCGTATGGGTTGTTAAAATCACCAATACCTAAACCCCAGACCAACAGATTCTGATTCATTAGGTCAAGAACGGTATTTTTAAGCAGTTTCATGGATGATCTGGAATTGCAGACAAGATTGAGACCTGTGGCTTTATGTCATGTTTTTCCATAGTGTTCCTGGGAAACAGGCTTTATTTATACTCCATGTGCGTTCACTCCCTTATGCTTAGATTGTTTCTCCTAAGGCACCTTCCATCTACCCAGTCATCACAAACGCAGATCAAAATCATACATGAGAACCTTGAGCATACCTCTGATCTCACCTTAGTGTGCTACACTTTTTTTTAAAAATCACTGTTGCTTATTTGATTCATCTCCTACATGCTTGTGAGCTCCTTAAGAGCATGTACTTATTATTATCTATTCACCCTTTTCTCTTAAGAATTCATATATTGGAGCCTCTGGGTGGCACAGTCCATCAAGCATCCAACTCTTGGTTTCAGCTCAGGTCATGATCTCAGGGTCATGGGATCAAGCCCCATATCAGGCTTGTGCTCAGCAAGGAGTCTGCTCGGGACTCTCCTGCTCCCTCTGCCCCTCCCTTGTGATCTCTTGCTCTCTAAAATAAATAAATAAATCCTAAAAGAAAGATAATGTATTATATTACTTGGATGTGATAGCATTAAAATGAGCAATAATAATACATTGTGCTTACTATATGCCAGGTGCTATCTCCTGCATTGTGCAGGTATGAATTAATTTAATCTCCATGCAATTTGTATGAGGCAGATGAGGTAAGTACTGCTAACTTTCTCATTTTACAGATGAGGAAACCGGAGTACAAAGAAATTTAGAAACCTAAGGTCACATTATCTGTTTAGTGGAGGCATTAATAGCATGTCCATATCACAGGATGAAGAAAATTCTTTTTATTTCACAGATGAGAAAGTTGAAACTCTTGCTATCACACCAGTGTGGACCGTTTATACTGTGGTTTAAATACTTGCTCTTTATTACAATATCTGGAGTTTGGAAGAGTCTCTGGGTTCAGTGTACCCTGCACATAATACTTCTTCGACACTGTGCTATTCTCTCAATTGGGGGAGGCAGAAGATACCAGCTGAACCAGTGCATGTAGCTCCAGCTGAAAACAGATGATGTTAAGGAACACTGCCAGCCATCTGTTGACATACTGATTTGCCACTGAAAAAAATGGAGTGCATTTGTTCACATTTCCAGATTATTTAAAAATAAGGAGCAATGGGAGTTATTAAGTTGGGCAATCTGAGTTCTAAGTAGCATTTATACACTTTTTTTTTCTGGATGCCTTCCTTAAAATTAAATTTTTAATAACCTTTAAGCCTTGCAGCCTTGAGGGAATAATTTCTTTCACAGTAGTTCAAAGGTTTAATTTCACAGTAAAGCTTTTGAAATATGGTATTATCCCTTTTGTTCTAGAAAATTACTGTTTAAAAAAATCATATTTCAAAGTAATGATTGTAATAAGAAAAAAGATATGAGGCCCAACTTCAAAAGGAAAAAATGATAACCTCGCCTGTGATGTCTTCTAGTGAGCCTTTCCCTCGTGGATTCTAATTTGTAACAGTTCGAAAAGTCTCTGGAATTGCACAATCTCTGCCTGGTAATAAGCCCAGGATGGCTACAGTCTAACAGTGAGGAGGAAGGGCTGATATAGACATAACAGAAGCCATTAACTTTCTTATATGAGTAAAATGCAGTATGTCTTCAGTCCTGCTGTGTGTGTGTTTTCTGTAATGCTATTCCCAAACAATGTTTTCTTTGTAGTTCTAAAGCCATTTTTGTGGACATTAAAGTTGTGTGTAGAGTTGCAGAGCAGGCCGTGGGAACTGAAAAGTGTAGAACAGCCTGACAGGGATGGAGAAGAGAACCACCTAATGCAGAGTACCCAGTATGTGTAAGACACTGTATTCTGGTCTTTACATATGTTTTATCTTTTTTTTTTTTAACTTATTTATTTGAAACAGAGAGAAAATGAGAGAGAGAGAGAGAGAGAGAGAGAGAGAGCAAGCATGAGAAGGGGGAGTCAGAAACAGACTCCCCACCAAGCAGAAAACCTGACGTGGGACTCCATCCAAGAACTCCAGGATGATGACCTGGGCCAAAGGCAGTTACTTAAAACAACTGAGCCACCCAGACCCCCCTGTTTTATCTTTTTTAATCTCCATAGCAGCTCTCTGAGATAAACAGTATTAGCCCCATTTTACTGATGTTAAGGCTTCAGTCTAGAAGAGATGATACCTGGTCCAATTACCTTAAAAATCAAAGTCAGTCACTACAACCTCTATTCAGAGCTCCTTGGCCTATTTATCACTTTACTGGTGTATTTAAAAGGATTTGTTAAATTATAAATTCATAAAGACTTGAAAAAGTTTAATGAAGAAAGACACAGAATAAGAAGTATACATATGGGGTAGACTTAGAACCACATGTATCCAGAATTTACAAAACAAACAAACAAACAAACAAAAACTATTAGCTATTAAAGGACTGAAACAAAAGGAAATGTAGAGTAGTATGGACACTGGATAAGATCTCAAAATTCATGCATGTAATTTCTAGGGCTATAAAATCTGGAACAAATCACTGAAATCCTCTTAGCCTCAATTTCTGCATCTGAGAAACAGGCACAAAAGATATAAAATGCTTCCCTTAAGTGATAAAATGGATAAGGATGTGAAAAACCTTTCTGAACTATCAACTCTGATGTTAAGTACACCTATGGCCATTCACTTTGTGGCTCTGTGTATGCATATGTGTGATTATTGGTTTTTCACATGTTTCCAACATAGTATTTACCATACTTCACTGCAATGATCTATTTAAGTATTTTTCCCTTAAACATATTTTAAGATCTTTAGGACAGAGATTGTATCCTATTCATCATTATGATGGGAGAGCAGAGGTAAGCTGAGGACAGGACAGGAGCAGATATCCCACAACCCTCATCCCCATGGGATACATGTGACATTCCTTAGGCACTCCAGGTTGTCCTAAATCTAAGAAAAGGAAAAACAAACAGTTAACCTACAGAGATCACAATCCTGCAATACCCTGAGTCTCCCTCAGTTTGCAAATGTCTTAGAACAAAGCATTTCTATCAATAACCTAGCTTCCAGAAGGAAATGTAGATACAATTAAATGTCCTTAATAGTGGCAACCCATTGATGGATACTTGAAGCAGGCAGAGTGTAATGTTCCTCTAGGAAGTTCCCAACTATCTTCATGTTAATGCCTTGCTAGAGAGAAAAACAACCTTAGCTTGACATCCTGTGAGTCTTCTTTAACATATGAAAGTTCTTTCAAACCCTCCCTTTTTCCTTACCTCCCCCAACCCTATAGTATATAATCAGCCCCAGAGTAACAGTTCTTTTTGTACATAGGTCCTGCCCCCATGCTTTAATAAACCACCATCTTGCACCAAAGTTATCTCAAGAATTCTTTCTTGGTTGTCAGCTCTGGGCCTCACCCCACCAAACACCACCAATATTCCAAAACCACTTCTATTATATTTATCGTATATTATATTCTCACCCACCAGCTTAAAATTTAATACTACATTCCTATTTATGCACTCATACATTCATTCAATTAGTATGAATATCTACCAAGTGTAAGATAATCATTAGAATGGAGTCAACTTAACCTAGAGGCTTTCATGAAATAACACTGAATGAATCATGGAAGTATGGGCCATAGATCATAATATCATAAACTTAATTCTTGTTATTCCCTTTGTGCCCTTTAAACTTTGGTAAACTTAGTAACAGTAGCTTTTATTCAATGAATACTACTCACTATGCTGTATAAGTAATCTGCATGTGTTACCTAATATCTCCCAATAAATAAAAAAGTACTGTTAAAAAAAAAGAAGAAAGAAAAACACAGGTTGAAAATGGTGTCACTTAGACCAGAGTTTCCAAACCAGTGGTTAATATCTAATCTAACTGCAGTTTCTACCTCCCCTAGAAATGTGACTTTAACCAGTCAGATATTTTTTTCCCTCCATCAGTACCAATGAGTCTGTCATCTGGGTCCTCTCCATTTGCCAGAGAAAGATGAGGTAATCTGTAAGATAAGACACTTTGCTTTTTCTTCTAGGGAACAGCTACCTCTGGAACAATCCTTTTCTTGTGCTAATAACTTTCTTGCTCCACCCTCTGTAAAAATCTTCCATTTTGTACAACTCCTCAAAGTGCCTGCCTACATATTAGGTGGGGTTTGGCCCAATTCATGAATCATTTAATAAAGCCAACTAAATCTTCAAATCTATATGGGTAAATTTTATTATTAAACAATACTATCATAAATATTTAGGAAATTGAGGCTTAGATAGATTAAGTAATTTGTTCAAGGTCACGGTAAATACTGATATCAAGATCGAAAACTAGATCTTTCTGATTTATTTATTCAACAAATCTTTAGTGCATTCTTACTATGTGCCAGATATTATTACTGGGAATACAGTGGTGAATAAGGATACAGTGTTTATGTTTGTGGACTCACTGCCTAGTAGTAAAAGAGCAATTAAACATAGAGATATGTGGGGCGCCTGGGTGGCTCAGTGGATTAAGCCGCTGCCTTCGGCTCAGGTCATGATCTCAGGGTCCTGGGATCGAGCCCCGCATCGGGCTCTCTGCTCAGCAGGGGGCCTGCTTCCTCCTCTCTTTCTCTCTCTGCCTGCCTCTCTGTCTACTTGTGATCTCTCTCTGTCAAATAAATAAATAAAATCTTTAAAAAAAAAAAAAAAACATAGAGATATGTGATTAACTGATTAATTATAGTCCTTTTAAGTTTTCTTAAGATGTTTAAACTGATAGATATAAAATCCAAGCTCAGAATGGTCTAAACATAGGGAGATTTTTTCTTCTTTCTGATAGGTACACTTCATGGAGCAGGTGGTGGTCTTTTACTCTTTTCATGTTCAAAGAGTCATCTACTATAACAAATCTCTTGCTTTGTTTTGATATTTTCAATCAATAATTTAATTTTCATGTTTACATTCCATTTGAAATATCATGCAACTATAATGTACCACTTAAAAAAAAAAAAAAAAAGCAGCCATTGTATAATATTCTCTTAGGTAGCCAAAAGGCCTTGAGGCCTTGAGGTTGGTTTCCAACAGCCACCTGTCAGCAATGAATTCTTTTCTGGTAGTAGAACTGGTACACATAGATTGATATACTTCAACCTTGTAGCACCTCAACCTAGTTTGTCCATAATTTCTTTTCTCTGCACAAGAGGCTCTGTTGGATAAATGTAAACATATGACTGGAGTAAATTTCTGTCATCTATATTAAAATAATGAGTAGCTATGGTTTAATAAACAAATGTGTATTTGGTCTCTGTCCCTGGTTCCTGGCAGAATTCCTAAAACTTGGGAATTTCCTGAGTTATAAGAGTGTCTTTTATCATTCATTCATAACAAGTCCCTTTTGACCATGCTAAAGTTTATGCTAATGAGATAACTCCTGATGGGCCCCTTGATAGCTTCAAGATGGGTTCCAGAGGAACCAATCACATAATGAGAGGATCAGAACTATCAGCTTTACCTGACCCCCAACCTCTGAGGAATGGAAATAGGTTGAAGATTAAATGCAGTCACCACTGGCCAATGATTTAATTGATCATGACTCTGTAATAAATCCATTAAAAACCTTTGAAACAATGAGATTTGAGGGAGTTTCCAGATTGAAGAATGGAGGGTTATAGGAACTCTGGAATCTGCAGTAAGCTAGGAAGAGTATAGGTAGCATAGGGAATCCCATTTCTTGTTGATATCTCAGTAGAGGCAGTCTTACGGAATTGAGCCCTTAATCTTGGTGTCTGCACTAACATCAAGTAGATAGTATCGAATTAAACTGCACTATAGGACACCTAGTTGGTGTTATAAAATGGAAAAACTGATTGATGTTTGAATGATATATGTGAATTGTTTTGAAAAAACACACAATGATACTAGAAGTTTAACTTGGGTTTTACCAAAGGGCCATGACTTTAAATGGCTTAACTTCTGGTTCTGCCATTTAAAATGGCAATGTCCAAGGTAATACAGGTTACCTAATTTCTTGTTTCACTACCCATAAAACTGAAAAATTCATAACAGGACTGTTGAAAAGATTAAATTAGTTACTGTAAATATGGGATTTTTCTCAATAGCTGACACCTAGTAAGTATTTAGTCATTTTTAATTTTACTCTCTCTTCATTTCCTTTCCCTCCCTTTTGTTCTAGAACAAACTACTTAGTAATAGCCCAGAAATCCAGTATGGTTCTAGTTATTATATTCCAGAAATTTCAGTATTTTTCTAACAACTGATGTCTCTCAGGCAGTTTACAGCTGAGGGTCAGACCATGTGTCAGGCAATGTGTCCCAGTTTGGGGTTTGGGAAATATAGTTACCACTTTAGACTATGTGGTGATTAAAATGCAGGAGACCGTGCAAAAGACGCAACTGAATTCATTAACATTTACAACATATTAGCTATGGGATTATTTCCAGGGGCAAGAGGCAGGAAAGGAGAGGTAGAGCATTTGCTTCTAATAGGAAGTAGAGGTACCTTTAAGGTTTAACCACTAAAGTTCTAACAAACCAGCTTCTTGATAAGGCAGACCAGGCAGCCTCTGTGTGTTTAGCAATTTTCAATACACAGTTCCGCTTTCACACTTCAATAATTCATTTTCTAGCACTTAGAATCCAGAAACCTGCTTTCACTGATGTAGCTAAAATGTAAGGAACAGAGTTTAATAACCAACATCTCCACTTATCTCATCTCATTCCCCAGTAAATTGTGTTGGAAAACATGTGTAAATAGTACCAAGCAAAGAGGGCATTTATGGTCTCCTTTAGTGTGTTCTATTTGAATTCCAGACTAAGTGACTTATAGAGGTACCATTTTCCATAACAAAAAATGCAAAACTTTCTAAAACAAAAATTCTATCATAGAATTGTGAATCTTCAGACTTAGATTCAAAAAGAACTAACATATATGAAGCATCCAATCTGTCCTTCTTGTATTCTGAATGATTTCAATCTCTGTGTGGCAGATATTTTCAGTCTCACTTTATAGACAAGGTGCCTTAGACTAGTAAAGGTTAAATTATTTTCCTGGGGTTGGAATTGAAACAGAGCTTGGAGAAATCCAAATAGGCTTGAACGCTTCCCATAATGAAGAAGTAATTACTAACCCTACTTTTTAGGAAGTAAGTATGAAGGTTAAAATTATCATTAAACATTCCAGAAGCCACTTCTACCACCAGGAGACACATTCTTAAGGAACAGTTACAGTATACATTTCAGATACTTTTTCATGTTCAAATATCAAGCAATCCTTGGATATGTCAAATAAATAAAATAATCCTCTTAAAAGGTCTTCTTTCCAATAATCTTAAAATTTAGAATAATAAACAAATATCTGAGAGCATATGAGGGGCTCTTCAAGTCTATGGATGCCATATACCTTATCATATATTTTGTTTTTCAAAGAAACTGAGGATTATTTACTAAGTAATTTATTCAGTGATATTTAGATATAGTAAGGAACAATAACAATTCAGTGGGATTGGTAGCCAATACAGCTCTAAAAAAAATCCAGATGCTGGGTTAAGAAAGTAAGACCAGCATCTACATAAGCTTAAACTCTGAAGTCCATCTCTAATGATTTAAAGTTCATGTTAAGGTACATGGGCTATCTCAAGAATATCAAGAATGTTATTCATGATACAGCCTTTGTAAATCATCACTTACTTGGAATTAATATAAGTAATGGTTGCAATAATACTAGCTAACAATTACCAAGCAATCTCTTCATGTTAGGCACTCTGAGAGCTAATTTACATATCTTACATATTTAACCTCCAGATCTCATGTAAACATTGTCAAGGTCTTCTACAGTCTCACAATTTTACAGATGAGGAAACCAGAGTTCAGAAAAGTGAAGATACTCAGCTAGCAAAGATCTGTGCTAAGACCCAAACACAAGTATGTCTGGCACTAAGGGCAGAGCTTCACACTGCCACTCTTGAATATTTGAAAAGATCAGAGTAGACTGTAGTATAATAAAGGAGTACCATTTATCCTTAGCCAAACAGAGCTCTTCATTAGATTTTCAGCAGATTAAAAACCTAAAATATGGACTGTGCCATCAATGACAATCTGACCGCCAAAAATTTATGCTTCATTTTTATAATATGAAAAGTCAACCATAGACTACATTTTGTGAGCTCCCTTGAATCCAGAACAGGGTCTGACTTATGACCAAGAAATAATGATGGAAGAGATGTACAACACTTCCAGGCCTTGTCAAATTTCCTGAGTGATGCTCCATGGTTTCTCTTTTCATTATGCTAATTGTCTGTCAAAATCCAGGATGATCTTGGAAACCAGATGTTGAAAGGGCAGAATTTCTTTTGGTTGGGTGTTTCTAGCACAATAACTGCCCTCTATTTCCACCTTATGCTGACTGGTCTCCAGGTGAATAAGAAATAACTTCAGGGCCCCTGGGTAGCTCAGTAGGTTAAGCCTCTGCCTTCGGCTCAGGTCAGGGTCCAGGGTCCTGGGAATGAGTCCCACACAGGGCTCTCTGCTCATCAGGGAGCCTGCTTCCCCTCTCTCTCTCTGCCTACCTCTCTGCCTACTTACGATCTTTCTCTGTGTTAAATAAATTTTTAAAAAAAGAAAGAAAGAAAGAACTTCTATGGTATCAAACCACAGAGACATGGGAGTTTATCTCCTAGAGTAGTTTATGATAACTAATACAGATTATTAAATGTGCATAATAATTCCAATAATGTAGTCATTCAGATCTACACATCAGATCGATCTTATAGAAGAATAAATATTGGGGCACCTGGGTGGCTCAGTGGGTTAAGCCTCAGCCTTCAGCTCAGGTCTTGATCTCAAGGTCCTAGGATCAAGCCCAGCATTTGGGTCTCTGCTCAGCGGGGAGCCTGCTTTCCCCCTACCCCCCACCTGCCTCTCTGCCTACTTGTGAACTCTCTCTCTCTGTCAAATAAATAAATAAAATCTTAAAAAAAAAAAAAACAAAAGAAGAGCAAAATATTATAATAGTATGAGTTCCATTTCTGTTTTATAAAAGAATTTTAACTAATACAGATTATTAAATATGCATAATAACCACCTTGGTTAAAGGTGGAAGAAAAAAGAAGTGTTATTTTGGAATGTTGAGTGGCTACACTTCCAGCTGGTGCTTCCACAGTACTACTAGTTTCAATAAGAAAACACTCATTCTCAGAGTTCTTGAGGACAGAAAGAAGAGTTTGTTTTGAGGGACAGAGATGAAGTAAAATACCAAAGGAAATGATAATACACATAATGATACTAAGCTGTCTTCAGCTAACAAACAGGAGAATTTTGAGTAAGACTTAAAAAGTCAAAGTTAACTATACAGTTGGATTCCTCTGTGCCTCTCTTTTTTTCTTTCTTACCACCTTGAATATAGATAAAAAACATTGACCCTGATAAGAATAATGCCTACTATCTATTGTGAACTTTTTGTATTTTAAGAGTGTGCTGCATACAATATTATCACAATAACATTCAAAATAGCACCATAAAATAGGCATTATCTTATCCATTTTATAGTTACAGAAACAAACTCAGAAAGATTACACAAATGGCCCTTGGTCATATATGGATGGGAATGAGGGCAGTTATCCTCCTCTACCCACCATACTTCAGGTTTCCATGTCCAACAACCTGCTGGCTCTACTCTCTATTTTCACCTGTGACTGTATAATTGGCAAAATAAAATTATTATCAAGCTGCCCCCTACTTAGCCATTCTGCAGAATTTGACCCTGCTGGACATTCCTTCTTTTGGTTTATCCAGCACCATCACCTTTGTGTTCCCTTCTTAACTGTGCCTAATCCAGGGTTTCCATCATTCTGCCCCTGAAAAGCTTGATCTACTGCTCTTATTACTGGGAAAATTTCGGTTTTCACCTTCCCACGTGATTACTCAACACATGAAAAAAATGTTCCCCAGTAGAGCGTTGTTATGGAATTTATGTTTGGGGCTCATATATTCTTAGAGAAGAAACACATTTTATTCTTTATGAAAGTCTGAATTTTATGTTGCATATTTATGCAAAGGACATGTTCTGTACAAATCTTACAAATGAAAATTTGAATGTGAACATGCAAATCTGGTAACAACTGTGAATTGAGATATAAATAGAGGAGTCAAATACATGAAACATTTCTTCAAGGCAGGAAAAATAGTTCAAGGGAGACAAGAAGATTTGCTTTGCTGCTTGGGACCTTGTTTTCTGCCAAAGTCAAGGAATATAAACAACAATATTGACTTTGTAAGGTCAAGTTACTGGGTTTTAAACAATATGACTGCAGTGGAAGGAATTTTTTTGATGTGCATGAAAAAAGAAAAAAAAAAGATACCCCTCAGAAAAATGCTGCAGCTTGCCCATCATTAGCATTTTAATCCTTAAGAGACACAGAACTATTTATTATTAAAACGTTCTCTGTAGGAGTACAAGAAAAGGCAACTAGCATTTATCAATAGCTTACAATGTTTCAGGAATTTTATTAGATTAATCATCACAAAAGCTCTTTGAGGAGAATTATATATTTCGTTTTTTGTTTCCATTTTGAAGTCCAGAAATTGGTGGCTGAGAAGTACGTGATCTTAACAAAGTCTTAAAGCTGATGAAAGGCAGGACCATGATTTAAAAAATTAATTCTATTTTCAAACAAAAACTAAAAGAGTTCATGACCATGAAACCAGTCCCGCAAGAAATATTAAAGGGGACTTAGAAAGGAAAGGACAAAACCACAGTCTAAAAGTAGGAAAGAAAAAATCAGTAAAAATGAATATTTCTGTAAAAAATCAGTCAAAGAACTCACAAAATAAAAGGATACAAAATATAACAATATATATATAAAATGCGGGAGGAGAAGAGTAAAGAATGGGTTCAAACTGAAATACACATCAAGTAAATATAGACTGCTCTATGAAGAACAGGTTATATAGAAATCTAACAGCAACCACATATCAAAAACTACTAATCCAGTGGGGCCTGGATGGCTCAGTCAGTTAAGCATCTGCCTTCAGCTCAGGTCATGATCTCAGGGTCCTGGGATCAAGTCCCATGTTGAACTCCCAGTTCAGTAGGGGAGTCTGCTTCTCCCTTTCCCCTGTCTCTCTCACCATGGTCATGCTCTCTATATCTCTCTCAAGTAAATACATAAAATCTTAAAAAGAAAGCCTACTAATCCATATTTGCAAAGAATAAAGAGAAAGAAATTCAAATATATCACTAAGGAAAAACATCAAAACATGAAAGAGAAAAAGATAAGAAATAATCAGAGAATATCTTCAGAAACAACCACAAATAATAAAATTATATGTATGTACCAATAATTACTTTCAATGTAAATTGACTAAATGCTCTAATCAAAAGACATAGGGTGATAGAATGGATTAAAAAAGAAAAAAAAACAAGACCCATCTATATGCTACCTACAATAGATTCATTTTAGACCTAAAGACACCCAGATATTGAAAGAGAGGAGAGAGACAAATATCTATCAAGCAAATGGATGTCAAAAGAAAGCCAGAGTAGCAATACTTATACTACACAAAACAGACATTAAAACAAAGATTATAAGAAGAGATAAATAAGGACACTATATAATAATAGAGGAGACAATCTAGTAAGAAGACACAACAATTGTAAATATTTATGCACTCAACATGGGAGCACCTAAATACATGAAACAGTTAATAACAAACATTAAGAAACTAATCAATAATCATAAAATAATAATATGAAACTTTAACACCCACTCACATTAATGGACAGATCATCTAAACAGAAAAATCAACAAACAGTGGCTTTGAATGACACACTGGAACAGATGGATTTAACAGATAAGTTCAAAACAATCCATCCTAAAACAGCAGAATACACATTCTTTTCAAGGGCACATGGAACATTCTCCAGAACAGATCACATATTAACTCACAGAACAAGCCTCAACAAATTCAAGATCGAAGTCCTACCATGAATCTTTTCTGGCCACGGTGCTATGAAACTAGAAGTCAACCACAAGAAGAAATCTGGAAAGACCACAAAATACATGAAGGTTAAATAACATGTTACTAAACAATGAATGGGGCAACCAGGAAATTAAAAAAAAAAAAAATTTAAAAGATATAGAAACAAATGAAAATGAAAACACAACAGTACAAAACCTTTAGGATGCAGCAAAAGCATTTCTAAGAGGAAAGTTTATAGCAATAGAGGCAAGAAAAATCTCAAATAAACAAACTAACCATATACCTAGAGGAGCTAGAGAAAAGAACAACACACAAAACCTAAAACAAGCAAAAGGAAGGAAATCATAAAGATTAAAGCAGAAATAAATAATGTAAAACTAAAAAACAGAACAAACAACAGTAGAACAAATCAATGAAGTCAGATATTTCTTTGAAAAAAATCAATACATTTGAAAAACCTCTAGTTAGACTTATCAAGAAAAAATAGAGAAAGCACCCAAATAAATAAAATTATAAATGAGAGAGGAGAGAGACCAAGCAATGCCACAGTAATTATAAGAGAATATTTTTAAAAAATATGCCAACAAATTGGACAACCTAGAAGAAATGGATAAATTTCTAGAAACCTAAACTACCAAAACCAAAACAGGAAGAAACTGAAAATTTGAACAGACTGATAACCAGCAAAGAAATGACTAAAAGAACTCCCAACAAATAAAAGCCCAGGACCAGACGCCTTCACAGGAAAATTCTACCAAATGTTTAAAGTAGAGTGAATACCTATTTTTCTCAAACTATTCCAAAAAAACGAAAAGGAAAAGTTCTAAATTCATTACACTGACACCAGAATCAGTTAAAGAAAACACAAAAAGAGAGAACTACAGGCCAATATCCCTGATTATTACATGCAAAAATCCTCAATAAAATACTAGTAAACTGAATTTCAATAACACATTTAAAAAATTATTCACTACAATCAAATGGCATTTATTCCTAGGTTGCAAGGGTGGTTCAGTATTTGCAAATCAAACAAAGTGACATATCACATCAAAAAGAGAAAGGATAAGAACCATATGATCATTTCAATAGATACAGAAAAAGCATCTGACAAAGTACAAGACCCATTCATGATAAAAACCCTCAACACAGTAGGTTTAGAGGGAACACATGTCAACATAATAAAGGCTTATATGAAAAACCCACAGCTAACGTCATCCTCAACAGGGAAAAATAAAAATAAAACCAGAGGAAACCAGAGAGGCAGACAAATCACAAGAGATTCTTAATCACAGGAAACAAGCTGAGGGTTGCTGGAGGGGACGCCAGTAAAGGGATGGGGTAACCAGGTGATGGATATCAGCACTGGGTATTACATAAGACTGATGAATCACAGACCTATATCTCTGAAACCAATACTACATTATATGTCAATTAACTGGATGAAAATTTATATTTATATATATATATATATATATATGAGATATAGATATATCTCAATCCAGGGGCACTGGGGTGTCTCAGTTGTTTGGGCATTTACGTTGGGCTCAGGTCATGATCCGAGGGTCCTGGGATTGGGCCTGCATTGGGCTCCCTGCTCAGTGGAGAGCCTGTTTCTCCTTCTCCCTCTCCTGTTCCTCCTGCTTGTGCTCTCTCTCTCACTCTATCAACTAAATAAATAAACTCCTAAAAAAAAAAAGTCTTAAAAATTCTTCCTCCAGAGGCTGTATTTATGAAACTCATCATATACAAATTTTACAGAGTACAACCTTATAATCCTGCTGATGGATACTATGAAGGCCCAGATTAAAGATGAGATAGATTTATCTTTTTTTTTCTATGACATTTTTGTTCCCCAACCAACTTCTGATAACCTCACCATCAAATGACTTCACATGACTTAATAATTTAGTTCTACCATCAATTTGCATCCAATATGGATTATGATTTCCAATGGTATCATATCACCTCCAAAATAAAGATAAGAGCACAGGATTAGAAAATGACATGTGGGGCCAAATTGTCTGAGTTAAAATCCTAGCTCAGGGGTACCTGGGTGCCTCAGTGGTTAATTAGTCTCTGCCTTTGATTTGGGTCATGATCCCAGGGTTCTGGGATCAATTCCTGCATCAAGCTCCCTGCTCAGTGGAGAGTCTGCTTCTCCCTACGCCTGCTGCTCCCCTATTGGTATGTGCTCTCTCCCTGTCAAGTAAATAAATAAAATATTTTTTTAGAAATTAGAAAAAAATAAAATCCAAGTTTAGTTACTAGCTCTGAATATGACCTTGGACAATTTACCTTAACCTATGGTGTTTCTGTTTCACGATCTATAAAATGGGGATAATCATAGTCCCTAACTCATAGAACTGTTATGAGAATCTAATAACAGTATAAGCAATATGCTTAGAAGATCAGTCTGCTTATAGTAGACATTAAAGGTTAATTATTCTTATTACCACTTCCAGCTCTTTCCATTTCCTCCTCTATGCAAAAACAATATATATCCCTGGCCCACAAAATTACTTGTGGATTACTGCAGACTCTGAGTTCTGTAATAACACTATGCCTTTGCATGAGTTGTTCCCTCTGCCTTACGATTCTCCCCATGTTTTGGAGGCCTTGTAAGTCTCTTACTCCATCAGAACCAAGACTGCCTTCACCTCATCACAGATTTCTTTAATTGTTTTTGGCATGGTTAATTGCTAGAACTCCCACAGTACCCAGGTATTCCTCTGTTAGGATATTTGGCATAATTAAAAATGCTCAATAACGTATTTATTTTCACTCCTAAGCAAAGTTTCTTTAGACAGCCAGAATAAAATCATATTAATTTCTATACCTTCAAGTATGATCATCATGGTAGACATGAATAAATAAGTCTGTGAATAAATGAATGAATGAATGGCAATGGCAATTTGCTTAGAAGCAATGTGAGTGCTGCTTTCATGCTAGATGGGAACTTCACTATAGTGTATTATCAAGGTTCTTGCAATAAGTGTGCCTTTCTTGTGATACAACATGATTAATGAGGTCATTTTAATATGTGAGCAATTAACTCTTTGGGAATGGTCTGGGTCCTACTCTATAGTCAAGCATGCTATAATGAGGCTTCAGGATATTTGAAACACAATTATAAAGAGTAAATCACATACCCTCTCCAACGTCCATATGTGTTACAGTGAGTGCTGTGAAGTGTGTAAACCTGGCGATTCACAGACCTGTACCCCTGGGGCTAATAATACATTATATATTTATAAAAAAATAAAAAAAATATCTAAAATAAATAAAGTAAAAATTTAAAAAAAGTAAATCCCATTTTTTGTGAAGGGCAAAATTCTTATTTATGTGGAAGAATGGAGAAAGGGAAAGGAAGAAAAAAGCAAGACAAGATTGGCTGTTTTCTTACATTACTGAGTGTCAGACCTTCTCTCAAGACCTTTACAATGAGTCTATCATTTCTTATTCAATTTTTTTGTGAGGTTAGGTTGTATCCCACATCACAAAGTGATAGGGGTATTTTTCAAATTTTACTTTTGCAATATTCTGCAAACGTTACCACTGTGTATTTGCATTTGTAGTCAGGTTTTCTGAGGTGTAATTTACATGCTATAAAGTCCTATGTATTTTCTATCACTCCCCCCTGTAAATAGGATGATCATAAAAATCAGTTTGCCCAGTATTTCTAATAGGTTTTCCTGAGCCGCAACCTTGGTGATGGATGATGGACATTAGAGTGAAAGATGCTGACAGGACAGTACCCTGAGATTTACATTTGTGGAAGGGAAGGAAGTAGCACTGGACAGAAGGAAAGGGGGAGCTGTAGTGAGTCTCAGTGCAATATCAGCCAATCTCATAGGGAGCTCTGAAGCTGAAATGACCTACAGAATTATCCCAAGTTGAGAAGACAAGAAGACACACACAGACACAGACACACAGACAGACACACAGACACACACACACACAATGGATTGGTCATTGGTTGTTCTGAGAAAGGGGTGTGACGGTGGGCAAGCAGACTCCCTGAAGCTGAGTCCATCTCCTGGAAGGGGGATATGGGATATAGGTGGAATGTCACAATATCCACCATGCCTGGTTGTTCCTAGTTTATGTCCCAATGTATTTATGAATAGTGGCTCCTTTAATACTCAAAATTATCCTCATCTGAACAACATATCATATCACTATCCAATCCTTAAATCCTGCCTCCTGAGCATTATACACTCAGAGATAAGGAGGATGCAAAGGAAGAAGGATATTCTAACATAAAAGCAAGAAAAGGTTGTACTCCAACCCCTTTTAACCATGTGGGAGAACAGGTAAGAAAAAAGAGATAACAAAAGGTTAAAGAGGATTGAATATTTCTTTCTCCACTTTTACTTTTGTGTAACACTGTAATCTTTTACAGTGGAGAAAGTCTCTATACTTTCTCTCTCTCTCTCAGTGTGGAACTCAAGCAGGCGGAGAGTAACAGAAAGATCCAGAAAGGTATGGGTCTGGTGACACCTGAGAATATTAGAAGTACAGAGATCCATAGGGAGTTTGTAGCATTAAGCCTCTAAGCTTCAAGTCTCTAGAAGAAGTACTGTGTATGGCATCTTCAAGAAAGCATGGCGTATAGCATAAAGCAACAGCAATGTACAATATGTCTAAACAGCTGGGCTAGTGTTGCTCAACCAGATCCCAAAGCATGGAGTGAGGTGTGCAGAAAAAATGGGAACCCTTGCATGTTCTGGTATGAGGATACCAGAATGCTAATATAGCTATGACAATTCCCTGGGGGAGCAGGGAGACTTCATGGGCTCCCACTCCAGGAATGGGTTGCCATCACATTGAGGGAGATGACCAGATACACCACCCTGCAGCAGAAACCAAGTAGGATGCAGAAAATACAAAGTAGAATATTGTAATATTCCTGGTTTAATTTACATCCTCATTTAAACCTACTCTGGTTTCACTAGCTTACTAGTTTGAAAGAAGAAACAGGTTTGTGAGGCAGAGCTCTTTCTTCTTTCTACTAGCAGCAGCTACCTATTGGGTACATGCATAGTCAGACCAGAGCACCTGTGTGAGTAGGTCAGTCCATCTCTGTTCAATATTAGAAAGATCAGTTGCTCATAGATTTTTACCACACTCTTAAGAAAGCTACTGAAGTAGATTTCACTGTATTTCAGTGATTCTAAGACTCACATCCTTTCTGCATTTTAACATTTCTGAAACTGTGGTACATACTACAAACAATAGCATTTGATGGTCACTGTTGGCCAGGTGGCAGTTGTGACATTATTCACGGTCTACACAATTCACTAACATCAAATGTGCTAGCATCAAAACTTGCTGAATCCATATCAAAAACACTGCAGAAAGTCCTGAAGAGTGTTTATAAGCCATAGGAACCAAAGAGTGAGGAATTAAATCAGATATGTTTAGGAACATTCTCAAAGTAGGAGTGAAAATTAGGCTAGTTCCACATCATTGAATATCCAGCTTTAAAGTCCAGCACCAATGACTTCCAGATTTTTTTCTAAGGGCCTATTTTAAGAATGCCTTGTCACTAAGATTTCAGACATGACATGGGCAATATTATACAGAAAAAACTCAGAAACTGACCATGTAATTGAAAAAAATCTATTTTCCAATACAAAGAAGCTTTATGGAAACCTTTACCAGTTCAAATTGTTCATGTTTTCTTTCCCTTTCGTTCTTGTCTTTCATTTTTTTAAAGATTTTATTTATTCATTTGACAGAGAGAGTGAGAGAGAGAGTGCACGCAGGAAGAGCGAACACAAGCAGGGAACGCCAGGCAGAGGGAGAAGCAGGCTCGCCACTGAGCATGGAGGCTGAACCCGGGCTTGATCTGAGGACCCCAGGGATCATGACATGAACCGAAGGCAAATGCTTAACTGACTGAGCCACCCAGGAGCCCCTGTTTTACTTATTCATGTTTGAATAAGACTGATACATAATAAAAATATAAGAAAAACTAAGAGTAAAATAGAAATTATAAGAAACCATATTGTCAAATATTAATTAGCATGCTCTTGTCTAAAATATATAAATTAACAGCACATTTCCCTGGATTCAAAGAAATGTGGTATTTTGGTCATTTTATTTAACTTCTTTACTGTACTTCTCAATTGGTTTAAACTCTGAAAGTAAAGGATAGTATTTACAGAATCCTTTCAAAGACTCCCAATGCCATTCTTGAAGATGAAAAGAGGGAGACAGAAGTCTAAAAGACTGCCCTGTTACACAAAAGGAAAATTGACTATTTTACAGAACAGGAGATTGTTTAAAAGTGAAGAAACTCAGGTATGTTTAAATACTTGAGCTTATATGCTGTCATACTACCCAACATTTGGAGGACATTCACGTTAGAAACATTAGATCTGCTACAGGAAATGGAAAAGCAATGTTTAATTCATGAATTTTAATAATACTTAGGAAATATACAGCCTGCTTACACCAACAATGGTTGGAGAGAAGGATAGAGCATGCAAAAGTATTTGAGTAACCTGCCCAAAACCCCATAGGTGGGAACTAAGAGTTGAACCTCCAGGCTACTCCATCCCAAAGTCCTTTCTACACATTTCACTATTATTGTATGGAGTTTAATTCTGTCTCAACTTGGCAATATTTACTTTAGGGCTACCTGAAGTAAATAAGAACAAGGAAAGAACGAATGGAAGCAAGATGTTCTAGAAAACATTTGGGCTTTGATTCAATAATTTAAGCTTTGGGGGTGAGTGTGTACATCTGAAACTATAGAGTTTGTAAAAAGGGAATGTCCCTCAGTACACGCTTGAAATAAATTCATGGTTAACAAGGCTCAGGTTTAAAACTAATGAATATTTAATTAAATGTTTGACTTCATCAAGGAGACTTAGTAAATTACTGTCAGAAGTGCTATGCCTATTAACATCCTTTCCAGCTCATGAATGTACCTAGAGCTAAAGTACAGACAAGATGATCAAGATTCAAAAGATGTTGAGCTCTCAAGGTCTTTAGAGATCATCTCATCTGGTTCTTTCTGACATGTGTTCTGCTCTACATAGTTCCTAGATATTATCTAAAAACAGGAGATCCTTTTATCAAATGAGCTTACAAGATAATCACCTGAGAGATTCAAAAGTCCTATCACCCTAGAAAAGACTTGAAGAAATCATCATATAAAAAACAAAACATTTTGTGAGATTAAGAGTCACTTATGGTTTGTCTCCCTCCCAATCCCATCTTGTTTCATTTATTCTTCTACCCATTTAAGCCTCCATGTACAAACTGAGGGTTGCCGGGGGGAGGGGGTGGGGAGAAGGGGGTGGGATTATGGACATTGGGGAGGGTATGTGATTTGGTGAGTGCTGTGAAGTGTGTAAACCTGGTGATTCACAGACCTGGGGATAAAAATATATGTTTATAAAAAATATATGTTTATAAAAAATAAAAAATTAAAAAAAAAAAAAGATACAAAAAAACAAAACATTAAATCCATTTAATTCTCAGCTTTTCCTAAAACTGATCTGACTATTTAAAAATGTTCTCTCTGTATTTTAACACATTATTAAAAACCCAAAGGAGGGGCGCCTGGGTGGATCAGTTGGTTAAGTGGCTGCCTTCGGCTCAGGTCAGGATCCCAGTGTTCTGAGATAGAGCCCCACATCAGGTTCTCGCCTGCTTCTCCCTCTTCTTCTGCCTACTTGTACTCCCTCTCTACCTCTCTATCAAATAAACAAGATCTAAAATAAAATAAAATAAAAGCCCAAGGGACAGGTGATCCCTGTAATACACTTTGGGAAACACTGATTTTATATAAATAACCCATTATTTTGCTTAAAATAAGAAAAATTAAGCCCAAAGAAATCAAGTGACCTAGCCTGTGGCATCTAATCAAGTAATGATAGAGTCACCAGGTCTCCTGACCCAGCCCTGCATTTTTTCCCATTAGAAAGATGTTGGAACCTAATGTTTGAGCAGGCTTCTCATGTAGACCATAACATTTAAGGGTCTTTAGTGAGTTCACTGGTTTAATAGTTTTCCTTCCAGCTTTAACATATACCTGAGGGACTAGGTTCCTCTTCCGCAATTATACAAAGCCTTGGCTTATTTCATTTCAACATTTAATCAAATCTTGCTTAGTATCCCTCCCCCATCCACTCTTGAGCTGCTAATTGCTTTATGTATATCTCTACCATGAATATTCTTAATTGTGAAAGAGTTTAAATGGATATGGGATTTAAATTTGATTTATAAAAATCTCTTAAGTGGTCTTCATTGCCTTTGGTGGAAAGTACCCTTATTTCCTTTTCTGTTTGAAGAGGTGTTAATTAAATACTTTGAGTTAATTTAAAATTAACAGTGGATATAATTTGGTGTCTTTCTATTGAATCAGCAAGTTCTAAATGCAGATTCTCAGGTCAAACTAATTCCTGTTTTCGGTGTAGTTAACCTAAGTGAATAGACTGTTGCTGAGAAAGAATCATCCGTTCTTCTACAAATACTTTATGTGGAAAGGAAATGTCAGTGCAGAACAAAGTCTACTTTGAAATAGAAAGAAAACTGGGTGTCTAGATATAAAGAGCCTATCCAAAAGTACAGAGGAGCCAATGGCTTCCATGGAGCTGGTCATCTAACAATACTCTTGACAATTGCTTAAAACTGTCAGAGTTGGAAAGTCTTTGGAAATAAGTCATTCCATTCCCTCAGTGTCAAGACAATGAATACTAAAACCCATATGGGAGAATAACGAGCCTTGGGTTACCCAGTAAATTAGCCCAAGTGTTTTAAATAGAACAATTATCCTTAACTTATAACCCCCAGAGACATTTACAAATCACAAACTTATAGGTCAAGCCATTTTTTGTTGCAACAGTCTCATGGAGGCAATAACCATTGCAGCATTATGAATTTCAAAGTGTGGCATACCACTCTCCTTGTTTCCACTTTACAGATATATTTATTTAGTTTTCTATTGCTATATGACAAATTATCACAAATCTAACAGCTTAAAACAACACATATTTATTTTTTCAGTTTCTATGGGTCAGGATTCCAGGCCTGACTCTTGTAGGTCCTCTGCACAAGGTCTCACAAAACTGAAATTAAGATTTTAGCTAGATTGTGCTCCTTTCTGAAGCATGGTATCCCATTCTAACTTTACATAGCTGGCAGAATTTAATGTCTTCTTAATGCACGACTAAGATCCCCACTTTCTTACTGGCTATTGGCTTTTAGTTCCTAGAAGTTGTTCACAGTTTCTTACCATATGACCCTCTTACAATATGGTAGCCTACTGCAGGAAAACAATCTTTTTAAGTGTTTACCTGATCATGTCACATTCACCAGGATAATCTCCCTTTTAATTAACTCATGTCAACTGATTAGACACCTTAATCACATCTGCAAAATCCTTTCACCTTTAACATATAACATAATTATGATGGGGCAGCCATTATGTTCATAGGTCTAGTTATATGCAAGGAAAGATTACATGGGGCATACTCATAGGCAGGTGGGAACCTTGGGACCATCTTAGAATTCTATTCACCATACCAGACTAACATCACCTCCTTCCAGAGACAGATTTATGATGAAGTTTATATTGCTTATATTTCAGGTCTTTTCATCTGCATGGGCCACTGTGAGTACTAGAAATGGTTGGGAGTTACACACTATTCTAGGCAGAGAGAAGTTGTTTCGATATGGAAGATTTCCATTTAAACATTTCTATATAAGCATTTCTGATTCAGGATGAAAGGGACCTAAATATCTAAGAATCTAGTTGTTTTTTGTGATTTCTTTTCTTATGCTAAATAACCATGCACTACCTTACCTAATTCTGTGTATGCTTTCCTTAAAGAGGGTTCCTTAACTTTTGTAAGCCTCAGGTCTCAAAACACATGGCCTGACATTCACCATGATTCAGTACAAAAACCTGTAATGATTATCTTAGAACTCATTAGGATTTTTCATGTTTACAGTTTTTACATAAGCTACTTCTACCCTCAAGGAAGCCCTAATACACTTTCTTTGCTTGGCTGCCTCCCATTATCTTTTAAAAATCAATAAATGGGGCCTTATCTCTCTCTTGGTTTGGGAACCCTACTTTGGTGCTTATTTCTTCATACCACATGGGCTCTTAACTATATTTCCTTGTCTATCCTGTCTCTCTACCTCTACTATCTCAATCTTTACTCTCCCCTTAACCCAAGCTTGTCCTTAAGTAGGGAAAAGTAGGTTTCCCTTCCCAGTTTCTCAGTGCTTAGTCTCAATTAGGCACTACATTGATATTTTCTATGTAAATACAGAATAAGTAATTGGAACAAATGGTAACATTTCAAGTATGATAAGAGAAAGAAGTTAATGGCATTGATTTTGGACACAAACTCATTTAATTTTGTTTAAAATTAAGTTTCTCCTTTACACTATTATTTAAACAATTACTTTTTACATTAACATTTTCATCCTCAGAACCATAAAATGTGAAGATGCTGGGCTTAGTAAATAGACCTTCCATGCCGGAGTATAAACCTGGGCTTGAATTCTAACTGGATGGACTTGGAAAAATGACCACACCAATTTTAGACTTCAGTTTCTCTGTCTGTAAAACAGATTTAATTTCAATCCCAGTGTTATTACGAAGACAGAGTGAGACGATATATTTGAAATTGCCTAGTAGACTATGTGGCATATAGTTATGCCCAATAAATATCAAAATTAAACAAAAGTACTAACAATAACAACACATAAATAAACAAATAAAAAACATGCTCGGCACCAGCTGGAACAATGACAGTTACTTCCATCTGACAGCTGAGGCTCAGAGACATTAGGTCACAGACGAAAAATGAGACAGGTATATGAATTTAACCAAACTACTTAATCTCTCTTAGCTTCAGTTTCCCCAACAGAAAAGAGGGACTAGAAATAGGTAATGCTTAAATTACCATGAGGATAAACTTCAATAGCATAGGCAAAAGTGGCTAGATGATACATAGCAGAATTTAAAAAAAAAAAAAAGGAAAGGAAAGGAAGCAAAAACAAGGGTAAAGGAGAGAATGAACAAAAACTACACTTTGGGAATCAGAGAAGTAATTATTTTTCCATTTGGCAACTGCAAAAATTGAGACTCAGAGTACACAGATAATCATATCCGGCATCACACTGCTTGATGCTGACAAAATGGAAATTGACTCATCTTCTTGTATCATCTAGGCTTTTTCCATTGTTAAGATCATTGTAGCTCCTCAACAAATGCAGAGCCCACAGGTCTGCTCTGCAGAGGGTATATCAATGAGTAGATCTGTATTCTAGACATATAGAAGAACTTGGTTCAAAATCCCATATTGGAATTCCAGAATGAGAAGGGAATGCCAGGTTGTACAGAGAAGGCTGTAGGTCACCACCAGACAATAATTGCCCTTTAAAATATTCTCCTGTAGAGAAAGGAATTCAGTGTAATAAAATTGAGTGAATTGAAAAAAATAAAGACTATGGCATGGAAGCTAAGGGGTCAGATTCTGAAGTCAGACTGACAAAGGTATGAATCTGAACCTACTATTATCTTGGGCAAATCAAGTAAATTTATTTTCTATAAAATGGAGATAATCTCTACTTCTTGAAATTGCTGTGCAGATTAAACGGCACAATACATGTAAAGTTCTCAGAAGAGTGACAAGAATGGCTTTCTGTTAATGTTAACTACAGAGTAGTAAAAGCATACCTCTGCATTCCTATGCAACCTCACATGGGTGCTCCCTGGACAGTATTACACTTTATCTTGGTGCACACCTAAAATGGACAAGAATTTGTATTGCAGCACTGTATTTGCAAATAGTTCTACTGGAATTATTTGCTTATATATCACAAATGTACAGTTGGATACATATTTGTAACTAAACACACATATGAAATTAACAAGCAAATCGAGACACAGAAATACAACCAGCACCCAGATACCTCTTTGGTTCCCATTCAGTCACTATCCCACCTCTCACCCAGAATTAACTTTGATCCAATTCCAACAACAAATATTAGGTTTGTCTGCTTTTAATTGAATATAAAATGAATTCTTACAGTATGTACTCTATTCGAATTTTCCCTAAATGTTACGTTGTGAGATTCATATATCTTTCTGAATGTGGTTACAGATCATGCAATTCTCACTGTTTAATAGTATTCCATTGCACGAACATGCCACACCTAATTTACCAATTTTAAACTGGTTTTATTTTTTTTTCAAGATGTACTTATTTGAGAGAAAGACAGAGACAGAGCAAGTGAATGAGTATACATGCATGAGTAATGGGAGGGGCAGAGGGAAAGCAGAGAGTGAAATCAGACGCAGGGCTTGATCTCACGACCCTGAGACTGTGACCTGAGCCAAAATCAAGAGTTGGATGTTTGACCAACTGAACCACCCAAGTACTCCTAATTTATCCATTTTATTGTTGACAGACATTTGTGTAGATTCCAATTAGGGGTTGTTATGAACAAAGTCATGATAAATATTTAGTATGTAGATTAAACACATATACATTCTGTTGAAAATATACTTCAGAGTAAATTATGTTCAGCTTTAGTAGGTATTATCAAATAGTTTTGAAATGTCTGTACCAAACTGTACTCCCACCAGCAGCATAGGTAGAATTCTGGTTCATTCACATCCTTGCCTCTGTACTACATGATACATTTCATAATGTTCATCTTAGCTTGATGGAAATGTAGTAATAAGGCAGTATGTTTTTAATGTGCATTCCCTCATAACCAATGAAGTTTAATGTATTCATATAATTTTCATATATTTTGATAGCTATTTGGATATTCTTTTTTGTGAAATACCCAAGTTTTTGGTCTATTTTTCTACTGGATTGGGGGAGGAGTCAAAATGGCAGAGAAGTAGCAGGCTGAGACAACATCAAGTAAGAGGAGATCAGATAGATAGCTTATCAAACCACTCCAAACACCTACAAATCCAACAGGAGATGGAAGAGAAGAGAAGCAATTCTAGAAAAAGAAAATCAACCACTTTCTGAAAGGTAGGACCAGCAGAGAGGTGAATCCAAAGCAAAAGGAAGATAGACCACAGGGGGAGGGGCCAGCTCCTGGCAAGTGGCAGAGCAAGGGAGCACAAAATCAGAACTTTTAGCTCCACTGAGGGACATTGCTCTAGAGGCTAAACAGGGGTGAAGCCCACACAGGGACAGCGTGGTCTCAGGTCCTGTGGGGTCACAGAAGGAACAGGGGTATCTGAGTATCACAGAGCTCACAGGTATTAGAGCAGGGAAGCCAGCTACAGAGATGGAGGAAAGGAGGGAGCTCTCAACTCGGGGTTACCTTATCGTGATCGTGGCACAGGTTACTGCTCTGTGAGCGGGGACCCCCACAAAACCTGGGGAGACTCCCCTGGAAGAGTGCAGGGATCTGCGGGGTTTGGAGACTCCAGGCGGGGCTGTGTGCCAGAGACAGAGACACTTGGTCACAGGCTGGGTGAGCTCAGAGTGCAGCTGGAGGCCAGGGAGATGGGAGTGATTGAATCCTTTACTCTGAGGGCACACTGTGGAGTGGGGCCCTGAGCTCTCAGCTTCTCTGGGCTGGAGATTGGGAGGCCACCATTTTCATACCCATCCTCCGGAACTCTATACAAAGCGTTCAGGGAACAAAAGTTCCCAAAAGCAAACCCGAGTAGATTACTTAGCCTGACCCCTGGTAAGGGCGGTACAATTCTGCCTTGGGCAAAGACACTTGAGAATCTTTACAACAGGTCCCTCCCCAAAAAGATCAGCAAGAAATCCAGCCATGACCAAGTTCACATGCCAAAGAGAACAGTGGAATTACAGAGGAGGAGAAAGCAAAGCATGGAATTCATGGCCTTCTCCCCATGATTCTTTAGACTTGCAAAGTTAATTAATCTTTTTTTTAATTTTATTTTTTTCTTCTGCTGATTTTTTTTAACTTTTACCCTTTCCCCTTTTAACGTTTTTAAACTAGTTTGTCTTACTACTTTTAAAAAAATCGTTTTTGTACCTTCATTATTATAGTCACATTTTATCCTTAACTTTATCTAACTTTAATTTTGTATACACATAGGGTTTTTTTCTTCTAAAAAAATTGGGGATTCAACTTCTAATAGATGAATGTATACCCTAAATCTAGCACAGGGCTTTGTTCTAGTCTCTAGCCTGAGCAAATTCTTTCAACTTTCTTTTTTTTATTCTCCCAAACAACTTACCTTATCAACTCCTTTTTTAGAAATTTAAAAAAATATATTTTTTTTCATCTTTATAGTCACATTCTATCTCTTCATCGTGTTTATGCTTATATATATATTTTTCATTCTTTAAAATTTGGGGAAGTACATTCTTCTAAGAGACCAAATACTCCCAAAGTTAAGTGGGTAAACCTGTTCTATTCACAGTCAAATATATATTTTTTTCTTTTTTTTTTTTTCAGAACATCTTTTTAACCCCCCCCCCCCCGATTTGGGGTCTCCTCTGATTTGGTTAAAGCACCTATTACTGGGGTCTTTGCCACCCTTTTAGTATTTTATTTGCTCCTTCATATATTCTTATCTGGATAAAACAACAAGACGGAAAACTCACCACAAAACAAACAAACAAACAAACAAGAGTCAGTACCAAAGGCCAGGAACCTAATCAATACAGAAATTGGTAACATGTCAGATATAGAGTTTAGAATTAATATTCTCAAGGTGCTAGCCAGGCTCAAAAAGGCATGGAAGATATTAGAGAAACCCTGTCTGGAGAAATAAAAGTCCTTTCTGGAGAAATAAAAGAACTAAAATCTAACCAAGCTGAAATTTTACAAAGCTATTAATAAGGTGCAATAAAAAATAGAGGCTCTTACTGCTAGGATAGATGAGGCAGAAGACAGATTTAGTGATATAGGAGACCAAAGGACAGAGAATAAAGCTGAGCAAAAGAGAGACAAACAACTACTGGACCATGAGGGGAGAATTTGACAGATAAGTGATACCATAAGACGAAGCAACATTAGCATAACTGGGATTCTAGAAGAAGAAGAAAGAGAGAAGGGAGAAGAAGGTATATTGGAGAGAATTATAGTAGAGAGTTTCCCTAATATGGCAAAGGGAACAAGCATCAAAATCCAGGAGGTGCAGAGAATCCCCGTCAAAGTCAGTAAGAATAGGTCCATGCCCCGTCATCTAATAGTAAAATTTACAAATCTTAGCGACAAAGAAAAAATCCTGAAAGCAGCCCAGGACAAGAAGTCTGTAACATACAATGGTAAAAATATTAGATTGGCAACAGACTTAACCACAGAGATCTGGCAGGCCAGAAAGCACTGACATAATATATTCAGAACACTAAATGAGAAAAATATGCAGCCAAGAATACTATATCCACCTAGGCTACCACTGAAAATAGAAGGAGAGATAAAAAGCTTACATGACAAACATAAACTAAGATAATTTGTAAACACCAAACCAGCTCTATAGGAAATATTGAAAGTAGTCCTGTAAGCAAAGAGAGAGCCTAAAAGTGATAGATCAAAAAGGAACAGAAACAATATACAGTAACAGTCACCTTACAGGCAATACAATGACACTGAATTCATATCTCTCAATAGTTACCCTGAATATAAATGGGTTAAATGTCCCAATCAAAACACACAGGGTATCAGAATGTATAAAAACAAAACCCATTAATATGCTATGTACAAGAAACTCATTTTAGACCCAAAGACACCTCCAGATTTAAAGTGAGGGGGTGGAAAACAATTTACCATGCTAATGGACATCAGAAGAAAGCCGGGGTGGCAATCCTTATATCAGATCAAATAGATTTTAAGCCAAAGACCATAATAAGAGATGAGGAAGGACACTGTATCATACTCAAAGGATCTGTCCAACAAGAAGATCTAGCAATTTTCAATATCTATGCCCCTACTGTGGGAGCAACCAACTATATAAACCAATTAATAACAAAATCAAAAAAACACATCAACAATAATCCAATAGTAGTCGGGAACTTTAACACGCCCCTCACTGAAAGGGACAGAACACCTGAGCAAAAGATCAACAAGGAAATAAAGGCCTTAAATGACACACTGGTCCTGATGGACATCATAGATATATACAGAACATTCCATCCCAAAGCAACAGAATACATATTCTTCTCTAGGGCACATGGAACATTTTCCAGAATAGATCACATCCTGGGTCATAAATCAGGTCTCAACCAGTACCAAAAGACTGGGATCATTCCCTGCATATTTTCAGACCACAATGCTCTCAAGCTAGAACTCAATCACAAGAGGAAATTTGGAAAGAACCCAATTACATGGAGACTAAACAGCATCCTTCTAAAGAATGAATGGGTCAACCAGGAAATTAAAGAAGAATTGAAAAAACTCATGGAAATGAATGATAATGAAAACACAACATTTCAAAATCTGTGGGACACAGCAAAGGTGGTTCTGAGAGGAAAGTATATAGTGATACAAGCCTTTCTCAGAAACAAGAAAAGTCTCAAATACACAACCTAACCCTACACTTAAAGGAGCTGGAAAAAGAACAACAAAGAAAGCCTAAACCCAGGAGAAGAAGGGAAATAATAAAGATCAGAGCATAAATCAATGAAATAGTAACCAAAAAAAAAAAATATATATATAGAAGAAATCAATGAAACTAGAAGCTGGTTCATTGAAAGAATTATTAAGATTGATAAACCCCTGGATAGACTTCTCAAAATGAAAAGAGAAAGGACCCAAATAAATAAAATTGAATGAAAGAGGAGAGATCACAACCAACAACAAAGAACCAACACCAAAGAAATACAAATAATTATATGAACATATTATGAGCAACTATACACCAGCAAATTTGACAATCTGGAAGAAATGGATGCACTCCTAAAGATATATAAACTACCACAACTGAACCAGGAATAAATAGAAAACCTGAACAGACCCATAACCAGTAAGGAGATTTAAGCAGTCATCAAAAATCTCCCAACAAATAAGACCCCAGCACCAGATGGCCTCCCAGGGAAATTCTACAAACATTTAAAGAAGAATTAATACCTATTCTCCTGAAACTGTTCCAAAAAATGGAAATGGAAAAAAACTTCCAAACTCATTTTAGGAGGCCAGCATTACCTTGAACCCCAAACCAGACAAGGATCCCATCTAAAAAGAGAATTACAGACCAATATCTCTGAGGAACACAGATGCAAAAATTCTCAGCAAAATACTAGCCAATAGGATACAACAGTACCTTAAAAGGATTATCCACCACGACCAAGTGGGATTTATTTCAGGGCTGTAAGGTTGGTTCAACATCTGCAAATCAATATATTGATATATCAATATATTGATAAAAGAAAGAACAAGAACTATATCATATTCTCAATAGATGCTGAAAAAGCATTTGACAAAGTACAGCATCATTTCTTGATCAAAACTCTGCAAAGTATAGGGAAAGAGGGTACATACCTCAGTATCATCAAAGCCATCTATGAAAAACCCACCACAAATATCATTCTCAAAGGTGAAAAACTGAGAGCTTTTCTGCTAAGGTCAGGAACACAGCAGGGATGTCCATTATCACCACTGCTATTCTGCTGGGTTGACTACCTTTTCCCGATTGATTTACAGAAGTTCTTTATATATTCTGGATATAAGTCTTTGTCAGACATATACACTGAAAATATCTTTATCACTCTGAGTTTCCTTTTCTGTTCCCCTGATAAGTAGATGTTCTTAATTTATAATACAATTCCTTTATATTTTAAAAATCTATTTTAAATGTTTTATTAGTTCTACTAAGAGTCACTTTGTCTCTCCCCTCAAATATCAGGAGTACAGTGAAGTTCAAATATTATATCTACACAAAGTAAGTTCAATGCTTCCATCCCAAGCCCATGCTTCCCTTTGATCTACTGGAGGCCTAAGCTAATCTATGCTGCCTTAGATTGCCCAAGGTCTCTCTTATTTTTCTATTTCATCCAAAATAAGTTCTAGCCATTAATATTTATAATAGACTCAACAGCATTAGAAGGGCAAAATAAAATATATTGGTTAACTGAAGTTAAATTTTTTAAAAAAGGGCAAAAGATTATTGCTTGGTAATTTTAAAAGTAGGGCAAATAACAACAGACTATAGGGAGAATTATTATACTTGGAAAGAACTGAAAGATTGCAAACAGGACGTATATACATGTAATTGGAGCTAAGAAGCATATTCAGGAAATTGACCTATACTCTATAAAAAGGGATTATTATTGTTGTCACTCATACATTCATTCCTTAACTACTCATCTATTTCATATTAATATGATTAGTTTTCCCTATATTTATTTGACTCCTAATTTGGGTTTGTCCAAAGCAAGGGCTGACGCCTAGGTCAGTTTCAAAAATCTTTTCCCAGATCTTGCTACCATAGAAGAGACACAGTCTCTTCTGCCAAGGATCTCAAAGTTGAACAAGTGAGATATAGTTCTAACATCCTGACAAAAATTTGTTATGATATTGTCAAGACAGTGTTTTTCAGCCAGTGTTTTGGGAGCACAGAAATATTTAAGTATGTGATGAAAAAATCTTGACAATAACAGATACTTGGACCTAGGTCTTAACCAACTGAGCCACCCAGGCGTCCCTACTTGGACCTAGGTCTTAAAGAATGAAGACTTCTTCAGGTAGAAAGGGAAGGAAATGGCAGGGTTTTTTTGTTTGTTTGTTTTTAATCACCAGATATCACCCAGAAGGCAGGGTGAATAAAATAAATGCTCTTTTACTCACATAAAATACCATTTACCTCAGGTAATGGATGGAAGTTTGTAAGGCTGGGATATAGTTGTCCATTGTTTGTGGGAAGGGCACCTACAGTTTTAGATAAAAAGGGAGAAAGAACGTCTCTCTACTTTGTCTGTTTTGCTATAAACTCACCATGGGGCACTTCATAGAATCCATGGGGGAAAATAATGCACAAAGCAATCTTAACAGCACAACAGATGGGCCCTGCAGGCGACATCTGAGGTGAGAAGTTAGACTCCAAGACTATCCATCACACTGCACAGGCTAGTCTAGTCTCAGGTACTATCTCAGGCAAATGAATAACTATACGTAAAAATCTCCTGCCAAGACTAAAATTTTTTATTTTGATTTTGTCCTTAAGTTCTTGGACTATCTTCCATTTAAAAAAAAAAATATGTATAACAACAACAACAAAATTTGGAAAATCACATTTAAACAAACATTTTAAGTAAACACAGAGAATAGATACCCTATTTCCCTAAAATATCCAAATATGTCCTTGTTAACAGCTTGGAGTAATGCTCTCCACTAAACATAATGTAAGTCACATAACGTATAAGTCACATAAGTTACATAATGTAATAATTATTACAATTAATTTTTTTAAATGTTTCAGTAACTACATTAAAAAAGTAAAAATAAACAAGAAGGGGTACTTCAGTGGCTCAGTCAGTTAAGCGATTGCCTTCAGCCCAGGTCATGATCCTGGGGTCCGGGCATCAACCCCTACATGGGGCTCCCTGCTCAGCCTGGAGCCTTCTCCCTCACCCTCTCCCTCTCTGTCTGCCACTCCCCCTGCTTGTGCTTGCTCTCTGTCAAATAAATAAAATCTTTAAAAATAAATAAACAAACAAGAAAACATAATTTAATAATATTAATAATATATTTTATTTCACCCAATATATTCAAAATATCATTTCAGTATATAACAAAATTATTAAGGAAAATATTTTACATTTTTTTAATGAACTACACCTTTTTAAAAATATATTTATTTATTTATTTGACAGAGAGAGCAGGATAACACAAGCAGGGGAAGTAGCAGAGGAAGAGGAAGAGGTAGACTCCCCATTGAGCAGGGAGCCTGATATAGGGGCTCCATCCCAGGACCCTGGAATCACGACCAGAGCCAAAGGCAGTTACTTAACCAACTGAGTGACTCACACAGGCACCCGTGAACTATGCCTTTCAGATCAGGTATGTATTTTATACTTAAAGTACATCTCAATTTAAACTAGCCATATTTCAGGTGTTCAACAGCTTCTTTGGCTAATATCTACCATACTGGACAATGAGAATAATTATTAAAAGAAAGTATCAAAACCTCAATCTAAAACTAGTTATGTCATTTTAGGAAGACCCTGCACATAATGTTTTATTATAGAATATTTTTAGGTTTACAGAAAAGTTGGATAGACAGAAGATTTTCTGTATGTCCTGTACCTAGTTTCCCCAATAGTTAACATGTATATTGCTACAAGCATATTTGTCACAATCAATGAACCAATACCAAGCTATGCTTATTAACTAAGCTCCATACTTTATTTATAGTTTGTTAGGTTTCCTTAATGTCCTTTTCCTGTTCCAAGACTCCATTCAGGATACATTACATTCAGTAGTCATGACTCCTTAGGCTTCTGGGCTGTGACAGTTTCTCAGATTTTCCTTGATGACCTTGACAGGTTTGAAGTCAGGTATTTAGTAGAATGTTTCTCAATTTAGATTTGTCTGATTTTTTTTCTTATGGTTAGACTGGGGTTATGAGTTTTGAAAAGAAAGACCATCCACAGGTGAAGTGCCATTCTCAAAACATATCAAAGATACATGTGATCAACACATGATTTATCACTGATGGTGTTAACACTAATCAACTAAGGTAGTATGTGCCAGAATTCTCCACTGTAAAGTCATTTTTCCTCCTTTCCATACTGTACTCTTTGAAATCAAGTCACTGAATGTATTTCATAATTAGGGAGTAGAGGGGCAAGTGTTTATACAAATTATTTAAATTCTATGTGGGAGATTCACCTCTTTCCCCCACTTATGTTTTTATCATTTATTTGTATCAAGTACACACTTTATTTTATACTCAGTTGTAGAGGTTAATACAACATTATTTGTTGTATTAACAAATTTGTGACTCAAATTGTTCCCTCTTTGGCCATTGTAAGCTCTTTCAGCTGGCTTCTGTGTCTTTTCGGTATTTCTTTGTTTTGTGTTTTGTTCAATTCCTCAGTTTCTAGCTGTACTAGATGTTCCAGGTTTATCTTGGATATTCTATGTCTCTATTCTAAAATCAGCCATTTATCAAGGACTTTCAGTCTCTTCTGTTGGAGAATGGTATCAGAAACCAAAAACTGGGCATTGGATCACATTATCTTTTGATGGAAGAGTCCTTCCCTCTTCAATAAATATATAGACTACTGTACACTTTGATGAATTCAGTATTTCAGGTTGATCTTTCTGACTAGATACTCCAGGGCTGCAACTTCCAAGTGCCAGTGCTCACTCCTGAAGCAGCTATGAGCTGATAAAGACCAGCTGTACTTTGGTCTTTCACAATGAACCCCTCTTTTTTAAATGAAAATTGCCAGGTGTTTTTCTGAGTGCACAAATAGCTAACTGAAGATATTCTCTGAAGCAATCTGAGTAAGTAAAAGAGGACTGAAAATGGAGAGCTTTCTAAGAAACATTTTCCAGCAAAACATTATTTCACATATTAATCTACCTTTACAGATTGGCTATTTGTTCAGAATATTTCACTTGAACTTAAAAAGAACTAGCCACAGAGACCTGTACAACCACACAGCATGGACAACCATGTCCATAGTTTATTCAGGGATACTTGCCGGCACTGGGCTAATTAATTTGGACCAGGATCCCATTTAATCCTTAAAACATCCCCATGCACAGGTGTTATTTGCTATCTCTATCACTTCTACTTTACAGTTGAGGAAACTGAACCTAAAAAATTAAATTGCCCATGACCATACTGCGAGACAATGACTGAGGTGGAGTTCTGGGTGGGAATCTCTCTGACCCCAAATACCTTCACTTATTCAACCACTGTATGAGAGTGTATGAGACAGCTTGTAACAGGGCCAGTCTTCTCAGACTGCCTACTTCAATTAACCTTTATTGCTTAATATACCAGGCTTACTTGTAATTTTAAGCAACAGCAATATCTGCTTTCAAATCACCCAAATTTTGGCTTAGCAAGTGCAATCACCATAAACATGGCTGGAAAACTCAACCCAAACTCATGTACATAAAGACTTATGAGAAAAGAGGGAATGTTCATTGGGAAATCTCTGGGAACTCAGGTTAATTAAGAGTATCTACATTTAGGGGCACCTGGGTGGCTCAGTGCGTTAAGCCGCTACCTTCGGCTCAGGGCATGATCTCAGGGTCCTGGGATCGAGTCCCACATTGGGCTCTCTGCTCAGCAGGGGGCCTGCTTCCCTTCCTCACTCTCTGCCTGCTGCTCTGCCTACTTGTGATCTCTGTCAAATAAATAAATAAAATCTTTAAAAAAAAAAAGAATATCTACATTTGTTTTTGCAAATCAATTTTATTTACAGGTACTGATAAAAATATGCAGATTTTGTTAGTAACAGAGCTTTACTATAGGACTGCAACTAATAAATGAACACCTCTTGTGGTATTCTTTTCCTTTTAATCCTAACGTAGAAAGCAGCTTTGAAGAGTGGAAAACATGGATTTGGGAATCAGTAGCAACTTGATTCAAGCTCTGCCACTTATTAACAGAAAGATTTTTTAAAAGTTTCTTGAATGCTTTGTGCATGATAATGCACATTAGGATTAACAAATGAATGAGAGCTAATCTCTCTTTTTGTCTTTCCTCTCTAAAACTAAGTAAAATTTAGCCAAATTAGAGAGGAATTCCCGAATCCTTAGGCCCAGCTTTATTCCCTTCTCTTTCTTGCCTGCAAACATGATTTTGTAACAAGCCTGAAACACTCACTGCTCACTCTTTTGTCTGAAAATTGCATAAGCAATCTCCAGACCCATCCAACTTATAATAAAAAAGGGTAAATGACAAGTCTATTATTAAAGTTTTGATTAGTACTATTAGCCAAAGTCCAAAGAGGGTTTTGTTCAACAGTTTGAAAAGCCAAACAGGCAAATTTCATGTAGGTTTCTATGAATGAATGACTGACATTTCAGATTGTCAAAATGTCGAAATCCTTCAACGACTTCCAAATAGGATGGAATAAGGGTAACTGCTTTTCATGTTTCCAGAAGGCTGGTAATTTTAAAGTTTAACCTCTCCTCTGCCAAGTAAATTTAAGTTTGGCATTCTTGCTTTCTATCCTCTTAATTCTTAGAGTTTCTCTGAGAAACAACCTAATCTGGATTATACTAGAGATACTATTCTTGAACCAGTATGGAAGACTGTGCCCACATACAGCATTGTGGCTTACTGAATTTATTGTCCTTAAACAAGACAGTGAATAGCCAATTAAATCACTTTTAATGTGTGTCACTTTGGGGATGGTCTGGGACTGTGACTCTTATTTTCAAATAAAAAGGTGTAGATGTAAGCCATTACTGGTACCGCATGCTTCAGCAGGGTCAGAGTACAGCCTGTTCAGCTTCCATTAAGAACCACTGCAGCAGACCTGGCATTATATAACATTTAATCCACATTCTGATTTGAAGAAAATCCTGAGAAATTCTCATTTGATTACTTGAGTCCTCATTACCATTAGCTTTTGGAATGAGGTTTGTATCCAGGTGGGAGAAGGCATGAGTAGTGGAAAGAGAAATAGGCTTTCAATGAGACAGACTTGGTTTTAAGTCATTGTTCTGCCACTTACTAGCTTGTATGCCAACATGGGCCAATTTGTTTTAATGGCTACAGAATAAGTCCCTAACCCCACCAGCACTTTTTCAAATGTATGCTAATTGGTTTCACTGGAAATCCTGCAGAGATTATTTGGAACATTTGTTGCAATTCCATTACAATGTTTAAAAAACAAAAAAAATGTGTTTGTTGCCAATCCTTTCCCTTCACTGCTGCCAGTCACATTGCTAAAATGCAAATAATGTAACTGGCCCACTAACAACCTTCAAGGGTTCTACAGTGCCTGAAGAATATAGTCCAAGGCCCTGAGCAGGATTGGGGGGTTAAAGTCTTGTGTATCACCCTTGTTCTCTCTGCTACCATCGTCTGGCTCAATATTTATTTTTCAGCGTTCAAATGTTCGTACTGTAAGTATACAATTTGAAAATCCTTGATATTTGTATATACTCAGGAAAACATCACCAATACTGAGATAGTGAATATACCCAGCACCCCAAAAGGTCTTCTTGCTTATTTTAATCCCACTCTTACTTACTAGTACCTAGGTAACTACTGATTTATTTCTTGTCACTATTGATTAGTTTACACTTTGTAGAATTTTCTATAAATGGAAATCAAAAAGTATGTGCGCTTTTATCGGTCTTCTTTATCACAGAAAATTATTATGAGATTCCTCCATATTGTAGCATGTGTCAGTAGTTTTTTACTTCTTACTGCCTTTTATTCTGAGCTTTTGTTGTACGGCTAGAACACAGTTGATATATCCATTCACCCATTGATGGATATGTAGGTTGTTTCTATAATTTTGGGGTGATACAAGTAAGGTTGCTACAAACATCCATCTGTAAGTCTTTGTATAGATGTATACTTAAATTTCTCATGGGTCAGAATCTATGAATATAATGGTTTTATCAACTGTGAAGTGTTATGTCTTTTTAAAAAATCACCAAAATGTCATCACAAGGGTTTTTGCATTTGTAAATGTCTACCAGCAGGACATGAGATTTCTATTTGTTCCACATCCATACAATTGGAGTCACCATTCCTTTTGATTTTAGACATTCTAGTAAGGCATGTAGTGGCATCTTTGTGGTTTTAGTTTATATTTCCCTAATGATTAATGACAAATGATTACTTACTATAGATATGTGTACTCTAATGAAGTTTATGTAAAAATCTTTTGCCTGTTTATTATTAGTTTGTTTGACTTCTTATAATAACATCTGGAGTGTCCTTTATATACTCTGGAATAAAATATGTTATTGGATATTTGATTTGCAAACACCTTGTCCATACCTGTGTGTTTTCAATTATTCTCTCAGTGTCTTTTGAAAGGCAAAACTACTTAATTGTGATGAAGTTTCATTTATTATTTTTTTTGTAGATCTTGCTTTCAGTGTCATAGCTAAGAAATTTGCCTAACCTAAGGCCACATTGACTTTTTTTTCCTGTTTCCCTCTAGAAGCTTTATAGTTTTACATTTAAAATTTAGAACTATGATCCATTTTGTTAATTTTTATATACAGTATGAGATATGGATTCAAGTTCACATTTTTGCATTTGAATATCCTATTGTTCCAAAACCATTTGTTGAAAAGACTATCTTTTATCTGATGAATTACTTTTGTAAAAAATCAGTTGTTCTTAAATGTATGGATCTGTATCTATGGATGTTTATTTTGTTCCACTGGTCCATATGTCTATCTTTATGACACTACCACAGTCATTCCTGTAGCATTCTAATAAATCTTGACATCAGGTAGTATAATTCCTTCAACTTCACCCTTCCTTGCCTTTTCCAACTTCTGGGGGCTCCTGGAATTCCTCAGCTTCTGGCAGCATAATTTCAGTCTCTTCCTCAGTTTTCACATGCCTTTTTTCCCTGTGTCTATGTATAAATCTCTATTTTATGAAGACACCAGTAACTGGATTTAGGGCCCAAATCCAAGAAGATCTCATCTCAAGATCCTTAACTAATTATACCTGCAAAGACTGTAATTCAGGGGACACTTAATTTAAATCATTAGAGTGAGTCTTTGTACTTTGTAACTTTCAAGAGATTTGTCCACTTCATCCAAGTTATCAAATCTATTGGTATGAATTCATAATATTCAAGTATAACATTCTTGATATTGTTAATGTGTGTCTATTTTATATTTATTCTAGATCAATATGGCTAGATATTACCAATTTTACTGATATTTTCAAAGAATATACTTTTAGTTTCATTGATTTTCTCTATTGTTTTTCTGTCTTCTATTTCATTGAGGGAGATTACACTGGATCTTTATTACATCCTATCTTTTGCTTACCATGCATTTAATTTTCTCTTATTAGTTTCTTAAGGTGAAAGCTGAGGTCATTCATGACACTTTTTTTCTAAAGCAGAAAGTGTTATAAAATTTCCTGTAAGTTCTGTCTTCAGTAAATTCCACAAATTTTTCTACATTGTATTTTCATTTTCATACAGTTCAAAAATATTTCCTGAATTCCCTCTTAATTTTTTTTCTTTGGACCATAGGTTATTTAGAAGTGTGTTATTTAGTTTTCAAATATGGGGGATTTTCTAGGTATCTTTTGCTATCAACTTCTAATTTAATTTCATTAAAATTCATAAAAGATACTGTGTAACATTAATTATTTTAAGTGTATTGAAATACATGTTTGGGCCAGAATATGGTCTATCTTGCTAACTATTTAATGTGTATTTGAAAACAATAGATATTCTACTCCAGTTCAGTGGAGTATTCTATAAATGTTAATTAGGCCAAGTTGGTTTTTAGTGTTGTTCAAGTCATCTATAAATTTAATGATTTTTTGTTGACTTGCCCTATTTGTTGTGAGTATTCTAATATCAAGTTATGATAATGATTTATTGATTTCTACCTGCAGTTCTAATAGATTTTGCTTCATATATTTTGAAGCTGTGTTATTAGATGCCTAATGGCTTACCAATGTTACATCCACTTTTTGAGTTGCCACTTAAAATCTACTTTGTCTAATATATCTACTGCAACTATTTTTTGCTTAGTGATAGCATGACATGTTTTGTTCTCATTTATTTTCACTTTAACCTATTTGTATTTTTATATTTAATGTATGTTACCTGTATTTGATGTATGGTTTTTATCCAACCTCACAATCTCTGACTTTCAATTGGAGCATTTAGTCCATTTATATGTAATGAGATTATCAAAGTTGTTTTTAAATTCACCATATTTTTAACTTTTGTCCCATATGTCCCATATATTGTTTATAGCCTTGCTCCTCTTATTATGCCTTCTTTTGGATTAACTATTTTTAATTGCTTTTAACTTCATTTTTAAGCTACACTTCTCTTCTATTATCTTCTCTTTTATTATATTTTATTATCTACACTTCTCTTTTATTATCTTAATAGGTGCTTTAGAATTCATAGCATACATCTTTGATTATAGTATAGCTTCAAGTGCTATGACAATACATCATATGTAAGAACCTTACAATAATAAACTTCCATTTCTTCCATCCTGCCCTTTCACTATTATTATCATATATTTTACTTCCATGTACATTATAAAATTCACAATACATTGTTAATAGTTTTGCTTTAAATAATTATCTTTCAAATATATCTAAAGATAAGACTCTCTTTAAATATTATTTACCCATGTAGTTACCATGTCTGGTGTTTTGCATTACTTTTGAATGGGCATACAGTTTTTGGCCATTCAGTAAAAATAATGCACCCACACATTAAATACAAGAAATTTGTCTTTTCAAGTTTGACAAAATATTTTAATGGTTTTATTGATACATACAATTCCTCCATTTAAAATATATAATCATTGGGGTGCCTGGGTGGCTCAATGGGTTAAAGCCTCTGCCTTCAGCTCAGTCATGATCCCAGGGTCCTGGGATCTAGCCCAGCATCAGGCTCTCTGCTCAGCAGGGAGCCTGCTTCCTCCTCTCTCTCTCTCTGCCTGCCTCTCTGCCTACTTGTGATCTCTGTCTGTCAAATAAATAAATAGATAAATCTTAAAATATATATATATATATATACATAAAATCACTGATGTTTAGTATATTCACAGAGTTGTGTAACCATCATTATAATCTAATTTTATAAATTTTTTGATGCCAAGAAAAAAAATAAAAACAAGATACCCATCATCAGTCCCTCCTATTTCCTCCCAATTCTCTTCCTGCTCTTAGGGAAATATTAATTTACTTTCTGTCTCTGTATATTTGCTTATTTTGAATATTTCGTGTAAATGGAATTATAACCGTAATTGGTATTTTATGGTCTTTTGTGACTGGCTTATTTCACTTAGCATAATGTTTTCAAGGTTCCTCCATGTTGTAGCATATATCAGTACTTCATTTCTTTATATTGCTGAATAATATTCCATTGTATAAATATACTATGTTTTCTTTACTTGTTCACCAGTTGATGGAAAATTGAGTAGTTTCTACTTTGGGGCCATTATGATTATTGCTATAATAAACATCTGTTTACAAAGTTTACCATGAAGACATGTTTTGAATTATCTTGGGTATATAACTAGAAGTGAAATAGCTATAAGTCATATAATAATTCTGCATTTAATATTTTGAAGACAAGCCAAAGTGTTTTCCAAAGTGGCTATACGTTCTACATCTCTACCACCAATGTATGAGGATTCCAATTTGCACAAATCCTTTGCCAACACTTGTTATTATCCTTAACTATTATTATAGTCATTCTAGTGGGCATGAAGTAACATCACATTATTGTTTCGATTTGCATTTCTGAATAGTGTAATGTGCATTTTATCATATGCTTATTTATCATCTGTATACTATCATTGGAGCAATGGCTATTCATATTCTTGGCCCATTTTTAGTGGGTTATTATTATTATTATTTTATTATTATTTGGGTTGTAATAGTCATTTACATATTCTAAACACAAGACTCCTGCTACATAAATAATTTCTAAATCTAAATATCTCCTCATTCGGTGGGTTTTCACTTCACTTCACTGATACTATTTGCAGTTTAAAAGTTCTGTTATTTTGTGAAGTTCAATATATCTGTTTTTTTTTTCTTTTGTCACTTATACTTTGGTGTCATATCTAAGACTTTGCTTAGCAAACAATTTATAGCAACCATTGATCTGAGCTCTAGGGTACATCCTTAAAAAAAAAAAAAATACATGGTTCCTGCTTTCATGTAAAGTTTAGTTGGAGAGACAGGCATTTATTCACATCAACACACAAATATATAATTGCAAACTAGTTAGAGGAAATGTCAGGAGACCAGATGTATGTGCGTGTTTGCTTCCAGAGAAAATTGTAAAGGGAACAGTTCCTGATGAAACAGTATTTGAATTGAAACATCTAAGACCTAAAAGAGAAAGGGTAATGGAGGAAGCTCCCTAGGCAGAAAGGCATGTTACCTAAGGGAACTGAAATTGGGCAGTATTAAGTTACAGAGGGAACCAGGCTGAGAGGAACACAAGATAAGACTGCAGAAGTAAGTAGGGATAAGAGCATGCAGAGACTTATAGATCATGTTAAGGACTTTAATATTTTCCCTAAAATCAATGTGGAGTGACTAAAGGATTAATCACTTTGGCTGCAGTATGCAAAACAGATAATGAAGAGAGTAACTGGCAAGGTAATGATGCAAGTGGTTAGGAGGCAACTGTAATCCATTCAGGCAAAAGATGATGGTGGCATGGAGTATGACAACAGCAGTGGAGGTAGAGAAAGCTAAAGAAACTGGGGATACATTTACTTAGAAAAATGACAAAACTGCCCTTGAATAGGATATGTGAGGTACAGTGATTGGCTGCTACGTTTGTCCAAAAAGGTGTCCTTTGAGTCTTGAGTCTTTGAGTTAATTTCTTTGATAACCAAACATTTGGTTGTCCTTCAATATGATTGAGTACCTGAACTTCTTGTTTTGCTCTGCTTCCAAATCTGATCTCATTAACTTGTGATTTCTGTTCTCTTATAAGGTGTTGTTGTTGTTAATTTTAATTTTTGTATCATTTACATGCAATGGTACATTGGTTTCAGGTGTACAATATAGTGATTCAGCAATTCCATACATCACCCAGTACTCGCCACAACGAGGGCACTCTTCAATCTCCATCACCTATTTTTACCCATTCCTTGCCCACCTCCCCTTCGGTAACAATCAGTTTGCTCTCTATAGTTAAGAGTCTGTGTCTTGGTTTCTCTCTCTCTCCTTTTTTCCCTTTGATTATTTGTTTTGTTTCTTAAATTCTACATATGAGTGAGATCATGTGGTATTTGTCTTTCTCTGCCTTACTCAGCTTAGCATTATACTCTCAAGTTCCATCCATTCTCCTATACAGAGACTCCATACCACATGTCAGATACAACCCTTGATACAGGTCCTCAAGTAATATGACATACACTTCTCTGCTAAATTCTGTGCATTTATCTCTTTAGATTATTTTTCTTCTGGCAGCCATTAGTACAATCTGTCCAATCAAGTTCAATTTTCCAGAATATTACAAGGTACTAGCTTATGCGGCTGTCATTCTTACTGGCAGAATCCTAGAACATGGATCAGGTAAGAATTTTCCTCTCCACACACTGGAAACCAGTCTCAACTAGAGATAAGCAAGGCCTATAATTGATAAGTAATCTTAATAGCTCTAGCACTGATATGCTTCCACAATACAAACATCCTCTGAATTCACAAACTTACTCATCCTAGTTCCCTAATCAGACCACCCATTCACCACACCCTCTGCAGAACACAATAAAATATTTAATGTCTCTTTTGGATATGAAAATGGATGAATTTCTTCCTCCATGTTGAAGCTTTGGGGAATATGATATATAATTACCCTCTCCTATAATTTCCTATATTAAACTCTGAAGTTTGTAATATATATCCCTATAATTACTTCTATATGTAATTACATTTACATAATACTCACATGATTTTATTTACATAATATCTAAGGTAATGATTCATTTTTCAGAAACTTTTTATATGTCCCCAAACAGGATACATTGGAGCTACATTATTTCTTACATGAAATGCTAAAGAAAAAAAAATGAGCATATACATATACATTAGCTTGTCATCATTATGCAAGTTTATAGATATATGGGGATTGATATTCAAATAGATGTAAGTAGAATGAAGAAAAGTAGAAAAGGCATTCATTCTCTTGTGTCAGAGTGACAAAATATTGTTTCCTTGTAACATTAAAAGAGAGGTATATTACATCCTAAATATAATCAACATTAAAGCACTCCATAATGATGAAGAGATTGAATGCAAGGATTTTCCCCCCAGAGTTGTTGCCATCTCACCCCAGGTGTGTGTAGTGCCCAGTGGTTTCTATGTATAATGGGAAGATTTAAAGCTTTGGAGTCAATTATATCTGGGTTCAAATCCTAGGACTGCAACTTCCAGCTGAATGATCTTAGGCAAGCTATTTCATCTTTCTGAATCTATTTTTTCCATCAAAGCTCAGATAATAATATATATACTTCAGAATGCTCCTTAAGGATTAAACAACTAATAGAAATCAAAGAGTTTGTTATATAAGGTGGTGATCAACAAAATTTCATTTTCCCTTTCAATTATTTTCTTTACAGAACTTTATGTATCTTTTTAGTGGCTTTTGCCTATTGATAGGTAAGCCAGGTAATTAAGATTAATTTACAGAGAGCTAACTTCCAAGTAATTTCTTTACTATAGAGGTTTTCAAGCATAAATGAATATTAGAATCCCCTGGAGGGCTTGTTAAGCCGTAAGGTCCATGGCACCACCATCAGAATTTTTGACTTAGGTGGTCTGAGTAGGCCCAAGAATCTGTATTTTTAAAAAGTTATGCTGGGGCACTTTGTGGCATAGTCAGTTAAGCCTCTGACTCTTGGTTTCAGCTCAGGTCATGTTCTCACAGTCATGAGACTGAGCCCCAGGTGGGCTCTGTCCTCAACATGGAGTCTGCTTGAGTTTCTCTTCTCCCTTTCTCTACCCCCACACAAATAAATAAATAAATCTTTAAAAAAATTAAAAACAAATAAAAGTTATGCTGATGTTGCTGATTGGTGACCACACTTTGAGAACTGATACTATAGTACATGTGCAACCACCAAAATGATATGATTGGTAAAAACAAAGGAAAGTCCACATTTTCCAGAGCCACATTTGCTGCCCTAAACTATAAATATATTCTTTATAAGGGTCAACATGATCCCATAATAGATAGGAGTCAGTCAGTACAACCAGACTTGTCCCTCTCTCGGTGTGACCTAGGGCATGTCACTTCACAATGCTTGGCCTCAGTTTCTCTATCTTAAAATTTAAAGGACTGGAGTAGGTCAAAGTCTTTCTTTTTCTCTTTTGTTCATTTGTTCATTCCTTCCTTCTTTCTTTCTGTGTGTGTGTGTGTGTGTGTTCCTTGAGCACTGTGGGGAAGGGGTCTTCACAGCAAACTCATGGATGGGTTGGTGGTATAGCTGAACAGATAAGAACTTGAACTTCTCTTATCACCAAATAGATCAGTTCTTCTTATATAACTTTTATATACAGTATCATTCCACATAACATAAAACAAACAAAAAACAAATTAAAAAAAAATAAATTCAAACAAATAACCAGTCTGAGAAAATATTTCTGCTAGATCACATCTGTGGTCACTTTTATACTGGCTTTCACAGATATTAAGCTCTCTATATAGAACATTCTATACTCTTAGTTTTCTGTGCTTACAATGATATTCAATAGGGATAAAACCCAAAGCACTGCAAATCTTCAAAATTCAAGCTATCGTCAGTGCACTTTCAGTGTTAGTATTTTTTATATACTAATAATCTGAAAACAGATAGCCATCCTTACTCCCTGTGACAGCACTATTAATTTACATATACGTATACCACTCTGATTAATATTCTAGGAAATTCCATGATACAATTAACAGTTTTGAGTGTTTCCTCTGTGCTACACAGTATACTAAGAGCTTGAAATGTATAACCCAGTTCAAACCTTGGAAAAACCCTTTTAAATGATATCATTGTTCCCTACTAGTTACAAACGCAGCATGTGTAGCAAGGAATCACAGCTGGTAAAGATGAGGCTAACTAGAATATAATTCTAAATCTATTTGTCTCTAAAGTTTATGTTCTATTTATGCTATAAAAAAGATTAAATGTTCAAGTAGGTATCAAATGAGTCAATCAAAATATATTTAAAAAGATCTCTAATACCAAAAGAATAAAAAATAAACAAAGATACTATATCCCTATGTAAGAAGAGCTAGCCCTCCTCCAGCAAAGACCTTTCATGCAGTGAATAAAAAGGAGGATTTAAATAGTTTCCCCAGAATCATGGAGGCATTTTTAAGGACAATGAAATATCATTATTCTATTACCTATTTGATTTTTCAAAGTTTTCTTTTTTTCTTTTTTTTTTTTTTTAAATAATTTATTTGACAGAGAGAGAGAGAGAGCTAAAGAGGGAACACAAGCAGGGGTGGAGGGAGAGATAAAAGCAGGCCCTCCTCTGAGCAGGGTGCCTAACTCTGGGCTTGATCCCAGGGCTCTGGGATCATGACCTGAGCTGAAAGCAGATGCCTAACGACTGAGACACCCAGGAGCCCCTAATTTTTCGAAGCTTTCAAATGTTAACTGAAAGGCTTTCGGTTAAATTAATGAAATTAAAACAAAAGCACATGTTAACTAAAGGCCATAGTCTAAGGTATTAACACTTGTGAGTTGGAGGTGTGGTAAGATTTGAAGTAGGGAAGGCATCATGAAACACTGAAAACCACCACAGGACCAGCTTCTTGATAACCTTTGGGTACTGACTCCAAAGATACTTCATTTTGAACCTCTTAATTTCATGTAAAGAAAGCTTTAATGGAGTTTAGATCCACGGGTCATAATCTCAAGAGACCTAGATGGTGATTTTGTATAAACTCTGAGCAGGTCAGTAGGAAGAGGAATCCTTTTAATCCAAAAACACTCATCCATCTTTTTATTAACTGTGTAAACAATTCAGAAAAAAAAACAAAACAAAATAAAAAACAAAAACCAAGGGGCTACCCCAAATCAGCCCAATGATTGAGACTATTGGGGTCAGAAATCAAATGCTATACCTTTTGAAGTGATGGTAATTTGCATCATAAATTAGGGTTTTATGGTTGACCTTGTTGCTCTTCTTTGAGATCTCAGATAACCAGGTACCATCCACCAGTTAGGCCTGTATATCTATATTCTGCAGCTGTATTCATTACCTGTTTTCAGCGAGTTATTTGTAAAGGTTGTGAGAAGGAATAACCACAAACTTTACTTAAATAAAGATGTAAGTTACAATATGATCACTGACTTGTGATGGTTTGACTTAGGATATTTTGACTTCAAGAAGATGCAAAAGTAACACACATTCAGTAGGAACCATATTTTGAAATTTGATCTTTTCCCAGGCTAATGATTTTATAATACTCTCTTGAGATGTTGCATAATGGCAATGAGCCAGAGTTTCCAGTTGGCCCCAAGATCACCAGGGTAAACAACCAACATATTTATAACCATTCCATACCCATTTATATTTTCCCCTTTCAGCACAGAATTAAATAAATTACATAAGATACTCAACACTTTATTACAAAATAGATTTTGTATTGGATGATTTTCCCTAATTATAAGTGTTCTGAGCATGTTTAAAGTAGGCTGGATAAGCTATGAAGTAGAGTAGGTTAGGTTAGGTATATTAAATTGATTTTCAACTTAATGATATTTTCAACTTACAGTGAATTTATCCAGACATAATTCTATGGTAAGTAGAGGAAGATCTGCTCTGTTTATATAACAAATGAAAATGGGAATAGCCTTGGCCTCAATTATTCCCTCAGTTGAGAAATTAAAGTTAGCTCATTGTCATGTATAAATATATATATAATATATAATATATATTATATATAAAAATATATATTTATTTTAAGTTTTCCTCATGGCCTTTCCTTAGGAATCCTAAGGAAATTACATTATATATAATAATATATAGATGATATATATATTATATATATAAATATATACATTTATTTTAAATTTTCCTCATGGCCTTATAATTTAAAAATCCCAGTGAAAAATATTAACTAAGGAATATATGTAGAAACTGGAGATAAATATTATCAACATGAGAGTAATCAGATTTCTGCTATAAATCTTCCTATTTTGATAATTAAATGTCATAAGCAACTGATTTTATAGCATTTTTGATCAAAAAGCAGAGATACATTTAATATTAACAAAAATAGGAATACACTAATGAATAATGACAATCCATTCATAGGCTCTTCTAATCTTTCTGTTAATATAATGATGCACTGAAGCACCAGGCATGAAGTTCTGCAGTCAAATGCTCTACCTGAGCTATACCCCCTAGCATGAAATTCTGATTGTTCTGTTTTCCATTTCAATGTCTCTCCTAGTCTTTATCAAAATCACGAACCATAAAGGTAAATAATATTTCATATTACCAACATACTACAATTCTGTATCTATTCTCCAGAATGGATAGTTATTTCCAAATATCCTCTACTTTGCAGGTCACAGATCTTTACAACTTTGACTGGTACATGATTTCTACTACATAAAATTTGTATTCCACCATCTTGAAAAATGCATGCAAAGACTGTGAATATTCAGTTTATTTTGTGGTTTTAACCCCTACATTTTCACATTCAGGGGAAACATCTGTCCTACTAATCATTATTACTTTCATTTCAACAGACAATGCATTCAAATACTGATTAGAATAAGATGCTGCAAGCTTCCAGTGCATATCAAACAGAAGAACAATGAACACCCAGATTACATTAGAAGGACTGTGACTAAAGACATTCAGACAGAATATGTGTTGATAGGGTAATTATTAGGTGGAGTAAATTGCAATGTAGAAGCTTTAACAAGTACTTGTATAAATAGTTTCTTTTCCACAAAAGAGATCTTGTAGTACAGAAAAAAAGGTCCCTACTTCTAGTAATTTCCAAAATCAATTGCCTCAAGTTCTATTTTAAGAATATTTTTAAAGTTTCACTCTGAAGTGTAGTATATAGATTTAATTTTTAGTGGGTACTTTTTGGTACTAGAAGCCATACCTGATCCAGTGATTTCTTCTTCACTCCATGCAGTGAGAATCTACAGAGAACTGATGCGATGAGACAGCTACCTGGGGTGACCTAAAATGAAAAAAGCATTTTGAAATTAGGAAAAGAAACCTGCAAACTTTAGTAATGATGGCTTCATAATAGGATGTTTTTTGGGGATTCAACATTTACAGTGTATGCACTGGGTATCGAGCCCAGTTAACTGTGGACATGGACGTTCTTTCCATAATGAACTAGGTTTAATGCCAATAAATATTTGTGATATTAATGGATGAGCAATTAAAAATGAAAATAAAAATTCTTTCTCTGGACAAGTTTGTAAGTTATTTGGGAAGGTAAAATATCACATGAAAAAGATTTACTAATTATAGCATAGTACATCAAATATATAAATCTGAATTTATACAAAGTCTCTTTTTTATACAAAATTTCTACAAATAAGTTTTGAACTGAAGATGCAATAAAAAGTAAAATGTGAACAGGAAGAAAATAACAGCTTCCCAGAAGATGGATTACTTCTGGAGAACTTACAGGAACCACCTAGGTAAGAAATGTTTAACCCTAATTCTAGAGAAGATATTACAGAAACATACAAACACACAACATATATGCTCATATACACATACACATATATACATATACATATGTGTATAGAGATATGTAAGTTACCATAAACGGTGTGATGTGATTACGAATGTCACTAGTTTTAGATGTAAAACTCAGTTACTCTAATTAAAAAATACATTCTATGTTATTTACCTGGCATCACATCAGAAAGACCAAAGTCAACTATAAGGGCTTCATTTATATATCTCCATTTCACCTGAGGCTTTGTTAATTAACCTGATAAATGTCAAAATAAATTTGCATTGGTGAAATTAGTGGCCTGTTGATTGGCATGTTGACCATTACAAGTAGGTTCTCACTGATGAAAAAAAAGGTATTTAAGATATGTGGATTTGTTTATATGCTTTCATAGGCTCCCTTCTTCCTTCATAATCATGATATAAGAACTGAATAAAGCTTGTAAACTATATCCTCAAGAACAGTGGCCATAGCATGACCAAGAAAAAAGATCCATAATCAACTTAAAATGTAGGAAAATTTAATTATAATGCAAGAGAATACAATTGCTTGATGACAACTATTATAGTTACCACTAATCACAACCACCTCTAGTGAACTTTGAGATGAGTAGTAATCAGAACAAGTAAAAGCACCACAATACTTTATTGAAATTAAAATATAGGTTGTAGAAATTTTATATTTGACTGCCAATGGATATCTATATTTAATAAATGTCTGTGTATATATAAGAACTTGATTTAACTTGTTCTTTATAAGTTTATATCAAAATTGCAGGTGTAGTGACTCTCAACCTGAAACTTCTTTGGTAGGTAACATTTTCTAACACTAAAAGAACCTAGAAGGTGACAATGACCAAATGGGCATAGCTCAACTTGCACCAATGATCTGAGCACAGTTCTAATCTTCAAGGTCTCTCCATTGATTCCTTATGTTGAAGGTGGCTCTCCAAAGAGCAATCATTTCAACCCAGAAGCAGTCATTGAACACATTCTCTTTGCTAGGTTCTGAATTTAGCACTGGTAAAACACAGATACACAAGTAAAAATCCTTATTTTCTTAGATTTCACAGTCTTATAAAGGTGCCTAACAGTTTATAATATAATTATGATTTAGCATGATGAGTGGAGAGTGGCAATGGCTAATAGCTAAGAGCAAAGTTACAGATAGACATACAATTATGGACAAATTATTAAACCCTCTAGGTTTTATTTTTCTTATAATAGGAATAAAAATAATGAGTGCATATGCAGAGCTTAGCACAGCAGCTGATATATAGTAAGTGGGCATAAATGGCAGTGATTATTTTGTTAAATACGTTCATATATATATTTACTTAAACATCCAACAAGTACTTTAATTTATATCACTTACTATATGTCACACATAGAGAAAAAGAAACATAGTCCCTTTCATTTTAAAGTTTTTTGAGGTACACATACACTACAAACACATAGAAGAACTGAATATTAAACCTCATTGTGCTAGATCTATGCCTTTAAGAAGCCTATTCAGAAAGTGATTTTTATCTTTCCAAAATCTATTTTCATACTGCTATTTCCACAGTAACTGGGAATAAGTTAATGAAAAACCATTTACAGTAGTGTCAAGCCCAAGTTTTCTATTGTTGTCAATTTACCTTGACCATTACCTATGGATAGGTACAAGACAATTCACCAAAGGCAATAGCAAACCAAAGATATGACTGGACAATGGTTAACATGGATCAATAAAAATGTGAGCCAATGGAATCAAGACCATAGGTTTTGTTCTTAATTGGATCTTTAGTTAATAAAACGACTGATAAATAGTGAGTACTTAAAATCTATTGAGTGATGAACACTAATATGTAAGATAGTATTCAGACATGCATATCAAACATGCATCCAAATAGCTGAAGATACTTAGCATCATCTTACAACTATCTAAGATAATAATCTTTATATGTCATAGTATTATATTTATAATTAGAAGAAAATTCACTTTGCCAGCTATAGACACAGCAATTTCAACAGACATTCAAATTTCTTCAATGGAGGCCCTTGTTCCGATGTGCTTTGGTGCCATTTTTCAAGTCTGAAAACTGAAATTGTTCAAAAATGAAATAATTGCAAATAGGGGAAAATCTGAATGCATAATAAAATAAATAAAATTTAATAAATAAAATGGTGAGTTTTATGTGAATTATGTCTCAGTAAAAGGCAATCTACAGGGCGCCTGGGTGGCTCAGTGGGTTAAGCCGCTGCCTTCGGCTCAGGTCATGATCTCGGAGTCCTGGGATCGAGTCCCGCATCGGGCTCTCTGCTCAGTGGAGAGCCTGCTTCCCTCTCTCTCTCTCTGCCTGCCTCTCCATCTGCTTGTGATTTCTCTCTGTCAAATAAATACATAAAAATCTTTAATAAAAAAAAAAGCAATCTACAATCAGTAACTTGCTGAATAAAGATTATACAATAATAGCCAAGTTTTGCTTTAACCTATTGTTTGACCGTTTCAATGTAACACTGCTATACTATCCTATTTTTCTGAAAATGGGATTATAATGATGATGGCAATTGTGGTGGTGGTGGTCATGACGATGACATTAATGACGATGTTAAGAATTTTGATGAAGGAGGAGGACTCGAGGTGGCAAAGGAATAATAGGCTGACATAACATCAGGTCACAGGAGTTTAATTAGATAGTTATCAAAACATTCAGAACACCTACATAACCAACAGGAGATCAAAGAGAAGAAGAGCAGCAATTCTAGAAACAGAAAATCGACCACTTTCTGAAAAGTAGGACATGCAAAGAAGTGAATCTGAAGGCACAGGAAGATAGACCGCGGGGTGAGGGGCCAGCTCCTGGCAAGTGGTGGAGCAATGGAGCACAAAATCAGAACTTTTAAAAGTCTGCTCCACTGAGGGACATTGTTCCAGAGGCTAAGCAGGGGTGGAGCCCTTGCAGGGACAGTGTGGTCTCAGGTCCCATGGAGTCACAGAAGGATTGGGGGGTCTGATTGTAGCAGAGCTCAGAGGTATTAGAGCAGGGAAGCCAGTTACAGAAACGGAGCCAAGGAGTGAGCTCTCGGCTTGGGATTACCTTAAACTGTGATATGTGGCACAATCAGACCACTGCTGTTTGATCACAGACCCCACAAGGGACAGATATGGGGAGACTCACCTTCCTTTTCTGGAGGCAGGAATCTGCTTGGTTTGAAGGCTCCAAATGGGGCTGTGTGCCAAAGACAGGGCCACATTCTGAGCTCACCTGGCCTGTGACCAAGCATTTCTGTCTCTCCCAGGGAGATGGGAGTGATTGAGCGCTTTTCTCCGATGATGCACTGAGGAGTGGGGCCCCAAGCTCTCAGCTTCTCAAGGTGAGAGACTGGGAGGCTGCCATTTTCATTCCCATCTTCCAGAGCTCATTCAGGGAACAAAAGCTCTCAAGAGCAAATCTGAGCAGATTACTTAGCCCGGCCCCTGACAAGGGTGGAGCAATTCCACCTGGGGCAAAGACACATGAGAATCACTATAATAGGTCCCTTCCCCAGAAGATCAGGAAGAACATCCAGCCAAGACCAAGCTCACTGATCAAGGAGAAGAGCGGAATTCCAGAAGAGGGGAAAGCAAAGCATGGAATTCATGGCTTTCTCCCCATGGTTCTTTAGTCTTGCAAAATTATTTTTTTAATTTTATTTTTTTCTTATTCTAATTTTTATAAATTTTAATCTTTCCTCTTGTAACATTTTTAAACTAGTTTATCTTAACAATACCTTTCTTTAAAAAAATCTTTCTGAACCTTCTTTATTATAGTCATATTTTATCCTTCATTGTATCTAACTTTAATTTTTGTAAACATTTAGGGTTTATTCCTCTAAAAAATGTTGGGATACAACTTCTAACAAATCAAAATATACCCTAAATCTATCAGAGGGCTTTCTTCTAGTCTCTAGCCTGAGCAAATTCTCTCCACTTTCTTTTTCATTCTTTTCCTAACCAACTTATCTTATCAACTCCTTTTTTAGAATGTTGTTTAAATTTTCATCCTTACAGTCATATTCCATCCTTTCACTGAGTTGACCCTTATTTTTGTATATGTATATAAGGTTTTTTTCATTAAAATTTTGGGACCTAGTTTCTTCTAAGAGACCAAAATACACCCAAAATCAAGTGGGTGGCTCTCTTCTTTTCAACAGTCTAATATACACACACACACACGCATATATATATATATATATATATATATATATATATATATATAATTAAAAAAAATATTTTTAAGGGGCATCTGGGTGGCTGAGTGGGTTAAGCCTCTGCCTTCAACTCATGTCATGAACTCAGATCAGGGATTGAGTCCCTCATTGGGCTCTCTTCTCAGCAGGGAGTCTGCTTTCCCCTCTCCCCACCTGCCTCTCTGTCTACTTCTGATCTCTCTCTCTCTAGTAAATAAAATTTTTACAAAATTGTAACTTCTTTCTACCCCCTTTCTTCTCCCCACAATTTGGGGTCTCTTCTGATTTGGTTAATGCGTATTTTTCAGGTGTCTCTGCCATCCTTTCAGTATTTTATTCTCTTGTTCTTATAATCTTACCTGGATAAAATGACAAGGTGGAAAAACTCACCACAAAAAGAAGAACAAGAGGAAGCATCAAAGGCTAGGAACCCAATCAACATGGACATTAGTAACATATCAGATCTAAAGTTCAGAATAACAATTCTCAAGGTGCTAGATTGGTTTGAAAAAGACATGGAAGACATTAGAGAAACCCTATCTTGAGAAATAAAAGTCCTTTCTGGAGAAACAAAAGAACTAAAATCTAACCAAGTTGAAATAAGAAAACCTGTTAATAAGGTGCAATAAAAAATGGAGTCTCTTACTGCTAAGATAAATGAGGCAGAAGAGAGAATTAGTGATATAGAAGATGAAATGATGGAGAATAAAGAAGTTGAGCAAAAGAGAGACAAACAACTACTGGACCATGAGGGGAGAATTCAAGAGACAAGTGATACCATAAGATGAAACAATATTGGAATAATTGGGATTCCAGAAGAAGAAGAAAGAGAGACGGGGCCAGAAGGTATATTGGAGAGAATTTTTGTGGAAAATTTCCCTAAGATGGCAAAGGGAACAAACAACAAAATCCAGGAGGCACAGAGAAGCCTCTTCAAAATCACTAAGAATAGGTCCATACCCCATCATCTAATAATAAAACTTAAAGTCCTACTGGCAAAGCAAAAGTCCTGATAGCAGCCTGGGACAAAAAGTCTGTAACATAGAATGATAAAAATATTAGAATGGCAGCAGACCTATCCACAGAGACCTGGCAGGCCAGAAAGAACTGGCATGATATAGTCAGACCACTAAATGAGAAAAACATGCAGCCAAGAATATTATATGCAGCTAGGCTATCATTGAAAATAGAAGGAGAGATAAAAAGCTTCCAGGACAAACAAAAACTAAAGAATTTGTAAACACCAAACCAGCTCTACAGGAAATAATGAAAGGGGTCTTCTAAGCAAAAAAGGAGCCTAAAAGTAATAGACCAGAAAGGAAGAGAGCCAATGCACAGTAACAGTCACCTTACAGGCAATACAATGGCACTGAATTCATATCTCTAATAGTTACGCTGAATATAAATGGGCTAAATGCCCCAATCAAAAGACACAGAGTATCATAATGGATAAAAACACAAAAGCCATCAATATGCTGTGTACAAGAAACTCATTTTAGACCCAAACACACCTCCAGATTTAAAGGGAGGGGGTGGAAAACAATTTACCATGCAAATGGACATCAAAAGAAATGTGGTGTGGCAATCTTTATATCAGATAAATTAGATTTTAAGCCAAAGAGTATAATAACAGATGAGGAAGGACACTATCAGACTCAAAAGGTCTGTCCAACAAGAAGATCTAAAAATTTTAAATGGCTATGCCCCTAATATGGGAGCAGCCAACTATATAAACCAATTAATAATAAAATCAAAGAAACACATCAACAATAAATAACAGTAGGGGACTTTAACACCCCCCCCCACTGAAATGGACAGATCATCTGAGCAAAAGATCAACAAGGAAATAAATGCCTCAAATGACACACTGGACCTGATGGACATCACGGATATTATATTCAGAACATTCCATCCCAAAGCAACAGAATACACATTCTTCTCTAGTGCACATGGAATATTCTCTAGAAAAGATCACATCCTGGGTCACAAATCAGGTTTCAACTGGTACCAAAAGATTGGGATCATTCCTTGCACATTTTCAGATCACAAGGTTCTGAAGCTAGAACTCAATCACAAGAGCAAATTTGGAAAGAACCCAAATACATGTAGGCTAAAGAGCATCCTACTAAAGAATGAATGGGTCAACAAGAAATTAAAGAAGAATTGAAAAAATCATGGAAACAAATGATAATGAAAACACAACGGTTCAAAATCTGTGGGACACAGCAAAGGCAATCCTGAGAGGAAAGTATATAGTGAAACAAGCTTTTCTCAAGAAACAAGAAAGGTCTCATGGACACAACCTAACCCTACACCTAAAGGAGTTGGAGAAAGAACAGAAAAGAAATCCTAAACCCAGCAGGAGGGAAGAAATAATAACGATCAGAGCAGACAACACAGATGGAACTAGAGCGTATCATGCTTAGCGAAATAAGTCAAGCAGAGAAAGACAACTATCATATGATCTCCCTGATATGAGGAAGTGGTGATGCAACATGGGCGCTTAAGTGGGTAGAAGAAGAATCAATGAAACAAGAAGGAATTGGGAGGGAGACAAACCATAAGTGACTCTGAATCTCACAAAACAAACTGAGGGTTGCTGGGGGGAGAGGGGTTGGGAGAAGGGGGTGGGATTATGGACATTGGGGAGGGTATGTGCTTTGGTGAGTGCTGTAAAGTGTGTAAACCTGGTGATTCACAGACCTGTACCCCTGGGGATAAAAATATATGTTTATAAAAAATAAAAAATTAAAATATATATATATATATATATATTAAAAAAAAAGATCAGAGCAGAAATCAATGAAAAAGAAACCAAACCAACCAAACAAACAACAACAACAACAACAAAAACAATAAAACAATTCAATGAAACAAGTTGATGGTTCTTTGAAAGAATTAATAAGACTGATAAACCCCTGGACAGACTTCTCAAAAAGAAAAGAGGAAGGACCCAAAGAAATAAAATCATAAATGAAAGAGGAGAGATCACAACCAACACCAAAGAGATACAAACAATTATAAGATCATATTATAAGCAAGTTTGACCAGCAAGTTTGACAATCTGGAAGAAATGGATGCATTCCTAGAGACATATAAACTACCAAAACTGAACCAGGAATAAATAGAATATCTGGACAGACCCATAACCAGGAAGGAAATTGAAGCAGTCATCAAAAATCTCCCAAGAAACAAGAGCCCAAGGAGAGACAGCTTCCTAGGGGAATTCTACCAAACATTTAAAGAAAAATTAATTCCTGTACTCCTGAAACTGTTCCAAAAAATAGAAATGGAAGGAAAACTTCTGAACTCATTTTAGGAGGACAGCATTACCTTGATCCCAAAAGCAGACAAAGACCCCATCAAAAAAGAGAATTACAGACCAATATTTTTGATGAACACAGATGCAAAAATTCTCACCAAAATACTAGCCAATAGGATCCAACAGTACATTAAAAGGATTATTCACCACGACCAAGTGGGATTTATTCCAGGGGTGCAAGGATGGTTCAAATCCACAAATCAATCAATGTGATATAATACATTAATAAAAGAATAAGAACCATATGATACTCTCAATAGATGCTGAAAAAGGATTTGACAAATTACAGCATCGTTTCTTGATCAAAACTCTTCTATGTGTAGAGAGAGAGGGTGCATACCTCAATATCATCAAAGCCATCTATGAAAAACCCACAGTGATTATCATTCTTAATGGAGAAAACCTAAGAGCCCTTTCACTAATGTCACAAACATGACAGGGATGTCTGTTATCATCACTGCTCTTCAAATAGTACTAGAATTCCTAGCCTCACCAATCAGAAAACAAAAAGAAATTAAAGGCATCCAAATCAGCGAAGAAGTCAAATTTCACTCTTTGCAGATGATATGGTACTTTATGAGGAAAACCCAAAATTCCACTCCAAAACTTCTAGAACTCATATAGGAATTCAGTCAAGTGTCAGGATATAAAATCAATGCACAGAAAAGAGTTGCATTTCTATACACCAACAAGACAGAAGAAAGAGAAATTAAGGAGTTAATCCCATTTATAACTGCACCCAAAACCATAAGATACTTAGGAAAAACCTAACCAAAGAGGCAAAGAATCTGTACTCAAGAAAACTATAAGCTCTTGAAACACTGAGGAAGACACAAAGAAATGGAAGAAATGTTCCATGTCCATGGATTAGAAGAACAAAGAGTGTGAAAATGTCTATGCTGCCTAAAGCAATCTACATGTTTAATGCAGTCCCTATCAAAATACCTTCCATTTTTTTCAAAGAAATGGAACAAATGATCCTCAAATTTATATGGAACCAGAAAAGACCCAGAATATCCAGAGGAATTTTGAAAAAGAAAGCCAAAGTTGGTGGCATCACAATTCCAGACGTAAGCTCTGTTACAGAGCTGTCATCATCAAGACAGTATGGTACTGGAACAAAAACAGATACATAGATCAATAAAACAAAATAAAGAGCCCAGAAATAGACCCTCAACTCTATGGTCAACTAATCTTCAACAAAGCAGGAAGGAATGTCCAATGGAAAAAAGGCAGTCTCTTCAAAAATGGCGTTGGGAAAATTGGACAGCCACATGCTGAAAAATGAAACTGGACCATTTCCTTATACCACACACAAAAATAGCCTCAAGATGGATGAAGGACCTCAATGTGTGAAAGGAATCTATCAAAACTCTTGAGGAGAACACGGGCAGCAACCTCTCCAACCTTACCCTCAGCAACTTCTTCCTAGAAACTTTGCCAAAGGCAGGGGAAGCAAGAAAAAAAAAGGAACTACTGGGACTTCACCAAGGTCAAAAGCTTCTGCACAGCAAAGGAAACAGTTGAAAAAAAAAAAAAAAAAAAGAACACTGACAGAATGGATGCAAATGGCATTATCAGATAAAGAGCAAGTATCCAAAATCTATAAAGAACTTATCAAACTCAACACCCAAGGAACAAAAAATCCAATCAAGAAATGGGCAGAGGGCATAAACAGACATTTCTGCAAAGAAAACATCCAGATGGCCAACAGACACATGAAAAAGTGCTTCACATCACTTGGCATCAGGGAAATACAAATCAAACCCACAATGAGATACCACTTTACACCAGTCAGAATGGCTAAAATTAACAAGCAGGAAATGACATATGCTGGCAAGGATACGGAGAAAGGGGAACCCTCCTACACTGCTGGTGGGAATGCAAGCTAGTGCAACCACTCTGGAAAACAGCATGGAGGTTCCTCAAAAAGTTGAAAATAGAGCCACCCCATGACCCAGCAATCACACTACTGGGTATTTACCCTTAAGATACAAATGTAGTGATCTGAAAGGTCACATGCACCCAAAGGTTTACAGCAGCAATGTCCACAATAACCAAACTATGGAAAGAACTTAGATGTTCATTATTAACAGGTGAATGGATAAAGAAAATGTGGTATACACATACAATGGAATACTACACAGCCATCAAAATAAAAGAAATCTTGCCTTTTGAGTGACATGGATGGAACTAGAGGGTATAATACTGAGTGAAATAACTCAATTAGAGAAAGACAATTATCATATGATCTTCCTGATATGAAGAATTTGAGAGGCAACGTGGGGGGCTGCAGGGGTAATGAAGGAAAAAAATGAACCAAGATGGGATCAGGAGGGAGATAAACCATAAGAGACTCTGAATCTCACACAAAAAACTAAGGGTTGCTGGGGGAGGGAGTAGGGAGAAGGTGGTTGTGTTATGGACATTGGGGAGGGTATGGGCTATGGTGAGTGCTGTGAAGTGTGTAAACCTGGCAATTCATAGACCTGTACCCCTGGGGCTAATAATACATTATATGTTAATAAAAAATAAAAAATTTAAAAAAAATTTTGATAAAGATGACAACCAGCCTTCTTATTGTCCAGTCTGACTCAATTCCTTTAAGGGTGTGTTTTCCCACCCTAAAGAAATATAATAAATAAATAAGACAAATATCATATCAATCATTCATTGACTTCATTCTGATCCACTAGCTTTGTCTCCTTAGAATTATCCCTTACTTCTTTTTTGACCATCTCCTTTCTTATTGATTTTCATCCAACTTAACCTCAGCCTAAAGTGCTCTTCATCAGCTACCTGAAAACTGCTTTCACCTCTATTCCAGAGTGACCCTGTAATGTGCATTTCAAAAGGGCATCTAGTGCCTGGACTCTGTCTTTCTCTATACTGAGACATGGCTGGCCAGTCTACCCTCAAAATGAGATGAGGATTTTGCATCATCACCACCTGGATACTGGTCCTAATTAAAAAGAAAAATGGAATGGGAAGAAATCAGAGAAGGAGACAAACCATGAGAGACTCTGGGTTCTGGGAAACAAACTAAAGATTACAGAAGGGAAGAGGGTGGGGGGATGGGGTAAACAGGTGATGGGTTATTAAGGAGGGCACATGTTTTGATGAGCACTGGGTGTTATATGCAACTAATAAATCACTGGATACTACATCTAAAACTAATGATGTACAATATGTTGGCTAACTGAACATGATAAAAATTTTTTATAAAAGGAAAGAAAATGGAATAATGAATGAAGGAGGTAGCTCAAGTCAGCAGCAGGTAGGGAAACTCTTTGGCAGTGTACCCTTAAAGACAGCAAAGAGCTTAAACCATATCATGGGGACATGGTAGTGTAGAAGTATAGAAAGCCAATGAGATACTATGTCCTGCAACTAAGAGTACTGTCCTAGATACTAAAGAAAATAGAAGAAAAATAAAAGCTGGTTGAGTGTATTAGTTTCCTGTTTAAGAATACTGAATGCAGTATATTAATAAATATCTCCTCAATAATCCATTATGAGGATGCATCACAATAAAACAAAGACATCTGAGTCTTTATTAGGATCGACTGTAAAGATTTTTATATAGCTTACTTCTTAGATTCACATTTAAGATGATGGGGTCAATAGAAAGCCTAGGCAAATATTTCAAATTGTATTAAGTATTATGTTTGTTTTTATTTGTTTTAATGTGGTTCACATATTTATTATTTTGGAGGTGGGAATCAGGTACTCAGGAGCTCTTGGTGGGGCAGCCCCAACCTCTTCCCCATCATAGGCTTCTGGCTGTGTAGCTGGCTCTGTGAATGGCAGCCATGCACAGATCTGGGCTATACTTCTTCTTGAAGTTCATGTGCCTGATGCTGTTGAGGATAGCCTGGGCATTCTTGCTGATGATGGTCCACAGGTAGGAGGTAGCAGGGTTTGCTGGCCAAATCTCCAATTCATGACCACCACTACACATTTGCCACAGGCTGCCAGCTCCATGCTCATGGTCTTGCAGCGAATCAACCCATCGTGGCAGAAGTTATAAGCCTTCAGGTTATTGGATTCTGTGCTGTATGTCTTGCTTGTTCCTCTTGATCAGGAAGCTGGAGCAGTTCTGCATATTCATCTATCCACTGCAGGTGGGAGGGCATCATGGCAGCTCATCTCACTATGGCAGCTGAGATGGAAAGAGCTGTTTATTTTTGAGCTGGCATTTAGGGATTGTGATGGACCAAGCATTGTGATAATCACCTCTGTGTATCATACTGTGTGATCATCATAACAAATCCAAAAAGTTGGTTTACCGTTTCCATTTTATAAATGAGAAAACTAAAGAATCAAAACATTAAATAACATTACCCAATTAGTAAACACTGATATCCTGATTCAGTTATATATCTGTTTCACCATAAACTTGAGCTTTAAACACCTTTGATATAGAAACTATATATATATATATATATATATATATATATATATATATATTTTTTTTTTTTTTTTAAATACAAATGGCATACTGGATCCACTGCCACCATAATCTCAGCTTTAATAAAAAAAAAATAATTTGGGGTCTTTTTTTCTTTTCATATCTTTTAAGGCAGATTGTGTGATTCACAAAGTATCATAATAATTTTTACTGTATTTACTGTTTCATCTTTTCATTTGAAAACATACATTCTAGAGAGAATGGATGAATTTTCTCATTAAGAGAGCTCTTGCATTCTTTCAAAATTTTGCTACTATTGTAAAAGGACTGTCTAATTTCAATGAACAAATGTAAGGACTGATGGCAAATCACTAATGGAAACTTGTATCAGGCACTCAGTTAAGTCATTAAGACCTAAAATATATTGAGAAGTGTTACTCTGGAAAACATAATTATCCAAAATCATGCACAGCTACAACAAATATTGTAGCTTAACTGCATACTAGGAAAGAGAGTCAAGATATTAAGAAACACATCAGGTTCAGAGATCTATAATTACTCTTGTCAACGGATATGGCAGGACAGATTCCTATTTAAACGTGCATGAGACTTTTCCCTCATTTACTGTACCAGTACAGAGCATGTCAGAGACCCAAGGGATCTAAATCCATGACAGTGGTTTTATAGTCAAGTTCATGCTCATTGCATGCCCTGACTAGTGCTTGTGGCATTAAATATTTAACTGTGACCATGATGTTGTTGAGAAAGCAGCAGCTTTTAGTGTATCTTTTATACACACTATTGAAGAATAAATATAAAATTAAAAACTCTCTAAGACTCAAGGTAGAATAAATAGTCAGGGGACAACATATCTGTGTTTAATTCCTGTAAATGAATTATATTAGAAAGATTTCTTTTTCTTTTTCTTTTTTTTAAGATTTTATTTATTTATTTGACAGAGAGAGATCACAAGTAGGCAGAGAGGCAGGCAGAGAGAGAGGAGGAAGCAGGCTCCCTGCTGAGCAGAGAGCCCGATGTGGGACTCGATCCCAGGACCCTGAGATCATGACCTGAGCCGAAGGCAGCGGCTTAACCCACTGAGCCACCCAGGCGCCCTAGAAATATTTCTTAATATATGTATACATCATAGTGTATAGTACTAGAGTCAAATGGGAAGAATTATAAACAATAATTCCATCATTTAAATTTAACATGCAAATACAATGTGGATAAGAAAGTATGTTTCTAAACCTTGAAAGAGTACTGAAGAAGGTAAATCACTTTGGAAGCTAAGAGATTAATTAAATTCTCTTTTTTTTTTTTTAAAGATTTTATATGTTTGAGAGAGAAAGCAGAGTGTGAAAGATAGAGAGCATATATGGTGGGGTGAAAGGGAAGAAGAAGAAGAAGCAGGCTCTGCCCCACCACCCCCAAGCAGGAAGACTGATGTGAGGCTCAATTCCAGGACCCTGGGATCATGACCTGAGCCAAAGGCAGATGCTTAACAGACTGAGTCACCCAAGCACTCTACATTATTACCTTTCATTAATATTTAAAACAGAGGAAACTGGAGTACATCAATGAAAATGGAGATCTCTACTTTTAGCCAACAAATGGGTGAACTGTGGAGTTTCATTTTGATCAGACTTACTCTTCATTATTTGCCTTTAGAAAAAACAAGTTTTTAAAACAGAATACAGAATGAAGTTAATTTTTAGTCTTGCTCATATACCTTCTACTAGTTATAGTTCTTTTTAAAGAAGTTTCGGTTATTAACCGTAATTTAGCAGCATGCCACTGTAGGTTGTGATATGCATATGCATGCATATGGCATTATATTTATGTAATTAATGGAATAAAGTTAGTAGAAAAGGAAAAGTGTTTATTAGAATAATACAAATGATACAAAGAAGAGATATTTGTTTTCTTTATCATCCACAATCTCTTGAGTCCAAGTAATTTCTAATCTGCACAGTGTCACATAGGTGGAATATGATCTATTCTACAACATGTTTTAGAATAGTGGACAGTAAAATAAATAAACAAAAATATCATTGGTAGATAAAAGTCTAGGATTTACTGGATCTAGTTTAATGGACTCTAATATCCTGTGTAAAAAGCACCCTGGTTCAAAGGAAATCAGAATAATTTTAGATACCTGTTACTCTAAGGGCCAATTTTACACCATTTTCATTTTACTTAAGTCACCAAGCATTAATTTTCTTCATATTTTAGTGATGTCTAACACTATATCATATACTTACTGCTCTACTTGTTGATATCTTCTCCACTAGAAGGAAAATTTCATTCAAAACTTTTGTCTTTTAACCTTTGTATATAGAGGCTTTTGAAGATTACTTCACCTTTTTTTTTTTTTTTAAGATTTTATTTTTTTAACAGAGAGATTACAAGTAGGCAGAGAGGGGAGGAAGCAGGCTCCTTGCCAAGCAGAGAGCCCAATGTGGGGCTTGATCCCAGGACCCTGAGATCATGACCTCAGCCGAAGGCAGAGGCTTAACCCACTGAGCCACCCAGGTGCCCCGATTACTTCACTTTTATAGTATGTGAAAAATGAACCCTCTCATGCCTCCCATGCAAACAACAAGCAGTAATTATTGTTTTTCTCTGGGTAAATCAATCCATAGCTCTCTGGACCCATGGAGAGTAAGGGAATAGTGAGCATTTAGAAAGTTTAGAGAAGTTTTCAGAGAGTAGCCATGTCCACAATTCTGTCTTTTCTCGTTCAAAGTTATTCTTTTTCCTTTTCTATCACACTCTCTTCATAATGTCCTATCCACTTGCTGATTTATACCCTAGTCATACTGAAGTTCTTCCACTTCCTACAATATATCATATGCCTCACTTTTCTCTGGTCCTTTGCATCTAACCCCCATCTGTCAGGATTAGTGTTTGCTTCATCACCCACTGTTCATTTGGTTACTTCTTACTCATTCTTAAAGTCAGCCTGGTGTCACCTCTTTTGAGAAGACTTTTCTGAGTCTCTGAATCTGTGTTTGTTGTTCCTGTTACATGATCTCATATTATCATGGATTTCCCACCCCACATTTACCACTCCCACCACCACGTCAGTTGTAACTGTTTTAAACTTTGACTTCTTCGACAGAGCAGAAGCTCACCTAAAGGTAGAACCCATGACATGTTTCTTCATCATTGTGTCTCTGTTTATTTATTAGGTCCCTAATATAAATATAAGTATATATTTATGTGTATATGTCATGTATAATGGTATGGGATTTGCAGTTTCTCCACTGATAAATGGGAATATCACTTGTCATAGAAAATATTATCACTAATATTACAAACTATATAGAACACAAATTCTCTTCAAAATAATTTGCTTATAAAGAAAATAAATCTATTCATGAAAAACTCCCACTTTATTCCAGGCACTTGAGAGGCCAGGTTTTGGTCACCTAGAGAAAAAACTTGGGTATAGAGTTCAGCATGATCACTTTAGATCCACAGACTGAGCTGATGCTCTGAGTTTTCATGACACAAGCTCTACGATATAAATTGCTGGTGGCTATTACAGATTTTCACTGAAAGGAGACAAAATGTGTGCCATGGCTGGAATAATCTGAAATAGCAATAGGAAGATTCTAACATGTATTTTTGTTATAATAATGACTCAATATGTGTCCAAATGATTACTCTATTTTCTTGCAGGGACATTTAATTATTCTATAAAATACCCTCCACCATCCTATCACTACCACTTCATTTTTACTTATCAGCATTTGTACGGTTGGTTCTATGACTCTCAGCAGCCCCTTTCCTTCCTACGTGGGGTTCTTAAGTCTGTGCTGCTGTATAACTTGAAGTTCCACAGCATCCCCTTACTGTGAGAAATATCTGAAGGATAAATGTGCCCTTGTATCACTTATCACACCTTATGTACCTGAAAACTGGTTTATGTAATGACTGAGGAGATCTGAATCACAATGCCACACAACTGTGACAGTAATTACATATAAAGTAATAGGCAACTTCAGGTACAGTATAAGGTATATGACCTGATATATATGAATTATGATATGAAGACCAGGGCATGAGCCAAGGTTTTCCGTTTTAGTGATCATTAACTGTGTTTTGACCTATTATATCACTTTTATATATAACCAATCTCTGAAACACAGGATCCTGACCCCGGAGAATCAGTGAATAAGCTGTGACTGATCTGTGATGAGGAAGGTATCCTTCTGGTCTGAGGTAGAAACCAATGTGAAAGGGACCACTTGAATACCTACGAAGTGCCATATACTGAGATTCTTTCTGATATGCATTATTGACACAAGCCTGAGAGGTAGGTCCTACCATCCCGGTTTTATACATGTGGAAACTGAGGTCTAAGTTAAGTCACAGAACAACCAGGGAAGGAATCTAGAAACTGAATTCAGTTATCCTGGAATTCAAAGTCTAAGCAAGTAAGGATCAATAGTGCTGCCAAAGCTATAGTTATGATTCAAAGATCTCTAAATTCAGTATCTGTAGGGGTGCCCTCAAAACAGCTGATGAAAGTGAAAGATATTCTTCCTTGAAAATAAAAATATTCAGTTTTATATGTTTTTTAGGAGAATTCATGGACTCTGAAATTTATCAACAGACATCTGGATCTCAAAATAATCCACAGGGAAGAAACCCAATCTTATTAGACTTATTAGACTTTGCTTTCACCTTGATACATAAGATCCCGCCAGGCACAGAATTAGTGATAAATGGTTGAATGGAATAAATGAATTACAGAATGAATGAATAAAAATTTCTTGTACACTAATTGTTGTTAATTCACATTACGCCTGTGTGGGTGCTTGGCCTGAGTGTCACTGTACCTCATGTTCTAATATTTATTGAACATCTACTAAATTTCAGATCCTTATTCATCAGTCTATGGGCATTATTTAATTTAATCCTTACTATGGTCTTCAGTTACAGACATACCTCATTTTACTGCATTTGGCTTTATTGTACTTTGTAGACATTGCCTTTTTTTACAAAGCAAAGATTTGCAGCAACTCTGCATTCAGCACATCTGTCAGCACCATTTTTTTTTTTTTTTAAACAATGTTCACTTAGTGTCTCTATGTCACATTTTGGTAATTATTGCAATATTTCAAACTTTCTCATTATTATTTTATTTGATGATCTAAGATCACCTATTATTGATGTTACTATTAAAATGTGTTGGGGCTCCAAAAACAATACCCATAAAAGCCAACAAACTTCATTGTAAATGTTGTTTATATTCTTTTTTTTTCTTTTTCTTTTTCTTTTTCTTTTTATTGTGTGTGTTCTGATTGCTCCACCAACCAGTTGCTCTGCTTTTTCTTTCCCTCTTCTTGGGCCTTCCTATTCCCTGAGACACAACATTTTGAAATTAAGCCAATTAATAAGCCTACAATGACCTCCAAGAGTTCAAGTGAAAGGAAGAGTCACACCTCCCTCACTTTAATCAAAAGCTAGAAATGATTTAGCTTATTGAGGAAGGCATGCTAAAGATAAGTCAAAAGCTAGGCCTTTTCACCCAACAGCCATGCTGTAAATGCAAAGAAAAAGTCCTTGAAGGAAATTAAAACTGAAAGTGCTAATCCAGTGAACACATGAATGATATATTGCTGATATAGAGAATATTTTTGTGGTATGGATAGAAGATCAAACTAGCCACAATATTACTTTAAGCCAAAGCCTAATTCCCCAGAGCTTGGTCCTAACTCTCAATTCTAGGAAGGCTGAGAGAAGTGAGGAAGCTGCAAAAGAAAAGTCTCAAGCTAGCAAAGACGTTGGTTCCTGCAGTTTAAGGAAAGAAGCTATCTCTATAACATAAAAGTGAAAGGTCCAACAGCAAGTGCTTATATAGAAGTTACAGCAAGTTATCCAGATCTAGCTAGGAAAATGTATGAACATTGGATCCTCAACAACAGATTCTCAATGTAGCTCTAACTGCTTTATATGGAAAAATATGTCATCTAAAACTTTTATAGCTAGAGAGGAGAAGTGAATACCTAGCTTCAAAGCTTCAAAGGACAGCCTGACTCTCTTGTTAGGGACTCACATAGCTGGTGACTTGAAGCTGAAGCGAGTGCTCATTTACTGGTTGGGAAATCCTAGGGCCCTGAAGAATTAAGCTAAATCTACACTACCCCTGTTCTATAAAGTCCTAGATGACAGCATATCTGTTTATAACACAACTGCCTACATATTTTAAGCCCACTGTTAAGACCTACTGCTCAAAACAAGCAATAACTCCTTTCAAAAGTATTATTGGTCATTGACAAAGCACCTAGTCACCCGAGAGCGCTAATGGAGATGTACAAAGGAGGAGACTTTTTTTTTCCATGCCTGCTAATAAAACATCCATAATACAACCCATGGATAAAGGAATAATTTTTAATTTCAAGCCTTAATGTTCAAGAAATATACTTCATAAGGCTATAGGCACCTTAGATAGCCATTCCTCTTAAAGAGATAGGCAAAATAAATTGGAAGCCTTCTGGAAAGGATTCATCATTCAAGATGTCATGATAACATACATGGTTCATGGGAAAGGTCAAAATATCAACATGAATAGGTGTTTGGAATAAGTTGATTCCAGGCCTCATGAGGGGTACAACACTCAAGTGGGGGCAATAACTGTATATGTGGTAGAAATGGCAAAAGAACTGGATTTACAAATGGAGCCTGAAGATGTGATTAAACTGCCACAATCTCAGGATAAATCTTGAACAGACAAGGAGTTGTTTCTTAAGGATAAGCAAAAAAAAAAAAAAAGTGGTTTCTTTCTTTTCATTTAAAGATTTCAGTTATTTACTTGACAGAGAGAGAGAGTGTGTGTGTATAAGCAGTGGAAGAGGGAGAGGGAGAAGCATGCTCCCCGCTGAGCAGGTAACTCGATGACATGGCACTCAATCCAAGGACCCTGGCATCATGACCTGAGCTAAAGGCAGATACGTAACCAACTGAGCCACCCAGGCACCCTGAAAGTGGTTTCTTGAGGCGGAATCTACTCCTGGTGAAGAAGCCATGAAGATGGTTGAAATAACAACAAAGATTTAGAATATTAATTAAATTAGTTGATAAGGCAGCAGCAGGGTTTGAGAGGATTGACACTAATTTGGAATAAAGATCTACTGTGGGCAATATGCCACTCTACCCTTCAGCAACTTATCTGACCAGTCAGCAGTCATCAAAATCAAGGCAAGACTCTACCAGCAAAAAGACTATGACTGACTAAAAGTTCCAATGATGGTAAGCATTATTTTAGTAATAAAGTATTTTGTAATTAAGGTATAAATGTTGATTTTGTAGACACAATGCTATTGCACAATTAACAGACTACGGTATAGTATGAACATAACTTTCATATGTACTGTGAAAACAAACAAATGACTTGCTTTGTTGTAATATTCACTTTATTGTAGTGATCTGGAACTGAACCAGCAATATCTCCAAGGTATGACTATATATAATCTTACATCCAGACAGGAAAACAGTGCCTAACACAAAGGGAACAAAATACAAGTCACAGGAGAAATGTGGTAGATATGTTCAGTAATGCTAACATTTATTAAATGCTTGTTATGTTCAATGCACATATCCAAATGCTTTACATATATTATCCCACCTTAATCCTCATAACCCTATGAAGCAAGTATTCATAGGAAATTTCTAGTTATCAAGTTATAAATACGTAACTGAGATTTAGAGCAAATAAAAGGTCTTGACAAAGGTCAAAAAGCTATTAAGGAATGGGGACGATATTTGAATCTGGGACTTTCTGACCTTAAATCTCATAGAGAGTGAGACACAGAGAGAAAGTAGTTTGTCTGGAATCACGCAGCTACTATGTGACAAAGTAGGGAGATTAAGCCTTTCTTTCTTTCCACTACATCATTTCAATTCTACATACCATCATTTAATACTCCCAATTTAAGAAACATAACTTTCCAGCTACCCCTGATTTATCAGTTGTTGGCACTAACTAGCTATAGTGTCTATACTTCATAAGATAGTAAGGGAAAGATGGATACTAATTTGGCTACAAAATCTGGTAGCTTCATTGATCTTATGAGGTTCCAAACATTTGGGGTAAAGGATGATCACACATCCATAAATGCTTAAGCCTGATGCTTGTTTAGACTGAAGAACTTCCCATATCATTTACAGTCTCATCCTGGCTTAGTCCTGTACTGAAACTACAACTATATCCCGTAATAGCCATTTAGAGAAAGTATCAAAAGAGACAAATGTGGTTCCTAGCACTTTATTTTATGACATCTGATTAATTCTAACAGTCAATATAGAATGTTCAATTTTTAGCTACTTTCAGGCTCCTGATATTTTGATACTTAATTATACCACTTTAGTCCATGTTTGCTATCACCATAAACCAGCATCTATATATCAAATAGTAGGTTATATTCATCCCATTTAACAAATAAAGGTAAATTTAAAGATACAGCATAAAGAATGGCTTACAATAGTAAGACATGAATTTAAATCTTGTCTCCATTTATATGATACTTGTAGGAACTGCAGCAAAACACTATCTAATCTAAAAATCTCAGTTTTATCATCATTAAAACAGAAATAGTAAGACACATGTCTCATAATGTAATGGCTATTAAGATAAGATGATATAAAGTACTTGGAATAGGGCTTTCATACAAAAAGTACTTAAAAATTGCTTATTTTAATACACTTCTTGTATGAATGACCCTTGAACAACATGGGTTTGAACAATGTAGGTCCATTTATATGCAAACATTTTCAATTAATGCATTGCAAAAAAATTTTGGAGATTTGTGATAATTTGAAAAAACTTCAGACAAGCCACATAATCTAGAAATATTTTTTAAAAATAGAAAAAAGTCAGGTATGTCATGAGTGCATATGTGTTGTTACTAGTCTATTTTACCACTTACTACCATAAGATATACACAAATTATAAGAAGTTAAAAGTCTATCAACACTTATGCACACAAAATAAACTGTATGTGGCAAATTTTATTGTTGAGAAAAATGTAAACAAATGTAAAGATGCAATATTAAATCACAACTGCATAAAATTAACTGTAGTACATACCATACTACTATAATAATTTTGTAGCCACCTCCTATTGCTATTGTGGTGAGCTTAAGTGTTACAATACCTGCTTAAAATGCTGCATGGCAATAATCATCTTTGCTTGAGCAGCTCCTATCTCCAGTAAATCCTGTATCACAATAAAAAGTGATCTCTTGAGGTTTTCAGTATTATTAGTTTTTCAGTATTAGTAGTTAAGTTTTTCCTATCTTTATCTGTAATATCCTAATCATAAAGGGACAATAGATAGCCTTGATAAAAATAGAACACAAGAGGCACCTGGGTGGCTCAGTTGATTAAGCATCATAAGACTGGAACTGAAGGCAGATGCCTAACTGACTGAGGTATCCAGGTGCCCCTAAAAAAAAAACAGAACACAAAATATGCACAATTATCTCCACCCTGATACTATAAAAGCTACAACAGCAGGACTTATGCAAGGAATGTAGGCTTAGAAAAATAACATCTGACCATGAGAACAAAGTAAAAAAGCTACTAGTATGGACACATTAAAAATGAAAATTTGTTTCTCTTAAAACACAATGTTGTTCCATTCAATTTTCAAATGATATATCTAACAAAAGGTAAATATCCAAAATATATAAATAACTGATATAACTAAATATCCCCAAAATAATAATAATCTCATTAATATGGGCAGAGGACCTTAACATTTTTTTTCCATAGAAGATATACAGATAGCTGAGAAATGAAAAGATGCTCACATCACTCATTAACAGGGAAATGCAAATCAAAACCACAATGACATACCACCTCATGTGTCAGAAAGGTTAATATCAAAATGACAAGAAATAACAAGTATTAGGGAAGATGTGGAGAAAAGGGAATCCTAGTGCTCAGGTGGGAATGTAAATTGGTGCAACCACTGTGGAACACAAGATGGAGGTTGCTCAAAAAGCTAAAAATAAAACTACTATATAATCCAGTAATTCTACTGCTGGTGATTACTGAAAGAAAACAAAAATACTAATTTGAAAAGATAGCTACAATCCTATATGTATTGTAGCTTCATTTATAATAACAAAGTTATGGAAGCAACCTAAGTGTCCATTGATAGTTGAATGGATAAAGAAGATGTGGAGATACATATATACATATATATGGCACACACACACACAAGAAAATATTACTCATTTTTTTAATAGAATGAAATCTTGCCATTTATGACAACATAGTTAGACCTAGAGGGTATCATGCTAAATGAAGTAAATCAGAGAAAGATAAATGACATGTGATTTAAATGTATAATGTTAGGAAAAAAAAAAAAAAAGATGGACAGATAAATGAAATGAACAAATAAATGAAAAATAGAAACTAACTCATACATACCAAAAACAAACTAGTGGTTGCCAGAGGGGTGGGATTGGGGAGACGAGCCAAATAGGTAAAGGGGATTAAGAGGTACAAACTTCCAGTTATAAAATAAATAAGTCCCAGGATGAAAAATACAACATAGGGAATATACTCAGTAATACTGAAATAGTATTGTATGGTGACAAATGGTGACTACACTTATAGTAGTGAACAGTACATAATGTATGCAATCATTGATTCACTATGTTGTGTTTCTGAATCTAATATAATACTTTAATATAACATGGTATGTCAACTATACTGCAATTAAAAAACACCAATAAAAAGTTCAATATTATTACTTTAAATCTACCATAGTACTTTATTGCTTAATGTTTAAAAACAATTGGGATAAAAAATTATACAGAAAGGAACTAAGAATCAGAAAAAATGCAAGTTCATAAAATAACTCCCTTTAAGAAAGAAAGAAAGAAAGAAAGAAAGAAAGAAAGAAAGAAAAGCTGGCTGTAAATAACAGAGGATGTAAGCCCAAATGATATAATGGAAAGGGAAAGAAACTTAGTGTCCATCAACCTAAGTTAAAATCCTGGCAACCTTGGACAATTACTTCACTTAATCTCTCAGAGACTCATTTTTTTTCTCATCAATAAAATGGAAATAAAAATAAAACAAAGATTCTTATTGTTGTCAGTCATATTTCCAGCATCATGGTACACACTATAAATGGCATAAGCACTATGAAGAGCTGGTTTTGTACTCCAAGTGAAAAACCAACCAAAGTAGTATGCGTTTTAGATTACCAAAAATCCCTGTAACCAGCAAGTACAAAATAGATATTTGTTGATTGGTTTAATATAGAACTTTGGAAACACTTTACAAAATAGCAAGTATATGCATAGAACTGGATCTTCAAAGCTCAGAGTCTCTTATGGAAGGGGCTCCTGCCTTGCAGAAGATTTATTTTTACCACCTTAGAGCCCTGGGTACAATACTTTGTTCATTTAACTCTTTTCAGCCAAATGCCTTCCTCTGTTTAAGGTTATGAGTATGAACTGTTAAGGTCAATTTGTGAAGGTTGGCAACAGCTGGACTTTACAATGGTGAATCAATAAGCAATATTATTTGTGTTTATTAACATTCATGAGAAAGTAACAACAAATGAATTCTATGGAAAATCAGGAGAGTTTCATCAACACTATAAATGCATTTTTGTGATTTTTTCAGTGCTTTTTTTCCATTTCAGTAAAATATGATTTAGAAAATAGTAGTCCCAGAACTATTACTACCTTTCTGAATGTATCAAATTATTAGCTCTAGAATTTTTGCCACCATTTTAGTATTTTATTCTCTTGTTCATATATTCTTCTCTGGATAAAATGACAAGGCAAAAAAAAAAAAACAAAACACAACACCAAAACACACACACACACACACACACAGAAGAGACAGTACCAATGGCTAGGGACCCAATTGATAAGGACATTGATTATATGTCAGATCTAGAGTTCAGAATGACTATTCCCAAGGAGCTAGCTGGGCTCAAAAAAGGCATGGAAGAGATTAAAGAAACCCTGTATGGAGAAATAAAATCATTTTCTGGAGAAATAAAAGAAGTAAAATCTAACCAAGTTGAAATTTAAAAAGCCATTAATGAGGTGCAATCAAAATGGAGGCTCTCACTGCTAGGATAAATGAGGCAGAAGAGATAATTTGTGAAATAGAAGACCAAATAATGGAGAATAAAGAAGATGAGCAAAAGAGAGACAAATAACTAATGGACCACGAGGGGAGAATTTGAGAGATGAATGATACCATAAATGAATCAATATTAGAATAATTGGGACTCCAGATGGGAAGAGAGAGAGGGGCAAAAGGTATACTGGAGTGAATGATAGTAGAGACTTTCCCTAATATGGCAAAGGGAACAAGCATCAAAATCAGGAGGGGCAGAGAAGCTCCCTCAAAATCAGTAAGATTAGGTATGAACCCCATCATCTAATAGTAAAACTTACAAGTCTTAGAAACAAAGAGAAAATTCAGAAAGCAGCTCGGGACAAAAAGTCTGTAACACACAATGGTAGAAATATTAGACTGGCAGCAGACCTATCCACAGAGACATGGCAAGCCAGAAAAAACTGGCATGATATATTCAGACCACTAAATGAGAAAAACATGCAGCCAAGAATACTATATCCAGCTAGGCTACCATTGAAAATAGAAGGAGAGATAAAAAGCTTCCAGGACAAACAAAAATTAAAAGAATTTGCAAACACAAAACCAGCTCTACAAGAAATATTGAAAGGGGTCTTCTAAGAAAAGAGAGCACTTAAAAGTAGTAGACCAGAAAGGAACAGAGACAATGTACATTAACAGTCACCTTACAGGCAATACAATGGTACTAAATTCATGTCTTTCAATAGTTACCCTTAATGTAAATGGGCTAAATGCCCCAATCAAAAGACACAGGGTATCAGAATGGATAAAAACACAAAACCCATCAATACGCTGCATACAAGAAACTCATTTTAGACCCAAACACACCTTCAGATTTAAAGGGAGGGGGTGGTAAACAATTTACCATGCTAATGGACATCAAAAGAAACATGGTGTGGCAATCCTTATATGAGATAAATTAGTTTTTAAGCTAAAGACTATAATAAGAGATGAAGAAGGGCACTAGATCATACTCAAAGTGCCTGTCCAACAAGATCTAACACTTTTAAACATCTATGCTCCTAACATTGGAGCAGCCAACTATATAAACCAATTAATGACAAAATCAAAGAAACACATCAACAATAATACAATAATACAATAGTAATATTGTAATACAATAATACAATAATAGTACAATAATACAATAATAGACTTTAACATTCCCCCCAAGGAAATGGACAGGTCATCTGAGCAAAAGATCAAAAAGGAAATAAATGTCTCAAATGACACACTGGACCTGATGGACATCACAGATATATTCAGAACATTCCATCCCAAAGCAACAGAATACACATTCTTCTCTAGTGCACATGGAATATTCTCCAGAACAGATCACATCCTGGGTCACAAATCAGGTCTCAACTGGTACCAAAAGACTGGTGTCATTCCTTGTACATTTTCAGACTACAAAGTTCTGAAGCTAGAACTCAATCACAAGAGGAAGTTTGGAAAGAACCCAAATACATGTAGGCTAAAGAGCATCCTACTAAAGAATGAATGGGTCAACAAGAAATTAACGAAGAAAAAATTAAAGAAAGAAATTAAAGAAAGAAATTAAAGAAGAAAAAATAATGGAAACAAATGATAATGAAAACACAAAAATCAAAATCTGTGGGACACAGCAAAGGCAATCCTGAGAAGAAAATATATAGTGATACAAGCTTTTCTCAAGAAACAAGAAAGATCTCATGGACATAACCTAACCCTACACCTAAAGGAGTTGGAGAAAGAACCGCAAAGGAAACCTAAACCCAGAAGAAGAAGAGAAATCATAAAGATCGGAGTAGAAATCAAAGAAATAGAAACCAAAAGAACAGTAGAACAGATCAACAAACCTAGGAGGTGGTTCCGTAAAAGAATTAGTAAGATTGATAAACCCATGGACAGACTTCTCAAAAAGAAAAGAGGAAGGACCGAAAGAAATAAAATCATGAATGAAAGAGGAGAGATCACAACCAATACCAAAGAGATACAATTATAAGATCATATTATAAGCAACTATAAGGCAGCAAGTTTGACAATCTGGAAGAAATGGATCCATTCCTAGAGATATATAAACTACCAAAACTGAACCAGGAATAAACAGAAAATCCGAACAGACCCAAGATCAGGAAGGAGATTGAAGCAGTCACCAAAAATCTCCCAACAAATAAGAGCCCAGGGCCAGATAGCTTCGTAGGGGAATTCTACCAAACATTTAAGGAAAAATTAATTCCTATACTCCTGAAACTGTTCCAAAATAAAAATGGAAGGAAAGCTTCCAAACTCATTTTAGGAGGCCAGCATTACCTTGATCCCAAAACCAGAAAAAGACCCCATCAAAAAAGAATTATAGACCAATATCGTTAATGAACACAGATGCAAAAATTCTCACCAAAATACTAGCCAACAGGATCCAACAGTACATTAAGAGGATTATTCACCATGAACAAGTGGGATTTATTCCTGGACTGCAAGTTTGGTTCAACATCTGCAAATCAATCAATGTGATATAATACATTAATAAAAGAAAGAACAAGAACCATATGATACTCTCAATAGATACTGAAAAAACATTTGACAAAGTACAGCATCATTTCTTGATCAAAACTCTTCAAAGTGTAGGGATAGAGGGTACATACTTCAATATCATCAAAGCCATCTATGAAATCCCCACAGAGAACACCATTCTCAATGGGGGAAAAACTGGGAGCTTTTTCCCTAAGGTCAGGAACACAGCAGGGATGTCCACTATCACCACTACTATTCAACATAGTACAACAGAACTCCTAGCCTCAGCAATCAGACAACAACAAGAAATAAAAGGCCTCCAAACTGGCAAAGAAGAAGTCAAATTTCACTCTTTGCAGATGATATACTTCATGTGGAAAACCCAAAAGACTCCACTCTAAAACTGCTAGAACTCATACAGGAATTCAGTAAAGTGTCAGGATATAAAATCAATGCACAGAAATCAGTTGCATTTCTATATACCAACACAGGACTGAAGAATGAGAAATTAAGGAGTCAATCCCATTTACAATTGCACCCCAAACCATGAGATACCAGGAATAAACCTAACCAAAGAGGCAAAGAATATGTACTCAAGAAAACTATAAAGTCCTCATGAAAGAAATGAAGGAAGACACAAAGAAATGGGAAAATGTTCCATGCTTATGGATTGGAAGAACAAATAGCATGAAAATGTCTATGCTACCCAAAGCAATCTACATGTTTAATGCAATCTCTATCAAAATACCTTCCTTTTTTTTTTTCAAAGAAATGGATCAAATGATTCTCAAATTTATATGGAACCAGAAAATACCCAAAATAGCCAGAGGAATGTTGAAAAAGCAAGCCAAAGTTGGTGGCATCACAATTCCAGATATAAGCCCTGTTACAGAGCTGTCATCATCAAAACAGTATGGTACTGGAACAAAAACAGATACATAGATCAATGGAACCAAATAGAGAGCCCAGAAATAGACCCTCAACTCTATGGTCAACTAATCTTCAACAAAGCAGGAAGGAATGTCCAATGGAAAAAAGGCAGTCTCTTCAAAAATGGAGCTGGGAAAATTGGACAGCCACATGCTGAAAAATGAAACTGGACCATTTCCTTATACCACACACAAAAACAGACTCAAAATGGATGAAAGACCTTAATGTGAGACAGGAATCCATCAAAATCCTTGAGAAGATCACAGGCAGCAACCTCTTTGACCTAGATCGCAGCAACTTCTTCCTAGAAACATCGCCCAAAGCAAGGGAAGCAAGGGGAAAAAATGAACTACTGGGACTTCATCAAGGTCAAAAGCTTCTGCACAGCAAAGGAAATAGTCAACAAAACCAAAAGGCAATTGACAGAATGGGAGAAGATATTTGCAAATGGCATTATCAGATAAAGGGCTAGTATCCAAAATCTATAAGTAACTTAACAAAGGAACTTATTAACACCCAGAGAACAAAGAATCCAATCAAGAAATGGGCAGAGGACATAAACAGACAGTTCTGCAAAGACGACATCCAGATGGCCAACAGACATATGAAAAAGTGTTCCACATCACTTGGCTTTAGGGAAATACAAATCAAAACTATAGTAAAATACCACCTCACACGAGTTAGAATGGCTAACACTAACAGGTCAGGAAATGACAGATGTTGGCAAGGATGTGGAGAAAGGGGAACCCTCCTATACTATTGGTGGGAATGCAAACTGGTGCAACCACTCTGGAAAACAGCATGGAGGTTCATGAAAAAGTTGAAAATAGAGCTACCCTACGACCCAGCAATAACACTACTGGGTATATACCCTAAAGATACAAATGTAGTGATCTGAAAGGTCACATGCACCCAAATGTTCATAGCAGCAATGTCCACAATATCCAAACTATGGAAAGAACCCAGATGTCCATCAACAGATAAATGGATAAGGAAGATGTGAGATGTATACACACACACACACACACACACACACACACACACACACATTTGAATACTATGCAGCCATCAAAATAAATGAAATCTTGCTTTTTGAAACAGCATGGATGGAACTAGAAGGTATTACACTGAGCTAATTAAGTCAATCATAGAAAGACAATTATCATATAACCCCACTGATATGAGGAATTTGATTGGGAGGGTGGGGAGTTTGGAGTTAGGGAAGGAAAAATGAAACAAGATGGGATTGGGCAGGAGAAAAACCATAAGAGACTCAATCTCACAAAACAAACTGAGGGTTGCTTGGGGGTGGGGGGAGTATGGAGAGGGTGGTTGGGTTATGGACATTGGGGAGGATATGTAATATGGTGAGTGCTGTTAATGTGTTAAGCCTTACGAATCACAGACCTGTACCTCTAGGGCAAATAATACATACATACACACATACAAAAATACTCTCCCTGTGCACTTGCCTCTTCACTAGTTTCAATAATTCAGGCTGGCCCTTCTGTAGTCCCAGGCTATAGACTGGCACTACTCTTCAAGGTGTTATAGCTCTATAGGTAATGATTGAGCCTGATGAAAAGCTACTTTTGATCTTCACTGAGGCAGTGACATTCTTACCCCATCTTCAGAAGCAATATGGAATATCTGCAACCTACCTTCTAAAGCCCTACCAATAACTTCTTTTTTTCTCCATTTTTTAAAATTTAATTTCTTTTCAGTGTAACAGAATTCATTGTTTATGTACCCAGTGTTCCAAGTAATACATGCCCTCCATAATACCCACCACCAGGATCCCCCAACCTCCCACTCCCCGCCCCTTCAAAAACCTGATTGTTTTTCAGAGTCCATAGTCTCTCATGGTTCATCTCCCCTTCCAATTTCCCTCAACTCCCATCTCCTCTCCACCTCCCCATGTTCTCCGTATTATTTCTTATGCTCCACAGATAAGGGAAACCATATGATAATTGACTCTCTCTGCTTGACTTATTTCACTCAGCATAATCTGTTCCAGTCCTGTCCATGTTGATACAAAAGATGGGTATTCATCCTTTCTGATGGAGGTATGATACTCCATAGTGTATATGGACCACATCTTCCTTATCCATTCGTCCATTGAAGGGCATCTTGGTTCTTTCCACAGTTTGGCTACTGTGGCCATTGCTGCTATCAACACTGAGGTACAGATGGCTCTTCTTTTCACTACATCTGTACCTGTAAAGACTTTCTCAAACTCAACACACATAAAACAGATAATCATGTCAAAAAATGGGCAGAAGACATGAACAGATACTTCTCCAATGAAAACATACAAATGGCTATCAGACAAACAATAAAATGTTCATCATCATTGGCCATCAGGGAGATTTAAATCAAAACCACACTGAGATACCACCTTAAACCAGTTAGAATGGCCAAAATAAGCAAGACAGGAAACAACATGTGTTGGAGAGGATATGTAGAATGGGAACCCTCTTATACTGTTGGTGGGAATTCAAGTTGGTACAGACAATTTGGAGAACAATGTAGAGATTCCTTAGGAAATTAAAAACAAAGATTTCCTATGACCCTGCAATTGCACGACTGGGTATTTACCCTTACCAATACCTTTCTGAACATATCTGACTCTGTGTATAGCTGAGAAACAATACCCTCCCATTGTATACAAATATGATATAGCATGTACCATGTGACAAAAGATACATATTTTTTATCTATTACATGCCTCACCATGTAGTTTTGAACATGCTATCCCCTCTCTGTAAAAATGGTCTTTCAACTATCCCCGGTCCAGAATATGCTGGATGATCCTTCAAAGCCCAATTGAAAAGACACCTTCAACCTGAATCCTTCATAAATGCAATTTACCTGCTTCCTAACATGAGGCACTGACAGTTCTTATAAAGCACTTTGCTTTTAAGATTATCTCTCTCCAAGGGACTCCTGGCTGGCTCAGTTGGTTAAGTGTCCAATGCTTGGTTTCAGCTCAGGTCATGATCTCAGGATCATCAGATCAAGTCACACACTGGGCTCTGTGCTCAGTACAGAGTCTCTCTCTATTCCCCAAACAAATAAAACCTTTAAAAAAAAAAAAAAAAGAGTCTCTCTCTCTCTCTCTGAAAACTTCTCATGCTGTAGTTGATTTGGGTATGTAGATGCCTGTTTCCTTGACAAGGCTGCAAATCCCCTGAGGGAAGGCATTATGTTATACTCGTTTCTATATTTCCAGTGCATGTCTTAGTGCTTGCTACATAAGTGGGACACAATAAAAACCTTGAGTTTTTTAATCCCAATTTATAAGATATCTTTTAGTTAAAATGAGACAAATGGAAAAGATATCAGAATAAGGAGTGGCAGAGGGCAAAGAGAGAGAAAAGAGGACCTGTCCTGTCCTAAATTAATATTGTCAAAGGCAAAGGTGTGAAGCAAGATACTAGCCATGAACAAGTGATTCAAATAGTCTCTGGACATATTAAGAAACTATAATTTATCAAGCACTTATTGTATGCAATCAGTATACTAGGCACTTTAATAGTTTTAGTTCATTTAATCAATAAAACCTCCCAAGTTATATATAATCCTCACAGTACTGGACCAGAAACTGATGGTCAGTGAGATGAAACAGTTTGCCTACAATAACATAGCTGTTAATAGTAGAGCTAGAGTTTCAACCCAAATGTGGGCAACTTGAGAGTTAAAACATTTTTCTCTAAATGCTCATTTCAGAAACATGTACATAAGAGGAATAAATACAGGAGTTAATAATAATATTAATAATAAAAATTCCTAACACTGAACATTTGTTATGTGTCAGGTGCTGGACTGAGCACTGGGGACAGAGAGGTGAATTAGACACGTCTTCTCGAGGGTTTTAAAACGCACTTGAATCAAATTGAATTGAACCTAAAGCTTAGTGTATCCAACCTTAAAGTAATTCTGGGGTTTATCAAACAAACAGTAAGTGCTTAGTTTTGTTTGGCTTCTGTGACCATGTAAGGAGGAAAAAGAGTCTCTTTATCCAATAGTGTGGAGGCAAGAGGCTCTCTTCCATGCCAGGAGAGTGACTTCAGTAATTACCAAAAGACCCAAAGATATCCAGCTCTTTCCAATTAACTTCTGTTACAGAGTGCTGTTGACTGCTCGCCTGACAGCCACACGCAGATGGGGGAGAGGAGTGTGCACAAGATTTCTTTGCATTTCATAGTTCACAGATTAAAGGCAGTGTCAAGTGCAAGTCAAAGTTGAAAAATTGACTTATTTGGCACTGAGTGTGTGAGGAAGAACCACTCTGGAGTCATTACAAACAAGCTAAGGTGCTTTCATATCATGTTCTCCCTCTTGGTAAACAAATGAAAACTATTTTTTTTTTCCTTTTAGATGAATTTACTCTGAGAGTTTCATTGCCAGAAAAGGTGGCTAGATCCAGCTTTCTTAAATCCCAGCATTGACAACCCTAATGGTAGCTTAGTGGTAAGCATAGTGGTAGCTGTTATAATTACTCTAGCCCTAACTCTTAATGCTTGCTTGCAGCTGCTGATGGAGAATGGGGAAAATGCCCCCAGAGTAGTTAGAGAAGATTCAAAAGAAACTGATCTCAGTCAAAAAGAAAGCAGCCCAGATTGTCAGACCCAAAGAGACACCATAATAATACCTTAAAAACAATAATAGTTACTTAATAGCAACTACTCAAACAGCATATGCTTGTGTAAGGCTTTTTTTGGGGGAGGGGGGTCTATACATATATACATACATGTACACACTCACATGTATGTGTATATACTCACACACAGTCTATATATATGTATTTGTATATATATATATGTGATAGACTATACAAGTCATCAAAATTTCTCCCTGGATTAGCATCCATCAATAGCTCTTTTCTGATCTAATCTTTACTATGGTGATACAGAACATTAATTTTCTAAATTGTACACTTTCTTTGCATTAAACAATTGGCCCTTGAAATTCTATTGTACTCAACAGCTCTCCCTTTTCCTCCAATGACTGGTAAATTGATTTTATCTATTTATTTTTAGATATGTCCAAATTAATTTCTATTTTGTAATGGTTTAAATTATTTATTGTACTTAATCTTTTTTATGTTCAAATTATTCTAGATTTGTCCAGTGAAAGCCCTGTCACACTACTTCCCATGCTCTTCACACATGCTACCATTATTTTTTGGAGTACTCCATGACTTTTTAGCTAATACAATGTGTCAGGCTCAGCTTATACCTAATGGGCCACCTTTCTGAGGAGCTCTGCTTTATTACAGTGAGAAATGGTGTTAGATATCAACATGTAGAAACTAGGTTTACTTATTGCTGTTGGAGTATCTTTGATTCCTGGCCCTTTTAGCAGATAGAACTAGGAAATATGCACCCATACATATATAAAAATATACATGAATGCATATATCAAAATGTATGGACATATAAAAATGCATATATAAATATACAATGCACAGAAGTACACACACACACACACACACACATATTAGAAATCATGAATTCGGGGCACCTGGGTGGCTTAGCGGGTTAAGCCTGTCTTGCACTCAGGTCATGATCTCAGGGTCCTAGGATTGAGACCCACATCTGGCTCTCTGCTTAGCAGGGACCTGCTTCCCCCTCCTCCTCTGCCTGCCTCTTGCCTACTTGTGATCTCTCTCTCTGCCAAATAAATAAATAAAATCTTTTTTAAAAATCATGAATTCACAAATTCTGAAGATTTTTTTTACCTTGTATAACTTCATAGTTGCATTACACTTCAATCACATTGAAACTCCAGTCCTGCTTTAATGTCAATATACTTATTCACAGACTCAATTCTGTAATATACCTAAAATACTTTAGGAATGACTTTGTCCATTCCACCACTGAAGAAAAAGGAAACTATTAAAGAGTTTGGTTTGTTGGGATTTATTCCTCCTGCTCACACCTCTTACTTCTGTGACTGAGAGTACAAAGTCAAATACTGTGAAAACTTTACCTTCAATTAATCTTTCCTTCTTCCCCCTCCAGTTTAGTTTCAGTTTCCCTCTCCTCACTCTAATTAATTTTATTTTTGGAATATGTAGAACATTAACACACTTTCAAAGACCAAAACTATAAAAAAGAGATACTCAATTGTCATTTCTTCCTGTTCTTATCACCCCATTTTCCGCTCACTGTATCCTTCTGTATCCTTTATATTTAACCAGTTCCTATTATTTTCTGGCTTATATTTGTTTTTCTTTTTGCACTTTAAAATTTTTTCTTATTTTCATATTTTCTTATGTTCAAATTTTCTTATTTTCACTTCTTTCCTATGCAAAATATAAGATGCCATATATGCTTTTATGTAACCTTTTTAACTTCTGCTATCTCCTGAAAATTACTCCCTATCAGTTCAGAGGTCTCCCTCATTCTTTTGTACAGCTGTATAGTATTCAAGTGTGTGTGTGTGTGGGGGGGGGGGGTTTGATACACACCAAAGTGTAATAAATATTGTTTGGTTTTATATTTGAGTAATTTTCATTATTTTGCAGATACAAATAATGATGTAATAAACATATTTGTGCACATGAAATTTTATATGCTTGGTGGTGTATCACTAGGGTAAATCCCTAGAAGTGAGTATTCTGGGTCAAAAGATAAGTACATCAGTACAACCTCCATTAAAGTTGCACCATTCAGCATTCTCAGCAGGAATGCATGCAAGTATTTCCCCACAGCCTCACCAAAGGACTGTACGGTCAAGTTCTTCAATTTTTGACAACCTACTACTTGATAAGTAGTTCTTTGGTCTAGTATTAATTTTTATTTCTCTTAACATGAGTGAAGTTAAACATCTTTTCATATATTTAAGGTACACTTTTATATTTTTTTGAATTGTATGTTAACAGCTTTTGCCCAATTTTCTATATTTATTTCCCTTTCATTTTTTCCTTTAGAAATCAGGAATATTTGTCTTTTCTTTCTGATATGCATTGCAGATTTTACTTTCACGTGGTCATTTTTTGTCCGAATTGCCGCTATTCAGAATTTGTTTTCTTAGTTCTATGTAATCAAATCTATCAATTTTTAAAATTGCATTTGGGTTTTTTACTCACAGTTAAAAACATTTTTCCTATAATTATGCTTACAGAAGACTTCACTTGTTTTATTTTTTCTTACAGCACTTATGTGAGAGCTTCCTTTCCAAACAGTTCTACAGCACCTTATGGCTCCACAGAAGTGATTCAGGAGGACTGAAAATGACTAATTTAAAATATATTTTGTCAGTTAAAATCTTTAATTAAGAACAACATATCTACTCAAATATATCAAATAAAATTTTAACACATTAAAGATAATTAATATACTAAAATCTGCTGCCAGGCAAAATAATTTTAAGTATAGTTAATACAGTATAGTTTCTCCTTCCATATCTCACACACACACACACACACACACACTTTGGTAATGTATAATTGGTTAGCAAGATTGTAGTACTTCCCTGATTTTATTTTTTTTTTAATTAAGGCCATGTCTGCTTAACACAAAACAAAGCAAAAGCCCTATAAACCAGTAAATCAGATGTGTCATGCTTAATTAAGACTATGCAAAGTTCAGATATATCTGCTTTATTCATGCCCTTCACACACTGCAACAGTGACATGTGTGAAGAAGCAAGTAGACACTTAAAACATAGTAAGAAATATCAGAGTGTTGGCATCTGTAGAACTCCATGTGAATTTTAAGTCCTTCCTGTTTTATATCAATTCATTGCTGGATCATTTGTTAAATATCTAACATGTATCAGGTACACTACTGTGTCTCAGATATTAAAGCAATGAACAAGGTCTTCATGTTCCTTGCCATTTCAGAAACTTTTAATTCACAAAATTATTTTATAACAGTTCATTTGTATGTCCAGAAAAGACATATTAAACAATTAATTATAATCAAAAGTGATGAGAGTTATAAGAGAAGAAGTACTAGGTGCCATAATGTTCCATAAAAGAATATACAGTCCATGAGGCATGGAAGATGTTCTTCATAAAACAGTGCTTACACTAAGATCTGAAAAATGAGTATGACTAAGTAAAATTCCCTTTATATTGTTTCTTTATTGGGGTTTCTCATGAGGTTGTATTCAAAACATAAAAGCAGAATTCATTCTACTATTAGCAAAGCACGTTTAAAGGATAGAAATCCAGCCTCCTTAAGATGATAGACATTTGTATATCTTTTTTTTTTTAAAGTCTGTTAAATTCCTCTGCCAACTTATTATTATTATTATTTTTTAAGATTAGTTTATTTATCTAGTTGAGAGAGAGAGAGAGAGAGAAAGGAAAAGGGACAGGGAGAAAGAGAATCTCAATCAGACTTCACACTGGGCACAGAGCCTGATGTGGGGCACGATTCCAGGATCCTGAGATCATGACCTGAAATGAAACAGAGTTGCCACTTAACCCACTGAGCCACCCAGGAAACCCCTTATGCCCAGTTTTTAATCAGATTATCCGTTCTTTCATTCCTGAATTGTAGGTGTTCCATATATATTTTGAATATTAATCCCTTAACTGATAAGTGGTTTGCAAATATTTTCTCCCACATCATAGGCTGCCTTTTCATTCTGTTCATTAGTTCTTTTTTTTTTTTTTTAAAGATTTCACTTATTTATTTGACAGACAGAGATCACAAGTAGGTAGAGAGGCAGGCAGAGAGAGAGAGAGGAGGAAGCAGGCTTTCTGCGGAGCAGACAGACCGATGTGGGGCTCGATCCCAGGACACTGGGATTCTGACCTGAGCCGAAGGCAGAGGCTTTAACCCACTGAGCCACACAGGCGCCCCTGTTCATTAGTTCTTTTGTTGTTCAGAAAGTTTTTAGTTTAGTGTAGTCCTACTTTATTTTTGTTTATATTATTTGTTTATATTTGTTTATATTGTTTCTATTTCTATTTTGTTTATATATTTTATTTATGTTGTTAGTGCACTATCATATAAAAAAAATTATTAGCAAGATCAGTGTCAAGGAGATTTTCGCCTAGTTTTTTTTGGGGGGGGGGTGATTACAAGTGCAGGGTTTTTTTTTTTTTGGTTTTTTTTTTTTTCCCAACATAAGTTTTCATTGTTTTTGTACCACACCCAGTACTCCATGCAATCCGTGCCCTCTCTAATACCCACCACCTGGTGCCCTCAACTTCCACCGCCCACCATTTAAAACCCCTCAGATTATTTTTCAGAGTCCAGAGTCTCTCTTGGTTCACCTCCCCTTCCAATTTCCACCAACTCCCTTCTCCTAACTCCTTATGTCTGCTATGCTATTTGTTAAGCTCCACAAATAAGGGAAACCATATGATAATTGACTCTCTCTGCATGACTTATTTCACTCAGCATAATCTCCTCCATTCCCGTCCATGTTGCTACAAAAGTTGGGTATTCATCCTTTCTGATGGAGGCATAATACTCCATAGTGTATATGGACCACATCTTCCTTATCCACTCATCCACTGAAGGGCATCTTGGTTCTTTCCACAGTTTGACAACCATGGCCATTGCTGCTAAAAACATTGTGGTACGGATGGCCCTTCTTTTCACTACATCTGTATCCTTGGGGTAAATACCCAGTAGTGCAATTGCAGGGTCATAGGGAAGTTCTATTTTTAATTCCTTGAGGAATCTCCACACTGTTCTCCAAAGAGGCTGCACCAACTTGCATTTCCACCAACAGTGCAAGAGGGTTCCCCTTTCTCCACATCCCTTCCAACACATGTTGTTTCCTGTCTTGCTAATTTTGGCCATTCTAACTGGTGTAAGGTGATATCTCAATGTGGTTTTAATTTGAATCTCCCTCATGGCTAGTAATGATGAGCATTTTTTCATGTGTCTGATAGCCATTTGTATGTCTTGATTGGAGAAGTGTCTGTTCATATCTTCTGCCCATTTTTTGATATGATTATCTGTTTTGTGTGTGCAGAGTTTGAGGAGTTCTTTATAGATCCTGGATATCAACCTTTTGTCTGTACTGTCATTTGCAAATATCTTCTCCCATTCCGTGGGTTGCCTTTTTTTTTTTTTTTCTTGACTGTTTCCTTTGCTGTGCAGAAGCTTTTTATTTTGATGAAGTCCCAGAAGTTTATTTTGGCTTTTGTTTCCTTTGCCTTTGGAGACATACCTTGAAAGAAGTTGCTGTGGCTGATATCGAAGAGATTACTGCCTATGTTCTCCTTTAGGATTCTGATGGATTCCTGTCTCACATTGAGGTCTTTTATCTATTTTGAGTTTATCTTTGTTTATGGCATAAGAGAATGGTAGAGTTTCATTCTTCTACATATAGCTGCTCAGTTTTCCCAGGATCATTTATTGAACAGACTGTCTTTTTTCCACGTATATTTTTTCCTGTTTTGTCAAAGATTATTTGACCATAGAGTTGAGGGTCCATATTTGGGCTCTCTACTCTGTTCCACAGGTCTATGCGTCTGTTTTTATGCCAGTACCATGCTGTCTTGGTGATCACAGCTTTGTAGTAAAGCTTGAAATCAGGTAACGTGATGCCCTCAGGTTTATTTTTGTTTTTCAACATTTCCTTGGCAATTCGGGGTCTCTTCTGATTCCATACAAATTTTTGGATTATTTGCTCCAGCTCTTTGAAGAATACCAGTGGAATTTTGATTGGAATGGCATTAAAAGTATAGATTGCTCTAGGCAGTATAGACATTTTAACAATGTTTATCCTTCCAATCCAAGAGCATGGAATGGTCTTCCATCTTTTTGTATCTTCTTCAATTTCTTTCATGAGTGTTCTGTAGTTCCTCGAGTACAGATCCTTTACGTCTTTGGTTAGGTTTATTCCCAGGTATCTTATGGTTCTTGGTGCTACAGTAAATGGAATCAATTCTCTAATTTCCCTTTCTGTATTTTCACTGTTAGTGTGTAAGAAAGCCACTGATTTCTGTATATTGACTTTGTATCCTGCCACGTTACTGAATTGCTGTTAGAGTTCTAGTAGCCTGTGGGTGGAGTCTTTTGGGTTTTCCATATAAAGAATCATGTCATCTGCGAAGAGAGAGAGTTTGTCTTCTTCATTGCCAATTTGGATACCTTTTATTTCTCTTTGTGGTCTGTTGTTGCTAGGATTTCTAATACTATGTTGAACAAGAATGGTGAGAGTGGGCATCCTTGTCGTGTTCCTGATCTCAAAGGGAAGGCTGCAAGCTTTTTCCCATTGAGGATGATGTCTGATGTGGGTCTTCCATAGATAGATTTTATGAAGTTCAGGAATGTTTCCTCTATCCCTATACTTTGAAGCGTTTTAATCAGGAATGGATGCTGGATTTTGTCAAATGCTTTTTCTGCACCAATTGAGAGAACCATGTGTTTCTTCTCTCTTTTCTTATTAATTTGTTCTATCACATTGATTGATTTGCAAATGTTGAACCATCCTTGTAGCCCAGGGATGAATCCCACCTGGTCATGATGGATAATCTTTTTAATGTGCTGTTGGATCCTGTTGGCTATGATCTTGTTGAGATTTTAGCATACATATTCATCAGTGATACTGGTCTGAAATTCTCCTTTTTAGTAGGGTCTTTGCCTGGTTTGGGGATCAGGGTAATGCTGGCTTCACAGAAAGAGTCTGGAAGTTTTCCTTCTGCTTCAATTATTGAAACAGCTTCAGGAGAAGAGGTATTATTTCTTCTTTGAAAGTTTGGTAGAATTCCCCAGGGATTCTACCAGGGCTCAGGGATTCAGGTCCTGGGCTCTTGTTTTTTGGGAGGTTTTTGATCACTGCTTCAATCTCATTACTAGATATCAGTCTATTCATGTTGGCAATTTCTTCCTGGTTCAATTTTGGGAGTTTATAGTTTTCCAGGAATGCATCCATTTCACCTAGGTTGCTAAGCTTATTGGCATATAACTGTTGATAGTAACTTATGATTGTTTCTACTTCCTTGGTGTTAGCTGTGGTCTCTCCCTTTTCATTCATAATTTTATTAATTTGGGCTTTCTCTCTTTTCTTTTGGATTAGTGTGGCCAATAGTTTATCGATTTTATTGATTCTTTCAAAAAACCAGCTTCTACTTTCATTGATATGTTCTACTGTATCTCTGGTTTCTACCTCATTGATCTCAGCTCTAATCTTGATTATTTCCCTTATGTGTGGAGTTGGTTTGATTTGTTGTTAATTCTCCAGATCTTTAAGGTGTAGAGACAGCTGCTGTGTTCTGGATTTTTCAATTTTTTTGAGGGAGGCTAGGATGGCTATGTATTTCCCCCTTAGAACCGCCTTTGCTGTATCCCATAGGTTTTGGACCGAAGTGTCTTCATTCTCATTGGTTTCCATGAATTTTTTCAGTTCTTCTTTGATCTCCTGGTTGATCCAAGCATTCTTAAGCAAGGTGGTTTTAGTGTTTGAGTTCCTTCGGAACTTTTCCTTGTGATTGAGCTCCAGTTTCAAAGCATTTTGATCTGAGAACATGCAGGGAATAATCTCAGTCTTTTGGTATCGGTTGAGTCCAGATTTGTGACCCAGTATGTGGTCTATTCTTGAGAAGGTTCCATGTGCACTTGAGAAGAATGAGTATTCTGTTGTTTTAGGGTGGAATGTTCTGTATATTTCTATGAGGTCCATCAGGTCCAATGTGTCATTCAATGCTCTTCTTTCTTTATTGATTTTCTGCTTCGATGATCTGTCTGTTTCTGAGAGAGGCATGTTAAGATCTCCTGCTATTAGTGTATTCATATCAATATGACTCTGTCTTGATTAACAGTTTTCTTATGTAATTGGTTGCTCCCATATTGGGAGCATAGATATTTACAATTGTTAGATTATCTTTGCGGATAGTCCCTTTATAATTATGTAGTGTCCTTCTGTATCTCTGACTACAGTCTTTAGTTTAAAATCTAATTTATCTGATATGAGAATCGCTACCCTGGCCTTCTTTTGAGGCCCATTGGCATGAAAGATGCTTCTCCATCCCTTCACTCAGTCTGGGCGTATCTTTCGGTTCAAAATGGGTCTCTTGTAGACAACATATGGATGGGTCCTGTCCTTTTATCCAATCTGCAACCCTGTGCCATTTTATGGGTGCATTTAGGCTATTCACATTGAGAGTGATTATTGACAGATACGTTTTTATTGACATCATGTTACCTTTGAAGTCTTTCTTTCTGTAGATTGTCTCTATATTTCTGTTCAATGCTATTCTTAGGATTTTTCCTCTTTTATAGAGCCCCCCTTAATATTTCCTGTAGTGCTGGCTTGGTGGTTGCATAGTCTTTTAAGCCTTGCCGGTCTTGGAAACTCTTTATCTCTCCATCCATTTTGAATGTCAGTCTTGCTGGATAAAGTATTCTTGGCTGCATGTTCTTCTCATTTAATGCCCTGAATATATCTTGCCAGCCCTTTCTGGCTTGCCAGGTCTCTGTGGACAGGTCTGACGTTATTCTGATGGGCTTTCCTCTGTAAGGAAGGAGCCTCTTTGTCCTAGCAGCTTTCAAGAGATTATACCTACAATTATGATTCCTCAATTTGACTATCAGGTGCCTTGATATTTTTCTGGAATCTATAATCTTGGGTGGAGACCGTTCGGCCTCTAGTACATGAACCCTGGTTCCATTTGCGAGATTGGGAAAATTTTCATGAAGATCTGGTTCCACTATATCTTCTAGACTTCTTTCTTTCACCTCCCCTTCAGTAATTCCAATAATTCTGATGTTGGAACGTTTCATGGCATCATTTATTTCCCTGATTCTGTTTTCGTGGTTTCTAAGCTGTTTGTTCCAGGCTTCCTCCTGAACTTTTCTCTCTGTTTGTCCTCCAAATCATTAATTTTATCTTCTGTCTCAGTTTCCCTAGCTTTGAGAGAATTTAGATTAGATTGGAATTCATTGAGAGCATTGTGAACCTCAGCCCTGGTAGCTTTTAGTTCTGCCCTAACATTGTGAACATCTTCTCTGGTCGCTTTCAGCTCCGCCCTAATCAATTCTGTTTGGTCATCCGTGGCTTTCTCCAACCTAGCTATTGCTTGGATAATTGTTAGCCTGAATTCTCTTTCTGACATACTATGTTGATAGTTGTTAGTTCTGTTGCAGAAGGTCCATCCTCTGCATTTTTCTTCTGTTGGGCATTCTTCCTCCTAGTCATTTTGGTGAGAAATGACTGAACAGATGTAGCTGGATGTTTTGACCGTGTTGCAGTCAAAGTGCACCCTGGAACCCTTCTGAGCAATCAGGATTCCCCACCCAAATGAGAGAAAAAAGAAAACAAAAAGAAAAAAAGAGAGCGAGAGAGAGAGAGACAGGAAAGAAAGGGAAGATGAAAGAGAAGGTTCATCCCAAATGGGCCCCAATGTAAGATTTATGAACTATACAAACAAAAACAGACCAAAAAAAAAGACTGATAGAAGTATATGACAAGAGAAAAAAATATATATATATGCAAATAAAGGAAGAACCTCTTCAAAAAGAACCCCAAGTGTTAGATTTATACGCTATCAGGACAGACACAATAATACAGAAACAGTGGTGGAAGAAAAATATGGGAGAGTGGTTATAAATTCTCAGTGTGGGCAAGGAAGGTTGTTTTGATTCTTCCTGGATGTATCTTGGTATCTTTGTTAAAGGACCCAACTTACCTAAGATAAAGGGGAATTAAAAATTGGTTTACCTATAGGGGTAGTATTGATTGGGGAAAGGGGATTACTTTGAAGTTTAACTCTATATGGATATTAGAAAATAAAAATTAAAAAGGAATAATCTAAACTAAAATAAAATAAAAAAAGAAAGAAATTCAAAAAATAGAAATGCAAAAGAACAACACAGGTGTATGTATCAAAAAGTTCAGGTTAGAAGGTTATTATGGAATTTGATGTACTGGTCAGCTCACTGTGATGGGAAATAGGTTAAAAAATTATATATATATAAATGAGCCAGAATAGAGGGAACAAATTAAAAATAAAAGTTGTCCTATGAAGTAGTGGTGGTGGTTCTCTTGTAGTCTTTTTTTTTCTTTCCTGGTTGGTTTTCTGGGGGAGGGGCTTGCCACATGGGTTTTCAGTCAATGATGTTCCCTGAGTTAAGTCCTCCAGTCCCCCTCAAGGGGGTGGGCTCTGAGGAAACCGGTTTTTTCAAGCTTTTGTTCTCTGGAGGTTTTTATGTTTGTTCACCCCCCCCCCCCCCCCGCCTCACCTTGACTGCTTTTGATGGTTTTTGTAGGTTTAGAGGAAAGCAAACTGTACCCTGACCCCCCTCTCAGAGGGAAGCCTTAGTCTGGCTACAGAGCCCATATAAATTTCCCCTTGGCTGCTGGCAGAGCAGGTTCTGAGTTGCGGTCCCTGGGGATGCAAGATCTTCTGCTTGTGTCCAAAACCAGGACAGCGGCAGCTGTCTGGGCAGCTCCAGAACACCAGAGAGGTTCCAAGCAGCGATCACACACTGAGATTTTCCCGCTGGCCTGGGCTGGGAGTGCCTGGTCTTGCTGGGTCTAAGCGTTCCTGGCTTGCGCGTACCTCTCACTATGGGTTGCGCGTGGGTCTCAGGCACTGAGAATGGGGCGCAGGTCCGAAAGCACCAGGCTGGGCTTTTGCGCACCTCTGTCAGGGTAGAGTTTGAGGCACGCAGCTTAGGCTCTGAAACAATGGTGCAGGTCAAAGAGCGCTGGCCGGGCTTTTGTAACTCTCAGGGGAGCACGAGGGACGTGCACGCATATCTCAGGCTTTATAGCAGGGCTCACACATTCTGCCCACAGGCTTGGCTCCCATCCCCTCACAGGAGCTAGAACCCATGCATTCTCGGGCACGCTGGCAGCTTAGGGACCAAGACCTGGTTTCTCCGCTGCTCTCTCTGTCTCAGCACCAGGGAGGCTGTCCTGGGACCCAATTCCCACAACCCCGCCCCGCGATCCTTTGCTCTTTTGGAGTGCTTTCAACCAGTATCCAAGTTAATGCTGGTCCCCAGACTCGCGGGGCACTCTCGCTTGTATTAGGGGTATTACTTTTCAACAGGCAGCCTCTGGTGGCTCCCTCCCCCTTTTGTTTATCTTCCAATATCAGTCCGTCATTCCCACTCTGCTTTACCTGCCACTGGCTTCTTCTGCCCCTGTAGAGATCCAGACGTGTATAATTTTGATCTCAGGCTGATTTCATGGGTGATCTGAGTTCTTTGGTAGGTAATCAGCTCACTTTAGGATACAGGTTGAAAAGGTGCCGCCTCCTACTTCCCCGCCATCTTGTCCTCCCCCAATTGCAGGTCTTATATTCATGTTTCTAATTCATTTTGAGTTATCTTCTGTGAGTTGCGCAAGACAGGGTTTCAAGTTCATTCCTTTGCAAGTAAACATAAAGTTTTAGCAACAGTTTTGACATTTATTCAAAAGATCATCTTTTCCCCATTGAATATTCTTGGCTCCCTTGTCAAATATTATTTGACTATGCATATTAGGGATTTATTTCTGTCCTACTATTCTATTCTACTGGTCCATATATCAGTTTTTATGTCCATATCCTACTGTTCTGATTACTACAGTTTTGTAGAATATTTGAAATCAGGAAGTGCAATGCTTTCAGCTTTGTTCTTTCTCAATATTGCTTTGGCTATTTGGGTCTTTGGGCTTTTGGGCTTTTAAGGTCACACTTGAATTTTAGGATTTTTTTTCCTTTGAAAATTTCCATTAGAATATTGATAGGGGGGTGCCTGGGTGGCTCAGTGGGTTAAAGCCTCTGCCTTCAGCTCAGGTCATGATCCCAGGGTCCTGGGATCGAGTCCCGCATCGGGCTCTCTGCTCAGCAGGGAGCCTGCTTCCTCCTCTCTCTGACTGCCACTCTGCCTACTTGTAATCTCTGTCAAATAAATAAATAAAATCTTAAAAAAAAATAATTTTGATAGGGATTACATTGAATCTACAGGCAGCTTTGGATAATATGGACATTTTACCAATATTATTTTTTCTGATCCACAAATATGATATATCTTCCCACAATGTGTGTTTTCTTTCTCTCATTAATGTCTTATAGTTTTTAGTGGACAGATCTTTTAACTTTTTTTTTTTTAAAGATTTTATTTATTTATTTGACAGACAGAGATCACAAGTAGGCAGAGAGGCAGGCAGAGAGAGAGAGAGAGAAAGAGGGAAGCAGGCTTCCTGCGGAGCAGAGAGCCCGATGCGGGGCTCGATCCCAGGACCCTGAGATCATGACCCGAGCCGAAGGCAGCGGCCCAAACCACTGAGCCACCCAGGCGCCCCTCTTTTAACTTTTTTTTAAGATTTTTTTTTTTTTTTTGGACAGAGAATGAGTGAGAGAGGAAACACAAGCACTGGGAGTGGGAGGAGAAGAGGGAAGGAGGGAGCCCAATGCGAGGCTTGAACCCAGGACCCTGAGATCATGACCTGAGCCAAAGACATATGCTTAATGACTGAGCCACTCAGGTGCCCCAATCTTTTAACCTCTTTTTAAATTTATTTCTAAGTATTTTATTGTTCTCAATGCTACAGAATATTCCTAGATACTCTGTTTTTAGTACAAAAATGTACATCAAATCATCACATTGTACAACTTAAATATGCACACTGCTGTATGTCAATTGTATTTCAATAAAACTAGGGGGGAAAAACTAAAAAAAAAAAAAAAAAACTAAACTAAACTAAAAACAAAAAACAAAAAAACAAAATCAGAACCCATTACCTTTGAAAGCCTCTCTATAAACCTTTACCATTCAATCACTGTTACACATTCCTACTGACTTCCTGCTTAAGACCTGTATTATTTACGACTTTATTCAGGTATTGCCTTGTTCCCCTACCCTGTCTGTGCCTATCCTTTCAGTTCTTAAGAGTATCCTGTGTATTTTTTTCCCTGCTGTGGCATTCATCATACTTCACTGTTTCTCTACCCCTACTGCTAGATGCTCAGATCCTCTATCTCAGGACCAAATATTACTAATTCAGCATAGTTGCGACTACTTTGAAGTCACTCCATAAATATTCAATAAATGGAAATTTTCCAAGGTAAAAAGGGGAAACATTATAGAAGAGAACAGCACATTGTAAAAAGACAAAGTATGAAGGAGTATTTCAGGTTTAAAACGTGGATAAATGGGTTTTGGGGGAAAAAAAATTCATAGGGATACAGAAAGCCATCATGGAAGATCTGGAGAGGAACAAAAATAAAGGCCATAATCAGAGAGGTCTATAGTTCCTGATAATAATTTCACAGCCAATGGAAAACTTTTAAGTTACACAGTAGACTGATAATGGTCACCAAAGACATCAAGTCCCTAGAATCTATAAATGTTATAGAAGATGTGATTAAGCTGAAGACCTTGAGATAGAAATCTTATCCTGGATTATCTAGGTGGGCCCTACATGCAACTGCATCTACCCTTATAAGAAAGAAGCAGAGGGAAATCTGACACACACACAGAAGAGAAGGGGGTGTGAAGACGGAGCAAAGGAAGATTTGAAGATGCTGGCTGTAAAAACTGGAGTGAAGGCACACACACATGTACACACACACACAATGGAAATTTACTCAGCCATCAAAAATAATGAAATCTTGCCAATTGTAACAACATGGATGAAACCAAATGGTGTTATGCTAAATGAAATAAGTCAGCCAGAGAAACACAAATACCGTATGATTTCACTCATACATGGAATTTAAGAAATAAAACAGATGAACATAGGGGAACTGAAGGGAAAATAAGATAAGATAAAGACAGAGAAGGAGGCAAACCATAAGAGATTCTTAACTATAGGGAACAAATCAAGGGTAGCCAGAGGGGCGGTGGATGGGGGCTTGGGGTAATGGGTATCCATAAGGGCACTGAGTGTTATCTGCAACTGACGAATCACTAAATTCTACCCCTGAAACTAATAATACAATATATGTTAACTAAATTGAAAATAAACAAAAAATTGAAAAATAATTTTTAAAATTTTAAAAAATGAAAACTGGAATGATATGACTATCGGCCAAGCCACAAGAAACTGGAAGAGGCTAAGCAGAGATTCTGTCCTCTGAGCCTCAGGAGGGAGTGTGGCCCTCCCAGTAACTTCAATTCAGCCAGTAGTACTAACTTGGGGCTTCTGGTCTCCAGAACTGTGAGAGAAGGAATTTCTATTGTTTTAAGCCACCAATTTTGGGAAATTTGTTATGGCACACACAGGAAATATCAACAGAGGAGAAGTAGGAAATCATTTATTTATACAGAATTCTGGCATTAGTGAGGAAGGTAGCAAGGGGAGGGAAACTACGGGGCAGGGCAGGAAGCCAGTAGGGAGATAATGACATGAATGCAGGTGAGTCATCGACAGAGCATAAAATAATATGGCACCACTATTAAATAATGGTGAAAAGGGAATGAAAGTTCATTTGTAAAATATCTCTAGCTACAATTATTGATTTATGTGGTAAAGGATATTTTACAAATTGTAAATGAGAGTGTTTTATTGTCTTATGGTGGTTTAAAACAAGAACATCTCAAGTACATATCTTTCAATCCTTGTTAAAAGAACACTTCTTGGATACAGAGAAACAATCCCAAACTTCTTGGAACATAGAAAACCAGGGCTAGAGGGGAACCCATAGTATCTGACTTGGTCTCTTTAGTCCTTTCTCTAGCATTCTAGAGAAGTGGTCATTGGACTTCTGCTGGCCCCACATGCAATTCACTGCCACCATGGACAGCCCACACATGGAGCTTTGCCTCTTATGCACTCCTACAACAAATATTTATGAAACATCTTCCATATATATATAGTACTTTTCTATTCCTAGAAATTCAGCAATCCATAAAAAAAGATTCCTGGAACTTCCACTCTAGCAGGAAATAGATAATAACCAAGGAACCAAACACATCAACAAAATAATAATCAGATACTGATGGTATGTGCTAGGAAGAAGATAAAACGCAGTAATAGGATATTGGATATTAAAGTTCTGTGACTACGGAAGGCATCTCTGAGGAGGCAACATTTGAGCTGAGGCCTAAAGGCAGGTAGGAGCTCGCTATACAGAGGCCATGGCCAGAGTATTCCAGGCAGACATAGTAGAAATGCAAATTTCTAAAGGTGGGAATGAGTATGGTCTGTTTAGAGGACAGAGACAGGTCAGTATGGCTGCCACATAATGAAGGGTATAATAACTAAAAGTTATAGTTACAATTCCCCAGAACATATAATTCAGAGCATCAGTACGGTGGCTGTGTGTTAGAAGGAGAAAAGCACTGGTTTGGAATTCAGTGACCTGAGTTTTATTTCTTGCCCTTTACTTGACCAGGTGTGTGCTCTAAGATTTTTCTTTCCCTCTTTAGATTTCTATACTCTGGTATTTCTGATAAGTGATGCAGTCAGACTAGATCACTGATTCTCAAATTATACTCTATGGGAGCAATAAGGGGCCTGGCTGATGGGGCTCACATCTCACCACCAGCTTAATAAGAGAAGCTATATTGTTTGCATTTTCAAAACTATTTTATAAACCATCAGCCAAAATTATCTATTTAATTATTTCAAACATCAGAATCCAGTGATTCTAAGTACAGAAAGACAATTTTGACTCAGTGAACTGAAAAAAAAAAAAAGAAATCTAAATATGAAATGGATAAATGGACAGCTTTGTGAAGCAGTACCTCCTCAGCACAGGAGTTCTGCTAAAACAAAAGCAAAAACAAGCAAAAACCAAAACATCATATTTAGGGAATGCTGGATTATGCATATTTAAATAACTTCTTTGTTGTAAATATTTTCAAAGCCTTTAATGAGCTAATGCTATTTATGAATTTCCACGAGAAAAACGTGCAGAAAAAAATAAGATTAGTGTTTCATAGAACCCTTTATTAAAACTGTTTCCTTATCACTTTGAGATACCAGGATTCTAAG